>NW_027362762.1:212731118-214103201 GCF_046119375.1 Phyllobates terribilis
GTATACAAGCCGTCCCACCAGCGGCAAGGTGACCCTAAATTGGGACGGTACCTATACTGCCTATATTAAAAACCTTACTGTATATCAAAGTTGAAGTAATGCATATAAAAGGGTAGACAAATAGGACCGGGTCCCAACTCCAGACCACCTAGGCCCGTGGTAAGCTACATATATACCAATCAGCTCAACAAAGGGGATGCCACACCCTTAAATTGCACAGAATGCAAACAAGACAAAAAACCAAGCAATGTGAACTGAGGTCTAAGATGGTAGACATGCAAGAAATAGGAGCATGTTCACACTAGCAAAAAGAAGCAAAACCTACAAAAGACAAAAATATATCTCATACCCTACCATCATTATATATACGGTAAATGTAAAGCAAAGTTGCATAATAAATATAGGGTACTTAGTGAACTCTGATATATTTTTGTCATCTTAGACCTCAGTTCACATTGCTTGGTTTCTTAGGAGAGTTCATGATAGCGCTAACTTTGCAGCTGCTATGGGGCTCTTGAGCGGGGGAGAAAGGTGAGCCCTCAGAATCAAATCCTCTGGTTGGCACAATGTTTTTCAATCTGAAACAGCTTCTCAATGGGAGTTGTATTTCACCACAGCCATATTCTTTAGCTCGGTAAAAGGACTGGCATAGAGGGAAACCGTATCTACTCCGGCTGTCATTTCTCCGTCACCAGGTTCCGTCCATTGTCACACGACCATGCCTGGTTCTATGTTCAGCAGTGAGAGCCACAGATCAGGCTGCTGTGTTACAGCTTTCAACAACTCTGCAGCGCTGGACGGTTTGTCACCTAAGCATTAAGCATTTTATCTTAAGCACATCCTGTTACAGCTTGGCCAAGGCAGTATGCAGTGCTGTCAGCTTGTGACTGATGTGGTCATTTCGGAGATGGAGGAGGAGGTGCAGGAGCTGAACAATGTGATTACGTTGAGGTTAAATTGGCGACGCTGTTTTTTATACTAAAGAAAGATCCTATTGTTTTTTTTTTTTTACGTTATTTTTTAAGACAAATGCATTCACCGGGAATTGTCATTTTAACATTTTACAACCTTACCTGGCAATGTGGTGTGTGACACATCATATCATCAGACACATACTGTTTCATTTATGATGGAGGGATTCTGAAAGTCATAAAGCCTATTTTTATATGGCCATCAGACGGCCCTTACTATTCTATAAAGGCCAGCAGTCGGCCCTCGCTATTGTTAGAGAGCCATCAGCCAGCTATGCTTTGTTGTTCCAATTATTAACAAGTGGGTCTCCTATACTGTTATTGCATATGCAGTGACTGCAAGGGCTGCCAAAAATTTGGACGCAACCCAATACCCATTTGAAGAGACATAGAGGAGGGTCTCAGTAAAAAAATGTTCCCGTTATAAAGGAGCGGGTCTCCTATGGTGGTAATGCCCATGCTGTGACTGCAAGGTCTGCCAAAATTTGGGAAAAACCCCACTAAGAATTTAAAGACAGATAGAGCAGGGCCACAGTAACAAGGTACGACATGTTCCCATTAGAAAGGAGAGGGTCTGCTATACAGTTATAGGGTATGCAGTGAGTCCAACGGCTGTCCAATTTTAGGAAAAACCCCACTAAGAATTTAATGTCACATAGAGCAGGGCCACAGTAACAAGGTACGACAAGTTCCCATTAGAAAGGAGAGAGTCTGCTATACAGTAATAGGGTATGCAGTGAGTCCAACGGCTGACCAATTTTAGGAAAACCCTACTAAGAATTTAAAGACACATAGAGCAGGGCCACAGTAACGACAAATTCCCATTAGAAAGGAGAGAGTCTGCTATAGAGTTATAGGGTATGCAGTAAGTCCAAAGGGTGACCAATTTTAGGTAAAACCCCACTAAGAATTTAAAGACACATAGAGCAGGGCCACAGTAATGACAAATTCCCATTAGAAAGGAGAGAGTCTGCTACACAGTTATAGGGTATGCAGTGAGTCCAACGGCTGACCAATTTTAAGAAAAACCCCACTAAGAATTTAAAGACACATAGAGCAGGGCCACAGTAACAAGTACGACATGTTCCCATTAGAAAGGAGAGGGTCTGCTATACAGTTATAGGGTATGCAGTGAGTCCAACAGCTGAGCAATTTTAGGAAAAACCCCACTAAGAATTTAAAGACACATAGAGCAGGGCCACAGTAACGACAAATTCCCATTAGAAAGGAGAGAGTCTGCTATACAGTTACAGGGTATGCAGTGAGTCCAACAGCTGACCAAATTTAGGAAAAACCCCACTAAGAATTTAAAGACACATAATGCAGGGCCACAGTAACAAGTACGACATGTTCCCATTAGAAAGGAGAGGGTCTGCTATACAGTTATAGGGTATGCAGTGAGTCCAACGGCTCAACAATTTTAGGAAAAACCCCACTAAGAATTTAAAGACACATGGAGCAGGGCCACAGTAACGACAAATTCCCATTAGAAAGGAGAGAGTCTGCTATACAGTTATAGGGTATGCAGTGAGTCCAACGGCTGATCAATTTTAGGAAAAACCCCACTAAGAATTTAAAGACACATAGAGCAGGGCTACAGTAAAAGTATGACATGTTCCCATTAGAAAGGAGAGGGTCTGCTATACAGTTATAGGGTATTCAGTGAGTCCAACAGCTGAGAATTTTAGGAAAAACCCCACTAAGAATTTAAAGACACATAGAGCAGAGCCACAGTAACGACAAATTCCCATTAGAAAGGAGAGAGTCTGCTATACAGTTATAGGGTATGCAGTGAGTCCAACAGCTGACCGAATTTAGGAAAAACCCCACTAAGAATTTAAGGACACATAGTGCAGGGCCACAGTAACAAGTACAACATGTTCCCATTAGAAAGGAGAGAGTCTGCTACACTGTTATAGGGTATGCAGTGAGTCCAATGGCTGACCAATTTTAAGAAAAAACCCACTAAGAATTTAAAGACACGTAGAGCAGGGCCACAGTAACAAGTATGACATGTTCCAATTAGAAAGGAGAGAGTCTGCTATACAGTTATAGGGTATGCAGTGAGTCCAATAGCTGAGCAATTTTAGGAAAAACCCCACTAAGAATTTAAAGACACATAGAGCAGGGCCACAGTAACGACAAATTCCCATTAGAAAGGAGAGAGTCTGCTATACAGTTATAGGGTATGCAGTGAGTCCAACAGCTGACCAAATTTAGGAAAAACCCCCACTAAGAATTTAAAGACACATAATGCAGGGCCACAGTAACAAGTACGACATGTTCCCATTAGAAAGGAGAGGGTCTGCTATACAGTTATAGGGTATGCAGTGAGTCCAACGGCTCAACAATTTTAGGAAAAACCCCACTAAGAATTTAAAGACACATAGAGCAGGGCCACAGTAACGACAAATTCCCATTAGAAAGGAGAGAGTCTGCTATACAGTTATAGGGTATGCAGTGAGTCCAACGGCTCAACAATTTTAGGAAAACCCCCACTAAGAATTTAAAGACACATAGAGCAGGGCTACAGTAAAAGTATGACATGTTCCCATTAGAAAGGAGAGGGTCTGCTATACAGTTATAGGATATTCAGTGAGTCCAACAGCTGAGCAATTTTAGGAAAAACCCCACTAAGAATTTAAAGACACACAGAGCAGAGCCACAGTAACGACAAATTCCCATTAGAAAGGAGAGAGTCTGCTATACAGTTATAGAGTATGCAGTGAGTCCACAGGCTCACCAATTTTAGTAAAACCCCCACTAAGAATTTAAAGACACATAGAGCAGGGCCACAGTAACAAGTACGACATGTTCCCATTAGAAAGGAGAAGGTCTGATATATAGTTATAGGGTATGCAGTGAGTCCAACAGCTGACCAATTTTAGGAAAAACCCCACTAAGAACATATAGAGCAGGGCCACAGTAATGACAAATTCCCTTTAGAAAGCAGAGGGTCTCCCATAGTGTTGGCCTATACAGTGAATGCAAGGGCTGCCAACAATTGGGAGGCACTCCAATGCCCCTTGGAAGAGACTTAGTGTGCCTCATAAAAAATGTTCCCATTAGAAAGGAGCCGGTCTCCTATACTTGTAATGCCCATGCACTAAGTGTATGGGCTGACAAACATTTACCCCTGGGGGGTATACATGAACATACTGTATAAAAAAAATTGTTTAGGGGCATCATAAACACCCTTTAAAAAAATTATGTGGGTGTTGCATCATGGACAACCATGGTCACCCTGGTGATTTGGTGGTGGAAGATGAGGATGAGGAGAAGGAGGAGAACAAGAGCAAAGAGGCAAAATCAGGAATCGTATACCCATGTGTGGGTTTGAAGAGGTGCATGGGAATACACCTCCCAAAAGAAGACACTGGATTTGAGTTTATGTTATGCTGCTATCATTCGGTGGTGTTGAGAAGTCTGGCCCAATACAGCCCTTGTTCATTTTTATAAGAGTCAGCCTGTCAGCATTTTCAGTTGACAGGCGGATGGATGCGCTTATCAGTTATAATTCCACCAGCGGCACTAAAACCCGCTCTGATAAATTGCTAGCGGCAGGGCAGGCCAGGACCTCCAAGGCATAGAGAGCCAGTTCATTCCACATATCCAGCTTGGATACCCAGTAATTAAAAGGCACAGAGGAATCACGGAGGATGTTGGTACGGTCGGCAAGGTACTCTCTCAGCATCTTCCCAAACTTTGCACTCCTTGCGAGAGTACCCCGCACCTCAGGGCCTGTGCGATGGTAGGGTCTGAGAAAACTATCCCAGAACTTTGACAGTGTTCCCCTGCCTCTGCTGGATTGCATTTGTTTCTCTCTCTGCTGTACTCCTTGGTTGTCCAACGAACTGTGACCTCTGCCGCCAGCGTTTTCATATGGGAATTTTTTTTAATAGTTCCGTCAGCGATATGTACCGTCCCTGTCCACAAGCACTTGTCCACATGTCCGTGTTTAGGTGGACTTTCCCGATAACTGCGCTGTTGAGGGCACGACTAATGTTTTGGGACACGTGCTTGTGTAATGCGGGGACGGCACACCGGGAGAAATAGTGGCGGCAGGGGACCGAGTACCGAGGGACGGCCGCTGCCATCAGGTTGCGGAATGCTTCCGTCTCCATGAGCCTAAAAGGCAATATTTCGAGCGCAAGCAATCGTGAAATATGAGAATTTAGTAGTGTGGCCTGTGGGGCGTTGGCTGCATATTTGCGCTTGCGTTCCAAGAACTGGGATTTGGACAACTGAACGCTGCACTGGGACAAGGACATGGATGTGCTTCCTGATGCTGCTACTTGAGAGTGTGCAACGACAGGTGCAGGGCAGGAGGCATCTTCACATGCACCATGGACAGGGGATTGGCTTGCATGCACAACAGCAGAAGAAGCAGTGGTGCCAGCCGCAGACACTGTTCCTGGAACATGGTGTTCGGCCCACAAAGTCGGGTGCTTTGCTGCCATGTGCCTGATCATGCTGGTGGTGGTCAGGCTGGTCGTAAAGACCAGGTTCTGGTTATATTATATAGCTAGCATCTGCCTCTAACCACAGTGTGATTAGTGCACCCATTCACCTCTTAAATGCTGCATGCTACTGATAGCCTTTTAAATGCTGCTGTCAATCACTGACAGCTGCTTTTAAAGGGGTATTCCCATCTCCAAGATCTTATCCCAATATGTAGTAGGTGTAATAATAATAATAATATTAGCAAATATCTCCAATTAGAAATGTAGTACAGTTTTTCGAATTCGCTATGTCTCTTTCCTCATTTGCAGGCTTTCCAGGACCTTAGGTATCCATCGCTACGACCACTAGCAACTAGCCAACTAACTGTCACTATATCAGTGGTCGTAACCATGGATACCTAAAGTCCTGCAATGCCTGCACATGAGGAAAGAGACATAGCAAATCAGAAAAACTATACTACATTTCTAATTGCAAGTATTTGCTAATATTTTTTATTATTACACCTACTACATATTGGGATAGGATCTTGGAGATGGGAATACCCTTTTAAGTGCCACGATCCTGCCTGGAATGAAGGCCCTCATGTCTGTCATGTGATTTCTCCTGTGATGTCCAGCCTGTGGTTGGGCATCATAGTAGACTGTCATTTTTACTATACACAGCAATACTGTTTACTTACAATGAAGGTTTTATCACCAGGAGATTATCACTGTCTGGACTGCTAGACCGACCACGCCCCCTCTTCTTATAAGAAGCTAATAAGACAATGTACATAGAATGCTGTCGTGTGGACGGGGTTAGCTTTCTTGAGTTCTGCTACATGCTACATCTAAAAACTCTGATTGTGTCACAATTGCTGCACCCAGTAAACTAAATGATACATCAATCCTCTGCAAAGCACATGGTGAAACGCACGTCGGATGAGCGGTGGCACACTGGGGTCAGTACCTACCTAGATATTTGTTTGCTTGATTATTGGTTTACAGTGTTTTTTCATTTTTGTGTTCCAATGGACATGGTATCTTTTTGCTGTTTATTCACATGATAGGCATATGATCCTAACAGACCAAATCCTTTGATGCACTTGCACTTTACTAGTATTGTATTGTATACTTGATGATACTTTGGCATGTTGTTCCACGTCTTCTGTTATACACTGTTTAATCTGATTGTTATACATTAATTTATGGTACTGTTACCTAGAACTTTGTGTAACTACATCCACCCTAGTTGCCAACCTTTTGTTGAGTATTTCCCTTGCCTTTTCTATTTTACTAATTTTAACCAATACATTTGCTATGTTAATTTTTCATACTTTGTTGTCATGTGTCATCTATTTTTGGTATTTATGATCTTGGATACACAATGCTCATATATTGTTCTCTTTGTATTGGGTAGTAGATAAAAACACAGGCTTGCCATGCAAAAAAACAAGCCCCCAGACAGCTCTATTGATGGTAATATAAAAAAGTTACGTGTCTAGTAAAATGGCAGCACAAACCAATTTATTTTCTTTTAACAAATTTCAGAATTCTTGAAGCCAATAAAATAACCAAACTTTACATGTTTGATATCTCCGTAATAGAAATGACCTGGAAAATCATGTTTTCGTGTGATTTTTACTGTACTATTAATGCCATAAAAATAATGATGGAATGGCGTATGTTTTTCACCATTTCACAGCACTTGGAATTTTTTTGCCATTTTCCCTTACCCTAAATAATGAAAACATTCAAAATTACAATAGGCTCCGCAAAAAAACTAGCCCTCGTGTTCATGTCAATGCAGAAATAAAAAAAATATGGCTATTTGAAAAAGTAGAGGAAAAAATGAAGGCGCAAAAATAAAAATTGGCTGCATAGGGAAGGGGATAAAGAGGACCTGTCATCAATTGTTCAAAAATATTTTGGTTAAATACTTTTGTACAACTCCCTGAGCTCCCCTGATTCTGCTTCTATTTTCTGTTTTGCGCTGTGATGCTCCATTGCAGAAAATTGTTGGAGCACAGTTATGTAAAATGTCGGCTTGCAATCCATCTGGGCGTTACTTCAGAGTCTTTGCAGGGGGTGTGTGCTTTCACCCATCTCTCCGAGACGCTACCAATCAGAACTCAACAGCTGATTTAGCAGTCTCAGATGCTGCCAAGGTATGACTGGCAGCTTCTGGGAAAAAAGGGTGAAAGTGCCCACCCAGAGAGAAGACTTGGAATAGAAAAGGATGGCAGAATTGTTTGAGCTCAGGGATTTTTACAAAGCACTAAACTCTTTTTTTTTATCAAGTGCAGGTCCTTTTTAAATATAGGAAAAAATATTTAATACAACATTTTTATAATGTATAGAAAGTATAAAACATCTCTTTATTTGATGCCCTTGCCTTTATTACAGCTTTTATTTGTGTTCTGATTTTTCAACAATTTTCATTAATTTTTTTTTGTATTGCTATATTGTTTTTTTTTGTATTCTTAGAAGTTGGATGCATTTTCTGCTCCTCGAGATACAAGAAATTACAAGCATATTCAATTAGTGGGAGGTTAGGCTCTGGGGTGGCCAGCCCATTGTTCTAAAAACGCTAGCAGTTTTTTCACAACAGTTCGCTTCAAGGACATTATCTTTCAGTAGGAACTGATATTTCTAAATGAATGGTTTTTCAGGATGTAATATATAATGAGTTAACATTTGAATGCAATTGTCAGCATTCTTAATACCTACAATTAAAGCTAAAAATACCGTAACCCCTAACCACCAAGGACAGCAATATGTGATTTTGAGTGTATTCTTAAAGCAGGTGTATCAGCTGTTAGGTTCCCTTTAAAGGTGGAAAAAGTTCTAAAATGATTCTTCTTGGTATTATTTTTTTACATGACAAACACCTGCCATTTTAACAGTGGTGTGTGTATACTTTTTATATTCAGTGCAAGTAATGTGTGAAGATATTAACAACATCTGACGTACTAATACGCGTCTGTGCCCTGGGACTTAAGAGCCAGACCCGTATTAGTACGTCATGGCGATCGCGCGCGCACACAGGCTGTGCGGGCGCGATCGCCGCCGGGTTTCAGCTGATTGTCACAGCTGACACCCGATACTATGTGCAGGGAGCGGTCCTGCACCGCTCCCAGCACATTAACCCCCGCGATGCTGCGATCGAAGTCGATCGCAGCATTGCGGGGGCACGGGGAGGTGATCGCAGATACTCACCTCCTCTTCCGGCTTCCAGCGCTGTCTGCAAATGCTTCCCGGGTGTTGCCATGACGACCCGATGTCGTCATGACAACATCCGGGTCACCAGACAGCAGGAAGATTGTTTGGACATGCGCAGTGCATCTCCAAACAATCTTCTCCCTGTTGGGCGCTGACAGCCTGCATGGCACAGGGATGGTGCTGCATTCCTGTGCCATGCAGGCGATCAGAGAAAAAAAGTGAAAGTCCCAGAGTGGGACAAAGTAATAAACTATATAAGCTTCCAGAAAGTGAAAAAAAAAAAAAATTGCAAAATATTAAAAAAAAATAATAATAATAATCCACCAAAAATAAAAATATAATGTACCCATCAATAAATATTATTATAAAAAAAAACAAACAAAACAATAAAAGTACACATATTTGGTATCGCCGCATCCGGAACAACCTGACCTATAAAACTGTCCCACTAGTTAACCCCTTCAGTGAACACGGTAAAAAAAAACAAAAAAAAAAAAACGAAGCAAAAAACAATGCTTTATCACCATACCGCCAAACAAAAAATGGAATAACACGCGATCAAAAAGACAAATGTAAATAAAAATGGTACAACTGAAAACGTCATCTCGTCCCGCAAAAAACAAGCCGCCATACAGCTCCATCAGCCGAAAAATAAAAAAGTTATAGCTCTCAGAATAAAGCGATGCTAAAAAATATTTTTTTCTATAAAATTGCTTTTATTATGTAAAAGTGCAAAACATAGAAAAACAATATAAATGTGGTACCGCTGTAAATGTACTGACCCAAAGAATAAAGCTACCTTATCAATTTTACCACACGCGGAACAGAATAAAAAAAAACAAAAAAAACAATTCCTGAATTGTTGGTTTTTGTTTATTCTGCCTCCCAAAAATCGGAATAGAAAGCGATCAAAAAATGTCACGTGCCTGAAAATGGCACCAATACCAACGTCAAGTCATCCCGCAAAAAACGAGCCGTCACATGACTGTCTGCCAAAATCTGGAAAAATTATAGCTCTCAAAATATGGCGATGCAAAAACTAGATTTTACAAAAAATGCGTCTTTTAGTGTGTGACAGCTGTCAGTCATAAAAACCCCATATGATTCTGGTATTGCTGTAATCACACCGACCCGAAGAATAAAGTCGTCTAATCACTTATACCGCACAAGGAACGACGTCAAAAATAAACTCTTGGGTTAGGATTGGGCTAGGGTTAAGGCTGGGTTTGGGGCTAGGGTTGTGCTAGGGTTAGGGTTGTGCTAGGGCTAGGGTTGTGCTAGGGTTAGGGTTGTGCTACGGTTAGGGTTGTGCTAGGGTTAGGGCTGGGGTTGGGGTTAGGGTTGGGCTTAGGGTTGTGATGGGGTTGTGATTTTTTTCAAAAGTAAGAAAAAAAGATGATGATATGGCGACTAGTGTTGAGCGCAAGTGCTCGCTACTTGAGTTTGCATCGGGTGCTCTGGTATGCATTGAGTATCGTGGGTATTTGAGTGACATGCTCGAGTCTCTGCCCCATATGCTTCACGGCCAAAAAAACTTTACAGGGATTACCTGCCATGCACGAGCGATCCCCGCATGTTTTTTTTTGGGTGTCTAATAACCGTGAAACATGCGGAGCAGGGACCCGAGCATGTCACTCGAGCACACGCTGTACATGGTGCATACCTGAGTACCCGATGCAAACTCAAGTAGCGAGCACTTGCGCTCAAGACTAATCACAACTTATTCAATATGATGACCTAATGTAAACAAATTCTGTGTCGTACCTCTGGGTTCAAAATGTTCACTATACACCTAATAAAATCCTTGGGGGGTATAGTTTCCAAAATGGGGTCACTTGTGGGGGAGCTCCACTGTTTAGGCACATCACAGGCTCTCCAAACGCGACATGGTGTCCGCTAACAAATTGAATGGAAAATCGTCTCAAATTGTTAGCGGACGCCATGTTGCGTTTGGAGAGCCCCTGCGTGCCCAAACATTGGAGCTCCCCCACAAGTTACCCCATTTTGGAAACTAGACCCCCCAAGGCACCTATCTAGATGCATAGTGAGCACTTGGTGCTTCACAAATTGATTCATAAAAATGAAAAAGTATTTTTTTTTTCACTTTTTCATTTTTACAAATCAATTTGTGAAGCACTTGGGGGTTCCAAGTGCTCACTATGCATCTAGATAGGTGCCTTGGGGGGTCTATTTTCCAAAATGGGGTCACTTGTGGGGGAGCTCTAATGTTTGGGCACACAGGGACTCTTCAAATGCAACATGGTGTCCGCTAACAAATTGTCAGCTCAAATTGTTAGCGGACACCATGTTGCGTTTGGAGAGCCCCTGTGTGCCCAAACATTGGAGCTCCCCCACAATTGACCCCATTTTGGAAAATAGACCCCCCCAAGGCACCTATCTAGATGCATAGTGAGCACTTGGAACCCCCAGGTGCTTCACAAATTGATTCATAAAAATGAAAAAGTGAAAAAAAAAACAATTTTTCATTTTTATGAATCAATTTGTGAAGCACCTGGGGGTTCCAAGTGCTCACTATGCATCTAGATAGGTGCCTTGGGGGGTCTAGTTTCCAAAATGGGGTCACTTGTGGGGGAGCTCCAATGTTTGGGCACACAGGGGCTCTCCAAACGCAACATGGTGTCCGCTAACAATTTGAGCCGACAATTTGTTAGCGGACACCATGTTGCATTTGAAGAGTCCCTGTGTGCCCAAACATTTGAGCTCCCCCACAAGTGACCCCATTTTGGAAACTAGACCCCCCAAGGCACCTATCTAGATGCATAGTGAGCACTTGGAACCCCAGGTGCTTCACAAATTGATTCACAAAAATGAAAAAGTGTTTTTTTTTCCACTTTTTCATTTTTACGAATCAATTTGTGAAGCACCTGGGGGTTCCAAGTGCTCACTATGCATCTAGATAGGTGCCTGGGGGGTCTAGTTTCCAAAATGGGGTCACTTGTGGGGGAGCTCCAAAGTTTGGGCACACAGGGGCTCTCCAAACGCAACATGGTGTCCGCTAACAATTTGAGCCGATTTTCCATTCAATTTGTTAGCGGATACCATGTTGCATTTGGAGAGTCCCTGTGTGCCCAAACATTGGAGCTCCCCCACAAGTGACCCCATTTTGGAAACTAGACCCCCCAAGGCACCTATCTAGATGCATAGTGAGCACTTGGAACCCCAGGTACTTCACAAATTGATTCGTAAAAATGAAAAAATGAAAAAAAAACACTTTTTCATTTTTACGAATCAATTTGTGAAGCACCTAGGGGGTTCCAAGTGCTCACTATGCATCTAGATAGGTGCCTTGGGGGTCTAGTTTCCAAAATGGGGTCACTTGTGGGGGAGCTCCAAAGTTTGGGCACACAGGGGCTTTCCAAACGCAACATGGTGTCCGCTAACAATGTGAGCCGACAATTTGTTAGCGGATATCATGTTGCATTTGGAGAGTCCCTGTGTGCCCAAACATTGGAGCTCCCCCACAAGTGACCCCATTTTGGAAACTAGACCCCCCAAGGCACCTATCTAGATGCATAGTGAGCACTTGGAACCCCCAGGTGCTTCACAAATTGATTCATAAAAATGAAAAAGTGTTTTTTTTTCACTTTTTCGTTTTTACGAATCAATTTGTGAAGCACCTGGGGGTTCCAAGTGCTCACTATGCATCTAGATAGGTGCCTTGGGGGGGTCTAGTTTCCAAAATGGGGTCACTTGTGGGGGAGCTCCAATGTTTGGGCACACAGGGGCTCTCCAAGCACAACATGGCGTCCGCTAATTATTCAAGCAAATTTTACAATCAAAAAGTCAAATGGCGCTCCTTCCCTTCCGAGACCTGCCGTGCGCCCAAACAGTGTTTTTCCCCCAAATGTTGGGTATCTGCGTGCCCAGGGGAAATTGCACAACAAATTTTGGGATCCATTTTTTCTTGTTACCCCTGTGAAAATAAAAAAAAATGGGTCTAAAGTAACATTTTTGTGAAAAAAGTTAAACGTTCATTTTTTTCTTCCACATTCAAAAAATTCCTGTGAAGCACCTGAAGGGTTAATAAAGTTCTTGAATGTGGTTTTGAGCACCTTGAGGGGTGCAGTTTTTAGAATGGTGTCACTTTTGGGTATTTTCTGTCATAAAGACCTCTCAAAGTGACTTCAAATGTGATGTGGTCCCTAAAAAAATGGTTTTGTAAATTTTGTTGGAAAAATGAGAAATCGCTTGTCAACTTTTAACCCTTATAGCTCCCTAACAAAAAAAAATTTTGGTTCCAAAATTGTGCTGATGTAAAGTAGACATGTGGGAAATGTTATTTATTAACTCTTTTGTGTGACATATCTCTCTGATTTAAGGGCATAAAAATAAAAATTTTGAAAATTGCAAAATTTTCAACATTTTCACCAAATTTCCGTTTTTTTCACAAATAAACGCAAGTGATATCGAAGAAATTTTACCACAATCATGAAGTACAATATGTCACGAAAAAACAATCTCAGAATCAGGGGGATCCATTGAAGCGTTCCAGAGTAATTACCTCATAAAGTGACAGTGGTCAGAATTGTAAAAATTGGCCTGGTCATTAACGTGCAAACCACCCTCGGGGCTTAAGGGGTTAAGACTAGTGATGAGCAAGCATGCTCGACATGCTCGGCGCTCGCCGAGTTTTTCCGGGGTTGCTCGGCGGGTGCTCGGGTCTCCTACCTACATGTTTGGCGCTCTTTACAGAGCCAATGAACATGCAGGGATTGCCTGCCACTCACTGTAATGCCGCAGCCATTTTGGTCATGGCATTACAGTGATTGGCTGGCTGCACAGCGTCATCAGGTCTATATCAGACCTGGCGCCGCCATGCTCGTCACAGTCACTCCAGAATCAGACAGTGTAGGGAGAGGTGCTGCTGAGCTAGGGAGAGATTTGATTGTTTCTAGTTAGTGTAGGTGTACCAAACTATATTAGAGACACATATCAATCTCAACAAACAGTCCTTCTGAGGACTAATCCATCTGCAGAGATAGCAGGCAGTGTATATAGGCAGGCAGGGTATATAGCAGACTACAGTGCACATAGGACAAGATGCTCCATTCCAGTTTTGTCTGCTGCAGCTTCTGTTAGATATTTCTAGAAATAGGCCCAAGTCACAGGGACCAGGAATAATTTTTTTTGGATCTTAATCCTCATTATTTGCTTAAAAAGCAATCCAGAGAACACAGTATATCTGCGCCATTTGCTTGCTGGCACTGCAGAATACAGCCAGGTCCTTTCCATATTACAGAGATAAAAGTCCAGCTATTTAAAACTGTGGTTTGTCCGTCACAAGGATCACATATAATTGCGCTGAAAATACGGCCATTTCTGACCTCCTTTAAAAATTTGTTTCAGTGTGCCAGTCAAGCAATTGACACCAGATTGCTGTTCAAAATAGTTCCCTACAGGCCTGGTATTTAAAACTGTGTTTTCTCCATCACACGGATCATATGTATGTTTTCAGAAAATACTGCCATTTATGGCCTCCATTTAAAATTTGTTTCAGTGTGTCAGTGAAGCAATTGACACCAGTTTGCTGTTCAAAATAGTTACCTACAGGCCAGGTATTTAAAACTGTGATTTGTCCGTCACACGGATCACATATAAGTTCGCTCCAAATTCAGTCATTTTTTGTGAGCATGGAAGATATTGTCCTCCATTTAAAATGGGCAAGGCACGTGGCAAGGGACGGGGAACTAGACGTGTGGCGCCCTGCTACGCACAGGTGCCACAGAACCCAGTAGGGTGCATGGACTTCTCCACAAGAGGCCCTCACACATTCATACACCTCCACCCTACCACCTCACACCACCAGAGGGAGCCCGTTAGGGACATATATATATCGGTAGGGTGGAGCCAGGCAGCTCAGTTTAGTGTTTAGTTGGAGAGTGTGCTGGCACTTAGACCAGTGAAGACGCAGCACGCTGGCTGCAGTGCTTAGGCGAGCCAAGGCCTACAGCACGAGCTGTGAAGTGAGAGCCCCGAGTGTGGCCGAAGGCCAGAGGAGAGGAGAAGTAACAAGGGGGCAGAGGAGCGTACCAGGCTCACCCCGAAATATACACCGGACACCGGGTCCGCGCCTACCGGGTCCCTTTATACCCAGTAGGGACCACCGGACACCTGGAGGACTACAAGTCCCAGGTCGACCAACGCTGACTACAGTACCAGGGCTAGGAGTCACGGAGGCCCCAGCGTCCAGGGAGAGTGATCTCCAGGAGAAGGCCCTACCACCAGGTCAGCAGGTGCAAGCGAAAGAGAGAGACAGTAATTAAGCCAGGCCAGAAGCTTAGCAAGTGGAAGCAACGGATCAGAAGGCCCTATACCCGCTCACTGAGGAGAGTCCAGAAGTGCACCCTGCCTACCAAGTTCCCTGGACCATACCGGAATCAACACCAGTAAAGGTACCGAAGCGAACCCCCGTGTGAGTGTCTGTCATTTCTTCCTGAACCGTCCTGGCCATCTCTCCCCTGCACCACCATCCATCACCCCACGCTGCCCTGAGGCCCACTCCACCTGTGGGGAGACGTTCCATCATAAGCTGCCCTAACATCTGCCTCAGAGGACTGCTCCGCAGCGGCGGCTCCCTTTAGCCGCATTCCACAGGTGGCGTCACGAACTTTACAAATCCCCTATAAATAATTCCCCTTTTTGGTGACTGCCCTGGGCCATGGACCGGGCCAGCCACCGTGATATCCCCCACCGGCATCCAGAGGCCTGGCTGCCGAGTACCCCATCTTCTGGCATCACGAACAGGATTCCGTGCCCATTGCCACCGGGTACTGTGTGCCTTAAAAGACTGTAACATTCACTGTGGTGAAGGTTTCCCGCCTTTATCCGCCATTTTCCTGTCGCCCTCCGGGAAGAAGAGGGGCAAAATCGCGGGAACCCGAGAGGCGTGACTGTGAAAGCACGCGAAGCCCAGGTCACACCCCACCCTCGACATCGAACCAGGAAGCGTCAGGTCCTGGAAGGAGTCCAGTGGACGCTCTGACGTCAGACGCGAGCGACGCAAGGTCCTGGAAGAAGACCGTCGCCCGCGGAGCTGCGGCCTACCTGATAAAAAGTGAAGAAGGTAGGCTGTGGTTTACTAGGGGGGCGCAACCATGGCCGATGACCAGCAAGCCGCTGGAGCACCGGTTAACGCTTCTGATGCCCAACTTGCGCCCGGCGCTGCACAGGCCGGAGCGTCCGCTCCACCAGCAGGAGTTGTGACTCCGTTGATACCCATGGCCCTGCCGTATATCCCTGGAGCGAAATGGCTTCCCCAGTATGATGGCAAACCAGACACCCTGTCTGGGTTCAAGAGAAAAATATGCGGTATACTGGACATGTATTCTATGACTGGTAAGCAGAGAGCCGCTGTTGTACTAGGACAATTGACTGGTGCCGCAGAGCGGGAAGTTGAAACCTGGCCAGCCGCAGACCAGGAATCAATATCCAGTATCTTTAAGAGACTGCAAACTGTGTTTGAAAAGCGCACTGAGACAGATCTCTGGATGAGGTTCTACCACTGTGTCCAGAAACCTGAGGACAGTGTCCGGGACTACGCCTGGTGCTTACAGGAAGCCCTGCGGGCCCTGAAACAGGTTAGTCCAGCCAGCATACAAAATGAAAATAAAATGCTGACTGAACAGTTCATCCGGGGGTTGAGGTCCCAGGAGGAGAGCAGAACTGTACGATGGTGGGCCTTAGATCATCCAGATGTCACCTTTGACACCCTTAAGGACATGGCTATAAAGGGTCTACAGCCCCTGGAAACAACAGATACGGCTATCCAACGTTACCAGGGTGGGGCCATCCCAGTGCCCGCAGCACCCACTGCTCCTTCATTGACGGCTGAAACAAAGATGCAAACAGAGCCCCCTAGCGAGCTGGACAGCCTGCGCTCTGAAGTGCGCCAGCTAAGTAAAACCCTGGCCACTGTCCTGAGCACCCTGCAGCTACAGGCGGAGCCCGAGCCGGAAGGAAGGATCCTACTCGCCGACAGCCCTGAGGATGTCCCCTGGATGAGGAGAAGAAGGAGGACAACGCCACCCCATAGGAGGACAACGCCACCCCGTGGGAGGACCAACGACCAACGTCGCCCTCCAGGAGACTTCATCTGCTACCGCTGCCACAAGTCAGGCCACACAGTGCGGACCTGCCCTTTAAACGAGAAAACCCTGGGGCCGAGGACCGACACCCAGGAGCAGACCAACCAGGCCCATCAAACTGGTACCATCGGTCCGTGGGAGGAAGACCTTTCCTGTCCATTGTGCTGGATGGCATCGCGACACCTGCCCTGCTGGACACTGGATCTCAGGTAACCATCATGCCTGATGTCCTCTACAATAGGTTCTGGTCCATAGACGAACTTCACCCGCCAGATCCAAACCTTTCCGTGTATGCCTCCAATGGCCTTCCCCTTAACCTAGTCAGGGTTAAGGATGTGGCAGTAAAGGTGGGAAGAGTGAAACTGAAGGACCAGGAACTGATTGTAGTAGAGACTAATCCTGGTGATACAGACTTGTACATGGTACTTGGTACTAATGTTGTTGGTAACTATTTGGGAGAAGTGTTATTCTTGCTCCAACAGATGGCTGATACTGCCAAACCAGGGCAGAGGAAGGTGCTCCAGAGAGAGATACGAGCCCTCCTGTACCAGCAACAGGTAAAGCTAACAGATGGTGAGATTGGTAATGTACGGGTGACAGACCCGATACCCATTGTGATTCCCCCGATGAGTGAAATGCTGATTTGGTGTAGGGCAGCAATAGGTCTCAAGGGACAGAACTACCAGGCGGTAGTGGAGCCCATCAGCTCAGTGCCCAGACCTACACTCTTAACTGCCAGAGGGGTGGTTGATGTACGCAATGGGAGGGTACCCGTACGTCTCCTAAATTGTGGGGAGGATGAAGTTAAATTACCAAGATACGCCACTGTTGCCAGGTTGTATACTGTAAATGATGATGCCATACACACAGTGGAATCCTTGACCCCACCAGATACAGTGGAGGACAATGACTCCGAAGTTCAGCTGGGACTGACGCCACTCCTGTCCATCAAAAACAAGGTGTTTACAGGGTGGTCCAGGAATACGAACAGGTATTCAGCAAACACCCACTTGATTTTGGGAGGATTAAAGGGGTACAACACCATATACCTACAGGTGACCATCCACCCATCAAAGAACGTTACAGGCCAATCCCACCAGCACACTACCAGAAAGCAAAGGAAATGTTGCATGATATGAAAAAAGCAGGGGTAATAAGAGATAGCTGTATCCCTGGGCAGCTTCCCTGGTCCTGGTCAGGAAAAAGGATGGAAGCATGAGGATGTGTGTAGATTACAGACAGGTAAATCGCAT
The DNA here is from genome assembly GCF_046119375.1 of Phyllobates terribilis. NCBI lineage: Eukaryota > Metazoa > Chordata > Amphibia > Anura > Dendrobatidae > Phyllobates > Phyllobates terribilis. Next base: position 212,749,112 of record NW_027362762.1, read on the forward strand.
AACACATAAAGATGCATACCCTTTGCCCCGTATAGAGGAATCCCTGGCTGCACTAAAGTCTGCAAATTACTTCTCTACCCTTGACCTCACTAGTGGGTACTGGCAAGTAGCAGTTGCTGAGGAGGACCGGGAGAAGACGGCCTTCACTATCCCGATGGGACTCTGCGAGTTCAACAGTATGCCGTTCGGACTCTGCAACGCCCCTGGAACGTTCCAGAGATTGATGGAGTGCTGTTTGGGGCACCGTAACTTTGAGACCGTGCTGCTATACCTGGATGACGTGATAGTGTACTCCAAGACGTATGAGGACCATTTGAAACACCTGGCGGAGGTATTTGAGTCGTTGTCCCAGTATGGGATGAAATTGAAGCCTTCCAAGTGCCACCTGCTCAAACCGAAGGTTCAGTACCTGGGGCACATCGTCAGTCCAGAAGGAGTAGCACCAGACCCGGAGAAGGTCACTGCCATCCAGAAATGGCCAGAACCGAAGAATCTCAAGGAGGTACGTAAGTTCTTGGGACTGGTCAGGTATTACCAGAGATTTGTAAAGGACTACACCAAGAAGGCAGCGCCTTTGCAAGATCTTCTGGTAGGACAGTCCAACAGAGGCAAAATCCCCCCCTTCCAGTGGGGTAAAGAACAGGCTGAGTCCTTTGCAGTGATGAAAGAGATCCTGACTGGCGAAGAAATCCTGGCCTACCCTGACTACAGCCAACCTTTCCTGCTGTACACTGATGCCAGCAACGAGGGACTAGGAGCTGTGTTGAGTCAGAAGCAGTATGGCAAAGAGAAGGTGATTGCCTATGCCAGCAGGAAGCTTCGTCCTACCGAGAGGAATCCAGAAAACTATAGCTCCTTCAAGTTGGAGCTCCTGGCCTTGGTCTGGGCCATCACTGAATGATTCAAGCACTACCTGGCCTCTGCTAAGTTCACGGCCTATACTGACAACAACCCCTTGACACATCTAGAGACAGCCAAGTTGGGAGCCATGGAACAGCGTTGGATGGCTCGACTGTCAAACTATCAAGTACCGGGCAGGCCACAAGAACGCTAATGCCGATGCCCTATCCAGAATGCCTCACCAGTCGGACACTGAAGAAGAAGTGGATGACCTGGAGGAGATTGAGCTACCTGCCTTCCACAGAAATGGGATGGTCCACGAGCAGCGCACCTCCAGGAGGTATTGTGGTAAGACACTAAACCCTTTACCTCATCACAGTTGGAAAGAGACCCAGGACAGTGACCCAGTTGTCAGCCGTATCAAAGAACTGATAACCCAGGAAGGTTCCTCCCTGGAGAAGGACGCTTCTCCACAAGCCAAGCACCTGTGGAATGAGAGAAGCCGGCTGTTCATCTATAGAGAGAAGCTGTGCCGGAGGTATGTCAACCCTAGGACCCATGAGATGGTATGGCAGATCGTAGTGCCCAAGACAGACATCCAGATGGTGTTGGAAGCCTACCACGATCAAGCAGGGCACTTTGGCTGGAAGAAACTGGAAACCCTCCTGAAGAGTCGGTTTTATTGGGTTGGAATGCGGAGTTCCATAGAGAGGTGGTGCCGGGATTGTGGACCCTGTAGCCTCAGAAGAAAAGACTACAGCAGCCAGAAGGCACCCCTGCAGTCCATCAAGACAACCCAGCCCCTGGAGATCATTGCCCTGGATCACATCAAGCTGTCACCCAGCAGGTCAGGATACTCCTATGCCCTGACCATGGTGGATCACTACTCCCGGTTCCTGATGGTTGCCCCTGTCAAGGATCTGACGGCAGAAACTGCAGCAAGGACGTTTCAAGCATACTTCTGCAGGCCCCATGGATACCCGGATAAGGTGCTGACGGATCAAGGCCCTGCCTTTGAAGCCGAGCTGTTCAAAGAGTTTTGCCATCTGTACGGGTGTAAGAAGATTCGGACTACGCCGTACCACCCTCAAACCAATGGTCTATGTGAAAAGATGAACAATATCGTCATAGACCTACTGAAGACCTTACCTCTAGAAGAAAGGAATCAGTGGCCAGACAAACTACCTGACCTGGTAGATCTGTACAATCACATACCTGTGAGTGCCACCAATTGTACTCCAGCGTACCTCATGAGAGCAAGACCCGAAAAGTTGCCCATGGACCTGGAGCTTGGAGTGGTAGAGCCAGAAGCAGATATGTCCACTGAAGACTGGGATACGACCCGACAGGAACAGTACAAAAGAGTACAAGCCTGTGTCGAAGACAGTCTAAATAGAGTGAGAGATAAGCAGGAAGCACAGTACAACAAGAGTGCACCAGCAGAACCCTTCGCACCTGGAGAAGTTGTGCTGAAGCGAAAGAGAAGAAGCCACAAGCTTGACGACCAGTGGGAAAGAGAGCCTTACACTGTGTTGGATTCCAGGTTCGATAATAGAAAAACCTGTCTAATCAGTAAGGATGGAGGTAAGACAACTGCAACAGTATCAAGAGACCATTTGAAGTTGTGCCCAGGTCTATTGAAGCCACAGGAAGAAGTACCTCTTATAGTGCCTGAAGAACCCAAAGAAGATGTACTCTATTCAGTCTTAGGAGATTTCCCGGCAGATTGGCCTCAACTGGATGGAGCTGTAATAATACCTGTAATGCACTTCTACCAACAGCAAGAAGACTCTCCACTGCAAGTAGGACCTGTAAGTGCCCCAGAAGAGCCTGCTCAGGAAGAATCCCTGGAAGAAGGATCGCCGGTAGAAGCAGAGCCAGCAGGCCCAGTAACCAGTGTACTTGCCAGTCCCATAGAGAGGTTAAGACAGTTCTACAATTTACCCACACGTAGATCTGACAGGGTAGCAGACAGTGCAAACACGGACATCAACAACACCCCAGTACTACGTAGGTCAACACGCAGTACAAAAGGCCAGGTCCCTGCCAGGTATAAGGAATAAGTTAGAAATACCTGCAGTGTAAATAGTTACCCATTTGTGCATTGCTTACTGTTATTGTTTATTATATAAACTGAAATTGATATGTGCATTTAGTTACCCGTAAGGGTATAAAGACTTGTAGGCTGAGGACTGTGAGCAGCCCAAAAACTGTCCTGTAAATAGTTGCACTCCCTGGAGTGCCCCTTAAGTGACCACGGAACAAAAACCCGTTTGGCGTGGCCGAAGACGTGGTCCAGCACCTGGATCACCTATGCCCTGTAGCCACGCCCAGGGCCTACGTTGAGGGTTTTCAGGCGGGTTCCTCATGTTCTTTCATCGGTGAAATGGACACCAGGTTACGGGACTTACTGTAACCTTATTATTGTTATTGTTATGATTATTATACTTGTTATTGTTGTTACCTGTTTTGAAAAAAAAAATGCTTCTGTCCAGGAGTACTGAATTGTACTAGGGGGGAATGTGGCGCCCTGCTACGCACAGGTGCCACAGAACCCAGTAGGGTGCATGGATGGACTTCTCCACAAGAGGCCCTCACACATTCATACACCTCCACCCTACCACCTCACACCATCAGAGGGAGCCCGTTAGGGACATATATATATATATAGGGAGGGTGGAGCCAGGCAGCTCAGTTTAGTGTTTAGTTGGAGAGTGTGCTGGCACTTAGACCAGTGAAGACGCAGCACGCTGGCGGCAGTGCTTAGGCGAGCCAAGGCCTACAGCACGAGCTGTGCAGTGAGGGCCCCGAGTGTGGCCGAAGGCCAGAGGAGAGGAGAAGTAACAAGGGGGCAGAGGAGCGTACCAGGCTCCCCCCAAAATATACACCGGACACCGGGTCCACGCCTACCGGGTCCCTTTATACCCAGTAGGGACCACCGGACACCTGGAGGACTACAAGTCCCAGGTTGACCAACGCTGACTACAGTACCAGGGCTAGGAGTCACGGAGGCCCCAGCATCCAGGGAGAGTGATCTCCAAGAGTGTCTGTCATTTCTTCCTGAACCGTCCTGGCCGTCTCTCCCCTGCACCGCCATCCATCACCCCACGCTGCCCTGAGGCCCACTCCACCTGTGGGGAGACATTCCATCATCAGCTGCCCTAACATCTGCCTCAGAGGACTGCTCCGCAGCGGCGGCTCCCTTTAGCCGCATTCCACAGGTGGTGTCACGAACTTTACAAATCCCCTATAAATAATTCCCCTTTTTGGTGACCGCCCTGGGCCATGGACCGGGCCAGCCACCGTGATATCCCCCACCGGCATCCAGAGGCCCGGCTGCCGAGTACCCCACGGCCCTGGGGGCGCGTCAGACGTGATGGTGATGATGGTGCATGCAGAGGCTGAGGACGTGGGCAAGCTGAAATTGTGCACAACAAACACCCACATCTTTTTGCTCGACCTTCCTGTCCCAATTAATAGGGGACCGCAGAACACCACTATTGAACACAGAGCAGTGTGAAAAGGTTATTGGTTGGATAGCAGATAGTGTTTCCAGTCACTTAGCCACCACCACCACCTTGTCTTCCACACGGTCAAGTCTCAGTAGCTGTGAATCTGGACCGCATATTCCTCATCCTGAACCTCCTTCCTCCCACCATGCCGAGTGCCCAGAGACTACTGATCCCACACTTGGACACTCCGAAGAGCTGTTCACTTTCCCATTTATAGATTCTGGCCTCTCGCCCGGTCCACTTGAAGCGGTGCAAGAGAAGATCGCATGTAGCAATGCCCAAATATTTGAGCAGCCACGGTCACACGAAGGCAACAGTGGGAAAGTGTCACAAGAGGTGGGCGATGATGAGACACAATTGCCAGAATGTCAGGAGGAAGACCAGAGCGCGGAAGTGGAAGACGAGGTAGTGGATGATATAGTAACAGACCCAACCTGGCAGGAGGACATGCAGAGCGAGGAGAGCAGCAAACAGGGGGAGGGAGAGCACCCCAACAGGCAGGAAGAAGCAGTGTGGTGGCCGCAGAAAGAAGGCAGGCAACCATTTCCCGCAACACCAACACGAAGGAAGTTGCCAGTACAACTGTTAGGTCTTCCCGAGTCTGGTTGTTTTTTTAAGACTCTGCCGATAACCCCAAAAAGGCCATTTGCACCACCTGCCAGGCCAGCATCAGCAGGGGTGGCAAAACGACCAGCCTGACCACCACCAGCATGATCAGGCACATGGCAGCAAAGTACCCGACTTTGTGGGCTGAACCGCAGGGTCCAGGAACATCGTCTGTGGGTGGCATCATTGCTTCTTCTGCTGTTTTGCATGAAAGCCAATCCCCTGTCAATGGTGCAGGCGAAGATGCCTCCTGCCCTGCACCTGTCGTTGCACACTCTCAAGTAGCAGCATCAGGAAGCACATCCACGTCCTTGTCCCAGTGCAGCGTTCAGTTGTCCATACCCCAGTCCTTGGAACGCAAGCGCAAATACGCAGCCAACGCCCTACAGGCCACAGTACTAAATCCCCACATTTCACAACTGCTTGCGCTCGAAATGTTGCCTTTTAGGCTCGTGGAGGTGGAAGCATTCCGCAACCTGATGGCGGCGGCGGTCCCTCGGTACTTGGTCCCCAGCCGCCACTATTTCTCCCGGTGTGCCGTCCCCGCATTACACAAGCACGTGTCCCAAAACATTAGCCGTGCCCTCAACAACGCAGTTACCGGGAAAGACCACCTAACCACACCACCTAACCACGGACACATGGACAAGTGCTTGTGGGTAGGGATGGTACATCTCGCTGACTGTGCTTCTCTGTCTTCTGAAACACTGTCTGCTCACAATCAAAGAGGATGCATTGCTTGCGGAGCACGATGAGATGGAGCAAGGAACCATACAGGGTGATTACACACAGCCCACCCTCATCTCATTCCAACGTGGATTGGGTGACAATGAGGAAGAGGAGGAGGAGGAAGGACAGGAGCTAGTTTCATGCGCTATAGACAGTACTACCTGCACAGCTGTCATACCGTCTGTTCAGCGTGGATAGCCAGAGGACAGAGAGGAGGAGGAGGAGGTGAGCATGATCAGTCATCCTCTTGGTGAGGACATGGAAGTCTTGCCTGTTACTAGTCTGGCACGCATGGCTGAGTCTATGTTACGCTGCCTTTCCCAAGACCCTCGCGTTCTCAAAATTTTGGGTGACAGTCATTACTGGTTGGTGACACTTCTAGACCCATGCTACAAGGAGAACTTTATATCTCTTATTCCTGAGGCAGACAGGTCTACAAAAATGGGGCTGTACTAAAATGCCCTTGTTGCGGAACTATTAAAAAAATTCCCATCTGAAAACTCTGGCGGCAGAGGGCACACTTCGTTGGACAACCAAGGAGTACAGGCGAGAGAGACACAACTTCAATCTAGCAGAGGCAGGGGAACACTGTCACAGTTCTGGGAGAGTTTTATCTGACGCTCCCATCGCACAGGCCCTGAGGCGCGGGGTACTATCACAAGGAGTGCAAAGTTTGGGAAGATGCTGAGGTAGTACCTTGCCAACCGCCTGTCAACTGAAAATGATGACAGGCTGCCTCTTATAAAAATGAACAAGGGCTGGATTGGGCCAGACTTCTCAACACCACCGAATGATAGCAGCGTAACATAAACTGAAATCCAGTGTCTTTTTTTGGGAGGTGTATTCCCATGCACCTTTTCACACCCAGACATGGGTATACGCTTCCTGATTTTGGCTATTTGCTCTTGTGCTCCTCCTTCTCCTCATCCTCCACCACCATATCACCAGGATGACCGTGGTCCGTGATGCAACACCCACCTAATTTTTTTAAAGGATGTTTATGATGCCTGTAAAAAAATTTTTTTATACAGTATGTTCATGTAACCCCCAGGGGTAAATGTTTGTCAGCCCATACACTTAGTGCATGGCTATTACAAGTATAGGAGGCCCGCTCCTTTCTAATGGGAACATTTTTTTTATGAGGGCCTCCTCCACGTCTCTTCCAAGGGGCATTGGAGTGCCTCCCAATGTTTGGCAGCCCTTGCATTCACTGCATAGGCCAACACTATGGGAGACCCACTTCCTAATAATAGGAACATTGTTTTCAGGAGACCCTCTGACCTCCACGTCTCTTCCAAGGGGCATTGGAGTGCCTCCAAATTTTTGGCAACCCTTGCATTCACTGCATAGGCAAACACAATGGGAGACCCACTTCCTAATAATGGGAACATTGTTTTCAGGAGGTCCTCTGACCTCCACGTCTCTTCCAAGGGGCATTGGAGTGCCTCCAAATTTTTGGCAACCCTTGCATTCACTGCATAAGCAAACACAATGGGAGACCCACTTCCTAATAATGGGAATATTGTTTTCAGGAGGCCCTCTGACCTCCACGTCTCTTCCAAGGGGCATTGGAGTGCCTCCAAATTTTTGGCAACCCTTGCATTCACTGCATAGGCAAATACAATGGGATACCCACTTCCTAATAATGGGAACATTGTTTTCAGGAGGTCCTCTGACCTCCACGTCTCTTCCAAGGGGCATTGGAGTGCCTTCAACTTTTTGGCAACCCTTGCATTCACTGCAGAGGCAAACACAATGGGAGACCCACTTCCTAATAATGGGAACATTGTTTTCAGGAGGCTGTCTGACCTCCACGTCTCTTCCAAGGGGCATTGGAGTGCCTCCAAATTTTTGGCAACCCTTTCATTCACTGCATAGGCAAACACAATGGGAGACCTACTTCCTAATAATGGGAATATTGTTTTCAGGAGGCCCTCCTCTAAGTCTCTTCAAAGGGGTATTGGGGTGAATCCAAATTTTCAAAGTGGTATTGGGGTGCGTCCAAATTTTCAAAGTGGTATTGGGGTGCGTCCAAATTTTGGGCAGCCCTGGCACTCACTGCATACGCAATAACAGTATAGGAGACCCACTCTTTAGTAATGGGAACAATAAAACATAGCCGGCTGATGGCTCTCTAAGAATAGTGAGGGCCGACTGCTGGCCCTTTAAGAATGGTAAAGGCCGCCTGATGGCCCTATAAAAATAGGCTTTGTGATTCTCAGAGTCCCTCCTTCATAAATGAAACACGATGTGTCTGATGATATCTCACACACCACATGGCCAGATAAGTTTGTAAAATGTTAAAATGACATTTCCTGGTGAATGCATTTGTCACCGTTGAAAGCAATGCAAAAGTGAAAAAACGCATCAAAAACGCTATGTGTGAACATAGCCCAAGGTGTGGAGGAGCATTTTTGTTTTTGGTTATTTATTTGGCTTTATATACAAGTCATTACCCTGGAAAGGATGTTCCTTAACATATTTCCCAGGAAAATCCATTTTGGTTTAGTTTTGGTATGTCTTATTGTGAGTCCGTAAAAGTGGCGTAATACCTCTGACAACGTTGTTGACAGAAGTGACCTGGGAGTCAGAAATGCTTCCAGGGGTCTTCCCCATTCTGTCCCCATGTCATTTGAACACTGTTCCCATCAATTTGGGCAATTTTTAGGCCCTCTGCAGACCGCCGGGAGGAGCCGCCTGAAAAATGCTCGAGTTTCCCATAGACTTACATTGGGCTCGTTGCTCGGGTCAAGCACCCGAGTATTCCAATGTGTTTGACCCGAGCATCGAGCACCTGAGCATTTTAGTGCTCGCTCATCACTAAAGAATAATTAAACTTTCATTTTGTTTAAATAATTTTGTCCAGCATAGAAAGTTATGAAAATTTGGAAAACACTTTATTAGGCGATTTGTCTTCATGTTTGTAAAAAAAATTGCATGTAAGCGGCTTTCAAACCCTGGCTTTTCTCTAGTCTATTTGACTAACTTCGGTTGCATTAATATCAGAACGTACTTATTTGGAGTCCAGATGATGGCAGTGAAAGGGTCAGCACTTGTCTCTTCTTCTGAGCTTTTCAGAACAATCTCCTGCAGCAGGCTTGTCACCAGAGTTAGCGAGACACAGGTCTTGAGCTGACCATTTCACTACCATCATTTGTACTCCAAATGCATACCTTTATCAATACAGCTAAAGGCAAACAAATTCCCTAATAATGAAATTTGCAAAGCTTCATAACTTTCCATGCTGGACAAAATTATATAAAAATTTACCATTGTTCCTGACCAGGCACATTTTTTTCTGTTCGTACGTGCGGTATAAAGAGCTGTAATTTTATTCCTCTTTTTTTTTTTAGGCCTAATTTTTCATGTTATTTTCATATTCTTTCTTTAAATATTTTTTTGCGAATATTGAGTGATATTGATGTAAAAATAAAGGAACTAAGTGTCTGCTTTCCCACATTTTCTTTTACTTTTTTTGCTTTGTGACCACAAAGGACCACAAAAATATATTATAAAATTTGTTACTCTTTCTGTAACATTTTTTTTAATATTTCGGATAAATAATTTTTTCCACATGGGTGGGGCTAATAAAACCCAGCTAAATTAGATTCAGCTTTTCTTTATTATTTATTTATTTTCTGCTTTTTATTTGTTTATTGAATTATATATTTATTTATTTTTCATTTTTTTCACACAGTGTGCCCCCAAAAAACTATATAAGACTTGTGGGGGCTATTAAATATGTAAGTAAGTACTTATTTTTTTTTAAATCTGATTTCCTCTGCAGCTAGGGCTGATTTATTACAGAGGAAATTCATTTTCCTGGCACAGCAGAGCTTACTGGGTCATCTAGGACCCAGCAGCTCCTTCTTCCTCCCTACTTCCAGTGATCTCTTGATCACTGGGTCCAGAGGAGGAAGCGGTCATCGCTTCCTATTCTGTATACACCTTGTTTACCACAGTGTATACAGCAATAAAGAAGGCAAAGATGGTAATAAACCGTTTCCACCTTTTTATGGGGAGTCCGGCTGTGTCTGGCAGTTGACTCTGATGTCATGCAGCTGCTCTACTATGCAGTGACATTTTAGAATTTCACTGCAGAGGAGAACATGAACTGACTGAATGTTAATAGTCTATGGGTGGTCTGGAAAGACTTAAAGATGGTAACTTTAGCCTAATGTTGTACTGAAGAAACTATCCATTACAAAGTCAGTGATTATTCATTGGAGGTTTGTAAAACATTGATACATGAAGTTGTTCACTTGGGAATGATGATGGTTTGCTAACAGTAGCCAGCATGAGAGTGGCAAATTATTTTTTTAGAGTTAAAAATCACCCAACCACCATGTGGCTCTGATATATATGCTAAATAGATGTTTGATATGGATTTTGTGTAGTGTCCTCCGTAGTCTTAAGAACCCATTGTAAAAGCAATAGATTAAACATACACGCTTTTTCACAATTGATTCCTTTGCTGAAAGATGCACTTTTTGGCATCTGTCTGAAACATCCATTTATCATATATATCAAGTGTATAGAGAAAAGAAGGAGGGTTTCCAGCGTCAGAATCTTCATGTAAAAACTCAAATTTATTGAGTACAATATACAAAAAATGTCACAACTATCCATAAACAATAAGGGGGAATTATTCACTGGCAAACGCGTTTCAAACCGTAGTTTTTAATCATTGCATCATCCAAAGAGGTGTATTTTTATAGCTTAAAATAGATTCTTGACATCATTTAGGCAAAATGCCATACTTAAAGCCTTTGCTCTACATTTTGTAATATATATGAATGTGATGGCAAAAATAGGCCTAATAGGAAATGTGCTTCAGTGTTGCAATGAGCATGACATTTTCCAACACTTTTCCACCTGAGAAGTAATGGAGAACAATGTGGGAACTTGGTTGTTATTTTTTACTTTGTTAGATTCATGAATAGAGTAGGTTAATGAATTTGATGTATAATGCACAAGAGACAGATACTGATGTTCCACATACTCTGGTTCACTAGTACTAGTACAATCTTCCCTACCGTTTAATTATAAGATTACCACCTGTCTGGTCTCAGTTAAAAAAATGGGGAGAACAGGGCATTCCAAAAATTATCATTCACAATCTAAACATTTCTTGGACAATTTTTGACGCACATCAACTGAGCAAAAGCAGAATCAGATCTAACCATCTCCTGTAAGGTCTATTCTGTGGGCTAAAATCAGTACATATGACATTTCACAAAATACGATCAATTCGGTAAACTGTATGTGCTACTCCCAGAGAGCCCCTTTTACTTTTAACCCACGGCAAATACAGTATACATATTTAATAAAACATGAAAATTCCCTTACATGTATTAAATCAATGCAGCTTGCTCTTTTTTTTATATAAACATAGAAATTAGAGCATGCAATAGTGTAAAATAATATGAACTGAAATAGTGCTGATGGTCTAGTGAGGCTTTAAATCAGCAACATTGCAAATGTCTTCCCAATCTTTGATAAAGATCCTTTATGTACACATTTCTATAAAATAATTAGCCATTTTTTCTAGTATAGGGTTCCAAGCTGCATGTGTGGCATGAATGTGTATATACTGTATGGATGTGTGGCTGTGTAAACGAATGGATATATGGATTGTGTCTATATATTCATAATTCACATGCATGGATGTTCATGTTTTTGTATCTCTGTGTGTACTCAATGTACATACACTTTTCTGTGCAATTGTATAAATGTAATAAATCTATTCCCAATTTCTGACAACAAAGTAATAGCTATTTGATTAAACAAACTTGTGATTATGATGCAAATCATAAATGGAGGATATTTGATCATGTCTGAAAAATGACAATTAAATAATTAAATGTTGCCACAGGCTGCTAACAGGCTAATTATTGATTCTTACTTGACAACCGTTGCCTAATGTCCCATAGACCCAATGCAAGTCCCTGTTTGACCTATGATTTTAAGTGTTTGTGATGCATGAATGAACACTGAAAGCTGAAATTAGCAATTTCTCTGTAAGTGGATATGTCAAGAGATAGAGGATAAAAGTCGCCCATTAGCATGATGTACACAAAATACTTGCTTATTGTTTGCAGGCAAAGAGCTGCTTGACTTACAAAATACTAAGAGGTGAACCATTTATAGCTATGCACAAAATATCAATTAATAATTGGACAAAAATGAAATGTGAAATTAAGTCAGAATACAGCACTAAGGCTCGATTTGATAAGACTAGCAATTTGTGTGTCAGTGTAAATGAAGGGAGTGCTGGAGTAAGATGCATCACACTAATTAAAGAGCGTGCATCTCTTAAAGGGGTTGTACACTACTTGCACAACCCCTTCTTGATCTAAATTTGTGGCTCTGATTAAATAAAAAAGTCCATACACACCTCCAGTGCTGGCGCCGTTCCAGCGGTGTCGGCACTCGCTCTCCGAGGAGCAGCCATGCTGTTGTTGTTGATGCCGGGGCCCAATCAGCAATGGCATCACTGTCATCACCTTTGGACAAATCTAACATGAAGAGGAAGTCCTGGCAGCAGCTGATCTCTGACTTCCTCTTCATGTTCAATTCGACAGGACTGACTGGGCGCTGGAGTCACGTGTCATAACAACAGCATGTGAGCCCTGGGGAGAGCAAGTACCGACACCGCGGGAACGGTGTCGGCACAGGAGGTGAGTATAAGATTTTTTATTTTATCGGGGCGAAGTGCGGGGGATGAGAAGGAGTTGTCCAAGTAGTGGACAACTTCTATAATGAATTTAGCGCATCTTACAACTGCCATGCTCTTCCACCATGTTAGTGTGGCCAGAGGCCAACATATGTTTCTGGTGTAATTTACTGCACTTTTGTTGTGTTAATTATGATGAATTTAGTGGGCTGGCTTTGCCTCACTGTGTCCCATCCCAGTTCTGCCCGAGACAGGCTTAAAATTGCCAAAAGTACAAAAATATATGCGATCAGTAGGGAACCTTTGGTTCATCTAGATGTGTGGGCAGGGGTATGAGGACATTAAAGTAGGCACAAAGTACGAAGAATAAATTATTCAACCGGCACTAATGCCTGCTTATCAAGTGAACAGATACATCACACAGACTGTACAGACATCTGATCATATCTACAATGTGGTCTTAGCATCAAAACAACCACAGTTCAAACACAGAAATCCCTCATAGGGATGGTAATAATGGTTATATATAGACCTAAAAAAATACAGACGATGTAGAACATAAAAATACACAATAAAGATAGTAGTGATTATATTTTTATGACTAGAGAGAAAAAAGTCACCAAAAATGAATTAAATATATACTTAAGAGAAAAACGTGATATAAATAGTACATGAAGGATGTTTTCTGAAAACACATTCCCTCGTAAGCCTTGCCATTTCCAGGTGTTGCTACCAGGTTTCCCTAAATATTACAATTGTTCAGTAGAGGTCTCAACACAGAGACATTTTGTGATAAACTCATCATTGATTCCTTTCTAAGAGATGGGTCAAAGTAGACCCCAATAACTAATAATATAGAAATATTGATGAGCTACAAGTGCTTCTCACAAAATTCGAATATCATCAAAAAGTTAATTTATTTCAGTTCTTCAATCCAAAAAGTGAAATTCATGTATTATATAGTCATTACAAACAGAGTGATCTATTTCAAATGTTTATTTCTGTTAATGTTGTAGATTTTGGCTTACAGCCAATGAAAACACAAAAGTCATTATCTCAGTAAATTATAATAATTAACAAAAAACACCTGCAAAGGCTTCCTACGCGTTTAAAAAGGTCCCTTAGTCTGTAGGCTCCACAATTATGGAGAAGACTGCTGACTTGACAGATGTCCAGTAGGCAGCCATTGACACACTCCAGAAGGAAGGTAAGCCACAGAAGGTCATAGCTAAAGTAGCTGCTCTATCCAAGCATATTAATGGAAAGTTGAGTGGAAGGAAAAAGTGTGGTAGAAAAAGGTGCACAAGCAACAGGGATAATTGCAGCCTTGAAAGGATCCAGTGGCGTACTACCAATGGTGGCAGACCATGCCACTACTATGGGGCCCGTGAGCCGGGAGGGCCCCGAAGCAGCGGGGAAAAGAGGAGGATAGGTGAGAATTGGGGGGAAGGCAGGTTGCGGCAGCAGAGGAGCGGGGCGCACCCAGTAGCCGCTGGTGCAGCTACCACTTGTGCCCACTGCTAAAGGGACATGAATATTCCCTCTTCTCCACTCCCATGGTCGTGGAGAAGAGGGAATATTCATTCTCTTTAGTAGCGGGCACGGAGGAGCACTGAGCCGCAGCTCCTGCTGACAGTGCCCGCTACTAAAGAGAGTGCAAATTCCCTCTTCTCCACACCCATGGTCCCAGCGTGGATAGGAGTGAATATGTCGGCAGCAGCAGCTCACCTCGGCATCTGAGAGCGCGCGCTGCTCAGATGCCGACATGAGCTGCTGGCAGACAGGACACAGCGCTGGAGCAGAGGTGAGGAAGGAAGGTGAGTATGTGTTTATTTTTTGTGTGTGCAGTGATGGGTCCACACATACCAGGATTGGGGGATGAGGAGGCCACACATACCAGGATTGGGGGATGATGGGGCCACACATGTCAGGATTGGGGGGTGAGGATGCCACACATACCAGGATTGGGGGATGAGGTAGCCACACATACCAGGATTGGGGGATGAGGAGGCCATGCATACCAGGATTGGGGGATGAGGGGGCCACACATACCAGGATTGGGGATGAGGAGGCCACACATACCAGCATTAGGGGATGAGGGGGGTCATGCATACCAGGATTGGGAGATGAGGGGGCCACACATACCAGGATTGGGGGTTGAGGCAGCCACACATATCAGGATTGGGGGATGAGGGGGCCAGGCATACCAGGATTGGGGGATGAGGAGGCTACGCATACCAGGATTGGGGGATGAGGAGGCCATGCATACCAGGATTGGGGGATGAGGAGGCCATGCATACCAGGATTGGGGGATGAAGAGGCCACACATACCAGGATTGAGGATGAGGAGGCCACACATATCAGAATTGGGGATGAGGAGGCCATACATACCAGGATTTGGGAATGAGGAGGCCTTGCATACCAGGATTGGGGGATGAGGATGCCATGCATACCAGGATTGGGAGATGAAGAGGCCACACATACCAGGATTGAGGATAAGGAGGCCACGCATATCAGAATTGGGGATGAGGAGGCCATACATACCAGGATTGGGGGATGAGGAGGCCTTGCATACCAGGATTGGGGGATGAGGATGCCATGCATACCAGGATTGGGGGATGAGGATGCCATGCATACCAGGATTGGGGGATGAGGAGGCCATGCATACCAGGATTGGGGGCTGAGGAGGCCATGCATACCAGGATTGGGGGATGAGGGAGCCATACATACCAGGATTAGGGGATGAGGTGGCCATGCATACCAGGATTGGGGAATGAGTGGGGCCTTATGTACCAGGATTGGGGGATGAGGAGGCCATGCATACCAGGATTGGGGAATGAGGGGGCCATGCATATCAGGATTGGGGGATGAGGGGGCCATGCATACCAGGATTAGGGATGAGGGGGGCACACATACCAGGATTGGGGATGATGGGGCAATACGTACCAGGATTGGAGGATGAGGGGTGCCATACGTACCAGGAGGGTGCCATACATACCAGGATTGGGGGATGAGGGGTGCCATACATACCAGGATGGGGAAATTTACCAGTAGCTGCTGCATTCCCCACCCTAGGCTTATATTCGAGTCAATACATCTTACCAGTTTTTTGTGGAAAAATTAGGGGCCTCAGCTTATACTCGGGTCGGCTTATTTAAAATATACGGTATTTTAAAATCAGTGAGTACATGGTGCCCATAATACTGCAGGACTGTGGGGTGCATTATACTATATGGGGGTTGCATTTTACCCTATAGCGTGTGTAATATACTGTATGAAGGACTATGGGGACGGCATTATATTCTATGGAGGACCATGGGAAGTTCATTATACTATATGGAGGATTATGGGGGGCACATTATTCTATATGGAGGATTATGGGGGCGCATTATACTATATGGAGGATTATGGGGGGGCGTATTATACTATATGGAGGATTATGGGGGGCACATTATACTATATGGAGGATTATCGGTGGCGTATTATACTATATGGACGGCTATGTGGGGCCATTAAAATATTTTGAGGGATATGTGTGGGGCCATTATACTGTATGAAAGCAATTATATGGTGTGAAGGTTTGTGTGGGGTCCATCATACTGTTTGGAGGGCTGTGTGGGGTCCATCATATTGTTTGGAGGGCTGTGTGGGGTCCATCATACTGTTTGGAGGGCTAGTGCGGGCCATTATACTATATATTGGCCCATTATACTCTATGGAGGGCTGTGTGGGGGTCACAGTTGAGGGATCATACTGTGTTAGGGTCACCATACTTTGCCTTGGGAGTTGAAGTGGGGTACAATAGGGTCATTATACTGTGCATGTGGAGGCTAATGTGGAGGAATGCACCATAGGGGTATCATACTGTGTTTGGGGGGCACTTTTATTGGCATCACACTTTATGGGGGCAATGAAAGAGGAATTTAGGACTTCAGCAGGAGGAAAATTACTAAGTAAAGGCTGGAAAGTTGTGAGATCTGCTCTTCTGTGACACAGACAAATATTCTCTCCAAATATATATATATAGAGAGAGAGAGAGAGAGAGAGAGAAGACCATAAACTGGAAGAAACTTGTAAGACTGCTTTCACACATTATGCTGCTCTGCTCTGATGGCAATGCATATCGTTTTGATTTGATTGCGGCAAAAAAGCAAAGCGGCATAAACGTGTGAAGGCAACCTAACATAGTGTGTGTTATAGCACAGCAGTGAAGAAGATTAGTGCGAGGAAAAGAGAAGCGTGTCATACACAGTTTTCAGGGCATTGGAGGCTTTGAAGTACTTTCAATTTACAATTTTAATTAAAAGATTTGCTCATCTCTACCAATGGTACAGTGCCTTGAAAAAGTATTCATACCCCATGAACTTTTCCACATTTTTTCACGTTGCACCAACAAACTTAAATGTATTTTATTGGGATTTTATGTGATATACCAACACAAAGTAGCAAGTATTTGTTATATTTCTTATGCGTAAAGGAAATGATACCTAGTTTTCTAAATATTTTAAAAATATAAATCTGAAAATTGCGACGTGCATTTGTATTTAGCCCCCTTGAATAAATATTTTCTAGGACCACCTTTCACTGCAAATACTGCTGTAAGCCTTTTGGGGTATGTCTCTATTAGTTTTGCACATCTAGAGGCTGAAATTTTTGCCAATTCTTCATTGCAAACTAGCTGTAGCTCAGTGAGATTAGATGGAGGCATCTGCAAACAGCAATTTTCGAGACTTGCCACAGCTTCTCAATGGGATTTAGGTCTGGACTTTAACTGGGCCATTCACACACATGAATATGCTTTCATCTAAACCATTCCATTGTAGCTCTGGTAGTATGTCATTGTCCTGCTGGAAGGTTAACCTACGCCCCAGTCTCAAATCTTTTACATTCTCTAACATGTTTTTCTCCATGATTGCCCTGTATTTAGCTCTATCTATCTTCCCATCAACTCTGACAAACTTCCTTGTCCCTGTTTACGAAAAGTATCCCACAACATGATGCCTCCACCACCATGTTTGACAGTGGGGATAGTGTTTTTAAGGTGCTGAGCAGTGTTAGTTTTCCACCACACATACAATTTTGCATTTAGCCCCAAAACTTCTATTTTGGTCTCATTTTGCCAGAGCACATTTTTCCAAATGCTAGCTGTATCCCTGAAATGGTTTTTTTGCAAACTGCAAAAGGGACTCCTTGTGGCTTGCTTTAAAAATTTACTTTCTTCTTGCCACTCTTCCATAAAAGCCAGATTTGTGGAGTATATGACTAATAGTTGTCGTGTGGACAGATTCTCCCACCTGAGCTGTGGATCTCAGCAGCTTCTCCAGAGTGACCATGGCTGCTTCTCTAATTAGTACTCTCCCTGTTTGGGATGTCAGTTTAAGTGGACAGCCATGCTAGTGTAGGTTTTTAGTAGTGCTATACTCCTTCCATTTTTGGTTGAGATGCTCCATGAGATGTTCAGAGATGTTCAGAGCTTGGGATATTTTTTATGACCTAGCCCTGCTTTATTCTTCTCCACAACTTTATCCCTGATTTGTCTGGTGTGTTCCATGGTTTTCATGATGCTGTTTGATACCTAATGTTCTCAAACAAACCTCTGAGGCCTTTACAGAACAGCTGTAGTTATACTGAGAGTAAATTACAAACAGGTGGACTGAATTTACTAATCGTGTGATTTCTGGAGGCAATTTGTCACTTAGGATTTTATTTAGGGGTATCAGACATCAGGTGGCTGAATACAAATGCACATCACAATTTTCAGATTTATATTTTTAAAATATTTAGAAAACCATGCATCATTTCCTTTACACTTCACAAAGACTTGCTACTTTGTGTTATAGCACATAAAAACCCAATAAAATACATTTAAGTTTGTGGGTGTAACATGAAAAAATGTTGAAAAGTCCACTGGGTATGAATACTTTTTCAAGGCACAGCACATGTATAATAAACATATTTGTTTTTTAATTCTTTTAAAAATGCACATATCCATTTCTAGAGATTGTGCAAAATACCTGTGAGCTCTAGAGTTGCATAAATATTTAGTAGGGCTATGATAAGACATAGTCTAGTTTTTCTGTAATTTCACAGTTACTTAAAGGTTTCTATGGTTAAATGGCTTTGCATATAATCCAGGTACATAGGAAAAATCACGTGTAGCATAGCAAAGTAAAGCATACATGAAAACTGACCAAGTTTGCCCTAGATTGTCCTCTACTTGGAATTAATCAAGTTGCTCTGGTTAAATGGCCATGCTCCATTTTTGTAATTGGCTTTTCTGAAATAAAAGTAATATTAATGGAGGAAGTGGAACACAGCACTCTGTAAATTACAGATAGCGCATTTGTCAGAAAAGTGCCAATTCTGACATATCATCAGAATGCTTGGCAGGTTAAGTAAAAGGCACACAGTCACTTAAAGTAATCCTATTAATAAAATAAGAGGTTATATAATTCAATGTTATAGCAAACATGGTGTATGAACAGTGTTTGTTGCAAAAGTGTATCTATTTTAAAGTATTAAAATAAGAGAGTACAGCAGAAAAGCACAGCACTACTAATTTATCCAACACATCGCAAGTTGCAAACACACAAGTTTTATCCTATTGCACAAAAATATTAGATACCAGAGAGAACCTTTCCTGGTCTGAAAGCTACATAGGATAAATCAGATACAGACATTTACTTTTAGATCTTCCCATACAATGGATATGAAAAGTCTACACACTGCTGTTAAAATCCCAGGTTTTTTCTAATAAAAAATTATACAAAGAAGAATAATTTCAGACCTTTTTCCACTTTTAACCCCTTTACAGTTGGAAGCGGGTATATGGAGCAGTGTGTATGTATACCCGGCAGGTGATGGCAGTGTATTATAGCTGTTCACCAGTCACAACACATGCAGGGATTGCCTGTTTGCAGCCGCGAGACATGCATTCGTGGTGACGCAAACATATCTTACGAGCATGCTGAAGACACTCAGTTAGGATAACACCTTATCCGATCACATTCGCTCAGCACTACTGATGAACCCTGTGCCTGGCATTAAGAAGCTCCTTTGAAACCCTGCCTGTGGTCGGGCTTCGAAGGATGCTGTGGCATCGCTGTATATAGCACAAGCGATCGGACTGTCGCATCTTCAGGTCCCCTATGGGGGCTAATAGCTGCGAAAAGTAAGAAAAAAATCCAAATCTTCCCCCTTTTCCACCATTGAAGGTAAATATATAAAAAAAAAAATATTAAAAAAACAAATGTGGTATTGACGCATTCAGAAAAGTCTGATCTATCAAGATTTAAAAAGAATTATACTGATTGGTACAGACTGTAAACGAAAAAAAATTCAAGAACGCCAAAATTCAGTTTTTTTGTCTCCGCAATTCCACAAAAAAGGCTGTAACAAGCGATCAAAAAGTCACATCTGTGCCAATATGGTATTAATAAAATAAGTTGTCTAGACCCGCAAAAAATCAGCCACAACATAGCTCCATCGGTCGAAAAATGTTTGTGTGTGTGCATTTATTTTTTATTACTGGGTTAGTAATAGGGGTGCCTGATAGGCACCTCTCCATTACTAACCCCAGGGCTCAATGTCAGCTGTGATTTTTGACAATTCACAGCTTATATCAACCTGAACTACTATTACCCCGATTGCCATCACACCAGGGCAATTGGGAAAAGCAAGGCAAAGTACCAGAAATGGCGCATCTAATGTGATGCGCCACTTCTGGGACAGATGAGAGCTGGTATTTTTAGGCTGGAAAGGGCCTAATAACCATGGACCTTCCCAGCCTGATAATATCAGCTCATAGCTGTCTGCTTTACCTTTGCTGGTTATTAAAAATAGGGGGGATTTCACGTCATTGCTTTCATTTATTTATTTATTAGCTTAATACATGTACAGTAAACTACACACACAAAGCACTAATTATCTATCTATATCTATCTTTGCACAACTTTAACATCTAAATATCTGTCATTTCTATTCTGCATTCTATTCTGGTACATGTCACATGTCATGGAGATGTCGCATATTATGTCATCCGTGTGCGGAATATATTGACATCCGTACTGCCATGTTTAGTTGTGAGTCACATGGACACATAGTCCGTGCGAACACATGGACATGTGCACAGCCCCATAGATTATAATGATACCTTGATATCTGTAATCTGATATCTTATTCCAGAGAAAAACACATTTTTCTTAATATGGAAATGAGCAGTTAAGATCTATGGGGCGTAC
This sequence comes from Phyllobates terribilis, assembly GCF_046119375.1. Lineage (NCBI taxonomy): Eukaryota > Metazoa > Chordata > Amphibia > Anura > Dendrobatidae > Phyllobates > Phyllobates terribilis. Next base: position 212,769,715 of record NW_027362762.1, read on the forward strand.
ATAGTTCTCTCCGAGAATCTACCTCCAGAGCTTATTTTAAATGAAAGGGGGCATTACCAGTTTGAGACATGTGATGACTGACAGTTCTAATCCCCTTCAGAACTGATGTTTGTTTTATTACAAACACACCTACAGCTGCAGTTGTCCTCTCATAATGCTGTCAGCTCTGCTGCAAAGCTGTGCCTAATTATAATTAACACTTATTCAACTGCCATCTCACAGGCAGCCAGTGTGAGGGGATAGGCAGTACAGCTGAGCTAACAGCACTGTTACATAGTAACATAGGTTGAAAAAAAAAGTGAATGGGAGGGATACGCTGCAAAGCCACTCGTGTATAGAATAAACGAGTCCTACCTGTGCTAAGAAGAGTTGCAATCAGCAGTGAACGCTGAACTGGCAGCGGAGGCAGGCTCATCGTATTTTAATAAGTTGAAAAAAGACTCGGGTCCATCAAGTTCAACTTTACTCTCCCAATGATAAATTCTTTGTCACTAAATTATCTAGAACCCACAATGCCATTATTGCTGAGGAAAGCATACAGCCCTTTTTAAAAAGCTGTTATAGTGCCTGTCATTACTTCTTCTTGTGATAGGGCATTCCACAGTCTGAGTGCTCTGACTGTAAAGAACCCTTTCCTATTTAGCTTCCGGAATTGCCTTTCTTCCACCCGTAGTGAGTGCCCCCTGGTCCATTTTTGGAAAGAATAAGTCATGTGCCAGTCATCTGAATTGACCACACATATATTTATACATATAAATGAGATCTCCTCTGAGATGCCTTTTTTCTAAACTAAACAAGCCAACCTTTCATCATATGAGAGGCCTTCCATCCCTTGTAATAATCTAGTTGCTCGCCTTCAAATTGACTCTAGCTTTGAATATCCTTTTAAATTGTCAAGCCCAAAACTAAATCCAATATTCTAGGCCTTACAAGTGATTTTTAGAGGGTAACTATGCATTGGAATCATGGGATTGTATCTCTCTTGTTATACACCCTAAAATCTTGGTCGCTTTTGCGGCTGCTGCTTGACATTGAGTGCTGCTACTCAACTTACTTGCTACCAGAATACCCAAGTCCTTCTCCTGCAGTCTCGAGTATGCTTCCATTTAATGTATATGTAGCAATAGGATTAATCAATCCTAGGTACATTACTCTATATTAATCAACATTAAACCTCATCTGCCAAGTGTTTGCCCATTCAGACATCTTATCCAGATTGTTTTGTAATATTGTACTGTCAAGGTTAGTTTTTAATATCCTACATAGTTTGGTGTCGTCAGCAGTGGGAGGAGAGCTGCAGTTGCAGAAGTGTTTGTAATGAGACCACATTTAGTTCTTGAAAATAGAAAAGGAGAGTCAGCTCTTCAGTGTCATTGCGCCTGTATTCCTTGGCATGGAATTATTGCACGGAGCCTCCCTGGCCTGGGCTGCAATCAAGCAGTATCGAAGAGAAAAGGTCCTACAGTGATGTGCAGGTGAATATAAAACTTCAAAATGTATTAAATCATTTTAAAAATAAACCAGAATGAGATGAGAGTAGGATTCCTGCTTTAACCTGCGCGTTTCGGCATGATGCCTTAGTAATGATATAGGTGTAGAAGGTGTAACTCGATTATATATACACAGGTGAGAATGTTACATGTAACCTAGTGGACCAATCAGGAAAAAATATTAAAAATATATACAGTTGAAACCAGAAGTTTACTTACACTATATAAAAAGACACATATGCATGTTTTTCTCAATATATGACATGGAATCAGAATAAACCTTTCCCATTTTAGGTCAATTAGGATTGCCAAAATTTTTCATATTTGTCAAATGCAAGAATAATGAGAAAGGGAGAATGTTTTAAGGCATTTTTATTACTTACTGCAAAGTCAAAAGTTTACATACATTTCATTAGTATTTGGTACCATTGCCCTTAAACTAAATGACTTGGGTCTATACCAGGCCTGGGCAAAGTGCGGTCCGAGACAGCCGTGGGCTGAAAACAGTGGCCCACTGGCCACACTGCGCCCTCCCATGCCTCAGGATGCAGACAGCGGTGATTGCATTGGTGGAAGATTGTGCTGCTGGCCCCTTCTTCCACCAATCAGTGAGTGATACAGCTGACGCGATGACGTCATGTCATCGCGTTAGCTCAGCTGAGCTGTGCATCGGAGACAGGAGCAGAGGCACAGCGCCGGGACAACGGCAATGGTAACGGGAGCAAGGTGAGTGTGGTGGTTTTTTTTCATGGCTATGGGGGTCAGTTGTAGGACATGGAGAGGCTATGGGGATCTGTTGCTGGACATGGGGAGGCTATGGGGGTCTCCTGATGGACATGGGGAGGCTATAGGGGTCTCCTGCTGGACATGAGGAAGCTATAGGGGTCTCCTGCTGGACATGGGGAGGCAATGGGGGTCTCCTGCTAGACATGGGGAGGCTGTGAGGAGGCTCTTATGGTATATAGGTGGCTGTGTGTGTGCTCAAAAGGTATATAGGGGGATGTCTGCATACTTAATTCTGCTCAATATTAAGTGATACAATTAATATTAAGTAATTATAATTAATATGTTAATATTAATATTGAGCAGAGTAAATTTCAGCCAATTGGTTCGGCCCTCCACAACATTCACCCCTGGTTTAGGCACATCAGGGGCTCTCCAAATGTGATATGGCACCCGCTCTCAATTCCAGTTTTGCTTTGAAAAAGTCGAAAGGTGTTCCTTCCCTTCCGAGCGCTGCCATGCGCCCAAACACTGGTTGTCCACCACACATAGGATATCATCATACTCAGGAGAAATTGCTCAACAACTTTTGGGGTCTAATTTCTCCTGTTACTCTTGTGAAAATAAAAAAAATTGAGGCTAAAAGATAATTTTTATGGAAAAAAGTGATTTTTTTGCATTTTTACGGCTCTATATTATAAACTATTGTGAAACACTTAGAGCTTCAAAGTGCTCACCACACATCTAGATAAGTTCCTTAAGGAGTCTAGTTTCCAAATTGGGGTCACTTGTGGGGGGTTTCCATTGCTTAGCCACATCAGTAGCTCCCCAAATGCGACATGGGGTCCACTAATTATTCAAGCAAATTTTACATTCAAAAAGTCAAATGGAGCTCCTTCCCTTTCGAGCCATGCCGTGCGCCCAAAAAGTGGTTTTCCTCCACATGTGGGGTATCGGCGTGCTCAGGAGAAATTGTAAATTTTGGTGTCCATTTTTTCTTGTTACCCTTGCGAAAATAAAAGAAATTGGGTCTAAAGTTAAAATTTTTGTGAAAAAAAGTTAAATGTTCATTGTTTTCTTCCACATTCTAAAAATTGCTGTGAAGCACCTGAAGGGTTAATAAATTTCTTGAATGTGGTTTTGAGCATCATGAGGTGTAACTTTTGGGTATTTTCTGTCATAAAGGCCCCTCAAATTCACTTCAAATGTGATGTGGTCCCTAAAAATGGTTTGGTAAATTTTGTTGAAAAAATTAGAAATCTCTGGTCAACTTTTAACCCTTATAACTTCCTAAAAAAAAACACTTTGGATACAAAATTGTGCTAATGTAAAGTAGACATGTGGGAAATGTTATTTATTAACTATTTTGTGTGACATATCTCTCTGATTGAAGGGCAAGAAAATTCAAAGTTTGAAAATTGCGAAATTTTCAACATTTTTGTTTTTTTTCACAAATAAACGCCAGTCATATCAAATAAATTTTACTACTATCATGAAGTACAATATGTCACGAAAAAACATTCCCAGAAACAGTGGGATCCGTTAAAGTGTTCTAGTGTTATTACCTCATAAAGTGACACTGGTCAGACTTGTAAAAATTGTCCTTGTCATTAACGTGCAAACAGCCTTTGGGGGTAAATGGGATGAAGCATGAGGGGAAGACACCAGTTAGTGATAGATTGAAGAAATGGGTTAGGGTTGAGGAGAAGACCGTGGTAAGGTTTGGGATGAGGTGGGATGGGATCGGGTCGAGTGTACAGGTGTGAGATGTGATCTTGAGAGTACAGCGGAAAGTTGATCTTTAATGGTTTAGAAGTTGGTTTTGGAGGAGGAGGGCTGAGTAGTTATGAGGAGGGGCTGTGGGGGTTGTAGACCAAAGCTTTCTCTAATGTTATCAATCTTCTGCTTGAAGAATGAGGCCAACAAACCAACTTTTCCGCCATGCTTGCTGCTGGGACGAGGGTGCGGGAAAGGTGGAATCCACCATAAGAAAGTGCAGCTGGAGAGGCTGTGTCTGAGGGGGTGAGCCAGGTTTCAGGAATGTCAAGGAAGGAAAGTTTGTTAGTAAAGAAAAGATCATGCATGTAGGAAAGTTTGTTGCAGACAGAGAGCCTTCCATAGAGCTCTTGTTAGAGGGACTGGGGAAGCGAGGGCTGGGTGGATGGGTATAAGGCTAGAAGGGTTGCGGCAAGTTGAGATAGATCATGGATGAGAGGTAGAAGTCACTGTAGGGATGTGATGAGGAAGACCAGGATTTGGAGAGATATTGCCGGCAGTGAGGAGGAGAAGAGAAAGTGTTAGCAGGTGGGAGCAGGAGAGGGCATTAGGTGGCTGTCTGTGTTTGGAAACATAGGATCAGATCTGGTGAGGAGCTGAGATGGATGGTGAGGATGGCTCGAGAGATGACCAGTTCCTTACTAGGGGTAGGGATTAGGGGGGTTAGTAGAAAGTGAAGGATTATAGGCTTGAGGGTAAAAACAAACAGAAACATTTTTTACCGTGACTATGGATCCAGTTACCTTCAGTTCCCTTTTGGTTCAATTCTGATATAATTCATAGTAGCACACTTAAGCGATACACTGAGGCGATGCACTGCAGACTCCTCACAATATATTTGTTGTAAAATGCATTCAGGTGTGAAACAGAGGGGAGTGGTCTGTGCTCATCTTGATCAGATAATTAAGACTGAACCAGATGCAGGATATTCAGAGGCAGAGAAAACAAGGAGGTCAGAAGTAAAAGTGAGAATGTGGGGTAGAGCAGTGGTTAGTTGAAAAACATACCAAGTGAATGCAAGGAGCAGAGGTAGGAAAATCAGGATGGAAAAGCTGAGTGACTTGTCAAGTGAATGCAAGGAGCAGAGGTAGGAAAAATCAGGATGGAAAAGCTGAGTGACGTGTTGTCACGGGTGTGTCAGGTTTGACAGGCAGTCATTCTAGATCCAGCTGTAGAAGGTCGCTGCGTTTTGGCTTTGCAGACACCTTCTTGAATCTTTCATCATCCCTCCCTCTCTAGGACTCAGCGATGATCTTCACCTTCTGCTGCTAATTAACACACCCTTGTGGGATCTTTAAATACACTCAGTTTCTCTAGAGAGGGGCTGGTGATAGAGTTGATTTCTCTGTTCAGGTCTGGAATTCTAGCAGTCACCTGGATTCTTCTTGGAGTTCCTTTGTAGATTGTGGTCACGATCTCTCTGCTGTCTTGTCAAAGCTAAGTGTATCCCCTTGTCTGTTTCCCTGGTTTGTCTTTGGTTGCAGTGGGGCTGACTAGTGCTTACCCCCCTCCCCTCCCCTACCTAGGGCCTAGCTCTAGGATCAGCCAGGGCTATGGTGCCCTGATCGGCGATAGGTGTGGAATCGGTTTAGGAACAATAGGGGAGTCAGGGTGTTGTTAGATCTGCTTAGGGGTCTCTACTCCCCCTTTCCCTAGTTGCTGGGCTTCCCCCCTTTTCCCCTCATTGTACGCTGGGTTCTTCCCATACCTAGCATGACATCATCACAAGCCATTTAAAAAATAAAACAAACAACAACTGACTTTTGGTTTTTGGCAGCTTTGGAGTTTGTCACTGGAAGTGACTGACCTTCGATTAGAGGTTCAGCAGCAGCTGCATCGGCCCCAGACTCCTAATGTTGGGGACTCTGCTGGTAGGCCGGTCCAGCTTGAACCCAAAATTGACAGGTTTTCAGGAGGTAGAGACAATTTTTTTGTATTTAAATAAGCTTGCAAGTTGTATTTTAAAGTTTCGACCTTACTCCTCTGGAGATGAGGAGAAGCGAGTGGGGATTGTGATCTCACTGTTGCAAGGAGATCCTCAATCCTGGGATTTCTCTTTGCCACAGGGCTCTGCTTGCCTCTGATTGGTTGAAGGAGTTTTTGGGTCGTGGCCTTCATCTATGATGATCCTGACTGAATCTCCTTGGCTGAATCCATGCTGCGTCGCCTTCAGCAGGGGAATCGGTCAGTGGAGACTTATAGTTCCGAATTTTGTAGATGGGCAACCGACACCAAATGGAATGACCTGGCTCTTAGAAGCCAATTTTGTCAGGGTCTTTCAGAAAGGTTGAAGGATGCCTTGGCAGTTTATGAAACCTCAGGGTCCTTGGAGGCTGCATTGTCATTGACTATGCACGTGGATAAGCGCTTTCGGAATAGGTGGGTGAGGCCACATTCTCCTGAGCCCCTTTTTGGGGCAATGCCCCTTAAACGAGGAGGAAAGTAGTGGGGTGAACTTGTACTTACGCAGTTGGAGGAACCCATGCAGTCAGGGGGAGCTACTGCCTCTCATACTTCCCCTGAAATCCGCAAGAGAAAGGGGGTGTGTTTTTTATGGTAAAAATAGACATTTTATTGAGTTCTGTCCCTCAGTTCCTAAGCAAAAATAAACAATTAAACCTTGGTAGTGTAGAGTTTGATAATCAGGGGGTGTGTTTGTCTTCAACATGCAGTTCTCGGTTTGTCCTGATGGCAGAGGTGGTGCCAGAGAGCAGGACTGAGAAAATTTTGGTGTTTGTGGATAGTGGAGCTGGAGTCAGCATGGTTGTTGCTGGGTTTGTGAGAACTCATAGGCTTACGTGCTGTATGTTAACCAAGCCCATCCCTATTTATGCCATCCACACAGCGTCACTTGCACAGAGATCTCTGACTCAGATTGTACATAATATAAGACTGAGGGTGGGGCCCCTTCATTATGAAGTAATTCCTTGCTATGTCCTGGAGGACCTTCCCACTTCCGTTGTACTGGGTCTACCCTGGTTGTTGAAACAAAATCCGATAGTGGATTGGCAATCCAGGGAAATTGTGGAATGGGGAGATTACTGTCATGAAAACTGTTTAAACATTTCCCTTTCTGCGGTCTCTACGGAGACCTTACCTGCGTTTTTGTCTTGTTATGAGGACATATTTTCTGAGGAGGGGGTCAGGATTTGCCTCCTCATCATGCATATGACTGTTCTATTAACCTGACTTCCAGAGATAAATTACCCAAGTCCAAACTGTATAATCTTTCTGGCCCTGAGAGACAAGCCATGAAGGATTTCATTGCTGAGAGTCTGGAGAAGGGACATATCAGACCCTCAACTTCACCCGTGGCGGCAGGGTTCTTCTTCGTTAAGAAGAAAGATGGGGGTCTCAGTCCCTGTTTACATTTTGAATCAATTGAATCAAATTACCATCCGAGATCCTTATCCTCTTCCTCTGATTCCAGATTTATTCAAGCAGGTTGTGGGAGCTAAGGTGTTCTCCAAGTTGGATTTAAAGGGAGCCTACAATCTGGATAGAATTAGAGAGGGGGATGAATGGAAAACAGCATTTAATACCCCTGAGGGGTATGTCAGAAGTCTTGTTATGCCTTTTGGTCTGACCAAAACCATCATTTAGTGGGCAGGTTTGAGGTGGTCTATCTGGATGATATTTTGGTTTACTCACCTGATTTTGAGACGCATCAGGGTTATGTTAAGCAGGTACTACAGATAATAAGTGATAACAAACTATATGCCAATGTAGAGAAATGTGTTTTCTCTGTCCAGGAGGTGCAATTTTTGGGGTACCTGTTGTTACCATCGGGTTTTGGATGGATCCGGAGAAGATCCGTACTGTACTGGATTGGGATCATCCCGAGAACCTAAACTCATTACAGCACTTTCTGGGCTTTACTAATTTATAATTATTCTGTAATTGTGAAACCCCTCACTTACATGACAAGAAAGGGGTCTGATCTATCTAAATGGTCGAATGCAGCCCAACAGGCTTTATCCTCCTTAAGGAGATGTTTTGCCACAGCACCTATACTCAGTCAATGTTTCTCAATCTTTCATCGTAGAAGTTGATGCGTCAGAGGTGGGGGTTTGGGCTGTGTTGTCTCAGGGTTCGTCCCCTGGTAAATGGCGTCCATGTGCTTTCTTTTCCAAAAAATTGTCTTTGTCTGAGAGAAATTATGACATCGGTAATAGGGAGCTTTTAGCGATAAAATTGGGGATTCCCTGTTAAGAGGAACAGAGGCCGCTATCTGCAGACCAGACATAACCTCAAGAGAAATGTGCTGTCTTCCAGGAGCAAAAATTAAAGATGTGTCTGACAGGATATCAAGACTCTTCAGACCTACAGATCACTACCCATTCCTGCTAATACATGTGGGGACAAATGACACCGCAAGAAAGGACCTGGAAACCATCTGCAGTGACTTTGAAGACTTAGGCAAGAAAATGAAAGAATTGGGAGCGCAGGTGGTCTTCTCATCCATCCTCCCAGTGGATGGCCATGGAACAATGAGGTGGAATAAGATTCTACAGGTGAACAACTGGCTACGTCGATGGTGCCGTCAACAAGGATTTGGATTTCTGGATCACGGAATGAATTACCTATACGATGGACTACTTGCTAGAGATGGGGTGCACCTTACGAAGACTGGAAAACATGTATTTGGAAGTCGCCTTGCTACACTCATCAGAAGAGCTTTAAACTAGAACAATGTGGGAAGGGAAGCAAAAGGCCAGAAAAAGCCATACAGCTGACAAATACTATTGAGATCTCTGCTACTGGAAGTGGAAAGGAAGAACAAAGACAAAACAATTTAAATAATAAAAATATGGGAGGAAGAGAAACCAATCACAAACTAAAATGTTTTTATACAAATGCACAAAGCATGGGCAACAAACAAGGAGAATTGGAACTACTAATGCAGGAAAAGGAATATGATGTCATTGGAATCACTGAAACTTGGTGGGACGATACACATGATTGGAATAAAAGGCTAAAAGGATACAACTTATTTGCAAGAAACAGACTTGATAAACGAGGAGGAGGTGTTGCATTGTATGTTAGAAAAGCGTATATCTGCACAGAGATGGAAGCTTCAGAGACTGGGAGTTCTGTGGAAACTGTTTGGGTAAGAATACAAGGAGAGAACAACGGAAAGGACACCATTGTAGGCATTTACTACAGGCCACCTGGGCAAGCTGAAGATATGGATGAACTCTTTATGTATCAAATGACCAAGTTCTCCAAAAAATATGACGTAGTGGTCATGGGAGATTTCAACTATCCAGACATTTGTTGGGAATCTCTCTCAAGTAAAACTAACAGGTCAAGCAAATTCTTATCCTCTCTTGCTGACAACTTTATCTTCCAAAAGGTAGGGGAGAAAACAAGGGGATCTGCTACTTTGGATCTAATCCTTATAAACAGGGAGGAAATGGTTGAGGAGGTAAAGGTGGCTGGGACCCTAGGAGGCAGCGATCATGCTATTATAGAATTTTGGATAACTAGAGGAGGAAGACATGTGAAGACTCAAACTTCAAGGTTAGATTTTAGAAAGGCAGATTTTAAGAGACTCAGAAAGAGAATAGGAGGGATCCAATGGCTGGATGTCCTTAAGGACAAAAATGTCCAGGAAGGATGGGAAATTTTTAAAAATGAGATTCTCAAAGCACAATCGTTAACAATCCCGAAAAGTAGGAAGAATGGGAAGCATTTAAGGAAACCAGGATGGATGAACACAGAACTTAAACACATGCTAAAAAGAAAGAAAGAAATGTTTATTAAATGGAAAGAGGGAGGCATATCTAAAGAAGATTATAATGCAGTCTGCAGATCCTGTAGGGCACGTATCAGGTTAGCTAAAGCTGACAATGAATTAAGGCTTGCAAGAGATGTCAAAAGCAATAAAAAAGGATTTTGGGGGTATGTCAAAAGTAAAAGAAAAGTCAAAGATGCTATAGGATTTTTACAGGATGAAAATGGAGAAATGGTAAGAGAGGATGTTGAGAAGGCCGAACTTTTTAATTCCTATTTTGCATCTGTTTTCTCTCAGAAAGAAAATGTAACATCAACTGATCTTCACTGTCCTTTTAAAGGAATAGAGGAATCCAAGTTATCTGTAAACAGAAAGATTGTGAGGGAATATTTAGCTAACATAAATGAGTTCAAGTCACCAGGTCCAGATGAATTACACCCCAGAGTACTGAAGGAGATCGTAGAAGAAATTTTAGAACCACTCTCCATAATCTTTGAAAATTCTTGGAGAACAGAAGTCCCAGAAGACTGGAGAAGAGCAAATGTTGTTCCTATCTTCAAAAAGGGGAAGAAGGTGGACCCAGGGAACTATAGGCCGGTGAGTCTGACTTCTATACAAGGAAAGATCTTTGAACAAATTATTAAACAACATGTATGTAAGTACATGGATAAGAATGAAGTGATTAACCAGAGCCAGCATGGGTTTGTAACTAACAAGTCATGTCAGATTAACTTAATTTCCTTCTATGACAGAATCACTGACTGGGTGGATCAGGGAAATGCTGTAGATATAGTATATCTTGACTTCAGCAAAGCATTTGACAAAGTATCTCACACCATCCTTATTGAAAAAATGACCAAGTATGCAATGGACCAGGCAACTGTTAGGTGGATTCATAACTGGCTTAGTGATCGGACTCAAAGGGTGGTTGTAAATGGCTTCACATCCAGCTGGGTGAATGTCTCAAGTGGGGTACCACAGGGCTCCGTCCTGGGACCTGTATTGTTCAACATCTTTATCAATGATTTAGATGAAGGAATTGAGGGTAAACTGATTAAATTTGCTGATGACACAAAGCTAGGAGGGATAGCTAATACTAGAGAAGAGAGAGAGAGGATTCAAAAAGACCTAAATAAACTGGAGCAGTGGGCAGCAACCAACAGAATGGTTTTTAACAGGGAAAAATGCAAAGTACTACATCTGGGCAATAAAAATGAAAAAAGCATATACAGAATGGGAGGAATAGAGCTAAGCAACAGTACATGTGAAAAAGACTTAGGTATACTAATAGATCATAGACTGAACATGAGTCAACAGTGTGATGCAGCAGCAAAAAAGGCAAATACAATTCTGGGATGTATTAACAGAAGCATACAGTCTAGATCACGTGAAGTCATTATCGGTCTTTACTCCTCTTTGGTCAGACCTCATCTGGAATACTGTGTACAGTTTTGGGCACCACATTTTAAAAAAGACATAGACAAACTGGAGCAAGTTCAGAGAAGAGCGACCAGAATGGTGACTGGTCTGCAAACCATGTCCTATGAGGAACGGTTGCAGGATTTGGGAATGTTTAGCTTGCAAAAAAGAAGACTGAGAGGAGACTTAATAGCTGTCTACAAATATGTCAAGGGCTGTCACATTGTAGAAGGATCATCTTTATTCTCATTTGCACAAGGAAAGACTAGAAGCAATGGGATGAAACTAAATGGGAGGAGACACAGATTAGATATTAGAAAAAACTTTTTGACAGTTAGGGTGATTAATGAGTGGAACAGGCTGCCACGAGAGGTGGTGAGTTCCCCTTCAATGGACGTCTTCAAACAGAGGCTGGACAGACATCTGTCTGAGATGATCTAGTGAATCCTGCTTTGAGCAGGGGGTTGGACCAGATGACCCAGGAGGTCCCTTCCAACTCTACCATTCTATGATTCTATGATTCTATGATTTGAATTGGCTTTCGAAGAATGGTGACATTGGTTGGAGGGGGCAGTCCATTCTATTACTGTGATCACGCACCATAAGAACCTGTTATATCTTCAGTCTGCTAAATGTCTCAACCCTAGGCAGGCTAGATGGTCTCTGTTTTTTTTCTGTTCAATTTTGTTGTTACTTTCCGTCCAGGGGTTAAAAACATCAAGCTAATGCTTTATCCCGGAGTTTCCCTGGTGGTGGTGACCATGAGAATCCTGTACCTATTTTACAGAAGGGGGTAGTCATTTCGGCTTTGTACCCTGACCTGCAGGGAGAGGTGTTGGAGGCTCAGGGGGACGCCCCTGCCTCCTGCCCTTCAGGGAGGTTATTTGTGCCATCTAAGGTGTCCTGCTAGATGAAAGGTGCGAAACCTGTTTAGGGACCATAGAGGAGTCAGGGTGTTATTAGATCTGCTTAGGGGTCTAGTTTCCAAAATGGGATCACTTGTGGGGGGTTTCCACTGTTTAGCCACATCAGGGGCTCTCCAATTGCGACATGGCGTCCTCTAATTATTCAAGCAAATTTTACATTCAAAAAGTCAAATGGGGCTCCTTCCCTTTCGAGCCATGCCGTGTGCCCAAAAAGTGGTTTTCCTCCACATATGGGGTATCAGTGTGCTGTAAAGCACCTGAAGGGTTAATAAATGTCTTGAATGTGGTTTTGAACACCATGAGGTGTAACTTTTGGGTATTTTCTGTCATAAAGGCCCCTCAAAGTCACTTCAAATGTGATGTGGTCCCTAAAAAATGGTTTGGTAAATTTTGTTTGATTGCAGTCCTTTTAAGGACTAGGTTACAGCATTTCCTACGACTTTTATCAGGCAGGTCTGTGCTTTTAAATAGATAGATTGTGGGAGTAAAGACTAATTGTAATTGCAGTCCTTTTCAGGACTAGGTTACATCAGTTCCTATCAGTTTTTGCCAGGCAGGTCTGTGCCAGTGCTGTGCAAGTTTTTTTCACAGCATTTGGCTGAATCTAGCAAAGCTAATCCTTTTTGGCCTATTGCAGAGTGTGTTAGTCAGTGGAGTACCCTATCTGTGTTGCAAGATATACCACCTGTGTATAGAATACCAATTTTTTTACTGCACCTAGTGAAGTAAAATCTTTTGGGCATAGCATCATTCTATTAGTCCATCTATACTGACCTCCATCAGGTTGCAAATTGAATATAATTTTTTTCTGCATCTAGCTCTGAAAAAATATTTGGGCTTCTAGCAGTGTGTGGGACTTGTTCTATTAGTCCATCTATACTGACCTCCATCAGGTTGCAAACTGAATATAATTTTTTTCTGCATCTAGCTCTGAAAAAATATTTGGCCTTCTAGCAGTGTGTGGGACTTTCTCTATTAGTCCATCTATACTGACCTCCATCAGGTTGCAAATTAAAAATAATTTTTATCTGCATCTAGCTCTGAAAAAATATTTGGCCTTCTAGCAGTGTGTGGGACTTTCTCTATTAGTCCATCTATACTGACCTCCATCAGGTTGCAAATTAAAAATAATTATTATCTGCATCTACCTCTGAAAAAATATTTGGGCTTCTAGCTGTGTGTGGGACTTTTTCTATTAGTCCATCTATACTGACCTCCATCAGGTTGCAAACTGAATATAATTTTTTTCTGCATCTATCTCTGAAAAAATATTTGGCCTTCTAGCAGTGTGTGGGACTTTCTCTATTAGTCCATCTATACTGACCTCCATCAGGTTGCAAATTAAAAATATTTTTTTTTCTGCATCTACCTCTGAAAAAATATTGGGCTTCTAGCTGTGTGTGGGACTTGTTCTATTAATCCATCTATACAGACCTCCATCAGGTTGCAAACTGAATATAATTTTTTTCTGCATCTACCTCTGAAAAAATATTTGGGCTTCTAGCTGTGTGTGGGACTTGTTCTATTAGTCCATCTATACTGACCTCCATCAGGTTGCAAACTGAATATAATTTTTTTCTGCATCTAGCTCTGAAAAAATATTTGGCCTTCTAGAAGTGTGTGGGACTTTCTCTATTAGTCCATCTATACTGACCTCCATCAGGTTGCAAATTGAAAATAATTTTTATCTGCATCTACCTCTGAAAAAATATTTGGGCTTCTAGCTGTGTGTGGGACTTGTTCTATTAGTCCATCTATACTGACCTCCATCAGGTTGCAAACTGAATATAATTTTTTTCTGCATCTAGCTCTGAAAAAATATTTGGCCTTCTAGTAGTGTGTGGGACTTTCTCTATTAGTCCATCTATACTGACCTCCATCAGGTTGCAAATTAAAAATAATTTTTATCTGCATCTACCTCTGAAAAAATATTTGGGCTTCTAGCTGTGTGTGGGACTTTTTCTATTAGTCCATCTATACTGACCTCCATCAGGTTGCAAACTGAATATAATTTTTTTCTGCATCTATCTCTGAAAAAATATTTGGCCTTCTAGCAGTGTGTGGGACTTTCTCTATTAGTCCATCTATACTGACCTCCATCAGGTTGCAAATTAAAAATAATTTTTTTTCTGCATCTACCTCTGAAAAAATATTGGGCTTCTAGCTGTGTGTGGGACTTGTTCTATTAATCCATCTATACTGACCTCCATCAGGTTGCAAATTAAAAATAATTTTTTTTCTGCATCTACCTCTGAAAAAATATTGGGCTTCTAGCTGTGTGTGGGACTTGTTCTATTAATCCATCTATACAGACCTCCATCAGGTTGCAAACTGAATATAATTTTTTTCTGCATCTATCTCTGAAAAAATATTTGGGCTTCTAGCTGTGTGTGGGACTTGTTCTATTAGTCCATCTATACTGACCTCCATCAGGTTGCAAACTGTATATAATTTTTTTCTGCATCTAGCTCTGAAAAAATCTTTGGCCTTCTAGCAGTGTGTGGGACTTGTTCTATTAGTCCACCTATACTGACCTCCAGAGTTGTGAATTAGTTAACCACCAAAATGAGTGGAAAAAGGCCTGCTGCTGGTGGAAAGGGGAATAGGCGTGTTGGGAAGGGGAAAAAAGGTTGTGTCCGTGGGGTAGGTGTTAAAGCAACAGTAACATCTGCAGAAGAAAGACCATCTTCCAGCCAAACTAAAATGTCTACTTCTTTTAGCGGACAATGTGATAAGATCCCTTTCTTACGGCCACGCCAATCGCTACAAATTCCAGATGAGGCACAAAAACAGCAGGTGCTTCAACGGATATCAAGTGCTCCTTTAAGTGGGCTCTCCTCCACATCAACTTCAACATCACAAATACTCCAGTCCTCAAAGGTGTCACCCCAATCGCACTTGCTTCCTCACAGCTCCCAAATCTCCAGCTGCCCGTCTGAGTATGAGGTAGAACAGATGGTTGAGTCTGCAGAGCTGTTTACTCATACTATAGCCTGGGAATCAGAGGTCGACTCCAGCGCTTCTGTGAATCCAGACGAGAAAATGATCTGCACTGATGCCCAGAATCTTTATGAGTCGGATCCAGGACCAGACGCAGAAGGTTCTGACCATAATGTAGACCCTCATTCCCAAACTGTAACTCCTGTTGGTGGAGACAATGAGGAAGACGATGATGAGACTCAAATACCTGATTGGAGCGACAACTTTAGTTTTTTGTCAGGGCAGGAACAGGTTGGCTCTGAGGACGACGGGTGTGATAATGCACAGGGTGATGATGATGAGGTTGGAGATCCCACTTACTGTCAACCCACAGTCAGCCAAGAGATGAGGTCAGCAGAGGAGGTGGAGGAAGATGCTAGTGACGACGAGGTCAGGTTGCGCCTTCCTGGACAGAGACGTAGTACTGGAAGCACGTCAACAACTGCATCCTCAAACACAACTCTGCCTCTCACCACAAGTCGTGGTGGCTCTTCAGGTCTCATGGGTGCTAAGCCTTGCATAGCCTGGGCATTTTTTCAGATCGATAAAGATGACCCAACTCGTGCTATCTGTAACATTTGTCAGCAAAAGCTAAGTAGAGGCCAAAAAATACATAGTTTGAGTACTTCATGCATGAACCGGCACATGGACATGAAGCATAAGTTGCAGTGGGAAGCTCAGTGTGCTACAATGCGGCCTAGCCGGCCGGGCCAACCACCGTCTGCCATATCTTGTGCATCCGCGGCCTCTTCATCCTCTGTGACTGGGGGGACAGCAGTCACACCTGTTTTGGGGCGCAGACCTGCCACCTCTTTACCCGCAACAGCCAGCGTGATTGGCAGGTCATCATTTTCTTTGGAGGTGGTAACACCAGCTGGTGTTGAGCGCTGTCCGACATCGATAGCACCACCTTTGGATCAAGGCAACCTAACATGTCCGCCTGCATCTTCCTCACAGACCGGCAGTTTGCCGGCGACACCCTTATCAACCCCGTCTAAGCACAATAGCCAGCCCTCGGTCCCTCAGATGTGGACAAGTAAAAGACCATTTCCCCCTAGCCATGAGAAAGCTAAGAGGTTGAATTTCACCATCTGCAAGCTCTTGGCTACAGAAATGCTGCCTTTCCGCCTGGTGGACACAGAGGATTTTCGAGACCTTATGTCCGTCGCAGTGCCCCAGTACCAGATGCCCAGTCGGCACTACTTCTCAAAGAAAGGTGTGCCTGCGCTCCACCAGCATGTCGCACACAACATCACCGCTTCTTTGAGAAACTCTGTGTGTGACAGGGTGCATTTCACCACAGACACTTGGACGAGTAGGCATGGACAGGGGCGTTACATGTCGCTGACTGGGCACTGGGTAACTATGGTGACAGCAGGACAAGGGGCTGCTGTCCAAGTCTTGCCGTCCCCACGAGTTGTGCATCAATCCTCTTTATGTCAAAGTTCCTCCACTGCTTCTGCCTCCTCAACCTCCTCTCGGTCTTCCACCTGCACCCAAAGCCTGTCTGGTCATGCCACAAGCTTTCTAACTGCGCAGAAGGGATCCTGCACACCTCCTTACTATGCTGGCAGTAGGGTTCAACGTCATCAGGCGGTTTTTACATTGAAATGTCTGGGAAATGTGAGTCACACAGCTGAGGAGTTGTGGTCAGCTCTGGAGAACCAACTTCATGAATGGTTGTCTCCACTGGACCTGAAACCAGGGAAGGCCGTGTGCGACAATGCTGCAAACCTGGGTGCGGCCCTTCACCGGGGCAATGTCACACACGTGTCTTGTATGGCTCACGTGTTGAACCTGGTTGTCCAGCAATTTTTAGCCCACTATCCCAGACTAGATGGCCTTCTGCAGAGGGCACGGTCGCTGTGTGCTCACTTCCGCCGTTCGCATCCCGCAGCTCAGCGACTTACATCTCTACAGAAGTCGTTGGGCCTGCCACTTCACCGGCTAAAATGCGATGTGCCTACCCGGTGGAATTCAACTCTGCACATGTTGCAGCGACTGTGGCAGCACCGACAAGCTCTGGTGCAATACGTTCTGACGTATAGCCTGGGCCAACGAGATCCAGAGGTGGGGCAAATCACGCTGGAGGAGTGGTCTCAGATCAGGGACCTATGCACCCTTCTGCACAGTTTTGAAATGGCGACGAAGATGTTTAGTGCTGACGATGCCATTATCAGCATGACTATTCCGGTGATTTACATGCTGGAGCACATGTTAAACAGAATTCGGAGTCAGGTGGTGGCACAAGAGGAGGTGGAGGAAGTAGAGGAGGAGGAGTTGTATGCGGAAGGGCTAACATCTGCAAGGTCCAGACGGTCGGCAGCACCAAGGCGGCAGGCATGTGAGGGTGGGGGAGATGGTTTTACCAGGGCGCATGGTAGCAGCCAAACTAGTGAGGAAGGTGCAGGAGCCCAGGAAGAAGTGGAGGACGAACTGATGGAAGACTCATTAGATGAGGGAGACCTTGATTACATTTCTGTTGTGCGAGGTTGGGGGGAGAGGACAGAGGAAGGAAGCATGATTGTTACCTCGCCACCAACACAACAGGGACTTGGTGCTCCTGGATGCGCAACACACATGAGTGCCTTCTTGCTGCACTACCTGCAACATGACCCTCGAATTGTGAGAATTAGAAATAATCCTGACTACTGGGTTGCCACACTGTTAGATCCCCGGTACAAAAGTAAATTTGCCGAAATTATTCCTGCCATAGAAAGGGATGCACGCATGCAGGAGTATCAGCAGAGACTGTTGCAGAAGCTTACATGTGCTTTTCCACAAAACACCAGTGGTGCACGTAGTGAATCTCACAGTTCCAACTTGCCAACCGTGGGACCGTCAAGTGTTCAGCACTCAAACCGTAACAGAACCACAGTATCTGCTGGTAACATCAATTTTGCGGAATCATTTCACCACTTTTTTAGCCCATCCTTTGCAAGGCCACAGGAGACAAGAAGTCTGACACATAGTCAACGCCTAGAGACGATGGTACAGGAGTATCTCCAAGTAAACATTGAAGCCATGACTGTGTCACTGGACCCTTGCTCTTTTTGGGCTTCCAATCTGGATAAATGGCCGGAGCTAGCCACTTACGCCTTGGAGATCTTGTCATGCCCCGCAGCCAGCGTTCTGTCTGAACGTGTGTTCAGCGCTGCTGGTGGTGTGCTGACAGATAAGCGCACGCGGCTCTCCACTGATAATGTAGACAGACTCACGTTCATAAAGATGAACAAATCATGGATCCGAAACGACTTTTCTACCCCTGTGTCATCCTGGGGAGAGTAAAAGCTTGATGATTGGTTAAAATCACCCTACCAACCGTTTTAAGCTTTCAAATTACTAATCATGTTTATCTGTATCTTGGCTGGAAAATAATTTGGGCTTTGTAGCAGTGTGCAGCACTGATTCTATTAGGCCATCTATAATAAGCTCCACCAGATTTAAAATTACTAATCATGTTTATCTGTATCTTGGCTGGAAAATAATTTGGGCTTTGTAGCAGTGTGCAGCACTGATCCTATTAGGCCATCTATACTAAGCTCCACCAGATTTAAAATTAATAATAATTTTTAGCTGCATCTAGCCCGGAAATTAATTTTGGGGCTCCGAGATGCGCAAGACACATAAGTGCCTTCTTGCTGCACTACCTGCAACATGACCCTCATATTGTCAGAATTCGAAGTAATCATGACTACTGGGTTGCCACACTCTTAGATCCCCCAAACTTTTCGATCAACCTTTTCATTTTAATAAAGACCAAAAAAATGGTCATTTTTGAAATTATAAGCATTAGCAGGTTATTAGAAACTGAAATCAAACAGTTTTCAACTCAAAACTTTATTCTAGGTGATGTTACATTTTCACATAGGACCCCTTGTTCGAAAGGAGCTTCTGAACTCTCTCGTCCATTGAATTTGTCAGGTTTTGGATGGTTTCTGCTTCAATTGTTTTGCATGAGGACAGAACACTTAATTAATCCACCTGACCCACTCAGCTGATCCCCCGTCCATACTTAATTGATACTTAATTGATCCCCCGTCCATACTTAACTGATCCCGCGCCGATATCTAATCGATACACTTGCACATCCCTAATTGATCCCCGTCCATACACCTATATATAAATAATTGTGTTTTGTACTTGTACATATATACTGACTGTATCCCCATATTTAGAATGACGTCCATGTTGGCCGGAGCCGTGCAGTGTACATCTTGCGCAATGTATGCATTCCCTGAGCTACCGCTCAGGGATCCATACTGCTGCGAGAGATGTGAGCATATCGTGCACTTGGAAGCCCAAATCCTGGATCTAAGTGCTCAGATAGCGGTACTGAGGAGCATCGACAACATGGAACGGAGTTTGCTGCTCACCGAGCAGACACTCAATGGGTCAACACTGGGGGTGGAGCTTAGTGGGGAAGCGCAGGCTGAACAGGCAGGGAGCTGGGTAACGGTTAGAAGGGATAGAGGGAAGAAGTATAGGAAGGCTGGTTCAGAACCGGCATTATTGGAGCACGACAGATCCTCTGACCGCCGGGGGAGTGTATGCTCCAGTAATGAGGGGGAGGGGGGAAGTGTAGGGCAGGCTAGACAGGTCCTGGTAGTGGGTGACTCTATTATTAGGGGGACAGACAGGGCAATCTGTCACAAAGACCGGGATCGCCGAACGGTGTGCTGCCTCCCTGGCGCTCGAGTCCGGCACATCGCGGATCGGGTTGACAGGTTACTGGGTGGGGCTGGCGAAGACCCAGCGGTCATGGTCCACATTGGCACCAATGACAAAGTGAGTGGTAGATGGAGGGTCCTTAAAAATGATTTCAGGGATCTAGGTAGGAAGCTTAGGGCAAGGACCTCCAAGGTAGTTTTCTCAGAAATACTACCAATCCCGCGAGCCACACAGGAGCGCCAACGGGAGGTTAGGGAGGTGAATAAGTGGCTAAAGAGTTGGTGCAAGGCAGAAGGGTTTGGGTTCATGGAGAACTGGGCCGACTTCGCTGTTGGCTACAGGCTCTACCGTAGGGACGGGCTGCACCTCAATGGGGAGGGTGCAGCGGTGCTGGGGAAGAAGATGGCTAATAGGTTGGAGGAGTTTTTAAACTAGAGACGGGGGGGGGGAAACCAAGGAAATAGGTGGGATGTGAGGCAAGCAAGGGGGAAGGGGAGAAGTGAATATAATGAGGGTGGAGAGGGGGGTGGGGATAGTACAGTTAGATCGTTAGAGAAGAATAGGATGCTAAATAACCCCAAAGTTTTATCTTGCATGCTGACCAACGCAAGAAGCCTGACCAATAAGGCGGATGAGCTGCGGGCGCTTATATCGGAGGAGAGGTATGACATCGTAGGTATAACAGAGACTTGGCTAGACGATAGCTACGACTGGGCGGTAAATTTAACAGATTATAGTTTATTTAGAAGGGACCGGAAACAGGGGAAGGGCGGAGGAGTCTGCTTATATGTAAAGTCACGTCTAAAGCCCAGACTAAGGGAAGATATAGGAGAGGGAGAAGAGGGGGTCGAGTCCATGTGGGTAGAGATAGAGGGGGCAAAAAATAATAATAAAATATTACTGGGGGTCTGCTATAAGCCACCCAATATAACAGAGGAGAATGAGAAACTGCTATTAGGACAAATAGACAAAGTAGCAAAACATAATGAGGTGATTGTAATGGGGGACTTCAACTACCCGGATATTGACTGGGAAACAGAAACCTGTAGATCGCAGAAAGGAAAAAGGTTCTTGACAAATATCAAGGATAATTATCTCTCCCAACTAGTGCAGGAACCAACGAGAGGGAAGGCAGTGTTGGACTTAATATTGACTAATAGGCCTGATAGAATAACTGAGGTACAGATAGGGGGGCACCTAGGTAATAGCGATCATAATATTATCAATTTCAAAATGCCCTTCAGTAGGGTTATCAATAAGGGAACAACTAAAACATTAAACTTTAGGAGGGCGAAGTTTGATCAGCTGAAAGAAAACCTTCAACTTATAGACTGGGACAAAGTTCTTAATCAAGGAAATACGAATAGTAAATGGGAAACCTTCAAAAGAATTCTGAATACTCAGTGCGAGAGGTATATACCGTATGGGAATAAAAGGGCCAGAAATAAGAGGAAACCAATATGGTTGAATAAGAACGTAAAAGGGGCGTTAAATAGCAAAAAAGAGGCATTCAAGAGATTAAAACAGGAAAACAGCAAGGAGGCACTAATGTGTTACAAGGAAAAAACGAGAACCTGCAAAAAACAAATAAAAATAGCAAAGGAGGAAACAGAGAGACGTATTGCTAGGGAAAGTAGATCAAATCCCAAACTGTTCTTTACGTATATAAATAGTAAAAGGATTAAATCGAATAATATTGGACCGATAAAAAGTGATGAAGGCAAAATCATAGAGAAAGATGAGGATAAAGCTAATCTATTAAATAAATTTTTTTCGTCAACTTTCACAAAGGAAAAAGAACTAACAGGCGAAATGAGAAGTGACAAGCTTAATCCTCCACTAAGTATGACAAATCTAACCCAAGCTGGGGTACAGAAACGCCTCAGTAACATTAAAATAAACAAATCACCAGGACCTGATGGCATACACCCACGGGTACTAAGGGAACTAAGTAATGTGATAGACAGACCGTTATATCTTATATTTAAGGACTCTGTTGAGACTGGGTCTGTACCACTTGATTGGCGACAGGCGAATGTAGTGCCAATATTCAAAAAGGGAGCAAAAAGTGACGCCGGAAACTATCGGCCGGTGAGTCTGACGTCCGTTGTGGGCAAAATTTTTGAAGGCTTTATTAATGAGGCAATCATGGAGCATCTTGACGCTAATAATCTATTAACCCCGAACCAACATGGATTCATGAGGAATCGCTCCTGCCAAACAAACCTGATTGACTTCTACGAGGAGGTTAGCTCTCGAGTAGATCAGGGGGAACCAGTGGATGTCGTGTATCTCGACTTCTCAAAAGCGTTCGATAGCGTGCCACATAATAGGTTGGTATACAAAATGAGAATGATGGGGCTGGGGGAAAATGTCTGCAAGTGGGTAGCTAACTGGCTAAAGGATAGAAGGCAGAGGGTGGTTATAAATGGAATATACTCAGATTGGGTAAGCGTCACTAGTGGGGTACCACAAGGGTCTGTACTAGGCCCAATGTTATTTAATATCTTTATTAACGACATAGTCAACGGGATAAATAGTAAAATATCAATATTTGCAGATGACACAAAGTTATGTAAAACAATTAATACAAAAGAGGATAGTGAAGACCTTCAGAGGGATTTGGATAAGCTGGGTAGGTGGAGCATTAAATGGCAAATGAGGTTTAACGAGGAGAAATGTAAGGTCATACATATGGGAAGGAAAAATGGAAGTCACCAGTACTCACTGAATGGGAAATCATTGGGGAATTCAGAGATGGAGAAGGACTTGGGCATCTTGATTGATAGCAAACTAAATTGGAGTGCCCAAAGTCAGGCCGCTGCTGTAAGGGCAAACAGGGTAATGGGATGTATCAGAAGAAGTATAGCTGCAAAGGATGAGAACATTGTTCTTCCACTGTACAAAGCACTGGTCAGACCACACTTGGAATACTGTGCTCAGTTATGGGCCCCAATATATAGAAAGGATATAAATGAGCTTGAAAAGGTACAAAGGAGGGCAACAAAATTAATAAAGGGAATGGAGGGACTGCAATACCCAGAGAGGTTGGCAAAACTAGGACTATTCAGCCTGGAAAAGAGAAGGTTGAGGGGGGACATAATAAATGTGTACAAATATGTTAGGGGACAGTATAGAGACCTTGCCCGGGATTTGTTCAAAAGGAGGGATATTACGGTAACAAGAGGGCACTCACTAAGACTGGAAGAGAAAAGGTTTCAGCACCAGCATAGGAAGGGGTTCTTTACGGTAAGAGCAGTGAGAATATGGAATTCACTGAGTGAGGAGACGGTAATGTCGGATTCACTACACCAGTTCAAGCGGGGACTGGATGCTTTTCTAGATACCAGGCAGATTTCTGCATATACTTAAAAATAGAATAAAATAGTAGGTTGATACAGGGATTTATTCTGACTGCTGGTTTCAGAGTCGGGAGGGAATTTTTCCTCAGGTGAAGATTGGCTAAATCATTTGGGGTTTTTGCCCTCCTCTGGATCAACTTTAGCAACTACAGAACTTACAGGTCGAACTTGATGGACGCAAGTCTTTATTCGGCTTTACAAACTATGTACTATGTACTATGTACTATGTAGAATACCCTCCCAGAGGTGTTGCTTAGATGTGAACTGCCTCCCGCCATCATAGACACTCCTTTTGATGATGCTCCAGAGGTTCTGAATGGGGTAGAGGTCAGGGGAGCATGGGGGTCACACCATAAGTTTGTCCCCTTTTATGCCCATATCAGCCAGAGATGCAGATGTTTTATGTGCAGCATGAGATGGTGCATTATCATGCAAAAAAATGATCTTGCTGTGAAATACACGGTTCTTCTTCTTGAACCATGGCAGGAAGTGCTGTTTGAGAAAATCCACATACATTATGGAGTTCATCTTTAGCGCCTTCAGGGATCCTAAACGGGCCGACAATCTCTCTCCCCATGATTCCAGCCCAAAACATTACTCCACCTCCTCCTTGTTGGCGCTGTAGCCGTGTTTGCGTGGGGTGTCCATCAACCAGCCATCCTCCACTCCATCCATCTGGACCATCGAGCGCTGCACGGCACTCATCCGTGAACAAAACAGTTTTGAAATCAGTCTTCATGTAATGTTTAGCCCACTGGAGCCGTTTCTGCTTGTGTGAAGTGGATAGAGGAGGTCGACAGGATGGCGTATGCACAGCTGCAAGCCTCTGAAGGACCCTGCATCTTGTTGTTCGGGGGACGTTGGAGGCACCAGCAGCTTCAAAAACTTGTCTGCTGCTATGACAAGGCTTTTTTGCCGCTGCTCTTTTAACCTGACGTAATTGCCTGTAGGAAAGAGTCCTCAATTTGCCCTTATCAGCACGCACACGTGTGTACTGTGAATCAGCTACATACTTCTTGATTGCCAAGACACTTCATCCTGATCATCGCACAATGTTGATTGTAGTCATGCCTTGACCTAAACACTCCACAATTTGTTGCTTCTCAGCAGCCGACACATCCTTTTTCTTTCCCATTTTGGCAGAAAATGTAGGCTGCTTAATAATGTGAGACAGCCTTCTTAAGTAGTCTTGCCTTTCATTGGACACACCTGCCAAACTAATTAGCACAGGTGTCTGCAATTGCTTACAGTGATATAAAGAGCCCTGACACACATCACCATCAATGAGTTTAACTGACAAACAAACAAATTCTTCCCTTATCACTCCTAAACACTTTTTGCATAATAATTTGGAACACAGTGTACATGTGCTTTTCCACAAAACACCAGTGGTTCACGTAGTGAATCTTACAGTTCTAACTTGCCAACCGTGGTCTGTATGGAGTTGTTCAATAAAGGGCCCAAAATTAAGATAACATAGATGGGAGAGGTCTCTATGAATAGGAATTCCTAAGTATTTGATACCCTGTGAGGGCCAGGCAAAGGGAAAGTTGGACTGGATGGAATCCTATATGGATTTGGGGAGGGAGACATCGAGGGCCTCAGACTTCGCTGCATTGATTTTAAAATTTGACCATGTAACAAAGTGATCTATTTCAGCCATAATAGCATGGATGGATATATGTGATTGAGTGATATATACTAGGACATCATCAGCAAATAGAGAGCACTTGTACTCGGTGCCTCCCACCTCAATCCACCTAATATTGGGGTTATGGCGAATTGATGAGAGCAGGTCACTAGGATGTATAAGAGAGGGGACAGAGGACATCCCTGCCTTGTCCCATTGGTGATTGTGAAAGGTGATGAAAATGTTCTGATGCACCCCCTGGGCCTTGGGACACCCGGAGCCGGACCCTTTTTGGTGGATGCTGGTGGTTGTAGTCTTCGTGACGGCGACCCTGTTCCGTGGCTCAGGGTGGTCAAACCAGTGGCGGAACTATTTATGTGATTTTGATGTTTAAATGTCCGACTACGCCACCCGTGGATTGCGGTCAGAGTGAACCGCCGCTGCAGGGCAGACCGCTGAGGCTGGTGTTGTGGGTGCAGCAGAGCGTAGCATAACTTCCCACGGGAGGAGTATAGCCTCAGGGCAGTGTATGCGGAGGATGGGGGTGATGGTGCAGGGCAGCAGCAGTAACGACACGGAGTCAGTGATGCAGTCCAGGGCCTTTACTCACAGTTCTTATTATCCAGACCACGTCTGCAGGTAACAGCTGCCCACGTCGTACTGTGCTCACCAGGTGAGGGGCTCAGACAACTCCCAGATAACTTTGGAGCGCTTCACAGGACCCCCTTTGTGTGTCCTTTGTCTGGCCTTTCTTACCAACCCTTCTGTCCGGCTGCCTCGGGCCTCCTCTTGGTAAACTTGGCGCCAGTTTCCCTGACCCTATGTGGTGCCTTCCTAGCGGGTGTAGCGAGGGGCTGCGCCACATAAAATGTCAGAGCCTCAGGTTTCTAGCTGAGGGTCGTTTCCTGCCTCCACTAGTTTCGGGGACCGGTCTCCCCCTTTGGCCTGACCCCTCCACGCAGGTGGATTCGGGCGTGCGGTGGCGACTCGCCCGTCCGCACCCCTGGGATCCCTTCATTCCTCGTTCCTGGAGCCTTCTCCGCTCCTCTTCCTTCCTTCTCCCTCTTCCAGGCCTGGGCCTCTGTTACTAGGCCCGCCTCCGGAGCAGAGCTCTTGCAGAGCCCCTGCTCCCTGCCACTTCTGCTCAGACTTCTCTGCACTGAACTAAGATGGTGCCCACCTTTTATACTCCCTTCTCAATGCACCCAGGAACTGCTTCCTCCCTGCTCCTGCACTACAGGGTTCCCCTTCCTCAGTGTTCCCTCCCCGCACTCCAGCCAGGGACAGGGACTGTCGTGCCCATCTCAGAGGCATATTGGTCGCCCTGCCCCACGGCAATGTGGTGTAATGCGTGCAGGTGTCGGGTCCTGATCCACACTCCATCCTTACCTGAGAGTGAGATATCACACTTCTGGGTGAGGTGCAATACCTCTGTAGCAACCGAGCCCTCAGGGTGCTACAGTTCCATTTATCTTCAGCCTAGGTGACGTATTGTGATACAGGGCCGTGATTTTGGCTATAAAAGGGTCCCCTAGACCCCTACCCCAAGCTTTTTAAGAGAATCATATATGGCGTGCCAGGAGACTCTATGGAATGCTTTCTCAGCATCCAACGAGAGTATCTAATTACAAATTTTTAACTGCATCTAGCCCAGGAAATACTTTGTGCCTAGTAGCAGTGTCTGCTAGTCAGCGGATTATACCGGCTGTTAAGCAAGCTACACCACCTGTAGTTTGGACACTTAATTTTTTCAAAGGAAATGCTTCGGGACCACGGGATACTCAGTGAAGAGCATCAGGAGGCACCCCAAGGCATAGGGGCTGGGACTGGCAGTAGGATGCCTTGCGGTGGACAGCCGAGCTTGATCCTTATAAAAGCTTTTTAACTGCAGCAGCTTTAGTGGACGCTACTGGAGCTGGAATTACGCGGCTGCTGGCATGAGACTTGCCCTCCAATAGATCCTTGTAAATGGATTTAAAGTGTATTCATTCAAATTAGAGAGACAATTTAAATTAAAAAGCTTAGAGCTGCCTCCACCACAGGGGGGCTCGCTCGACCCACCAGCGGACAGGCACCAGTATTGGGAGAGGGGGGCTGGCCGTCAGGGTTCACCGCGGCTCTGGCACAAACCCGGCGACACGGAGGTGGCACGGGCAGGAGCGGACTGAACGTGTCGGCTTCTCACTTTTTGGATCTTAGAAGGGCATGACATGCCTATATTTGTGTCTCCCCCTCCTTTTACTCCTCCACCTCTTTTCTTTTCGCATGACTATATGTACTTGTCACTTTTCCATGTTTTAGTTGTGTCTTCTGAGCAGTTTGTCAGCTTTTGGACACCTTTGAAGGTGTTTTCTATGTGTTTCTATGTGTTTTTGTTTGCCTGCCATTGGTTTTAACAGTGTTCGAAGGTGTTCGACGAACAGTTCGACGAACAGTTCGGCGAACACACGGGTGTTCGACGAACCGAACCGAACTCGAACACTACGGGGGTGGCTCAACACTAATCTCTGATTAAAGGGCATGAAAATTAAAATTTTGAAAATTGTGGAATTTTCTAAATTTTCATCAAATTTACGTTTATTTCACAAATAAACGCCAGTCATATCAAATAAATTTTACTACTATCATGAAGCACAATATGTCACAAAAAACATTCCCAGAAACAGTGGGATCCGTTAAAGTGTTCTAGTGTTATTACTAGTGATGAGCGAGCATGCTCACTACTGCTCGGTGCTCGCCCGAGCATCTCACTGCTCGACATGCT
The DNA here is from genome assembly GCF_046119375.1 of Phyllobates terribilis. NCBI lineage: Eukaryota > Metazoa > Chordata > Amphibia > Anura > Dendrobatidae > Phyllobates > Phyllobates terribilis. Next base: position 212,797,192 of record NW_027362762.1, read on the forward strand.
CGGCGCTCGCCGAGTATTTCCGGGGTTGCTTGGCGGGAGCTCGGGTCTCCTTCCTGCTTCTTTGGTGCTCTTTACAGAGCCAATGAACATGCAGGGATTGCCTGCCACTCACTGTAATGCCGTAGCCATGTTGGTTTTGGTACTGAAGTGATTGTCTGGCCACACAGCGTCATCAGGTCTTTATCTGACCTGGCGCCACCATGCTCGTCACAGTCACTCCGGAATCAGACAGTGTAGGAAGAGGTGCTGCTGAGCTAGGGAGAGATTCACTTGTTTCTAGTTAGTGTAGGTGTACAGACTTTATTAGAGACGCAAGAAGAAAATAATTTTGGTGAGTCCCAAAAATAATTAAAATCACTAAAGTCAGTGAATAAGGGCTTTTTGCCAGAAACGCGTTGAGATGTATTCCCAACCTGTATGATCTTTTAAATGATTTTGTAATAAATTGAGGATTTTAATTATTTTTGGGACTCACCAAAATTCTTTTCTTATGTGAAGCTGTAAGTCACGGCTACTGGTTGGAGACCCACAACATTGTAAGACGGACTGAGTCATATAAATAGGACACGGTGAGGCTGCTTTTCTGTTTATTTACCCTATATTAGAGACACATATCTATCTCAACAAACAGTCCTTCTGAGGACTAATCCATCTGCAGAGATATCAGGCAGGCAGTGTATATAGGCAGGCAGGCAGGGTATATAGCAGACTGCAGAGCACATAGTAATGGAGGTTCCATTCCAGTTTTGTCTGCTGCTGCTCAGGGGCCAGAAATAATTTTTTTTGGATCTTAATCCTCATTATTTGCATAAAGAGCAATCCAGACAACACCGTTGTTCTGTGCCATTTGCTTGTTGGCACTGCATAATGCAGCCAGGTCATTTTCATATTACAGCACTAAAAATCCAACTATTTAAAACTGTGGTTTGTCCATCACATGGATCACATACAATTGCAATGGAAATACTGCCATTTATGGCATCCATTGAAAATTTGTTTCAATGTGTCAGTGAAGCAATTGACACCAGTTTGCTGATCAAAATAGTTAACTACAGGCCAGGTATTTAAAACTGTGGTTTGTCCATCACACGGATCACATATACGTTTTCAGAAAATACTGCCATTTCTGGCCTCCATTAAACATTTGTTTCAGTGTGTCAGTGAAGCAATTTACACCAGTTTGCTGTTCAAAATAATTACCTACAGGCCAGGTATTTAAAACCGTGTTTTCTCCGTCACATGGATCACATATACGTTTCTAGAAAATACTGCCATTTCTGGCCTCCGTTAAAAAATTTTTTCAGTGTGTCAGAGAAGCAATTGACACCAGTTTGCTGTTCAAAATAGTTACCTACAGGCCGGCTATGTAAAAGTATGTTTTCTCCGTCACACAGATCACATATACATTTTCAGAAAATACTGCCATTTCTGGCCTCCACTAAATTTTTTTTTTCAGTGTGTCAGTGTTGCAATTGACACCAGTTTGCTGTTGAAAATAGTTAACTACAGGCCAGGTATTAAAAACTGTGGTCTGTCCGTCACACGGATCACATATATGTTTTCTGAAAATACTGCCATTTCTGACCTCCATAAAAAAATTTTTCAGTGTGTCAGTGAAGCAATTGACACCAGTTTATTGTTCAAAATAGTTAACTACAGGCCAGGTATTTAAAACTGTGGTTTGTCCGTCACACGGATCACATATACGTTTTCAGAAAATACTGCTATTTCTGGCCTCCATTAAAAAAAAATTTCAGTGTGTCAGTGAAGCAATTGACACCAGTTTGCTGTTCAAAATAGTTACCTACAGGCCAGGTATTTAAAACTGTGGTTTGTCCGTCACACGGATCACATATACGTTTTCAGAAAATACTGCATTTCTGACCTCCATTAAACATTTGTTTCAGTGTGTCAGTGAAGCAATTGACACCAATTTGCTGTTCAAAATAGTTACCTACAGGCCAGGTATTTAAAACCGTGTTTTCTCCGTCACACGGATCACATATAAGTTTTCAGAAAATTCTGCCATTTCTGGCCTCCATTAAAAAATTTTTTCAGCGTGTCAGAGAAGCAATTAACACCAGTTTGCTGTTCAAAATAGTTACCTACAGGCCAGGTATTTAAAACTGTAGTTTGTCTATCACACGGATCACGTATACGTTTTCAGAAAATACTGCCATTTCTGACCTCCATTAAAAATTTGTTTCAGTGTGTCAGTGAAGCTATAGACACTAGTTTGCTGTTCAAAATAGTTACCTACAGGCCAGGTATTTAAAACTGTGTTTTCTCTGTTACACGGATCACATATACGTTTTCAGAAAATACTGCCATTTCTGGCCTCCATTAAAAATTTGTATCAGTGTGTCAGTGAAGCAAATGACACCAGTTTGCTGTTCAAAATAGTTACCTACAGGCCAGGTATTTAAAACTGTATTTTCTCCGTCACACGGATCACATATACGTTTTCAGAGAATACTGCCATTTCTGACCTCCATTAAAAAAATTTTTTTCAGTGTGTCAGTGAAGCAATTGACACCAGTTTGCTGTTCAAAATATTTACCTACAGGCCACATATTTAAAACTGTGGTTTGTCCATCACACGGATCACATATACTTTTTCAGAAAATACTGCCATTTCTGACCTCCATGAAAAATTTGTTTCAGTGTGTCAGTGAAGCAATTGACACCAGTTTGCTGTTTAAAATAGTTACCTACAGGCCAGGTATTTAAAACTGTGGTTTGTCCATCACACGGATCACATATAAGTTCGCTCCAAATTCAGTCATTTGTAGTGAGTGTGGAAGATATTGTCCTCCATTTAAAATGGGCAAGGCATGTGGCAAGGGACGGGGAACTGGACGTGATGGTGATGGTGCATGCAGAGGCCGAGCCGTGGGCAAGCCGAAATTGTGCCACAACAAACACCCACATGTTCTCGCTAGACCTTCCTATCCCAGTTAATAGGGGACCACAGAACACCACTATTGAACACAGAGCAGTGTGAAAAGGTTATTGGTTGGATAGCAGATAATGCTTCCAGTCACTTAGCCACCACCACCACCACTTTGTCTTCCACACGGTCAAGTCTCAATAGCTGTGAGTCTGGACCACATATTCCTCACCCTGAACCTCTTTCCTCCCACCATGCCAAGGGCCCGGAGACAAATAATCCTACACTTGGACACTCCGAAGAGCTGTTCACTTTTCCATTTATAGATTCGGGCCTCTCGCCCGGTCCACTTGAAGCGGGGCAAGAGGAGATCGCATGTAGCGATGCCCAAATATTTGAGCAGCCATGGTCACACGAAGGCGACATTGGGAAAGTGTCACAAGAGGTGGACGATGATGAGACACAATTGCCAGAAAGTCAGGAGTAGGACCAGAGTGCAGAAGTGGAAGGAGGAGGACATGCAGAGTGAGGAGAGCAGAACACAGAGGGAGGGAGGCAGAGCACCCCAACAGGCAGGAAGAAGCAGTGTGGTGGCCGCAGAAAGAAGGCAGGCAACCGTTCCCCGTAACACCAATACGAAGGAAGTTGCCAGTACAACTGTTAGGTGTTCCCGAGTCTGGATGATTTTAAAGACTCTGCCGATAACCTCAAAAAGGCTATTTGCACCACCTGACAGGCCAGAATGTTACCCTGGCCTGGATGCCACAAATGTATAATAAAGCTGTGTCTGAGAGTAAGGGGGAGGTTCTCTGGTCAAGGACCATTAGCATGCAATACCTCCTGTCCCAGGCCAGTAGGGGGAGCAGGCTGCCCCTATAAAAGCTGGAACTGGGGGCAGGGTTAGAGAGAACTGGACAACCTGTCTCTGGATTGAGAGGTGTCCCAGAGCAGGGACAGACAGTTGTGTTGCAGCCTAAGAGGCCGTGTGGCAGTAGGAGAGCCACGAGCCAGGGGCAAGAGGCGAAGCGAGCCTGTCCTCGCTGAGAGAGAAACTGAACTTCCGGACTTTGGTGTCCGAGGCTGTTAGGATTCCAAGTGCTACAGCAAATAACCAGTCCGCAGGGGACTGTATGTCCTTTGGCCTAAGAAGCCCGGAGGTTCCGCCACAGCAGAAGGGACCGGTGAAGCCGCACCAGGCCAAGAGTAAAAAGGGACCCAAGTCGCCAGCCATACGGGCGAGAAGACACGGTGAGCTCAGGAACGTGGGCTATTACACCACGAGGAGGGAAATAGCCAGAGAGAGCGCAGAGAGCACGGTAGGCCTACACCCTCACCCTGATCAGGGCCAACTTCCCACTTGGCCCCCTCCTAGCCGGGCCTCCGTTTTCTGGCTATTGCTGTCGGAATCATCCCCTCCATCATCCATTATATACTGCCCTGGGGCCATACTCCTCCCGTGAGGAGTTGTACTATTCAGTACTGCACATTTACATCTGCCCCAGCAGTCTGCACTGCAGCGGCGGTTAGCCCTGACCGCAATCCACGGGTGGCGTAGTCGGACATTGCAAAGCATATAGAAGACTGCCACTGGTCTGACCACCCTGAGCCATGGATCGGGTTGCCACTACTACCCCCATTATTGCCCTGCTGCCCGGATCCGAGTGCCCCACGGCCCAGGGGGCGAGTCTCCAGCATCAGCAGGGGTGGCAAAACTAGCAGCCTGACCACCACCAGCATGACCAGGCACATGGCAGTAGAGCACCCAACTTTGTGGGCCGAACCCCAGGGTCCAGGAACAGTGTCTGCAGGTGGCACCAATGCTTCTTCTGCTGTTGTGCATGCAAGCCAATCCCCTGTCCACGGTGCATGCGAAGATGCCTCCTGCCCTGCACCTGTCATTGCAGCAGCAGCATCAGGAAGCGCGTCCACATCCTTGTCCCAGCGCAGCGTTCAGTTGTCCATATTCCAGTCCTTGGAACGCAAGCACAAATACGCAGCCAACACCCCACAGGCCACACTACTAAATTCCCATATTTCACAACTGCTTGCGCTAGAAATGTTGCCTTTTAGGCTCGTGGAGATGGAAGCATTCTGCAACCTGATGGTGGCGTCCATTCCTTGGCTCTCGGTCCCCAGCTGCCACTATTTCTCCTGGTGTGCCGTCCTCGCATTACACAAGCACGTGCCCCAAAACATTACCCGTGCCCTCAGCAACGCAGTTACCGGGAGAGTCCACCTAACCACGGACACGTGGACAAGTGCTTGTGGGCAGGAATGGTACATCTTGCTGACGGCACACTGGGTTAACATAGTGTAAGCCGGGACCCAGTCGGAACTTGGGACGGAACACGTTCTCCCGACACCAAGGATCGCAGGCACTAGGTTAATCACGGTGGCCTCCACAGTCTACAGCTCCTGCACCTCATCCTCCTCAGCCTCCCCCTCCTCTTCAGCCTCTATCTCCGAAATGACCACATCAGTCACAAGCTGGAAGCACTGCAGCACTGCCTCGGCCAAGTGGCAACAGGCTGTGTTGAAGTTAATATGCTTAGGTGACAAACTGCACAATGCTGAAGAGTTGTGGACAGCTCTGAAAGAGCAGGCAGATGTGTGGCTCACACCACTGAACCTACAGCCAGGCATGGTCGTGTTTGAAAATGGCTGGAACCTGGTGGCGGCTATGAGGCGAGGCGAGCTCATGTAATGCACACGCCCGGACTGACTGGCGTGTGCGTCTTTAGTGGTTCCACTGTGCCATGAACCAGAGAGTGCCTGGAGGGGCGTAACTAAGTATCTGCTCGATCCGACCAAGGTCGCACGACGGCATACGACGCCAGTGCACCAGGGAGGAACCGAGCAGAGGGACCAGGGTCTACTCCAGGTCAGACTCCGGACACGGCTGTTGACCCACACCGGGGAATACAGGAAAAGGCAGGCTAGAGCGCAAGCTGGGTAGGGTCCAGTACAGACTGGGAGACGAGTTCAGAGCCGCAGATGCGGTAATCAAACAGAGTAAAGCGAAACCGCAGGTGCGGTAGACAAGGCTGAGCAGAGCGAAACCGCAGACGCGGTAGACAAGGCTGAGCAGAGCGAAACCGCAGACGCGGTAGACAAGGCTGAGCAGAGCGAAACTGCAGATGCGGTGGACAAGGCTGAGCAGAGCAAAACCGCAGACGCGGTGGACAAGGCTGAGCAGAGCGAAACCGCAGACGCGGCGGACAAGGCTGAGCAGAGTGAAACCGCAGATGCGGTGGACAGGGCTGAGCAAAGCGAAACCACAGACGCGGTGGACAGGGCTGAGCAGAGCGAAACCACAGACGCGGTAGACAAGGCTGAGCAGAGCGAAACCGCAGACGCGGTAGACAAGGCTGAGCAGAGCGAAACCGCAGACGCGGTAGACAAGGCTGAGCAGAGTGAAACCGCAGATGCAGTAGACAAAGCTGAGCAGAGCGAAACCGCAGACGCGGTGGACAAGGCTGAGCAGAGCAAAACCGTAGACGCGGTAGACAAGGCTGAGCAGAGCGAAACCGCAGACGCGGTGTACAGGGCTGAGATAAATCGCCGAAGAAGTAAACAAAGACAAAGCAAAGGGGACAGAGCTCTGTTCACACGGAACAGACTGGAAAAGAAAGGCAGAACCAGATACACACAAGGTACTTGCAAAGAAGTAGCGAAAGGACTCCAACTCACAAACGGAAGTACAATGACAACGAGTAGAAGTTAGGTGCAGGTTCAGACTCTACAGAAAAAGGGAGCAAATGGACATAAAGACAAAACAGGTAAGAAGCTAGGAGACAGTTCAGACAAGAACAGTTACTGCAACACAATGCAGGAACGAGCCTAGGTAAAGCCAAGTGCTGGTTCAGACACTGCAGAAAAAGGGAACAAACGGACATAAAGACAAAACAGGTAAGAAGCTAGGAGACAGTTCAGACAAGAACAGTTACTGCAACAAAATGCAGGAACGAGCCTAGGTAAAGCCAAGTGCTGGTTCAGACACTGCAGAAAAAGGGAACAAACGGACATAAAGACAAAACAGGTAGGAAGCTAGGAGACAGTTCAGACAGGAACTGTACTGCAACAAATACAGGAGCGAGTCTGGGTATGCGGCCCCCAGCGGGTGAGACGAACAGGCTAGCAGCGTGTTCAGACAGGCCAGAAAATACAGCCACAGGAAGGCAGAGAGACAGCTGGCTAGAGTACACAGACAGGACACAGTTCAGACACGGGAACTGATAGACAGGACCTGGTACATCAGTGACAAGAAGCCAACTGACAGAACAAGATGCTCAGGCATGGATTCCAAGAAGTAGCTGGTTTAAATACCAGGTGACAGACAGCAATAGGCTGAGGACGCATTAGGGGTGTGTCTGCAGCAGCTACAAGAATCAGGAAGTTCGGCGGGCGTCGCCCTGAACAGCAAGAGCAAAGCAAAGCAGACAACATGGAAAGAAGCCAGAATGGCAGTCTGGACTGGAGATCAAGTGCGCGCTCTTGCACAGTGGGAGATGGACCACTTTGCAAGGACGCCGCCAGGTATGTTACAGCTCACACACGTACCATGCCTGGCCCATGTGCTTAACATCATGGTTCAGCAATTTCTCAAATCCTACCCAGAGCTGCCAGATCTGCTTGTCAAAGTACGCCGCCTGTGTGTCCATTTTAGAAAGTCAGCTACAGCTTCCGCCGCCTTTGCCATGCTTCAGCAGCTTCCAGCTCACAGACTGGTGTATGATGTCCCCACGCGTTGGAACTCTACACTGCAGATGTTGGGAAGGATTTGTGAGCAGAAGAGGGCAGTTGTTGAGTACCAGCATCAACAAGGCCGTCGGTATTCAGTTCAGACTCCACACATAAGACCTCAGGAGTGGACATGGATGTCAGACATATGTACCATCCTCCAAAACTTTGAGGACTCCACCAAGATGGTGAGCGGCGATGATGCCATAATTAGGGTCACCATCCCGCTTCTCTGTCTTCTGAAACGCTCTCTGCTCACAATCAAAGAGGATGCATTGCAGGTGGAGCACGATGAGATGGATCAAGGAACCATACAGGGTGATTACACACAGCCCAGTCTCATCTCATCCCAACGTGGATTGGGTGACAATGAGGAAGAGGAAGAACAGGAGCTAGTTTCATGCGCTATAGACGTTACTACCTGCACAACTGTCATACCGTCTGTTCAGCGTGGATGGCCTGATGACAGAGAGGAGGAGGAGAGAATGGTCACTCGTCCTCTTATGGAGGACATGGAAGTCTTGCCTGTTAGCAGTCTGGCACGCATGAGTTTATGCTACGCTGCCTTTCCCATGACCCTCGCGTTCTCAAAATTTTGGGTGACAGTCATTACTGGTTGGTGACACTTCTAGACCCATGCTACAAGGAGAACTTTATATCTCTTATTCCTGAGGCAGACAGGTCTACAAAAATGGGGCAGTACCAGAAGACCCTTGTTGTGGAACTATTAAAAAAATTCCCATCTGAAAACGCTGGCGGCAGAGGTCATAGTTTGTTGGACAACCAAGGACTGTAGGCGAGAGAGACACAACTCCAATCCAGCAGAGGCAGGGGAACACTGTCAAAGTTCTGGGAGAATTTTCTCAGCCCCTCTCATCGCACAAGCCCTGAGGCACGAGGAACTCTCACAAGGAGAGCAAAGTTTGGGAAGATGCTGTGGGAGTACCTTGCTGACTGTACCAACATCCTCGGTCATTCCTCTGTGCCTTATAATTATTGGCCTGCCCTGCCGCCAGCGTTTTATCAGAGCGGGTTTTTAGTGCTGCTGGTGGAATTATAACTGATAAGCGCATCCGCCTGTCAACTGGAAATGCTGACAGGCTGACTCTTATAAAAATGAACAAGGGCTGGATTGGGCCAGACTTCTCAACACCACCGAATGATAAACTCCATTCCAGTGTCTTTTTTTGGGAAGTGTATTCCCATGCACCTTTTCACACCCACACATGGGTATTACACTTCCTGATTTTGGCTATTTGCTCTTGTCCTCCTCCTTCTCCTCATCCTCATCCTCCACCACCACATCACCAGGGTGACTGTGGTCCGTGATGCAACACCCAAATAATTTTTTTAAAGGGTGTTTATGATGCCTGTAAAAAAAAAAAAAATGATACACTATGTTCATATATAACCCCCAGGGGTAAATGTTTGTCAGCCCATACACTTAGTGCATTGGCATTACAAGAATAGGAGACCTGCTCCTTTCTAATGGAAACATTTTTTTATGAGGCCCTCTAAGTCTATTCCAAGGGGCATTGGAGTGCCTCCCAATTTTTGGCAGCCCTCGCATTCACTGCATAGGCCAACACTATGGGAGACCCTCTCATTTCTAATGGGAATTTGTTGTTACTGTTGCTCTGCTCTATGGGTCTTTAAATTCTTAGTGGGGTTGTTCCTAAATTTGGTCAGCCGTTGGACTCACTGCATACCCTATAACTGTATAGCAGACTCTCTTCTTTCTAATGGGAACATGTCGTACTCATTACTGTGGCCCTGCTCTATGTTTCTTTAAATTCTTAGTGGGTTTCTTCCTAAATTTGGTCAGCCGTTGGACTCACTGTATACCCTATAACTGTATAGCAGACTCTCTCCTTTCTAATGGGAACATGTCGTACTCGTTACTGCGGCCCTGCTCTATGTTTCTTTAAATTCTTAGTGGGATTTTTCCTAAATTTGGTCAGCCGTTGAACTCACTGCATACCCTATAACTGTATAGCAGACTCTCTCCTTTCTAATGGGAACATGTTGTACTCATTACTGTGGCCCTGCTCAATGTGTCTTTAAATTCTTAGTGGGGTTTTTCCCAAATTTTGGCAGCCCTTGCAGTCAAAGCATGGACATTACCACTATAGGAGACCCGCTCCTTTATAATGGGAACATTTTTTTTACTGAGACCCTCCTCTATGTCTCTTCAAAGGGGTATTGGGTTGCGTCCAAATTTTTGGCAGCCCTTGCAGTCACTGCATACGCAATAACAGTATAGGAGACCCACTTGTTAATAATGGGAGCAACAAAGCATATGCGGCTGATGGCTCTCTAACAATAGCGAGGGCCGACTGCTGGCCTTTTAAGAATAGTAAGGACCACCTGATGGCTTTGTGACTTTCAGAGTTCCTCCATCATAAATGAAGCAGGATGTGCCTGATGATTAGTGACGAGCGAGCACTAAAATGCTCGGGTACTCGTTGCTCGGGTCGAGCAAATTGGAATACTCGGGTGCTCGACCCGAGCAACGAACCCAATGTAAGTCTATGGGAAACTCGAGCATTTTTTGGGCGGCTCCTCCCGGCGGTCTGCAGAGGGCCTAAAAATTGCCCAAATCGATGAGAACAGTGCTCAAATGACATGGGAACAGCATGGGGAAGACCCCTGGAAGCATTTCTGACTCCCAAGTCACTGCTGTCAACAACGTTGTCAGAGTATTACGCCACTTTTACGGACTTACAATGAAACATACAAAAACTCAACCAAAAGGGATTTTCCTAGGAAATATGTTAACGAACATACTTTCCAGGGTAATGACTTGTATATAAGGCAAAATAAATAAGCAAAACCAAAAATACTCCTCCACACCTTGGGCTATGTTCACACATTGCATTTTTGATGTGTTTTTGCACTTTAGCATTGCTTTCAACAAAGACAAATGCATTCACTGGGAAATGTTATTTTAACATTTTACAACCTTATCTGGCCATGTGGTGTGTGACACATCATCAGACACATGCATACAGTGCTGAAAAGACATGGGAACAGCATAGGGAAGACCTCTGGAAGCATTTCTGACTCCCATGTCACTGCCTAAAAGTGTGCCCATCATAAGTGATCCTTGGCGCATGCGAATGATGCCTGCACCTGTCGTTGCAGACTTGCAACAATCACCATCCACGTCCTTGTCCCAGTGCAGCGTTCAGTTGTCCCTACCCCATTCCTTGGAATGCAAGCGTAAGTATGCAGCCAGCCACCCACCCTCCCACAGGCTGCAATACTATACTGCCAAATTTTTGACAGCTGCTTGCACTTGAAATGTGGCCTTTTAGGCTCATGGAGACGGAAGCTGTCCACAATCTTATGGCGGCGGCCAGGTGTCCATACTCAGTCCCCAGCCACCACTATTTCAACCGGTATCGCCTCCGCCTTCCACAAGCACGGGTCCCACAACATTACCCGTGCCCTCCCCAGTGCACTTACTGGGAAGGACCGCCTAACCACAAACACGTGTACAGGTGAATGTGGCCAGGGACAGTATGGAGACAGTCCACAGCTTTTATTGCTGAGAGTTGTATTTAGCTCGGTGAAAGTACTGGCATAGAGGGAAACCGTATCTACCCTGGGTGTCATTTCTCCCAGGAAGTCCTCTAATGCAGCTTGTTGCAGAAGCAATGGCAGCCCGTCCAACATCAACTCGCAGTTGTCGGTAGTGCTTTGACACACAAACATCTTTCTTTGCGCATTTAATTTCATGAATACTGAGTTGGACAATGGCCTGATCTGCAATGTGGTTTGAGAAATAACATGCATAAGCATGTTCGATCCACATTTAAAAAGCAGCCATAGAGTGTCCGGGAACCTTCCCCCATGCTTTTCTTAGCCAGGGCAGCTTCTCGGCAGGGTTTGACGGGCCCACCAGAGAACCGGAGACTGCTCCGGTGGGCCCTGGCTTCTCCTTCTGGAGAGTTCATAGTGCTGAGGTGAGGCCATGATGATGATAGAGGCCACCATCTTCTCAGTTTTCAGTTACTTGCAATGCAAGCACAAGTATGCAGCCAGTCACGCACCCACCCACAGGCCGCAATACTAAACTACCAGATTTCTGGGCAGCTACTTGCACTTGAAATATGGCCATTAAGGCTCATGGAGGCAGAAGCTTTTCACAACCTCATGCCAGCGGCAGCCTGGTATCCATACTCGGTCCCCAGCCGCCACTATTTCTCCCTGTATCGCCTCCGCCTTCCACAAGCACAAGTCCCACAACATTACCCGTGCCCTCCCCAGTGCACTTACTGGGAAGGACCGCCTAACCACAAACATGTGGACAGGTGAATGTGGCCCAGGACGGTACGGAGCCAGTCCACAGCTTTTTTTGCTGAGAGTTGTATTTAGCTCGGTGTGAATGGACTGGCATAGAGAAAAACCATATCTATGTAACATACCTGGAGGCGTTCTAGCATAGTGGTCCATCTCCCACTGTGCAAGAGCGCGCACTTGATCTCCATCTCCTGGTACTCCATCCGTTTCGTCTGTTGCTGAGGATGGCTGGATAGGAGGTAGCATCCTAGCTACTCAGATAAGACCAGTTTTTCCTGTGGACAGTGGAAGTGATCTCCTTGAAGTGAAGGATTGGCCCTCGAATTCCTTGCAGAACATTCTGGCAGGCCTGAAGAAGAGGGGGCGTAAGGGGGGGTACTGTAATATACCTGGCGGCGTCCTTGTATAGTGGTCCATCTCCCACTGTTCAAGAGCGCGCACTTGATCTCCAGTCCAGTCTGCTAGCCTGGCTTCCCTCCATCCTGTCTGCTTGCCTCTGTTTCTGCTGCTTAAGGGCGGCGCCCGATCACTTCCTGCTTCTTGTAGCTGCTGCAGGCACACCCCTTGTGCGTCCTCAGCCTATTGCTGTCTGTCACCTGGTATTTAGCCCAGCTCCTCCCTGGAATCCATGCCTGAGCATTGTGTTCTGTCAATTGGCTTCCTGTCACTGATGTGCCAGGTCCTGTCTATGCTTCCTGCCTTGCGGTATCAGTTCCCGTGTCTGAACTGTGTCCTGTCTGAACTATCTTCTAGCCTGTTGTCTTCTGCCTATCCTGGAGGCTGTATTTCCAGGCCAGTGTGAACACGCTCCTAGCCTGTTCTTTCCGCCTTCTAGGGGCTGCATACCTAGACCCGCTCCTGTATCTTGCTGCTGTGTCTGTTCTTGTCTGATTACTCTCCTAGCCTGTTACCTGTTTTTCTCTATGTCCGTACCTTCCCTTTTCCTGCAGAATCTGATCCCGTACCTAACTCCTACTCGTTGTCCCTGTACTCCCGTATGTGAGTTTAGAGTCCACTCGCTACTTCATTGCAAGTATCCTGTGTGTACCTGGTTCTGCCTTTCCCTTCCAGTCTGTTCCATGTGAACAGAGCCCTGTCCCCTCTGCTCTGCCTTGCTCACCGCTCCGGCGGTTCTTGCCTGCTCTGCCTTGCTCACTGCTTCGGCAGTCTCACTCTGCTCTGACCCTTTTGCTCGCTGCTCCGGCAGTCTCGCTCTGCTCTGACCCTTTGCTCGCTGCTCCGGCAGTCTCGCTCTGCTCTGACCCTTTGCTCGCTGCTCCGGCAGTCTCGCTCTGCTCTGACCCTTTGCTCGCTGCTCCGGCAGTCTCGCTCTGCTCTGACCCTTTGCTCGCTGCTCCGGCATTCTCGCTCTGCTCTGACCCTTTGCTCGCTGCTCCGGCAGTCTCGCTCTGCTCTGACCGCCACGGTACTATGGGGATCCAAGACAGAGTCGTGCATTTGTGGAGCAATGCATGCTACACTTCAAGTTCTACCCTCTTTGTTTTCCCACCGATCGGGCTAAGGTGGGATTCATGATGTCTTACCTAGCGGGTGATGCCTTGAAATGGATCACCCCCCTATGGGACGCACAGGATCCTATCATCCTGGACATAATGGCCTTCCTGGTGGCCTTTCTAATGGTCTTCGATGACCCTAATCCGGAGGCTCCTGCTGAAGCTTCACTTCCCAATAACCCGGAGCAGCCCCGTTGGGTAATGTGCGTGGGTAGCGCACTAGTCCTCCTGCCCGAAGAGACTACTGCCCACCCAGAATCCACACAGGATGACTACGCTCTCCGGAATACTTCTCCCAACCTCAAGAGGCAGTCCAGACGTGCTAGGCATAGAGGCAAGCCATCACGCCAGGGTCTGTCCTCCCAAAGACCTCCTGACCCTAACCTTGAAGTCCCTGCTGAAGCTTTACTTCCCTGTATCCCGGAGCAGCCCCGACGGGTAATGTGCGTGGGTAGCGCACCAGTTCTCCTGCCCGAAGAGACTTCTGCCCACCTAGAATCCACACAGGAGGACTTCCTGCACCCGGTATCTGATGCTTCACCCACTTTATCCGGAGAGCCTGTCCAAGGGTACTCCGAAGCAGTGATTACCTCCAAGTCTGTGCATCTCTACTACCTGGCGGAGACTCCCTGTTGCCTCCTGAATCCTCCGGGATACCACCTGATGACAAATGGAGAGAGACTTCCCTACACCCGGTACCCGATACTTCGTCCGCTCCGTCCTGTGAGCCTGACAATGGGTACCTCAATCAGTAGTTAACCCCGAGTATCTAAACCCCTCCGATCAGGCGGAGGACCTCCAGTTGTCTCCTGAACCCTTCGGGGTGCTACCTGATAGCGAATGGACAGAGACTCTCCTATACTCGGTACCTGATACCTCGGCCGCTTCTTCCAGTGAGTCCGACGTAGTGTACTCCGAAGCAGAGGTTATCCCCGAGTCTCTACACCCCTCCGACCAGGCGGAGGACCTCCAGTTGTCTCCTGAACCCTTCGGGGTGCTACCTGATAGCGAATGGACAGGGACTCTCCTATACTCGGTACCTGATACCTCGCCCGCTTCTTCCAGCGAGTCCGACTTAGTGAACTCCGAAGCAGAGGTTACACCCGAGTCTCTGCACTCTTCCGACCCGGCGGATGACCCCCAGTTGTTTCCTGAATCATCCGGGGTACCACCAGATAACAAAGAGACAGTGACTTTTCTACACCTTGTACCTGATACCTCGCCCATTTCATCCTGTGAGCTTGACAAGATGTACCCCGAAGCAGAGGTTACCCCCGAGTCTCTGCACCCCTTCAACCCGGCGGAGGACTTCCAGTTGTCTCCTGAACCCTCTGGGGTGCTACCTGTTAATAAGTGGAGAGAGACTTCCTTGTGTGCTGTTCCTGGTACTCCATCCGTTTCGTCTGTTGCTGAGGATGGCTGGATAGGAGGTAGCATCCTAGCTACTCAGATAAGACCAGTTTTTCCTGTGGACAGTGGAAGTGATCTCCTTGAAGTGAAGGATTGGCCCTCGAATTCCTTGCGGAACATTCTGGCAGGCCTGAAGAAGAGGGGGCGTAAGGGGGGGGTACTGTAACATACCTGGCGGCGTCCTTGCATAGTGGTCCATCTCCCACTGTGCAAGAGCGCGCACTTGATCTCCAGTCCAGTCTGCTAGTCTGGCTTCCCTCCATGCTGTCTGCTTGCCTCTGTTTCTGCTGCTTAAGGGCGGCGCCCGATCACTTCCTGCTTCTTGTAGCTGCTGCAGGCACACCCTTTGTGCGTCCTCAGCCTATTGCTGTCTGTCACCTGGTATTTAACCCAGCTCCTCCCTGGAATCCATGCCTGAGCATTGTGTTCTGTCAGTTGGCTTCCTGTCACTGATGTGCCAGGTCCTGTCAGTTGGCTTCCTGCCTTGCGGTATCAGTTCCCGTGTCTGAACTGTGTCCTGTCTGAACTATCTTCTAGCCTGTTGTCTTCTGCCTATCCTGGAGGCTGTATTTCCAGGCCAGTGTGAACACGCTCCTAGCCTGTTCTTTCCGCCTTCTAGGGGCCGCATACCTAGACCCGCTCCTGTATCTTGCTGCTGTGTCTGTTCTTGTCTGATTACTCTCCTAGCCTGTTACCTGTTTTTCTCTATGTCCGTACCTTCCCTTTTCCTGCAGAATCTAATCCCGTACCTAACTCCTACTCGTCCCTGTACTCCCGTTTGTGAGTTTAGAGTCCACTCGCTACTTCATTGCAAGTATCCTGTGTGTACCTGGTTCTGCCTTTCTCTTCCAGTCTGTTCCGTGTGAACAGAGCCCTGTCCCCTCTGCTCTGCCTTGCTCACCGCTCCGGCGGTTCTTGCCTGCTCTGCCTTGCTCACTGCTCCGGCAGTCTCGCTCTGCTCTGACCCTTTTGCTCGCTGCTCCGGCAGTCTCGCTCTGCTCTGACCCTTTGCTCACTGCTCCGGCAGTCTCGCTCTGCTCTGACCCTTTGCTCGCTGCTCCGGCAGTCTCGCTCTGCTCTGACCCTTTGCTCGCTGCTCCGGCAGTCTCGCTCTGCTCTGACCCTTTGCTCGCTGCTCCGGCAGTCTCGCTCTGCTCTGACCCTTTGCTCGCTGCTCCGGCAGTCTCTCTCTGCTCTGACCCTTTGCTCGCTGCTTCGGCAGTCTCGTCCTGCTCCTCTCTCGCTCACCGCTCCAGGCGGCCTTGTCCTGCTCTTCTCTCGCTCACCGCTCCAGGCGGTCTCGTCTTATCTGCTCTTGCTCGCCGCTCTGGGCGGCCTCACTCTGCTGTTTGTCCACCGCGTCTGCGGTTCTGTTCCTGAGTCCCAGTCTGCACTGGGTCTTATCCACTCGGTGCTCCAACCTGTCGTACCTGCCAGTACCTCCCTGCCTGCATACCAGTCGTGCTTGCCAGCATCCGCCAGTCTGCATACCAGCCGTGTCTGCCTATGCCCAGCAGTCTGTGTGCCAGCCTAGCCTGCCTGTTCCTGTATTCCCCTGTGTGGGTCAACAGCCGTGTCCGGGGTCTGTCCTGGAGTAGCACCTGGTCCCTCTGCTCGGTTCCTCCTTGGTGCACTGGCATCGTATGCTGTCATGCGACCCTGGTCGGATCGGGTGGATACTTAGTTACGCCCCTCCAGGCATTCACTCTCCGGCACGGTCCAGTGGAATCACTACATATACACGCACACGCCACTCAGCCCGGGCGTGTGCATTACAATCTACTCTGGGTGTAATTTCTCCAAGGAAGTCCTCTAATGCAGCTTGTTGCAGAAGCAATGGCCGCCCATCCAACATTGACTCGCACTTGTCGGTGGTGCTTTGACACACACACACACATCTTTCTTTGCACATTTAATTTCATGTCTACAGGGTTGGGCAATTTCCTGATCTGCAATGCGGTTTGAAAAATAACATGCATAAGCACGACCCATCCGCATTAAAAAAAACAGCCATAGAGTGTCTGGGAACCTTCCCCCACACTTTTCTTAGCCAGGACTGCTTGTTGGCAGGGTTGGCTGGTCCCACCAGAGAATCCTCTGGTGTTCCTTGGCTTCTACCTCAGGAGAGTTCATGATAGCGCTAACTTTGCAGCTGCTATAGGGCTCTTAAGTGGGGGAGAAAGGTGAGCCCTCAGAATCAAATCCTCTGGTGGGCACAATGTTTTTCAATCTGAAACAGCTTCTCAGTGTAAGTTGTATTTCACCACAGCCATATTCTTTAGCTCGGTGAAAGGACTGGCATAGAGGGAAACCGTATCTACTCCGGCTGTCATTTCTCCATCACCAGGTTCCGCCCATTGTCACACACGACCATGCCTGGCTGTGTGTTCAGCGGTAAAGCCACAGATCAGTCTGCTGTGTTACAGCTTTCAACAACTCTGCAGCGCTGGGCGGTTTGTCACCTAAGCATTAAGCATGTTCTCTTCAGCACAGCCTGTTGCCGCTTGGCCAAGGCAGTGCTGCAGTGCTGTCAGCTTGAGATGGAGGAGGAGGTGCAGGAGCTGAACAATGTGATTACATTAAGGTTAAATTGGTGACACTGTTTTTTAGACTAAAGAAAGATCCTATTGTTTTGTTTTTTTTTACATTATTTTTTAACACAAACGCATTTACCGGGAAATGTCATTTTAACATTTTACAACCTTATCTGGCAGAGTGGTGAGTGACACATCATCAGACACATCCTGTTTTATTTATGATGGAGGGACGCTGAAAGTCATAAAACCTATTTTTATGGGGCCATCAGACGGCCCTTACAATTCTTAAAAGGCCAGTATTTGGCTCTAGCTATTGTTAGAGAGCCATCAGCTGGCTATGCTTTGTTGTTCTCATTATTAACATGTGGGTTTCCTATACTGTTATTGCGTATGCAGTGACTGCAAGGGCTGCCAAAAATTTGGACGCAACCCAATACCCCTTTGAAGAGACATAGAGGAGGGTCTCAGTAAAAAAAATGTTCCCATTATAAAGGAGCGGGTCTCCTATGGTGGGAATGCCCATGCTGTGACCGTAAGGGCTGTCAAAATTTGGGAAAAACCCCACTAAGAATTTAAAAACACATAGAGCAGGGCCGCAGTAACGACAAATTCCCATTAGAAAGGAGAGAGTCTGCTATACAGTTATAGGGTATGCAGTGAGTCCAACGACTGACCAATTTTAGGAAAAACCCCACTAAAAATTTAAAGACACATAGAGCAGGGCCACAGTAATAAGTACGACATGTTCCCATTAGAAAGGAGAGGGTCTGCTATACAGTTATAGGGTATGCAGTGAGTCCAACAGCTGAGCAATTTAAGGGAAAACCCCACTAAGAATTTAAAGACACATGACAGACCACGCTCTCCTCCTCCTCCTCTCTGTCCTCTGGCCATCCACACTGAACAGACGGTATGACAGCTGTGCAGGTAGTACCGTCTGTAGTGCATGAAACTAGCTCCTGTCCATCCTCCTCCTCCTCCTCTTCCTCATTGTCACCCAATCCACGTTGGGATGAGATGAGGCTGGTCTGTGTGTAATCACTCTGTATTGTTGCTTGCTCCATCTCATCGTGCTCCGCCTGCAATGCATCCTCTTTGATTGTGAGCAGAGAGTGTTTCAGAAGACAGAGAAGCTGGATGGTGAAGCTAATTATGGCGTCCTCGCCGCTCACCATCTTTTTGGAGTCCTCAAAGTTTTGGAGGATGGTACATATGTCTGACATCCATGTCCACTCCTGAGGTCTTATGTGTGGAGTCTGAATTGAATACCGACGGCCTTGTTGATGCTGGTACTCAACAACTGCCCTCTTCTGCTCACAAATCCTTCCCAACATCTGCAGTGTAGAGTTCCAACGCGTGGGGACATCACACACCAGTCTGTGAGCCGGAAGCTGCAAACGCTGCTGAAACACTGCAAGGGCGGCGGAAGCTGCAGCTGACTTTTTAAAATGGGCACACAGGCGGCGTACTTTGACAAGCAGATCCGGCAGCTCTGGGTAGGATTTGAGAAATCGCTGAACCATGAGGTTAAGCACATGGGCCAGGCATGGTACGTGTGTGAGCTCGCCTCGCCTCAGAGCCGCCACCAGGTTCTGGCCATTGTCACACATGACCATGCCTGGCTGTAGGTTAAGCAGTGTGAGCCACAGATCTGCCTGCTCTTTCAGAGCTGTCCACAACTCTTCAGCATTGTGCGTTTTTTCACCTAAGCATATTAGCTTCAGCACAGCCTGTTGCCGCTTGGCCAAGGCAATGCTGCAGTGCTTCCAGCTTGTGACTGATGTGGTCATTTCGGAGATGGAGGCTGAAGAGGAGGGGGAGGCAGAGGAGGATGAGGTGCAGGAGCTGTAGACTGTGGGGGCAACCCTGATTGACCTTGGGCCGGCAATCCTTGGCGTCGGGAGGACGTGTTCCGTCCCAAGGTCCGACTGGGTCCCGGCTTCCACTGTGTTAACCCAGTGTGCCGTCAGCGAGATGTACCGTCCCTGCCCACAAGCACTTGTCCACGTGTCCGTGGTTACGTGGACTTTACCGGTAACTGCGTTGTTGAGAGCACGGCCAATGTTTTGGGACACGTGCTTGTGTAATGCGGGGACGGCACACCGGGAGAAATAGTGGCGGCTGGGGACCGAGTACCAAGGGACGGCCACCGCTATCAGGTTGCAGAATGCTTCCGTCTCCACAAGCCTAAAAGGCAACATTTCGAGCGCAAGCAGTCGTGAAATTTGAGAATTTAGTAGTATGGTCTGTGGGGCGTTGGCTGCATATTTGCGCTTGCGTTCCAAGGACTGGGGTATGGACAACTGAACGCTGCGCTGGGACAAGGACATGGATGTGCTTCCTGATGCTGCTACTTGAGAGTGTGCAACCAGAGGTGCAGGGCAGGAGGCATCTTCGCATGAACCATGGACAGGGGATTGGCTTGCATACACAACAGCAGGAAGAAGCAATGGTGCCACCTGCAGATACTGTTCTTGGACCCTGGGGTATGGCCCACAAAGTCGCGTGCTTTGCTGCCGTGTGCCTGATCATGCTGGTGGTGGTCAGGCTGGTCGTTTTGCCACCCCTGCTGATGCTGGCCTGTCAGGTGGTGCAAATGGCCTTTCTGGGGTTATCGCAGAGTCTTTAAAAACCAACCAGACTCGGGATGACCTAACAGTTGTACTGGCAACTTCTTTGTGTTGGTGTTATAGGGAACGGTTGCCTGCCTTCTGTCTGCAGCCACCACGCTGCTTCTTCCTGCCTGTTGGGGTGCTCTGCCTCCCTCCCCCTGTGTGCTGCTGTCCTTGCTCTGAATGTCCTCCTGCCAGGTTGGGTCAGTTACTATATCATCCACCACCTCGTCTTCCACTTCCGCATCCTGGTCTTCCTCCTGACTTTCTGGCAATTGTGTCTCATCATCGTCCACCTCTTGTGACACTTTCCCACCGTCGCCTTCGTGTGACCGTGGCTGCTCAAATATTTGGGCATCGCTACACGCAATGTCCTCTTGCCCTGCTTCAAGTGGACCGGGCGAGAGGCCTGAATCTATAAATGGAAAAGTGAACAGTTCTTCAGAGTCTCCAAGTGTGGGATCAGTTGTCTCTGGGTACTCGGCATGGTGGGAGGAAGGAGGATCAGGGTGAGGAATATTCTGTCCAGACTCACTGCTACTGAGACTTGACCGTGTGGAAGACAGGGTGGTGGTGGTGGTGGCTAAGTGACTGGAAGCATTATCCGCTATCCAACCAACAACCTTTTGACATTGCTCTGGGTTCAATAGTGGTGTGCTGCGGTCCCCTAGATATTGGGACAGAAAGGTCAGGTGAGAAGATGTGGTTGTTTGTTGTGGCACAATTTCGGCTTGCCCACGGCCTTGTCCTCGGCCTCTGCATGCACCATTACCATCACGTCCAGTTCCCCGTCCCTTGCCACGTGCCTTGCCCATTTTAAATGAATGACAGTATCTTCCACGCTCACTACAAATGACTGAGTTTGGAGCGAACTTATATGTGATCCGTGTGATGGAGAAAACAAAGTTCTAAATACCTAGCCTGTAGGTAAGTAGTTTGAACAGCAAACTGGTGTGAATTGCTTCAATGACACGCTAAAGGAAATTTTTAATGGAGGCCAGAAATGGCAGTATTTTCTGGCAACATATATGTGATCCGTTTGACGGAGAAAACACAGTTTTAAATAGCAGTGAGATGCTCGGGCGAGTACCGAGCAGTAGCGAGCATGCTCGCTCATCACTAGTGCCTACATCAAAACTTATAAATGCGGAGAAAAGGGGCAGTGGGTAACTGGCAAAAAGTACAATATATCTATGACTGCTTTTCTACAGGTCTTTGCATGATAATTTTCATATTTTTTTTTTTTCTTACCAGGGAGAGTATCTGGATCCTGGAAGGAAGACTGAAGTATCTAACAAATGGCATGCGATTGTTTAGTGTTAATCATTTAATATGTCTGTACATTATATTTGGTGTCTTATGATGTCATTAGATACTGATTATTTGGATCTAATTCTGGAATCAGTGCATCATGACATCATATTGTATTGTATGTTTGCTATCTGACCCAACTGTATAAGGGACCTGATACAACTGCCCTATATCTGTATATTTAGGATTAATGTTTGTAGAGGGTAGTGTTCTTTATTTTTACAGGGGAGATGAACGTAGTCAAGCTATGAGCTCCAGAGACCGATCTCGAATCTGGAAACGAGTCACCATATTGAATATCATTGCTCTACATATATATCAGATAGTTAGTTGTAGTATGGACTTGGTCCAGTGTTCTCGAACTGATCGCCTTTTCTCAGGGTCAAGAAGGAATTTTTTCCCTGTAACACACATTGGCTGGAACGTGTCCAGGTTTTTTGCCTTCTTCTGGATGATTGACTTTAGGTAGAGGTAGATTGTATTTAATAAAATATGTTTAAAATCAATGATCTGTCTCCACATGTCTTTATTTTATACAGTACTCAGGTAGTTGTATATGTTAGTTCTCATTTTTATGATCAATGGCTGCCACAATATGAAAGCAAACAGAAATACAAGGGCGGTAATTATGATTCTGCTAATGCCATAACTGTATATATTATGTATACAATAGAGCCATGCACAAGATATCTGCAACAGTGGGAATTATTATCCTCAGATAAGCAAAAAAAAGGGTGATTCAAAGGGAGATACCCTATAATCACAATTAGCTCCCTGCTCACAATATAAACCAGTATTCAGCAAAAGGTGAAGCTCACTAAACGAACATTTAACTTTTTATAATATATATTAAAATAGACTATATTAAAATATCACTTAATTATGGCAATGAGACACACGCATTAAAGTCATGACGATAATATGAACCAAATACAAAACTGACAGTGGTTCAGTTTTTATTAAAAGTACTTGCGACCGAAATGAGACTGACAGTGATTCAGTTCATCTAGAATACTTTATGAATCATGGGTACAGAAGCATGTGTGTGTTACAGGCTCAGGGCTATTGTGAGTATAGGTAGAGCTTAACCAAGATATTCATTTATATGGTCACATCCGGATACATTATCTGAGGGTGAAGTGAAAGGGCCCATTCAAGTAAACACCTATTTGACAACATTTTTTGATATATAATCAATTTTAAAAGATATTTAACATATTAGAGTATTTTAAATTAGGATCATTCAGATTTTACAGTTCCAAACTATGTGAACATGTCAAAAAGTATGAGCAAATCAGCTGAAGAAATTAAATATTATGCAAATGAACTGTCATAATGAAATATTCATGTGCATGGCCTAATTATTTTTAAACAATCCTAAAATATAAAGTCCTGGGTTCCTTCCTAGTATATATGACCTCCATCCTGGTATATATGCCCCCCATCCTGGGACTCTTCCTGGTATATATGTCCCCAATCCTGGTATATATGCCCCCCATCCTGGGTCTCTTCCTGGTATATATGTCCCCCATTCTGGTATATATGCCCCCCATCCTGGGCCTTTTCCTGGTATATATGTCCCTCATCTTGGGTTCCTTCCTAGTATTTATGTCACCCATCCAGGTTTACATGCCCCCCATCCTGAACTCCTTCCTGGAATATATGTCCCCTAGCCTAGGTCCCTTCCTAGTATATATGTCTCCCATCCTCATATATATATGACCCCCCATCCCGGGCCCCTTGTTGGTATATTTGTCCCCCATCCTGGTGTATATGTCACCCATCCTAGTTTATATGCCCCCATCCTGGGGCTCTTATGGTTATATATATCCCCATCCTTGACCCCATCTTGGTAAATATGTCCCCATATGTCCCATATCCTGATATATATGCCCCCATCCTAGTCCTCTTCCTGGTATATATGTGCGGCCAACCTGGTGTATATGTCCCCCTTCTTGGTATATATGTCTACTTCCTGGTATATATGTCCCCCATCCTGGGTTCCTTCCTGGTATATATGTCCCTTGTTTTGCCGCTGTTCTCTAATGCATAAAAACCTATCATTCTACTAACCTTCCCCCGCTCCCACATCACGCAGTGTCCTCGTCTATAGCAGGTGCAGAGACCGGCAGCTGACCTCAACATGCCTGTTATGGGAGTCACCGACATCAGAGGTTGGCGGCATGTATTGCAGTGCAGGGACTTGGCAAGTCTCTGCACCACAATACATTTCAGCTAAATGGGCGTCCTCACACGCACATCCAGCTGAAATAGCTGCTAGTGTCAGCTGGCCCACACATCTGTATTGGCCCGGTCGCAGTCGCACCCCTGCATAAATATTGGTCAAGTATTATTGAACAAAATGAAAAATGTGAGTGCTCCCATCTCAATTGTTTATTTTCATTTGTTGTGAGAATAATAACCAAATAGCTCAAAATGTACAAAAATAAGTTTTCTGACATAAAAAAAATAAAAATATATCAGTGACCAATATTGCCCATCTTCTATTCAATAGCATTCATAAGCCCTCCATGGAGTCTGTCAGTTTATTAATCTGTTGACAATCAAGTGTTTTGTCAGCACCATCCACAACCTCTCAGAGGTTCAGAGAGGTGTACAGTAGAGATGAGCGAATGTTTCGATATTCGCTGATTTATTCGTCGAATTTTGGTCGAGCCTTACCAAACGCCATAAGATTCAATGAGGGGGGGGGCAAAAAAAACACCTTAAAACCTGCTCTAAAGCTGCCAAAACACATCAAATTAGGGGTAGACACCTGGAAAGTGCCATCAATTGACCCAGAGTGCAAGTACTATTATTATTACTATTACAGCGACATTTATTACATGGCGCGCTACGTGTCAAAAGGGGTCACCGACTGGTACAAGAGGAGAGAGGACCCTGCCCACCAGGGCGCACAAACAATCTACAAGGGATGGTTGAGGATACAGTAGGTAAGGGTACAGGTAGTTGTGCAGCGGTATGCTGGAGCAAGGCTTACGGCAGATTGTACGCTTGTCACAAGAAGTGGCTCTTCAGCTTTCTTTTCAAGGTTTGCATGGTGGGCGAGAGTCTGATGTGTTGGGGAACAGCAAAACACAGTAGCGGAGATGCACGGGACAAATCCTTTATGCAATCGTGACAAGAAGAGATAAGAGGGAAGTAGAGAAGGAAATCTTAGAAGGATGGGAAGTTGCGTGCAGATAACTAGAACAGGGAGACTAGGTCACACATGTATAGAGGAGACATGTTTTCGATGGCTTGGTATGCCAAAATTAGGCTTTTCAACTGGAGTCTCTGGGCAACAGGGAGCCAGCGCAGGGACTGACAGAGGGGAGAATCCTGGGAATAGCAGGGTGACAGGTGGATTAATTAGTTTAGGTATGAAAAGATCCAAGACAGGGCCAAGTCTGTGATGCCGAGAGATGAGAGTCTATAGTAAGAGGCTATGGCATACTGTGTCGAAGGCAGATGACAGGTCTAGGAGGAGGAAAACAGAGTAGCCTGGCTTGGATTTGGCATTAGTAGGTCGTTGGTGACTTTAGTCAGGGCAGTTTCAGTGGAATGGTGAGGTCAGAAGCCTGATTGTAAGAGGTCAAAGTTGGAGCAGGAGGAGAGGTTGGAGGACAGTTCAAAATAGACGTGTTCATCCAGTAGTTTGGAAGCATAGGGGAGACGTGAGATGGGGCGATAGCTAAACATAGGATGGGTCAAGGGAGGGGTTTTGGAGGATGGGTGTGATCAAGGTATGTTTGAATCAAGAGGGGAAGACGCCAGTTGTTAGTGACAGGAAGAAGAGGAGGGTTAGGCTTGGGATAAGGACTGTGGTACGATTTGGAATGAAGTGGGATGGTATTAGGTCAAGTTCACAGGAAGTGAGATGTGATTTGAAGAGTAAAGATGATCTTCCGTGATGGCGGAGAAGCTGGTTTTGGAGGAGGATGTAACATCCCTGGCGGCATGCTTGCATGGCTTACCATCTCCCACCATGCAAGACCGCAATCTTACCTTTCAGGCCAGGCTGCACACTTTTGCTCCAGTACCTGCTGTTTGTATGTCTCTTGTCTGCTGGCTTAGGGCGTCGGCGCTGTTGCTTTCTGATTCTTAAACCTACAGTGAGCGCAGTCCTAATGCGTCCCCAGCCTATTGCTGTGAGTCACTGGATACTTAAACCCCCTCCACCCAGTAGGAGGTGCCTGAGCAACACTTTCTTACAGTCTGTTCTGTGCAACTGTGAGTTGCGAGGTCCTGTCCTGACTCTAGTCTGTCCGCCACCCTGGGGGCTGAATACCCAGGGCCTCTACCTGTACCTGTGACTTCTAGTCAGTTTCCGCCACCCTGGGGGCTGAGTACCCAGGGCCGCTACCTGTATCTCTGACTTCTAGTCTGTTTCCGCCACCCTGGTGCCTGAGTTCCCAGGCTCGTTCCTGTATCTTGTTTCCGGTTCAGTTCCTGTCTGAACAGTGTCCTAGCCCATTTCCTGTTTGTCTCTATGTCCGAACCTTCCCTTTTCCTGCAATGTCTGAACCTGCATCTAACTCCAACTCGTTGTCTCTGTACTTCTGTTTGTGAGTTTTGTGTCCACTCGCTACTTCACTGTAAGTACATAAGAGAAAAACTGGCCATATACATAATATCCAACAAACCCTGGAGCTGAGAACAATAAATCAAAAACCAGGTAAGTATTGCCTGCTCATTAATCAATTGCAGAAAAAAAGGAGGACAAAAGAGCAATGTGTCAAGAAGACAAAAAATCTTTATTCGTATTAATTTACCATAGTGTTAAAAATCATACAGAGGTAATATAACAAGGGGATGAGAGGAGATGCCAAACACAAGGCATGTCCTGGGAGTCATATAGTGGGAAAACCCACCCTAAAGGGTATTGTACACAAAAGACAGAGAATTAAGACATGGGTACATATATAGGTCCCTAAGGACCATCCAATAGCAGGGGAAACGCCCCATTAAAAAACAGAGAGTCACAGCATTCAATATAGAAGTATATCAAATATAATAAAGTAATCAATGACCAAAGGGGACCTCAATTCAGCAAGTAAAAATGCACCCATGCCAATCTCCAACTTGTAATAAGTTGCAGTGTCAAAAATACATATGAAGTAAAATGTGTATAACTCACCCAGATGTAGGGAGGAGGGGAGAACCTCTATCGCCTCTTGATAAAGAAGAAGCAAAACACGCGTCGGGGCGCGTCTGTCACTGTTTGCACTTTCTGAGGCTCTCCTTGTGCCTGGTGGGCTCTTCCCTACTGAGGTCCTCCTTTGGTCATTGATTACTTTATTATATTTGATATACTTCTATATTGACTGCTGTGACTCTCTGTTTTTTAATGGGGCATTTCCCCTGCTATTGGATGGTCCTTAGGGACCTATATATGTACCCATGTCTTAATTCTCTGTCTTTTGTGTACAATACCCTTTAGGGTGGGTTTTCCCACTATATGACTCCCAGGACATGCCTTGTGTTTGGCACCTCCTCTCATCCCCTTGTTATATTACCTCTGTATGATTTTTAACACTATGGTAATTTAATACGAATAAAGATTTTTTGTCTTCTTACCACATTGCTCTTTTGTCCTCCTTATTTTCTTCACTGTAAGTACCTTGTTTGTATCTGGTTCTGCTTGTCCCCTTTCCCTTCCTCCGTATCTACCTCCAGTGTTCTAACCATCTTCCTGTATTTTCCAGTCTGTTCCATGTGAACAGAGCCCTGCCCTGTCTGCCTGCACCTTCTGCTCTGTTCTGCTCTACTTGTTTACCGCACCTGCGGTTCCGCTCTACTTGTTCACCGCATCGGCGGTTTTGCTCCGCTCTGCTTGTTCACCGCACCGGCGGTTTTGCTCTGCTCTGCTTGTTCACCGTACCTTCGGTTTTGCTCTGCTCTGCTTGTTCACCGCACCTGCGGTTTTGCTCCACTCTGCTTGTTCACCGCACCTGCGGTTTTGCTCCGCTCTGCTTGTTCACCGCACCTGCGGTTTTGCTCCGCTCTGCTTATTCACCGCACCTGCAGTTTTGCTCCGCTCTGCTTGTTCACCGCACCGGCGGTTTCGCTCTGCTCTGCGTGTTCACCGCATCTGCGGTTTCACTCTGTTCTGCTGTCCGCTGCACCTGCGGCTCCATTCCTGTGTCCCAGTCTGTACTGATCCCCATCCTGCCTGCGTTCCTACCTGCCAGTACCTGCCTGTCTGCATACCAGCCGTGCCTGCCAGTCCCCTCCTGTCTGCATACCAGCCGTGCCTGCCAAAATCCACCTGTCTTTATACCAGCCGTGCCAACCAGCACCCAGCTGTCTGTATGCCAGCCTAACCAGCCTGTTCCTGCATTCCCCGGTGTGGGTCAACAACTGTGACCGGGGTCTGATCTGGAGTAGCACCTGGTCCCTCTGCTCGGTTCCTCCCTGGTTCACGGAGTCGACTGAGCCGCCGTGTGACCTTGGTCGGACCGAGTTGATACTTAGTTACGCCCCTCCAGGCACTCGTCGGTTCATGGTACAGTGGGATCACTAATCAAGCTCACGCCAGTCAGTCCGGGTGCGAGTGTAACAGTTTAACAGAGGAGAGTTGAGTCGTTATGAGAGACAAGGGGCTTTTGGGACTTTAAGCAAAAGCTTTGCCCTATGTTGTCAATCTTCTGCTTGAAGAAGTAGGTTTGTTTTGCTGCAGTGAGCAATTGTGCAGCATTTTGAAAACTTCTGTTACTGGACTCCACTCCCTTTCTTTGGCAGTCACACAGCGGTATGCATTGTAGACGAGGGGCAGGAAGAACATGTGCTCTAGTAGATGACAAGTGCTGCATCAAGTGGCCTCTGCTCCTCTTCCTCCACATTAACATCACATACAGTCCTCAGAGGTGGCACCCCAATTACCCTTGTTTTCACCCACGTCACAACTCTCCAACTGGCCAACTGACTGTGGAGAAGCATAGATGGACGAGTCAGCAGAGCTGTTCACACATTGTATTCCGGGGCATCAGAGGTCTGATCCAAAGCTTCACAGATTCAAGAGGGGGAAAGCATGTGTAGCGATGCCCAAAATTTTTTTCAGTTGATCCGGGCCCGGATGAAGTAGGGTCCGAGAAGAATCCAAACCCTTGTCACAAGTGTTAACCCCTGGGGGGTGGGCATGGATGGGTTGGAGAAAGAAATAAATACAAACCAGAACATGGAGAACTAAACTAATATACAACAGGGGTTGGAGAACTAAACTACTAAACAGCTAAGGTTGGAGAATGAAACAAATACACACCAGAACATGGGGAACTAAACTAATATAAAACAGGAGTTGGAGAACTAAACTAATATAAAACGGGGGTTGGAGAACTAAACTACTAAACAGCTAAGGTTGGAGATTGAAACAAATACACACCAGAACATGGAGAATTAAACTAATAGAAAACATAGGTTGGAGAACTAAACTAATAAGACAAGAGGGGTTGGAAAACTAACCTACTAAACAGCTAGGGTTGGAGAACTACACCACAACACACCAGGGGATGGAGAACTAATCCACCAGACACAATGGTGTCACTACAGAGCAATTGTTGGAATCCCCAAGGCTTGCAGGACAAACCTCTGTATCTAACACTTCCTCCAGTGCTTCTGCATCCTCCACTTCCTCTAGGGCCTTCACCTGCACCCTCAACCTCTGTCTTACTGGGACACACGTTCCAACAGTGCAGAGAGAATCCCCCCCTCCTCCGTACTGCGCAGCCAGGTCTTACCACAATCAGGCAGTGTTAAAATTAATATGCCTTGGAGATCGCAGTCATTCAGCTGAAGAGTTGTGGACAGCTCTCCAGGCCGAGTTTGAGCAATGGCTGTCTCCACTGAGCAAAAGAAGGCCGTGTGCAATAACAGTGCAAACCCGGTGTCGGCCCTACGTCGGGGCAACCTCAGACATGTGCCTAGCATGGCTCGCATCCTCAACCTGATGGTACAGCAATTTCTCTGCCATTATCCCGGCCTGAGTGCGCTGCTGCAGAAATCACAGTCTCTGCGTGCTCACTTAAAACTATAAAAATGAGCAGGATCTTTAGTATAAAAGCCAAACTACTAGACAACCAGCAAATGCCTTCATGATGATAGAGGCGACCATCTCCTTAGCTTGCTGGTACTTTTCTGTGGGAATGAGCTTGTATCCAACCAGACAGGAATATTCAGTGAATGGCATGCCACAGTTTAGTATTAGCACCCAGTACCAGAATCAAAGCCATCCACAATTTCCGTACCTCAGGAATTTTATTTGGTAGACTGGCTGAGCAAACATTGGTTTCTCACAAAGGAGCTGAAGACACTGAGTAGCAGTAGGTGCAAGTTTCTCCAGCATGACCTGTTTGTTATTGTTAGATATCAGAGGGAGATCATAACTGGGCTTTGCCAAGGTGCCATATTGCATCTTAAGTCTTATGGATCCTGCACTTGCGGCCTTACATTCTACAGGATGGTAGGGAAGGAGACAGTAGGTCGTGGAGTTGCATTAGCTCCAGTGGTGTTGAGGTGAGGAGGCAGCGAGATAATGGCAGGCTGTAGGCTGTCTTGAAGAGATGGGTTTTCAGGTTGTGTCTGAAGGATCTGAATGTGGTGCCTAATCAGACGTGTTGAGGCACAGAATTCCAGAGGATGGGGGATATTTGGTAAAAGTATTGGAGGTAATTGGATGAGGAACAAATAAGTGTGGAAAGAAGGAGGGCTTTGGAGGACCGGAGATTACGGAAGGGAATATATTGGGAGATTAGTTCAGAGATGTATGGAGAAGAAAGGTTAAAGATGGCTTTGTACGTCAGTGTTAGTAGTTTGAACTGGATATGCTGGGCAATTGGGAGCCAGTGAGGGGATCTTACAGTATAGATTGCAATCTTATGGATTGCTGGAGCCAGTCCACAGTAAAAAAGCAGCCATAGAGTGTCCAGGAACCTTTCCACATACTTTTCTTAGTCAGGGATGCTTTTTGACAGGGTTAGACTAGGCCACCAGAGAACCGGAGACTCCTCTGGTGGGCCCTGGCTTCTCCAACAGGAGAGTTCATAGTGCAAACCTTGCAGGTTGTGATGATGATGAGGCCATCCATCTCTTTAGTTTTCTATTACTTGGAATGCAAGCGCAACTATGCAGTCAGCCTGGCAGGCCACAATACTTCTCAGTGGTGCTTAGTCACAGACAATGATCTTTCTTTACACCTTGAATTTAATCACTACAGAGTTGGACAATGGCCTGATCTGTAATGCGTTTAGAGAAATAACTTGCATAAGCAAATCCACGTTTTAGGCCACTGAAGGTCATTAAGCAAAACTCATACAACTTTCTCACAGACTAAACGAGGAGTATCAATACTCCCAAGGCAGCCAAGACTTCCCTGTCCTTCCCAAGAGGATGACTGTCCATGTTCTCCTCCTCATCCTCCTCCTCCTCCTATCACCAAATCCGCATTGAGATGAGATGAGGCTGGGCTGCATTGTTCTTTGCTCCACCTGCAATGCCTCCTCTTTAACTGTGAGCACCAAGTGTTACAGTAGACAGAGAAGCGGGATGGTGACGCTAATTATGGCGTCATCGCTGCTCACCATCTTGGCGGAGTCCTCAAAGTTTTTGAAGATGGCACAGATGTCAGACATCCATGCCCACTCATCAGTTCTTACTGACCTGAATGCCGATGGGGGTGTTGAAGCTGGTACTCAACAACTGCCTTCTGCTGCTCACAAATCCATCCCAATATCTGCAACGTTGATTTCCAATGTGTGGTGACATTGCACAACAGTCGGTGAGCTGGAAGCTGCATATGCTGTTGAAGCACTGCCAGGGTGGCGGAAGCTATAGCTGACTTTCTGAAATGGGCACACACGCGTTGTACTTTCACAAGCATCTCTGGCAGATCTGGGTAGGTTTTGAGAAACTGCTGAACCACTAAGTTGAGCACATTTAGTGCTCTCTCATGACTAATGTGTACCCCTGTATGGAAAATAATATAAGCACCGAAAAATTCAAAGATGAAATATAGCCTGCTTTATATACCACGGTACTAAGAAAGCCAATTTCGATTATAGCTTGTGTACCCTTGTGACAAAAATATCTGCACCAAAGAATTAATTTCACTACAGTAGAACTAGTATAATGGTGACCAACAACTCTTCCACTACAGCCAACCCAATAGATGGAGAGACCCACTCAGGATTCTCCACATTTCAAAAAATTAGGGCCTAAACCCACCAAAGTGGCTTCAATTTCACCAGAGTGGAAGTAGCTTTATGGAGACTGAAACCTCTTCCACTAAATCCAGCCTAATAGATGGAGACCCAATCAGGATTCCCCATATTTCCAAAAATTAGTGGCAGACACCAGCAAAGTGGCATCAATTTTAGTACAGTAGAAATTGTAGAATTAGGAACAACGCATCTTCCCCTAAAGCCAACCCAGTAGATGGAGACTCAATTAGAAGTGTTTACATTTCCTTAAATTAGGGCCTAGCACCACCAAAGTGGCATCAATTTCACCAAAGTGGAAGTAGTTTAATGGAGACAAAAACATCTGCCACTACAGCCAACCCAATGAATGGAGACCCAATCAGGATTACCCACATTTCCAAAAATTGGTGCCAGACACCAGCAAAGTGGCATCAATTTCAGTACAGAAGAAATTGTAGAATTAGGAATGACACGTCTTCACCTAAAGCAAACCCAGTAGATGGAGACTCAATCAGAAGTGTTTACATTTCCCTAAATTAGGGCCTAGTACCAGCAAAGTGGCATCAATTTCACCAGAGTAGAAGTAGTTTAATGGAGACAGAAACCTCTTCCACTACAGCCAAACCCAATAGATGGAGACCCAATCAGGATTCTCGACATTTCCAAAAATTAGTGGCAGACACCAGCAAAATGTCATCAATTTCACGAGAGTTTAAGTAGTATAATGGGGACCGACACCGCTTCTACTACAGCCAACGGAGCAGATGGAGACACAAGCAGAACTGTTCACATTTAAAAAAAAATAGGGCCTAAGACCACCATTTCCGTGGCCTATAGATTGGAGATGGTGGAGTTCAACCTCTTAGCTTTGTCATGTGTAGGAGTAAACAATCTTTTAGGTGACCACAACTGTGGGACCGAGGGGTGGCTGCAGTGCTGAGAGAGGGCGGAGTACGGTGAAATGGACAAACTGCTAGACCGTGAGTGAGATTCAGGCGGAGATGTTACTGTGGATTGAGAAACATGTGGTGTGCTCAGTGAAACAAACACAGCAGGCATGTCAGCTTCTGTTACAGCTGACGGGCTGTCACTCAGCCTGACTGGAGCAAGTATACAACCGTAGGTTCTGCGGTCGGAGACCTGCGTGACAATACTTGCCACGGTAACAGAGGAGGCAGAAGAAGCAGCAGATGAGTTTGATGGGGCGGCTAATGGTTGTTTATTGAAAACCAATTTTGAGTTTATCATGTTCGTATACCTACCCCTTTGTGGAGAACAATATCTGCACCAAATAATTAATTTCACTACAGTAAAACTATACAAATAGATGGAGAACAAAACCTCTTTCACTATGACAAACCAGGAGATGGAGACCTAAACAGGAGTGTTCACATTTCCCTAAATTAGGGCATAACACCAACAAAGTGGCATCAATTTAACCAGAGTAGAAGTAGTTTAATGGAGACAGAAACCTCTTCCACTACAGCCAAACCCAATAGATGGAGACCTAGTCAGGATTCCCCACATTTCCAAAAATTATTGGCAGACACCAGCAAAGTGGTAACAATTTCAGTACAGTAGAAATTGTACAATTAGGAACGACATGTCTTCCCCTAAAGCCAACCCAGTAGATGGAGACTCAATCAGAAGTGTTTACATTTCTCTAAATTAGTGCCTACTACTAACAACGTGGCATCAATTTCACCAAAGTAGAAGTAGTTTAATGGAGATAGAAACCTCTTCCACTACAGCCAAATCCAATAAATGGAGACCCAATCAGGATTCTCCATATTTCCAAAAATTAGTGGCAGACACCAGCAAAGTGGCATTAATTTCACTACCGTAGAAATTGTAGAATTAGGAACCAAAACCTCTTCCACTACAGCCAACCCAGCCGATGGAGACTCAATCAGGAGTGCACCATCCTTTCCAGTCATTCACCACATGTCAGACTTGTACTCTGTTGTGCAGGTGCACAAGCTGGTCTACAAAATGTGTGAAAGGACTCACAGAAATTGCTTCTGCCACTTACACTACTGCTGCTGCTAATATTTTGGCGTTGACGAATTGATGTGCCGGAGGTTGGAAGTGTAGAGCTGCTATGAACTCTGTGTGCCTCACTGCTGGCTTGGAGAAAACCTATCTTAAGGTTGTGTAAAAGCGTGTTTCGATGCTCCAGCATTCGCAGGACCCTTGCCAGGGCGGGAAGGATCTGGCAAAATTTACTCTTATAACGTGGATCTAACAGAGTGGCAACCCAGTCGACAGCACTATTTTGAATCATAGCTATACGGGGATCATGTTGCAGATAGTGCAGCAAGAACGCACTCTTATGTCGGCCTCTTTCCTGAGGTTCAAGCCCATGCTGTGTTGGTGGCTGGGTAATTCTGATGCTTATTTCCTCTGTCCCCACCCACCAAACACGAACAGAGAGGGGATGATTATCCTTTTCCTGTTCTGACTGTTGCTCGCCCATAACTTCTTCCTCTTCCATTTGTTCCTCACCTTCACTAACAGCTTCACTAATAGTTTTTCTGGTATCACCAACCCCCCTCAATCGCAGTGAACCACCCTCCCTTGGCACCCTGAGATGTACCCTAGTGTATGACGTTAGTAACAGCAGAAATTATTTTTTTTAGTGTGTATGAGGCCTGTATAACATAGGAGATATGCTACGAACAATTTCAAACTGAGATGTCCCCTACTGTATCACATTAGTAATACTGTATGACGCCTGTATAACATACAAGATATTCTCCAAACTAATTCAAACTGAGATATCCCCAGCTGTATAACATTAGGAATCAAAGAAAGTATTTTTTTTACTGTGGATGAGGCCTGTATAACATAGAATATATGTTCCAAGATATTTCAAACTTAGATCTAGCCTGCTGTATCACATTAGTCAGAGTAAAAAATAGATTTATTTACTCTGCATAAGCTCTGCATACAGCTGAATTTCACCACCACTAAAATAGTATGTGGCTTTTAGCAAAGTGTATCACGTTTGTGACACCAAAAAATCTTTGGTGGACTCTCACTAGAAAAAAATATTTTTTTACTCTGAAAACAGCTGAATTTCATTGCCACTAAATGCACTAGGTGGCTTATAGCAGAGTGTAACACGTTTGTGACACAAAAAAATCTTTGGTGGACTGTTGCTAGCAACAGCAAAAAAATATTTGTTTTACTGTGCATGAAGCTGAAGTTCATCCACCAAAAAAATGACAAACTGGGCTAACACAGCTTGCACTATCATATTAGCAAATGTAAAAAAAAGTTTTTTGTGCTCTGCACTCAGAAGCTCTGCACTGACGAACTCTGCAGATAGCTGAATTTCAACCCCACTAAAGCAAAAAGTGGCCTACAAAGGCTTGTTTGCTTGCTTGCTTTATCACAATAGCAAGTGCAAAAATAGATTGAAGGTATACCACTGCATGGAGCACAGTACAACCGATGCACAGCACTGTTCTGAGTCATAGACCCTGCTCTTTCTGTGAGAATCTCAGTAATTGCACAAAAAAAAGGCTGCAAGATTGATTGAACAGGTACACAGGACAGGACTTATCTACACTATCTGACTTCCACAGAAGCGCCCATCTATCTAGCTAATATCTCTCATTACATAGGACACAGCACACTCAGCAGCGTCTATCTCCTTCAGTTACATGCATAAAATGGCGCTGAGGGAACATGGCCAGTTTTTATATGGAGAGGACATGTGATTTCAGCAGCCAATTGCAGAAGCCCTTGTGTCTGGGACACTGTGGATGCTTCTTGCTCTCTGATTGGCTAGCCGCACTTTCTTGACTTAAAGTTACCGCAATCACGTAACCACGTAAATTCACCGAACGTTACCGATTTTCACAAAATTAATAAATTTTGCTCACCTTTCCGATCACGAATCCGAATGTGTCACATTCATGTCGAACTTAACATTTGATACCGGATATCGAATATATTCGCTCATCACTAGTGTACAGTTTTCCTTCACCGTAAATCTCACATTTAATAAGGGCCCACAAATTCTCAATAGTGTTTAAATCAGATGAGGAAGGGGAAAATGTCATTATTCTTTCATCTTTAAGGCCTTTACTGGCAGCCGAGCACTGGAGACTTTGATTCATGTGATGGAGCATTGGCCTGCATAAAAATCATGGTTTTCTTGAAAGACTTCTCTCTGTACCACTGCTTGAAGAAAATGTCTTCTTAAAACTGTTAGTAGGTTTGGTAGTTGATGTTGAGTCCATCTTCAACCAGAAAATCTCCAACTAGCTCCTCATTAATAACAGCCCATAGCAGTACCCACCACCATCTTGCTGGCATGTGAGTTAAAGTAGATTTCTGTGCGAGTTACAGATCCAGCCAGTAGCCCATCAGTATGGTCCATCAAGAGTCACTCTCATGTTATCAGTCCATAAACCTTTGAAAATCTGTCTTCAGATACTTCTCGGCCTAGTCTTGACATTTCAACTTCTGTCTTGTTTAGTGGTGATCGGCCATGTCTCTGAGCACTGAACACCTTGTACTTCTGGACACTCGAGGGAGCTTGCAGTTAATGTTCGTCATTTTTTCTCATCCTGTTTTTTGCGACCCTGTTGACTGTTTGCATAAAAACTTTTGATGATTCTGTAATTATACCACAGCACAATATCTTAGCAAATTCAAGAGTGCTTCATCCCTCTGTAATTTTTGTAACAACTTTTGGCCCATTTTTTGCCTGAGGAAAACAAGCTGCCTAGTAATTCTGCTCACCTTGATAAAGGGTGTTGTATCCTTAGGCGGCACCCTCTCATTACACAAATTTGCATCACCTGATCTGCTTCAGCCAATAAGCATTCAAGTTTATACAGCTCGGAGTTGGAAAATCTGCTTACAAAATGATGCCATGGTCAAAATACTCACTTGCCTAATAATTGTGCCCACAATGTAGATAAAATATGAAGGACAGGCAGAAAATGCCCAGTTGGGCAGGGAGAATCAGCACTCATATCAGGCAGATTTTGTAGCCGATCTAATCATTGGTATCATAATAACCCTTTATATTTGGCACCCTGGCAAGTGAATTCTGGTGCTCGGTATTAAGATAATCTTCCAAAAAATCTGCATGATTAACCACAGCACTTCCTGTTCAAATTGTTATCAAAATGGAATTATATTCATCATATATCTTTCAGATATACTTGTGAAAACAAAACAACATTTCGGTCCTCCTGGAACTTGTTCACATTGGTATTCTGCAACAATAAATGTGTGTATCAGAAAGATGAATACTGATATAAGAAACGTACGTCTCCAACCCTGCTCAATAGTAAATTGTATATAATATATATTTGCTTATATGTACACTACAGACCAAAAGTTTGGACACACCTTCTCATTTAAAGATTTTTCTGTATTTTCGTGACTCTGAAAATTGTACATTCACACTGAAGGCATCAAAACTATGAATTAACACATGTGGAATTATATACTTAACAAAAAAGTGTGAAACAACTGAAAATATGTCTTATATTATAGGTTCTTTAAAGTAGCCACCTTTTGCTTTGATGACTGCTTTGCACACTCTTGGCATTCTCTTGATGAGCTTCAAGAGGTAGTCACCGGAAATGGTTTTCACTTCACAGGTGTACCCTGTCAGGTTTAATAAGTGGGATTTCTTGCCTTATAAATAGGGTTGGGACCATCAGTTGTGTTGTGCAGAAGTCTGGTGGAAACACAGCTGATAGTCCTACAGAATAGACTGTTAGAATTTGTATCATGGCAAGAAAAAAGCAGCTAAGTAAAGAAAAACGAGTGGCCATCATTACTTTAAGAAATGGAGGTCAGTCAGTGCGAAAAATTGGGAAAACTTTGAAAGTGTCCCCAAGTGCAGTTGCAAAAACCATCAAGCGCTACAAAGAAACTAGCTCACATGAGGACCGCCCCAGGAAAGGAAGACCAAGAGTCACCTCTGCTTCTGAGGATAAGTTTATCCGAGTCACCAGTCTCGGAAATCGCAGGTTAACTGCAGCTCAGATTAGAGACCAGGTCAATGCCATACAGAGTTCTAGTAGCAGACACATCTCTTCAACAACTGTTAAGAGGAGACTTTGTGTGGCAGGCCTTCATGGTAAAATAGCTGCTAGGAAACCACTGCTAAGGACAGGCAACAAGCAGAAGAGACTTGTTTGGGCTAAAGAACACAAGGAATGGACATTAGCCCAGTGGAAACTTGTGCTTTGGTCTGATGAGTTCAAATTTGAGATCTTTGGTTCCAACCACCGTGTCTTTGTGCGACGCAGAAAAGGTGAACAGATGGACTCTACATGCCTGGTTCCCACCGTGAAGCATGGAGGAGGAGGTGTGATGGTGTGGGGGTGCTTTGCTGGTGAC
The DNA here is from genome assembly GCF_046119375.1 of Phyllobates terribilis. Taxonomy (NCBI): domain Eukaryota; kingdom Metazoa; phylum Chordata; class Amphibia; order Anura; family Dendrobatidae; genus Phyllobates; species Phyllobates terribilis. The sequence goes on from NW_027362762.1 coordinate 212,835,082, forward strand.
ACTGTTGGGGATTTATTCAAAATTGAAGGCATACTGTACCAGCATGGCTACCACAGCATCTTGCAGCTGCATGCTATTCCATCCGGTTTGCATTTAGTTGGACCATAATTTATTTTTCAACAGGACAATGACCCCAAACACACCTCCAGGCTGTGTAAGGGCTATTTGACCAAGAAGGAGAGTGATGGGGTGCTACGCCAGATAACCTGGCCTCCACAGTCACCAAACCTGAACCCAATCAAGATGGTTTGGGGTGAGCTGGACCGCAAAGTGAAGGCAAAAGGGCCAACAAGTGCTAAGCATCTCTGGGAACTCCTTCAAAATTGTTGGAAGACCATTTCCGGTGACTACCTCTTGAAGCTCATCAAGAGAATGCCAAGAGTGTGCAAAGCAGTCATCAAAGCAAAAGGTGGCTACTTTGAAGAACCTAGAATATAAGACATATTTTCAGTTGTTTCACACTTTTTTATTAACTATATAATTCCACATGTGTTAATTCATAGTTTTGATGCCTTCAGTGTGAATGTACAATTTTCATAGTCATGAAAATACAGAAAAATCTTTAAATGAGAAGGTGTGTCCAAACTTTTGGTCTGTACTGTATATTGACCCTCACTATGTATTTTCCTTCTTTCACAGCAAAATTATGAAAAAGACCCAAGAAGGGTCAAAACGTTAATGAAAGCAATCTATGTTGCTTATCTGCTTTCATCTTTTATGTCTGTGCATATATCTGCATATACTGCACATGATATAAACAGATAAATTGTTTGCGTCGTTCAAAGGAGTGTGCAGCGAATTACTGTATACGTGTTCTAGGGATTACACATACCATTTCACCAGCACATCGAAAAGCTCAATTGAGTGCACGCCAATCTTCCTTCCTTATTTACAAATCTAGACCCAATATATAGTATTATAATCAGTACCATGCTAAATAATCATAAATCATAAGAGAGTTAAAGAGAAATAGTAAAAGCATGTTCTAAATAAACTTCTGTCAAGTGTAGTTGACAAACTAGAGAATAATAGCAGAAAATATGGGAAATGGACAAATGACAAAAATTTGCAGAAATGCAAAATGAGATAAAGCAAAATAATAATAATATTATAGAATCTAAGATGAAAACACATAATATAACAATAAAATATCACATATAAATATCACATTTAAAAATTAGAGATTAGGAATTATAAAAATAGATTCTGGGAGATAAAATGAAGCTCTATGCAGGATTCCTGTGCAGTAGGCCCGTGGATTTATGAGCTGATTGAAGTTGACGAGGTTCAGGTGGTCCAGGTGGTATCCTGGATTAGAATGGAGGGGAGAGGGACGCTAATGAGCAAGTTGACTCACCACATGCCCAAAGAGGGAGTACACTTTACCTGATTATGGTGTGGATTGGGGTTTGGGTCCGTAGCGTGAGGTAATTTTGATGGTCGTGGTAAACGATAGCAGATCCCAGATATTGGACAGCTCACGCGGGGAGTATTGCCTGGAAAGTGCTAGGCATAAGTGAATAATAGTACAGGAGAGAAGATTAAGTTTGCCTGTAAATTGTTTATATGATTCAGGGCATGGTTAGCAAATTAACTCATCACATGACCACAAAAGGCGTACAATTTACCTGGTGTCGGTATGGATCGAGGTTTGGGTCCGTAGCGTGAGGCAATTTTGATGGTTGTAGTAAATATTAGCGGATCCCAAACAGTGGACAGCTCATGCGAAGGGCATTGCCTGGAAGGTGCTGAATACAGTAAATGTCAGTAGAGGTTTAGTTTAGTATATAAATAGGTAAGCCACAGGTAAGGTGCACAGATAAATAACAGTACAGGAGGGGGGAATGGGTTTACCTGTAGAATTTTTATGATTCAGAGCTCAGAGGTTTGAAACATGGTCACTGGAGAAATGGTTTCAGTGATAATTTAGCTTTCCTTATGGCAGTCAGCATTGTAATGGCTGTCAGCTTAGTATTGCCTGGGATACAGCCTGTCCTAGGATTAGGATGCTGACATTGACCAGCGTACTGTGGGTAGTGTTACACCAAACAGTTGCTGTTAATGCAGTATAAGCACATAGTAGTGTGATAATTATCTCTGCATTCTCTGTTGGAGCGTTGCTCCGTAACTTACAGTTGTGGATGGATCTGGAATATTGGTAGTCCAGGGAGTCCTTGACGGCGCGGGGTGCGTGCGTCCTGTAGATATTGATTCTTTGATCTCAGAAAGATAACGGGGGAAGAGCAGGGGAGTAAAACAGGGTCCCGGCCAGTGACCAACTGTTATCCCATGTGCTCTCCACGTCAGCTCTCAGCGTCCTCCGTTGGCGGTGTGTGGAGGGCAGGAAGGACTTGCAATGAGCGCCAAGTAGCAGAGCAGAAGGACCTGCGTGACGTAGGTGCACGTGATGTTGCACACGTGACTCGTACCGGTACGGGGGCCTGACCAGACCAAAAACCAACGCGTTTCGAGAACTGCGGTTCTCTTCTTCAGGGTTGGTCTGTGGGTGGAGATAAGTCCCTTATATATGTTGGTTCATCCAGTGTTATTGGTAGGGGCGGAGTATGCTGCAGGCTTCAGTATGGGGCCTGCCTTATTGTTGTTGAAGATAGTCACTTCATGTCAGATTTACTCATCATTAAATGCAAATAGTTCAATCTCTGAGTTAAGTCCTTTTGGTTTAAGTGTATCTAGAGTGAAGATCCATTTGCTTTCAATTCTTGACATCTGTTTTAGATAGTCCCCTTTGCGCCATTGTTTGTGGACCTTCTGTAGACCTGTAACCACCGTTCCCTTTATTGACCCTCCATGTTTCTCAGACTAGTGTATTGACAATGGGTGTCCGTCATATTTCCTAGAGATATTTCACAGGTGCTCATTAATACGTACATGTAGAGGGCATTTAGTCCTGCCTACATACAGTTTATTACATGGACATCTGAGGCTATAGATGACACCTTCAGTGTTACAAGTAATGAAGTCTGATATAGTGTGGGTAATTGGACCTTCTTTAATAATTTTCTGCTTGGTGGTCTGGAGTTTATTGCATGCTGCGCATTTATTACAGGGGAAGAAACCAACAACTTCTTTGGTAAACGGAAGTTGTTCATTAGTTTGGGGGTTGCGAATTGTGGGAGCAATGAGGTTTCCCAGATTCTTGGCCTTCTTGTAGATGAATCTGGGTTTTGGTGGAATGAGATCACCTATCATTTTGTCGTCATGAAGAATATGCCAATGCTTGGTAATATTTTTTCTTAATAGATGTGTGTTGGAATTGAATTGAGTAATGATAGGGATATTGGATTGTGCCGTGATGTCTAGTGCATGAGTTTTTTTATTTTGATTCTTAAAGAATGTGTCCCTGGGTATTGTTTGGATCTTATTTTTCACTTTGCTGAGAAATTGTGCATTATATCCCTTTTCCAGGAATTTTTTGGTAAGTTGTGTTGATTCTTCATTAAAATCTTTGATGTTGGAGCAATTCCTGTGTAGCTGCATAAATTGACTACGTGGAATATTTAGAAGCCAGCTGGGGAGATGACAGCTGTCCAGCGAAATAAAACTGTTTGAGTCTGTCGGTTTAATATAAGTTTTGGTTTAGATTTTGTTGTCATGGATATATATATTGAGGTCTAGGAAATTTACTTGTTGTGTGCTAGTTTTGGAGGTGAATTCTAGGAAAAATTTGTTAGTGTTGATCTCTTTGACAAAGGAATCCAGGGATTCTCCAGACCAGATAAATAGAACGTCATCAATGAATCTGTGCCAGAGGACCAGGTTTGATCTGAGAGCCCCGCCGGGGTATATGGCAGACTCCTCCCACCGACCAACATATAGGTTCGCGTAGCTTGGGGCAAACCTGGTCCCCATGGCTGTACCTCACTGTTGTGTGTAGAATTTTTTTTCATATTTAAAATAGTTGTGTGTGAGAATGAACTTCATGCACTCCTTGATGTACATTATTTGCTCGTTGGGTAGTTTGCTTTGTTTCTGGAGAAAATGGGTGGCTGCCTCGCAGCCTACATCATGTTGAATTACTGTGTAGAGTGAGGAAATGTCCAGGGTGCCTAGGATGAAATTGTCGCAACATTTGACCTGTTGTAGAAGCCGGAGCACATGTTGACTGTCTTTTAAGTATGCCAGCAATAGGGGTACCAGGTCTTGTAGTTGTTTGTCAATGAATCTGGTTAGATTTGAAGTTAAACATTGAATTCCAGAAATGATAGGTCTGCCTGGGGGATGAGAGAGTGATTTGTGTATTTTGGGTAAATAATAGAAGGCAGCGAGTCGTGGGTGGGAGATGGTAATGTAATCAAATTCCTGTTTGGTGAGGAAGCCTTCATCGAGGCCTTTGGTGGTTAAAGTTTTCAATTCTTTTAGGTAAATGTCAGTGGGGTCCTCTCTCATAGTTTTGTAGGTTCTAGTGTCATTTAAGAGTCGATAAGCCTCTGTTTGGTATTGATCATAATCCAGGATAACCAGACCTCCTCCTTTATCAGCTGGATGAATAATGATGTTCTGGTTAGTTTGGAGGAGTTTTATAGCTTGCCGTTCCGAGGCATTAAGGTTATATTGGAATTTATTGCATGTTTTGTTACTTAAATTGCGGATATCTGAGATTACATTCTCTTGGAAACTTTCAAAAGCAGGTGAGTATTCATTTAGTGGGTGGAATTTGGATTTAGTTTTTAAATCTGTATGAACATATTTCAGAGTGAGGGGGTTATTTAATTGCTGTGCGTTCCCTTGGTTCTGACATTTAAGATAGTATTTCTTAAGCGCTAGTTTGCGCATAAATTGTTTGACTCCAATAAATGCCTGGAATTTATTAAATCCTGTGGAGGGGGCGTATTTCAAACCTTTTATCAAGAGGTTAGTTTCGTTTGGTTTTAAGGTATATTTGCTGAGGTTGAAGATGGTGTCGGCCTTTGATTTATCTCCTTTGGGTGTACCTTTTTCTTTTTGGAGAATTGCCCTCCTCTACATCCCCTGTGACGTCTGTTCTTTGGACCTTTTGAAAAAATTTGAAGAACTGTTTTACCTACGCACTTGTGGACATTTGGTATTAGTGCCGCAATTTTGTATCTTGGAGATGGTATTTTGTGCCATATCAGGTTGGTCATCCTCATTAAGTGGAGATTTGCTAATATCATTAAGGTTTAGTGTTGATCGAGCACTAAAATGCTTGGGTGCTCGAAGCTCGGGCCGAGCTCGCCGTGATACTCGGGTGCTCGACCCAAGCAACGAGCCCAATGTTAGTCTATGGGAGACCCGAGCATTTTTGCGGTGGCACCCCCGGCAGTCTTTTAAAAGCCAAACAAGTGCCCAAAACGACAGTGACAGTGCTCAAATGACATGGGGACAGCATGGGGATTGCCCCAGGAATCATTTCTGACCCCCAGGTCACTGCTGTCAACAACGTGTTCAGAGGTATTAAGCCACTTTTACGGGCTCACAGTAAAACGTTCAAAAACGAAACTGAAACTTTTTTCCTGTGAAATATGTTTAGGAATTTCTTTTCCAGGATAAAGACTTGTATATAAGGTAAAATAAATAGCCAAAAACAAAAATACTCCTCCACACCTCTTGGGCTATGTTCACAAGTAGCATTTTTTATGAGTTTTTGCACTTTTGTATTGCTTTCAACTGTGACAAATGCATTTACCGGGAAATGTCATTTTAACATTTTACAACCTTATCTGGCCATGTGCTGTGTGACACATGCATAAAGTGCTGAAAAGACATGGGAACAGCATGGGGAAGACCCCTGGAAGCATCTCTGACACCCAGGTCACTGTCTAAAAGTGTGCCCATCATAAGTGATCCTTGCCGCATCAGAAGATGCAGACTTGCAACTATCCCCGTGCAAGTTCTAGTCCCAGGGCAGTGTTCAATTGTACCTCCCCCATTCCTTGCAATACAAGTGCAAGTATGCAGCCTGCCACCCACCCACCCCCAGGCTGCAATACTATACTGCTTACTTGCATGCAGTTGAAATTGGGCCTTTTAGGCATGTGGAGGTGGAAACTGGCCACCACGTCATGGCTGCGTTGGCGGCCTGGAATCCATACTCAGTCCCCAGCCGCCCGGCGGCCGGGTGTCCATGCTCGGTCCCCAGCCGCCCCGCGGCCGGGTGTCCACACACGGTTCCCAGTCGCCTGGTTCTCCTTGGAACATCCCCCCACACACTTTTCTTAGCCCGGCCTGCTTTAGGGCAGCATTGGACGAGCCCACCAGAGAACCAGACTCCTCCGGTGGGCCCTGGCTTCTCCATCAGGGGAGTTGAGAGTGCCAAGGTGAGGAGCATGATGATGATGACAGAAGTTAGCATCTGCTTTGTTTTCTTTTAATGCAAGTGTAAGTGTGCAGCCTGCCACCCACCCACCCCCAGACTGCAATGCCATACTGCTAGCTTGCACTTGAAATGGGGCCTTTTAGTTTGGAGGAGGCCGAAGCTGGCCACTACCTCATGGCTGCTTCGGCAGCGAGGTATCCATACTCTGTCCCCAGCCACCCCTATTTGTCCTGGTGTGCCTTATACATAAGATTAAGCGCGTATACCAAAACATTACCTGTGCCCTCCCCAGTGCATTTAGTGGGAAGGAGAGCCTATTCCGCTGTAGTGTGTGCATGCCAAACCCCTGTTCATGGTACATGCGAAGATGCCTCCCACCCTGCACCTGTCGTTGCAGACTTGCAACTATCCCCGTTCAAGTCCTTGTCCCAGGGCAGTGTTCAATTGTACCTCTCCCATTCCTTGCAATGCAAGCGCAAGTATGCAGCCTGCCACCCACCCACCCCCAGGCTGCAATACCATACTGCTTGCTTGCTTGCACTTTAAATTGGGCCTTTTAGGCATGTGGAGGCGGAATCTGGCCACCACGCCATGGCTGCGTCGGCAGCCTGGTATCCATACTCAGTCCCCAGCCACCCCTATTTGTCCCGGTAACCCTTCCCACACTTTTCTTAGCCTGGCCTGCTTTAGGGCAGCATTGGCCGAGCTCACCAGACAACCAGACTCCTCCGGTGGGCCCTGGCTTCTCCATCAGGGGAGTTGAGAGTGCCAAGGCGAGGAGCATGATGAGGATGATAGAAGTTAGCATCTGCTTTGTTTTGTTGGAATGCAAGCGCATGTATGTAGTAGCGGCTAGGCCTGAGGGGGGCAGCGTTTTGGCGCATATCCTACCTCCTCCGAGGATTGCTGGATGTTTTCCTGCTACTATCCAAGTTCTATGACTCCTGTTAAAACAAAGCTTCAGGTGATAAATGATGGATGAGGTAGTGGCAAAGGAGAAAGAGCAGGAGGAACAGGGACCATTCACATCAATATCAGGCCAGTCAACTAGATATGTCTTGTTGGATATGTTTCTGTAACAAAAGGAGCGGTTCGGCTAAACAGTTATAGGGCATACAGTGAGTGCAATGCCTACCAAAAATTTCGAGGCACTCCAATGCCCCTTGGAAATGACATGGAGGTCAGAGGGCCTTAACTAAACCGTTTTTTCCATTTATAGCAACTGGGTCTCCTGTGCACTGTTGGCCTAAGCAGTGAATGGAAGGCTTTCCAAAAATTATGAGGAACTGCAATGCCCCTTACAAGAGCCATGCAGTACAGCATATTACAAACATAAGTCCCATTATTGGGGAGTGGGTCTCCCATAGGATTTGCTTATGCCTTTCAAGCAAAAACTTCCAAAAATTAGGACAGAGCAACTTGCAATGCTCCTTACAAGAGCCATGCAGTACAGCATATTACAAACATAAGTCCCATTATTGGGGAGTGGATCTCCCATAGTATTTGCTTATGCCTTCCAAGCAAAAGCTTCCAAAAATTAGGACGGAGCAACTTGCAATGCCCCTTACAAGAACCATGCAGTACAGCATATTACAAACATAAGTCCCATTATTGGGGAGTGGGTCTCCCATAGGATTTGCTTATGCCTTCCAAGCAAAAGCTTCCAAAAATTAGGACGGAGCAACTTGCAATGCCCCTTACAAGAGCCATGCAGTACAGCATATTACAAACATAAGTCTCATTATTGGGGAGTGGGTCTCCCATAGTATTTGCTTATGCCTTCCAAGCAAAAGCTTCCAAAAATTAGGACGGAGCAACTTGCAATGCCCCTTACAAGAACCATGCAGTACAGCATATTACAAACATAAGTCCCATTATTGGGGAGTGGGTGTCCCATAGGATTTGCTTATGCCTTCCAAGCAAAAGCTTCCAAAAATTAGGACGGAGCAACTTGCAATGCCCCTTACAAGAACCATGCAGTACAGCATATTACAAACATAAGTCCCATTATTGGGGAGTGGGTCTCCCATAGGATTTGCTTATGCCTTCCAAGCAAAAGCTTCCAAAAATTAGGACGGAGCAACTTGCAATGCCCCTTACAAGAGCCATGCAGTACAGCATATTACAAACATAAGGCTCATTATTGGGGAGTGGGTCTCCCATAGTATTTGCTTATGCCTTCCAAGCAAAAGCTTCCAAAAATTAGGACGGAGCAACTTGCAATGCCCCTTACAAGAACCATGCAGTACAGCATATTACAAACATAAGTCCCATTATTGGGGAGTGGGTCTCCCATAGGATTTGCTTATGCCTTCCAAGCAAAAGCTTCCAAAAATTAGGACGGAGCAACTTGCAATGCCCCTTACAAGAGCCATGCAGTACAGCATATTACAAACATAAGTCCCATTATTGGGGAGTGGGTCTCCCACAGTCTTTGCTTATGCCTTCCAAGCAAAAGCTGAAAAAAATAAGGACGGAGGAACTTGCAATGCTGGCACCCTGGTGGTATAGTGGTGGTGGAGGCTGAGGATAAGGAGAAGAACATAAAACAGCTGAAATGAGGAAGCGTATACCCATGTGTGGGTGTGAAGCGGTGCATGTGAATACACCTCCCGAAATAACACAGTGGATTTGACTTTATGTTACTCTGCTGTCATTTGGTGGTGATGAGAAGTCTGGCCCAATCCAGCCCTTGTTCATTTTGATAAGGGTCAGCTTGTCAGCATTGTCAGTTAACAGGCGAGTGCGCTTATCAGTTATAATTCCCCCAGCGGCACTAAAAACACGCTCCGATAACACACTAGCGGCAGGGCAGGCCAGGACCTCCAAGGCGTACAGAGCGAGTTCATTCCAAGTGTCCAGCTTGGATACCCAATAATTAAAAGGCATTGAGGAATCACGGAGGACGCTGGTACGGTCGGCAAGGTACTCCCTCACCATCTTTTGAAACTTTCCACTCCTTGTGAGAGTACCCCGCGCCTCAGGGCCAGTAAGCTGTGCGGGTGTCAGAAATCTGTCCCAGAATGTTGACAGTGTTCCCCTGCCTCTGCTGGATTGGAGTTGCATCTCTCTCGCCTGTACGCCTTGGTTGGGCAACGAACTGTGACCTCTGCGCTAGCGTGTTCAGATGGGAATTTTTTTAAGAGTTCTGCAGCAAGGGCCTTCTGGTACTGCCCCATTTTTGTAGACCTCTCCACCTCAGGAATAAGAGAGTGAAAGTTCTCCTTGTAGCGGGGTCTAAAAGTGTCACCAACCAGTAATGACTGTCACCCAACATTTTGACAACGCGAGGGTCACGGTTAAGGCAGCGTAACATAAAGTCAGCCATGCGTGCCAGACTGGTAACGGGCAAGATTTCCGTGTCTTCACCAAGATGACGACTAACCATGCTCTCCTCCTCCTCCTCCTCCTCCTCCCCCCTGTCCTCAGGCCACCCACACTGAACCGACGATATGACACTTGTACAGGTACTACCGTCTATAGCGCATGATAGCAGCTCCTGTTCTTCCTCCTCCTCCTCCTCCTCCTCTCCCTCATTGTCCCCCAATGCACGTTGGGATGAGATGAGGCTGGGCTGTGTGTAATCGCCCACTACGGCTTCTTGATCCATCTCATCATACTCTGGCTGCAATTCCTCCTCTTTAATTCTCTGCAGAGAGCGTTGCAAAAGACAGACAAGTGGGATGCTGACACTAATGATGGCGTCATCGCTACTCACCATCTTGGTGGCCTCCTCAAAGTTTGTCAGGATGGTACATATGTCAGACATCCAGGTCCACTCCTGAGGTCATATGTGTGGAGTCTGACCTGAATATCGACGGCCTTGTTGCATCTGGTACTCCACAACTGCTCTCTTCTGCTCACAAATCCTTTGCAACATGTAGAGGGTAGAGTTCCAACGTGTGGGGACATCACACACCAGTCGGTGTGCCGGAAGCTGCAAACGCTGCTGCAACACAGCATGGGCGGCGGAAGCTGTAGCTGACTTGCGAAAATGAGCTGACAGGCGGCGTACTTTGACGAGCAGATCTGGCAAATCGGGGTACGATTTAAGAAACCGCTGAACCACGAGGTTAAGCACATGAGCCAGGCATGGTACGTGTGTGATCTCACCTCGCCTCAGAGCCGCCACCAGGTTACGGCCATTGTCATACACGACCATGCCGGGATGTAGGTTCAGCGGTCTCAGCCACAGATCTGCCTGCTCTTTCACAGCTGTCCACAACTCACAAGCAGTGTGAGGTTTATCACCTAAGCTTATGAGTTTCAGCACAGCCTGTTGCCGCTTGGCGGAGGCAGTACTGCAGTGCTTCCAGCTTGTAACTGATGTGGTGATATCTGAGATGGAGGCTGAACATAAGGAGGAGGAGGAGGATGATGTGCAGGAGCTATACACTGTGGGGGCAACTATGACTGACATAGGGCCCGCCATCCTCGGTGTGGGGAGGACGTGTTCCGTCCCAATGTCCGACTGGGTCCCGGCTTCCACTATGTTTACCCAGTGTGCCGTCAGAGAGATGTACCGTCCCTGGCCACAAGCACTTGTCCACGTGTCCGTTGTCAGGTGGACTCTCCCAGTAACTGCGTTGTTGAGGGCACGGCAGATGCTTTGGGACACGTGCTTGTGTAGTACGGGGATGGCACACCGGGCAAAATAGTGTCGGCTGGGGACCGATTACCGAGGGACGGCCACCGCCATAAGATTGCGGAAGGATTCCGTCTCCACCAGCCTAAAAGGCAGCATTTCCAACGCAAGCAGTCGTGAAATGTGCGAATTTAGGACTGTGGCCTGTGGGGCGTTAGCTGCGAATTTCCGCTTTCGTTCAAAGGTCTGGGATATGGACAATTGAACGCTGCGGTGGGACGTGGACGTGGACGTTGATGCTGTTTCTTGAGAAACTGCCATAACAAGTGAAGACTGAGAGGAGGGGGCATCTTTACATGCAGTATGAACAGCGGATTGCCTTGCACACACAACAGGGGGTTCTATTGCACGCACAACAGTGGAAGAAGCAGTGGTGACACCCGCTGACACTGGTCGTGGACCCTGGGTTTCGCCCCACAAAGTCGGGTGCTTTGCTGCCATGTGCCTGATCATGCTGGTTGTGGTCAGGCTGGCAGTTTTGTCACCCCTGCTGATGCTGGCATGGCAGGTGGAACATATGGCCTTTTGGGGTTATCAGCAGAGTCTTTAAAAAAATTCCAGACTCTGGAAGACCTACCGCTTGTACTGGCAACGTCCCTCGTGTTGGTGTTACGGGGAACGGTTGCCCGCCTTCTGTCTGCGACCACCACACTGCTTCTTCCTGCCTGTTGGGGTACTCTGCCTCCCTCCCCCTGTGTGCTGCTGGCCTCACTCTGCATATCCTCCTGCCACGTTGGGTCAGTTACTAGATCATCCACCACCTCCTCCTCTTCCACTTGCGCACCACGATGCTCCTCCTCACTTCGTGGCAATTGTGTCTCGTCATCGTCCACCTCTTGTGACAAATTGCCAGCGTCGACTTCCTGTGGCCGTGGCTGTTCAAATATTTGGGCATCGCTACATGGGATCTCCTCTTCCACCACTTCAAGCGTATCAGGCGAGGGGCACAAATATGGAAATGGACCAGTGAACAGCTCTTCAGAGTGTCCAAGTGTGGGATAAATTGCTGTCTGACGACACTCGGCATGGTGGGAGGAAGGAGCATCAGGGTGAGGAGGAGTATGCGGTCGAGACTCACGGCTACTAAGAGTTGACCGTGTGGAAGACAGTCCGGAGGTGGTGGTGCCCAGGTAACTGGAAGTATTATCTGCTATCCAATTAATAACCTGTTCACACTGATCAGTTCTCAATACTGGTGTTGTTCTGTGCTTCCCTAGTAATTCGGTCAAGAAGTGGGAGCGAGAAGATGTGGCTGTTGGTTGTGGCACATTTTCACCTTGGCCACGGCCCCGTCCTCTGCACGAACCATCACCAGAACGTCCACTTCCACGTCCCTTGCCACGCGCCTTGCCCATTGTAAAGGAAGTAAAATAGCTTACACTTGCACTATCAATGGAAAAAGGGTAATAAAAAGTAGATTAGAACCGTAGAAGAGGAACACCACAGTTCTATTTCTCTGGCCTACACCTGACTCTTTTAAACAATCTGAACAATCAGGGAGAAACTATTACTGTTTTTCTTTATGGAAAAAGTACCAAAGCCGAATAATAGAGATTTTTTACCGTGGGATGGCAAAACCACAGTTATTGTTTACTGGGGTATACCAGACTTTTTTAAATATATAGATTTGCGGCTGAACAGTGAGCGACACACTCAAACTGTTTTTTTTTTAGATACCAAAGGCCCAAAACTGGATAGTACAGAGATTTGACCCGTGGAACTGCAAAACCACATTGGGATTTGTCGAGCCTACACCAGACTATTTTTAACAGATATATTTTTGCGTCACAACAGTCAGGAGACACTACTGTTTTTCTTTATGGAAAATATACCAAAACCTGAATAATAGAGATTTTTTACCATGAGATGGCAAAACCACAGTTATTGTTTACTGGGGTATACCAGACTCTTTTAAATATATAGATTTGCGGCTGAACAGTGAGCGACACACTCAAACTGTGTTTTTTTAGATACCAAAGGCCCCAAACTGGATAGTACAGAGATTTGACCCGTGGAACTGCAAAACCACACTGGGATTTGTCAGGCCTACACCAGACTATTTTCAACAGATATATTTTTGTGTCACAACAGTCAGGAGACACTACTGTTTTTCTTTACGGAAAATATACCAAAACCTGAATAATAGAGATTTTTTACCGTGGGATGGAAAAACCACAGTTATTGTTTACTGGGGTATACCAGACTTTTTTAAATAGATATATTTGCGGCTGAACAGTGAGCGACACACTCAAACTGTTTTTTTTTAGATACAAATGGCCCAAAAGTGGATAATACAGAGGTTTGAACCGTGGAAGTGCAAAACAACACTTCTGTTTCTCTAGCCTTCACCTGACTATTTTCAACAGATATATTTGTGTCTGAAAAATCAGAGACATGCTTTTTTTTTTGGGGGGGGGGACACCAAAAGGTTAATAAGATGTGTATTTGTACAGTGTGAAGGAGGGGAAAAAAAAAAGAGGATTTAGATGAAAAAAAAAGGATTTTTCCTGTCCCCTGAGACCTGGAGCTAAGTCCAGCAATTTCAGCAACAGGAGCAGCACACAGGACTGTAATGCAGCGTTTGCTGGTATAACCACTGCGTCTCCTATACAGCCTGCCTGATATCTGGGATGGATATTAGTCCTGAGAAGGACTGTTTGTTTGATCTGGCAGCCTTTACAGACCCTACACTAACTATTTCGCAGTTTATTTCTCTCCCTAAATCAGCAGCGCTGTCCCTACACTGTCTGATCCGGAGCGACTGTGTCCAAGATGGCGGTGCCCAGTTTTAAATACTCGAGGTGACGCTGTGTGGCCTGCCAATCACTGTAATGCCCACAACCAACATGGCTGCGGCATTACAGTGACTGGCTGGCAATCCCTGCATGTTCATTGGCTCTGTAAAGAGCGCCAAACATGCAGGGCGGAGACCCGAGCTCCCACCCGAGTAACCCGGAAATGCTCGGTGCTCGCCGAACATCCCGAGTAGCGTGATGCTCGGGCGAGTACCGAGCAGTGTCGAGCATGTTCGCTCAACACTATTAAGGTTATATTGGAATTTATTGCATGTTTTGTTACTTAAATTGCGGATATTAGTGCTCAGTCAAAGCTTGAATCTAATAACAAAGAAAATGACAGCACTTCCACTATTCCACGTTACAGAGTGCTACTTTGTTTTTTCATTGTATATGGAGGTAGCTCCTCTTTGTAAGCCCTGTTCACACATATTTCTTATAGTGGAAGTGCCGTCATTTTCTTTGTTATTAGATTCAAGCTTTGACTGAGCACTCCACCCCCATGCCACAGGTGGTTTTAATTGCATCAGGATCTTACTTTCCCACACATAAGCAGACGGATGTCCCTTAGAGAGGTATTCACATTGTTAGGTCCTGACATCGAGAAACGACTTATCGCGGCTGTCAGGTACACATGAATTGGCCAATTTATGCGCTAAGATTTCTCATTTGTTTCTATGTTCTACAGCAGTAATGCTATTCATATTTCATACTTCATATTTACACGTGCAAAAATTTTTCAAATATTTTTCATTTATTTCTATTTTCTACAGCAGTAATGCTATTCATAATTCATACTTCATATTCACACACTCAGCGTTACAGAGTGCTACTTTGTTTTTTCATTGTATATGGAGGTAGCTCCTCTTAGTAAGCACCTGTTCACACCAATTTCTTATAGTGGAAGTGCCATAATTTTCTTTGATATTAGATTCAAGCTTTGACTGAGCACTCCACCCCCATGCCGCAGGTGGTTTTAATTGCATCAGGATCTTACTTTCCCACACATAAGCAGATGGATGTCCCTTAGAGAGGTATTCACATTGGTAGGTCCTGACATCGAGAAACGCCTTATCGCGGCTGTCAGGTTCACATGAATTGGCCAATTTATGCGCTAAGATTTCTCATTTGTTTCTATGTTCTACAGCAGTAATGCTATTCATATTTCATACTTCATATTTACATGCGCAAACATTTTTCAAATATTTTTCATTTATTTCTATTTTCTACAGCAGTAATGCTATTCATATTTCATACTTCATATTCACATACTCAGCGTCACAGAGTGCTACTTTGTTTTTTCATTGTATATGGAGGTAGCTCCTCTTAGTAAGCACCTGTTCACACCTATTTCTTATAGTGGAAGTGCCGTCATTTTCTTTGTTATTAGATTCAAGCTTTGACTGAGCACTCCACCCCCATGCCGCAGGTGGTTTTAATTGCATCAGGATCTTACTTTCCCACACATAAGTAGTTGGATGTCCCTTAGAGAGGTATTCACATTGGTAGGTCCTGACATCGAGAAACGCCTTATCGCGGCTATCAGGTTCACATGAATTGGCCAATTTATGCGCTAAGATTTCTCATTTGTTTCTATGTTCTACAGCAGTAATGCTATTCATATTTCATACTTCATATTTACATGCGCAAAAAAATTTCAAATATTTTTCATTTATTTCTATTTTCTACAGCAGTAATGCTATTCACATTTCATACTTCATATTCACATACTCAGCGTTACAGAGTGCTACTTTGTTTTTTCATTGTATATGGAGGTAGCTCTTCTTAGTAAGCACCTGTTCACACCTATTTCTTATAGTGGAAGTGCCGTCATTTTGTTTGTTACAGTAACTTTATGAGCCACCAAGAGTACAGAAATATACAGTATCACTAGAACCACTAACAGAACAGAAATACATCACTAGCACCACTATCAGTTCAGAAATACATAAATTCTAAATAAATACAAATACTAAAACCACCTTTTGTACGGGAATACAGCACCAGAACCACCATCAGTACATGAATACAGCACCAGAACCACTGTCAGTACAGAAATATATCATCAGAAAAACATCAATACATGAATACATTACTAGAACCACCATCAGTACATGAATACAGCACCAGAACCACCATCAGTACATGAATACCTCACCAACCTTAGTACAGCAATCAATTGTAATGTCAGGCCAGCCCCATATACAAATGTATTGCATGAACCTACAATTCCCTGGATTCCTTAACAATGGTAAGGAGATACAGTGAGTTCTTGTTACCAGCCATCATTAGACTCTGGAACCTCTGGAACCTAAAGGAACCACAGTAATGATGACATGCTTGACAGTCGTCTCAAAAAACTGCTGAATCCCACTCCAGAGGCTGGCAAAATACAGCTGCCTGGGAGCCACCTCAGACAGCCGCATCAGGTTACCCGATGATCCTCCCGCTCCCCTAGATATGTCCCTTTTTTACTATCCATTGCCATCGTCTTTTTTTTTACCATACATTTTTTACAACACTGTAAATCTGTCAATCTTTTCAACTGTAATTATCCCTTACGATATCACAACCCCCCCTGCTCCATCTATCTTTAGAATGAACTTTGCACACGCTGATTAGATGCTTTAATACAAAATGTATGGTCTGAATCAGTCTATTACTGCCAATGTACATGTGGATTTTCTCAAAGACCAAGAATAATGAGTCTATAATTGTGCCAGTGTTCAGTGTGAACAGAGCAAGATGATATTAAAAATATTTAAAAAACACCAAATTATGAAAAAAATAGATTTAATATTAAACCTGATACAAATATATATTTTTTTAAATACACATTGATTTTTAACACTTATATTACCAGTAGGCAGCGTTACAATTAGATGGCAGAAAAAACAAACAAGGTGAACTAACAAGAAGACAAAGATGCCATGGAAATTGTATTACAATATTGTAATTTTCATTTTTTTTCTCATCTTTAACCTTTAGTCGATATTTATTAAATAACTGTAATATGGATCATTCCTGTAAATGTCACAATTGATGTTCACTATTTAGCTTCAGTTTGTGTATTTCCTGATTTGAAAAGAGGTAATTACCTATAAGTAACTGCATTGCTTACAAATATATACAGACATTCTATACTTTTAATATGTATTTGCCAATTGCGTAATTAGTGTCTCCTCATACCATACAATGGTAATAAAGAACCTAGATTTAACAAGCCCACAGGAGAAAAATGATCCCCCCACTTCTAGCTGATTACATTGCAATGACCACATATCTACATTATGTAAATGGCTCCTTTCCATTCTGCACTGAACACTATCAAATAAAATACTACAGTATTGATTTTCACTAGGGACCAATCATTATAACAATGTACTGACATACAATGTAATGAGCTTCCCGAGCAAAAGCTTTATCCTCCAGTTACCTCATCCAAAAGGTCTTTTCAGGTTGTGTATTGTCAACCGAATAAAATGCTATAATGTCAGTGTTCCCATTGACTGCTTAGTATGATGAGCTGATTCCAAGCCCCAATTTCATTAACCCTTTGACCCTTTAATTGATTGGTCTTATCCAAAAACTGAAATGATGTCCTGACATTTACTTTCAAGTTCATCTGCTACTGTGAACCTGTCAGTAATTACATTGGCTGCAAAAATATGTCTGTAAAATGGTTTTTCTCCACCAGTTAAGCTAGCTAGAGTGGTTATATACAAGTAAACCAAAGCAGATATATGACTTATCAGTGGCATAGCTAAGTTTTTGTTTTTTTACCTTGATTTTGCTGCCTATACCTTTATCTTAAAACTCTGCAGCATCCAGGGCACATGCCCTGCCAACCCTGTCCTATGCTCATGTATTTAACAGTGGACTTTAAAGATTGAGCTGTGCCATGCACAACAGGTGGCAGCTGTGTTCTACAGCTGGCAGCTAGCTCTAACTGCAGCAATCAGAGCTGAGTTCCAATGCCAGCTGGGGGTTTACTGAAATGCTCCATTCAGTCTCAAATATGGCAAAAAGTGTAAAATACACTTTAATACAGAAACACTGTAGTGTATTTTACCCATAATCAAGCTTAAAGGGAATTTGTCAGCAGATTTTGCTATGTAATCTGAGAGAAGCATAATATAGAGCAAGAGCCAACTATGCATCACTTACTGGACTGCTTGGTATATTTTTGGTAGAATCCCTGTTTTATCTGCTATAGATGTAGCAGTGATCAGAATGCTGAGCTGTGTATAATCCTGCCCACACCCGATTGACATTGCCAGCAAGCTACCAGTCAGCAGTGGGAGCGAGGCTGCACAGATCAGCCTTACTAGTCAGGCAGTGATAATCTCCTGCTGAAAAATCACTGATTGTATTAAAACTACAACACAGCCTATTCAGTGACACATCCCTGGAATCAGGCTCTCTTGCCCTATATTATGTTACTCTCAGATTAGATAGAAAAAAACTGCTGACAGATTCCCTTTAAGTCCCCTGGGGCATTAAAAAAAATAAATGTCAAAAATTGTTAAGAAAATGAAAGTAGACAAAACAATACCAAAATATCTTAACTTCTTCTAGAAAGAAAAAATACGATAAAAAATATATAATGCGTATCTCCAATCGTAAACATTATAGGATTATTTATCCGGCACAGTGAACACCATACAAAAAATAGAAAGGAAAATGCCAGAATGGCTGTTCTTCAGTCTTCTTACTTTCCCTACAGCTAAATAAAATAAAAAGTCATAAAAACTTCATATTTACCACAAAATGGTACAACTAAAAAACATGACTTCTCACACATCTATTGACAGAAAAATATGAGCTAATAAATAAGTTACGGGTCCCAAAAGTTTTTCTTTTATTACAAGCTTTAAAATATAAAAAAAAAAACCAATCTGAATTTGGTATTTTCATAATTATGCTGACCTGCAAAATACAGTTTTCTGACTAAATTAAATAAGCAGGCACGTGTCTGACAGCGGCTGTTAACCATTTAAATGTCGCAACATTTCAGACTTGGTCACACAACTGTTTTTCTCTCATCTGAGAAAATCGGTCCGATTATGCTAATCACACTCTGATTATAATGTGATCAGAGTGTGATATGATTTTCTCGGATGAGGAGGAAAAAAAATTCTCCATCTTTTCATTTCAGTCTGTCCGAGAAAATTGGAACGCACTTGGATGTCATTTGAGTGCGGCCAGATTTTTTTTCCATTGACCCATAGACATGAAAGGCCTAGTGTGGTGTGCTAATCGGATGCAAATTGTACATGCTGCCATTTTTTTCCTTGGACCAACTTTGTCCGAGAGAAAAATTGGACATGTGCACGACCCCATAGAATAATATGGGAATGAGTGCTACCAAACAAAATGACTGATAGCACTTGTCCGATTTTTACGGTTGTGTGCACGAGCCCTTAATGGAATACGTCCTGCTAGTGCACACCGGCTCGCATCGGCTCCCCACAATTCAATTGGGGGGCAACGATGGGCTACCATGGCAGCTGAGGGCCTGCTGAACACCACCGCTGCTGCCATCTTGGTACCCCTATAAAACTCAGCTACACATTGAGCTTCAAAGGAGACCGGGATTTTCACTGCATACTGTAATAGTGTAGTATTGCAATATATAGTATAAATAACCAAGTTCAAGTCTCCTGAAAGAACTAAAAAATAAGAATAAAATATATAAAAATAATAGAAACATTCAAATAACCTTCCCTTTTCCTCCATTAAAAATAAGTACATTTAAAAAATAAAAATAGACATATTAGATATTATTGCATCCATTAATTAAGAGACTAGTCCCTGTGCTGCCTCAGTCGACTTTTCACAGGTGATTGACAGGTCTCTTGCTTTGAGAGAGACCTGTCAATCACCTGCAGCAGCGCTAGGAGAAGCAGGTTGTGGATGGTGCCGGACTAGTCTTGTCTCTATGGTCCCCGGCTGGATCTTCTTTTTCTGAGCTGCTGCAGAGGGGTATACCTAGCTGTAATAGTGCAGCCAGGATCTGATTCATGCTGTCCGTGGTTTAGGCAGCATGGATTGAATGACAGATTATCTTGAAAAGTGTTGAAAATGACATTGTGCCTGCAGACTTGTGAATCGTCCCAGTGCACACACTGCATTCCTCGAGGATTCGGTGGGAACAGCAATCACGTAACTACAAGTATGTGATATACACCCTCCTGGCCAGAACCAGACTAGACTGTTTTCGGCGAGTCATCACGGCGTGCAGTGCCTGCGCTGGGACGATTCACAAGTCTACAGTCACATAGAGTGACTGCAGACTTGTCGTTTTAGACCAGACAACCCCTTTAACTACTCCTCACATGCACAGCACCGAGCAAACAGCTTCATACTATTTCCAGAACATGGATGTGAAATAGGAGGACATTTACTAGGTCTTATGTAGCAATCGAACACTGCATAAGTCCTCAAATTAAAGCTAGAGAACATTTAGAATAATTATTGATGAGTTTCTGCTATCTGCCACCCTTACCCATCCTTCCTTGTCTAGATCCTGCACAGTTTTTCGTTGCTTGCCAACATGCAGATCAGCAGCGTGCCTATTGCAGTTACAAGACCCCTCTCCTCTCCTGGTGACTTTCAGTTCTCTGTGTTCATGCATTAATCACTTATCATGCCAGGGCTATTTTTAGATGCACAACTGTACATTAGATGTTGCTATGCTCCCTGCATATTATTCCAGTGCCCTTGTCTGTGCTTGGGCTGCATTTTCTCCAGCACCAGAGACTGGCAGGTCATCATGAAGATCACCCCAGTGCACTCTATGTAAATCTTATTTAACAGCTCCTATAGAATTCCCATCCTGCACATTAATAGTAGCACAACAGCTGCTTGGAAGGAGGGGAAACCACAGCTGAGCTGCTCTTTAACTTTCACTGACTTCTTTATGGGTGATTTTTTTTCTCTCCTACTGATGCTAAAGAGAGCTGAGAGAGTGAAGTGAGTCAATTAATAAATTAAGACATTAAGCAATCAATTTTTGCAGGCTTGTGTGTTACACTGGGTAGGCTAGTCTGTAATGGGAAGATTAATGTGATGCGCTGATGTATGGTAATGTGCTATAGTACATTCCCCAGCACTACCTCTATTCATCAGGGAGCTTCAGTAGGGGGAGGCATCTGTTATTGGCTGCCTCCACTCCTCAAGGATAGCATTCCTGCTCTCTCCATTGGTTAGCACACTGCTGCAAGATTCTAAGCATCTTATTTTGATGATAAATATGAAGGCATGCTAGTCAGTGCAGGAGTGTGGGGCTCACACAAGGCTACACTCCTCTCCAGGACTGACAGGCTCCTCTCTATCCACAGCCCTGAACAAGGCAGGGGGAAGAGGCAGAAAGTTGTTGTGATGCTTTTCTTTACTCAGTGCTTTGGGGCAGTGTTAGATCTTATTCACCTAAGGTTTCAGCATTATCAGGCAAAGAGAGTCTTCTCCTCAGCTGGACAACTGGTCTGTGTGGTCACCCCAACACAAAACTCAAAGGTGAGTCTACCCTGGACCCCCTTTACTAGCCGCTGCACTTGAATATTTCCTTCCCTTCTGCTCAGCAGTTCTCTCCATTCCTTGCTTCTCCCTGCTCGGCTGCTCTGCCAGTGCATTATGTAAGAAGGGCTTTTTCAGAGCATTCATAATAGGATTCATAATTTAATTTGCATGTAAACTACAACTGCGGGGCAAATGGGTTTGTAAGCTGGGAAAGCAATTCCGCTCATGTTCTTTGATGTGAAGGAGAGAGAAGGTTTCCATTGCCTGTACAGATGCCCCTCTGCTGATCGCTGCTGATCGGGGACAGTGACACCCAGGAGAGTGTACAGAGCACAGGGCTAAAGCAGGGAGTTGATGCCTCTCAAAATAAGTTTACACTGGTTGTAGGTAATAGTGATACATAGTGTGCAGATACAAGTACAATGTGGACATGCAGTACTGATTACCTGTAGTCAGCTACAATGTTATCACCATACTTCCTATGTTCAACTGGTGATAGCATCTGATAGTACTTATCTAAACTGATACTAAAGGTATTATTGTACTGGTACCATATTATTGTAGTATTACTATATTATTATACTGTTACCATATTATTGTACTCTTACCATACTATGTACTGTAGCTGTGAACCAGTCAGAAAGTAGAAGCGAGCGCTGTCCATGGCTGGTGGTGCTGAAACAGAACAGATATCATCAGTGTGAAGTATAGTAGCTGGAGAAATGCCCCAACTTTCTTTCTATAGAAAGATCTATCTATCTTTTTTATCTATCTATATTTATATCTATCTATCTAGTTATCAGTCTGTCTATCTATGTCTTATTTATCAGTCAATTATCTATCTCATATTTATCTGTCTGCTATCTATCAATCTATGTCTATATCTGTCAATCTATATGATGTTTGTTTATCTTTCTCTATCTGTCCATCTATATGTCTGTTTATCTATCTATGTATATATCTATCTATATATGTCTATCTATCTATTGCTTGTCTATGTATGTGTCTGTTTATCTAACATTTATCTATGTATTTGTCTGTCTATCTATGTCTATCTATCTACTTAGATATCTTGAACTTGGACTTTCAGTCATTAGAGAGGTTCTAAGAGTAAAATTGTGGCTATATGTGTAATTTAGGTTTATGTGAGTGAGAATGAGGTATATAATAGACTAATGTTACTACAGGTCAGGTATGACAATTTATTACTATTTATGTATGCTGTGCAGTTTAATATAGTGCAGCACATAACTATTCTGTGTTAAACATTTGCCATGGACTGACTTTTTATTAGTCTGTATAGTTTATAAATGCTCTTATTACCCCTTTTATTCAAGTTGCTCCCTTACATTAAATTGTCAGGTAACGGTATCTAACTGCGCTGCAATATACAGATGTAAACAAAACATTTCATGGTTCACACTGTTTAGTTGCATGGATGGAGTCAGCAACTGTTTTGATTCTCTTTATGGGTATTATTAATTGTGAAGCCATGGCAGAAATCTGTATCAGCAACTTAGCTGCTATATATATCTCATTCTGTAGTTTAGTGAGAGAGCCAATGTGTGGGAAGCAGGTAGAGATGTAAACAAAGAGATGTGGGATGAAGAAATGTGCTACAATCAGTCTATAACAAAGAGCTGCTCTGACAGGTCCTTTTTGTTTGGGGCCTTAAAACAGTCTATTAGATGTGATTTTCTAGAATTAAAAGCTTCAAATTGCTTGATGTTCTCATGCACCATATCTTAATTATGCAATTGTGCCCATTGCTAGAATTTTTTCCACTAAATGAATCTGCATGAGCTTAAAACACTACAGAGTCATTTAATCATACTCAATTGCCAATCTTATGTTCATTCTGTCCAGAATGGACTAATATGTATAGTGATTCTTCTACATATATAACTGTGTGATTGTAAAAGCATCCATGGCAACTGATTAGACTTTATCTTTGCTCATTCTGGTCTAATAGGTTGAAATAAATGAAATTTTCGGAGGCACGTTTGTCCTTAAGGTATTTCCATACATACCAAGAACTTGGGTCAATGAGAACTTGACCTATGGACAGTGCATGTTGTCAAGCATGGCAAGTGTTAACAATAAATAAATAAATTAAATAAAGGCTTGGGTGTATTTAATCACTCATATTATTTTCTCTTTTACACCACAGTTTTTCCCATTTTTTTAAAAGGTTGAGCTTCTCTGATGTTCCTTGGTCATTATATAAGATCTAAGCTGTGACAGGCAGATAATTTATATTATGTATTTTGCATCTATTAATAACACAAGCCTACTGAGCGAGCTAAGCTTGATCAAAAAGTTAGAAGCTCTGAGATTTATCAGGTATGTGTAGTGCTAATTCATACTTTATTCAAGAATATAACAGATAGACAAATGTTTTTGAGGGCTTTTTCGTGAGCCTCTCAGACTGGGAATTTCTAAGCTATTTCCATACAGGAAAAATATATATCTTTGTACCGTGCTAACCAGTAGATAGAAAAATATTTAGATTTTAGAGTCCTCAGAGGTTGATACCTTTTAATGTCTAATTGAAAAGATGGTAACAAATTGCAAGCTTTCGAGACTACTCAGGTCTCTTCATCAGGCATAGTATACCACAAAATCTGAAGAGTCACAACAAGACACAGAAATAATGTAACAGATGACACAAGTGACGTGAAGCAGAACTATCATTATGGGAGAGGGATAAACATTTGTGGCCGTAAATATTGGAGCAGTTCATAGATAAGGAGTGTGAAAGTTTTATTGCCCTGTGATTGAAGTCTAGTCCATGGTTATGATGCCCCCACAAGGTCTGAGAAGCATATTCCTTAGTTGATATGCCTGATGACGAGACCTCAGTAGTCTCAAAAGCTTGCAATTTGTTACCATCTTTTCAGTTAGCCATTAAAAGGTATCAACCACTGAGGACTCTCAAATCTTAATACTTAGTTGATATAGAAAGACATAAATCCATGCAATACATTCATTCCTGCACTGAGTGTGTCAAAGGTTGTCATTAGTAGAGATGAGTGTTGTTCTACTCGAACTGTTCGCCAATCTCAAATTCGAGCTGTTTTGGGCGGTGTTCGAGCCGTTCGGCGAACACGAACAATTTGAGAAAAATTCGGCTGTTCGAGGTTATGTTCGATAACTGTTCGTGCACCAAAATCATAACTGGATTTTTTCTCAGTAATGATGAAAATTAATGTTAATACGCAGTTTGAGTGTACAGCGGGGTGGGGGGAGGGGCAGGGGATGGATCTCTGCAGGAACAATGAAGATTTCCATTTTTTTTCCTCTTTCCCGCATTTACAGTGGGGAGGTGCAATCTGTCAGCCTATCAGCAGCGCACACACGGAGCGAAGTGCTTTTTTTCACACAAGCAAGGGCATGTGTCATTGGCAGTGTATGTCACATGTCCTTGCCCTATAAGACCAAGCCATTTTCCCCGTCGCCACCATTTTCTCACTGCTGCAGCTGCGTGTTAGACGGCACCGCTGTTGCTGTGTGCGCTATACCTTGTTAATTTCAAGCCAATTTTCGCACAAATCTACAGATAGCTTGGGAGTAGGGAATAGTTGTGATTGCAGTCCTTTTAAGGACTAGGTTACAGCATTTCCTAAGACTTTTATCAGGCAGGTCTGTGCTCTTAAATAGATAGATTGTGGGAGTAAAGACTAATTGTAATTGGAGTCCTTTTCAGGACTAGGTTACATCAGTTCCTATCAGTTTTTGCCAGGCAGGTCTGTGCCAGTGCTGTGCAAGTTTTTTTCACAGCATTTGGCTGAATCTAGCAAAGCTAATCCTTTTTGGCCTATTGCAGAGTGTGTTAGTCAGTGGAGTAGCCTATCTGTGTTGCAAGATATACCACCTGTGTATAGAATACCAATTTTTTTTACTGCACCTAGTGAAGTAAAATCTTTTAGGCATAGCATCATTCTATTAGTCCATCTATACTGACCTCCATCAGGTTGCAAATTGAATATAATTTTTTTCTGCATCTAGCTCTGAAAAAATATTGGGCTTCTAGCTGTGTGTGGGACTTGTTCTATTAATCCATCTATACAGACCTCCATCAGGTTGCAAACTGAATATATTTTTTTCTGCATCTACCTCTGAAAAAATATTGGGCTTCTAGCTGTGTGTGGGACTTGTTGTATTAGTCCATCTATACTGACCTCCATCAGGTTGCAAATTGAATATATTTTTTTCTGCATCTACCTCTGAAAAAATATTGGGCTTCTAGCTGTGTGTGGGACTTGTTCTATTAATCCATCTATACAGACCTCCATCAGGTTGCAAACTGAATATATTTTTTTCTGCATCTACCTCTGAAAAAATATTGGGCTTCTAGCTGTGTGTGGGACTTGTTGTATTAGTCCATCTATACTGACCTCCATCAGGTTGCAAACTGAATATATTTTTTCTGCATCTACCTCTGAAAAAATATTGGGCTTCTAGCTGTGTGTGGGACTTGTTCTATTAATCCATCTATACAGACCTCCATCAGGTTGCAAACTGAATATATTTTTTTCTGCATCTAGCTCTGAAAAAATATTTGGCCTTCTAGCAGTGTGTGGGACTTTCTCTATTAGTCCATCTATACTGACCTCCATCAGGTTGCAAATTGAATATAATTTTTTTCTGCATCTAACCCAGCCAATAGTTTTGGCCTAATACCACAGTTTGGCCACTCAGCTCTGCTCGGTTCCCATCCATTGTTTTTTTGTGCAAACAACTCCAGAGTTGTTAATTAGTTAACCACCAAAATGAGTGGAAAAAGGCCTGCTGCTGGTGGAAAGGGGAATAGGCGTGTTGGGAAGGGGAAAAAAGGTTGTGTCCGTGGGGTAGGTGTTAAAGCAACAGTAACATCTGCAGAAGAAAGACCATCTTCCAGCCAAACTAAAATGTCTACTTCTTTTAGCGGACAATGTGATAAGATCCCTTTCTTACGGCCACACCAATCGCTACAAATTCCAGATGAGGCACAAAAACAGCAGGTGCTTCAACGGATATCAAGTGCTCCTTTAAGTGGGCTCTCCTCCACATCAACTTCAACATCACAAATACTCCAGTCCTCAAAGGTGTCACCCCAATCGCACTAGCTTCCTCACAGCTCCCAAATCTCCAGCTGCCCGTCTGAGTATGAGGTAGAACAGATGGTTGAGTCTGCAGAGCTGTTTACTCATACTATAGCCTGGGAATCAGAGGTCGACTCCAGCGCTTCTGTGAATCCAGACGAGGAAATGATCTGCACTGATGCCCAGAATCTTTATGAGTCGGATCCAGGACCAGACGCAGAAGGTTCTGACCATAATGTAGACCCTCATTCCCAAACTGTAACTCCTGTTGGTGGAGACAATGAGGAAGACGATGATAAGACTCAAATACCTGACTGGAGCGACAACTTTAGTTTTTTGTCAGGGCAGGAACAGGTTGGCTCTGAGGACGACGGGTGTGATAACGCACAGGGTGATGATGATGAGGTTGGAGATCCCACTTACTGTCAACCCACAGTCAGCCAAGAGATGAGGTCAGCAGAGGAGGTGGAGGAAGATGCTAGTGACGACGAGGTCAGGTTGCGCCTTCCTGGACAGAGACGTAGTACTGGAAGCACGTCAACAACTGCGTCCTCAAACACAACTCTGCCTCTCACCACAAGTCGTGGTGGCTCTTCAGGTCGCATGGGTGCTAAGCCTTGCATAGCCTGGGCATTTTTTCAGATCGATAAAGATGACCCAACTCGTGTTATCTGTAACATTTGTCAGCAAAAGCTAAGTAGAGGCCAAAAAATACATAGTTTGAGTACTTCATGCATGAACCGGCACATGGACATGAAGCATAAGTTGCAGTGGGAAGCTCAGTGTGCTACAATGCGACCTAGCCGGCCGGGCCAACCACCGTCTGCCATATCTTGTGCATCCGCGGCCTCTTCATCCTCTGTGACTGGGGGGACAGCAGTCACACCTGTTTTGGGGCGCAGACCTGCCACCTCTTTACCCGCAACAGCCAGCGTGATTGGCAGGTCATCATTTTCTTTGGAGGTGGTAACACCAGCTGGTGTTGAGCGCTGTCCGACATCGATAGCACCACCTTTGGATCAAGGCAACCTAACATGTCCGCCTGCATCTTCCTCACAGACCAGCAGTTTGCCGGGGACACCCTTATCAACCCCGTCTAAGCACAATAGCCAGCCCTCGGTCCCTCAGATGTGGACAAGTAAAAGACCATTTCCTCCTAGCCATGAGAAAGCTAAGAGGTTGAATTTCACCATCTGCAAGTTCTTGGCTACAGAAATGCTGCCTTTCCTCCTGGTGGACACAGAGGATTTTCGAGACCTTATGTCCGTCGCAGTGCCCCAGTACCAGATGTCCAGTCGGCACTACTTCTCAAAGAAAGGTGTGCCTGCGCTCCACCAGCATGTCGCACACAACATCACCGCTTCTTTGAGAAACTCTGTGTGTGACAGGGTGCATTTCACCACAGACACTTGGACGAGTAGGCATGGACAGGGGCATTACATGTCGCTGACTGGGCACTGGGTAACTATGGTGACAGCAGGACAAGGGGCTGCTGTCCAAGTCTTGCCGTCCCCACGAGTTGTGCGTCAATCCTCTTTATGTCAAAGTTCCTCCACTGCTTCTGCCTCCTCAACCTCCTCTCGGTCTTCCACCTGCACCCAAAGCCTGTCTGGTCATGCCACAAGCTTTCTAACTGCGCAGAAGGGATCCTGCACACCTCCTTACTATGCTGGCAGTAGGGCTCAACGTCATCAGGCGGTTTTTACATTGAAATGTCTGGGAAATGTGAGTCACACAGCTGAGGAGTTGTGGTCAGCTCTGGAGAACCAACTTCATGAATGGTTGTCTCCACTGGACCTGAAACCAGGGAAGGCCGTGTGCGACAATGCTGCAAACCTGGGTGCGGCCCTTCGCCGGGGCAATGTCACACACGTGCCTTGTATGGCTCACGTGTTGAACCTGGTTGTCCAGCAATTTTTAGCCCACTATCCCAGACTAGATGGCCTTCTGCAGAGGGCACGGTCGCTGTGTGCTCACTTTCGCCGTTCGCATCCCGCAGCTCAGCGACTTACATCTCTACAGAAGTCGTTGGGCCTGCCACTTCACCGGCTAAAATGCGATGTGCCTACCCGGTGGAATTCAACTCTGCACATGTTGCAGCGACTGTGGCAGCACCGACAAGCCCTGGTGCAATACGTTCTGACGTATAGCCTGGGCCAACGAGATCCAGAGGTGGGGCAAATCACGCTGGAGGAGTGGTCTCAGATCAGGGACCTATGCACCCTTCTGCACAGTTTTGAAATGGCGACGAAGATGTTTAGTGCTGACGATGCCATTATCAGCATGACTATTCCGGTGATTTACATGCTGGAGCACATGTTAAACAGAATTCGGAGTCAGGTGGTGGCACAAGTGGAGGTTGAGGAAGTAGAGGAGGAGGAGTTGTATGCGGAAGGGCTAACATCTGCAAGGTCCAGACGGTCGGCAGCACCAAGGCGGCAGGCATGTGAGGGTGGGGGAGATGGTTTTACCAGGGCGCATGGTAGCAGCCAAACTAGTGAGGAAGGTGCAGGAGCCCAGGAAGAAGTGGAGGACGAACTGATGGAAGACTCATCAGATGAGGGAGACCTTGATCACATTTCTGTTGTGCGAGGTTTGGGGGAGAGGACAGAGGAAGGAAGCATGATTGTTACCTCGCCACCAACACAACAGGGACTTGGTGCTCCTGGATGCGCAACACACATGAGTGCCTTCTTGCTGCACTACCTGCAACATGACCCTCGAATTGTGAGAATTAGAAATAATCCTGACTACTGGGTTGCCACACTGTTAGATCCCCGGTACAAAAGTAAATTTGCAGAAATTATTCCTGCCATAGAAAGGGATGCACGCATGCAGGAGTATCAGCAGAGACTGTTGCAGAATCTTACATGTGCTTCTCCACAAAATACCAGTGGTGCACGTAATGAATCTCACAGTTCCAACTTGCCAACCGTGGGACCGTCAAGTGTTCAGCACTCAAACCGTAACAGAACCACAGTATCTGCTGGTAACATCAATTTTGCGGAATCATTTCACCACTTTTTTAGCCCATCCTTTGCAAGGCCACAGGAGACAAGAAGTCTGACACATAGTCAACGCCTAGAGACGATGGTACAGGAGTATCTCCAAGTAAACATTGAAGCCATGACTGTGTCACTGGACCCTTGCTCTTTTTGGGCTTCCAATCTGGATAAATGGCCGGAGCTAGCCACTTACACCTTGGAGATCTTGTCATGCCCCGCAGCCAGCGTTCTGTCTGAACGTGTGTTCAGCGCTGCTGGTGGTGTGCTCACAGATAAGCGCACGTGGCTCTCCACTGATAATGTAGACAGACTCACGTTCATAAAGATGAACAAATCATGGATCCGAAACGACTTTTCTACCCCTGTGTCATCCTGGGGAGAGTAAAAGCTTGATGATTGGTTAAAATCACCCTACCAACCGTTTTAATCTTTCAAATTACTAATCATGTTTATCTGTATCTTGGCTGGAAAATAATTTGAGCTTTGTAGCAGTGTGCAGCACTGATTCTATTAGGCCATCTATAATAAGCTCCACCAGATTTAAAATTACTAATCATGTTTATCTGTATCTTGACTGGAAAATAATTTGGGCTTTGTAGCAGTGTGCAGCACTGATCCTATTAGGCCATCTATACTAAAGCTTCACCAGATTTAAAATTAATAATAATTTTTAGCTGCATCTAGCCCGGAAAATAATTTTGGGGCTCCGAGATGCGCAAGACACATAAGTGCCTTCTTGCTGCACTACCTGCAGCATGACCCTCATATTGTCAAAATTCGAAGTAATCATGACTACTGGGTTGCCACACTCTTAGATCCCCCAAACTTTTCGATCAACCTTTTCATTTTAATAAAGACCAAAAAAATGGTCATTTTTCAAATTATAAGCATTAGCAGGTTGTTAGAAACTGAAATCAAACAGTTTTCAACTCAAAACTTTATTCTAGGTGATATTACATTTTCACATAGGACCCCTTGTTCGAAAGGAGCTTCTGAACTCTCTCCATTGAATTTGTCAGGTTTTGGATGGTTTCTGCTTCAATTGTTTTGCATGAGGACAGAATACCCTCCCAGAGCTGTTGCTTAGATGTGAACTGCCTCCCGCCATCATAGACACTCCTTTTAATGATGCTCCAAAGGTTCTGAATGGGGTAGAGGTCAGGGGAGCATGGGGGTCACACCATAAGTTTGTCCCCTTTTATGCCCATATCAGCCAGAGATGCAGATGTTTTATGTGCAGCATGAGATGGTGCATTATCATGCAGAAAAATGATCTTGCTGTGAAATACACGGTTCTTCTTCTTGAACCATGGCAGGAAGTGCTGTTTGAGAAAATCCACATACATTATGGAGTTCATCTTTAGCGCCTTCAGGGATCCTAAAGGGGCCGACAATCTCTCTCCCCATGATTCCAGCCCAAAACATTACTCCACCTCCTCCTTGTTGGCGCTGTAGCCGTGTTTGCGTGGGGTGTCCATCAACCAGCCATCCTCCACTCCATCCATCTGGACCATCGAGCGCTGCACAGCACTCATCCGTGAACAAAACAGTTTTGAAATCAGTCTTCATGTAATGTTTGGCCCACTGGAGCCGTTTCTGCTTGTGTGAAGTGGATAGAGGAGGTCGACAGGATGGCGTATGCACAGCTGCAAACCTCTGAAGGACCCTGCATCTTGTTGTTCGGGGGACGTTGGAGGCACAAGCAGCTTCAAAAACTTGTCTGCTGCTATGACAAGGCTTTTTTGCCGCTGCTCTTTCAACCTGACGTAATTGCCTGTAGGAAAGAGTCCTCAATTTGCCCTTATCAGCACGCACACGTGTGTACTGTGAATCAGCTACATACTTCTTGATTGCCAAGACACTTCATCCTGATCATCGCACAATGTTGATTGTAGTCATGCCTTGACCTAAACACTCCACAATTTGTTGCTTCTCAGCAGCCGACACATCCTTTTTCTTTCCCATTTTGGCAGAAAATGTATGCTGCTTAATAATGTGAGACAGCCTTCTTAAGTAGTCTTGCCTTTCATTGGACACACCTGCCAAACTAATTAGCACAGGTGTCTGCAATTGCTTACAGTGATATAAAGAGCCCTGACACACATCACCATCAATGAGTTTAACTGACAAACAAACAAATTCTTCCCTTATCACTCCTAAACACTTTTTGCATAATAATTTGGAACACAGTGTACATGTGCTTTTCCACAAAACACCAGTGGTTCACGTAGTGAATCTTACAGTTCTAACTTACCAACCGTGGTCTGTATGGAGTTGTTCAATAAAGGGCCCAAAATTAAGATAACATAGATGGGAGAGGTGTCTATGAATAGGAATTCCTAAGTATTTGATACCCTGTGAGGGCCAGGCAAAGGGAAAGTTGGACTGGATGGAATCCTATATGGATTTGGGGAGGGAGACATCGAGGGCCTCAGACTTCGCTGCATTGATTTTAAAATTTGACCATGTAACAAAGTGATCTATTTCAGCCATAACAGCATGGATGGATATTTGTGATTGAGTGATATATACTAGGACATCATCAGCAAATAGAGAGCACTTGTACTCGGTGCCTCCCACCTCAATCCACCTAATATTGGGGTTATGGCGAATTGATGAGAGCAGGTGCTCCGTCACTAGGATGTATAAGAGAGGGGACAGAGGACATCCCTGCCTTGTCCCATTGGTGATTGTGAAAGGTGATGAAAATGTTCTGACGCACCCCCTGGGCCTTGGGACACCCGGAGCCGGACCCTTTTTGGTGGATGCTGGTGGTTGTAGTCTACGTGGCGGCGACCCGGTTCCGTGGCTCAGGGCGGTCAAACCAGTGGCGGAACAATTTATGTGGTTTTGATGTTTAAATGTCCGACTACGCCACCCGTGGATTGCGGTCAGAGTGAACCGCCGCTCCAGGGCAGACCGCTGAGGCTGGTGTTGTGGGTGCAGCAGAGCGTAGCATAACTCCCCACGGGAGGAGTATAGCCTCAGGGCAGTGTATGCGGAGGATGGGGGTGATGGTGCAGGGCAGCAGCAGTAACGACACGGAGTCAGTGATGCAGTCCAGGGCCTTTACTCACAGTTCTTATTATCCAGACCACGACTGCAGGTAACGGCTGCCCACTTCGTACTGTACTCACCAGGTGAGGGGCTCAGACAACTCCCAGATAACTTTGGAGTGCTTCACAGGACCCCCTTTGTGTGTCCTTTGTCTGGCCTTTCTTACCAACCCTTCTGTCCGGCTGCCTCGGGCCTCCTCTTGGTAAACTTGGCGCCAGTTTCCCTGACCCTATGTGGTGCCTTCCTAGCGGGTGTAGCGAGGGGCTGCGCCACATAAAATGTCACAGCCTCCTGTTTCTAGCTGAGGGTCGTTTCCTGCCTCCACTAGTTTCGGGGACCGGTCTCCCCCTTTGGCCTGACCCCTCCATGCAGGTGGATTCGGGCGTGCGGTGGCGACTCGCCCGTCCGCACCCCTGAGATCCCTTCGTTCCTCGTTCCTGGAGCCTTCTCCGCTCCTCTTCCTTCCTTCTCCCTCTTCCAGGCCTGGGCCTCTGTTACTAGGCCCGCCTCCGGAGCAGAGCTCATGCAGAGCCCCTGCTCCCTGCCACTTCTGCTCAGACTTCTCTGCACTGAACTAAGATGGTGCCCACCTGTTATACTCCCTTCTCAATGCACCCAGGAACTGCATCCTCCCTGCTCCTGCACTACAGGGTTCCCCTTCCTCAGTGTTCCCTCCCCCCACTCCAGCCAGGGACAGGGACTGTCGTGCCCATCTCAGGGGCATATTGGTCACCCTGCCCCACGGCAATGTGGTGTAATGCATGCAGGTGTCGGGTCCTGATCCACACTACATCCTTACCTGAGAGTGAGATGCAATACCTCTGTAGCAACCGAGCCCTCAGGGTGCTACAGTTCCATTTATCTTCAGCCTAGGTGACGTATTGCGATACAGGGCCGTGATTTTGGCTATAAAAGGGTCCCCTAGACCCCTACCCCAAGCTTTTTAAGAGAATCATATATGGCGTGCCAGGAGACTCTATGGAATGCTTTCTCAGCATCCAACGAGAGTATCTAATTACAAATTTTTAACTGCATCTAGCCCAGGAAATACTTTGTGCCTAGTAGCAGGGTCTGCTAGTCAGCGGATTATCCCGGCTGTTAAGCAAGCTACACCACCTGTAGTTTGGACACTTAATTTTTTCAAAGGAAATGCTTCGGGACCACGGGATACTCAGTGAAGAGCATCAGGAGGCACCCCAAGGCATAGGGGCTCGGACTAGCAGTAGGATGCCTTGCGGTGGACAGCCGAGCTCGATCCTTATAAAAGCTTTTTAACTGCAGCAGCTTTAGTGGACGCTACTGGAGCTGGAATTACGCGGCTGCTGGCATGAGACTTGCCCTCCAATAGATCCTTGTAAATGGATTTAAAGTGTATTTATTCAAATTAGAGAGACAATTTAAATTAAAAAGCTTAGAGTTGCCTCCACCACAGGGGGGCTCGCTCGACCCACCAGCGGACAGGCACCAGTATTGGGAGAGGGGGGCTGGCCGTCAGGGTTCACCGCGGCTCTGGCACAAACCCGGCGACACGGAGGTGGCACGGGCAGGAGCGGACTGAACGTGTCGGCTTCTCACTTTTTGGATTTTAGAAGGGCATGACATGCCTATATCGGTGTCTCCCCCTCCTTTTACTCCTCCACCTCTTTTCTTTTCGCATGACTATATGTACTTGTCACTTTTCCATGTGTTAGTTGTGTCTTCTGAGCAGTTTGTCAGCTTTTGGACACCTTTGAAGGTGTTTTCTATGTGTTTCTATGTGATTTTGTTTGCCTGCCATTGGTTTTAACGGTGTTCGAAGGTGTTCGACGAACAGTTCGACGAACAGTTCGGCGAACACACGGGTGTTCGACGAACCGAACCGAACTCGAACACTACGGGGGTGGCTCAACACTAGTCATTAGTTTGTTTTCCAAGACCCTCCTGTCTCTCTGAGATTTGAAGTTACCTTTTATAATTTCATGTCCATGATGCTGTTATCAGGGATACAAAAATGTTTGGCCACAGGTAGATCTATTTTTTTTTCTTTTATTGTATGGCGATGAGAATTCATCCTTGTTCTAAGTTTTTGCCCTGTCTCCCCCACATACAGACCCCCAGTTGCACATTTGGTACATAGAATTAAGTGCACCACATTAGATATGATGCAGCTGAAAGTACCTGAGATCTTGTAGTCCTGATGTGAGTTGGGGATCTTTATCTTGTCTGTGGTTATTATAAATGAACAGGTTTTACACTTTTTTCTGGTTGCAGGGATAGCTTCCTGTAGTTGTTGTAGAGGATAGGGAGCTTCTGACAATGATGCTTCTTAGATTTGGGGGCTGCCGAAGTTGTGGGTCTGGTGGGTCTGGAAATACTAACAGCTAACAGCTAACTGTCATTATATGAGTGGCCATAACCATGAATACTTAAGCTACTGCAATGCCCTACATGAGGTAAGCAACATAGCTAATCAGAAGAACTATACTAAATTTCTGTTTGGAGGTATTTGCTAATACTATTATTATTATTATACCCACTACATATTGGGATAGGATCTTGTAGATGGGAATAC
The DNA here is from genome assembly GCF_046119375.1 of Phyllobates terribilis. Taxonomy (NCBI): domain Eukaryota; kingdom Metazoa; phylum Chordata; class Amphibia; order Anura; family Dendrobatidae; genus Phyllobates; species Phyllobates terribilis. The sequence goes on from NW_027362762.1 coordinate 212,870,035, forward strand.
CCCTTTAACTAAGAGTCTTCACTGTTTTCCATAGATTTATAGTCTCAAGTTGCAATATTACCTTATAATTGTTGTCAAGAAAATAATAATGTAACTTGAGGGATGACTTGACAAGCGAAGAAATGTTGCGGGTATTCAATATGTTTGTAAAAATTTTCTTTTACATGCCATAGGAAACTTATCCAAAATGTATCTCCAGTTTAATGAAAAGTTAGATTCAAAAGGCGAGTGCCAGGTATTTTAACTATACATTATGTATCGTGAACTTTTGTTATGCTCGGGATGATTGCTTTAATGCTTTTAGCCTACAAAAGGAGCACATAGTGAATAATAGGCAGTCTATGCTTCTTTCAAGTGTAAAAAAAAATATTAGATTGTGAAAAAACTGCAATAAAAAGTTGAAAATGAAAAGGCTGTAGAAGTTAAAGAGGTTTATCCACTTTATTTTAATTTATTGGTTACATGATTTTGTGGCAATTACTAAAATATAAAAATTACAAGTTCTCCTCTAGCACTTGTTCTCCTCACAAACTGTACAACGGTCCTATTTTCAAAATGTCTGTTTATGGGGGAGTGTGTGACCAGACCTGCCCATCTACCTCCTCCGCTAGAAACACACTGAACATGGGAGGAGGCTGATGAACTCTGGTCACTTGCTGCTCTATTAGCAGCCAAATTGAGAACAGGCGGGGAGAACCTGTAATACCTATATATTAGTAAGTGTCACAAAGTCATATTCGGATTGGTTACCAGAACGGTACCCAAACTTGATTCCAAACCCGAACCCCATTCAAGTGAATAGGGTTTCAAACATCCCGCGGTTCCTATGCTGTCATCTATAGTCACTGCCGGTCACAGCCGCTGGGTATCGTGGACTGCTGTGGTTCCTACACTGTCTCACAGAGGACAGCGAGACCAGCTGGCGTCTGTGGATAGTAAGAAATATGTAAGTGAGATATATAATTAGTGCAGTGCATGTGTAGCTTACTGTACATATATTTAGCTAATAAATAAAGAAATAAAAGAAAAAAATGGTGTGGGGTCCCCCTTATTTTTAATACCCAGCTAAGGAAAAGCAGACAGCTGGGGGCTGGTGTTATTATTTTGGGAAGAGGCCAATATCCATGAAGCTTCCCAGGCTATTAGTATTGTCACGCTAAGTAAGGGGAGGACCAAGTGTACAACGATGGCAAAAGGGGGAAAGCCCAACAACTAGGGAAAGGGAGAGTGGAGACCCCTAGACAGATCTTACAATACCTTGACTCCCCTACCATACCTAAATAGGTTCCGCACCTATCGCCGAGCTGGATACCTAACTGACCCTAGAGCTAGGCCCTAGGTAGGGAGGGGAAGGGGTGAGCACTAGTCAGCCCCCACTGCAACTAAAGACAAACATGGCAAACAGTCAAGGGGATACGCTTAGCTTTGAGAAGACACCAGAGAGAAGACGACAACAATCCACCAAGAAATTCTAAGAAGAAAATAGCCGAGCGATAGCTCCAGTGCTAAACAGAGGAAAATAGTTCTGTCTCTCTCTGGAGACACTGAGGCTTTTTAAATATCAAGCAAGGGTGTGTCAATTAGCAGCAGAAGGTGGAGATCACTGCTGGGTCCTAGCGAGAGAAGGATACCACTACACTACAGAGATGAAAGGATCAAGAAGGTGTCTGCAATGCCAAGCGCAGCGACCTTCTACAGCCGGATCCAGAATGACTGTCTGTCAAACCTGATATACCCATGTCAAATGTCAGCTCACAGCTGTCTGTGTAGTCTTTACTGGTTATTAAAAAGGGGGAAAAAAGATGTTGGGTCCCCCCTATTTTTAATAACCAGCAAAGACTAGGGAGACAGCTGTGAGATGATATTAATAAGCTGGCAAGGGGTCATGGATATTGGCCCCATCCCAGACTAATAACACCAGCCCTCAGCTGACCCAGAAATGGCACATCCATTAGATGTGCCAATTCTGGCCCTTAGCCTAGGCGCTTCCCGCTTGCCCTGGTGCGTTATCAAGCGGTGTAATGGTTTTGGAGTTGATGTCAGCTGTGTAATATCCACTGACATCAAGCCAAGGATTAGTAATGGAGAGGTATCCATAAGACACCGCCATTACTAACCCCACAGTTGAAAGTAATAAACAAACAGAGAAAAGTCCTTTAATTGTACAAAACACTTCCTGACCTTCTTTTCCCCATTTACAACCTATACATTTATTACCTTAGGGATCCACTGTAAATCCGTCCCACGACAATCCCCGACTCTGCTACATCTGGATGCAGTGCTGAGTGGTGACATCAGTAATCAGTAGTGTGTGAATGTGAGTAGGGATGTGAATTATTTACATCCCTACTCAATAGTCTTTATATATTTACTTTTCATTGCAATTTTTTTAATAATATACATTAGATAATTTTTACTCATGCAAGAAGCATAGATTTCCTATTATTCACTATATGCTCCTTTTGTTAAGAGCATTAAAAGGGGTTATTCACAACTCGAACAGGCCCTTCTTGAATACTACATATCGCAATGTAAAATAAAGACACCTTATACTCTCCTCTCGCACTGGTGCCATTACAGCAATGTTGGCGGTGGGTCTCCCGGGGCTTGTGTCATGCCATGTAAGCCCTGCAGTTAATCAGCAGCCACTGTTGGGCTGCTGAGCCCACACTATCTGCGGAAGTTCTTTGGATGAATCTCAGATGTCCTAAGGAAGTGAGAGTGCAGTGGCCCATTAGTGATTGCAGCTGATTGGCTGCAGTGCCCATGTGGCATACCAATGTCATGTGAGCCCCAGAAGACCCGCTGCCGATATCACTGGAACAGCACCAGTGCGGGAGGTGAGGATGTAGTTTTTAGGAAGAGTTTGTCAGAGTGTAGAACCCCTTTAAAGCAACCCTCCAGGTCACAATAAAAACTTCACAATTCAAAATGCATAGTTAAAATATCTGGTGTTGTAAGTTTGAATCTGTCTGGCATGGCTCTTATGGTTGGTAGTCTTCTTTCCTTATTTAGTAAAAATAGCTGCCAGCTTTTAAAACTACTCAATACACACCATGCTTTGGTAATCTGAGAGATGCCCCCATCCCTCAGAAAAATGAGCCAAGAGCAGGTAGAAGGGAGATTTAAGGTATGTGTTCACATTTCGTGAATTTTTTTGCGAAAACTTTCCACATCAAACTATTCACAGAGAATCAAAAACCAAATTGTGTACATTTTCCTACTAATCTCCCTTTGGACTTCAGCAGATTGTTTATAAATAAAAAAAGATGACACTCACCTTTGCTTCCAATTTTTGCTGCAATATGTCAACACAGATGGAAGTTAGGCACTGGGGCTGGCATATAAACTTTGCAGGCTAAAACATAACAAATTGGCATCTGAGGTGTTTTTCATGTTTTCCATGGTTCAACATTTTTTAAAATTTGGTGTGGATTTAGCTGTGGACCGCCATGTATTCTGTAGAAAAATCTGAAAAAAATTAGCCTTAGTGTAAATTTTAACTTCCTCATTAATCTCATTGAGGGTGTTCCTAAAAAAAAATCCAAAGTTCCTAAAAAATAGGTGTCCACTATGTCTAGCTGTAATATTCGCCAGATTCATTACTGGCAAGCACCAGTTTTTACACGCAAGATTCTCGAATAAAGTCAATCAAGTCTAACATGTGCAAAAGGTGCGCTACATCTAACAAACCGCGTGCACCAACTACTGATTGCGTCCTCTAAGTTTATTCAGCCTGGATGCTGAACAGCAATGATATATCTGCCCCAATGTGCATAGAATAGCCCCAGTTATTTTATAGAGATAAAAAGGGAGCTAGGTATCATGGGAACAAGCACCAATAAATATTACAAAGAGGGACTAGAAACATTATAACTATGTATTTACTGTGAAATTTGAGCTAGAGAGCGCCTTTAAGTATCTGGACCTCAATCTAAAATTCATAATAGAACTCCCCCCTATCTTCTGTTTGCCATTGATAATTTAGTTTTACTATATGGCAAAAGCATTTGCCCTTTCTATGGCTACCACTTTAATGGCTACATGCAGTTATACTACCAATGGGATGTACTTCTAAATTAAAGAAAGAACTTTCTAAATTGTCTTTATTAGAAATATGCTACCATTTTGTGTCTGGAATTGATATCCAGACCTATGTTTCTCCATGGTTACAGACCACAAACAAACCCTGTATCGTCTGATCTTCCAGACTCCCTTCCATACAGTAACAAGACAATAAGTTATATGAAATCTTCAGGTTTCCAGAAAGATACAAATTAATAATTCTTTAACAAATAAAACTGGACCTTTTTATATTTGTCTATGATTACTTTACTGAACTATTGAAGTAATAAACAGAATAAAAAATTGTGTTTCTGCTTCAATTGCATTTTTAAATAGTTTCAAGGACAAATAAGCTAAATTGTATCATCATTATTCTAACACATTCTGTTTTAGTAAAGTGTGATTTTGTATTTGACCAACTAGTAAAAATATCAATGGCTGGAAATAAAACATACAGCATGCAACATAGAAAACAGTAAACGTGCAATTAACAGGATACTTCTCCTGTTTCCAAAAGCGGAAGACATCTACCATTCGGTAGATGATGTGAGAGTATGTTTCTCTCTCACATCATTAAAAAGGCGGTGCAAAATTAACATTTATTCTAATCCTAAATGTTTATCTATTTAATATCATGAGCTAATCACTTTTCTAATATACTTAAAGAGTAACCAATGTTTTAATTTTTATTTCATAAATCAATAGTACACATCAAAATAAGCAACTTTGTAATATATCTTATCAGAGAAATCTGCTTTTTTCTCTCCCAAAATTTTTCTTCTTACCTTCTTCCTATTTGATGAGGCTTTGTTTGCGAACCCCCATTGCAAGCTGTGATACTCAAATGAGCCATCATCAGGGGGCTGCCGCTCACTGTCGCAGCCTCAGCCTTCTTCCTGAAACTAAGCATTGTTAGTGACATCCGTTTCTGCAGCTTGGCTAGTCCCTAATTTATTGATCATGTGTCAGTTGTCAATACTGACGTATAGGCTATGTGCCCACAATGCAGAAATGCTCAGGATTTTTTCCTGAGTGTTTCTGCATCTCCCTGGCAGAAAAAAACGCATGCGGATTGTACATGCGTTTTCCTGCCAGGGACATGCGGATGTGAAGCGTTCTTCACTTGCATTTCCGCATGCGGGTTGACAAGCGCTTTCCAAGCGATTTTAGCATCACTTGGAAAGTGCTTGACAACTTGGTCACACTATATAAATCCATGCAAACAGCATGGATTTATACACTGGATTTGTACAGCGAAGGACCTGCCGACGTCAGCGTCGCGTGACCCGTCACATGACTCTGACGTCAGCGCAGGTCCTTCATTCCATCGCGAAGTGTCGGGAAGCAAGCGTGGGCCGCCAGAAGGTAAGTATACATTTATTTTTATTTTATTATTTTTTTACAGCTTTTTTAATGGTACCTGGGTGTGGATGAGACTCTCCTCTCCTCTACACCCAGGTACCATCCGCACATTAGAACGCGCCAATTACGCAAGTACAGATGCAGTCTTGTGGAATTGGCACGTTCTAATGCAAATCAATGGCGGCGAAAACGCAGCACTTCCGCAAAATAATTGGTAGTGCTGCGTTTGTTTCCACAATGATAATCCGCAGCGGAAATTTCCATAGCATGTGCACAGCACATGCGGATTATCATTGGGGAACATGGCAGGCCTTCTACCATGCGTTTTTGAAGCGTTTCTGCAGCGTTTTTGCCGCTGCGGAAACGCTTAAAAAACGCATCGTGGGCACGCAGCCATATTGAGTAGAATCTGGTTGTAAGATAGCTGCGGTGACAGTGCGCTCCCTCGCTAGCTTTGATGAGAAGTGACGTCACTTGCTGAGCTGGTCACTGCTTTTCCTGCATACCGGGTTTTCTCCTTACTATGCACACTGACAGGTCACTCATTTGCTGGCTCGTCACTTTTCATCAGAAACGGCGAGCAAGCGCACTGTCACTGTGCACAGTGAAAAGATCTTACTGAGCATCCGTCGAAATTGACAATAAAAGCATTTTCAGTAGAGCAGGGACTAGCCCAGCCCCTGAAATGGATGTCACTGACGATGCTTTGTTTCCAGGTGGGGGCAGAGGCTGTGGCTGTGACTGCAGCCTTTGCCCTGTGATGACAATTTGCTTCAGTATCCCAGCATGCACTAGGGATTCTCAAACAAATCATCAAACAGGAAAAAGGTAAAAAAAAATATTAGTTAGTGTGGTGAGTAAACGATACATACTTTTCAAGTAACATATATTAGAAAAGAGATGAGATTATGTGACATTAATTAGAAAGACATTTAGAATTAAAAGAAATGTTATTTTCTGACCACCCCGGTAAGTGCTCTTCATCCACTGGTTGAATCTGTATCACACATACATCCTCCTTTTCCCACTTCTTGTCTATCCTTCAAACATAATAAAGTAATTATTAAGAGCTCTTGGATACTTATGAGATACTTCTCCGTATATACGAAGCTGTAAATATAATGTAATTTCTCCTAAAAAATAAAATGGATTGTCTAAAAACCTTCAACTGTTGGACCTAACAGCAAGGCTTTATTGAGGGCAGATCATGGTAAAATAACCTCATTGATTTCTTTGACTGTGTCAGAAAAGTGCCTTGAATATCGTCGATCTGGAGTTCAGTAGTTCCACATAAAGAACATTTTAGGTAAGTCATTGAATATTTAATATAATTCCTGGATAGTTCAGTGGATTTTCTGTTGGCTTTTGGGTAGATATCAGAGTGTTGTTATTAATGGTGTGCATTGTGAAGAGAGATTAGTTACAGGCGATGTACCACTAGCCTTTGGTCTGGATAAATAGAAGATAATTTAGTAAGTAAGGTATGTTTGATAGTGTGGCCATGCAGTATAGAAAGTACAATGCTCACACTAGATAAAAGTATAAGCTGCACAGAGAGCGAGATTTTGAGACCACATTTAGTATTGGAGACCACCTCTATAAAAAGATATTGAGACAATAGAGTAAAGATCCAAAGCTGGACTACAAAATAGTGTGTGTGAGTGTTTGTGTGGAGGTGGAGGGGGGTGTCATAATCATAAAACATTAGAAGACTTTGGAAACTATTTTATATAGGCTGGAGGAAAGAAAGGAAAAGTTGTGGGTCCGAAGTCACATTTAGGGGGGAATATCAGAAGCAATATAAGAAAATGTTATTTTACTACTTTAAGTGAATCTGGCAGCAGGCATTTAGTTTGTTATCTGAGAGCAGTATGATATAAGGGTTGAGACCCTGATTCCAGCAATGTGTCACTTAATAGGCCGTGTGTTGCTGTTTCAATAAAATTAGTGTTTTATCAGTAAAGGACTAGCTGTCCTGTGCCTCCCAGTCATCTGCTCTGTGTACTTACACCCCCACCACTGATTGGCAGCTTCCTGTCACTGTAAAGTGTACACAGAAAGCTGCCAATCAGTGATGTGGACGGGGTTATATCACGCGCCCAGGGGATGGGGACGACTCGGTACCCGGGCCTTTGCCAGGTTTGGGGGTGTCGCGGTGGTCGGCTCCCGGGCCCGTACTCTGGGGTCACTCTTGAAAAAGGGGATTAGAACTTGGATAAAATAAATAAACAGTTTGTGACGCCACCTGTGGTACCTGGTAATGATTACCAGCGCTGTTTCAGACCTCCGGGGGTGTTGGGATGGCAGCTGAGGTGTTTCTGCTCCCCGCAGGTGGAGCGGGCCCCCGGGGCAGGGATGGTGTGAAGGGATGCAGGAGAGAGGGGACCCAGCCAGGTCAGCGGAAGAACAGACACGCACACAGGGGTTCGCTTCAGTACCTTTACTGATGATGGTAGTCAGGTACGGTCCGGGGTACTTGTAGGTGGTGTGCCCTTCTGGACTTGCTCCCCAGTGAGCGGGTGTAAGGCCTCCTTGCCTGTATCTTCCTGTCTCTCTCCCTGGAGCTTCTGACCTGCCTGGAACAGGGTCTAGCTCCCTCGATGTTTCTCTCACCCATCTTGCTTGGTGCCGAGGGCTTTCCCACTGGTTACCACTATCCCTGGATGCTGGGGCCTTTGTGGTACCTAGTCCTCTGAATGTGCGGTATTCACAGGTGGACTGAGGGATATGAAATCCTCCTCAGTATGCCGAATTCCCTACTGGCATAGAGATCCCAACAGGCTCAGGCCCGGTGCCCGGCTTGCATCAGGGGACGAACCCTCTGTGGTTCTTCTGTCCCTCATGGCTCCTCTCTTCTCTTTGCCTTATAGCCCACTCTAGGCTCTCACTGGCCAGACTAGCCCGAAGCTTGGGCCTAGCCTGGCTTTCAGCCACACAGACTTCAGCTGGTCTGGTGCTGCAGCATCGTGTCACACTCACTGCTTCCCACTGACTGACTTCCTGAACTCCACCCCCCAGTATATATATACCTGACAGGGCTCCTTCTAGTGGACTTGGGTGGAGATGTCTGCATGTACTGAGGCCACTGGGGAGAATCCGTCTGTGCAACACCCAGGAGTTCTGTGACAGCCTGCAGCCGCAGGGCGTCACATTCCCCCCTAGTACTAGTCAGTACTCCCGGACTGAAACAAATTTTTTTAAAACAGGTTACATTGATATCAATAACAATTTTATGAACATAACTATTTTTCTTCCCTTTATGGGAGGCACTTGGCTTGAACGTTGCAATAACAGATTTAATAAACATTATTTATGCTTTACTGTAGCGAAAATATTTTCTTTCTTTTTAATATATATAAAATACTTTTATAACAATTGAGCACACGCACATTAGCAGCAACACAACTTTACTTTCTGCAATGGTCAGTTTTGATGAGATCCCTCCTCGGGTGTGTCCCTCTCATCCGGGTAAGCTGGCTTGTGGGGGACCTGCTCCAAACCCCGAACGAAGGTCCTGGGCGGGCTGCAGGACTGGTGTAGGACCACTGGTTCGGCCACGCCAAGCAGGTTTTAGTGGTGGTGGTCTTGTGAAAACCACCAGGGGGCACCTCAGGAGGTGCAAACTATGTACAATGGTGGGACCGCTCATAGTTCACGGACTCCAAGTTCAGGTTGACTTATACTTAACATGAGAGCTACCGGGGAACTAGTAGCTCAAGGGCGCCCCCTCCTGGGATGCGCCTGGAGATGGGAGGTAGGTGACCCGTCCTGGTCATCCTCCCGTTCAGTGAGGGTGTCCTCCTGCAGAAGTTCCGTCACCCTCTGAACATCTAGGGAATACGGCAGAGCCATGGGCATGATCCGTGCCACAGCTCCTGCTGGTGCGGCGACTGCTCCTGCCCGAGCAGCACCGGACGAAGATACTTTCAGCCACACAGACTTCAGCTTGTCTGGTGCAGCAGCATCGTGTCACACTCACTGCTTCCCACTGACTGACTTCCTGAACTCCACCCCCCAGTATATAAATACCTGACAGGGCCCCATCTAGTGGACTTGGGTGGAGATGTCTGCATGCATTGAGGCCACTGGGGAGAATCCATCTGTGCAACACCCAGGAGTTCTGTGACAGCCTGCAGCCGCAGGGGGTCACATATACAGAGCTCAGCATTCTAAGCACTGCTGGATCTGCGGCAGATAAAACAATGATTGCATCAAAATGATAGGATACAGACCAGCAAGTGACACATTTCTGGAATCAGGAACTCAGCTCCTACATCATGCTGCATTCAGATTACATGGCAAAAACCTGGTGGTGACAGATTCCCTTTAACAGTAAGTGAACTGCAATAGCTTGTGATAAACATATATTTTGTAACATAAAAACAAAATAATACAGGCAATAAATACAACAACAATAATAATAATGGAAGACTAGATGGAACAAGTGGTCTTTTTCTGCCATCAATGTTTCTGTGTAACAACTATTTGGAACTAGATAATAGTTGTTATAAAAATCACTGACACTTTATTAGCATGCTGCACAAAATTATTATGGGCCCACCAAACCTGGTAAACATTTTTTTTTTAAACACCTATAATTTAGTTAAGTAAAATGCACAGCAGGAATGCAAGCACAAGATATTCCAAGGCGGAAGACATTATTGTATGTGCTACTTTAAAATATAGCTTAATTCTACAGAGCAGACCCTAATGCATTTTTGTCAGGGGGACGTATGTGAGCGAGCTAATGGCATGCAGTGAATGGTATAAAATGTCAAGGTTCTGTCACAGAGTGCTCTCATTAATCGTGTGCTGATGCTTTTATCTTGTAAGGTTCTCACCATTCACTATACTGTGTGATAAACTAATGTACATTATTTGGAGATATTCCATATAGTTAACAGCTTTCTGGCCTTGAAAGATAAGAAGCTCAGGCACTGAAGGCGTTAAGAGGACATTATCATCCTATAGAGAGTGGCTAGATATGAATTGTATGGAGTAGACCATAAGCTTCTAAACAGGGTTATGTGTTCTAAATTTGCCAGATTAATTGGCAATTTCTCCAAAAAGTGATTTTTGTTTTCTGTATGAAATGCTGGGCTTAGATGCATGGTCTTTTAATAGCCTGTTTAGACAACTTGACCACATTCTATGTTCATAAAGCAATTGTTAACCCCTTTACGACCTTGGACTTATAGGTACATCCAAGATTGCCTCCCCTTGTTTGATGCGGGCTCCAGCGATGAGCCTGCATCTTTTCCTGCACATGACAGCTGATCTGTCCACCCGTGGCTGTTAACATGTTAAACTCTGCTGTCAAACTCCCACAGCGGCATTTAATATGGCCGCACTAGAAGCACGTCATAAGACCTGCTCATCGGCGCGTCCATCACATAGAATCATAGAATCATAGAATGGTAGAGTTGGAAGGGATCTCCTGGGTCATCTGGTCCAACCCCCTGCTCAAAGCAGGATTCAATAAATCATCTCAGACAGAAGTCTGTCCAGCCTCTGTTTGAAGACGTCCATTGAAGGGGAACTCACCACCTCTCGTGGCAGCCTGTTCCACTCATTAATCACCCTAACTGTCAAAAAGTTTTTTCTAATATCTAATCTGTGTCTCCTCCCATTTAGTTTCATCCCATTGCTTCTAGTCTTCTCTAGTATTAGCTATCCCTCCTAGCTTTGTGTCAGCAGAAAATTTAATCAGTTTACCCTCAATTCCTTCATCTAAATCATTGATGAAGATGTTGAACAATACAGGTCCCAGGACAGAGCCCTGTGGTACCCCACTTGAGACATTCATCCAGCTGGATGTGAAGCCATTTACAACCACCCTTTGAGTCCGATCACTAAACCAGTTATGAATCCACCTAACAGTTGCCTGGTCCATTGCATACTTGGTCATTTTTTCAATAAGGATGGTGTGAGATACTTTGTCAAATGCTTTGCTGAAGTCAAGATATACTATATCTACAGCATTTCCCTGATCCACCCAGTCAGTGATTCTGTCATAGAAGGAAATTAAGTTAGTCTGACATGACTTGTTAGTTACAAACCCATGCTGACTCTGGTTAATCACTTCATTCTTATCCATGTACTTACATACATGTTGTTTAATAATTTGTTCAAAGATCTTTCCTGGTATAGAAGTCAGACTCACTGGCCTATAGTTCCCTGGGTCCACCTTCTTCCCCTTTTTGAAGATAGGAACAACATTTGCTCTTCTCCAGTCTTCTGGGACTTCTCCTGTTCTCCAAGAATTTTCAAAGATTATGGAGAGTGGTTCTAAAATTTCTTCTACGATCTCCTTCAGTACTCTGGAGTGTAATTCATCTGGACCTGGAGACTTGAACTCATTTATGTTAGCTAAATATTCCCTCACAATCTTTCTGTTTACAGATAACTTGGATTCTTCTATTCCTTTAAAAGGACAGTGAAGATCAGTTGATGTTACATTTTCTTTCTGAGAGAAAACAGATGCAAAATAGGAATTAAAAAGTTCGGCCTTCTCAACATCCTCTCTTACCATTTCTCCATTTTCATCCTGTAAAAATCCTATAGCATCTTTGACTTTTCTTTTACTTTTGACATACCCCCAAAATCCTTTTTTATTGCTTTTGACATCTCTTGCAAGCCTTAATTCATTGTCAGCTTTAGCTAACCTGATACGTGCCCTGCAGGATCTGCAGACTGCATTATAATCTTCTTTAGATATGCCTCCCTCTTTCCATTTAATAAACATTTCTTTCTTTCTTTTTAGCATGTGTTTAAGTTCTGTGTTCATCCATCCTGGTTTCCTTAAATGCTTCCCATTCTTCCTACTTTTCGGGATTGTTAACGATTGTGCTTTGAGATTCTCATTTTTAAAAATTTCCCATCCTTCCTGGACATTTTTGTCCTTAAGGACTTCCAGCCATTGGATCCCTCATATTCTCTTTCTGAGTCTCTTAAAATCTGCCTTTCTAAAATCTAACCTTGAAGTTTGAGTCTTCACATGTCTTCCTCCTCTAGTTATCCAAAATTCTATAATAGCATGATCGCTGCCTCCTAGGGTCCCAGCCACCTTTACCTCCTCAACCATTTCCTCCCTGTTTATAAGGATTAGATCCAAAGTAGCAGATCCCCTTGTTTTCTCCCCTACCTTTTGGAAGATAAAGTTGTCAGCAAGAGAGGATAAGAATTTGCTTGACCTGTTAGTTTTACTTGAGAGAGATTCCCAACAAATGTCTGGATAGTTGAAATCTCCCATGACCACTACGTCATATTTTTTGGAGAACTTGGTCATTTGATACATAAAGAGTAGTGTTGAGCCACCCCCGTAGTGTTCGGGTTCGGTTCGGTTCGTCGAACACCGGGATGTTCGAGGAACTGTCGTCGAACTGTTCGTCGAACACCTTAGAACACCGTCGAACACCGTTAAAACCAATGGCAGGCAAACAAAAACACATAGAAACACATAGAAAACACCTTCAAAGGTGTCCAAAAGCTGACAAACTGCTCAGAAGACGCTCTCTTTAAAAAAGCCGGCCGGCAATTCAGCAGCGGCATACACCGGTACCCGACAATTTAGACAAGAAGGAATAGAGCCTCACACATAGATTAGATAGATAGAAACATGTCAGTCACATATATATGAAGTACAGTGACAGTGTTGCTTACTGTACTTGTCATTTAGTGTAAAGGATTTATCCAAAAAAATAATAGTGTTTTCATGCACCGTCTCTTTAAAAAAGCCGGCCGGCAATTCAGCATCTGTACCCGACAATTTAGAATAGAAGGAATAGAGAATCACACATAGATTAGATAGATAGAAACATGTCAGTCACATATATAAGAAGTACAGTGACAGTGTTGATTACTGTACTTGTCATTTAGTGTAAAGGATTTATTTAAAAAAATAATAGTGTTTTCATGCACTGTCTCTTTAAAAAAGCCGGCCGGCAATTCAGCATCTGTACCCGACAATTTAGAATCGAAGGAATAGAGAATCACACATAGATTAGATAGATAGAAACATGTCAGTCACATATATATGAAGTACAGTGACAGTGTTGATTACTGTACTTGTCATTTAATGTTAAAATAAAGGATTTATTAAAAAAAAAATGGGCGCGGGGGTCCCCATAATTTTAGTCTCTAGCGGAGGTTAAGCAGACGGCTGGGGCAGATGTTTGAAGCCTGGGAAGGGGGTAATACCCACGGAGCTCCCCAGGCTACTAATATGAGCCCCCAGCTGAATACCTAGCCTTTACTAGCTCTCCGCACGCGACCAATCAGTGATCTTGGCGCTAAAGTTAAACACCGCTCTGCTGATTGGTCGCGGACGCTGCCCGCGACCAATCACCGATTTCGGCGCCACATTTAAATAGCGGCCGCGACCAATCAGCGAGCTTGGCGACAAATTTAAACAACGCTCTGCTGATTGGTCGCGGACGCCAGACGCGTCCAATCAATGAGATTGGCGCCAAATTTAAACAACGCTCTGCTGATTGGTCGCGGACTCCAGCCGCGACCAATCAGCGAGATTGGCGCCAAATTTAAACCCCGCTCTGCTAATTGGTCGCGGATGCCGGCCGCGACTAATCAGCATTATTGGCGCCAAATTTAAACACCGCTCTGCTGATTGATCGCGGTCGCCGTCCGCGACCAATCAGTAGTATTGGCGCCAAATTTAAACCCTGCTCGGCTGATTGGTCACGGTTGCCGGCCGCGACCAATCAGCAGTATTGGCGCCAAATTTAAACCCCGCTCTGCTGATTGGTCACAGTTGCCTTCCGCGACCAATCAGCGATTTTGACGCCAAATTTAAACACCGCTCTGCTGATTGGTCGCGGCCGGCGATTGCGACCAATCAGCATTATTGGCGCCAAATTTAAACCCCGCTCTGCTGATTGGTCGTGACCGCCGGCCGCGACTAATCAACATTGTTGCCGCCAAATTTAAACACCGCTCTGCTGAATGGTCGAGGTCGTGACCAATCACCATTATTGGCGCCAAATTTAAACACCGCTTTGCTGATTGGTCGCAACCACAACCTATCAGCATTATTGGCGCAAAATTTAAACCCCGCTCTGCTGATTAGTCGCGACCGCCGGCCGTGACCAATCAGTGATATAGTCGCCAAATTTCAACACCGCTTTGCTGATTGGTCGCGGTTGCTGGCCGCGACCAGTCAGCGATTTTGGCGCCAAATTTAAACCCCGCTCTGCTGATTGGTCACAGTTGCCTTCCGCGACCAATCAGCGATTTTGACGCCAAATTTAAACACCGCTCTGCTGATTGGTCGCGGCCGGCGATTGCGACCAATCAGCATTATTGGCGCCAAATTTAAACCCCGCTCTGCTGATTGGTCTTGACCGCCGGCCGCGACTAATCAACATTGTTGCCGCCAAATTTAAACACCGCTCTGCTGAATGGTCGAGGTCGTGACCAATCACCATTATTGGCGCCAAATTTAAACACCGCTTTGCTGATTGGTCGCAACCACAACCTATCAGCATTATTGGCGCAAAATTTAAACCCCGCTCTGCTGATTAGTCGCGACCGCCGGCCGTGACCAATCAGTGATATAGTCGCCAAATTTCAACACCGCTTTGCTGATTGGTCGCGGTTGCTGGCCGCGACCAGTCAGCGATTTTGGCGCCAAATTTAAACACCGCTCTGCTGATTGCGCCGGGTCTGCCGCATACATATTCTAGAATACCCGATGCGTTAGAATCGGGCCACCATCTAGTTTCATGAAATAATTTTAAAAAAAATTGACGTGGGGCTTCGCACTATATTTGTGTCCAGCCAGGTACAGCAGGCAGGAACGGGCTGCCCCCAACCACCAGCTGCCTATTTGTACCTGGCCGGACACAACAATATAGGGAAGCCCTTTTTTTCTTAATTATTTCATGAAATAATTAAAAAAAAAAATAAGTGGGGCTTCGCCCTATTTTTGTGTCCAGCCAGGTACAACTAGGCAGCTGGGGGCTGGAATCTGCAGCGCAGGGAGGCCCAAGCTTTCTGGGTCCCCCCAGCTGCAAATTGCAGTCCGCAGCCACCCCGGAAAATGGCGCGTTCATAGAAGCGCCATCTTCTGGCGCTGTACCCAACTCATCCAGGGCCCTGGTGCGGTGGCTCACTGGGTAATAAAGGGGTTAGGGCCAGCTTGACATTATCAGCTGGCCCTAAGCCCGAAATTCATGGGGTCACGCCAATATTAGACATGACCACTATGAATTTCTAGTAAAGTATTTAAAAAAAACACAACACCCAGAAAAAAGTCCTTTAATTGAAATAAACACACAATTCTTTATTGTTCTAAATTAACCCATACTTACCATCACGCCCATTCCAGCTGAAGCCAACGATCTCCTGCAATAAAAGTAAAATAATAAAACAACCTCATCCTTACCTTTCCATGGTTCCCAGACAGCTTCAGCTCTGCTACATCGAGATGACAGGCTGGACTGTAGCAGAACGCTGCCATCCAGCCTGTCATCCCGCAGACACTGAGAAGCGCAGGCATGCTTGCGCTCCTCAGTGTCTCTCTGTGACGGCATCCAGATGAGCCGAGGTCATGTCCAATGAACTCAGCTCACCTCATGTACGTCACTGACAGCGTGGAAGAATTCTCCTGCACTCAGCGCTTCAGCGTGAGAATTCTCCCACGCTGTCAGTGACGTACATGAGGTCAGCTGAGTTCAATGGACATGAATGAGCTCACCTCATGCACGTCACTGACAGCGTGGGAAAATTCTCCTGCACTCAGCGCTTCAGCGTGAGAATTTTCCCACGCTGTCAGTGACGTGCATGAGGTGAGCTCATTCATGTCCAATGAACTCGGCTCACCTCATGCACGTCACTGACAGCGTGGGAAAATTCTCACGCTGAAGCGCTGAGTGCAGGAGAATTCTCCCACGCTGTCAGTGACGTGCATGAGGTGAGCCGAGTTCATTGTCGGCTCATCTTTATGCCGTCACAGCGAGACACTGAGGAGCGCAAGCATGCCTGCGCTTCTCAGTGTCTGCGGGATGACAGGCTGGATGGCAGCGTTCTGATGCGGTCCAGCCTGTCATCTCAATGTAGCAGAGCTGAAGCTGTCCTGGGAACCATGGAAAGGTAAGGATGAGGTTGCTTTATTATTTTACTTTTATTGCAGGAGATCGTTGGCTTCAGCTGGAATGGGCGTGGTGGTAAGTATGGTTTAATTTAGAACAATAAAGGATTGTGTCTTTATTTCAATTAAAGGACTTTATTCTGGGTGTTTGTGTTTTCTTTTAACTTTGACTATGGGGTTAGTAATGGGGGTGTCTTATAGACGCCTCTCCATTACTAACCTGGGCTTGATGTCAGCTGGCATTATAAGCTGACATCAACCCCAGCCCTATTACCCCACTGCCACCGCACCAGGGCAGTGGGAAGAGCGAGGCTAAGTGCCAGAATTGGCGCATCCTATGGATGCGCCATTTCTGGGGCAGCTGACGGCTGGTGTTTCTAGCCTGGGAGGGGGCCAATATTCATGGCACCCTTCCTGGGCTATTAATATCAGCCCCCAGCTGTCTGCCTAGCCTTTGCTAGCTATTAAAATAGGGGGGACCCCACGTCATTTTTTGGGGGGGGTCCCCCATTTTAATAGCTAGTAAAGGCTAGGTATTCAGCTGGGGGCTGATATTAGTAGCCTGGGAAGCTCCGTGGGTATTACCCCCTTCCCAGGCTTCAAACATCTGCCCCAGCCGTCTGCTTAACCTCCGCTAGAGACTAAAATTACGGGGAACCCCACGCCAATTTTTTTTTAAATAAATCCTTTATTTTAACACTAAATGACAAGTATAGTAATCAACACTGTCACTGTACTTCATATATATGTGACTGACATGTTTCTATCTATCTAATCTATGTGTGATGCTCTATTCCTTCTATTCTAAATTGTCGGGTACAGATGCTGAAATGCCGGCCGGCTTTTTTAAAGAGACAGTGCATGAAAACACTATTATTTTTTTTAATAAATCCTTTACACTAAATGACAAGTACAGTAAGCAACACTGTCACTGTACTTCATATATATGTGACTGACATGTTTCTATCTATCTAATCTATGTGTGATTCTCTATTCTTTCTATTCCAAATTGTCGGGTACCGCTGCTGAATTGCCGGCCGGCTTTTTTAAAGAGACGGTGCATGAAAACACTATTATTTTTTTTGATAAATCCTTTACACTAAATGACAAGTACAGTAATCAACACTGTCACTGTGCTTCATATATATGTGGCTGACATGTTTCTATCTATCTAATCTATGTGTGAAGCTCTATTCTTTCGGTTCTAAATTGTCGGGTACCGGTGTATGCCGCTGCTGAATTGCCGGCTTTTCATGTTTCACTGTTGGCACTGTTCCCATCGATTTGGGCAATCACTGTAATGCCACAACCACCATGGCTGTGGCATTACAGTGAGTGGCAGACAATCCCTGCATGATTGGTGCTCTAAATAGCACCAGACATGCAGGACAAGCTTTTGGTGTACGAACAGTTATCGAACATAACCTCGAACAGCCGAATTTTTTGCAAATCGTTCGGGTTCGTTGAACAACTTGAACACCGCCCAAAACAGCTCGAATTTGAGATTGGCGAACAGTTCTAGTCGAACACCGCTCATCTCTAATAAAGAGTTCATCCATATCTTCAGCTTGCCCAGGTGGCCTGTAGTAAATGCCTACAATGGTGTCCTTTCCGTTGTTCTCTCCTTGTATTCTTACCCAAACAGTTTCCACAGAACTCCCAGTCTCTGAAGCTTCAATCTCTGTGCAGATATATGCTTTTCTAACATACAATGCGACACCTCCTCCTCGTTTATCAAGTCTGTTTCTTGCAAATAAGTTGTATCCTTTTAGCCTTTTATTCCAATCATGTGTATCGTCCCACCAAGTTTCAGTGATTCCAATGACATCATATTTCTTTTCCTGCATTAGTAGTTCCAATTCTCCTTGTTTGTTGCCCATGCTTTGTGCATTTGTATAAAAACATTTTAGTTTGTGATTGGTTTCTCTTCCTCCCATATTTTTATTATTTAAATTGTTTTGTCTTTGTTCTTCCTTTCCACTTCCAGTAGCAGAGATCTCAATAGTATTTGTCAGCTGTATGGCTTTTCTGGCCTTTTGCTTCCCTTCCCACATTGTTCTAGTTTAAAGCTCTCCTGATGAGTGTAGCAAGGCGACTTCCAAATACATGTTTTCCAGTCTTCGTAAGGTGCACCCCATCTCTAGCAAGTAGTCCATCGTATAGGTAATTCATTCCGTGATCCAGAAATCCAAATCCTTGTTGATGGCACCATCGACGTAGCCAGTTGTTCACCTGTAGAATCTTATTCCACCTCATTGTTCCATGGCCATCCACTGGGAGGATGGATGAGAAGACCACCTGCTCTCCCAATTCTTTCACTTTCTTGCCTAAGTCTTCAAAGTCACTGCAGATGGTTTCCAGGTCCTTTCTTGCGGTGTCATTTGTCCCCACATGTATTAGCAGGAATGGGTAGTGATCTGTAGGTCTGAAGAGTCTTGATATCCTGTCAGACACATCTTTAATTTTTGCTCCAGGAAGACAGCACATTTCTCTTGAGGTTATGTCTGGTCTGCAGATAGCGGCCTCTGTTCCTCTTAACAGGGAATCCCCCATGACCACCACTCTCCGTTTTTTCTTCACAATATTCTTCTTTCTCCATCCAGGAGGATTCTGAGGGCTTACAAGGTTATTCATTGCTGGCAAAGTCTTATCTTGCTGTATTTCTTCATGGTTCTCCTGCTAGAGAGCCTGGTACTGGTTCCTGAGCAGTATGGGTGCTGACTGCCTCTCGATCCTCCTGCTTCTGTGGGTCACATGCTTCCATTCCTCTGTTTCGTCAGGTGCAGTTCGAATTTCTTCTCTTTCTGAATCATGAAGAGATAATTCTGCTCTGTCTAAGAACTCTTCACCTTCCTTAATAATTTTCAAGGTAGTTAACCTCTCTTCTAGATTTCGCAACTTTTCCTCCAACAGTGACACAAGCTTGCATTTCTGGCATGTGAAGTTTGGCTTTTCCACTGGCAAGTCTGTGAACATGTAGCAGGATATGCAGCTCACCAAATGGCTCCTGGACTCTTCCATGTTCTTACTGTTAATGTTCTGAAAACAGTGAAAAAAGCTTCAATATGCGCGCGCCTACCGGCGCGCGGTTTACCGATGTCCTCTTTCCAGCTCCAACAGCCAAAATCCAGTGTTCTTTGAGCTCGCGGAGACTCTTCACTTACCCCAAAATGCAGTGGGAATATGCAAATTATCTCCTCAGGACTCCTCCCCTGGTTTACCGATGTCCTCTTTCCAGCTCCAACAGCCAAAATCCAGTGTTCTTTGAGCTTGCGGAGACTCTTCACTTACCCCAAAATGCAGTGGGAATATGCAAATTATCTCCTCAGGACTCCTCCCCTGGTTTACCGATGTCCTCTTTCCAGCTCCAACAGCCAAAATCCAGTGTTCTTTGAGCTTGCGGAGACTCTTCACTTACCCCAAAATGCAGTGGGAATATGCAAATTATCTCCTCAGGACTCCTCCCCTGGTTTACCGATGTCCTCTTTTCAGCTCCAACAGCCAAAATCCAGTGTTCTTTGAGCTCGCGGAGACTCTTCACTTACCCCAAAATGCAGTGGGAATATGCAAATTATCTCCTCAGGACTCCTCCCCTGGTTTACCGATGTCCTCTTTCCAGCTCCAACAGCCAAAATCCAGTGTTCTTTGAGCTTGCGGAGACTCTTCACTTACCCCAAAATGCAGTGGGAATATGCAAATTATCTCCTCAGGACTCCTCCCCTGGTTTACCGATGTCCTCTTTCCAGCTCCAACAGCCAAAATCCAGTGTTCTTTGAGCTTGCGGAGACTCTTCACTTACCCCAAAATGCAGTGGGAATATGCAAATTATCTCCTCAGGACTCCTCCCCTGGTTTACCGATGTCCTCTTTCCAGCTCCAACAGCCAAAATCCAGTGTTCTTTGAGCTTGCGGAGACTCTTCACTTACCCCAAAATGCAGTGGGAATATGCAAATTATCTCCTCAGGACTCCTCCCCTGGTTTACCGATGTCCTCTTTTCAGCTCCAACAGCCAAAATCCAGTGTTCTTTGAGCTCGCGGAGACTCTTCACTTACCCCAAAATGCAGTGGGAATATGCAAATTATCTCCTCAGGGCTCCTCCCCTGGTTTTGATTGCAGGTCATCGGTGACATGATTGCAGGTCATCGGTGACATGATTGCAGGTCACCGATGGGTTGGCATGACAACCCCTGGGTCTGCAGGAGACCCCTGTGGTTGTCATAGCCCAGCGGTCGGTGCTTATAGCAGATGAGCACTATTGTTACACATAGCAGGGCTGGAGACTATTGAAGCATGTGTAAAGTGAAACAAAATGTTTTTAAAAATATTAAAAAAAATAAAAAATATATAAAAGTCCAAATCACTCCTCTTTCTACTCATTCAAAATAAAACAATAAAAAAAAAAATCAGAAATACACATATTTGGTATTGTCGCATTCAGACTCACCCGATCTATCAATATATAAAAATAATTAATCTGATTGGTAAACGGCGTAACAAGAAAAAAAATCAAAACGCCAGAATTATGTTTTTTCAGTCGCTGAAACATTGCAATAAAATGCAATAACGGGCGATCAAAGCATCGAATCTACACCAAAATGGTATCACAATGGTGCACAAAAGATAAGCCCTCACTCGGCCCCAGATCCCAAAAAATGGAGATGCTACGGGTCTCGGAATGTCACCATTTTTTTTTTTTTTTTTTACAAACTTTGGATTTTTTTTCACCACTTAAATAAAAAAAAACCTATACATGTTTGGTATCTGCAAACTCATAATGACCTGGAGAATCGTAATGGCAGGTCAGTTTTATTTATTTATTTAGTGAATATGGTAAAAAAAAAAGAAACTAATGTGGAATTGTACTTTTTTTTTGCAATTTCACAACAATTGGAACTTTTTTTCCCATTTTCTAGTACACTATATGATAAAACCAATGGTGTTGTTCAAAAGTACAACTTGTCCCACAAAAAACAAGACCTCACATGGCCATATTGACGAATAAAATAAAAAAGTTATGGCTCTGGGAAGAAGAAGGGCAAACAACAAAAATGGGAAAAACGGAAAAACCCAAAGTGATAAAAGGGGATTGTTCTGTGCGCATAGGTTACCATGTTATCAGCAACACATCACCTGATTTCTTGCCTTATAAATGGGGTTGGGACCATCAGTTGTGTTGTGCAGAAGTCAAGAACAATGGCTAGAAATAAAACATATAGGCCCCGACTAATGAGGACAGGTGTGAAAAACGCTGGGTTGGAGTCAGATATTTCTTATTCATTAAGAGGGCCCATATTTTAATGAATTCAGTGCAGCTGAGAACTTGTATGCGCCTTGCCACAAATATTACTCCAGTTGGCATAAGATACACCATAAGAAAGTCATATCTGAGCTTACTATGTCTGTATTTTCACACGTCTATATCGGTGAGTGTCACTCCTGTTGTGGACTTTCAACTTTGTTAATTTTTTTTGAGGATTGAAGGAAAATGGCACATCCACAAATCTCATTTAAAATGTTACTTTTTTATTGATTATCCATAAGAAATAGAATAAAGATTAAATGGCACATGGCATGGACTTGAAATTCACTGACACATTTTTGCCATCTAAGCAGTCCGTGAACAAGGGCGCTGAGTTGCCAGAAATGCATCAGTGAACTTTCAGACTATGCCATGTGGATTTTAATCTATTTTCTATTTTTTTATGGATAATCATTAAAGAAGTAACCTTTTTTAATGAGATTTGTAAATGTGCCATTTTCCTCCAATCTTCAAAAAAAAAAAGTACCATGTAAAGTACACCAAATCTTGTTATCAGATAAGCTGTGGCGTCACGCCCCAGTTCCACCCCAGTCTCAACCCAGCTGCGCCCATTTTGGCAGAGCTGGGCGAAACTGTTCAGTCACAGCAATTTTGCACAACCTCAGGTCGTGCAAACATTTTACAACTTATCAAAATATTTTACGCCAGTTTTCTGGCCAAAATATTTTGATGATTCTGGGCCATAGCACGAAACATACTAAACAATCTTTAAGCAATAAACTGGATTCTCCACTTTGTTTCAGAAAGTAGAATAATATCTAGCATTTCTTAACTCAAGCTATTAACAAATATTGTGGATATATTGTTATTGCCCTAATGCCATTGTAAGTGGGAATGTTGTAATGTATGGTCACTAGGAAAACTTATTCAATATACAGAATAGAGGCTGTGCAATTTTGTGGAATGTCATTAAAAAGAAGTTAATATACATGCATATGTGACAATTGGGGGTTAAATTAGCTTTTGGGAATGGCATCTTCTGCAATATATGGCTGGCAGAGAGCACTTTTAACTACAACATAGAGGATTGGCATTATCATAACACACAGCAAAACTGCTTACATCACAGCATAAAAATAAATCTTCAAACCTCTGGCCGATATCGCCTTCCTCACCATTCTCACAGGCCAGAGACTACTGCCAGACCCTCAAAATACCACAAAGGACACATTTAACAATACCGTAAAATTTTTAGAAAATGTAAACTTAGACTTGACAGTCTTAAGATGCACCAAATTTATCATAGTGGTTCACGTTGATTGACAAATCTGTGTAGTCATTCTCCCCCACAGTGTCCATACCATTCTTCATGATGGTGATTCTCAAAGCCCGTGAACAGTCTGCCTTTCCCCAGACTGCGAGAATTTAGGTGAAAATACTAAAGTTTTCTTTTGAGATTTTTTTTCATGGTTTAGTTTTAATACGAGATATAATTTTAGAGGACCCTCGCAGATGTCGCTTAAAGAGGCTCAGTAGGCAGCCCAAAACATGGATGGATGGAGTATAAGCCCACGCTGCTCTCCCCAAAATCCAACAACCAGGTCAAAAGATTATTTCTCAGCTGCAATCAATAAGAACTCAAACAATTATTAGTCATACAACAGAATTAAAAATTAAAGCTGTGTTGTAGAGATGACCAGATCGATCCAGGGAGGATCGAGTTTGAGTCGAATTCCCTAAAATTCATGGTCTCAGGTTAATTCAAACATTTTGAGATTCAATTTGCAGTTTGCAAAAAAAGACTTGCTCAGGCACCATTTCCCACACTGCTAATGCATCACAGAACAGGCAAACTTCATTTTACATTGCCACATTGGCCTCCCCATAATGCTTTGCAACTATGACATCTAGCGGATTATTATACCTTGTACAGTGGTAGTCAGTACCTGGGCCAAAACAGATCAGCTTTTCCCAATGGAGTATAGTTTGTACCGCATAGTCGTTTTCTAACTCCAGAGTCACTGGGTTAGTCTCAGTCTCTTGTAGAGTGTAAGCTTTCATGGTTAACAGGGTCCTCTCATTCTCTCCTGTAGAGTGTAAGCTCTTATGGTCAGCAGGGTCCTCTCATTCTTTCCTGTAGAGTGTAAGCTCTTATGATAAATAGGGTCCTCTCTTTCCCTCATGTAGAATGTAAGCTGTTATGGTCAGCAGAGTCCTCTCTTTTTCTCTCCTTTAGAGTGTAAGCTCTTATGATCAGCATTTTCCTCTCTCTCTACTCTCCCCCACGTGTATTTTCCGAGCAATTACAAGCTTTACAGTATTGAGATTTGTGAAAATTTATTTGCCTCAAATCAAATTTTTGTGAAAATTCCACAAAGTCGTCAAATTCAAATTTCAAAAAGTTCACTCATCTCTACTAAGTTATTATTTGTTGGAATGGACAACAGGGACAGATAATTTTTTATTTTAGACAATTTCAAACATTTGACCCTCAGTTATAATGAAACAATGGTTAAGTATATAGAATACACAGAATATCCATTAAAAGGAATGTCAGTAAAAGAGCAAATGACGCTACAAATGCAAATGTTTTCAGTAATGATATTAGGTTGTTGGTTACCTTGTAGCCATCAGGAATACATTGAGAAAATGTTACATTATAACTTGTTTAATTTTTGCTAATGATCCCATATACCATTTTCATTAGTCATGATGTGAGGTTTCTGTTAAAATTATTAAATGATTCCTTTATACATTTGAAAATACAACCTTCTCCTCTATAATAGTATTTAGCAGATTCTTCTGATATTGATCCAGTCTTTACTGGGAAACCACAATAGATAGTTTAGTTTCCATTTCTCACTATCCCCAATCATTACAGTGCTGGTATAGGTTTTCTTCTCACTTCCTATAAGAGATAGATGCAGAATTTCAGTATTACTGATGTCATCAATTCACTTATTGATGTTCTATTCTAGTTGTGACTTCTTATAGTATAACATAAGAAATGTAGGAAACATATAGAACATTCCTTCCAGTAAGCTATGATGTAATGTTTAGTGTACAGTAATTGCTAAGCAATATCTAATTAGGGTTTGCTGATATATAGCTAGTCCTTTTTTTACTAGAAGACATTAATCTATATTATTTATACCAATTGTAATATTATCAATAAAGGTGTTGTCCATTACAAAACTCACGATAAGTAATGTTTGAATATACAAAAATAATCATTGCTTAAAGAGGACAGATTTGTAGGTCTTTTCTTGATGATCTGGCCTAGAGCACCAGGATAAGACCATGCCTAAAGTCCCTGTAACGATTGGAACGCCGGTTGAATGTGTATGAGGGATACGGCGCTGCTATGAATGACTCTGACCTAGTATAGTGGCAAATAACTTTCTTTATACTGGTCACACAAATGACAGCGTTAAACGATTCTACAAAATATGGGCCACAACAGCCACTAACACAAATTACAAGTTATGCAGCCCGAGAGAGCCCAAGTGCCAATCTCGCGGGAATGAGCCAAACTACCCCTGGGCTATGCCGCTCCCACCCTTATTCAGTACAGGGCCTACCCAGGATGTTACCGTGGACGTGGCACGTGGTCCTCCCAGGAATATAACCTTACACTCCCCTCCCACACTAATACAATGGGATCTGGGTACCCTTGTTTTCCCCTTAGAGAACGCTCATATATATATATTTCGCCAACACGTTACCTATACAGTATACAGTTTCTTTTCTTACAAGAGCAAAGAGAAATCTCTCAGACTTAATACATATACAAACAGTTAACAAACTAAACCTTTTATGAGACCCTGATCTCTGGCCACAGGGTTTGATCAGCTTCTCCTTCTCACCAAGCTCTCCAGCACATCCAGGTGTAAGCAGGAATTAGAATCAATCTCAGTCTCAAAGTGTAGTTCACAACAGGGCTCCTTTGTAGTATCCACGTACGCAGTCTTAGTATACCAGATCCTTCACAATCTCTGGGTCAAGCCTGATCAGTCCATCAGCAGTGATATACACCAGGCACTTCTCAGCACTACTGGAATCACTAACTAGCTTTCCCTAACTGACTACACAGTTGGTGACCAGTCACATATCTCAGTTACTCACAAGGCACAGCTTCTTCTTGGACACATAGTCTGGCTGCAGTCTGTACAAGCTCCCAAACGTCCCCTAGGAATCAGTCATGTCTCGTCTCCTCAGACAACTTACTGGTTCTGTGTTTCCAGGGCTTTTTTACAGATCCCCGGGCTTTTTCTTTACTTCTTTCTTGCTGACCCCTAATGGCCGGACTAAGTCATTACAGGAGAAATTTATACTGTCAGTAATATGAACTCATTACTAAAAAGACATGTCAACATGTTACATCCCGCCCTGAGCACGGGCATATCATTAACTCAAAACTGCAAACACTGATTGCACAAGAACCAAAAGATGGATTTATTCACCTCAGGTATCATATTAATCAGTGCAGCAGCCTCAACATGACACTGGGGACAGAGCTGCATGGATGACCAGTTGTACAAGGGTTACCCCGGCGGCTTCTCCCCACTTACTGACAGTGACTGGCAAGCCTCTTACTGCATGCACATATAGGCAAAGGCTTGTCAGTTACTGTCAGCGGGTTGGGAGAAGCCGCCAGGGACCCGCCTGTACGATTAGTGCACACTGCGGCTTCGGTCTCCGGCAGCTATTAAAAATGTGTTTTTCTCTGAAACGCTGCAGAGATTCAGGAATAAAAACCAAATAAGGCTGTGATCGTACAGCCAATGGCTGATACATGCTGCCCATGGTTTGTATAACATTTGATCTTGTTTAGAATATTGTTATAATTTATTTTATAATTACTGTTCATAAAATCTATAATTTATTCATACATTGAAACATGTATCAGCTGACAGGTTCCTTTTAATGGGAATCGGTCAGCAGGATTTCACCCTCCCAAACTTATTACATGCACATGTAGCTCTTTCAAAGACAAGTCCAGCAATACCTTTACATGGCCAGTCCTTCCTCTGTTACTGAGAAATCAGCGTTTGAATTGAAATGCAAATGAGGCTGAAGATCTGAAGCCTCTGTCGCTCCAGCTCTATTCCCTGGAGAGTGCCGCATCCTTCTGCATGACTGACAGCTTCTACACTGTGTGAATCAAGGCAAAGAAGCTGTCTGTCAAGCAGGAGGAGGCAGCTTTGGGTGGGGAATAAAGCTGGAGTGACAGAGGTTCTAGTTCTACAAATAGTTCTTCAGTCTCATTTGCATATCAGTTAAAGAGATGCGTGAGGACCAGGAAATTTTATGTTTTTTGCGCTTTCATTTTTGACTCCCCTTCTCCCAAAATCCATAACTTTTTTTATGTGTCCATCAACAAAGCTATGTGAGGATTTATTTTTTGAGGGAAAAATTGAAATTTTGAGTGACATCATTCATTTTACCATGTGATGTACTGAAAAACTTGAAAAAAATTCCAAGTATGACAAAATAGTAAAAAAAAGCAATTTCTACATTGTTTTTTGGGTTTATTTTTATGGCATTCATTATGCAGTAAAAATGACCTGGCAGTATGATTTTTTAGATCAGTACAAGTATGTCAATACCAAAGTGTTTTCATATTTTAAAAGTCAAAAAAATGCAGAAGTTTGTAAAAAATATATTTGGTTTGTGCCACCATTTTCTGAGATCTGTAACTTTTTTAATTTTCTGTCAATGGAGCCATGTGAGGGCTTGTTTTCTGTGTGCTGAGCTTATATTTTTATTGATACCATTTTGGTATGCAAACATTTTTTATCCGTTTATTGTATTTTTTGTGGGGATTGCAGTGACCAAAAAAATCAACTTTTGTGTTTTAACTCTTTTCTTTAGCCGTTTAATAAATGGTTAAAAGAAATTATATCATGATATATCAAACTTCTATGGATACGTTTATACCAAATATGTTAATTTTTTAAAATATTTTTTTTTAAATGGCAAAAGGAAGGTTATTTAAACTTTTATATTTAAAAAAAATATGTTTTAAAACTTTTTTTTTACTTTATTTTTTAGTGCCTTAAGGGGACTTGAACTTACTATTGTTTGATCACTTATATTATATATGACATTATGGCATATTACAGCTCCATAGTGAAATTGCAGTTTTCCTATGAGCTAAGCCTGTGGCTGAGCTTCACAGGAGGACCATGATGGTTGTTAAAGGGGCCTTTAGCCGGCCCCTGGCTACTATGAAAACACATTGATTTGTCAAGATCACTTCACAGAGGGCTAATGGGAGCTGGTGCACACATTTAAAAGCTGCTGTCAGTGATTGGTTATCTCAGTAGTTAAACAGCAGTGATCGGAGTAAGCTTCAGCTGCTCCTGTTACACGCATATGGTAGCTGCATAACACAACCGGCATCTGCTGGGAATGGTGTAGGCTCAGTTCCAGAACCCGATCAATAAACCCACCGTGACGGCATGATGTAAATTTATATCATGCATTTGTAATTGGTTTAATTTTACATTTTATTTTTATGTTCATACAGTATTACCACCAATGCAATGTTCAGATTTTAACTATTATTCTGCATTAGATGTTGTAAATGCGATTCATACAGATATACAGGCAGGCAGGTGCTGGCGGGCATGGCTGATATACAGGAACACATGGCAAGTACAGGTAGACAGGTACAGAACAGGTATATTGACTGGTGGGTACAGGGGACCTTAGAACTAGCAAGCATGCAGAGTATTGAAATGACACATTGCTCAGGCACCTCCCAACAGGCGGAGGTGCCTTTAAGAGGAAGTGTTGCCCAGCCATTGGCTGGGGACACTTTAGGACATCGCGCGCTGTCACTTTCTGTCACTTTAAGAGACAGGGAGCGCACACTCTAAGCACAGTGCCCGGGGATCTGCGAGTGGTGTGCAGACCCTAGGCAGCAGGAGGAGGAAGTGTGGGACGGGGGCCGCGGCGGTGAGTGAGTTGGTGTCCCTGTCAGGGGAGAAGCGTGTAGGAATGCGGCGCTACAGTTTGTCAGCAGTTCTTATAAACCAAATAGCATCCAACCAGGAACCGTGACTCAAGCACAAAACGGAAGGGCTGGTGGAGCGTTAATGCAGATAGCCAAGAGCATTTTAGCTTAATTTACTGTCTTTGAAGCACTTGCAGAGGCGACATGCACTAGAATGAAACTTCATTTTCGCATTCTTTCTGCTATTAAAACAATTCAAAAAGGTATATTTTTACAACTCTTCTACATAGTTCACATTACAATTCAGACTGACATTAATAATAAATTCTCTCCAGGTATATTTACCTCTACATGGCACCCTCAGGTACTTGGAGGCTATAATAATTGTACTAGACCTCATGTCTTGAGCGTTGTCACATGGGATGCCTCTATGGGAATTTTGCCTTTAGTAACAAACTATCAGGGTAGAAGAAGAGAAATTTGTGCTGTTGTGAGTTCAGATCATTAGACCTGAGATTGGGACATTTTTATGGCCAACGTACAGTGCCTCTATTATCGGCCTTATACACATGTCAATGGTCATACAATTGATCGCTCATAGGGACAATCAGGGAGCGAGCAGTGATAATTTGCTTGATTACGGCTAATTGCATCTTTTATACTGAACTATAAATTATTGCTGGTCAGTAGTACATTGCCCTGTGCAAAACAAAGATGTGCTGCTGAAAATAATGTAAAGTAGGAAACTCTTATGATAATTGCAACATGTAAATGTTATTGTGGGCAATGTATCTACTTTTGCAAAAGTACCCATAGGCTCAAGTGAAACCACGCCAAGCTTTAATTTTTCAGAATTTGGAAGCCCCCTGCCTTCCTATGCTCCTGCTTTAATGCAATTCAAGGCTCATGGACATGGCGGTCTTATGGCTCTTTTCCATATGGAGGTATTACATCATCTGGAGAAATATCTGTGGCATGCTTCATTGGGCTTTCTTTGTATGAAGACATTCCCCTTAGAAGTAATGCATCAATATATACGGCATTCAGCAGAGCCTGTACAGCACAAAATAGACGCCACACAGCTTTGCATTAAGGAGCTCTGAAACCTCAATGCATTGCCTTACAGGCTTTGTGGGAGTGGCCAACCTTGTGTATGAGCTCTTAGAAACGAACATTCAATAGAATTTTAAAGGGTTATTCCCACTTTCATAGATGAGTGATGTTAGATAGTGCTTGGGAAAAAAGCACTTTTGCAATTTACTGTTTATTAAATTTTGCAGCTGTTCTTGAAATATTAACACTTATCTTTTGTTTATAGCTTAATGCCTGGGAGATTGACCACCGCTGCTGTCTAACTTCTAAGCAAGGCACTGAACTGGCCAGGATTAGAAGATTACAATGTGCAATCCCAGGCAGCTTCAAAATTGTGCTTATAAATTCCATAGAAAAGAGCTTGTAAGCACTGTGCAAGCTCGCTGCTAGACAGCAGTGGTAGTCATCAACTAGGCAATGATCTGTAAATAAAAGTGATATCTCAATAAAGGCTAAAAATGTAATTGATAAATTGCATAAGTGCTTGGTATTACAAGCACTCTCAGACAATACCCATCTATGAAGGTGGGAATAACCCTTTAAGACACAAACACATTACAATGTACACGAGCATTAAAAAGAAACCGCATCCTACTACATCATGGTGTCATCACTATGAAGACTTACCGGGTTTCTATCCTCAGGCATCTTGTTAAAGGGGTTGTTCATCTAAAACTACAAGTCTGCAGTCACACATACAGTTATATGAAAAAGTTTGGGCACCCCTATTAATCTTAAGCTTAATGTTTTATAAAAATTGGCGTTTTTGCAACAGCTATTTCAGTTTGATATATGTAATAACTGTTGGACACAGTAATGTTTCCGCCTTGAAATGAAGTTTATTGTACTAACAGAAAATGTGCAATCTGCATTCAAACAAAATTTGACAGGTGCATAAGTATGGGCACCTCACCAGAAAAGTGACATTAATATTTAGTAGATCCTCCTTTTGCAAAACTAACAGCCTCTAGTCGCTTCCTGTAGCTTTTAATGATTTCCTGGATCCTGGATGAAGGTATTTTTGACCATTCCTCTTTACAAAACAATTCCAGTTCAGTTAAGTTTGATGGTCGCCGAGCATGGACAGACCTCTTCAAATGATCCAACAGATGTTCAATGATATTCAGGTCTGGGGACTGGGATGGCCATTCCAGAACATTGTAATTGTTCCTCTGCATGAATGCCTGAGTAGATTTGGAGCGGTGTTTTGGATCATTGTCTTGCTGAAAGATCTATCCCCTGCGTAACTTCAACTTTGTCACTGATTCTTGAACATTATTGTCAAGAATCTGCTGATACTGAGTGGAATCCATGCGTCCCTCAACTTTAACAAGATTCCCGGTGCCGGCATTGGCCACACAGCCCCAAAGCATGATGGAACCTCTACCAAATTTTACTGCGGGTAGCAAGTGTTTTTCTTGGAATGCTGTGTTTTTTTGCCGCCATGCATAACGCCTTTTTGTATGACCAAACAACTCAATCTTGGTTTCATCAGTCCACAGGACCTTCTTCCAAAAAGAAATTGGCTTCTCCAAATGTGCTTTTGCATACCTCAGCCGACTCTGTTTGTGGCGTGCTTGCAGAAACAGCTTCTTTCGCATCACTTTCCCATACAGCTTCTCCTTGTGCAAAGTGCGTTGTATAGTTGACCGATGCACAGTGACACCATCTGCAGCAAGTTGATGCTGCAGCTCTCTGGAGGTGGTCTGAGGATTGTCCTTGACTGATCTCACCATTCTTCTTCTCTGCCTTTCTGATGTTTTTCTTGGCCTGCCACTTCTGGCCTTAACAAGAACTGTCCCTGTGTTCTTCCATTTCCTTACTATGTTCCTCACAGTGGAAACTGACAGGTTAAATCTCTGAGACAGCTTTTTGTATCCTTCCCCTGAACAACTATGTTGAATAATCTTTGTTTTCAGATCATTTGACAGTTGTTTTGAGGAGCCCATGATGCCACTCTTCAGAGGAGATTCAAACAGGAGAACAACTTGCAAGTGGCCAGTTTAAGTAGCTTTTCTCATGATTGCATACACCTGGCTATGAAATTCAAAGCTCAATGAGGTTACAAAGCCAAAAAAAGTGCTTTAGTAAGTCAGTAAAAAGTAGGTAGGAGTATTTAAAACAAGAAAATGATAAGGGTGCCCATACTTATGCACCTGTCAAATTTTGTTTGAATGCAGATTGCACATGTTCTGTTAGTACAATAAACCTCATTTCAAGGCAGAAACATTACTGTGTCCAACAGTTATTACATATAACAAACTGAAATAGCTGTTGCAAAAACACCAATTTTTATAAAACATTAAGCTTAAGATTAATAGGGGTGCCCAAACTTTTTCATATAACTGTATGTACTTGTGGTTATATGATGGCCCACCCCCGGCACCAAGAATCCTCACAGCATGCAGGGCTTACGATGCTAAAATTCACAAGTCTGCAGTCACATAGAGCGACTGCAGACTCGTAGTTCTAGACCGGACAACCACTCTAGTGTTGCAGGAGCATATAATGTGCCTTTACGGAAGCACCCTGAAATTCCACCGGAGTGGGGGGGGGGGCAGGTCTAGGATACGAGAAGTATCCTCCCCCACTTCCATGTCTTTTTCTTTCCTCCTTTCTTTTCTTCCTCATCTTTCCTGTACAGTACTATAATATAAACCATGCAGGATCTTTTATATGTTGCTTTATATTGTGGTGAAATTATTATAATATGTCCTTTACTAATGGCCTATGTGCCCTCATTTTTCTCCCTTCATTCCCCCTTACCCTGTATAACTGGTATTTTTCACCCATACCTGTGTTCGAAAACGTTAAAGAATTAAGAAAAATAAATCTCAGTAAGGTTGTGAAAACATACCACGTGTGTTAATGGGAATTGTATGCAAAGTACTACATGAGGGAAACACCGTATGGCTGCCCTATGTATACCCAGCCTTGTCCTATTACTTATTAGTGGGCATATGAAGGAAATGTCAGCTCATTAAATTGAAATATCTTCCCCTCTCCATTAGTGGACAGTTCTTCTACCTCTGTATTAGTAATATATTATTTATTAGGCGCTGTACACTAGAGAACTGCTCCATGAAAGATGTTTTTGTCACTCTTTGCCTTGGTAATAAGGAAGGTGTGCGTGTAGTGCCTCTGGTGCTGCTTGATATACTGCCTCCTATGACTACAGAGATTGTGATTAAATTGCTTTTTTACGTTTGTCATGTTTACTCATATGTGATTTTCATTAGTAAGCGTTATTACATCTCATCCTGTGCTGCATTGTGTTACTGTCACAGTACATGGAGGAAAAAAAGAGAACCTTGTAAATCCGTCTCTTCACATCTAGCATCCTCAAACGAGTGTTTCTCTCTGTTGCATTACAATCTATAATGCAGCTGCAGGCCTAGACTGATTGAATATATTAAGTCTACACTTACTGTACCGTTCTGGCCTAAGGACACAGATCGCTGCATGGGGTAGCGCGAGAAATAGGCTAATAATGAGCCAAAGTGAACAAGTTTTCGGGGCAACAAATTTAAAAACAACTCAAGTGCCTCTTTTCTATATAGAGTTTACTCATGGAATTTACCTATGTGATGAGTTGAATAAAATAAAATGTCA
This sequence comes from Phyllobates terribilis, assembly GCF_046119375.1. Taxonomy (NCBI): domain Eukaryota; kingdom Metazoa; phylum Chordata; class Amphibia; order Anura; family Dendrobatidae; genus Phyllobates; species Phyllobates terribilis. Next base: position 212,903,495 of record NW_027362762.1, read on the forward strand.
TGAAGTTAGAGAACACAATTCATGCATATTATAAAAAAAAATTAAGAATTTTTATATGAGTAACTATATATATACAATTTTATTTATTTTTTACTAAAATGGTAAATATTTATTTACCATTTTATTACAGATTACTGATCAAATCCATAACTAGCTAATTTCCTAAAAAGTTTAGTAATTTGATTTGCATGAATCCAAGTAAATGACTGCCAGACAATCACCATTTTCCTAGATTCGTTTGATGGCTGGTTAAAATAAACACATTATACTCACCTGTCATAAGTCCTCACCTGACACCTTGAGTGGTGAATGATCTGCATTACCACCCATGTGACTGTGTGGTCCTCAATGCAGAAATAATTGAAAAAGAAAGGACCAGGGAACTGCAATGGAGTAAGAAGACAGGTGACTTTAAAGGGGTTGTCCATGTTTAACATGAACATTTACTGTCATTCTATGTGATTTCAGACATGTAAATCCTCACATATCATGCAGCCCACACTGTGAGGATTCTTTAGTGCTGGAGGTGCGGCCGAGTGGACATGTGACCACAGGTATGCAATATACATACTTCTAGCCATTGAGCAAGTCCAGGCACATCTAGTCAGAATGTGTCAGGAAGTATATACAGTACAGACCAAAAGTTTGGACACACCTTCTCATTTAAAGATTTTTCTGTATTTTCATGACTATGAAAATTGTACATTCACACTGAAGGCATCAAAACTATGAATTAACACATGTGGAATTATATACTTAACAAAAAAGTGTGAAACAACTGAAAATATGTCTTATATTCTAGGTTCTTCAAAGTAGCCACCTTTTGCTTTGATGACTGCTTTGCACACTCTTGGCATTCTCTTGATGAGCTTCAAGAGGTAGTCATCGGAAATGGTCTTCCAACAATCTTGAAGGAGTTCCCAGAGATGCTTAGCACTTGTTGGCCCTTTTGCCTTCACTCTGCGATCCAGCTCACCCCAAACCATCTCGATTGTGTTCAGGTCTGGTGACTGTGGAGGCCAGGTCATCTGGCATAGCACCCTATCACTCTCTTTCTTGGTCAAATAGCCCTTACACAGCCTGGAGGTGTGTTTGGGGTCTTTGTCCTGTTGAAAAATAAATGATGGTCCAACTAAACGCAAACCGGATGGAATAGCATACCGCTGCAAGATGCTGTGGTAGCCATGCTGGTTCAGTATGCCTTCAATTTTGAATAAATCCCCAACAGTGTCACCAGCAAAGCACCCCCACACCATCACACCTCCTCCTCCATACTTCACAGTGGGAACCAGGCATGTAGAGTCCATCTGTTCACCCTTTCTGCGTCGCATAAAGACACGGTGGTTGGAACCAAAGATCTCAAATTTGGACTCATCAGACCAAAGCACAGATTTCCACTGGTGTAATGTCCATTCCTTGTGTTCTTTAGCCCAAACAAGTCTCTTCTGCTTGTTGCCTGTCCTTAGCAGTGGTTTCCTAGCAGCTATTTTACCATGAAGGCATGCTGCACAAAGTCTCCTCTTAACAGTTTTTGAAGAGATGTGTCTGCTGCTAGAACTCTGTGTGGCATTGACCTGGTCTCTAATCTGAGCTGTTGTTAACCTGCGATTTCTGAGGCTGGTGACTCGGATAAACTTATCCTCAGAAGCAGAGGTGACTCTTGGTCTTCCTTTCCTGGGGCGGTCCTCATGTGAGCCAGTTTCTTTGTAGTGCTTGATGGTTTTTGCAACTTCACTTGGGGACACTTTCAAAGTTTGCCCAATTTTTCGGACTGACTGACCTTCATTTCTTAAACTAATGATGGCCACTCGTTTTTCTTTACTTAGCTGCTTTTTTCTTGCCATAATACAAATTCTAACAGTCTATTCAGTAGGACTATCAGCTGTGTATCCACCTGACTTCTGCACAACACAACTGATGGTCCCAACCCCATTTATAAGGCGAGAAATCCCACTTATTAAACCTGACAGGGGACACCTGTGAAGTGAAAACCATTTCCGGTGACTACCTCTTGAAGCTCATCAAGAGGATTCCAAGAGTGTGCAAAGCAGTCATCAAAGCAAAAGGTGGCTACTTTGAAGAACCTAGAATATAAGACATTTTTTCAGTTGTTTCACACTTTTTTGTTAAGTATATAATTCCACATGTGTTAATTCATAGTTCTGATGCCTTCAGTGTGAATGTACAATTTTCAAAGTCATGAAAATACAGAAAAATCTTTAAATGAGAAGGTGTGTCCAAACTTTTGGTCTGTACTGTATATCACAAATCTGCAGTCACATGACCTCTCAGTCCCGCCGCCAGCACCACAGAATCAGAATCCTTACAGTGTGCACTGTGCGCAATATGAGGATTCACAAGTCTGCTGTCACATAGAGTGATTGCAGACTTTCATGATAAATCTGGACAACTGCTTCAATGTATTTTATTTTGTTTTTTTAAATCTTTCTCTCCACTATGTTTATTGTCCTTTGGGGTCTTGACAGATCTCAGAGCATAATAAACATGTTTTCTTGACAATCAGGGCGCTTTCGATTTTGACCAAATTTTATACAGGCTAAATTGAATCTGCTGGATGAAGTTCAAGAGATTCTCTCATCCCTACATATTTATATACAGTACTGGTCAAAAGTTTGGGTACACCCAATTAGAAAAAAGATAACCACAGCATAATTAGAATGTGCACATTATAGATTCAGACAGAAGGTGTCTTTTGAGTCATTGACCTGTTGCACCATACAATGGTCTTACTAAGCGCAAACCAGATGGCATGGCATATCATTGAAGAATGCTTTTGTAACCATGTTGGGTAAGTGTACCTTGAATTTGGAATAAATCACAGTGTCAGTAGCAAAGGACGTCCAAACCTTTACTTCTTCCCTCCATGCTTCACCTTTTCTGTATCTCACAAATTTATGGCGGTTGGTGCCAAAAACCTCAAATTTTGACTCATGGGACCACAATACAGATGTCCATTGATCTAATCTCCAGTCTTTGTGTTACTTGGCCCAAAAAAATCTGATGGACTTATCTTCTGCAGCAGAGGTAATTCTTGGTCTTCCTTTCCTGGTGCGGTCTTCATGAGAGCCAGTATTCATAATTCCACTTGAGCAAACCTTTAACGTTATAGTAACCAGATTGGCTCACCTTCATGTCTTAAAGTAATGAACGACTGTTATAATTTAATTAGGTGAGTGGTTCTTAACATATTCTGGCTAGGACATTTGTGGAATAGGGGACAACAATGTATGGAATTGTGTATCAACACTACCTCTGCAAAACAACCCAGGTGATTCCACAAATGAACTCTTGATGAAGCATATCTGATCTTTTTAAACCATTCCAAGTGACTACTTTATTAAGTTATGTGAAATAAAGCTGTCATCATATTAAAAGGTGGGGCTTTAAGGAATCTAAGGTTTAACCCATATACTGGTATGTTTCAGATGTGTTGTTTTACTCCTTGTTTCCATGATATTGCAATATGTCACCAACTTTTTTGCCTAGCAGAGTTGGTGCAGCCCTTAAAAATCATGGAGTTCATAGAAAATACTAGATGTAGTATTTTTGATATGGGGTGTATTCTTTTTTTGAATCAACGAATCTGAGTAAAACTGGTGATTTTGGAAATTTTGTGTTCAGTGAGCTATTAATTAAAATCTTACTTTTCTAGATGGGTGTACTTCTTTATGCTGAGAGCTGTATATACACTGCTCAAAAAAATAAAGGGAACACTTAAACAACAGAATATAACTCCAAGTAGATCAAACTTCTGTGAAATCAAACTGTCCACTTAGGAAACAACACTGATTGACAATCAATTTCACATGCTGTTGTGCAAATAGAATAGACAATAGATGGAAATTATTTAAATTATCAAGACCCACTCAATAAAGGAGTGTTTCTGCAGGTGGGGACCACAGACCACATCTCAGTACCAATGCTTTCTGGCTGATGTTTTGGTCACTTTTGAATGTTGGTTGTGCTTTCACACTCGTGGTAGCATGAGACGGACTCTACAACCCACAGAAGTTGCTCAAATAATGCAGTTCATCCAGGATGGCACATCAATGCGAGCTGTGGCAAGAAGGTTTGCTGTGTCTGTCTGCGTAGTGTCCAGAGGCTGGAGGCGCTACCAGGATACAGGCCAGTACACCAGGAGACGTGGAGGGGGCCGTAGGAGGGCAACAACCCAGCAGCAGGACCGCTACCTCCGCCTTTGTTCAAGGAGGATCACTGCCAGAGCTCTGCAAAATGACCTCCAGCAGGCCACAAATGTACATCTGTTTGCACAAACGGTTAGAAACCGACTCCATGAGGGTGGTATGAGGGCCTGACGTCCACAGATGGGGGTTGTGCTCACAGCCCAACACAGTGCAGGATGCTTGGCATTTGCCACAGAACACCAGGATTGGCAAAGTTGCCACTGGCGCCCTGTGCTCTTCACAGATGAAAGCAGGTTCACACTGAGCACATGTGACAAAGGTGACAGAGACTGGAGACGTCATGGAGAGCGATCTGGTGCCTGCAACATCCTTCAGCATGACCGGTTTGGCAGTGGGTCAGTAATGGTGTGGGGTGGCATTTCATTGGAGGGCCGCACAGCCCTCCATGTGCTCGCCAGAGGTAGCCTGACTGCCATTAGATACCGAGATGAGATCCTCAGACCCCTTGTGAGACCATATGCTGGTGCGGTTGGCCCTGAGTTCCTCCTAATGCAGGACAATGCCAGACCTCATGTGGCTGGAGTGTGTCAGCAGTTCCTGCAAGATGAAGGCATTGAAGCTATGGACTGGCCCGCCTGTTCCCCAGACCTGAATCTGATTGAGCACATCTGGGACATCATGTCTCACTCCATCCACCAACGTCATGTTGCACCACAGACTGTGCAGGAGTTGGCGGATGCTTTAGTCCAGGTCTGGGAGGAGATCCCACAGGAGACCATCCGCAACCTCATCAGGAGCATGCCCAGGCATTGTAGGGAGGTCATACAGGCATGTGGAGGCCACACACAATACTGAGCCTCATTTTGACTTGTTTTAAGGACATTACATCAAAGTTGGATCAGCCTATAGTGTGTTTTTCCACTTTAATTTTGGGGGTGACTCCAAATCCAGGCCTCCATTGGTTAATAAATTTGATTTCCATTGATGATTTTTGTGTGATTTAGGATGTGTTATTTGAGTGTTCCCTTTATTTTTTTGAGCAGTGTATATAAACTATATAAAACTATATATAGTGTATATACACTATATAAAAATACATATGCATGTTTTTCTCGGTATCTGACATGAAATCAAAATAAACCTTTCCCGTTTTAGGTCAATTAGGATTAACATAATTATTAATATTTGCCAAATGCCAGAATAATGAGATACCTTCAGGTATCTTGAAATTATACCCAGGGATGAGCCAGACTTGTGCAAGTCCACAATTCTCTTCCTGATATCTTGGCTGATTTCTTTAGACTTTTCCCATTATGCTGCGCAAAGAAGAAGTGTGTTGCAGGTCTGCGCTAAAATACATCCACAGGTGTGTCTCTAATTAACTCAGATGTTGCCATAAACCTATCAGAAGCTTCCAAACACATGACATCATCATATGTGCATTCCAGAATTGTTTAAAGGCAAAGTAATCTTAGTGTATGTAAACTTTTGATTTTTTAGTAAGTAATAAAAATGCCTTAAAACATTCTCTCTCTCTCATTAGTCTGGCATTTGGCAAATATTAAAAATGATGGTAATCCTAATTGACCAAAAATGGGAAAGGTTTATTCTGATTTCATGTCAGATATTGAGAAAAACATGCATGTGTCTTTTTATATAGTGTATGTAAACTTGTAGTTTCAACTGTATATATATAAATTATATAAATTAAAGACAGCACCATTTCATATTACTCACTAGTGGGTGCCAAGCCTCCAAACAGTCTGTCCAAACTGCTGCATGTCAATAGAAAAAATATAAAGAGGCAGCACTCCAAGAAATTTTTGAAAAAAATGGACTTTAATGAGCCCAAAGGCGACGTTTCGGTTCACAGAACCTTTCTCAAGCAGAGTTCAAGTGCATATAGTGCAATATATATATATGATTACAAACAGTGATGCCATAATTATAATCAATTCATACAAAAACATGATTATATAAAAAAGTGCAATTGTGCATATCTCAAAATATCATCCAGTTATATACATAGTGATAAAAAGTCTTTTACAAATATATTATTATCATCAATTACAGTATCCATGACTCTCATAAAGTGATAAGTGCTTTAATTGATATCTATCAGTGCCAGGAGTACATTATAAATCATAGTATATTTGAGGTAGCGACTCACCCTGCAGCAATCATGCATAACCACGTTTCCTATATCCTCCACGCTGCCCTCAGCATCTCAAAATCTCAACTGAGCATGTCTCCCAGGAAATCCCCATTATCTCATCATATGATCGGGACAAGCCTGGTCCGCCCACTTCATGACGTCATCGGACATGCTCAGTGCATCTCTAATGTTACAATCGCCATCTATATGTATATACCCCCCAAGTATCGACTACCTCAAGACTCTATGGAAAGCCGTTCTATCCATTAATCCAGAACCATATTTATTTATTTATGTATTTACTCATTTTTACCAATCTCTTATATTGTCTATTTTAGCTTTTTAGAAAATAATCTTTTTAAACACCTGTATCAATAAAGTACTTTTTAGTTATTTATTCTCCCGAAGTCCTTCATCCACTACCATTAGCGCGAATTTTAAACCATAGGTTATTATATATATATATATATATATATATATATATATACACAGTACAGACCAAAAGTTTGGACACACCTCATTTAAAGATTTTTCTGTATTTTCATGACTATGAAAATTGTACATTCACACTGAAGGCATCAAAACTATGAATTAACACATGTGGAATTGTATACTTAACAAAAAAGTGTGAAACAACTGAAAATATGTCTTATATTCTAGGTTCTTCAAAGTAGCCACCTTTTGCTTTGATGACTGCTTTGCACACTCTTGGCATTCTCTTGATGAGCTTCAAGAGGTAGTCAAGGGAAATGGTTTTCACTTCACAGGTGTGCCCTGTCAGGTTTAATAAGTGGGATTTCTTGCCTTATAAATGGGGTTGGGACCATCAGTTGTGTTGTGCAGAAGTCAGGTGGATACACAGCTGATAGTCCTACTGAATAGACTGTTAGAATTTGCATTATGGCAAGAAAAAAGCAGCTAAGTAAAGAAAAACGAGTGGCCATCATTACTTTAAGAAATGAAGGTCAGTCAGTCCGAAAAATTGGGCAAACTTTGAAAGTGTCCCCAAGTGCAGTTGCAAAAACCATCAAGCGCTACAAAGAAACTGGCTCACATGAGGACCGCCCCAGGAAAGGAAGACCAAGAGTCACCTCTGCTTCTGAGAATAAGTTTATCCGAGCCACCAGCCTCAGAAATAGCAGGTTAACAGCAGCTCAGATTAGAGACCAGGTCAATGCCACACAGAGTTCTAGCAGCAGACACATCTCTTCAACAACTGTTAAGAGGAGACCTTGTGCAGCAGGCCTTCATAGTAAAATAGCTGCTAGGAAACCGCTGCTAAGGGCAGGCAACAAGCAGAAGAGACTTGTTTGGGCTAAAGAACACAAGGAATGAACATTAGACCAGTGGAAATCTGTGCTTTGGTCTGATAAGTCCAAATTTGAGATCTTTGGTTCCAACCACCGTGTCTTTGTGCGACGCAGAAAAGGCGAACGGATGGACTCTACATGCCTGGTTCCCATCGTGAAGCATGGAGGAGGAGGTGTGATGGTGTGGGGGTGCTTTGCTGTTGACACTGTTGGGAATTTATTCAAAATTGAAGGCATACTGAAACAGCATGGCTACCACAGCATCTTGCAGCGGCATGCTATTCCATACGGTTTGCGTTTAGTTGGACCATCATTTATTTTTCAACAGGACAATGACCCCAAACACACCTCCAGGCTGTGTAAGGACTATTTGACCAAGTAGGAGAGTGATGGGGAGCTACGCCAGATGACCTGGCCTCCACATTCACCAGACCTGAACCCAATCGAGATGGTTTGGGGTGAGCTGGACCGCAAAGTGAAGGCAAAAGGGCCAACAAGTGCTAAGCATCTCTGGGAACTCCTTCATGATTGTTGGAAGACCATTTCCGGTAACTACCTCTTGAAGCTCATCAAGAGAATGCCAAGAGTGTGCAAAGCAGTCATCAAAGCAAAAGGTGGCTACTTTGAAGAACCTAGAATATAAGACATATTTTCAGTTGTTTCACACTTTTTTGTTAACTATATAATTCAACATGTGTTAATTCATAGTTTTGATGCCTTCAGTGTGAATGTACAATTTTCATAGTCATGAAAATACAGAAAAATCTTTAAATGAGAAGGTGTGCCTAAACTTTTGGTCTGTACTGTGTGTATATATATATATATATATATATACAGTACAGACCAAAAGTTTGGACACACCTTCTCATTTAAAGATTTTTCTGTATTTTCATGACTTTGAAAATTGTACATTCACACTGAAGGCATCAAAACTATGAATTAACACATGTGGAATTATATACTTAACAAAAAAGTGTGAAACAACTGAAAATATGTCTTATATTCTAGGTTCTTCAAAGTAGCCACCTTTTGCTTTGATGACTGCTTTGCACACTCTTGGCATTCTCCTGATGAGCTTCAAGAGGTAGTCACCGGAAATGGTCTTCCAACAATCTTGAAGGAGTTCCCAGAGATGCTTAGCACTTGCTGGTCCTTTTGCCTTCACTCTGTGGTCCAGCTCACCCCAAACCATCTTGATTGGGTTCAGGTCTGGTGACTGTGGAGGCCAGGTCACCCCATCACTCTCCTTCTTGGTCAAATAGCCCTTACACAGTCTGGAGGTGTGTTTGGGGTCATTGTCAATAAATGATGGTCCAACTAAACGCAAACCGGATGGAATAGCATGCCGCTGCAAGATTCTGTGGTAGCCATGCTGGTTCAGTATGCCTTCAATTTTGAATAAATCCCCAACAGTGTCACCAGCAAAGCACCCCCTCACTATCACACCTCCTCCTCCATGCTTCACGGTGGGAACCAGGCATGTAGAGTCCATCCGTTCACCTTTTATGCGTCGCACAAAGACACGGTGGTTGGAACCAAAGATCTCAAATTTGGACTCATCAGACCAAAGCACAGATTTCTACTGGTCTAATGTCCATTCCTTGTGTTCTTTAGCCCAAACAAGTCTCTTCTGCTTGTTGTCTGTCCTTAGCAGTGGTTTCCTAGCAGCTATTTTACCATGAAGGCCTGCTGCACAAAGTCTCCTCTTAACAGTTGTTGTAGAGATGCGTCTGCTGCTAGAACTCTGTGTGGCATTGACCTGGTCTCTAATCTGAGCTGCTGTTAACCTGTGAATTCTGAGGCTGGTGACTCGGATAAACTTATCCTCAGAAGCAGAGGTGACTCTTGGTCTTCCTTTCCTGGGGCGGTCCTCATGTGAGCCAGTTTCTTTGTAGCGCTTGATGGTTTTTGCAACTGCACTTGGGGACACTTTCAAAGTTTGCCCAATTTTTCGGACTGACTGACCTTCATTTCTTAAAGTAATGATGGCCACTCGTTTTTCTTTACTTAGCTGCTTTTTCTTGCCATAATACAAATTCTAACAGTCTATTCAGTAGGACTATCAGCTGTGTATCCACCAGACAACACAACTGATGGTCCCAACCCCATTTATAAGGCAAGAAATCCCACTTATTAAACCTGACAGGGCACACCTGTGAAGTGAAAACCATTTCCGGTGACTACCTCTTGACACTCATCAAGAGAATGCCAAGAGTGTGCAAAGCAGTCATCAAAGCAAAAGGTGGCTACTTTGAAGAACCTAGAATATAAGACATATTTTCAGTTGTTTCACACTTTTTTGTTAAGTATATAATTCCACATGTGTTAATTCATAGTTTCGATGCCTTCAGTGTGAATGTACAATTTTCAAAGTCATGACAATACAGAAAAATCTTTAAATGAGAAGGTGTGTCCAAACTTTTGGTCTGTACTGTATATATATATATATATATATATATATATATATATATATATATATATACAGTCATGGCTGAAAGTGTTCACACTCTTGAAATTGATCCAGAAAATGAAGTATTTTTCACGGAAAATTATTGCAATTATACATGTTTTCTTGCACACATGTTTATTACCTTTGCTACTATTGGAACAACACTAGTGATGAGCGAGCACTAAAATGCTCGGGTGCTCGATGCTCGGGTCGAGCACATTGGAATGCTCGAGTCGAGCACATTGGAATACTCGGGTGCTCGACCCGAGCAACGAGCCCAATGTAAGTCTATGGGAAACTCGAGCATTTTTCAGGCGGCTCCCCCCGGCGGTCTGCAGAGGGCGTAAAAATTGCCCAAATCAATGGGAACAGTGCTCAAATGACATGGGGACAGCATGGGAAAGACCCCTGGAAGCATTTTTAACTCCCAGGTCACTTCTGTCAACAACGTTGTCAGAGGTATTACGCCACTTTTACGGACTCACAATAAAATATACCAAAACTAAACCAAAATGGATTTTCCTGGGAAATATGTTAAGGAACATCCTTTCCAGGGTAATGACTTGTATTTAAGGCAAAATAAATAACCAAAAACAAAAATGCTCCTCCACACCTTGTGCTATGTTCACACGTAGCGTTTTTGATGCGTTTTTTCACTTTTGCATTGCTTTCAACGGTGACAAATGCATTCACCAGGAAATGTCATTTTAACATTTTACAACCTTATCTGGCCATGGAGTGTCTGAGATATCATCAGACACATCGTGTTTCATTTATGAAGGAGGGACTTTGAAAGTCACAAAGCCTATTTTTATAGGGCCATCAGGCGGCCTTTACTATTCTTAAAGGGCAAGCAGTCGGCCCTCGCTATTCTTAGAGAGTCATCAGCCGGCTATGTTTTATTGTTCCCATTACTAAAGAGTGGGTCTCCTATACTGTTATTGCATATGCAGCGAGTGGCAGGGGTGCCCAAAATTTGAACGCACCCCAATACCACTTTGAAATTTGGATGCGCCCTAATACCCCTATGAAGAGACTTAGGGTAGGGCCTCCTGAAAACAATATTCCCATTATTAGGAAGTGGGTCTCCCATTGTGTTTGCCTATGCAGTGAATGCAAGGGTTGCCAAAAGTTTGGAGGCACTCCAATGCCCCTTGGAAGAGACGTAGAGGGTCTCATGAAAAAATGTTCCCATTATTAGGAAGTGGGTCTCCCATAGTGTTAACCTATGCAGTGAATGCAAGGGCTGCCAAAAATTGGGAGGCACTCCAATGCCCCTTGGAAGAGACGTGGAGGAGGGCCTCATAAAAAAATGTTCCCATTAGAAAGGAGCGTGCCTCCTATACTTGTAATGCCCATGCACTAAGTGTATGGGCTGACAAACATTTACCGCTGGTGGGTATACATGAGCATACTGTATAAAAATTTTTTTTTACGGGCATCATAAACACCCTTTAAAAAAATTATGTAGGTGTTGCATCACGGACCACGGTCACCCTGGTGATATGGTGGTGGAGGATGAGGAGAAGGAGGAGGACAAGAGCAAATAGCCAAAGTCAGGAAGCGTATACCCATGTCTAGGTGTGAAAAGGTGCATGGGAATACACCTCCCATGAAAAGACACTGGATTTGAGTTTATGCTATGCTGCTATCATTCGGTAGTGTTGAGAAGTCTGGCCCAATCCAGCCCTTGTTCATTTTTATAAGAGTCAGCCTGTCAGCATTGTCAGTTGACAGGCGGATGCGCTTATCAGTTATAATTCCACCAGCGGCACTAAAAACCCGCTCTGATAAAATGCTGGCGGCAGGGCAGGCCAGGACCTCCAAGGCATAGAGAGCCAGTTCATTCCAGCCATGTATCCAGCTTGGATACCCAATAATTATAAGGCACAGAGGAATCACGCAGGACGTTGGTATGGTCGGCAAGGTACTCCCTCAGCATCTTCCCAAACTTTGCACTCCTTGTGAGAGTACCCTACGTCTCAGGGCTTGTGCGATGGGAGGCGCTGAGAAAATTCTCCCAGAACTTTGACAGTGTTCCCCTGCCTCTGCTGGAATGAAGTTGTGTCTCTCGAAGTGTGACCTCTGCCGCCAGCGTTTTCAGATGGGAATTTTTTTAGTAGTTCCGCAATAAGAGCCTTCTGGTACAGCCCCATTTTTGCAGACCTGTCCGCCTCAGGAATAAGAGATATAAAGTTCTCCTTGTAGCGTGGGTCTAGAAGTGTCACCAACCACTAAAGACTGTCACCCAAAATTTTGAGAACGCGAGGGTCATGGGAAAGGCAGCGTAGCATAAACTCAGCCATGCATGCCAGAATACTAACAGGCAAGACTTCCGTGTCCTCACCAAGATGATGACTGACCATACTCTCCTCCTCCTCCTCCTCTCGGTCCTCTGGCCATCCACGCTGAACAGACGGTATGACAGCTGTGCAGGTAGTACCGTCTATAGCGCATGATTCTAGCTCCTGTTCTTCCTCTTCATCCTTTTCCTCATTGTCCCCCAATCCACATTGGGATGAGATGAGTCCGGGCTGTGTGTAATCACCCTGTATGGTTCCTTGTTCCATCTCATCGTGCTCCGCCTGCAATGCATCCTCTTTGATTGTGAGCAGAGAGCATTTCAGAAGACAGAGAAGTGGGATGGTGACGCTAATTATGGCGTCATCTCCGCTCACCATCTTGGTGGAGTCCTCAAAGTTTTGGAGGATGGTACATATGTCTGACATCCATGTCCACTCCTGAGGTCTTATGTGTGGAGTCTGAACTGAATACCGATGGCCTTGTTGATGCTGGTACTCAACAACTGCCCTCTTCTGCTCACAAATCCTTCCCAACATCTGCAGTGTAGAGTTTCAATGCATGGGGACCACACACACCAATCTGTGAGCCGGAATCTGCAAACGCTGCTGAAACATGGCAAGGGCGGCGGAAGCTGTAGGTGACTTTCTAAAATGGGCACACAGGTGGCGTACTTTGACAAGCTGATCCGGCAGCTCCGGGTAGGTTTTGATAAACCGCTGAACCACGAGGTTTAACACATGGGCCAGGCATGGTATGTGTGTGAGCTTGCCTCGCCTCAGAGCCGCCACTAGGTTCTGGGCATTGTCACACACGACCATCCTGGCTGTAGGTTCAGCGGTGTGAGCCACAGATCTGCCTGCTCTTTCAGAGCTGTCCACAACTCTTCAGCATTGTGTGGTTTGTCACCTAAGCATATTAGCTTCAGCACAGCCTGTTGCTGCTTGGCCGAGGCAGTGCTGCAGTGCTTCCAGCTTGTGACTGATGTGGTCATTTCGGAGATGGAGGCTGAAGAGGACGAGGAGGCTGAGGAGGATGAGGTGCAGGAGCTGTAGACCGTGGGGGCAACCCTGATTGGCCAAGGGCCCACAATCCTTGGTGTCAGGAAGACGTGTTCCGTCCTAAGGTCCGACTGGGTCCTGGCATCCACTATGTTAACCCAGTGTGCCGTCAGCGAGGTGTACTGTCCCTGCCAACAAGCACTTGTCCACGTGTCTGTGGTTATGTGGACTTTCCCGGTAACTGCGTTGTTGAGAGCACTGCTAATGTTTTAGGACACGTGCTTGTTTAATGCAGGGACCGCACACCGGGAGAAATAGTGGCGGCTGGGAACCGAGTACCGAGGGACGGCCGCCGCCATTAGGTTGTGGAATGCTTCCATCTCCACGAGCCTAAAAGGCAACATTTTGAGCGCAAGCAGTTGTGAAATGTGAGAATTTAGTAGTGTGGCCTGTGGGGCATTGGCTGCGTATTTGTGCTTGCGTTCCAAGGACTGGGGTATGGACAACTGAACACTGCGCTGGGACGTGGATGTGCTTCCTGATGCTGCTACTTGAGAGTGTGCAACGACAGGTGCAGGACAGGAGGAATCTTCACATGCACCATGGACAGGGGATTGGCTTGCATGCACAACAGCGGAAAAAGCAATGGTGCCACCTGCAGACACTGTTCCTGGATCATGGGGTTCGACCCACAAAGTCGGGTGCTTTGCTGCCATGTGCCTGATCATTCTGGTGGTGGTCAGGCTGCTAGTTTTGCCACCCCTGCTGATGCTGGCCTGGCAGGTGGTGCAAATAGCCTTTTTGGGGTTATCGCAGAGTCTTTAAAAAACAACCTGACTCAGGAAGACCTAATAGTTGTTCTGGCAACTTCCTTCGTGTTGGTGTTACGGGGAACGGTTGACTGCCTTCTGTCTGCGGCCACCACACTGCTTCTTCCTGCCTGTTGGGGTGCTCTGCCTCCCTCCCCCTGTGTGCTGCTGTCCTTGCTCTGCATGTCCTCCTGCCAGGTTGGGTCAGTTACTATATCATCCACCACCTCGTCTTCCACTTCTGCACCCTGGTCCTCCTCCTGACTTTCTGGAAATTGTATCTCATCATCGTCCACCTCTTGTGACACTTTCCCACTGTTGCCTTCGTGTGACCGTGGCTGCTAAAATATTTGGGCATCGATACATGCGATCTCCTCTTGCCCCGCTTCAAGTGGACCGGGCGAGAGGCCCGAATCTATAAATGAAAAAGTATACAGCTCTTCAGAGTGTCCAAGTGTGGGATCATTTGTCGCCAGGCACTCGGCATGGTGGGAGGAAGGAGGATCAGGGTGAGGAATATGCGGTCCAGACTAACAGCTCTGAGACTTGACCGTGTGGAAGACAGGGTGGTGGTGGTGGCTAAGTGACTGGAAGCATTATCCGCTATTCAATCAACAACCTTTTGACACTGCTCTGGGTTCAATAGTGGTGTGCTGCGGTCCCCTAGGAATTGGGACAGGAAGGTCGGGCGAGAAGATGTGGGTGTTTGTTGTGGCACAATTTCAGCTTGCCCACAACCTTATCCTCGGCCTGTGCATGCACCATCACCATTACGTCCAGTTCCCCGTCCCTTGTCACGTGCCTTGCCCATTTTAAATGAAGGGCAATATCTTCCATGCTTACTACAAATGACTGAATATGGAGCGAACTTATATGTGATCCGTGTGACGGAGAAATCACAGTTTTAAATACATGGCCTGTAGGTATCTATTTAGAATAGCAAACTGGTGTCAATTGCTTCACTGATACACTGAAACAATTTTTTAATGGAGATCAAAAATGGCAGTGTTTTCTGAAAACATATATGTGATCTGTGTGACGGAGAAACCACAGTTTTAAATACCTGGCCTGTAGGTAACTATTTTGAACTGCAAACCGGTGTCAAAAACTTCGCTGACACAGTGAAAAAAAATTTGAATGGAGGCCAAAAATGGCAGTATTTTCTGAAAACATATATGTGATCCATGCGACGGAGAAAACACAGTTTTAAATAGCTGGATTTTTAGCGCTGAAATATGGAAAGGACCTGGCTGTGTTCTGCAGTGCCAACAAGCAAATGGCGCAGGAAAACGGTGTTCTCTGGACTGCTTTTTAAGCAAATAATGAGGATTAAGATCCAAAAAATGTATTCCTGGCCCCTGAGACCTGGGCCTTTGTCTAGAAATATCTAACAGCAGCAGAAGGCAGAACTGGAATGGAGCCAAACATGCAGGGAGGGGACCCGAGCATCCGCCCAAGCATCTCGCAAGTACTCGGCAAGCTCCGAGCATCTCGAGTACTGAGATGCTCGGGCGAGTACCGAGTACTTGCGAGTATGCTCGCTCATCACTAAACAACACAAAAAAAAGCAGAGAAAAAAGGCAAATTGGACATCATTTCACACAAAGCCCCAAAAATAAGTTGAATATAATTGTTGGCACCCTAAACTTAATATTTGGTTGCACATCCTTTGGAATAAATAACTGCAATCGCTTCCAATAACCATCAACAAGCTTCTTACACCTCTCAACTGGAATTTTGAACCACTCTTCATTTGCAAACTGCTCCAGGTCTCTCATATTTGAAGGGTGCCTTCTCACAACAGCAATTTTAAGATCTTTTCACAGGAGATGCACCCAGAGCCTGCAAGACAGCTTGAATTTATTTGGAACTTGATTGGACCTGCTTATCCACAATCCGGACTACCCTGCTTTGCAATCTTTCATCAATTTTTCTCTGATATCTATGTCCAGGGAGATTAGCTACAGTGCCATGGGTAGTAAACCTTTTGATTATGTTGCACACTGTAGTCTAGACAAAGGAACATCAAGATCTCTGGAGATGGGCTTGAAAGCTTGAGTTTGTTGATATTGCTCAATAATTTAGGTTCTCAAGTCCTCCGACATTTCTCTTCTCCTCTTGCTCTTCTGCATGCTTAATGTGGCACACACAGACGCACACTGCATAGATTGAGTCAATTTATCTATTTATATGGTTTTAGGCTTGATTTTCATATTAACCACACCTATTGCTTGCCATAGGTGAGTTTGAACGAGCATCACATACTTGCAACAAAGTTGTATACCCACAATTTTGGAAAGGTGCCAACAATTCTGTGAGACCCATTTTGGGGGTTTTGTGTGAAACTATGTCCAATTTTCCATTTTTTTTTTTTTTTTCTGTTTTTTTGTGTTGTTCCAATACACACAAAGATAATAAATATATTTAACAAAACATGTGTATTTGCAATAATTTTATGGGAGAAATACTTTATTTTCTGGAACAATTTTAAGAGTGCTTACACTTTCGGTCATGACTGTATTAATTGATAATCATTCAATTAAGAAAATGCAAGGTGAATGAACAAAAGGTGAAAACAGCATCAGAGCATCAATTCTAGGTAAATTTCCACTCAATTGTATAAGGAACTCAACAGAGTAGTTGCATTTTGGAGAAATAACATATTTTCTGTGTATGAGGCTTGCACAAATCCTTTTCTGTCTTCGTGTAATCCCACACCGACTCGAAGTTAAGATCAGGGCTTTATGGGGGACATATCAAACAAATGGCATCTAAACACAGTACTGTCTTAACACTAGGATAAAGGGGTGTGTCCAAATGGGCCTTAAGAGGCCTATTGAAATTATGTCACTTAGATGAGCCTTGTATAAACCGATGTGGAGCACAACAAAGGGTGGCTTCCATAGAGGAAGGGAGTAGAACCCGACACAGCCAACATAGGGGTGAAACAATCAGTGATTAAAAACCTTTCTTATAT
The DNA here is from genome assembly GCF_046119375.1 of Phyllobates terribilis. Lineage (NCBI taxonomy): Eukaryota > Metazoa > Chordata > Amphibia > Anura > Dendrobatidae > Phyllobates > Phyllobates terribilis. The sequence continues at coordinate 212,920,663 of NW_027362762.1, forward strand.
TACTGTGCCAACAGAGATGATGGTCAATCACTAGTGTTGAGCGAGCACTAAAATGCTCGGGTGCTCGAAGCTCGGGCCGAGCTTACCGTGATACTCGGGTGCTCGACCCGAGCAAAGAGCCCAATATTAGTCTATGGGAGACCCGAGCATTTTTGCAGAGGCACCCCCGGCAGTCTGTAGAAAGCCTAAAAAGTTCCCAAAAAGATAGTGAGAGTTCTCAAATGACATGGGGACAGCATGGGGATCGCCCCAGGAAGCATTTCTGACCCCCAGGTCACTGCTGTCAACAACTTGGTCAGAGGGATTAAGCCACTTTTACGGGCTCACAATAAAACGTTCAAAAACGAAACTGAAACTGCTTTCCTGTGAAATATGTGTTGGAATATCCTTTCCAGGGTAAAGACTTGTGTATAAGGTAAAATAAATAACCAAAAACAAAAATACTCCTCCACACCTTGGGCTATGTTCACAAGTAGCATATTTTTTTCCTTTTTGCACTTTTGTATCGCTTTCAACCGTGACAAATGCACTCACCTGTAAATGTCATTTTAACATTTTACAACCTTATATGGCCATGTACTGTGTGACACATGCATACAGTGCTGAAAAGACATGGGAACAGCATGGGGAAGACCCCTAGAAGCATCTCTGACACCCAGGTCACTGCCTAAAAGTGTGCCCATCAGAAGTGATACTTGCCTCATCAGAAGATGCAGACATGCAACTATCCTGGTGCAAGTCCTTCTCCGAGGGCAGGGTTCAATTGTACCTCCCCCATTCCTTGCAATGCAAGCGCAAGTATGCAGCCTGCCACCCACCCACCCCCAGGCTGCAATACCATACTGCTTGCTTGCTTGCACTTGAAATTGGGCCTTTTAGGCATGTGGAGGCGGAATCTGGCCACCACGTCTTGGATGCGTCGGCGGCCTGGTATCCATACTCAGTCCCAAGACTCCCCGCGGCCGGGTGCCCACACACGGTCCCCAGCCGCCTGGGGGCGGCCGGATGTCCATAAATGGTCCCCAGCCACCCCTATTTGTACCGGTGCGCCTTATACACAAGCGCGCATACCAAAACATTACCTGTGCCTTCCCCAGTGCATTTAGTGAGAAGGACAGCCTAACCACAAACACGTGGACAAGTGAATGTGGCCAGGGATGGTCGATCTCACTGACGCCTTCACACTGGGTTAATATTGTGGAAGCCGGGACACAGTTGGACACTGGGATGCAACACATCCTCCAGACATAGAGGATTGCGGGTCCTGGGTCAATCAGACTTCAACACAAAGTTCAGAAGGTAGACAGCAGCAGTGGTCGGCCTCCTACACAATGAGTAAATTATTCATGATCATGAGGCCATCCATCTCCTTAGCTTTCTGTTCCTTGGAATTCTAGAGCATGTATGTAGCAGCGGCTAGGCCTGAGGTGTTCAGCGTTTTGGCGCATATCCTACCTCCTCCGAGGATTGCTGGATGTTTTCCTGCTACTATCCCAGTTCTATGACTCCAGTTAAAACAAAGCTTCAGGTGATGAATGATGGATGAGATGGTGGCAAAGGAGGAACAGGGACCATTCACATCAATATCAGGCCAGTTAACCACACATGTCTTGTAAGATATGTTTCTGTACCAAAAGGAGCGGTTCGGCTACACAGTTATAGGGCATACAGTGAGTGCAATGCCTACCAAAAATTTCGAGGCACTCCAGTGCCCCTTGGAAGTGACATAGAGGTCAGAGGGCCTTAACTAAACCGTTTTTTCCATTTATAGCAACTGGATCTCCTGTATACTGTTGGCCTAAGCAGTGAATGGAAGGCTTTCCAAAAATTATGAGGAACTGCAATGCCCCTTGAAACAGACGTGGATTACGGTGTACTAAAAACCTTCTACCCATTATTGGGGAGTGGGTCTCCCTTAGTGTTCGCCTATGCATTGAAAAGCAAAAGCTGACTAAAATTAGGAGGAAATGCAATGCCCGTTAGAAGAGTCATGGAGGTTAGAGTTAATTAAAAACAACATTTCAATGCCCTTTGGAACAGCTGTGGAGTTCAGAGTGGTTTAACAAGACGGTTTTAATGCCCCTTGGAAGAGACGTGGAGTTCAGAGTGGTTTAACAAGACAGTTTTAATGCCCCTTGGAAATGACGTGGAGTTCAGAGTGGTTTAACAAGACCGTTTTAATGCCCCTTGGCAGAGACGTGGAGTTCACAGTAGCTTAAAAAGACGGTTTTAATGCCCCTTGGAAGAGAAGTGGAGGTCAGAGTGGCTTATCAAGACAGTTTTAATGCCCCTTGGAAGAGTGGTGGAGGTCGCAGTGGAATGAAAAGACAATATCAATGCCCCTTGGAAGAGTGGTGGAGGTCACAGTAGCTTAACAAGACGGTTGTAATGCCCCTTGGAAGAGCTGTGGAGTTCAGAGTGGCGTAACAAGACGGTTTTCATGCCCCTTGGAAGAGACGTGGAGGTCACAGTAGCTTAACAAGACAGTTTTAATGCCCCTTGGAAGAGTGTTGGACGTCGCAGTGGAATAAAAAGACAATATCAATGCCCCTTGGAAGAGTGGTGGAGGTCTCAGTAGCTTAACAAAATGGTTTTAATGCCCCTTGGAAGAGCTGTGGTGTTCAAAGTGGTTTAATGAGACGGTTTTAATGCCCCTTGGAAGAGACGTGGAGGTCACAGTAGCTTAACAAGACGGTTTTAATGCCCCTTGGAAGAGACGTGGAGGTCACAGTAGCTTAACAAGACAGTTTTAACGCCCCTTGGAAGAGTGGTGGAGGTCGCAGTGGAATAAAAAGACAATATCAATGCCCCTTGGAAGAGTGGTGGAGGTCACAGTAGCTTAACAAGATGGTTTTAATGCTCCTTGGAAGAGCTGTGAAGTTCAGAATGGTTTAACAAGACGCTTTTCATGCCCCTTGGAAGAGATGTGGAGGTCACAGTAGCTTAACAAGACAGTTTTAATGCCCCTTGGAAGAGTGGTGGAGGTCGCAGTGGAATATAAAGACAATATCAATGCCCCTTGGCAGAGTGGTGGAGGACTCAGTAGCTTAACAAGACAGTTTTAATGCCCCTTGGAAGAGCTGTGGAGTTCAAAGTGGTTTAACAAGACGATTTTAATGCCCCTTGGAAGAGTGGTGGAGGTCTCAATAGCTTAACAAGAGGGTTTTAATGCCCCTTGGAAGAGTGGTGGAGGTCTCAGTAGCTTAACAAGACGGTTTTAATGCCCCTTGGAAGAGCTATGGAGTTCAGAGTGGTTTAACAAGACGGTTTTAATGCCCCTTGGAAGAGTGGTGGAGGTCGCAGTCGAATAAAAAGACAATATCAATGCCCCTTGGAAGAGTGGTGGAGGTCGCAGTCGAATAAAAAGACAATATCAATGCCCCTTGGAAGAGTGGTGGAGGTCAAAGTAGCTTAACAAGACGGTTTTAATGCCCCTTGGGAAAGCTGTGGAGTTCAGAGTGGTTTAATAAGACGGTTTTCATGCCCCTTGGAAGAGATGTGGAGGTCACAGTAGCTTAACAAAACAGTTTTACTGCCCCTTGGAAGAGTGGTGGAGGTCGCAGTGGAATAAAAAGACAATATCAATGCTCCTTAGTAGAGTGGTGGAGGACTCAGTAGCTTAACAAGACGGTTATAATGCCCATTGGAAGAGCTGTGGTGTTCAAAGTGGTTTAACAAGACGGTTTAAATGCCCCTTGGAAGAAACGTGAAGGTCACAGTAGCTTAACAAGACAGTTTTAATGCCCCTTGGAAGAGTGTTGGACGTCGCAGTGGAATAAAAAGACAATATCAATGCCCCTTGGAAGAGTGGTGAAGGTCGAAGTAGCTTAACAAGATGGTTTTAATGCCCGTTGGAAGAGCTGTGGAGTTCAAAGTGGTTTAATAAGACGGTTTTAATGCCCCTTGGAAGAGACGTGGAGGTCACAGTAGCTTAACAAGACAGTTTTAATGCCCCTTGGAAGAGTGGTGGAGGTCGCAGTGGAATAAAAAGACAATATCAATGCCCCTTGGAAGAGTGGTGGAGGTCACAGTAGCTTAACAAGACGGTTTTAATGCCCCTTGGAAGAGCTGTGGAGTTCAGAGTGGTTTAACAAGACGGTTTTAATGCCCCTTGGAAGAGACGTGGAGGTCACAATAGCTTAAAAAGACAGTTTTAATGCCCCTTGGAAGAGTGGTGGAGGTCACAGTGGAATAAAAAGACAATATCAATGCCCCTTGGAAGAGTGGTGGAGGTCACAGTAGCTTAACAAGAGGGTTTTAATGCCCCTTGGAAGAGCTGTGGAGTTCAGAATGGTTTAACAAGACGGTTTTCATGCCCCTTGGAAGAGATGTGGAGGTCACAGTAGCTTAACAAGACAGTTTTAATTCCCCTTGGAAGAGTGGTGGAGGTCGCAGTGGAATAAAAAGACAATATCAATGCTCCTTGGAAGAGTGGTGGAGGAGTCAGTAGCTTAACAAGACGGTTATAATGCCCATTGGAAGAGCTGTGGTGTTCAAAGTGGTTTAACAAGACGGTTTTAAGGCCCCTTGGAAGAAACGTGGAGGTCACAGTAGCTTAACAAGACAGTTTTAATGCCCCTTGGAAGAGCTGTGGAGTTCAGAATGGTTTAACAAGACGGTTTTCATGCCCCTTGGAAGAGATGTGGAGGTCACAGTAGCTTAACAAGACAGTTTTAATGCCCCTTGGAAGAGTGTTGGATGTCGCAGTGGAATAAAAAGACAACATCAATGCCCCTTGGAAGAGTGGTGGAGGTCTCAGTAGCTTAACAAGATGGTTTTAATGCCCCTTGGAAGAGCTGTGGAGTTCAAAGTGGTTTAATAAGACGGTTTTAATGCCACTTGGAAGAGACGTGGAGGTCACAGTAGCTTAACAAGACGGTTTTAATGCCCCTTGGAAGAGACGTGGAGGTCACAGTAGCTTAACAAGACAGTTTCAATGCCCCTTGGAAGAGTGGTGGAGGTCGCAGTGGAATAAAACGACAATATCAATGCCCCTTGGAAGAGTGGTGGAGGTATCAGTAGCTTAACAAGACGGTTTTAGTCCCCCTTGGAAGAGCTGTGTAGTTCAGAATGGTTTAACAAGACGGTTTTCATGCCCCTTGGAAGAGATGTGGAGGTCACAGTAGCTTAACAAGACAGTTTTAATGCCCCTTGGCAGAGTGGTGGAGGACTCAGTAGCTTAACAAGACGGTTTTAATGCCCCTTGGAAGAGCTGTGGAGTTCAAAGTGGTTTAACAAGACGGTTTTAATGCTCCTTGGAAGAGTGGTGGAGGTCTCAGTAGCTTAACAAGAGGGTTTTAATGCCCCTTGGAAGAGTGGTGGAGGTCTCAGTAGCTTAACAAGACAGTTTTAATGCCCCTTGGAAGAGCTGGGGAGTTCAGAATGGTTTAACAAGACGGTTTTCATGCCCCTTGGAAGAGATGTGGAGGTCACAGTAGCTTAACAAGACAGTTTTAATGCCCCTTGGAAGAGTGGTGGAGGTCGCAGTGGAATATAAAAACAATATCAATGCCCCTTGGCAGAGTGGTGGAGGACTCAGTAGCTTAACAAGACGGTTTTAATGCCCTTTGGAAGAGCTGTGGAGTTCAAAGTGGTTTAGCAAGACGGTTTTAATGCCCCTTGGAAGAAACGTGGAGGTCACAGTAGCTTAACAAGACAGTTTTAATGCCCCTTGGAAGAGTGGTGGAGGTCGCAGTGGAATAAAAAGACAATATTAATGCGCCTTGGAAGAGACGTGGAGGTCTCAGTAGCTTAACAAGAGAGTTTTAATGCCCCTTGGAAGAGCTGTGGAGTTCAGAGTGGTTTAACAAGACGGTTTTAATGCCCCTTGGAAGAGACGTGGAGGTCACAATAGCTTAACAAGACAGTTTTAATGCCCCTTGGAAGAGTGGTGGAGGTCACAGTAGCATAACAAGACGGTTTTAATGCCCCTTGGAAGAGTGGTGGAGGACTCAGTAGCTTAGCAAGACAGTTTTAATGCCCCTTGGAAGAGCTGTGGAGTTCAAAGTGGTTTAACAAGATGGTTTTAATGCCCCTTGGAAGAGTGGTGGAGGTCTCAGTAGCTTAAAAATAGGGTTTTAATGCCCCTTGGAAGAGTGGTGGAGGTCTCAGTAGCTTAACAAGACGGTTTTAAAGCCCCTTGGAAGAGCTGTGGAGTTCAGAGTGGTTTAACAAGACGGTTTTAATGCCCCTTGGAAGAGTGGTGGAGGTCGCAGTTGAATAAAAAGACAATATCAATGCCCCTTGGAAGAGTGGTGGAGGTCGCAGTCGAATAAAAAGACAATATCAATGCCCCTTGGAAGAGTGGTGGAGGTCATAGTAGCTTAACAAGACGGTTTTAATGCCCCTTGGGAGAGCTGTGGAGTTCAGAGTGGTTTAATAAGATGGTTTTCGTGCCCCGTAGAAGATATGTGGAGGTCACAGTAGCTTAACAAGACAGTTTTAATGCCCCTTGGAAGAGTGGTGGAGGTCGCAGTGGAATAAAAAGACAATATCAATGCTCCTTGGAAGAGTGGTGGAGGACTCAGTAGCTTAAAAAGAGGGTTTTAATGCCCATTGGAAGAGCTGTGGAGTTCAGAGTGGTTTAGCAAGACGGTTTTAATGCCCCTTGGAAGAGACGTGGAGGTCACAGTAGCTTAACAAGACAGTTTTAATACCCCTTGGAAGAGTGGTGGAGGTCGCAGTGGAATAAAAAGACAATATCAATGCCCCTTGGAAGAGTGGTGGAGGTCACAGTAGCTTAACAAGACGGTTTTAATGCCCCTTGGAAGAGCTGTGGAGTTCAGAGTGGTTTAACAAGACGGTTTTAATGCCCCTTGGAAGGGATGTGGAGGTCACAGTAGCTTAACAAGACGGTTTTAATGCCCCTTGGAAAAGTTGTGGAGTTCAGAGTGGTTTAACAAGACTGGTTTCATGCCCCTTACAAGAGCAATGCAGTACAGCATATTAAAAACATTATTTCCATTATTGGGCAGTGGGTCTCCCATAGTTTTTGCCTATGCCTTCCAAGCAAAAGCTGCCAAAAATTAGGACGGAGGAACTTGCCATGCTGGCAAACAAGAGCCATGCAGTACAGCATATTAAAAGCATTATTCCCATTATTGGCGAGTGGGTCTCCCATAGTCTTTGCCTATGCCTTCCAAGCAAAAGCTGCCAAAAATTAGGACGGATTAACTTGCAATCCTGGCAAACAAGAGCCATGCAGTACAGCATATTAAACACATTATTCCCATTATTGGGGAGTGGGTCTTCCATAGTCTTAGCGAATGCCTTCCAAGCAAAAGCTGCCAAAAATTAGGATGGAGGAACTTGCAATGCTGGCAACACGGACCACGGTCACCCTGGTGGTATAGTGGTGGTAGAGGCTGAGGATAAGGAGAAGAGCAAAATACAGCCGAAATGAGGTAGCGTATACCCATGTGTGGGTGTGAAGCGGTGCATTGGAATACAACTCCCGAAATAACAGTGGATTTTACTTTATGTTACTCTGCTCTCATTTGGTGGTGATGAGAAGTCTGGCCCAATCCAGCTCTTGTTCATTTTGATAAGGGTCAGCTTATCTGTTATAATTCCCCCAGCGGCACTAAAAACACGCTCCGATAGCACGCTAACGGCAGGGCAGGCCAGGACCTCCAAGGCGTACAGAGCGAGTTCATTCCAAGTGTCCAGCTTGGATACCCAATAATTAAAAGGCACAGAGGAATCACGGAGGACGCTGGTACGGTCGGCAAGGTACTCCCTCACCATCTTTTGAAACTTTCACTTATTGTGAGAGTACCCCGCACCTGTAAGCTGGGCGCATCTCAGAAAACTGTCCCAGAACGTTGACAGTGTTCCCCTGCCTCTGCTGGATTGGAATTGCGTCTCTCTCACCTGTACGCCTTGGATGGGCAGCGAACTGTGACCTCTGCCGCTAGAGTGTTCAGATGGGAATTTTTTTTAACAGTTCTGCAGCAAGGGCCTTCTGGTACTGCCCCATTTTTCTAGACCTCTCCACCTCAGGAATAAGAGAGTGAAAGTCCTCCTTGTAGCGGGGGTCTAAAAGTGTCACCAACCAGTAATGACTGTCAGCCAACATTTTGACAACGCGAGGGTCACGGTTAAGGCAGCGTAACATAAAAGTCAGCCATGCGTGCCAGACTGGTAACGGGCAAGACTTCCGTGTCCTCACCAAGATGACGACTGACCATGCTCTCCTCCTCCTCCTCCCTCCTGTCCTCAGGCCACCCACGCTGAACCGTCGGTATGACAGTTGTACAGGTACTACCGTCTACAGTGCATGATACCAGCTCCTGTTCTTCCTCCTCCTCTCCCTCATTGTCCCCCAATGCACGTTAGGATGAGATGGGGCTGGGCTGTTTGTAATCGCCCGTTATGGCTTCTTGATCCATCTCATCATACTCTGGCTGCAATGCCTCCTCTTTAATTCTCTGCAGAGAGCATTGCAAAAGACAGACAAGTGGGATGCTGACGCTAATGATGGCGTCATCGCCACTCACCATCTTGGTGGACTCCTCAAAGTTTGTCAGGATGGTACATATGTCAGACATCCAGGTCCACTCCTGAGGTCTTTTGTGTGGAGTCTCACCTGAATATCGACGGCCTTGTTGCAGCTGGTACTCCACAACAGCGCTCTTCTGCTCACAAATCCTTTGCAACATGTGGAATGTAGAGTTCCAAAGTGTGGGGACATCACACACCAGTCAGTGTGCCGGAAGCTGAAAACACTGCTGCAACACAGTAAGGGCGGTGGAAGCTGTATCTGACTTCCGAAAATGAGCTGACAGGCGGCGTACTTTGACGAGCAGATCCGGCAACTCGGGGTACGATTTAAGAAACCGCTGAACCACGAGGTTAAGCACATGAGTCAGGCATGGTACGTGTGTGATCTCGCCTCAGAGCCACCACCAGGTTACGGCCATTGTCACACATGACCATGCCTGGATGTAGGTTCAGCGGTCTCAGCCACAGATCTGCCTGCTCTTTCACAGCTGTCCACAACTCACAAGCAGTGTGAGGTTTATCACCTAAGCTTATGAGTTTCAGCACAGCCTGTTGCCGCTTGGCTGAGGAAGTACTGCAATGCTTCCAGCTTGTAACTGATGTGGTGATATCTGAGATGGAGGCTGAACATAAGGAGGAGGAGGAGGATGATGCGCAGGAGCTGTACACTGTGGGGGAAACTCTGACTGACATAGGGCCCGCAATCCTCGGTGTGGGGAGAATGTGTTCCGTCCCAAGGTCCGACTGGGTCCCTGCTTCCACTATGTTTACCCAGTGTGCCTTCTGGGAGATGTATTGTCCCTGGCCACAATCACTTGTCCACATGTCCGTTGTCAGGTGGACTCTCCCAGTAACTGCGTTGTTGAGGGCACAGCAGATGTTTTGGGACACGTGTTTGTGTAGTGCGGGGATGGCACACCGGGCAAAATAGTGTCGGCTGGGGACCGAATACCAAGGGACGGCCACCGCCATAAGGTTGCGGAAGGATTCTGTCTCCACCAGCCTAAAAGGCATTTCCAACGCAAGCAGTCGTGAAATGTGCGAATTTAGGACTGTGGCCTGTGGCGCGTTGGCTGGGAATTTGCGCTTTCGTTCAAAGGTCTGGGATATGGACAATTGAACGCTGCGGTGGGATGTGGACGTGGACATTGATGCTGTTTCTTGAGAAACTTCCATAACAAGTGAAGACTGAGAGGAGGGGGCATCTTTGCATGCAGTATGGACAGGGGATTGCCTTGCACACACAACAGGGGGTTCTCTTACACGCACAACAGCGGAAGAAGCAGTGGTGACACCCGTTGACACTGGTCGTGGACCCTGGGGTTCGCCCCACAAAGTCGGGTGCTTTGCTGACATGTGCCTGATCTTGCTGGTGGTGGTCAGGCTGGTAGTTTTGTCACCCCTGCTGATGCTGGCACGGCAGGTGGTACAAATGGCCTTTTTGGGGTTATCAGCAGAGTCTTTAAAAAAATTCCAGACTCTGGAAGACCTACCGGTTGTACTGGCAACATCGCTCGTGTTGGTGTTACGGGGAACGGTTGCCCGCCTACTGTGTGCGGCCACCACACTGCTTCTTCCTGCCAGTTGGGGTACTCTGCCTCCCTCCCCCTGTGTGCTGCTGGCCTCGCTCTGCATGTCCTCCTGCCACGTTGGGTCAGTTACTAGATCATCCACCACCTCCTCCTCTTCCACTTGCGCACCACGATCCTCCTCCTCACTTCGTGGCAATTGTGTCTCATCATCGTCCACCTCTTGTGACAAATTGCCAGCGTCGACTTCCTGTGGCCGTGGCTGTTCAAATATTTGGGCATCGCCATATGGGATCTCCTTTTCCTCCACTTCAAGCTGAGCAGGCGAGGGGCACAAATATGGAAATGGACCAGTGAACAGCTCTTCAGAGTGTCCAACTGTGGGATCATTTGCTGTCTGACGACACTCGGCATGGTAGGAGGAAGGAGCATCAGGGTGAGGAGGCGTATGCGGTCGAGACTCACGGCTACTAAAACTTGTCCGTGTGGAAGACAGACCAGAGGCGGTAGTGCCCAGGTAGCTGGAAGTATTATCTGCTATCCAATTAATAACCTGTTCACACTGATCAGTTCGCAATACTGGTGTTGTAGTGTGCTTCCCTAGTAATTCGGTCAAAAAGTGGGAGCGAGAAGATATGGCTGTTGGTTGTGGCACATTTTCACCTTGGCCACGGCCCCGTCCTCTAGACGCACCATCACCAGAACGTCCAGTTCCACGTCCCTTGCCACACGCTTTGCCATTGTAAATGAAGTAAAATAGCTTACACTCGCACTATCAATGGAAAAAGGGTAATAAAAAGGAGATTAGAACTCTGAAAGAGGAAAACCACAGTTCTATTTCTCTGGCCTACACCAGAATCTTTTAAACAGATATATTTGTGTCTGAACAGTCAGCGAGACACTATTACTGTTTTTTTTTACGGAGAAAAGGCCAAAAGCTGGATAATACAGAGATTTGAACCGTGGAACTGCAAAACCACAGTTATAGTTATGTGGCCTACACCAGAATCTTTTAAACAGATAAATTTGTGTCTGAACAGTCAGGGAGACACTATTACTGTTTTTTTAACGGAAAAAAGGCCAAAAGCTGGATAATACAGAGACTTGAACCGTGGAACTGCAAAACCACTGTTATAGTTATGTGGCCTACACCAGAATCTTTTAAACAGATATATTTGTGTCTGAACAGTCAGGGAGACACTATTACTGTTTTTTTTTTACGGAAAAAATGGCAAAAGCTGGATAATACAGAGATTTGAACCGTGGAACTGCAAAAACATAGTTATAGTTACGTGACCTACACCAGAATCTTTTAAACAGATATCTTGGTGTCTGAACAGTCAGGGAGACACTATTACTGTTTTTTTTTTATGGAAAAAGGGCCAAAAGCTGGATAATACAGAGATTTGAACCATGGAGCTGCAAAACCACGGTTATAGTTATGTGGCCTACACCAGAATCTTTTCAACAGATATATTGGTGTCTGAACAGTCAGGGAGACACTATTACTGTTTTTTTACGGAAAAAAGGCCAAAAGCTGGATAATACAGAGATCTGAACCGTGGAACTGCAAAACGACAGTTATAGTTATGTGGCCTACACCAGAATCTTTTAAACAGATATATTGGTGTCTGAACAGTCACAGACACACTCAATTTTTTTTTTTTGGGGGGGGGGGGGGGATACCAAAAGGTTAATAAGACGCGTATTTGTACAGTCTAACTGAGGAAAAAAAAAATACAGGATTTAGATGAAAAAAAAAGGATTTTTCCTGGCCCCTGAGACCGGGGGATAAGTCTAGCAATTTGACCAGCAGGAGCACACAGGACTGTAATGCAGTGTTTGTTGGTATAACTACTGCGTCTCCTATACAGCCTGCCTGCCTGATATCTGGGATGGATATTAGTCCTGAGAAGGACTGCTTGTTTGATTTGGCAGGCTTTAGAGACCCTACACTACCTATTTCGCACTATATATCTCTCCCTAACTCAGCAGCACTGACCCTACACTGTCTGATCCCGGGCGACTGTGTCCAAGATGGCGGCGCCCAGTTTTAAATACTCGAGGTGACGCTGTGCGGCCAGCCAATCACTGTAATGCCCACAAACAACATAGCTGCGGCATTACAGTGACTGGCTGGCAATCCCTGCATGTTCATTGGCTCTGTAAAGAGCGCCAAACATGCAGGGCGGAGACCCAAGCTCCCGCCCGAGTAACCCGGAAATGCTCGGTGCTCACCGAACATCCCGAGTAGCAAGATGCTCGGGCGAGTAACGAGCAGTGTCGAGCATGCTCGCTCAACACTATCAATCACTATAGCCAGCTCTTGATTAGTAAACCAAGAGTAAGCAGTGGTTTCATTGAATGAAGAATATACATTTTTCTGAATCTTTTCCCTTAAACTTACTGTATATATCATTCTTTTCAGTTTCTCACACTTTGTAACATTTTTCTATAGACTGAACATTATTTCTAAGCTGTCGGGCTCACTTTAAATAATATTATTTGCATCTAAGAAATATCTACCTATAAATACAAGGAGTGTAAGAGGAGTCTTCATTTGTCCGCAAATGCTTGGTCATGTAAGGCAATGTTTCTGAGCCATTATCAGTCTCCAACACGGTAGTTAACTCAGACATGTGTCATGTTAAAACAGTCCACTACAGACTGGATGAACTAACTTACAGTGCCTGAATTGTTAAATAGAATACTGCTCATACTGTATAGTAAAGCTAACCATGAAGATTAAATTATTAGACTGGATCTTCCCAAAGTTTTTTTTAGAAGATATGTTGTGCTAGTACTTTTATAATATTATGCTTATCTAAGCATTTACAAATGGTATTTACTAATATTGATTGCTAATAAATTAATGTTTTGGGATTTTAAGAACTTCTCTAAGAGCGTGTAAATGAGATTTTCCCATCATTATCATAACGGTTAAGATTGCAATAAAAGTTAACACCTCTATTGTAAAGGTCTCCATACACTTTAGACTCACTTAGTCCGATCCAACTGATATCTGGACGAGTTTAAAGGGAGTCTCCCAGCTCTACTCCAACAGATGTCAGGGTACAAAAGGGTCCGGCATGTCTTATTTTGGACTGCAGATTCTTTTGATCTCAGTGGAATAAGTTGTCACCAGAGGAGTCTGGCAGTGGCTCTTTAATAGAGAACACAGGAGTGCTTGGCCCAATTACTGTTTGTCTAACTGCTATCTATTCTGTATGGAGAGCTTAAAGTTATAGACAAAAAACAAAGAATCCATCATTGATAGTAGGTGATAGGAACAGCTCTCCACCATCCCTTGTGCACAGTTACATCTGTAAATGTCACAAATAAAGGCGCAAATAGACAAAAGAGCAAAGTCATCTGAAACTGCCGATCTTTCGTGCATGGTGGTCTTTCCAACACATGCTACTTTTGTTCTCAGGATGGGTAAGCTACCATCAGAGGTGACTGGCAGCATCATACTCTCGGTCTGCCTACTGAATCTCTTGTACACTTGGTGGAACTGAGCATGCATGTGTATGAGGGCATTAGATAGAATATCTGGCTGTTGAATGAGCATTTAGTTGATAGCAATCTTGCAGTGTATGAACATCTTAAGTTTATCTGCAGAGCAGCGAAGCCTGCACACTAATTATTCGATAATGACTTCTTTTAAAAAAATATTCAAATTTGAGAGTATGGCTAACTGAAAAGATGGTTACAAGTAGCAAGCTTTCTAGGCTATTCAGGTCTCTAGAAGCAAAGAGACCTGAATAGCCTCGATAGCTTACTATTTATTACCATCTTTTTAATTAGCCATTAAAAGGTATCAACCATTGAGGACTCTCAATTTTTAATATTGTTTTATCTACTGGCTAACACAATATAAAGATATATTTTTGCGACATCTTTTAAAAGTATTGGTTCCAATAATATTTGTAATAATTCTGACCAGAAAGATATGCATGTAATTTTCACAAGTATTAATGTAGGTTCATCATTGGTAAACCTACTGTACATTCAGAGAATAAAATGCAGAGCTAATAAACAGAACACTAGGAAGGACAATTGCTACAATGATGTTCCAGGGCTAGCCATGGGCAGCTAACAATTAAAATATACATAGAATGTGTCAGTTCCAGTGTATCTCTGTCTAAATTAGTGCTGTTAGTCTAAATGCATCTACAAAGAAAGATCAATATCCATAGTCTTTATCATCCATCAGGGATACAGTCCTGTAATAAGCTATCCTTAATTAGTCCTTAATTCTTAAGTCTCTGTTCAGTATAATTAGAAAGTTTAAGAGCACCTCAACAAATCTGTGATTCAGTGCTGTAGATGCCAAGTATATATCAGGGAGGGATCAATACTTAAAGATCTATTGTTTAATCATTGTTCTAGATTGCTAGAGTAGCAGTTGTACACCATCACAATTAGAACTTCTAGCTAACTGTGAATCATGTTCCTTAGCCTGAGCTGTATAAATATGGTTCTGGGTATATGTTTAAGTGTATGACAAATATACTATGACATAGAGTGAGGGAGGCAAGACTTCATAGATGTATGTGGCAGACATCTTTAAATAAGTTGAGTCTGACCTTATGGTATTATTCGGACCACTACACATTATGCTCCTGGTAAAGTATGTCCACCCTTGGTTGATCCAGGAGGGACAAAAAGTAGAAAGAATAAGTCTTCTCATCCTTTTGCTCCACTTCTGTGTTATTGAGCAGATAAAATGGAGGCTAAGTTTCTAAAATAAAATTAAAAAGGACCTTTCGCAGTGAATATGATCCTGGGAGCAGCGATTGTCAAATACTTTATTCTGAATCTGCCAAAGAAATCAGTGTTCTGGATCTACCACAGGTATTGGGACATTCAGAGCATTGCCTAGGCTAGATCTATTTTCACTGCTCACACACTGCAGCTTCCCTCCTTTCCCTCCTTTTACAGAAAGTGATGGGAGTGAGGAATTGTCAGCGTGATCATGTGAGACACATGAAGCATCAACAGATCACACTGAAAAAGCTTTGCTTTTTTTCCCCTGGTATGACACTGCCTTCTTATGATTGGCCAATGTCATACAGAGGAAAAAGTAAATGCCACCAGATAAAATTCTTTGTTAGTTAAGGGTAAATTTGCACATAACTTCAAAAACCCATATTACTGCAATTCTGTGAAGAAAAAAAAATAATCAGCCCCTCTTCCACTTTTTACTGATATATGCAGTTTAAATTAAAAAAATATTGTGAAAGGTCCTTTTTAAAAAAGGCTCTGCCATATCCAATATTTACTGTAAAAATGAATAGTACAAATGAAGATAGGGCATTTTTAAAGGATAGATCGAATAGAAATAGAGGGTAATGGAGCAAGGGGGGCATGAGTATGCGATGATATCTTTGAACTAGAACAAATAGGAAATTATTTGTATTGACTAATATGATTAATTCTGGATGTGCAGAATTATGACAGCACATTATGATTTTGGAAATAACCCTTTAGCCCACAGGTGAAACCTGCATACGTCCCATTTTTTGTGGGATTGTCTAGTAAAATGAACCTGATTTGCCTAAAAGTCAGGGCTTCAAAGAAGTTTCAGGCAGATCAAAGACAAGGTTTTATTATGTCCCATGTGTTGGATTTCAACTATTGGGAAGTATGAAGCTGGAATCTCTAGGGAAAACTACCACATTCCCCCAGGACTATTAATTGCATGAAGCACAGGCTTTATTTCAATTGGTAGGAAATCCATTGAGGAACCTAATAAAATCTAAACAGACAAAATAAATATATACATGTATTAATTAGAATGTAATATCATTTCAGTATATCACCAAGCAACAATTCAACACTTATTAGTGTTTTTCTTTAGAGTAGTAGTGGCTGTCAAGCATACTCACCTTCCAGATACCCTTATCCGTCTTCTGCTTACTAAGTGACCTGGAAGCAGTGTTCAGTTGACTCAAGGCTTCCACAATTGCTGAGAATGATTGCCTTCACTGGCAGATGGCATATCATCTATTACTGTGCAGCATATTGCATCTAATTCCTTACATTTATTGCTTTTGATGACTTAGGGCCAGATTTATCTGATGCGTTAAATTTCTTTGACAAATTTCTTGCATGTTTGCATATCATCATAAATATGTGCAGAATGGCATTTTCCTGCAATAAAACATAAATGTTAAAGGCAAAGCTGAATGTTGAAGCAAACCACAAACTGCTTTTCTGCAGTCACAAGTAATATGTATATAGCAATAGAATATCGTGTTAATTTAGAAGTAAATACAAAAATAGGGATCCAAAAATAATAACTTACTTAGTGGTGTACTAGGCCACGGTCTCTATCATCATGAACACAGGACGAGATATAAACATTTATGTGTCACATCATGAAGGAGGTTACAGATGCTAAATTAATTGTCAGCAATAAGTAACAGATGGTGCCACACGCGTCTCCATAAAATAATATATTTATATACTGTTGTCTCTCACATGGACTATCAGCTGGTCTCAGATTAAACGTAGAAAATTAATAGTCATAATTATTTTTTATTTGTTGGTGACAAATTTTTTACAATGAATAGCTATGAGACGAAAATCATTTACCTTACGACGAACTAGAAAAACATTTTACACTTTTGTCTGGAGAATAGTATGATATGGGAGGCCACGAGGAATTTGGGATTGTGGATTAGACCATAATATCATTCTGTACAACCTTCATGTGGTGCAGAGCCATAAAGAGGCAGTCTACTGAGCTTTCCTTTACAGTTGAATGAACAGTATATACGAAGCAGATCAGACATAGGGTAAAATTACACACTTTTGACTTCTCTGATGAATAGAGGTCTATACAATGTTCGAGTGTTATCCTGGAGTTTTTTCCAGCATATATATTCAAGTGCACAGTAAAGAAAGAATCGGGCACTACTAGAGTTGCAGAAAAAAATATCAGATTTATTAGCAAAGCAATCCTATGGGTATGAACATCTATTCCCCATAGCGCTGCTAAATGCAGTGAACCATATGAAATCTGTCTGAAGAAGGTCTATTAGACCGAAATGTCACTGTTTTTGGATTGCTTTGCTAATAAATCTAATATGTTTTTCTGCAACTCTATGAGTGCCCAATTCTTTCTTCACTGAGTATATGGAGTGGTATCCTATCCTGGCACCGTATTTTTATACATAGTGACGTACAACCTATCTATATA
Source organism: Phyllobates terribilis (assembly GCF_046119375.1). Lineage (NCBI taxonomy): Eukaryota > Metazoa > Chordata > Amphibia > Anura > Dendrobatidae > Phyllobates > Phyllobates terribilis. The sequence goes on from NW_027362762.1 coordinate 212,937,901, forward strand.
TTCAAGTGCACATACACAGTGAGAGGCTAGCATCCCCATACATATTAGCAGTTGGCCTGGCAGCTATATTCCCTGACTCACCTATACTCAGGAACATTCAGCATTATTGTGTTCTTTATAAGAGACCCACTGCCAGACTCCTTTGGCATAGCGGGCCATGGCATATTTTGACCACGCCCTTAAACACACCCCATGTATCATTTTTTTTCTATCTTGTCATCGAGGGACATTCAGTAGATGCCCAAGACTGCAGGGAGTAAACCCAAATCTGGAATTGCCTGCTGTATCCAGCATGGTTAGGACTAGAGATGAGCGGATCGATTCACAGGGCTCCGATCCAGCATCCAGGTCAGTGGTACCCAACGGCTAGAAGGCCTGTGAATCTCTTGTGTTCCAGCATCCACGACGTGGCTTTTGATTAGCCAGGGTTGGCGCAATGTAATTTGTGCGTCATGCTCACCTGGAACCTATTGGTTTATGTTTTGATCATTCATTCATAGTTGTTGCAGCCATAACTTTTTCATTTTTATGTAAGCTACACTATTACAAATTGTAAGCTTGACAGCAGGGCCCTCACTCCTGTAACTGTTGAACTATATGTTATCTTGTGATGTCATTATTGTTTGTACATGTCCCTGTTTAATTGTAAAGTGCTGCGAAATATGTTGGCGCTATATAAAAAAAAATATTAATATTAATTATTATATGACATTTAGCTTTTTGATGTCTTTAAGGCTTTGTTCACACGTTGCATGAATACTGTGTTTTTTGCTTTCTGCAGGTGTCCATCAAATTACACAATAACAATCTTCTGATTATTGCATTTTTTATGTTTTCCCCTTATCTGATGCTTTTTTCGTGCAGATTTGAATCATCATCTGTAATGTGTTTTTTATACTACAGAAAAGCTTTGATTCTGCACTTATAAAACTAACTGCAGTTTTCTATGTGAATTAAAATGGCATTTTTGTAATTGTTTTTTATTATATTTTTTTTAGTAATTTTATAGTAAGAAAAAAATTTGACTTTTACATTTCCTCTAGAATACAAGTACATACTGTAGAGATACAATGCTATGTATTTCTATGTATCAGTATAGTCTGTCCATAGATTCAGAGCCTGCAATGTGGCTTCAAGTAGATAATCTTCTCATATTAGTCAGTGCAGTCTATGGCTCATAGTTTTAGCTGCTGCTTGTGTAGCACCCTGAGGATTCGGCTGCTACAGGGGTATTGCACCTCAACCCAGAGGTGTGATATTCCACTCCCGGGTAAGGATGGAGTGTGGAACTGAGCTCGGTAGGCTGCATGCACTACACACATCCCATTTCCGAGGAACAGGCCGACGGTACTCCCACTTAGAAATGTGCAGGTACGACCGAGTCTGTTCCTGGCTGGAGTGGGAGGGGGGGGGTGGTACATCCCAAGTAGTGTAGGGGCAGATAGGGGGAGCAGCCTGGGTAAAGATAGGAGCTCATTGGGTGCTGGTCACCTGAGCTCACACATAGAGGGAGTATTTAAGGTGGGCACCATCTAAGATCAGGGTCAGTCTGTCAGAGTATAACCTGAAGAGCAGAGCAGAAGAGCAGCTCCAAGCCCCAGAGAGAGTGAGAGAGGAGAAGAAAGAGAGACCCAGAGGGGGAAAAGAAAGGACTCTGAGAACCCAAATTCAATCCCCGGGTGAAGAGTCGGCAATAGGGTACCGGATCCCAAGCTGGTGGGGGCAAAAGCACACCCTAGCCAGAGACCGGAGGCCGTGGGCAGCGTCTGCCACGGCCACCCACCACATCCACCCCGAAGGCAGACCACGTGGAGGGTCAGGGAACCCAAGGCCAAGGGTCTCCCAACAGAAGGCCCGAGGGAGCTGGACCTAGGTGGATCACTAGTGGGGACGGCCAGAGGAAAGGACGGAAGGAGAGCTCAGGGCCACGCTCCGGACTTGTTTGGGGGTTTGCTGAATCCAGGACCTGGTGGACGCAGCACGGCTCGGGTGGTCACTTGAAGCTGGAGTGACCGGAACATCAGCAGTGAGTAAATACCCTAAACTGCACAACCCGACTCTGTCTTCATTTAACACCTATGCTGCACCACCACAACCCCCATCCTCTGCACCTGACCCCCTGAGGCTATACCCCACCCGTTGGGGGTTATACCATCAAAAGCTGCACCAACACCATCAGCCTCAGCGGACCCTGCTGCAGCGGCGGCCGTAGTGACCGCAATACAACGGGTGGCGTAGTCGACATTAAGAACTTAATAACATCTGTAGGACTGCCACATACAACTGAGCTTGACACCCTGGGCACGGACCGGGTCACAGCCACTCGGAAGACTACAACTCCCATCTGATCCGGCTCCGGGTATTCCCCTAAAGAATATGGCCCAGGGGGCGCGTCAACTTTGGCGTAGTCGGCAGGATACCGTGCCCGCAACACCCGGGTACTGCGTGCCTGAAGAAAAGAACAAGTTTACCTCAAAAAGAAGTCTCCCGCCGGTTCCGGAGGGTCCCCGCCATCTGACTCCATCACAGATCGATTCCCGCCGGTTGTCCGCCATTAACAGCTTTTTCCCGCCATCTGCAGAGTTTCCCGCCACTGGGAGACGATTCCCGCCATTTCCAAAGGTTTCCCGCCTTGGAAGAGCGGACGCCATTATGGGCGTGCCAGAGGGTGGCAAGAGGCCACCTCCCATCGTGGGCCAGGACCGAAAATGGCGCCAAAAGTGGAAACCGCCCCCACCAACAGAGACTGTGATGCTAGAGGTGTCTGTCAGCGTGAAAGAACAGCCCCTGGAGCTGACAATCACCAAGTGGCCCCGGGACCGCCCTCGAAGTGGGAGGAGACGAAAGAAGAGAGCAAAGATGGGTGTCGCTTGGAGCAGTCTGGAGAGAGCGCACCCGGAGGCAAGAAGCCTGGAGAAGAATATCGGAGGAGCTTACCCGGAGATGGCGAGAGAGCAGAGCAGCACCGGCCCGTTGGCCAGGAGCCTGCTGGAGACAACGGAAGGAGAGCAGAGCAGCACCGACCCGTTGGTCAGGAGCCTGCTGGAAACAACGACCCCACTAGGCCTAGTGGAGGTCCTAGCACAGCTCCCCCGAGACCGGGAGTGTGCACAGACCGCTCTGGAGGGCCTCGCAAGGAGGATGGCCCGGGTGCAGCGAGAGACGTTGGCGGAGTGGAGCCGTGAGATGGCCCAGCAGACTGAGACCTGTCAGCGGAGCACGCCACCCAAGATGAGGAGACAGACCGCCTCTGAGGATGGCGCGGGAGGATTGAAGGCCGGAGACGGCGCCGAGAAGGGAGCCGAACGAGTGGAGGCAGGTAAAGGGGACGTCTATACCCCAAACCGGGAAACCGCGTACCTGCCCCAGCTCCCCGTCGCAGAGCCCGAAGTCTATCCTGCCGTGCCCGTCGCTGCAACGTCACCGCCGCAGACTAGGCCTCAAACGGGAGCCGCGACCCCTGTGACGTCACACGCCTCGACCCCGAGCGTGACCAAGCAGGAAGTACCACCAGCCTGGTCGCAAGGCCTAGTACCCCCGGGCGCCGCAATACCAACAGCGCCCCCTACCTCCGCGGAGCCCCCGGCCTGGTCGCAGGGCCAAGTAGCCCAGGGCGCCGCCGTCCTTACGGTGCCCTTCACCTTCCAGATACCCCAGGCCTGGCCGCAAGGCCCGGGCAACCCGGGCGCTAGCACCACCGCGCCCATAAGACCAAGAGTGCCGCATCTGGGAGAGGACCTGTTTGGCCAACACACGTGCCCGGATGGGCAGCCTTTCACCTGGCCCCAAGAATATCATGAACTGGAACGGCAGAGAAAGGCTGGGGCCATGTGTGCATCCCTGATCCCGGCTCCAAAGCCCGTGAAGAGGATCTCGCCCCCGCTAGAAGAGGCCCAATTTGAGTGGGACCCCACCGGAGAAGATCTCATGGGGTTCACTCAGGAGACTCGGGCAGCTGCAGCGGAGCGTGCTGAGTGCTGCCGCCAACAGCTCGAGGTCTTCGAGAGGGAGCGGAGAGAGAGGCGGGTCCGGGAACAGCAAGCTCAAATAAGGAGCGCGGAGCAGAAGAGCCGGGCCAGGAGAGACCCCCGTGCAGCGCATAGTCCCCGCACCACCGGGACTGTGATTAAGTTTAACATGCAGCATGGGTGGGGCTTCATCCGAGACCACCGCACCCCAGGTGACGTCTTTGTAACCAGGAGAGACGTTGAGTCCCACCTACCGGAGGGACACAGAGGTCGTGACCTTTACATCGGGGACGAGGTCACCTTTACCCGGCACAAGTGTGCCAAAGGACCTTACGCCCTCCATGTGCATCGCCTGACGGAGGAAGAGCTGCGGTGTGAGGAGGAAGAACAAGAGGACCCGGACGGGTCTGAAACTAGAGTTAGAGGTAACCATAAAGAAAGAGCAGGAGGACGTCGTCGTTAAGTACAGCGAAGCAGAAGCTGTATATAGTTGCCCGTCGGGGCACAGTGAACTGTTACTGTAGCTAATGTAGTCCCCGTTGGGACCAGAGAATTGAACTGTTTACCCGTTTAACCCTTAAATCCCACTGACCGAGGACTGAGAGCGGTCATTCCTCCCTAATACCTGGCCGAGGACTGAGAGCGGCCACCTTCCCTTTTGTATATAGTTGCGCGTCCTAAAGCGCCCCCTACCGGTTTTATAGGAAAACCATTTTTTCAAGAAAAGACTGTCGCACTTTACCCGGTCACGCGTTGCACAGTGACCGGAGGAGGAGCAAGAAACGAAGAAAAGTCTATATGAAAAAGTTTTATTGATATATATATATATACAATGTTTTATATGATGTTTTATTATGATGTTTATGCAAAAATTGTATGTTTTGGTGTTTTGTTCTTACAGCCCGAGGACGTGCTGTGGTTTACCAGGGGGGAATGTAGCACCCTGAGGATTCGGCTGCTACAGGGGTATTGCACCTCAACCCAGAGGTGTGATATTCCACTCCCGGGTAAGGATGGAGTGTGGAACTGAGCTCGGTAGGCTGCATGCACTACACACATCCCATTTCCGAGGAACAGGCCGACGGTACTCCCACTTAGAAATGTGCAGGTACGACCGAGTCTGTTCCTGGCTGGAGTGGGAGGGGGGGTGGTACATCCCAAGTAGTGTAGGGGCAGATAGGGGGAGCAGCCTGGGTAAAGATAGGAGCTCATTGGGTGCTGGTCACCTGAGCTCACACATAGAGGGAGTATTTAAGGTGGGCACCATCTAAGATCAGGGTCAGTCTGTCAGAGTATAACCTGAAGAGCAGAGCAGAGCAGAAGAGCAGCTCCAAGCCCCAGAGAGAGTGAGAGAGGAGAAGAAAGAGAGACCCAGAGGGGGAAAAGAAAGGACTCTGAGAACCCAAATTCAATCCCCGGGTGAAGAGTCGGCAATAGGGTACCGGATCCCAAGCTGGTGGGGGCAAAAGCACACCCTAGCCAGAGACCGGAGGCCGTGGGCAGCGTCTGCCACGGCCACCCACCACATCCACCCCGAAGGCAGACCACGTGGAGGGTCAGGGAACCCAAGGCCAAGGGTCTCCCAACAGAAGGCCCGAGGGAGCTGGACCTAGGTGGATCACTAGTGGGGACGGCCAGAGGAAAGGACGGAAGGAGAGCTCAGGGCCACGCTCCGGACTTGTTTGGGGGTTTGCTGAATCCAGGACCTGGTGGACGCAGCACGGCTCGGGTAGTCACTTGAAGCTGGAGTGACCGGAACATCAGCAGTGAGTAAATACCCTAAACTGCACAACCCGACTCTGTCTTCATTTAACACCTATGCTGCACCACCACAACCCCCATCCTCTGCACCTGACCCCCTGAGGCTATACCCCACCCGTTGGGGGTTATACCATCAAAAGCTGCACCAACACCATCAGCCTCAGCGGACCCTGCTGCAGCGGCGGCCGTAGTGACCGCAATACAACGGGTGGCGTAGTCGACATTAAGAACTTAATAACATCTGTAGGACTGCCACATACAACTGAGCTTGACACCCTGGGCACGGACCGGGTCACAGCCACTCGGAAGACTACAACTCCCATCTGATCTGGCTCCGGGTATTCCCCTAAAGAATATGGCCCAGGGGGCGCGTCACTTGCAATGATGCAGGTTGTGGGTTTGATTCCCGGGAAAACCAAATCTCAAGAAAAGAAGAGAAAATTACATTTTTGTAACTGGTCTTTTGGTATTTGGTAGTTTTATAGGAAGAAAAAAATCTGACATTTATCTTCCCTCTAAAATACAGGGACATAGAAATGCACTGCTATGTGGGTTCAGAGCCTGCGATGCAGCTTCAAGTATATAAAGTCCTCTCATTCCTGTCAATGCATCATGAGGCTAATAGCTTTAGCTGCTGCCTACAGTGCTAGAGGCTGGGGGTTTGATTGCTGCTGATCAGACCAGACCAAATCACAAGAAAAGAAGAGAATTGCTTATTTAATTAATGTGTGTGGAGAGCAGAGATACCAACCGTGCCCCCTGAGTATGAAGAGCATTGGTGCAGAGAGTGAGGGGATATCAAGACAAATTCCTGACCTAGCGGGACTGCTCCTTCAAAAAGGACAGTCCTGCTGAATTCAGGATGGCTGCAAGCTTTGAATATGCTAGCAGTGTAGCAGAATATTCTGTCTGAGCTTCATATTATTATTATTTATTATCATTCCCCCCCCCCCTTTTCCTACCACCCCCCCTCCCCTTGTTTCTGGAGGTGCGGTCCTCCCCAGCTTTCTCCCTATTTTTACAATTTGCTTTCCTCTTCTTTTTTGGGCTTTATGTGTGCTAGTCTGTCCTCTGCCTCAGTACCACTGATCTGACTTGACCTGTGAAGTATTTCCGGTCCATTGACCATTGGGGTATGTCTTGCGTGGTTATCCTAGACTGCGCGCCATATGGTATGTGGCTGGAGGAGTGTCATACATTTTGCTTATTTTTGGACACTCCTCCGGTTGGGGGTGATTTCGGATGGGGGTTCTTGTTACCACCCACCGCGGCGTGCTATGTGTGGGCACACTGTGTTTATTCCCCCCACTAATCGTTTCCTGGTCTGCGCGCCAGCTTCCTGTCGGACGCGCGCGCCAGAAGTGACGTTTGCGTGTCACGGCCGGCGCCTGCGTTCCACATACCGGATGCTGGTTGGCCGGAACCGGAAGTGACGCGCTCGCGTGTTAGCGCGGTTATATTTAAAAGGAGGACTTATTTGCCTGTTATTGGCACTGTCTAATGGATAAGCTGAGCCTTTGATGCCAGCTTCTATACTGCATGACACCCTCTTCTCCCCTGATGATTAGCTGAGGCAATGAAACGCGTTGGGAGCGGTGTGCTGTGAGTTGCTGGAGGCTGAATAAGGTTTTGGAAGCCCCATCACATGGAACTGTCTTAAAGCCAGAGAGCAAGAACCGACATTCTACCTGGTGAGGTCGTTCCATTAATATTTTTATAGGGTCTAAATGCTCACCATAACTAGTTAAATGTATTAAGGTTCTTGTATGCTGAGACATGATATGTTTGAGACATTGTCTTGAGAGCTCCGTTATTATTTTCCCGCCATTTTCTGTGCTATGTTACAGGTAGGCTATGTTGGTATTACGTATGTTCGTATTCCTGGACATAATGAGCTACTGATTTATAGGGTTACTCAGTATCACAGACAGGCTTATACTCGTTTTTAGGTCCTTGGGACTTGTGTATCACTTTTTTATTCAGTTGTAAAAAATGTTAAGTTTTAACTTTTTGTAGCACTACACTTGCTTTAATACTTATTTTTCTGTGTGGTTTTCCTGAACCCCTATTGCTGTACTTTGTTTTATGTTAGCAGTGTAGCAGAATATTCTGTCTGAGCTTCATTTTATTATTATTATTATTTATTATCATTTATTCCATGGCGCTTTACATGTGATAGAGATATACATAACAAAAGCATTTACATAATCTTAACAAAACGAGTCAGCGACTGGTACAGGGGGAGCGAGGACCCTGCCCGCGAGGGCTCACATTCTAGAAGGGATGGGTGAGGATACAGTAGGTGAGGGTAGAGCTGGTCGTGCAGTGGTGTTTACTGCAGGTTGTAGGCTTGTTGGAAGAGGTAGGTCTTCAGGTTCCTTTTGAAGGTTTCCACGGTCGGCGAGAGTCTGATATGTTGGGGTAGAGAGTTTCAGAGTAGGGGGGAAGCACGGGAGAAATCTTGTATGCGATTGTGGGAGGAGGAGATAAGAGGGGAGTAGAGAAGGAGATCTTGTGAGGATCGGAGGTTGCGTGCAGGTAAGTACCGGGAGACTAGGTCACAGATGTATGGGGGAGACAGGTTGTGGATGGCTTTGTATGCCATGGTTAGGGTTTTGAACTGAATTCTCTGGGCAATGGGGAGCCAGTGAAGGGATTGACAGAGAGGAGAGGCCGGGGAATAGCGGGGGGACAGGTGGATTAGTCGAGCAGCAGAGTTTAGGATAGATTGGAGAGGTGCAAGAGTGTTGGAAGGGAGGCCACGGAGCAGGAGGTTGCAGTAGTCGAGGCGGGATATGATGAGGGCATGCACTAGTGTTTTTGCAGAGTCTTTGCTGAGGAATGCACGGATCCGGGAGATGTTTTTGAGTTGGAGTCGGCAGGAGGTGGAAAGGGCTTGGATATGTGGCTTGAAGGAGAGATCAGAGTCCAGGGTTACTCCAAGGCAGCGAGCTTGTGGGACTGGGGAGAGTGAACAGCCATTGACGTTGATGGATAGGTCGGATGGGGGATGTGAATGAGAGGGTGGAAAGATGATGAACTCTGTTTTATCCATGTTGAGTTTTAGAAATCTGTCGGAGAAGAAGGATGAGTTGGCGGACAGACATTGTGGGATTCTGGTTAGTAGGGAGGAGATATCGGGTCCAGAGAGGTAGATCTGTGTGTCGTCAGCATAGAGGTGATACTGAAAACCGTGAGATTCTATGAGCTGTCCCAGGCCAAAGGTGTAGATGGAGAAGAGCAGAGGTCCTAGAACTGAACCTTGGGGGACACCGACAGATAGGGGGCGAGATGAGGAGGTGGTGCGTGAGTGGGAGACGCTGAATGTCCTGTCTGTTAAGTATGAGGAGATCCAAGATAGAGCCAAGTCCGTGATGCCAAGAGATGAGAGAATCTGGAGTAAGAGGGAATGGTCCACTGTGTCAAAGGCAGATGACAGGTCCAGAAGGAGGAGGATGGAGTAGTGTTGCTTGGATTTGACATTTAGTAGGTCGTTGGTGACTTTGGTCAGGGCAGTTTCAGTCGAGTGATGCGGTCGGAAGCCAGATTGCAGGCGGTCGAAGAGGGAGCATGAGGAGAGGTGGGAGGACAGTTCAAGGTGGACATGTTGTTCTAGAAGTTTTGAGGCAAAGGGGAGGAGTGATATCGGGCGGTAGCTAGTCAGAGAGGAAGGGTCAAGGGAGGGCTTTTTGAGGATGGGTGTGATTGCGGCATGTTTGAAACATGAGGGGAAGACTCCGGTTGTTAGTGACAGATTGAAGAGGTGGGTTAGGGTTGGGATGAAGACTGTGGTAAGGTTAGTGATGAGGTGGGATGGGATTGGGTCAAGTTTGCAGGTGGTGAGGTGTGATTTGGAGAGTAAAGAGGAGACTTGACCTTCTGTAATGGTGGAGAAGTGGGGTTTGGAGGAGGAGGGTTGAGTAGATATGAGGAGGGGTTGTGTAGACTTTAGGCAGAAGTTTTGTCTGATGGTGTCAATCTTCTGTTTGAAGAATGAGGCAAGTCGTCGGCTGAGATGAGAGAAGAGGGAGGAGGTGCTGGGGGATGAAGGAGAGAGTTGAAAGTGTTAAATAGCTGTTTAGGGTTGTGAGATAGGGAGGATATGAGAGATGAGAAGTAGGTTTGTTTTGCTGTAGTGAGTGCGGACTTGAAATTAGTGAGGGATTGCTTGAATGCGATGAAGTGCTCGATGGAGTGAGACCTTTTCCATCTCCGCTCCGCAACCCTGGAGGCCCGGCGCAGTTCTTTGGTAAGTTTAGTGTGCCAGGTTTGCCTGTTGAATGTGAGAGGTGTGGTGTGTGTGAGAGGGGCGATCGAGTCTAGAGCTGAAGCTATTGTGGTGTTATATGAGGCAGCAACAACGTCTGCATCGTGTAAGGAATTTATGTCTGTGAGAGGAAGGAGGGATTCAGAGAGAGAGTGTAGGTCAAGGTGTTTGAGATTTCTGTGAGGGTGTGTGAGTTTGTGGAGTGGGGATTGTGCACCCGGAGAGGAGAGGGTAGAGAATGTGAGGAGGTTATGGTCAGAGAGAGGGAGTGGTGAGTTAGAGAGGTTAGATAAGGAACAGAGGCAGGTGAAGATGAGGTCCAGTGTGTGGCCATCTTTGTGGGTGGGTGTGGAAGACCATTGAGTGAGTCCAAAGGAGGAAGTGAGGGATAGGAGCTTAGAGACAGACAAGTGGGAAGTGTCAATGGGGATGTTGAAGTCACCCATTATGATAGTGGGGATGTCAGTGGAACGGAAGTGAAGCAGCCAGGTGGTGAAATGGTCTAAGAAGGTGGTGGCTTGCCCTGGGGGTCGGTAAACGACGGCCAGTTGGAGGTTGGAGGGGGAATAGATGCGCACACAGTGCACCTCAAAATAGGGGAGTGTAACGGAGGGTGGCAGTGGGATTTGGGTGAAAGTGCAGAGTTCTGATAGGAGGAAACCTACGCCTCCACCATGTTTGCCATTGGGGCGGGGGGTGTGGGAAAGGTGGAATCCGCCATATGAAAGGGCAGCTGGGGAGGCTGTGTCAGAGGGGGTGAGCCATGTTTCGGTGATGGCGAGGAAGGAGAGTTTGTTTGTAATGAAAAGATCGTGGATGAAGGAAAGTTTATTGCAGACAGAGCGAGCGTTCCATAGAGCTCCTGTTAGTATAGCTGAGGAGGTGGGAATTAGTTGGATGGGTATGAGGTTAGAAGGGTTGCGACAGTTTGAGGAAGGTCGTGGATAGGAGGTAGAAGTGACTGTGGGTATATGGCGAGGAGGACCATTTTCACATTAGGTTATGAATAAGAAGTATCACTTTGAAACGCGTCAACCAGGACTTTGAATATTTCTCCTTGGATGATACACTTATCCATTTAATGAAGCGGATTTTCCTTTGAACCATGTTTTTACTGATGGAATACTAATGGAATAAAATTTTGCATTTTACCTGAAGTGCTGGATCAACTCCCTTCTTTTTATGGACTGCATTCATCAAATTCCTTCTTGCATGTTTTAAACGACTTCCCACCCAGCTCATTATTCCTCTGCATGCCCTCACGTAAATAAATGTATTATTTAAAACTTATATAAGTGCAATGATATTGCAGGTGACTACATACAATGATTATCTGCAGAGTGATAGATCACTTCTGAGTGGGACTGTTTGTCTATTCTATCAATAAATATAAGGCAGAATCATCATTGTATCCTATAAGATGCAGAATCAGACTGTCTTCCTGACTCCTGCCTGTAGGAGCTGACAGTGAGGAACCAAATACAAGCAAGAGGCAGGGGACACTGGCTGAATCTGCATCCCAACATATACACTGAGACTCTGCAGTGTTAATCAGGAAATAGCATATATATGTAAGGTGCCCCAGCGAGGTAGTCGTGGGCGAGCTGTAGCCCCCTCTCGCTCTGGCACCCTACAGACAATTTGTGTCCTCCCTCTGATGTGTGGCTGTGTATGTGGGACTCTCCACTTACCTCAAACCATCCGATCGCGGCTGTCTCCATGCATTTCTCTTCTGGGACCAGGGCAGCAATAAATTCAGAGGACACGAGGTTCTTAACCATAACTTGGACTTTACTTGGGGAAGAGGAATATGTACAGTATTTACAGGCAGATATAATGGATAAGGCCCGACAGGTTATTATCTCCCTCACAGGCGCTGGCAACATCTTCAGCCCTGGTTCCCTCTTTCTGTGAAGCATCTCTGTGACTCTAATCTCTAGCCCAAGAGACTCTTCTGCAATACCAGCAGTGTTCTGGATCCGATATCTCCCCCACGTCTTAGCCTGGAGTCCTATTTATCTTCCTCTGCTTCCTGCAGACTAGAAGTGCCCCGGGTCCTCACTACCTCTGTTGAGTTTCTCCGGCCGGCTAACAGGACTCTTGCGCAGGGAGACTTTTGCACTATTGATCCCACTGTCTGAGGGTATGGAGCTCCTGTCTACCCTAGCAGCCACATATAGTCAGGCTGCCCATACAGTTCACAGTCCTATCTCTTAATGCTCATCACTTCCTGCTTCTGGAAAACTAAGCAGAGATTTTCCTAATGTGCCCACCCTGGGAGCTGTCATCACACAGCATTAACCCATCACTGTCTGTAACACTGCTAGCAGACTCAACCTGACATCTGCACCCAGGACAGTGGCATCTTGTGGCTGTTTACAGGTACTGCAGCCCACAAGGAATTATGCCAGGAACAAGCTCTATATCACTCAAGGCTTGATCAGGGCACTAAGTTCCCCCTCTACTCTACTGACTGGACCACTGAAGCTAACCCCTTAGCTTGGCCAACAGTTCAGAGAGGTCTAACTATGGGAACACTTTCTTTAACTACTTCAGTGCCAAAGGAAGGCTACGTCCTTCCCCACTATTACATATAACTGAACATTGTAAAGAAACTGTCCACCCTAAGGCTGTGTGCCCACGATGCGTTTTTAATACGTTTCTGCAGCGTTTTTGCAGCTGCGGAAACGCTGCTGAAACGCATTAAAAATGCATGGTAGAAGGGCAGCAATGTTCCCCAATGATAATCCGCATGTGCTGTGCACATGCTGCGGAAATTTCCGCTGCGGATTATCATTGCGGAAATAAATGCAGCACTACCAATTATTTTGCGGAAGTGCTGCGTCTTCGCCGCCATTGACTTGCATTAGACCGCATGGATTACGCATCACTGTATATGTAGATGCGTAATCCAAGCTTTCTAATGTGCGGCTGGTACCCGGGTGTAGATGAGAGGATAGTCTCATCCACACCCAGGTACCATTAAAAAATCTGTAAAAAAAGAATAAAATAAAAAATAAATGTATATTTACCTTCTGGCAGCCCGTGCTGCGCTCCTCCTTACTTCCCGGCACTTTGCAGTGGATTGAAGGACCTGCGCTTACGTCAGAGTCATGTGACGGGTCACGCGACGCTGACGTCGGCAGATCTTTCAATCCACCGCTGTCGGCAAGGGAGAACGGAGTGTAAAGCAGGACACCGGGGGCCATCGGAGGGTAAGTATACATTTATTTTTTTATTTTTACCACTCTCTCGGGTCACACTATATAAATGCATGCCGTTTGCATGGATTTATATAGTGTGACCTAGTTGTCACAAGCACTTTCCAAGTGATGCTAATCGCTTGGAAAGCACTTGTCAATCCGCATGCGGAAATGTCAGTGATAACGCTCCATTTTCGCATGTCCCTGGCAGGAAAACGCATGTACAATCCGCATGCGTTTTTTTCTGCCAGGGAGATGCAGAAACGCTCAGGAAAAAATCCTGAGCATTTCTGCATCGTGGGCACATAGCCTTAAAAGACAAATGTGACATGTATAAGTAGTGCTGTTGCTTTAAAAGCATTCAGCAACTATTAGAAGTAACACAAGCACAGGAGACAGGAAGTGTTGTGCTCCAGATGCATCCAGCAACTAGAGGGGTTAACACAGTCACAGGAGAAGGGGGAGTGTTTTAGCAGAGCCCCAGGGGGATTGTGGGGAAGTTATTTACTGTCTGGCTGGAGCCGAAGAGAAAGGTGGTGTGTGTGTTCTGTATCTCACAGAAGTGCCCCTGCAAGTGAAAAGGACTCAAGTCAGGAGTGAAGCTAAGCACAGGTCAGGTAGAGAACTAAAAGTGCAAAGTATTGTCAGGCATAAAGATAAGAACTGGAATAAATGGTGTCACAGGGATCATCTCCCTCCGCAAACTCTCCCCCCTTCTCCATTTCACGGTGCTGTAAAGAATGCTGTGTTCATTAATGTGCCTTTGCATTAGAACTGTGCTGTCTGTACTACTGGGAAGATTGTGAACTGCTGTGCTGCTAAGGAAACTGTACTGTTTGTCACTTGAGCCTGTTGCTCATTAGACTTAACTTGCACTGGCTGTGTGGCTTCTTATTAAATGCTACTGTTCTACCACTTATGAGGACTCTTGTCAAGTGAGTCTTGTCAGCAAGTGAAACAAACTACATGTCTGTGCCTGAGGGTCAATATCGCTGTGTGCCTGAGAGAAGCTGCAGCACATGGTCTATGGTCGCCCTGAGTAATGGTTCCCCCAGGATTCCAAAGAATTCATGTAACCTGTCTCGGCCCTTTGTGAACCTAGCGGCGTGCGTGTAACACAAAGGTATCAAGGGAATTGTAGGCTACATCAAGGCATCCGTATCAGAGGGGAAGGAATAATCAAAATCTCACACACCGTATTAATGCACAACAAAATAGCCTCTACATTATTGTTTAATAATAGACAATGCTGCACTATATACTTGGTATCATTTCTATGGGGAAGCTTTGGCTATCATTATACTGGCTCTCGAGGTCACTATTGTGGTGGGGCTCTTGATGTCAATAGCGACAATCTCTCAGAGCTGACTATGACTCTCAAAATAAGAACTGTGAGCCCTCGCTGGCAGGGTTGTATTGTGAAAGGGAATCTGTCACACCCCTGGGTGATATCAGACCCTCCGGCCCCTTTTGGCTGCGTACTGCCAGCGGAGCAGAAGTCTCAGTGACTCACCGTAATATAAGGCTGCAGAGCAGTAAGCAGCCAAACGGGGTCGGAGGGAAACAAAGCGCGCTCCATGGGAGCGGAGCTTTGGGCATTCGCGGGAGGGGAGGCAGAGCAGGGCACGTCACAGGACCTGTCACAGGGCCCTGTGACGTGCAGGGGAGGGGGGAATATGGTAATTTAGCACACAGGCGGCGATTTAGGGGAATAGTAAGTAATCAGATAGGAGGGGTTTGCTTGGCATTCCCTGGATGCCAAGCCTCTGGAAAACAGACTTTATAAAACCAGATTTCTCTGCAATCAGACCTCTGCTATGGGCCATACAGGTATGTATAGATTTACTTTTCTATTACTTGTATGGCCATAGTAGAGGTCTGATATCGCCCAAGGGGGTGACAGATTCCCTTTAAAAATTATTGTACTTGTTTTTTATTATGTATACCCTTTTCACATGTAAAGCGCCATGGAATAAATGGTGCTATAATAATAAATAATAATAATAAGAAGAAGAAAAGTTGGGGACGACTGCTATAGGCAATACATGTTGGCATGCTGCTGTAATAAATTAATTACCACAAATATTTGGACCTAAAGACTACATGTTGATGAAAGGTGAAGATTCATATTAAAGTACAGTACATGAAGTTATTATATAACACTCTATTTTCTAGGAAAACTCACTACAGTAATAAATATGAATGAGCAGTGCAGTTCCAATAGAAGTCTAGCCCTTTTGTCACAAGCTACTATGTATTTAATAAAATGAGACTGGAACTTTCAGCTATAGGTCACACAAAACTGATCGGCCTATGTTTTGCTGTTTTGCACCTTGCATAGTAAACTCTAAAAAATTGCTAGACTATTTAGAGCAGTGTTTCCCAAACCCCATCCTCACGGCCCCCCACAGGTCATGTTTTCAGGATCTCCTTCGTATTGCACAGGTGAGAGAATTCCTGATGCCTTGATGATACTTCAATCACCTGTGTAATACTAAAGAGATCCTGAAAACATGACCTGTGGGGGGCCGTGAGGATGGGGTTTGGGAAACACTGATGTAGAGAATCAACAGTCTTTTGAAATTATACCAGCACATACCAGTAAAATCACTGATTATTTCGTTGGTATGAAATGTACTTTCACTGCACTTCCAAGATAAAGCCCATGCAAAGTGTGTATTAATCACTCTGACTATTGAAGTAGTGAGTGATTGTGGAAGAAAAGAACGAATGACAGCTCTTGTATTAAGTGAATCATCCAATTGATGGATGTCTCATCTGAATGAGCTACATTTATAATTTATATTTGCCTTACACTAAGCAAAGTAAATAAAAGACTGAGCGATTAATGCATAACGCACATGAGAAGACAATTGTCATCCTGTAATTTCTAACACAGCAGGCGCAGCTCTAAATCAAGTGAGAAATATCAATACTACCACTGCCGTCCCAATTGTAAGTGTAAGCTCATTTGTAAAGTAAAGATTTACTGCATGCTGTTTATTCAGAAATAAATTACATTGGATATTCCTGCTGATAGTAGTGGGAGGCTTTACGCACATAATAAGTAACTTTAATAACATCATCTGTTAATGAAATATTCCTGTAATCATCCAAGAGTGTGACTTAGTGGCCAAAGAGATAAATGTATAGTATAGCTAAAGATTACAAAAAATGATAGGAGGAAAATTGATATGAAATATCTATAATCTCTGAGCTTCTCTGTCTACCCAGTTGTGCAGAATACTGATGGTCAAGAGGCCAAGGTCAAAAGCCAGGAAGGTACGTCAAAGACAGAGGGATAAGACAAACGGATAGTCAGGGGCAAGTTCGGGGTCTGGTAACTAGAGACAGAATATCAAAATACAGAGCACAGAGTAATGACACCACTGAGCTAAAGCTACAATTGGCAATGATCTGACATTGCCAGCCAGTTAAATAGCCTGTAAATTATCCGGAAAGGAAAACACCTGGAGGAAACCGCAACACAACACTGACAGCCCGACACACCCCTGCTATCCATAGGGCGGCTGAGACTGACAGCCCAACACTCCCTTGCTATCCATAGGGCGGCTGAGTTGTCAATCACTGCAATTACAGCATGACACACCCCTGCTGTCCATAGGGCAACTGAGCTGTCACTCACAGCATCCCTAGGACACAGCGAGCGGCGGAATCATGGCGAATACACAATTACTGTATTTTCACACAGTGACCACATTGTCATGGCATGGTCAATATGAAACATCAAATGGGTTTACCTATCTATCACCATACAGCATTGTAAGCTGTTGAAGAGCAGTCACGTTTCTGTATGGCTGGATTAAGTCTTTTAACTTTCGTCTTCATAATTCTAGGTGTCTGCTGTGCTGAAACAGCACAAAAAGTGATCTCTACCTGATGTGGATTTGGCTATTACAACAGTGCACAGAATTGTGATATATTTGGGTACAATTAGGCTAGGTTATGCTTGTATTGCAGAATTGAAATCAGAGTCAGAATCAAAAAATATTTGGTGAAAGTAGCCTTGGAGGGCAGTTCATTAAAGCTTTTATGCCAGAATACTGGCGTGAAACATTTTGAAATGTCACCAAATGTTTGTACAATGCTGATTTGCATAAAATTAGCTAACTTTTGTCATTTTCACACCATTTTAAAAAAGCTCCACCAAAATGGGCGTATCTGGGGGGAAGCCGGGCAAGACAGGGCATGGCTATGCCGTCCATCAAACTTCTGGAAAGGTGCATGCCGCTATGAAGATGCGCCTAATTCATTAAGTTGTGTGCATCTCTACATGAATTTGGTGTATCACACTCAAACTAGCCATTTATTATAATGGGGAAAGATAGGTTGTTTGACTATTTGGTAATCTCCTAAACAGAACAATCCAGAGTGGATTGAAGACTTCACTCTATTAGCTACAATAAATATAAAAAGTCTCCACATCCCTGTTAAAATTCCACTTTTTTGTCATGTAAACAAAAATCATACCAAGAAGAACAGTTTCAGAACTTTTTCACCTTTAACTTCACCCATCCATTGAGAAACAAGCTGAATTAATTTTGAGGGGGAAATAGAAAACTAAAATAATGTGGTTACATAAGTGTGAATACCCTATTATAATTGGGGGTGTGGATGTGCTTAAAAATAGCCAATCACATGTAAACTCATGTTAAATAGTAGTCAGTACACAGCTGCCATCATTTACAATGATTCTGATTAACTCCATATAAAGTTTAGCTGTTCTAGTAGGATTTTCATAACATTTTCTTATTTGCAATTGACAGCAAAAGCCATGGTCCATAAACAGCTTACAACACAGCAAAGGGATCTCATTGTTGAAAGTTATCAGTCAGGAGAAGGGTACAAAAACATTTCCAAGGCACAAGGCATTAAATGTGTAGCAAGGAACATTGTGAAGACGCTCATTAAGAAGTGGCTTAAATTTGGCACAGCAGCGACCTTACCTAGAACAGGACTTCCCTCAAAAATTTTTGAAAAGACAAGAAAAAAATTGGTCCAAGAGGCTGCCAAGACATCTATAGCAACATTAAAGTAGCTGTAGGAATGTATGTGAAGTACTGGTTGTGTAGTGCATGTGATATCAATCTCATACATTCTTCATACTGTATGTCTCATCTGTGGGGTAGACTGGCAGGACGAAAGCCTTTTCCTACAAAGAAAAACTTCCAGGCCTGATTATGTGTTGTCAAAAGTAAACCTACATCAAGCCTGTCCAAAGCAGGTGGGAAACATGTTATGGTCTGATGAGACTAAGATTGAACTTTTTGGAATTATGAACAGTTCCAAATATAAGTCAATTTTGCAACAAAACCTTCAGGCCTCTGCTAAAAACCTGAAGGTGAAGAGGAATTTCACCTCTCAGCATGACAACGACCATAAGCATATCACTCAATCAACAAAAGAATGGCTTCACCAGAAGAAGATAAAAGTTTTGGAATGGTCGCTCCAGAACCCAGACCAGAATACAATTGAGTTGAGCTGAAGAGGGCAGTGTACAAAGGAGATGCACTCGCAACCTGATGGATTTGGAGCGCTACTGCAAGGTAGTGTGGACAAAGATTGCCAGTTCAAGATGTGCCATGATGAAAGACTCCTGCCCAAAAAGGCTGAAAGTTGGCATAAATTGAAAGGGTACATTAACAAAGTATTAGTTAAAGGGTGTGCATATTTTTTCTTTCATTTTATTTTTTCCTACTTGAAAAGATTTAAGTTTACTTTTCAATTGAATTCTACAGATTATAGGAAAAGGTTGTAAAAGCGCTGAAATGATTCTTCTTAATATGATTTTTTTATGACAAAAGTCTAGTATTTTAACATGTTGTGTAGATTTTTTTATGTACTCTACATATGGAATATTTACAGATTAATACTTAGTTATATAGAGAAAATATGACCCAATTCAGTATTGTATTTGTGTCTTTTTCGCCTTGTTTTTGATGTTTTACACCTGTTTCTTATTTGCACCTAATTCTTATTTTAATTTGTGCCTTTTTTAAAGTCACTTTATTGTGTTTATATATATTTTTTAGTTTGCCATTGTGGGTATGGTTTGGTATTTCCAAATGTTTTCTCCTGATTCATCTTTTACAAGTTTTCAAAAAGTCACAAATTTCTCACGCAAGTGAATTCCAGTGCCCCTCTAGAGTGATTTTATGCATTCCAGGATTTTTTATGCAGTTATGACATTTTGTGAAATTAGCAACTTTTTACAATAGAGAAAATGCAAAAAAGGTTAAAGACAAAAAGTAAAAAATTTTCACTGGTTGAAAAATTCATGAACCATGTGCGCCATTTTAAAGCATTACCTGTGTAATATTTATTAACTATGTAACAATGTTTGAGCATGTTGAACACCTTATCTCTACATATATGAATATTGGACAAGAATTCATATATTGAGCAAAATTTGACCACTGGAAAAGATCCCAGGTTCATGTCTGTAGATCAGGACCATGAAAACTGTTCAACGTCAAACAGAAAGTAAATCATATTTTAGGGAAATGACTTACAGTGAACAATAAGTTAAATATATAATAAACTTTATTGATATTAATAAATATAAAATCAGAAAGCATACCAAAGGGCGGAGGCACCATAGACTGACATACACATGTGAGTACCTAGGGCATATTTATTCTATATAACTTTTGGTTTTGGACGTTTTCTCATTGTTGACATCAGCACTGTGCACTTTAGTATCCATCTATGGCTTAGTTATGTGGTTCTCTGATTAGCCCTTATTGGATATAGTCCAAACCTTGATTCATATGGTCCCTTTATTTATATGAGTGTGTCTATCTGTGGAGCCTCATATGGCCTACCACTGATTCATTTGTTGCCATTGGAAATTTTTGTATGTTTTCTGGTTTTATATTTATTAATACCAATAAAGTTTATTATATTTTAACTTATTGTTCACGATACGTCATTTCCCTAAAATGTGATTTATGAATTTGTATATATAACTTTGTATTGTACATCGAAAAATTGGTGTTTGAAATAGGAGCAAACAACCATGAGTAAGAAGACCACTTAGGTCGAAACGCGTCATGTTTTTTTTCTGAACGCTGCTGGTCTGTATGCTGCCGTGTACCTTTCAACTTTTTTGTTGAATAAACAGTTTTTAAAAAATAGTTGCTTGCATCCGCTGGAATTATCTTCCCATTTTAAAGCATTAGGCGAAGAAAATGGCAACAAATTACTCAAGACAAAAAAGGAAAGTAACTTAAAAAAGCACAAACGATGATTCATGGTTTTAATTTTAAAGTTTAAACATTGTCCAAGTTATCAGATGGCATAGGCCATAAGAACCCCCTAGTACAGATTGCAATGGGACCCCACTCTGATGTCGTCACCAGAATGGGAGTTCAGGAAATAGAAATATTATGATTTTTTTAATCTGCTCATGCGTCTTTTCAACACTTCCACAGATTCCCTACAATTATTCCATGTCTATTCCTTCATTTTCTGTAACTCTCCCTCACCTATCATTCTCCTTCAGCAGTAGAAGTTTGCTCCCAGTATTTTTTATTCTTGCTAATCCATGAGGTAGTTTGGGGTCCTACTGTAATGTAGGAAACCCAATAGCTGAATTGTGTTCATGTGGTGGGGAGGGGGGGTTGAAGTGCATGCATCAACTTCTTGTCCAGCAACAACTTCTGTGCCTACTTACCTGATGCACACTGCCTTGGTAGACAGGCACACAGATTGCTGGAGAAGACATCAACTTTAATTTTTTAAGCCGTCAGATGCATCACTCAATATAGATACCAAGGTTCTTAGTACTCAATCCATCACTACACAATTACTGTGTTGGCTGTGCCATATGCAGCTGACATAATGGGTAGAAGAAGCCAGAACCTAAAAGTTTAGTATGAAAATATGGAGGTCATTTGAATAATTAAGCAATTTGATGTTGGATGTACAGAAAAAAATGCTTTAAGAGTTGTCAATTATTGTTAAAGGAGAGATATACTTTTTACATAGCATCATATCATGATGTTTCTTTTGGTGTGATTCCCATTTCTGGGACTCAACGCATTTTGAAGTTGGTCATGATTCCTTCTGAAATGCCACAACCTATTTTACATAGTTCGAAGAAAGTCTGACACTGATATACTGTTGTAAGTGCTACAAAATGCTTTAAAGAAATAGAAGTATTATTTTTTCTTTTTTATCAATTAACGAAATGTAAAGTGAGTGATCAAAAGAGAAAATCGCATCAAGGAATCATTTCTGCTAGGTACACTTGCAAACAGCTTTTAAAGGAAGTCAGCAGGGAGGTTGTTCCAAACATCTTGGAAAACTAACCACAAATCTTCTGAGAATGTAGGCTTGCACAAATCCTTTTGTCTCTTCATCTAATCCAGACAGACTTGATGTTGAGATCCGGGCTCAGTGGGGGCTTTTTCATCACTTCCATGACTCCTTGTTCTTTATGCTGAAGATATTTCTTAACGACATTGGCTGTATGTTTAGGTTCGTTGTCCTGCTGCAGAATAAATTTTGTGCCAATCAGATGCCTTCCTGATGGTATTGCATGATGGATAAGTATCTATCTATATTTACTGGAATGGAGAAACCAAAAAGATTTGGTGTAAATTTGTAATTTGCTGCTTGACAAAGGGTTGTCCACTTATAGACTGAGCTATATGAATGTTGATACTGTTTTGAGTTGATAATTATACTTTTTTCTACCCTGATTACTACTACCCACTACAGAAAATCTTGGTGCTATGTGGTGATAATACATACTGATATAGTAATATAAATAGCAGTGTTGTAACCACAGTGCCAGAGTATATTTTGAAGCAAATCAAACCTGACAGTTGTGAAGATTTTCAAAATATAGCTTTATTTCAATGCAAATGAATGAATGAGGCAGCAGTACCGGTTTCCATATTTTCTCATCTTCACTCGTCCTCCCTTTTTGTGTTATAGACTGGGCAAAATTACACACAAATCAAAATTGTCATCTAACAGGTGGAATAGGAAGGGCGGTTTTATGATGGAAATCCTTTCAGCATTATTTATTAGAACTTAGATGGAATTGTGTCACTGCCTTCTATAATCCGACAGTTCAATATTCCCCTATGGAACCTAAATCCCATCTGCCGTTCTTGGAGATGGGTGAAGATTGAACAATGGTGATTGAATTAGTTTAAAAGCATAACTGTTCATACATATGATTGCATTGTCATTCTGAAAATGAATGTTTCTCTCAAGTTGCAGTGAATCTGGTTTATACAATCACCAAAGACTATCGGCAAACATTATTAGCACTTAGGTAAACCCAATGACATGTCTGATTTAGTCAGTGATGGATATCCTAACATTTATAGCACTAGTTACACTTCCTTTAATTTCAGTCCTATTTTTGTAATTTGATTTTGCTCCATATTGAAGAAGAAAACAAGGTTAGGTTCACATGCGCACAGTTTTTGCAATTTGTATAATCCAGATGTATGTACAATATCTCGGCTGCATGTTGTTTTAGTAAAATAAATGACATTACTGGGAATAGTGGTGGTATTACATTAGGATTTATTAATCCCATCTGTGGCTATCCTGGAGCTAATGACTGGACATGCGTGAGTGCAATCCGAGTCATCTTTTGTATACTCTTTAGACAAATTCTCTTGGAAATCTAGCAGACATGACCTGTAAGGAGCACTTAAGGACACTGCTCAGATCTTGTTAGGAAATCGTGTTAAACTAATAGGAAAAAAATGGAAAACAATTACATGGATGGGTTTCCTGAATGCTGCTGCTTGAAATATACAAGCTGTCATAATGTAAACTACTGTAACATATAGACTCTGACAACACGGCTATAATAATGCATATATCTTTGTAAGGGCTTTCAACAAAGATTACCCCATGTGGGTGGCAGCATCTTCTGTTTGCAATTCAGTAAATGTAGGACACCCGGTGGACATAGCACTTACTGACCAAGACAAATTGTCATAGTTTCAGGTATTAACTGGTGAAAGTCAAATTTAAAGGACATACTTGTACTTACAAAACAGGACCCAAAAGTTTAGACGGAGTGCAGTAGGGAGAGAATTTTTGAGTAAATCTCTTGTCACTAGGGTCTTTCAATTTTTTATGGGTTAACCCACATACTGTATGCCTATTAGCCATTACTGATGATGTAGCCTAAAAATGGAAGCCAAATACTTAGGCAAATGTCAATGAATAAAATAAGGGACCATTTAGACAGGCTGATAATCACCAGATCGAAATGCTCGCTCATCGTGTGAAATGATTTTAAAGCAAGATTAAAAATCAGCATTCTCGGCAGCACATCGTTATGTGTAACTAGGACTCATGATGCAGAGAACATGATGTTCTGCGCACAAAGAACAATCATATAGATCATCGTTCTGTGCAGTTAGATCTTGATGATTTCTGTGCCCAAGTGCATTCAGTGTAGCAGAACGTTCTTCAGATAACTATTAATAAAATAATTGACAGCATGCCAAGGTGTATGTATTTCTGCGTGTGGTGCTTATACTTGATACTGAATAAATCGAGATGTTTTGAAAATGTTTTTTCAATTTTTCCATCATTAACATGTGTATTAATCCTGTGATTTGAATTATTCTATGATTTTTCCTTTTTGGTGTTGCAATTTTAATGCTATTGGGTGTAGATAATGTGTATATGGGGTGTATATGATGTATACAATTATGGCCAAATGTTTTTGACACCCTTGAAATTATTCCAGAAAATTATTGCAATTATACATGTTTTGTTATACACATGTTTATTTCCTTTGTGTGTTTTGGACAACAACAAAAAAAAAATCTCCAAAAATAGGACGGACAAATTTGTCGGCACATTTCAAAAATTGTGGGTAAACAACTTTGTTTCATGTGATGCTCGTTTAAACTCACCTGTGGCAAGTAACAGGTGTGGGCAATATCAAAATCATACCTGAAAGCAGAGAAAAAGGTGAGAAATTGACTCAATCTTTGCGTCCTAGGTCAACGGTCTTCCAGCAGGACAATGCCCACAAACATACTTCAAGAAGCACCCAGAAATGGATGGAAACAAAGCGCGGGAGAGTTTTGACATGGCAAACAATGTGTGAAATTATTGTGTGACATTATGTCCAATGTGCCTTTTTTTCTCATTTTTTTTTGTACCAATGCACACAAAGGAAATATTGTTGGAAGACCATTTCCGGTGACTATCTCTTGAAGCTCATCAAGAGAATGCCAAGTGTGCGCAAAGCAGTCATCAAAACAAAAGGTGGCTACTTTGAAGAACCTAGAATATAAGACATATTTTCAGTTGTTTCACACTTTTTTGTTAAGTATATAATTCCACATGTGTTAATTCATAGTTTTGATGCCTTCAGTGTGAATGTACAATTTTTATAGTCATGAAAATACAAAAAACTTTAAATGAGGAGGTGTGTCCAAACTTTTGGTCTGTACTGTATATATATATATAGATCTATCTATCTATGTATCTATCTATCTATCTACAGTTATATGAAAAAGTTTGGGCACCCCTATTAATCTTAAGCTTAATGTTTTATAAAAATTGGTGTTTTTGCAACAGCTATTTCAGTTTGATATATGTAATAACTGTTCGACACAGTAATGTTTATGCCTTGAAATGATGTTTATTGTACTAACAGAAAATGTGCAATCTGCATTCAAACAAAATTTGACAGGTGCATAAGTATGGGCACCTCACCAGAAAAGTGACATTAATATTTAGTAGATCCTCCTTTTGCAAAAATAACAGCCTCTAGTCGCTTCCTGTAGCTTTTAATGAGTTCCTGGATCCTGGATGAAGGTATTTTTGACCATTCCTCTTTACAAAACAATTCCAGTTCAGTTAAGTTTGATGGTCGCCGAGCATGGACAGCCCTCTTCAAATGATCCCACAGATGTTCAATGATATTCAGGTCTGGGGACTGGGATGGCCATTCCAGAACACTGTAATTGTTCCTCTGCATGAATGCCTGAGTAGATTTGGAGCGGTGTTTTGGATCATTGTCTTGCTGAAAGATCCATCCCCTGCGTAACTTCAACTTTATCACTGATTCTTGAACATTATTGTCAAGAATCTACTGATACTGAGTGGAATCCATGCGTCCCTCAACTTTAACAAGATTCCCGGTGCCGGTATTGGCCACACAGCCCCAAAGCATGATGGAACCTCCACCAAATTTTACTGTGGGTAGCAAGCGTTTTTCTTGGAATGCTGTGTTTTTTGCCGCCATGCATAACGCCTTTTTGTATGACCAAACAACTCAATCTTGGTTTCATCAGTCCACAGGACCTTCTTCCAAAAAGAAATTGGCTTCTCCAAA
The DNA here is from genome assembly GCF_046119375.1 of Phyllobates terribilis. Taxonomy (NCBI): domain Eukaryota; kingdom Metazoa; phylum Chordata; class Amphibia; order Anura; family Dendrobatidae; genus Phyllobates; species Phyllobates terribilis. The sequence goes on from NW_027362762.1 coordinate 212,963,455, forward strand.
AGTGCTTTTGCATACCTCAGCCGACTCTGTTTGTGGCGTGCTTGCAGAAACGGCTACTTTCGCATCACTCTCCCATACAGCTTCTCCTTGTGCAAAGTGCGTTGTATAGTTGACCGATGCACAGTGACACCATCTGCAGCAAGTTGATGCTGCAGCTCTCTGGAGGTGGTCTGAGGATTGTCTGATCTCACCATTCTTCTTCTCTGCCTTTCTGATGTTTTTCTTGGCCTGCCACTTCTGGCCTTAACAAGAACTGTCCCTGTGTTCTTCCATTTTCTTACTATGTTCCTCACAGTGGAAACTGACAGTTTAAATCTCTGAGACAGCTTTTTTTATCCTTCCCCTGAACAACTATGTTGAATAATCTTTGTTTTCATATCATTTGACAGTTGTTTTGAGGAGCCCATGATGCCACTCTTCAGAGGAGATTCACACAGGAGAACAACTTGCAAGTGGCCACTTTAAGTAGCTTTTCTCATGATTGCATACACCTGGCTATGAAGTTCAAAGCTCAATGAGGTTACAAAACCAAAAAAAGTGCTTTAGTAAGTCAGTAAAAAGTAGGTAGGAGTATTTAAAACAAGAAAATGATAAGGGTGCCCATACTTATGCACCTGTCAAATTTTGTTTGAATGCAGATTGCACATTTTCTGTTAGTACAATAAACCTCATTTCAAGGCAGAAACATTACTGTGTCCAACAGTTATTACATATATCAAACTGAAATAGCTGTTGCAAAAACACCAATTTTTATAAAACATTAAGCTTAAGATTAATAGGGGTGCCCAAACTTTTTCATATAACTGTATCTATCTATATATATTGTATGCAGTAGGCCAAGTACATTTTTTTTGTTGCCAAGCATATGACAGCATAAGCCTTATTTTCCTGACAGTCAATTTTTTTTTGTGAAACAGTTACTATGGTCTATTTTCAGTTTCAGCCTTAAATAAAAAGTGTACATTAATAGATGTGGTCAGAAAGGGCTTCCGATCAGAGCATAGTGAAAACGCATGTGTTTGATCTAGTCACACTGTTGGTTCTATTAGCTCTGGTATCTTGTGTTCCATTTTTAGAGGATCACGGGGAGCTATGACAGATCCTTTTGATTAGTTTTACAATAGAGAATAATAGATTCTGACAGATCCCATTGACTTATAACAGCTTTGGCGGGTTTCCTTTTTCGACAGTGGAGAACAGTGTGATGGGCTATTCTTCCAGTCAGTATCAATGGAAATCTGATGGAACAGAATCATGAAACTAGTGTAAACTGAGCCTTAAAGATCTAAAGCTTAATTTACTCGCAGGATGCATGCAGTCCTATGCTTGTTGTTTAATAAAATAATTGGTTTTCTAAATGACCCCTGCCCTCTCAATAGGGACCTCTCATGGATTTTGAAAGGCTTAAAAAAATCACAAGCTCAGTGTCAGTATACTTAAGATTAATTCACTATAACTGAAAGTGATTGTTCTCATAAATCATAGTTTGCTTTTAGGCTCAGACAAAGGCTCAGTTTTATTGATATTTATGCTTGGGGTAGAACAAAATCAATTGTGCACATAATAAAATGCTTCCAGTAAAATGAATGATATTTTAACACTCCATTCTGAATGTAATGGAGAAGAAAGTACACTAAGCAATTCTGAATCAGTATTTTAACCATGCCAGAAATGCAAAATTGACTAATTTAAATTACAGAGAGTTTTGAACCGGAGGGGGACAATGATACATTGGCAACATTATCATTTTTCACAGAGCAGCGCAACATTTCGCATAGCACTCATTAACTTAGTGCCATTTATTCAGTATTTCAATTTGCTTGGAATTAAAACCTTAAAAAGAGTATTTTTATGGAATTAAAGAATGTGAAATGAAATTAAAATGCTGTTCTGCCTAAAGTTCACAAAGTTTTGAGAGAATGCAGATTATTTTTTCTTAGTTTCAAATATGAAAAAGTTCCAATCTCTTTTGCTATCCGTTCTCAAGTCTTTTCTTCTATGTATACTACACATAGCTGCTGGGCTAACTTCTGTGCTTGCAAATTCTTCCAGGATGCCATAATGTTGGGTAGCCAAGAAGCTGTGCAGTAAGAGGGCTAGGCACTGTTTCAGTTAAACTAGGCAATCCTACACAGTTCCAAATAAATAGTGCTATAGCACTCAGAGAACTGGTCTGGGTTCTTAAGACTAGAATAGGTCATCAGTATCAGATTGATGAAGGTCCGACACTCAACAACCCCTCTGATCAGCTGGTATTAGCTCTGGCGACATCCGAATGTGAACATGAGCTACATTTAATGTGTGCAGCCATGGTTGGGTACAGTAGATCTGGTCCTATATTTAAGGGGTTATCCAGGACTATTACATTTTTTCACTATGGGCCTGTTGTGCCCGGCTCAGATCTATGCTGCTACAGAGTGGTCAAAGAACACTCCTGATTACAATTCAACTGCTTCCACTGACATCACATCGACAGAGCAACGACTTCTCTTCCACTCTGCTGATGGGACGTGACTGCTGACATCACGCTGATTGACAGCCGGCTCCCAACTGTCTAACTGCAGTGAGCAAGCTGTCATTCAGCTTGATGTTGGCAGTCATGCTCCATCAACAGAGCAGCTTGGAAGAAGAGCTGCTCTGTTGACGTGGAGCAGCTGGATCGCCGGCAGGAGCGGTCCATGAACCTTCTGAGTAGGCGCCGGACAGAACAGGCAGGTAGTTGCCTCTGTTAATTTTCAGGCAGTTAATAAAAATTAGAAAAATAGTCCTAGATAACCCCTTTAAGAGACTAAGAGCTGATCTGCCAGAGCTAATAACAGCTGATCAGTAGGGGTGCATGGCGCCCAACCCCTATGATCTGATATTGATGACCTTTCTTAGGAATTTTATGACCCTTTAAGGTATCAATAGCCACCTGTCTTTTGTGAAGGAGTAGTAAAGGTAACATAAGGTGTTAATGTCAGTAAAAGGACACTGCTCAAGCCACCCCCTAATGAGTTACTGTTGCATATCTCTACATATATTTCTGGGTAGGTGCAACTTGGCACTATGAGAAGTATACAGTAGGCTACTATGTCTCTGGTCTTGTAGTGTAATGGCTGGTTATAATTTTTTTCCCATGTAGCCTTTGTAGCTATGTCTTTCTTCTGTATCCTTTTTTACCTGATTGTTTTTATTCAATGATAAAAAAAAGTTTAGTGTTAACTTTTGGAGACCATATGACTCCAGTTCAGATTCTTTTTGGTTATATATTGTAAGCTTTGGAGCGGTCTTACATGATCATTGGAATTTTTATTTTGCATGGCCTATTTTTTTGTTATATTAATAAAGGGGTACTGTCTGTATTGGTTTTTGGTAGACAAAGGTTTACTTTCAGAACCCATAGTGATATTTGGTGTCTAGCACAATAAAGAAGTTATTCTTAGCATCACTGACGGTCTGTGATAGTAAAGGGATTCATGTCTATAGCCCTTATTCCAAGAGGCATAACTTTTATTTTTCCATTGAAAAAGCTGTATGAGGGCTTGTTCCCAAGCTAAAGTTTTTATGGATTCCATTTTGGAGTAGATATAAAATATTGATCAATTTTTTTTGCATTTTTGGGGGGAACTTCAGTGACTGAAAAAAGGCAAATATGGTGTTTTGAATTTACTTTATTTTTCAGCTTTTAATGTATATTTTAAATAATTTTATATTTTGATAATCCAGACTTTTATGGATTGTGTGATGCCAAATTTGTTTTTTTTTTCATTTTTCACATAATTTTTTAGTCCCTTTAGGGAACTTTAACCTGCAATTGTTTGAACATTTATACACTTATAGCACAGTATTGCAACATTTTTGCAGTATATTGCTGAACTTCAGTGGAGTTCCAATGTGGTGGCAAAGTGGCCTTCAGCAAGCTTCTGGCTGCTATGGTAACCCATTGGTACCCCACGATTGTGTCATGGAGGGGCTGTTGGGTTGGGTGCTGTCAGTGATTGACAGTGACAATTAAGTATTAATCAGCAGCGATCAGATCACTGCTAGTGCTGATCGCTGCTATTACAGGCAAAAGCTGCCTATGTATTACAGCCGGGATCTGCCCTGTATGGAGCTGGCACAGATCCTGAGCGCACTCCATACAGGTGTACCTTTACATTTTTGTACATTTATGGCAAGGTACGTAAACGGGTTAATAGTATTGGCCTACTCATAAAAGCCAAAGTGACATTTTGTGCCCCCCCTAAGCTTTAAAAGGACTCTGTCAGCACAGGATGACTGTTCAAACTAAGTACCGCCGTTCTGTGCTCTATGGCGGGGCCAATAATTTAAATACACCTTCAAACCTGCTTTGTTTTCCCTCAATATCCATCCCCACCTTGTTTTATTGATGGCTTCATAGAGCCTGGGAAGGGTGGAGATAGATGGAAAAGAAGCAGGTGGGAAGGTGATTGGCCGCGCCGTGATGTGCCAAGCGCCTGTAGTTGGTTTGAACAGTCATTCTGTGGTGACAGAGTCCCTTTCGGGTACATGCCCACTATCCTTAGAGTCAGCCGTTTGGACGCAGCTCACCTGCGCTGGGTCCAAACCACTGCGTTGTACAGTAGAAGCACAGTGGATGGGATCTATAGAAATCCCATGCCCACTGTGCTTCTATTTGACGCCGCGTAAACTTACCAGCAGTGTGGCTTTACAATTGGTCTCCCCAACAGAAATGTCCACAATAGAATGGATAGGGTGTGGTAACTCTGCATATGTTCAATGAACACCTGCGGATTTACATGCGGGATCTGACGCAGCGAAAATATTCTGTGTCCAAAGCGCTGCTATAGCCTGATTGTGGGCACATAACCTTAAGGCACAGATGGGACTACAACCTGTGCGTTCGCTGTAGTCATGCCCCTGTCCTTGACTAAGCTTTGACCTTGTAGATCTGCTACTTTAAAGCAGTTCACCTCCTTACCCCAGTACTTTGACTTTTCCTGTTTGCAAAAAGCAAAATGAGAAGTTCCTTTACGTATGGATTACTTTAGTGGGAAAATACTTTAGTTATACTTGCTATATTGACATCTTTACTTTTAACTCTTTCGAAATATTATGATTAATATGAAAAGCTGCATTTCCATATAGTTGACTCTTCATTACCCTTATACTTGCTGCTCTTTCAGTAATGATTCTGAGAAAGATTTTATATTTTGCACTGCTGACTCTGATATTTTTGTTCTGCACCATCAATTCATCCTGCATCACATCTCTTCACTGGCAGTGTGGAACGAGCCGAACCGAGAGTTGTCCATCTGTGAGCAGAGTGACAGCTCTATGGGTAAGTATACCCTGACTGTAACAAGGAAAGTGACAGAAATATAAGCCAAATGTCTTACGTGTATATTATGATTGAAGAGAGAGTAGAAATAAAAAGACTCAATGGACTTTTATCTATTTTTTTTTATATAGCACTTTAGGCAAATGAAGTAAAAGAGTTCTTTGAGTCTGTGAATATAATTTTTTTTAGCCGTAACGAATAGTAAACATTTTTACCAGGTTTCTTACTTGTGTTGTATCTGGTCATTTTGCGGTTTGTCAAATGTTGCAGAATATTTCATAATTTTTCTATGGCAGATTTAAAAATTACGTAGCCAACCAGGAATGCTGTGTCCTATTATATTTTATGACATAACCTTACTATATAATTCAGTGTAGTATAATAATGCCAACTTTTTAGGCATGGAGCAGAGACTTACAGTACTTTGCTGGTGTGCGGTCTGCAGAAGACCTCAATGGTACAAAATCATTATACATTTAGGCATGTATCACAAAGTTTTTTCTCTGTGTGACGTTCAAACAGCCTTGCTATTAGATATCATTTAGTCATGCAGTGTTTACAGTGTTCTGTTCTCAGTGCAGTATTTTTGTTGTTTTTTACTCCCTATTATATATTTTTTTTCAGTTTTAACGTGATAAGATAAAGGTAAATGTAGAAAACAAAGTTGTGGTAGTGACTGGTGGTGGTACATGAAATTGTAATGTAGCAACTGAGTGATTTCTGCTTAGTCCATTTGTTTGTCTTTATAGCTTACACAATAGCGTATTTTTAAACCTTGGTGATTTTAATATATACGAGGGGCGTTCATTAAGGATTTCCCCTGACCCACTTCCTGTGGACTGAAAGCAATGAAACTTGGCACAGTTATTAGTCCTTCTCTGCATAGGTGCCACCTAGGGACACACACTTCTCCCATCTCTCTAAGCAGCTGTAAACACCTCGCTTGTAGAAGTTGACAGGTTGCTCCAAAAGCCACATTGTGACTTCAGAAATCAGAGTCTCATCATCATGAAAATGCTTGCCCTTCAAAAATAAATTCATTTTTGGAAGAGGTGGAAATTCGATGGTGCGAGGTTGGGTGAATAAGGGGGATGCGGTAGAATTTCAAAGCCACAGGAGCATGCTTCCATTTGGGCAATATGTGAGTTGTGAACTGGTGCATTGTCTTGCAGAAGGCGGACACCTTTGGTGAGCATGCCACGTCTTTTGGTTTTGATGGCCTCCCGCAATTTCCGCAGCAGTGAAGCATAGTATGCCCCAGTGATCATGGTACCTTTTGCTAGGAAATCCATCAATACTACTTTGTGCTGGTCCCAAAATACTGTGAGCACGGCCTTGCCTGCCGAGGGTTGGGCACGTGCCTTCTTTGGATGAGTCATGATGCTTCCATTTCATTTTCTGAACTTTAGTCTCAGGATCATAGTGATGGACCCAGATTTCATCTTGTGCGATCAGTCTGTTGAAAAAGTCCTTTTGGTTTCCATGGCACATCGTCAATAGAGCCTGAGAGCATTCGACTCGTTCCTGCTTCAGGAAAGGTGTGAGCAGCCGGGGAACCCAGCGAGCGGATACCTTATGCATGTGAAGATGGTCTTGGATGATTTTTTCCACGGAACTCACACTAATCTTGACATTTTGGGCTAAGTGGTGAATGGCATCAATAGCAGAGTGGGATCACCCTGGAATTGAAGCTGTTTGCATCGAAGTCCGACCACACTTCAATTGACGATGCCAGTTCTTGACTACATCATATGATGGGGAATCATCACCATAAACCTCTTTCATCTCATCGAACATCTCCTTTGGTGTGCCGCCTTTCAAGTAAAGGAACTTGATGACTGCTCTATTTTCCACTGGGTCCATTATCAAACCTCACACCACTTCAGCACCTGTAAAATCAAGACTGTCATCAGTTCTGAGTTGGAAATTGGCACGTAACCTATAGAAACTTATATCATTACACATGTGAAGTTTCAGCGTCCTGTGATAAATAGAAGTAAGTCAGGGGAAATCTTTAATGAACGCCCCTTGTATTTTGAACAGTTGCAGAAATGCTTACAAAAAAGTCCATGTGGGACCCTAAAGCTGGCCACATACATTGCATGCCTGTCAGTTGAACGATGCTTTAGCCGATCATTAGGCTGATCGCCGTCTAAACCAATTCTCCCATACACAGGAACGCTCGCTCAGTCTACACCGAAATCGAACATGAGCGATCAACATCTCTCCCAATGATTAGTCGGCTGGCATCCCCCATACACATTAGACTGTTGGCCGAAATCGTGGATTTTGACTGGTTCAGCTGACATTAGTCTAATGTGTGTGGGGAATCCCAAAGCGGAAACACAGAACATGAGGTCATGGAGGGTCAAAAACATGAAATTGAGAGAGTAAAAAACCTTTACTTCACAAGCAATTGGTTACATGGTGGCACTGCAGAAGTGGGTGCCCACACTACATACAATACAATGATTGTATAAATAAACAAATGATTAATATATATATATATATATATATATATATATATATATATATATATGTATCCTGAACCCACAGGAGCAAGTACGTACAAGAAAAATAAGACCAAGCGTATATAGCAATATGCTTACTGTAGCATGTCAATGAACTAAAGGTGAGCCTAAAAATGATTATGTATAAATGACCTTAAATATATAGCATAAAACGATTGTCGATATAAGGTGGCCCTACACAAGCAAGCCAAATGGTGGGACCAGCAAATGAATCCCGCTTGTAAAAAATTAAATAGACAGAGTGGATGACTAGTGATGGAAGTGTACACAACACCAGATCAATGGCAGACAATGTTATACAGTACAGACCAAAAGTTTGGACACACCTTCTCATTTAAAGATTTTTCTGTATTTTCATGACTTTGAAAATTGTACATTCACACTGAAGGCATCAAAACTATGAATTAACACATGTGGAATTATATACTTAACAAAAAAGTGTGAAACAACTGAAAATATGTCTTATATTCTAGGTTCTTCAAAGTAGCCACCTTTTGCTTTGATGACTGTTTTACACACTCTTGGCATTCTCTTGATGAGCTTCAAGAGGTAGTCACCGGAAATGGTTTTCACTTTACAGGTGTGCCCTGTCAGGTTTAATAAGTGGGATTTCTTGCCTTATAAATGGGGTTGGGACCATCAGTTGTGTTGTGCAGAAGTCAGGTGGATACACAGCTGATAGTCCTACTGAATAGACTGTTAGAATTTTTATTATGGCAAGAAAAAAGCAGCTAAGTAAAGAAAAACGAGTGGCCATCATTCCTTTAAGAAATGAAGGTCAGTAAGTCCAAAAAATTGGGCAAACTTTGAATGTGTCTCCAAGTGCAGTTGCAAAAACCATCAAGCGCTACAAAGAAACTGGCTCACATGAGGACTGCCGCAGGAAAGGAAGACCAAGAGTTACCTCTGCTTCTGAGGATAAGTTTATCCGAGTCACCAGCCTCAGAAATCGCAGGTTAACAGCAGCTCAGATTAGATACCAGGTCAATGCCACACAGAGTTCTAGCAGCAGACACATCTCTACAACAACTGTTAAGAGGAGACTTTGTGCAGCAGGCCTCCATGGTAAAATAGCTGCTAGGAAACCACTGCTAAGGACAGGCAACAAGCAGAAGAGACTTGTTTGGGCTAAAGAACACAAGGAATGGACATTAGATCAGTGGAAATCTGTGCTTTGGTCTGATGAGTCCAAATTTGAGATCTTTGGTTCCAACCACCGTGTCTTTGTGCGACGCAGAAAAGGTGAACGGATGGACTCTACATGCCTGGTTCCCACCGTGAAGCATGGAAGAGGAGGTGTGATGGTGTGGGGGTGCTTTGCTGGTGACACTGTTGGGGATTTATTCAAAATTGAAGGCATACTGAACCAGCATGGCTACCACAGCATCTTGCAGCAGCATGCTATTCCATCCGGTTTGCGTTTAGTTGGACCATCATTTATTTTTCAACAGGACAAAGACCCCAAACACACCTCCAGGCTGTGTAAGGGCTATTTGACCAAGAGGGAGAGTGATGGGGTGCTACGCCAGATGACCTGGCCTCCACAGTCACCAGACCTGAACCCAATCGAGATGGTTTGGGGTGAGCTGGACCGCAGAGTGAAGGCAAAAGGGCCAACAAGTGCTAAGCATCTCTGGGAACTCCTTCAAGATTGTTGGAAGACCATTTCCGGTGACTCTTCTTGAAGCTCATCAAGAGAATGCCAAGAGTGTGCAAAGCAGTCATCAAAGCAAAAGGTGGCTACTATGAAGTACCTAGAATATAAGACATATTTTCAGTTGTTTCACACTTTTTTGTTAAGTATATAATTCCACATGTGTTAATTCATAGTTTTGATGCCTTCAGTGTTAACGTACAATTTTCATAGTCATGAAAATGCAGAAAAATCTTTAAATGAGGAGGTGTGTCCAAACTTTTGGTCTGTACTGTATATGACAAAAAGTTAAGCCAAAGGTGCTTGAATGACGGGCTATGATGAGAAGTGCTCAAAAGATGCTGGTTAGACATTAGAATAAGTATTCAACATGAGGGCCAGGTCAAAACATGTGGACAATCAAACCATTAAAACAAGGTAGAGGAGAAGTATAAGACATATTAAATAGGTGGTCCAGGGTTACGAGTCTGGCGCACACCCCAACGCGCGTTTTTGTCACTTGACATGCTACCCTAAGCATATTGCTATATACGATTGGCCTTATTTTTCTTGTATATACTTGCTCCTGTGTGGTTCATGATACATATATATATATATATATATATATTTTTTTTTTTAACCATCTGTGTATTTATACAATTATTGTATCTTATGTAGTGTGGGCTTCCGCTTCTGCGCTGCCACCATGTAACTAATTGCTTGTGAAATAAATGTTTTTTACTCTCTCAATTTCATGTTTCTGACCATCCATGACCTAATGTGCGGTGTTTCCACTTTGGGTTTTCTGATTATTCCCGAATGATCTGCCATTCATATCCTAGCAAATATATGTCATCATCTTTTTGATACTAGACAGTTGTTCGATACTTTGATATTTTCCTTTTAGTTTAATATATATTATTTACTCCTTCCAATTTTGTTTTTCTAATGTGTGTGGGGGGATCTTTAGTCTTCAAGAGTGCTTTGGTGATTCTCTCCAAAAAGACACAGAATTTGTATGCAAATTGCATCTATATGGCCAGCTGGACAAGTCCAGGTCACTACTCTACTCAAAAATTTACAAAAGCTATTTTTTCCCCATGGGATAATGTGTTGTCTATATGCACTGGTTTTGGTTATTAGTTCTCCTTCTGCATGATATTTCATTGATTCATGGCCACATAGCTCAGTGTGCCAAAGCAGCTGTACATATAAGCCCATCATAAGTTTAGTATGAGATGTTAGGATTTCTTCATCTTCTCTATAGAGTCAACCTACATAACCTACAGCAAAACTGTTATGTGGAGGTGATTTGGTATAATTCCTTTATCCTTTAGTGCCCCCTCATTTAAATATCCACCATAAAATTTTAGTAACACTGTAATAAAACTGCATTTTTTGATGGCCACACACTGAATCTCATCTTCACCCGCCTCTGTTCCCTATCTAACCTCTCTAACTCACCCCTCCCTCTCTCTGACCATAACATCCTCACATTCTCTACCCTCTCCTCTCCAAGTGCACAATCCCCACTCCACAAACTTACACATGCTCACAGAAACCTCAAACACCTTGACCTACACTCACTCTCTGAATCCCTTCTCCGTCTTACACACATAAATTTCTTACACAATGCAGATGTTGCTGCCGCTTCATATAACACCACAATAGCTGCAGCTCTCGACTCGATCGTCCCTCTTACACATACCAAATCTCGCACAATCAACAGGCAACCCTGGCACACCAAACTTATTAAAGAACTGCGACGGGCCTCCAGGGTTGCGGAGAGGAGATGGAAAAGGTCTCACTCCATCAAGCACTTCATCGCATTCAAACAATCCCTCACTATCTTCAAGTCCACGCTGACTACAGCAAAGCAAACCTACTTCTCATCTCTCATATCCTCCCTGTCTCACAACCCTAAACAGCTATTTAACACTTTCAATTCTCTCCTTCGTCCCCCAGCACCTCCTCCCTCTTCTCTCATCTCAGCCGAAGACTATGCCTCATTCTTCAAGCAGAACATTGACACCATCAGACAAAGCTTTTGCCTAAAGCCCGCACAACCCCTCCTCATATCTACTCAACCTTCCTCCTCCAAACCCCACTTCTCCACCATTACAGAAGGTCAAGTCTCCTCTTTACTCTCCAAATCACACCTCACCACCTGCGAACTTGACCCAATCCCATCCCACCTCATCCCTAACCTTACCACAGTCTTCATCCCAACCCTAACCCACCTCTTCAACCTGTCACTAACAACCGGAGTCTTCCCCTCATGTTTCAAACATGCCGCAATCACAGCCATCCTCAAAAAGCCCTCCCTTGACCCATCCTCTCTGACTAGCTACCGCCCCATATCATTTCTCCCCTTTGCCTCAAAACTACTAGAACAACATGTCCACCTTGAACTGTCCTCCCACCTCTCCTCCTGTTCCCTCTTCGACCGCCTGCAATCTGGCTTTCGACCACATCACTCGACTGAAACTGCCCTGACCAAAGTCACCAACGACCTACTAACTGCCAAATCCAAGCGACACTACTCCATCCTCCTCCTTCTGGACCTGTCATCTGCCTTCGACACAGTGGACCATTCCCTCTTACTACAGATTCTCTCATCTCTTGGCATCACGGACTTGGCCCTATCTTGCATCTCCTCATACTTAACAGACAGGACATTCAGCGTCTCCCACTCACGCACCACCTCCTCATCTCACCCCCTATCTGTCGGTGTCCCCCAAGGTTTAGTTCTAGGACCTCTGCTCTTCTCCATCTACACCTTTGGCCTGGGACTGCTCATAGAGTCTCACGGCTTTCAGTATCACCTCTATGCTCTATTGCTATGTATATCCCTATCACATGTAAAGCGCCATGGAATAAATGGCGCTATAATAATAAATAATAATAATAATAATTTTTTACCATACGGCTTTGCCATAGATTTATTCCCAAATGAAACCCCTACTTTAGCAATGCTGTTCATCTGCATGTCCTTGAGTGGACTCGGCGGCAGGTCAACTGAATTAATTTAGCGGTCTGGGGTCTAAATTAAATCAGGGTTCTTGTCTGAGTTCTGAATTAATATAGGGGATTTGCAGCAAACTGTGCAGTCTTTGTAAGAAATAGTCATGGCAGTGGGGGCCAGTAAGAGAAGAAAAGCAAAGTGAACAACTTCAATAAGAAAACAATTGTTGACATTTTCTTACATAATCTTGAAAGTTGTGGCTCCTTTACCCTCATTGATCTTACTTCTTGACCCCCTTCACCGTTGCCTGCTTATAACTTGGGAAGTTGTGTTGCTGTAAACTGCAGAGCTTGGAAGTTTACTGATTTCAGGCCTGTTGCCTTTAGGTAAGGCATGTATGCTTGTACATATTAATAGCTGTATGGCTTTTGGAGACTTCAGTAGGTGATAATTTACAAATGAAGAATATAAATGAGATTTTCTATTCATTTTATAATTGAAACTAAAAGCTTGGATATTTGATGTCCTATAATAATGATATAATAATATAGTAGCTCTTTTAATAAATTTGTGTATGTTTTTACTTTGACTGCTTTTTTTATACAATAAAACTTTAATTATAAGTAACACACTGCCTGTAATGAATTATATTCCTGGTAAAAACTGGTTCTCTGCATTACCCGTCTTCAGATTAATCACTGCGGATACCATTCCTTCTGACTGCGCTAAAATTCCTAATAAAAATGACACACAGCCTCCTCATAAATTGTGCTCCAGTGACAGCACTATAACATCTTTTAATTTTTGGTGTTAAGAAAACAAATGGGGTGACCCCTGTGCGATGTCTAATAAGTATCACGGGTCAGTAATCATTCATGTGCCAGGAGGAATAGAAATGAATTTCAATAGCAAGCAGAAACTTTAAATCATTTTAATTTCTGTGCTAAACTCAAGGCAGCTGGTGAAAAATGTGAGTTGCACAGCAAACAAGTGACGTAACAGCTACATATCACAGGAATACATATTCTTCATGTTTTATAACCAAAGCTAATAATGAATCGAATGCATAGTTTTTCATGACTGTGCTACTGAAAAGCTAGAAATGCCATTCTACACATCCTTTAAGACACGCTTCCTTCAATATAACTGCTTATTATAGCATCGATGGCTTCTTGTTAGGGGGTGAGGCACGGAGCAGTTGTCCTGGGCACTAAATTCTATTGGGGCACAACATCTTGGGCCCTCCCCGCAGTCAATAGCAGTGTACTTAGTGCCCTGTTATTCAGAGTAGGTCTAGGCCAACTTCACTACTTATGCAGCAGCAGAGATGACTTTGGATTATGTCATCAGCTCTGCCAGTGACTGAGATGACAAACCTCTCAATGTAATCTTTATACAGAGTGTTTTGAAATCTTAGTTACTGCCTATGCAAAGCAAAGCACTTGAGATGACATTTTCATTCCACTGCTCTGCATAGGCAGGGACCAAGATTACAAAGCACTCAGTATAATATTTATACTACAAAGGCAGCACTAGTGTAAGATGAATGCTTCTGAAGACTTGCACAGAGGAACAAGCTGATTCTCATTGTATTCTTAAGTTATGAAAGTAGTAAACAACACAGTCACACTGTTTAATAACATATTACAGCAAAAAGTGCATTGAATTCAGCATAGTTTGCTATACGGTCTCCATCTCAACTGTTGCGCTCTACATAGGCATTAATAGAGAGATACTGTAATTCAGACTGTGCAGCTTTTACTGAATAAAATCTAAGATTGAAGATTTGACAATATTGAATGGGGCACTTCTCAGGGCATACTGGAGTAGGCACTGGCACTATACTCAATCAGGGGGAATAAAATATCATGTCTCACTGAGTATTCATGTGCAAAATTATCAATTTACATCAGCCATGCAAATGGAAGCAGAGGGGCCCCACTGAAAATTTTGGGTTAAATTTTGAGTCACTCTTTTGAACAGAAAAAAAAACTCCTGTGTAGCACCCTGAGGATTCGGCTGCTACAGGGGTATTGCACCTCAACCCAGAGGTGTGATATTCCACTCCCGGGTAAGGAAGGAGTGTGGAACTGAGCTCGGTAGGCTGCATGCACTACACACATCCCATTTCCGAGGAGCAGACCGACGGTACTCCCACTTAGAAATGTGCAGGTACGACCGAGTCTGTTCCTGGCTGGAGTGGGAGGGGGGTGGTACATCCCAAGTAGTGTAGGGGCAGATAGGGGGAGCAGCCTGGGTAAAGATAGGAGCTCATTGGGTGCTGGTCACCTGAGCTCACACATAGAGGGTGTATATAAGGTGGGCACCAACTAAGAACAGGGTCAGATGCAGAGAACAAGTCAGCAAGCAGAGGAGAAGAGAGACCCAGAGCGAGAGAGGAGAAGAGAGACCCAGAGGGGGAAACAGAAAAGAGGACTCCAAGAACCCAACTTAAATCCCCGGGTGAAGAGTCGGCACAGGGTACCGGATCCCAAACTGGCGGGGGGCAGAAAACACACCCTAGCCAGAGACCGGAGGCCGTGGGCAGCATCTTCCACGGCCACCCATCACATCCACCCCGAAGGCACACCACATGAAGGGTCAGGGAACCCAAGGCCAAGGGTGTCCCAACAGAAGGCCCGAGGGAGCTGGACCTAGGTGGATCACTGGTGGGGACGGCCAGAGAAAGGACAGAAGGAGAGCTCAGGGCCACGCTCCGGACTTGTTTGGGGGTTGGCTGGATCCAGGACCTGGTGGACGCAGCACGGCTCGGGTGGTCACTCGAAGCTGGAGTGACCAGTACAACATCTGCAGTAAGTAAACACCCTTAACTGCACAACCCGACTCTGTCTTCATTGCCGTCTGCACTGCACCACCACAACCCCCATCCTCTGCACCTGTCCCCCCTGAGGCTATACCCCTCCCGTTGGGGGTTATCCCACCAAGCTGCGCACCCACCATCAGCCTCAGCGGACCCTGCTGCAGCGGCGGCCACAGTGACCGCATCACAACGGGTGGCGTAGTCGACACAAAAGAACTCTTAATAACATCTGTAGGACTGCCACATAACACTGAGTTTGACGCCCTGGGCACGGGCCGGGTCACAGCCGCTCGGAGACTACAACCCCCCATCTGATCCGGTGCCGGGTATTCCCCTCAAAAAGGAATATGTCCCAGGGGGCGCGTCAACTTTGGCGTAGTCGGCAGGATTACGTGCCCACAACAACCGGGTACTGCGTGCCTGAAGAAAAGAACGAGTTTACCTCAAAAAGAAGTCTCCTGCCGGTTCCGGAGGGTCCCCGCCATCGGACCCCATCACAGGTCGATTCCAGCCGGTTGTCCGCCATTAACAGCGTTTTCCCGCCATCTGCAGAGTTTCCCGCCACTGGGAGACGATTCCCGCCATTTCCGAAGGTTTCCCGCCTTGGAAGAGCGGACGCCATTATGGGCGTGCCAGAGGGTGGCGAGAGGCCACCTCCCATCGTGGGCCAGGACCGAAAATGGCGCCAAAAGTGGAAACCGCCCCCACCAACAGAGACTGTGATGCTAGAGGTGTCTGTCAGCGTGAAAGAACAGCCCCTGGAGCTGACAATCACCAAGTGGCCCCGGGACCGCCCTCGAAGTGGGAGGAGACGAAAGAAGAGAACGAAGATGGGTGTCGCTTGGAGCAGTCTGGAGCGAGCGCACCCGGAGGCAAGAAGCCTGGAGAAGAGTTTCGGAGGAGCTTACCCGGAGATGGCGAGAAAGCAGAGCAGCACCGGCCCGTTGGCCAGGAGCCTGCTAGAAACAGAGGAGGGAGAGCAGAGCAGCACCGGCCCGCTGGCCAGGAGCCTGCTGGAGACAACGGAAGGAGAGCAGAGCAGCACCGACCCGTTGGTCAGGAGCCTGCTGGAAACAACGACCCCACTAGGCCTAGTGGAGGTCCTAGCACAGCTCCCCCGAGACCGGGAGTGTGCACAGACCGCTCTGGAGGGCCTCGCAAGGAGGATGGCCCGGGTGCAGCGAGAGACGTTGGCGGAGTGGAGCCGTGAGATGGCCCAGCAGACCGAGACCTGTCAGCGGAGCACGCCACCCAAGACGAGGAGACAGACCGCCTCTGAGGATGGCGCGGGAGGACTGAAGGCCGGAGACGGCGCCGAGAAGGGAGCCGAACGAGTGGAGGCAGGTAAAGGGGACGTCTATACCCCAAACCGGGAAACCGCGTACCTGCCCCAGCTCCCCGTCGCAGAGCCCGAAGTCTATCCTGCCGTGCCCGTCGCTGCAACGTCACCGCCGCAGACTAGGCCTCAAACGGGAGCCGCGACCCCTGTGACGTCACACGCCTCGACCCCGAGCGTGACCAAGCAGGAAGTACCACCAGCCTGGTCGCAAGGCCTAGTACCCCCGGGCGCCGCAATACCAACAGCGCCCCCTACCTCCGCGGAGCCCCCGGTCTGGTCGCAGGGCCAAGTAGCCCAGGGTGCCGCCGTCCTTACGGTGCCCTTCACCTTCCAGATACCCCAGGCCTGGCCGCAAGGCCCGGGCAACCCGGGCGCTAACACCACCGCGCCCATAAGACCAAGAGTGCCGCATCTGGGAGAGGACCTGTTTACCCAACACACGTGCCCGGATGAGCAGCCTTTCATCTGGCCCCAGGAATATCATGAACTGGAACGGCAGAGGAAGGCTGGGGCCATGTGTGCACCCCTGATCCCGGCTCCAAAGCCCGTAAAGAGGATCTCGCCCCCGCTAGAAGAGACCCAGTTTGAGTGGGACCCCACCGGAGAAGACCTCATGGGGTTCACTCAGGAGACTCGGGCAGCTGCAGCGGAGCGTGCTGAGTGCTGCCGCCGACAGCTCGAGGTCTTCGAGAGGGAGCGGAGAGAGAGGCGGGTCCGGGAACAGCAAGCTCAAATAAGGAGCGCGGAGCAGAAGAGCCGGGCCAGGAGAGACCCCCGTGCAGCGCATAGTCCCCGCACCACCGGGACTGTGATCAAGTTTAACATGCAGCATGGGTGGGGCTTCATCCGAGACCACCGCACCCCAGGCGACGTCTTCGTGACCAGGAGAGACGTTGAGTCCCACCTACCGGAGGGACACAGAGGTCGTGACCTTTACATCGGGGACGAGGTCACCTTCACCCGGCACAAGTGTGCCAAAGGACCCTACGCCCTCCATGTGCATCGCCTGACGGAGGAAGAGCTGAGGTGTGAGGAGGAAGAACAAGAGGACCCGGACGGGTCTGAAGCTAAAGGAAACCATAAAGAAAGAGCAGGAGGACGTCGTCGTTAAGTACAGCGAAGCAGAAGCTGTATATAGTTGCCCGTCGGGGCACCGTGAACTGTTACTGCTGTTATCATAGTCCCCGTTGGGACCAGCAAGTGTGAACTGTTTACCCGTTTAACCCTTAAATCCCACTGAGAGGACTGAGAGCGGTCATTCCTCCCTAATACCTGGCCGAGGACTGAGAGCGGCCACCTTCCCTTTTGTATATAGTTGCGCGTCCTAAAGCGCCCCCTACCGGTTTTATAGGAAAACCATTTTTCGAGAAAAGACTGTCGCACTTTACCCGGTCACGCGTTGCACAGTGACCGGAGGAGGAGCTAGAAGCGAAGAAAAGTCTACGAGAATGTTATATATATGAAAAGTTTTATGATGCTGCTAATGTATGTTATTTTATATGTTTTTACTATGTTGTTTATATGAAAAAATTTGTATGTTTTGTGGTGTTTTGTTCTTACAGCCCGAGGACGTGCTGTGATTTACCAGGGGGGAATGTAGCACCCTGAGGATTCGGCTGCTACAGGGGTATTGCACCTCAACCCAGAGGTGTGATATTCCACTCCCGGGTAAGGAAGGAGTGTGGAACTGAGCTCGGTAGGCTGCATGCACTACACACATCCCATTTCCGAGGAGCAGACCGACGGTACTCCCACTTAGAAATGTGCAGGTACGACCGAGTCTGTTCCTGGCTGGAGTGGGAGGGGGGTGGTACATCCCAAGTAGTGTAGGGGCAGATAGGGGGAGCAGCCTGGGTAAAGATAGGAGCTCATTGGGTGCTGGTCACCTGAGCTCACACATAGAGGGTGTATATAAGGTGGGCACCAACTAAGAACAGGGTCAGATGCAGAGAACAAGTCAGCAAGCAGAGGAGAAGAGAGACCCAGAGCGAGAGAGGAGAAGAGAGACCCAGAGGGGGAAACAGAAAAGAGGACTCCAAGAACCCAACTTAAATCCCCGGGTGAAGAGTCGGCACAGGGTACCGGATCCCAAACTGGCGGGGGCAGAAAACACACCCTAGCCAGAGACCGGAGGCCGTGGGCAGCATCTGCCACGGCCACCCATCACATCCACCCCGAAGGCACACCACATGAAGGGTCAGGGAACCCAAGGCCAAGGGTGTCCCAACAGAAGGCCCGAGGGAGCTGGACCTAGGTGGATCACTGGTGGGGACGGCCAGAGAAAGGACAGAAGGAGAGCTCAGGGCCACGCTCCGGACTTGTTTGGGGGTTGGCTGGATCCAGGACCTGGTGGACGCAGCACGGCTCGGGTGGTCACTCGAAGCTGGAGTGACCAGTACAACATCTGCAGTAAGTAAACACCCTTAACTGCACAACCCGACTCTGTCTTCATTGCCGTCTGCACTGCACCACCACAACCCCCATCCTCTGCACCTGTCCCCCCTGAGGCTATACCCCTCCCGTTGGGGGTTATCCCACCAAGCTGCACACCCACCATCAGCCTCAGCGGACCCTGCTGCAGCGGCGGCCACAGTGACCGCATCACAACGGGTGGCGTAGTCGACACAAAAGAACTCTTAATAACATCTGTAGGACTGCCACATAACACTGAGTTTGACGCCCTGGGCACGGGCCGGGTCACAGCCGCTCGGAGACTACAACCCCCCATCTGATCCGGTGCCGGGTATTCCCCTCAAAAAGGAATATGTCCCAGGGGGCGCGTCAACTTCATGGAGAACTTTTTCTTCCTTTATTTCATTCTAAAACTGGCACAAAACTAAACCTCAAATGAACCCCACAACAATTAATGGGGCCTTTTGTTTCCATTTGTATAACTGATAAAAATGGATACATTTGCACATGAATTCCATTTTATCCTCTAAACAGAACAGACAGATTGTGAAATTAGCCTTAATTTAATTACATCAATGTTTTCTTAAAATACAGTAAAATATACAGTCATGTCCATAAGTGTTGGCACCCTTGAAATTGCTCCATAAAATGAAGTATTTCTTCCAAGAAATTATTGCAATTACTCATGTTTTGTTGAACACGTTTATTTCCTTTGTGTGTATTGAAACAACACAAAAAAAGCAGAAAAAAGGCAAATTGGAAATAATTTCACACCAAACCCCAAAAATGGGCCGGACTAAATTGTTGCCACCCTCAACTTAATATTTGGTTGCACACCCTTTGAAATAAATAACTGCAATCAATCACTTCCTATAAACTTAGGCTCCAACAGCCCTGTCTCCCTCCGCAACCTATGCTTAACATTGCTAGGCACAAATACCCAAGAGACAATCTGTACATCTCGTGGACCAGCTAGGCGTTTGGGCTGATGATGATGCTGAGCAGCATCATCCCTGGCTAGATTGTAATGGGAGACCACAGAAGGTTCTGGACCATTGTTGAATCCAGCAACAGCCTAACACCTCTCAACTGGAATTTTGGACCACTCGATGGGACTGAAGGGTACAACTCCACGTGGCTGACAGGCATTAACCGTAGATAGGACGTCTTTAGGCTGCTCGGGATGTTAGGCGACCCCTTTGGCAGAGCCAGACTGCTAGACGAAGCTACCTGCCTATGGAAACTACGTGGAACACAGTCGTCCACACAACAGCATCACTTGCTCAATGATCAGAGCGCGCCACCATGTTTGTGGGCGAGTCATTTAAAGACTAAGCCCTGCCCACCTTCGCACTATTGGTGGCGTCACACGTGACCAATCAGGTGGTGCCAGGTCACCGGATCAGCTGACTGCCGAACCACCAATCACGGTCCGCCATGTCACGGGCATGCTCAGTACCGAGAATCCTGGACTTAGTCTCCAACAGCCCTGTCTCCCTCCGCAACCTATGCTTAACATTGCTAGGCACAAATACCCAAGAGACAATCTGTACATCTCATGGACCAGCTAGGTGTTGGGGCTGACGACGATGCTGAGCAGCATCAGCCCCAGCTGGACTGGAATGGGAGACCACAGAAGGTTCTGGACCATTGTCAAATCCAGCAACAGCCTAACACCTCTCAACTGGAATTTTGGACCACTCTTCTTTTGCAAACTGCTCCAGGTCTCTCATATCTGAAGGGTGTCTTCTCCCAACAGCAATTTTAAGATCTGTCCACAGGTGTTCAATGAGATTTAGATCATGACTCATTGCTGCCACTTCAGAACTCTCCAGTGCTTTGTTTCCATCCATTTCTGGGTGTTTCTTGAAGTATGTTTAGGGTCATTGTCCTGCTGGAAGATCCATGACCTAGGAAGCAAACCCAGCTTTCTGACACTGAGCACTACATTGCGACCCAAAATCCTTTGGTAATCTTCACATTTCATGATGCACAAAGTCAATGCACCCAGTGCCAGAGGGAGCAAAACAACCGAAAAACATCTTTGAAACTCAACTATATTTGACTATAGGTACTGTGTTCTTTTCTTTGTACTGTAGTAAGTAGAATGATGTGCTTTACCAAAAAGCTGTATCTTGGCCTGATCTGTCCACAAAACGCTTTCCCAGAAGGATTTTGGCTTACTTACATACATTTTAACAAACTGCAGTCTAGCTTTTTTATGTCTCTGTGTCAGCAGAGGGGTCCTCCTGGATCTCCTGCCATAGCGTTTCATTTCTTTCAAATGTCAATGGATAGTTTGCGCTGACACTGATGTACCCTGAACCTGCAGGATAGCTTGAATTTCTTTGGAACTTGATTGGGGCTGATTATCAACCATCCAACCTTTCATCAACTTTTCTCTGCCCTACACATCCATGGAGATTAGCTACAGTGCCATGGGTTGTAAACTGCTTGATTATGTTGCGCACTGTGGACAAAGAAACATCAAGATCTCTGGATATAGACTTGTAACCTTGAGATAGCTGATATTTTTCAACAATTTTGGTTGTAAAGTCCTCAGACAGTTCTCTTCTCCTCTTTCTGTTCTTCATGCTTAGTGTGGCACACACAGACACACAATGCAAAGATTGAGTACATTTTCCCCTTTTTATCTGGTTTCAGGTGTGATTTTTATATTGCATCCATCTGGTACTTGCCACAGGTGAGTTTGAAACATGCTTGAAACAAAGTTGTTTACCCACAATTTTGGAAAGGTGCCAATAATTTTGTCCAGACCATTTTTGGGGTTTTATTTCAAATGATTGAATTTGCCTTTTTTTCTCTGTTTTTTTTGGTGTTGTTCCAATACACACAAAGGAAATAAACATGTGTATAACAAAACATGTGTATTTGCAATATTTTTCTGGGAGAAATACTTCATTTTTTGGAACAATTTCAAGGATGTCAACACTTTTGGCCATGACTGTGTGTGTCATTATGACGGATAGCACTCAACCCTGTGTTATCCTATGGGGATATGGAGATGTTCACATGTTTGATTTTTTTAAAAAATCTCAGCATGAACAAGTTGCATTTGACTATCGGATCACACCCGCCCATTCATGTCTATCGGTCCGTGGTAAACATCGGAATGCACTTGGATGACATTTGAGTGCAGTCTGATTTTCATGGACAGACTGAATGGAGAAGGTGGAGAAACTTTTTTTTTCCTCATCTGAGAAAATCAGATCGCATGCTGATCAAATTCTGATCAGAGTGTGATTAGCATAATCGGACCGATATAAGACCGATATGGGCATGCCTTTTCCAACCAAGTTGCGTTGTCTTGGTTAAAAGGGGTTGGTTTTTCATAAAGGGGTGTAGCTTAATGTGTTGCACAATGTGCTAAAAATTGCGCCATAATTGTGGCACACATTTCTGTGATAAAATAAGCCAACTAATAGGTGGTGTAAACTTAACTAGAACGTCTTAGCATTTGACAGATTTCTCAAACAGTACGAACCACTAAAATAAATTTGACAGAGTCTATCTAGACTATCTATGACAGAGAC
The DNA here is from genome assembly GCF_046119375.1 of Phyllobates terribilis. Taxonomy (NCBI): domain Eukaryota; kingdom Metazoa; phylum Chordata; class Amphibia; order Anura; family Dendrobatidae; genus Phyllobates; species Phyllobates terribilis. Next base: position 212,986,015 of record NW_027362762.1, read on the forward strand.
AATCTAGCCTAAGTTTGCATTGTCAAAGAATTGGACAGTTTTGATAAATGTGATACTGAATTGGCAATAATGATCTCCTAATGCATTTTTATTAGTAAAAAGCAGATTTATATATGCCATCTGCTCAATTATTTATCTATCCAGATATGTTTGTGTTACTTAAATGTGTGCCTCATTATTATAAATACATAAAAAGTGAGAACAATGTAATAAAATTGTCCATGGCAATTTAATATTGGGTGCAAGCTGTGATAAATAGCAGTGTCCCTCATCAAATATTCTAAGCTATCTTTCCATGCCATTTGTCAAATGTTCTTAAATTAAGCCTCAGAATTACTCTACATAATTAAAAGTATTCCTGTGATCCTGGTGTTAGCAAATCTCTCACACAGTGGCTTCATTTTGATAACTTAATTTCTGATGTGGATACTAAGGCTTTGCCAAAGAGATTTGCTTCATCCAGATTTTACAAAATCCCATTAGCATATGCAGGGAAGATAGTAAGTGAGACATGAATGCAAAGATTAAAAGGATTTGAATATCTTGTCTTTGAATATATAGCAGGGAATTGTATAAATGGTTGGCGGGAGTTTAGGTTTACATCTGGAACTTAAGGCTTCTCAGGATGAAACGTGGACTATTCTTACGAGTTATGCAACTGTTGGCAAAGGATCCTGTAGCGCTAAGAACTTTGTGCAAATGATTCATTTTGCAGCCTGTTGTAATTTATAACTGAGCCTGGCATAGATTCAGAAATGTGATCTCTCTCAGCATGATTTCAATTCATATGACATTCTTTTAGATGGGACTTTTTATATTTCGAAATTGCAACCTACTGTTGGATTTTACATTAAATATGAGTTAATATCTAAACTATCATGGCATCAATATCACAATGGGTGAGGGAAAATTAGCTGTATGTGCCAGCCAGTAAGGGAAAGATGGTTACGTGGAGTAGGTGGCCACCTAGGGCACTGTTGAAAAAAGGGGGACAATTTCTGGATTAGAGAAAAATAACTACTCTTTCATCCTACAGCTAGCCGGATATTTCACATTTACACAGTACACTCATACATAACATGCATATTCAGCAAAGCCAAATGTGCCACCTTTCATATGCATCAATAATTTCTTTCACTGTGGATAATAACACTGCCACAAGAAAGGAAAGATAATCCACCGTGATCACCCAAGGTCTGCTTGGGGTGTTCCATGCTATGGCACAAACATGCTCACATGTGAAAAGTGTTTTAGGGCGTTACTAAAAATACTAATTACAACACATAAAAATAAAAGTATCTCAAGTTTTACATAAAATAAATCCTCAAATTCTATTTCAGTAGCTTAACCCCTTCACGACCTTTGATGTACCCATAAGTTCCCATAGTTGGGAAGTGGTTCCCGACCTTTGAAGTATGGGTACGTCATGGCGATCATGTGGGGCTCAGGATTTGGGCCCGTGCGATGGCTACCGGGAGCTTGACTTAAGTTGTCACTGTCACTTGCCAGGAGCGATGCAAAAACATTCTTTTTTCTATAAAATAGTTTTTATTGTGTAAAAGCGGCAAAACATAAAAAATATATAAATGTATAAAAATGTGGTATGGCTGTAATGGTACTACTGACCCAAAGAATAAAGTTGTCTTATCATGTTTACCACATGGTGAACATCATAAAAAATAACCCCAAAAAACAATTTCGGAATTGCTGGATTTTGTTCATTTTGCTTTTCCTAAAATCGGAATAAAAAGCGATCAAAAAATGTTATGTGCCCGAAAATAGTACCAAAAAAACATCAACTCGTCCCACAATAAACAAGCCCTCGCATTACTCTGTCTACAGATACATAAAAAATTATAGCTCTCAAAATGTCTCGATGCAAAATAATAAAAAGTGTTGTTTAGTGTGTGACAGCAGCCTAACATAAAAAAACTATATAAATCTAGTATCGTTGTAATCGCACCGACTCGAAGAATACCGATTACATGTAGGGTATTGACGCACTCAAGAGAAATTGCACAATGAACTGTGAGTTCCATTTTTTGCTATTAGCCCTTATAAAAATTAAAAACTTGGGGCTAAAACAACATTTTAGTGGTAAAAATGTAAGCATTTTTTTTTCAGTGCCCAATGATATAAAGTTTTGTGACACACCTGTGGTATCAATATGATCACTGCTCCTAAAGAAGAATTCATTCAAAGATGTAATTTGTAAATTGGGGTCAATTATGAGGGGGGTTCTGCTGTTCTGGCACCTCAGGACCAATGTTACATGGCTCCCTCAAACCATTCCAGCAAAATCTGAATTACAATATGGCACTCCTTCCCTTCTGAGCTTTCTGCTGTGCCTCAGAAGTAGTTTTTGACCACATATGGGATATTGACGAACTTAGGAGAAATTGTATAACAAATTATACTGTCCATTTTCTCCTATTATTTGTTTAGAAAATTAAAAACTTGGGGTGAAAGCAATATTTTAGTGGAAAATTGTAATTTTCCATTGACTCAGTCCAATGTTATACAATTCTGTGAATCACCTGAGGGTTAAAAATGCTCATTACACACCTAGAGGAATTCCTCAAGAGGTGTAGCTTCCAAAATAAGTAATTTGTGGGGGTTTCTGCTGTTTTGGTAAGTTAAGTGCTCTTGAAATGTGACATGGCATTCGAAATCTATTCCAGCCAAAATTGTGCTCCAGAATTCAATTGGCGCTCAATAGTTTTCCACCACATGTAGGGTATCAGCGTACTTGGGAGAAATCGCACAACAAACTGTATGGTCCATTTTCTCCTGTTACCCTTGTGAAAATAAAAAATTTGGGGCAGAAGCAAAATTTTTTCTGGAAAAATATATTTTTTTAATTTTCACGGATCAACGTTATAAAATTCTGTTAAACACCTCTGAGTTTAAGATGCTCACTACACCTATAGATAAGTTCCTTGAGGGTGTAGTTTTCAAAATGGGGTCACTGTTTAGGAACATAAGGAGCTCTGCAAATGCGACATGGCGTCCGCTATCAATTCCAGCCAATTTTACGCTCCAAAAGTCTAATGGCGCTCCTTCCCTTATGAGCTGTGCTGTGTGCCCCATCAGTAGTTTTCCACCACATATATTGTATCGATGTCCTCAGAAGAAATTGTACAACGAATTGTATGGTCCATTTTCTCCTGTGAACCTTGTGAAAATGAATAATTTGGACCTAAAGCAACATTTTTGTGGGAATAGTGCGATTTTTTTTTTCACGGCTCAACGTTATATGTTTGTGCACATGACAGCTGATCTCTACAGCTGACATATGCCCTGACAGCAGCATATAACATGTGCGGGCCAGAAGTGCGTCAGTAATGACGCCTATCGGCACCCGTGTCACGTGACTGCGGGTCGCGATGGGTTGGCATGACAACCCAGGGTCTGCAGGAGACCCCTGCTGTTGTCATTGCTGGGATGCTATGTGCTCCGCCCAGTGGTCGGCACTCATAGCAAGTGAGCATTTTTGCTACACACAGCTCTGCTATCTAGCACAGGCGATCGGATGATCGCATCTTCTAGTCTCCCATTGAGACTACTGAAGCATGTGAAAAGTAAAAAAAAAATGTTTTTAAAAATATTTAAAAAATTTATAAAATATAAAAGTTCAAATCACCCCCCTTTTGCCCCATTCAAAATAAAGTAATAAAAAAACAAATATACACATGTTTGGTATCGCTGCATTCAGCATCGCCCGATCTATCAATATAAAAAAATAATTAATCTGATCGTAAAACGGTGTAACGAGAAACTAGAGTATCTACCCCAAAATTGTATCAATAAAAACGTCAGCTCGGCACGCAAAAAGTAAATTCTCACTTACCACTAGATTTTGGAAAATGTCGACTTTTTCTTTTTTTTTCAAACTTTGAATTTTTTTTTCACCACTTAAATAAAGAAGAAGAAACTATACATTTTTGGTATCTACAAACGCGTAATGATCTGGGGAATCATAGTGGCTGGTCAGTATTAGCACTTAGTGAACATGGTAAAAAAAATAAAATAAAATATGGAACTGCACTTTTTTTGCAATTTCACCGCAATTTGGATTTTTTCCCATTTTCCAGTACACAATATGGTAATGGTTCCATTCAAAAGTACAACTCGTTCCGGAAAAAACAAGCCTTCACATGGCCATATTAAAAATAAAAAAGTTATGGCTCTCGGAAGACAGGGAGCAAAAAACAAAAAGCGTAATCGATGTTTTAATTTTTGTTTCAGAAATCAATATTACACATTAAAATAAGAAACTTTGTAATATGTCTTATCAGAGAAATCTGCGTCTTTCTTTGCCAAAGTTGATCAGTCATTATCAAAATTCTCAATTCTGAGGTAAAATCTGTATTCAGTGAAGACTGACTTTCCCATTACTGAGATAGGAGATGGCAGCTGCTACGGAAACAATTCTGTGTAAATGGAAGGTGGGAAGAGCTAGAAGCAGAGCTCCTCCCTTCTATCCAGATAGAATCTTATCAGTAGCAGCTCTCATCTCGTATCTCAGTAATGGGAAAGTCTGTCTTCACTGAATACAGATTTTGGGTATGCTCACACTGGCGAGTAGCCAGCGTATAACTCGGACGAGTGCTATCCGATGTTTCATCGGACAGCACTCGCTCCAGTGTTATACTATGGAGCAGTACCAACTACTGATCTTTTTCTTATGCCGCATCGGCATGAGAAAAAAAAAGCTGCATTCTGCAATTGGCAGCGTATATCGGACGGCACACACCCATACAAGTCTATGAGTGCGTGCAAAACATCGGACTGTCATCCGAGTGCAGTCCGATATACGCCGACTCACAGAATGGAGAAGATGGAGAAATGCGAGAGAATCGGATCACAGTAAAATGACACTCGAATCACGCTCGTAGCCGAGTTTGAGCCGAGGTTCATCTGCATATAGCATCCAATTCTCTCACATGAATCACCAGATGCTGTACGCTAGTGTGAATGAACCCTTTACCTCAGAATTAAGAATTTTGATAATGACTGATCAATTTTGGTGGAGAAAGAAGCAATTTTTTTCTGATAAGATATATTACAAAGCTGCTTATTTTCACGTTTTCTCTTGATTTATCAAATAAATATTAAAATGACGTTATGCTTTAATGTAAAATTCTGCTGGAAAGTTTTTTTTTTTCTGTGACATTTATTTACTATAGTACTAGAGTTTTCAGCACATCATTCATTTAAAATAAGGCACTACGATTAAAGCTGTTCTGTCACCTGATTTCACAATACATTATTAAATAGATCTCTTAGACCCATTAAGGCTGGTAAACTTGCTTTCAAAATCCATGTCCGGATGACTATATAATTCTGATATTAAGATGAACATTTTAGCAGGGGCTATAGCTAGATTCATAAAATTCTTATCTTAATAACAGGCAAAAAATATTTCACAAAGAGCTACATGCTGTAGATATATACCTTTTAAATATACACAGTTGAAACCGGAAGTTTACATACACTATATAAAAAGACACATATGCATGTTTTTCTCAGTAGCTGACATAAAATCAGAATAAACCTTTCCCATTTTAGGTCAATTAGGATTACCATCATTTTTAATATTTGCCAAATGCCAGAATAATGAGAGAGAGAGAATGTTTTAAGGCATTTTTATTACTAACTGCAAAGTCAAAAGTTTACATACATTTCATTAGTATTTGGTACCATTGCCCTTAAACTGAATGACTTGGGTCAAACATTTGGGATATCCTTCCACAAGCTTCTCACAATAGTTGGTCAGAATTTGGGCCCATTCCTCCTGACAAAACTGGAGTAACTGATCCAGGTTTGTAGGTCACTTGTTCACACCTGCCTTTTCAGCTTTGCTCATAAATTTTCAATAGGATTGAGATCAGGGCTTTGTGATGGCCACTCCAAAACATTGACTTTGTTATCCTTAAGCCACTTTGTTTCTATTTTGGCAGTATGCTTCGGGTCATTGTCTATTTGGAAGACCCATTTCCTCCCAAGCTTTAACTTCCTGGCTGATGTCTTGAGATGTTGCTTCAGTATTGCCACATAATCTTTTTTTGTCATGATGCCATCTAATTTGTGAAGTGCACCAGTCCTTTCCTGCAGCAAAACAACCCCACAACATGATGCTGCCACCCCTGTGTTTCACAGTTGGGATGGTGTTCTTAGGCTTCCAAGCTTCTCCCTTTTTCCTCCAAACGATGGTCATTACGCCCAAAAAGTTCAATTTTAGTTTCATCAGACCACAGGATGTGTCCAAAAAATAAGGCCTTTGTTCCTGTGTGCATTTGCAAACATTAATCTGGCTTTTTATGTTTCTTTTGGAGTAATGGCTTCTTCCTGGCAGAATGGCCATTCAGCCCATGTTGATACAGTACTCGTTTCACTGTGGTTATTGACACAATCTTACCAGCTTCCGCCATCATCTTCACAAGGTCTTTTGCTTTTGTCTTTGGGTTGATATGCACATGTCGGACCAAAGCAGGTTCATCTCTGGGACACAGAACCCGTCTCCTTTCTGAGTTGTATGATGGCTAGACATTCCCATCTTGCTTGTACTTGCGTATAAATGTTTGTACAGATGAACGAGGCACCATTAGGTATCTTGAAATTGTACCCAAGGATGAGCCAGACTTGTGCAAGTCCACAATTCTCTTCCTGATATCATGGCTGATTTCTTTAGACTTTCCCATGATGCTACACAAAGAAGCAGTGTGTTTCAGGTGTGCATTAAAATACATTCACAGGTGTGTCTCTAATTAATTCAGATGTTGCCAGAAGCCTCCAAACACATGACTTCATCATATGGGCAGTCCAGAATTGTGTAAAGGTATAGAAATCTTAGTGTATGTAAACTTTTGACTTTGCGGTAAGTAATAAAAATGCCTTAAAACATTCTCTCTCATTATTCTGTCATTTGGAAAATATTAAAAATTATGGTAATCCTAATTGACCTAAAACATAAAGGTTTATTATGATTTAATGTCAGATTTTGAGAAAAACATGCATGTGTCTTTAATATATAGTGTATGTAAACTTCTGATTTCAACTGTACCTTTTAAATATCTGTTTATCCTCAGTGAATCTTGATCTTAGTCTCTAGAACAAGCAGAGCCATATATATTATAAACTAAAAACTAGGCTGGATATTAATTGGAAAAAAATACTGACAAATATATCCAGAAAAAAATATTGCACGGTGTCTGTGAGCCAAATATCAGTCTGGTGTGGGCTGTGAGATGGGGTAATATTGCTAATCTTTTTATCTGCATTTGCTCCTGATATGTACTTACTGAAATAGTTTGCAGCTTCCACTGGAAACAATATTAGATCTCAGGAGCCTTTTTCTACAGTTAGACACTACTGATAATGCTGCTGTTTACAAAATGCAAGCACAGTACCATTCAGTGAAGCTGAGCCTTTGTTTTCCACTTGCTTAGCAGCGATTTATAACTTACAAACCTTCTATAGATGCCATTCTATACAGTTTATTTCTAATGGTTGAATCCTGAATGCTGATATTACATGGTGTGTGTCAGGTTTCCAGTTACTTTGCAAATTCCGCTGTTTTTGATGAGAAAAATAATACTGGATGCAGCACTATTTTTCTCTTCAAAATGACGGACACTTCAGTGGGGCCCTACTGACCCCATAATAAATCAGTGAGTTCTGCCAGACAACTCTGGTGTCCGTCACTTGACAAATCTCAGACTGCACTGTTTCTTTTGTAACTATAATAATGATGCTGATGTGAACATAGCTTACAATGTTTTCCTTGATTCTATTGCGTCTTTCTTGATGAATCCTCAATTAACTCTTGGCCCTTGTACTATTACTCAATGCAACTTTGGGAATCTTCATCACTGTTTGGAGGTGTGAAGAATATCGGGGGATGTAATGTCCTGCCAATCACCTGTTTCATATTCGTTCCGAGATTACAATCCTCCTTCAAAATGTGAAACTGAAACAGGACACCTGGTTCAGCAGGTGATCCAGCCACCAGAGTTTCAAAGAGAAAACTCACATTCACAGCAGCTTAGCTTGTACCTTCATGACATGATGACCCCTTGCCGGGAATCAACATTGTGTAACTGTTTCATTCTTATTGGCCAGTCAGAATTTCATAAGGAGATTATGAAGTTATTGTACATCCTAGCGGTATACGGGTTATATTTTCGAGATCTTGGGAACGAGCCAAACGTGTGCTATGGTCTCGATTAGCTCTAGCACCTCAGGGTGGGGAGATACATAGAATGGCTAGTGTTGGGGGGACCTCCAGGGGGTCATCAAGGTCATCAAGGTGGTTTCCAAATATTTTAGGCCCGAGCAGACAATAAGGAACTAGATAGAGACAGGTCTCAGTTTGGGAGGATCTCCGTGGAAATATCTAACCCTTGTATTGCATAGGCAGGTTATATAGGTTTACAGACATTCCTTCCTAGTTCCCATCACCCAATCACAACCCAGAGTTCAGTCCTTTGTCCATATTAGGAACAACAACGAAGCAGTTCATCTGGTTCTGGTGTTGTCTTGTCGTCGTCATGCGTGGACACATTCCTGGACACAATCCTATACGAAGTGGCATTCCTATACGAGTTGGATTCTGTATCTGTTAAACTGGTTTAGGCAGAAATATATAATGCTTAAGGGGGGAGTGGGTCCTTCATAGATAAAAATATTGTTATCACCATGGAGAGCCAGTCCATACTTCACAGTCCCCGCTTGATAATATATTTTTATCAATTATATTGATTATGTGGGCCCAACACTCCTGGTCAAGGGTTCTGTGGGTACTATCCCATGTTCTAGAGGCACAGGGGAGGTTGGTCTTCATTCACACTGATTCCATGTTATCAGACTGGAGCTTTCTGCGGCACCTCCATCCCCTTACAGGCCTCGACCAGACATAGGTATGGGCCCACTTTCATATCTGTATCAATTATATCAGCTTTCTCAACTTGAATCTCCCTTTATTTGGAGGAGACTCTACCATAAGGGTGGGTATTGATTTTCCTTCTATTTTCACTGGGGCATATAGGACTGTTAGAAATGTGGCCATGGTCTCATTGGTGCCCTTGTTACAAATCTTTCTGCAACAAGGGATAAAGCAAAATACAACTGCAGCCAAAACGAGCACCGTCAGAATAACTATACCAAGCTGAATCAGAATACCTTTCAGTGAACCTATCCAAGTGATCCAGTCTCCCCAGGGGTCTTGTACTCCAGAATTTGCCTTCAATTCTTTAGATAGTGAATTGAGCTTTTGCAATGCCTGAGTCACTTTACCAGTTGGACCGTTCTCATCAGGGACATATATGCAGCAAGCTTCTCCAATCATAGGACATACACCTCCTTTTTTGCTACTAACATGTCTAGGGCCATTCTATTTTGATTGCCTAGCAGGGTAGTCTGACCCTGCTGAGTTGCTAAACAGGTTAATGCATCTCGGGAATAGTTAACAAACCTCTGTTGGTTGTAATACAAATAGTTAATCCAAGCTACATTCTTATTAGACGTAATGATGGGAAGCACGGATTCAAAACCAGCTTTCACCTCATCCCGGGACTTGAATTCATCAGGCACCCCCCTTGGGACTCCTATGGCATCTATGTAAACGTGGGGGTCATCAAACAGTTCTGGTTTTATGGCTGCACGTCTGTACCTGTTCCTAACTGAACTGACTATATCAGTGAGTTCTGCTTCATGGTTTACTTGGGCTATCAAAATCGGCATAATTACTTTCATGAGGGCACATTGTCTTTCCCAATTTCCTTTCTGCTCCTTACTCTGAGATCACCACAAACCCAGTATATATCTGCTAAAGATTTAGTATGGTTTTGTGCAAACCGGGTTATATTCTCATCATTGGTGATATTCTCTGCACAGTAGCCTGGAGGGAACATACCATAATTTCTAAATGTACCAGTATTATTTTGTATTGTAATACACGTATACTTTCCAGGGTAAACTGCTATTCCTTGGCCAGCTTGGGGTGTCCCAGTTATTATAGGATATTTTTCTTTCCATTTCTGACATTCAGTACTGATATTATTCTTACCGGAGTATAAACTCAAAAATCATTCCAATACTTCATCTCTCATGTGTAAGGGTACTGATCCTAGATGGGGCCTTGCAGAAGCACATACAAAACAGTCTGATTGACTATTGGTTTTAGCAGTATATTGAGTCCATTGAACCCAGAGATTGGTGTCTGTATACCCTGTCTCTACCAAGAAAGTTTCTGCAGTTGACAAATGAACTGATTGGCCTGGTGGTATTGGTTTACCCAGGGTTTTACTTGGGAGTAGGAGATTTAAGGGCATATCAGGGCTAATGTGGGGCTTCTGAGCGACATCTTTTAGTATCAAATGTCCTAGATACAAATTCCCTGTATTTTCAGACTGCCATAGACCCAGAACATAGGTCCCTAGATCACATTGGGTTGGATTTTCAAGGTTCAGTACTAGCGATGAGCATTTGTTATTATCATTAGATCGGTAACACTTATTATTGGTCCTGGCCAATTCCGGATTAGTGGGGGTAAGCCGAACACGCAAACTCTGATTTTTGTTATTTCTACACTTTATATTTTCTGTTGGGCGGTATCCCCAATCTTCTCCAGTGTTCCACCCCACATCACTCCACGAATGACAGTTCTGATTATTTTCCCGGGTTACACAGAGATAGTATCTAAACTCAGCCCCCCTCCTGGACCAGGCTGTCCCTGCACAATTAACCACATTACAGTAGTCAAAGAAGAATGTTTGGATTGGGGCAGTAGTATTCACCCATAGTACATAAGGGCTGGTGCCAGCATTTTTAACGGGCATCGCCTATCCAGAACTTAATATACATAAGGAAAGTATATGGGAAATAATTTCTTTTCGGGAACCAGTTTGCAGTGTGAAGCATATATCCATGTTGACCGGCCTTCAACCTTCACCGAGGTAGGAGTCACAAGTAGAACTTGGTAAGGGCCGTCAAAGGATGGTTCTAGGCAGCTCTTCTTTACGTGTCTTTTGACCAATACCTGATCTCCAGGTTTTATACAATGGCAGGCACTGCTGGCTTCAGGATCTGCAATGGAAGAAGAAACTATAGCATGGGTGTTAGTTAGTTCATTAGTGAGATTGATTACAAACTGAACAACTCTATCATTGGACTGAGACAATTCTTGTGGACAGTAAGAAGCTATTAGGGGTATAGCTCCAAACAATATCTCATACGGTGACAACCCATGTCTGGACAACGGGGTTGTTCTGACATGGTTAAGAGCAATGGGGAGCAAGTCAGGCCATCCCTCAGTCGACTCCTGCATCATTTTTGTCAGTTTTTTCTTCAGGGTACCATTCATTCTCTCTACCTTGGCGTTGGCTTGTGGGTGATATGGAGTATGCGGGGCCACGCTTGATCCTATCATTGTCAATAGTTCCTGGTAGACTGAGGCTACGAAGGCGGGGCCCTGATCACTTTCCACTACTTCCGGGACTCCATACCGGCACACAACTTCTGAGATCAACTTCTTGGCTGTAGTTTTTGCTGTCATATTGGGCACAGGGAATGCTTCGGGCCAATTAGAGAAAACGTCTACCACTACCAGACAGAACTCATATCTTCCTGCTTTGGGCAACTGTATATGATCAACTTGAAGTCTCTGGAAGGGGTAGTCTGGTTTAGAAAGGTGTTTTGATGGCACAACTTCTGTTCTTCCGGGGTTGCAGGTCTGGCAGACGAGACATCTTTTGTTATAGTTGGACAATGTTGTTGATATCCCAGGTGCCCAGTAAAATTTCTGAATAAGTAGCAGAGCCTGATTCTTGCCTCTGTGTGTAGGACCGTGGGCCCAGGCTGGAAAGGCTGCATGCATTCTTTTGGGCAAACAGACTAGTCCATTCACTCGCCATATATTGTTTTCTTTCTTTGCACCCTCTCTCTTCCATGTTCCTAATTCTTCCTTGGATACCAATCTTTGCTCGGCTATAAGCTTGTCAGTAGGTGTCCAACCAGGGGCTACAGCGTTTTGTGGCTCCCCTGGTTCAACCAGTGCCATATCACGCAGGACCTGTCTCCTTTGAGCTTGAGTAAGTTACCATGACATAGGTATACTCAGCTTCTTTCACTTCCATCATTACCTCGAGCAATGTCCGTGTTTTGGGGTCCATGAGCTTGGACCTTGAGGATAGCCACTTGTCTTGGGAGAGTTAAGGCAAACATCAGTCTTTGGACACACTCAGCATTTTTTACTGGGGTACCCGCTGTTGTTATGAACCCTCTATTCGCCCAAATTGCTCCAAAATCGTGGGCTATCCCGAATGCGTATCTGGAATCCATGTATATGTTAACCGTGCTGTTTTCAGCATAATGGCAGGCATCTGTCAGGGCCACAAGCTCAGCTTCTTGCGCAGCCATGTATGGTGGTAGTGCTGCAGATTTGACTACTACTACTTGGGTGGTGACTGCGTATCCAGTGTGAAATTTTCCCGTATCATCTGCATATCGTGACCCATCCGTGAATAACGTATAGTCTGCCTCTAGTAGGGGGTGCTCACAAATATTCTGTGGAATGACAGTCTAAAGAACCATTTCTTGCACGCAGTCTTGTCCAGGTGTCTCTTCACAGGATGGATCCCCCCTTGGAGGAGGAAGAAGCGTTGCTGGATTGATGGTGGTGCATCGATGGAGAGTGACATTATCTGGAAGGAGGAGGGAGCACTGGAGCCGGAGATGTCGTTGGGTAGACAAATGTTTGGGTTGAGTCAAGGTCAAGATGGCAGAGATATCATGAGGGCCGAAGATTTTGGTTGGGTGCCCAAGGATGATGTCAGCCGTCTTGTCGAGCAGTATGTGTGTGGCATGAACAGCTCTCATGCAGGTGGGGAAAGCTCTGGCCACCAGGTCAAGATGTGCAGAATAATAGCCAACTGGCCGTTGTCATGTGCCATGACGTTGGGTGAGTACTCCAGTAGATGGCTTGAATTTTCTGAAACATACAGGTGGAACGGTTTTTGACAGTCTGGGATTCCTAGTGCGGGGGCTGAGGCAATCTGAGACTTGAGTAAATTGAAGGCTTGACGGATGGCTGTGGTTGTTTGAGGGTTATACTTGGTATATGAGGAGAATCCAGTTTTGAGAGCATCATACAGAGGCTGCATGATTCTGGAGGCATCTGGAATCCATTGCCAACAGTAGGTACATAGTCCGAGAAATCTTTGAAGTTCAGTGGGGTTGCTTGGAAACTTGAGTGTGATGATGGCTGTCTTCCTTTCTTCAGTGAGATGTTTGGCACCCCGAGAGATGCAGTGTCCAAGGAAAACAACTTGACTTTGGCAGAGCTGAACTTTAGAGCGCGAGACTCTACAGTTAAGATCTGCAAGATGCTTGAGGAGGGACATAGTGAGGGACAAAGAGAACTGCTCATCCTCCGCACAAAGGAGGAGGTCATCAACATATTGCAAGAGAACTGCATCGGTATGTTGCATTATCCAGGGCAGCAAGCAACTGGTCATGCTGCGGGTGAATTGGTTCGGGTTGTTCTGGGCTCCTTGGGGCATAACAGTCCATGTTAATTGGGAACCTTTGAACGTAAAAGCAAAAAGATACTGGCAGTCTGGATGTAAGGGGATACTGAAGAAGGCATTTGCCAAGTCAATGACAGTGAAACAACCAGCTTCCTTCGGTACATTAGACAACAAGATGTGGGGATTGGGGACTACAGGGGTTTCGAGAACCGTGGCAGCATTGACAGCTCTCAAGTCTTGGACTAAGCGATAGGCTGGAGCTTGTCCTAGTACAGCCCTTTTCTTTACAGGAAACAGGGGTGAATTACATGGAGAAACACAATGTCTGAGCGCTCCGTTTCCAAGAAGGGTATTGACTTGTTGCTGTAGGCCCTGCACCTGGGCAGGTTTTAGGGGGTATTGGGGAACTCTGGGTAGTGGGACACCAGGTTTCAAATGAACCATGACAGGGTTGACTGGGAGACATCCGATATCATCGGGACCCTTGGACCATAAATGGTCTGGTAGCTGATCCAGGAGGGCTTGATATTGGGGTTTGTTAGCAGGTGATGACAGAGCTATCATCATTGTGGGTAGTGCTTTGAGCAGACAGATTTCCTCATGCCCCTGTTGAGTATGGAGATTGACGAGGACAACATGCATATTACCATCATCACTGTAGGTAATTCTGGTTTTAAACTGTGACAGGACATAGGACCCCATCAAATTAACAGGGCAGGTTTCAGAGATCACAAACTGGGATACCACATTGGGAAAGGGGCCAACAGGAATCAGGACAGTCAAAGTATGGGTGGTTGGCTCTAGGGGCGGGTGCACTTTAGGGGCGGGATTTGGGCTCTCAACGTCCACTAAGAGATCAGTGGGCGGATCAGGAGTAGGTACGGACTGGGCAACAAAGCAACCTGCCTGGGGATCTTACTGTTCCTTCCCCATTTCCTGCTGCACGTAGTAGTACATGAATACCCCACCTTTGCCTTCTTCCTCAATCTCTACATATCCTTCTCGTTTCAATGCGCGCGCTACGGCAAAGAAAGTCTTCGCAACATCCAACTAACCCTCATCACTTAACTTTCCCTTCTTCTCATTAATGACGTTTTTCCCACTCAATAGGTTGTAAGCGGCCACTCTTTGGCATGCCTAATAGTTTGAACAGTTTAGCACTGTTTTTCACCGCTTTCTTCCCCTCTCTATTGGCAACTAGAGTAATTACATCCTGTGGATCCTCTGGCTCGCTATCCCGCTTCTTACACCACTTAAACATCCTGTCTATTCCTTGACTAAAATGACGATTTAACAAGACCTAAAAACTATTTTGGCGCATGCTACGGTCCAGCCGGCACTGGGCGTTCCACCCCTACTTTAACTCCCTTCGCTAGGTAGGCAACCACGGTGGTCCGTGAAAGGAGGAGTTCCTATACAGACATCTCCTCCGGGCCTCCGGGTGCAACTAGCTACGCCTTTTACAGCCCTTCCCAATCTTTGATCACAGACACCGCCTTGTCTCAAATACAGACAAGGAGAAACAAATCTCAATGCTGTCAAACCATCAGCTTCAACCTATCATATTCAGAACCAACAAGCACCTTATGATCACTTCCGGTCACCCCGACTCGGCAAGATACGGTGGGCAGCAGCATTTCACCACTTCTCTCTAAACCCAACAAATGGCAGTGAATACACAATATGTAACACTTAACGTAGTTCGGGGGGTTGGAGAGAGGAGGCTTCCGCCGCTCAACTCCGAGTTTCGCCGAGCTCCTGGGTTTTGGTGTGCTCCTTTTGGGGGCCTCACGTTGGGCGCCAGGCTGTTGGGGGG
Organism: Phyllobates terribilis; assembly: GCF_046119375.1. Lineage (NCBI taxonomy): Eukaryota > Metazoa > Chordata > Amphibia > Anura > Dendrobatidae > Phyllobates > Phyllobates terribilis. The sequence goes on from NW_027362762.1 coordinate 213,001,360, forward strand.
GACCTCCAGGGGGTCCTCAAGGTCATCAAGGTGGTTTCCAAATATTTTAGGCTCAAGCAGACAATAAGGAACCAGACAGAGAGAGGTCTCAGTTTGGGAGGATCTCCATGGAAATCTCTAACCCTTGTATTGCATAGGCAGGTTATATAGGTTTACAGACATTCCTTCCTAGTTCCCATCACCCAATCACAACCCAGAGTTCAGTCCTTTGTCCATATTAGGAGCAACAACGAAGCAGTTCATCTGGTTCTGGTGTTGTCTTGTCGTCGTCATGCGTGGACACATTCCTGGACACATTCCTATACCGAGTGGCATTCTTATACGAGGTGGATTCTGTATCTGTTAAACTGGTTTAGGCAGAAATATATAATGCTTAAGGGGGGAGTGGGTCCTTCATAGATAAAAATATCGTTATCACCATGGAGAGCCAGTCCATACTTCACACTAGTAGAAACCAGAAAGCAAAGCCTTGTTTGCTCTCCAAGCGTAACCAAAGCATAGAGCGCCAGATAAATGTGATCCCAAACATTATACAAAATGTTCCCAATAAAAGCTTCAACTTAATCCACAAAAAAAGCATTTGTTAACGGAAATATAGGGGGCTTCCACATTACTGGTAATACAAAGGCTCTGGAAAAGTGAAATTGCTTCTCGCCACCCAAAAGAAATTCAGCAAATTCTGCGCTCCCAAATACAAATGACCCCCTCCCTTCTGAGCTCCACAATGTGCCTAAATCACATTTAGACTCCATGTTTGGCATGGGTATAATGTCCAAAATAGGGTCACTTGAGGGGGGTATTCTGCTCTTCTAGCACTTAGGGGCTCTGTATATGGAGTCCTCAAACTATTCTAGAAAAATCTGCACACCAGGAGGTAAATAGCGCTCCTTCCGTTTTGAGCCTCACCGTATGGCTAAGCAGTACTGTACAGCCATATATGGAGTATTTCCAAGACCAGCAGAAATTTGTGTGACAGATTTTGGCTCCATTTTTACCCTTTTCCCTTGTGATAATGTAAAATCTGTTGCAAATTTTTTGTGGTAAAAATGGTGCCCAATGATATAAAATTCTATGACACACCCGTGATGTCAATATTATCACTGGACCCTTAGATGAATTCATTGACAGATGTAGTTTGTAAAATGGGGTAACTTATGGAGGCTTATGCTGTCTTGGCACCTCAGGGGCTTTTTCAGTGGGTCATGGCACCCGCAAACCACAGCTGTATAATCTGCACTATAATATGACGCTCATTCGCCCACTTATAGGGTATTGCTGTACTCAGGGGAAATTGTGCAACTAATTTTTGGGGTCCATTTTCTCCTGTTATCATTGTGAAAATAAAAAATTTGGGGATAAAATAAAATGTTTGTGGGAAAAATGTGATTTTTCATTTTTATGGCTCTACATTATAAACTTCTGTGAAGTACCTGGGGGCTCAAAGTGCTCACCACATTTCTAGATACATTCCCTGAAGGGTCTAGTTTCCAAAATGGGGTCACTTGTGGGAGGTTTCCACTGTTTAGGCACATCAGGGGCTCTCCAAACTCGACATGGCGTCCGCTCTCGATTCCAACCATTTTTGCGTTCAAAAAGTCAAACGGTGCCCCTTCCCGTCCGAGCCATACAATGCGCCCAAACAGTAGTTTTCACCCACATATGGGTATCTATGTACTCAGGAGAAATTGCACAAAAAAAATTGAGATTCATTTTCTCCTTGTGGAAATAAAAAATTGGAGCTGAAGTAAAAATTTTGTGAAAAAAAGTTAAATGTTCATTTTTTCCTTCCACATTCCATTACTTCCTGTGAAGCACCTGGAAGGTTAATAAACTTCTTGAATGTGGTTTTGAGGAGTTTGAGGGGTGCAGTTTTTGGAATGGTGTCAATTTTCTGTCATATAGGCCCCTCAAAGTCACTTCAAAAGTGATGTGGTCCCTAAAAAAATGGTTTTGAAAATTTTGTTGTAAAAATGAGGAATTGCTGATAAACTTTTAACCCTTCTAACTTCCTAACAAAAAAAAATTATGATTCAAAAATTGTGCTGATGTAAAGTAGACATGTGATAAAAATTATTTCTTAACTATTTTGTGTGGCATAACTCTCTGGTGTAAGGGCATAAAAATTACAATTTTGAAAATTGTGAAATTTTCAACATTTTTGCCAAATTTCCGATAATTTTACAAATAAATGCAAGTCATATCGAACAAATTTTACCACTACCATGAATTATAATAAGTCACAAAAAAAACAATCTCTGCATCAGGGGGATCCGTTGAAGCGTTCCTGAGTTATTACCTCATAAAGTGACACTGGTCGATTTAAAAAATTGTCCTACAAAGTGGCTTGGTCCTTAAGGGGTTAAACGAGTGAGCCAGTGCCATATATGGACTGCTTGTTTTCCATTTTGGCTTTGTTATGCCTTTTGTACCCAGAAGAGGCTGTTTTGTTTTGTTAAGCTAGACGGTTTATGGACATTTAATAAACCACACTTTGTTTTGAACCAGCGAATCGGACCTCTGTGTGTGCACCAACGTCTACCTGAGAGCTGATCTCTTACATAGTATGCACTATATATATGTGTTTTGAATTGGTGAATTATTACTCTTGGGCATGCTTTTAACTTAAGAGTCCACAAATAAATACATCTTTCATGCACTATATGATAAATGGTCCATGATAAAATATTGAAGAGACCTCAATTCAAATAGCGAAGAAAACTCCTCCAGAGCATATACTGTATATGTTGTAAAAGCATTTTCTACTCACACTTTGGAGGTTACTGACCTTCTCTGCAATACAGATGAAACACTTTATTTTTATTTATAAGTGATATATTCTCATAGCATAGAGAAACTTAATACCATAAAAAACAAATCGCTGCACTAACATCCAGACAAAAATGCTTTTTGTCAATTCAATTGCATTGAAAACTTAGAAAGTAAGTCTACACATCATCCTCGGTCATGAGATTGAGTGGGAAAGACTTTTCCATTAATTTGTTTTCAAGAACACAAGCTATCAGTGTAATGCCTCAAGGGCAGCAATACCATTTGGATATGAAATGTATCTGTTATGATTCTCATTTTTCCTCGAGGATCTGAACATGAGATTCTGGTATTCAAAGTTGTGCTTTGATTTTTCTACATTAGACCACAATATAATTTGCTATGCTGCAAAAATGGAAAAATAGTAATTTGATATAACATACTATTCTAGATAGCTACATATACCAAATAAGCTGAAGTCAAGTTAAATAAGTCTAGCCATTTACATTTTTTTTTGATGGTCAACAAATGACAGCATTAATGCAATAATAGAAGTAATCTGTAAATAATCTTTTATCAAATGTATTCATGGCTACAAACATTTCCTTTATCATATATTTTTGTTGGAAAATATTTAGTATAACTTGTATCTAATACATTTAAATCTCTGCTCATTCTGGGATTAGAAGTCAAGCGGGTGGTCCTAATCAGTGATTGACAGCTATTTAGGTCAAGTAAGTGTTTGACCACTGATATTCTGCAAAGATGAGTGAAATGATTCAATACAAATGGAATTTGTGTAAAATTTTTAGGAATTCGCTGAACCCGGCGATTTGAAAAATTTGTCATTCGCTTTGTGCAAGTCACCTAAAATGTCTCTTGTCATATTGCACATTGCAGAAGATTACATCAGCCAGAGAAGGATCCCATGACCTCGGGCAGGTTTCCCCATAATGCCTTGCCTCTATCATATCATATGGTCTAGCACGGACAATCAGGAGGTAGTATCACAGCCTGTATACAAACAGAAGTATGGAATTTAGCAGCCAATTTATGATGAATCTGGATATTTAAAGGATGTCACAGCTTACAACTTAGCCAAAGGGGTAAGGAGAGAATTTCAGAAAACAGTGAAGAAACTGTAAAGCTGAGTTCAAACATTGTGGCAAAAACACATGATTTTTCCACAATTTTTAAAAATTGCAGCACAAATATTGCAATTCTTCAGCAATCATGGCAAAAAAAACAACCCACAATGCAGCCGCAAAATGAAAATGCAACCTAAAGAGCACGTGTGTTTCAGCACAGCAGCGAAGAAGAATAGGTTTTGGAATACTTCCAATTCAAGGCAAATTTATGAACAGTGAATTTACTTTACTGGGAAAATTGGACAAATCTGGCAAATTCAAGTTTTAAAAGATTTGTTCATCTCTTGTATCATCCAGGTCAGTATCTGACCTCTCTGTTTCCACTAGGAGGTGCCACACTCTTGTTGCAGGCGTTACTGGACAGTGACATGGTTGTACTTGGTTGTTTTGATGCTGCTCAGTCAGGGAGTTATGGGGTTAATTCCAAGATCCTTTCTTTGAGCCCTTGGTGACTCCGCTGCCATTTAAACCCCTAAACCTCTGACTCTGGCAGTTAAAGTTCTTCTTTGGTTTAGTCCCTGTGCTATCTGCTCCTGCTTGCTTGTTTGAATTCCTGTTGTCTCACCGCGGCTTGTTTCCTGACCATTCTTTTGTCTTCTGATTTTGTGCCTTGACTGCCCTCTTGGTTCTGACCTGGCTACCTTGTCTTTTCTCGCATCTGGTTCACTCCCTCGGCCAATAGCCCTTTGCATGGAAGCAATCCAGTGGACCCCATTGTAAGACCAGATCCCTGTACAGGGATTAAAGAGTGAAAGCCAGGTTTCCTCTGGGAATACCCAGAATGGCAAGCGCCATGTCTGTCCGAGGTAGCCTTTTTGAGCATATGGCCTCTGACAGATGTTATATCTCTAATATTCACTCTATCATATCGCTATACAATTAGAGAAATCAGAAATAGGGCTGCATGAAGTTTATTTATTGCCAAGGAGAAAAGAGAAGAGCGTCCAACTCAAAAAGAGAGCTAATAATGCTGGATTGGTAGTTATAGGGCAGCTACTTTTTGTCTCAGAGGTTTCAAACAGTGTAAGTTATTTCATAATGCATTCATGTTACCCAGTTAGTAAAACACAAGCTAAAGGGGCAATTGCATTTACAATGGATTTTTATGGATGGCCACTGGTACCAAGCACTAGAGTTTAGTATATAACAACCATATTAGTGATAAACTCCCGCAGTTATTTATGTATTGTATGCTTTCATGATAAATAAGTCTTACCTTCCCATTATTTGCTATTAGCTTCGCTGTTAAAGGTTAATGAATTATGCTAAAGCAATTACCAGATTTAATGGTTCAGTAAATGTAAATTTTGAATTATCTTAATTTTTCCAACAACTAATGTATTAATGTTAACATTTCCAATTCTAATTGTCATATTCATTTTAGAGGGTATTTCAAAATCGGCTTCCTAATAGAAACATTTATAGTCGTAGAGAGCTTAAGTACCTTGACTCATACTAAGGGTTTAGTAGAATGCAAAGGAAAGTTCATTATTTTTAATTAGTGTAATTGCTAATGTTGCATTAAGAGTTTGGTTAGTGGAAGTAATTACAGTAAGTGTATTAGATGTGAGTACTGGCATTCATCTTGTGACATTATTAAAATTTCAGAGATGAAAATATCCCTGGTGGTTTGCAGGCCCTACATTGTTTACCAAAGGATGTTAAATTAATCATATTGTCAATGCCCACCAAGCAGGCAAAGAATAATTATAAGTTACTCTTATCTAGGGAATGCCTTAGAAACTCTTCCAGGCTGTGTGTATTTATCTGCGCTTTTTAATAAAGGGTGAAATACGGTATTGTGGAAGCAGTCGCTTTATTCTTTTTATTCTTTACTAGGAAGAATAAAGAATGGAGATACATGTAAAAAAGTGTCTCACAAAAGAAACTAAAAACTTGAACTTTCGCTGTAAAAAATACATGATAAGACAGATGGACTGTATATCTCCATCATTTCCATTACATAAGGGTTGGGCTGCTTTTAGGTGGGCGCAAACTGGGAAATAACACAGGGAGTCAATTTTTAAGATGCCCAAAAGGGATTCTGGCACCCTCACTTGCCAAAACAACCTGAGAGTATAGCCAAAAAAATTGTACTACATTAACCCTCCAGTGGCCTAAGCCACAAGGAATGTCACTATTCTGATTTAGAAATAACTCTAGGCTACCCAATATTATTTAGCAGTGTATTGTGGTATTATTTATGAATCTTATTGAACTATTATGTGAGTTTTTAGTGACTATTATTTTGGATATTGCAGGCAATTTAGATGCTATATGGTTGTCTTATGCAGCGTGTATACAGTTGTGCTCAAAAGTTTACATACCCCGTCAGAATTTTTCCTTTCTTGGCTTTATTTCAGAGAATATGAATGATAACAAAAAACTTTTTCTCCACTCATGGTTATTGGTTGGGTGAAGCCATTTATTGTCAAACTACTGTGTTTTCTCTTTTTAAATCTTAATGACAACCAAAAACATCCAAATGACACTGATCAAAAGTTCACATACTCCAGTTCTTAATACCGTGTATTGCCCCCTCTAACATCAATGACAGCTTGGAGTCTTTTCTTGTAGCTGTGGATGAGGTTCTTTATTTTCTCAGATGGTAAAGCTGCCCATTCTTCTTGGCAAGAAGCCTCCAGTTCCTGTAAATTCCTGTTATGATAACAAACACTGCACTTCCGGGTATACTTCGGTGCACAAGTAGGACCCCAATCCTTTAAACAGTGTAAGAAAGACTTGGCACTCGCTTCTTCACATAGACTGAAATATTTTATTGTTCATAGAAATTCCAGATTCAAGACGTTTCAGTCAGTAAGACCTTCATCAGTCATCTGGGAGTTGATTACACTGCAGCAGGAAGCACTGGAAAGGTGTCTGCAGTATCCACTGCTCAGACAAGTGGCCACTGACCGAAACGTCTTGAATCTGGAATTTCTATGAACAATAAAATATTTCAGCCTGTAAATTCCTGGACTGTCTATCATGAACTGCGCGCTTGAGATCTCCCCAAAGTGGCTCAATATTGAGTTCAGCAGACTGAGATGGCCACTCCAGAACCATCACTTTGTTCTGCTGTAGCCAATAGCAGGTCGACTTGGTCTTGTGTTTTGGATCATTTTCATGTTGGAACGTCCAAGTACGTCCCATGCGCAGCTTCCGAGCTGATGAGTGCAAATTTGCCTCCAGTATTTGCTTTTAACGTGCTGCATTCATCTTTCCTTCAACTTTTACCAAGTTTCCTGTGCCTTTGTAGCTCACACATCCCCTAAACATCAGCGATCCACCTCCATGCATTACTGTAGGAATGGTGTTCCTTTCATCATAGGCCTTGTTGACCTCTCTCAAAATGTAACATTTATGGTTGTGTCCAAAAAGTTCACTCTTGGTCTCATCACTCCAAATTACCTTGTTCTAGAAGTTTTGAGGCTTGTCTCTGTGCTGTTTGGCGTATTGTAGGTGAGATATTTTGTGGCATTTGCGCAGTAATGGCTTTATTCGGGCGACTCGACCATGCAGCCCATTTTTCTTCAAAGGCCTCCTTATTGTGCATCTTGAAACAGCCACACCGCTAGTTTTCAGAGAGTCCTGAATTTCAGCTGATGTTATTTGTGGGTTTTTCTTTGCATCCCAAACTATTTTCCTGGCAGTTGTGCCCGAAATTTTTGTTAGTCTACCTGACCGTGGTTTGGTTTTTACAGGGCCCCTGATTTTCCACTTGTTAATCACAGTTTGAATTCTGCTGACTTGCATTATCAATTCCTTGGATATTTTTTGTATCCCTTTCCTGTGTTATACAGTTCAACTACCTTTTCCTGTAGATCCGTTGACAATTCTTTTGCTTTCCCCGTGACTCACAATCCAGAAACATCAGTGGCTGGATGAAAGATGCAAGAGTTGGTCTGGATCCCAGAAACTCACTCAACTTTTATGCACACACACTGATTACAAGCAAACAGATCACAGGTGCAGATGTTACCTTTAGTAGCCATTCAAACCCATTTGTGTCAAATTCTGTGCATGTTATCAGGCCAAAATCACGAGGGTATGTGAACTTTTCATCAGGGTCATTTGGATGTTTTTAGTTGTCATTAAGATTTAAAAAGAGAAAACACAGTAGTTTGAAAATAAATGGCTTCACCCAACCAATAACCATGAGTGGAGAAAAAGTTTTTTTGTTATCATTGATATTCTCCGAAACAAGGCCAAGAAAGGAAAAATTCTGACAGGGTATGTAAACTTTTGAGCACAACTCTATATGTTAGTATTATTTTGGCACTCTATACTGGTATAATGTGAGCTGTATATGCAGTATTAGGTGGACAATGTATAGGAGTTTTATTTAGATCTTTTATTGAGGTATTTTCAGGACATTGAATAGCAGGTCCATTTGATCTTTTAATTTCCTACAATATTATGTGGGAATATATAGTAATCTTATGTGAGCTATGTATGATAATACAATGTAGATACTGTATTATTTAGGCATTGTAAGGTGATAATAATTGGGTAAAAATGGATGTATTATTTGGCATTGTATGGATCCTGTATTATATGTATACTACTGTGGAAAAGAATGAACCAGTTTTGCTTGTTGGTCCCATTTTCTAAAAACGAGTATATAAACAGGAGAAGAGTGTGATATTCTTTGGATCTGTCCTCTCTAGTGATGAGCGAGTATGTTCTGTTAACCCTTTCGCCGAGTATGCTCGGGTGAGCACCGAGTAGTTACAGCTGCTCGGTGTTATCTTTGAATCACTCCAGTGTGCATGATTTGCAACTTTTTGACAGCTTTGATACATGTGAGGAATGTCTATTTCTTACACATTCCTCACATGTAATAAAGCTGTCAAACAGTCGCAAATCATGAGCACGGGAGTGATTCAAACATAACACCGAGCAGCTGTAACTACTCGGTGCTCGGCCCGAGCATACTCGGCGAAAGGGTTAACAGAACATTCTCGCTCATCACTAGTCCTCTCATGTTTCCCCATGGTAATTGTAATGGTTGCCCTTGTGGTGCATTTTGTACATCCTGAATTAATAGCCAAAATCCAGATGAAAATAGTTACATAACCTCTTAAAATAAATCTCAAGCCAAAAACAAAACTGTCTTTTAGCTGGAAGTTATACCAACAAGCCTTTGCTCAAACATCTCCCATGTGCCTGTGAGATGGAAGGTTGTTCTGTTGATGCAGCTTACCCTTACCCAGTGCTGTGAGTTATTGAGCATGGCAGCAGTAGCTGCGAATCATACCCTTGTAGTCTGCAAGGCCTGTTCAAAGCATGGTAAAAATTCTCAGATCAGTCTATTACTGAGTGAACATTAAATTTAAACTCCGAAATTACAATAATTACATATATAATTAAGTTCATAATTGTAAGGAGATGTAAGTTAATTTGACTGTTGGTGCTTGGAATTCTAACCTGCATGCCAAAATACAGCATGCCAATGATAAAACAGCTGCACTGCAATCATCCTATGTAAACTAGGAATAAAGAGACGAAAATACACTGTGGAGCAGCAAAGAAAAAATCTAAATTTTGTACAAAAGCAAAGCAAAACTGGCACAGTAAGAAATACCTGAAATGCACAAAGCTTTCATGTCAGAAAAGTGGCATAAAGGATTTGAAAAGTTGCTAAATTTTTGCGGAACGTGGACTTTTGGAATTTTCACCCCACTTTGGATTAGCCAATATGGCAGAGCTGAGGAAGAGCCAGTGTATTCTATACCAGAAATGCTACTCTAATCTCTGATGGAAGTAGTATTTTTGGCACAGCACGCAAAGGTGCATGGCACTTACCAGACTAAGTGCCATATGCCTCCTAATGAGTTTGGCGTTGTTAAGACTGGTGTAGGGCGAGCTTGCACTACACCAGTCCTGATTAACCAGCCCTGAAGATTCATGTAATCAACAAGTAGCTTCTTTATTCCCTGAAACTTCCATAGAATTGTGCTATGGTTTCAGGAGAATTATGTGACAATGGCAAAATCCGTTGACTTTCTAGTACTCAGTACAATTGCGGGAGTGTTTCCCCCCTGGGCTGTGCCCCATTATACGTATATTCAGTCTTCCACAGACAGGTCCCAATACAATCACACACTGGTCCTGCTCTGCTCCTGCTTATTTTGAGGCCTGATTGGCACTTAGTGAGGTGAGTCACTAGAGCTAGGGTCCATCCTGATGAAGTACACCTTGTTGTGGTGAGATGGCTTTTACACCTTTTTGATCAAAAGGGTGTTTGCTAAATACCATATGTTTTTACTTCTGTTGCCACTGTTCACATACTACAGTGGGCTTGTGTCTTATTTTTTTATTCTAGCCTTTGGCAGTTGAGGCCATAGCATATATGGGCACCTGCATATTACACTTATATTAACAGGTGTGTCAGTCCTCGTTTTTGGTTTCTCTGTCAAGACTTGCTCAAGCTTGTGCTATGCATGTCTTGATGAATCAGCACCAAGGATTCATGTAATGAACATATAGCTTAATGTCTTACTGTTCTGGGAACTTCCATAGAATTGTGCTTTGGTTGCAGAGGAATCATGTGACAATGACAACATCCATTGACTTTAAAGAGATGCAATATTCTAACAGTATTTTCTTGTACAAAATTCATAGTGACCTGTAATTTGGTTAGTCATTTGCTGCACAGCCGATAAAACTGGATCCATCAATCACAATAGGCGATATTACAACTGATCCTTCTCCCACCCCCCTTTGAATGACCTTTGCAGACACTTATTTGACACTTCAACACAAAGATACGAGATCCAACAAAGAACACGAGATTCAATATGTGGCTATGTACATGTGTTATTTCTTGAAACAATGGGAAGTTAAAGTTTTAAAAATCCGGAGTGGCCAGTGTGAAAATTGCAAGGTTTCTTTTCTATTTTTTTAATTCAGATTGTGACATATAAAAAAATATATATGTTAATAAAAAAATCCTGATTTAAACAAAATGTAATTTTTGTACAGATCAGACTTATTCACACATGAACTCATACCGGTCAATGGAGGTATTCACACATCGAGTTTTTTACAGACCGGCATTCTCAATCTGATAAAAACTTAATGCATGTCCGATTCTTGTGCAAGTTTGTGGATCAGACTTGGCTATTCAAGTATTTGGCTTCCATTACATTACATTTTTATCACTTCCAATCATTGTGTATCCATTTTGCATGAATCCTTTGTTTATGGTGCAAAATGAGTTACATTTATGCATATGGAGCCTTACAATGTTTGTTGAGGAAAATACATTGTTACACTGAGGCAGACCGAGTGCTAACTGGTACATAATGGACCTGGAGTGATTCTATCTTCTTGCTAAATCTTTTCTTGTAAAAAAATGGTTCTGTATCCTATTACAAAATGGAAAGGAATGTTCACATATATTTCTTAAGATTATTTTCCTACAGATGTAGCAACACTTAACTTAACAAATAACCCACCATCTTGATAAGTTGTAAAAGATGGTTATCTCACTTAAGAGGATTAGATAACTTAAATAATTTTCAATTTTACCCATTGAACAAAATTGAGACAAAGTGTTTGTAAAAACATGCAACTGCAATTTACCTCTTATTTAGTGTTGAGCGAGTATGTTCGGTTAACCCTTTCGCCGAGTATACTCGGCCGAGCACCGAGTATTTATAGAATGCTCAGGCTTTAAGTTTTCTTCGCTCCGTGAACATGATTTGCAACTGTTTGACAGATTTAATACATGTGAGGAATGCTGAAAAAACAGGCATTCCTCACATGTATTAAATCTGTCAAACAGTCACAAATCATGTTCACAGAGAGACGAAAACTTAAAGCCCGAGCATTCTATAAATACTCGGTGCTCGGCCGAGTATACTCGACGAAAGGGTTAACCGAACATACTCGCTCAACACTACTCTTATTAAAAATCATCTGTATTGTCAATACTGAAGGAATTTTTAATTATTTTCTGAGTTCATTGCTAGGCTACCACTTCTGCAGTTTATCAGAAGTGGCGAATTCCTAGGTAAGGAATGCTCACTTGCGAGCTCTTTGCCTTAGAGCTTGCAAGAGCTGTTCTGAACATGGCCGGATCACTAGATCCGACCAGCTTCAGTCCCCCTGTACTTCTCCAGTGCTGCAGAGGCAATGTTACCTCTGCTTGCAGCATGGGAAAGCACACAGTTTGGACCAGCAGCTGTACCATACCAATGGTTTGTGCTGACAGTCTTCAAGTGAGTACCAACCCCGACAAGCAAGAAGCCAAGAGGCAAGGAAGCAGTGAGCTCCTGAAGTTAGAAGATGAGGAAATTTGTTTAAAATTGCATTAGTGATGGTGTGTCAAATTACGCTTTATTTGTGCTGACATATTGCAGTGCTATGTTATCTCTGTTAAGGTAAACCATTTTGACACATGTATTTCCTTTAGACTAGGATTCATTACCACTTTTTATTTAAAAAAAAAAGACATCCTAGAGAGTAGATGACCTAAACGCACTGAGCAAACAGTCTTACATGAGCATTGTACATTGTTACAGGGTAATACTTTTGTGCCTTTGAATTAACTATTATGTCGCGGATCATATGTTTCCCAAATAAATACAGCTACAACTAAAATAAAAAGCCTCCTCCAGCTTGACATGTATTAGCATGAACTTTATTGCACCACATCAAGTTTACTGCACCCACTGCGTTCTCCAGGAGCTCATGTTCATGTAGCCACTGCCTTTCCCCATTTTAATCTATGCACTAATTATCATTTGTTTCCTGTTTTATGTCTGACTGCTTCTGTGCTCAGGGATTCCATAAATGTTGATTGTTATTGCCTATTTTCTACAGTAATTTCTTTTTCTTTCAGAATGCTTCAAACAGATGCGCAGTCCCTGAAGCTTCCGCTCCACAAATCAGGCATCATCATTGCCATGAAACGGTCCACGACCCACAGCTGACTTCATGCTCTTGCCCTTTGTATGCCTGTAAATGGGAAGGTCACTTAGAGGTGGTTGTTGCTCATTTAACACAAAGTCATACAATAAACATCCTACATGGAACAGAAATTGTCTTTCTTGCTACTGATATGCACCTTCCAGCGCCGGTGGACTGGATAATTGCACATTCTTGTTTGGGCCATCACTTTTTGCTTGTGCTCAGAAAGCAAGAAAAATACGAGGGATACCCGCAATTTTTTGCTACAATGATGCTGATCGGCACACCAGCACAAGCTGAGAATTTCAACTATAAACTGGAGCTGAACAGGAATCGAAGAAGACTGACATGGGAATCCAGTCCCCGCTCAGTCTTAGACTGTGTTGACTCTATAATTACAGATGGTGATTGCCTTGTGCTTAATGCCTCAGTGGCTCAGCTCTTTGCTGATAATGGAAGTCTGGCCATTGGAATAGCAATAACTGCAAGCAAACTTTGTGCTACTCAACCTGAAATGTAATTTGCAGGACATCTGTGTATGGAAATCCAATTTAATGGGCTTTTTACCCTTCCTTGGCTTTCTAGTGCTTGTACATAGGAAAAGGTTGTTCAGAGAGAAATGTATAAGCAATATTGCTTTTTGATGTATTTAGTTTTAGTTTCTGTGAAGACTTTTTGACTTATACAGAGCTATTGACAGTAGGATGCCATGTGAAGATATTTGTATGTTTCCATATGTACTGTATATTTCTGATGTTCATTTATTTTTACCTGGATTTATTGCTATAAATCTCAACACTGGTCAAATAGATTCTTAAGGTTTTTTTCAGTTAAACTTTCTCAATAGCATTTAATTTTTTATAACAACTCTGTTTTTTAATTTGTGTAATTGCTGTTAAGTCATATTAGTCTGGCAGAATGAAGGTTATATTACCCAGTATTCTGTGAGTCTAAAGGATAAAGTTTCTTCTGGAGTAGAGAGCCAATCTATAACAAGGAAACTTATGGGCCATGCAATGTTACACTGTGAAATTAGATATGACCGCTCAGCCAGCCAAAATTCCTCTTACTTTGCACTGATGAGAGGCAAAAAGGCCAAAACAGATATGTGGAAATTCTGTTTTGACTTTATATCTTAAGTCAAATGGCAAGGCCCTTTAAAAGGTGCACTCGTAGGATTGTATTTAAATGTTTCTTTATAAGATATTCAATAATGTCCATTACAGAAGCTTGAGAAAGGGGTGTGTCCCGAAATGTTGTTACAGCTGAGCTAACTTATACTGACTTCAGAGTCTCTGCAAACTCTTGTAGGATATGGAAAAGTCCTTGGAAATATACATGGGTAATTATTTGTCTATACTATATGGTCATTCTGCTATAATGGACATTATTCAATATTTTATAAAGAAGTATTTGATTACAATCTTACGAGTGCACCAGTTATATGAAGTTTGATTATTTAGGCAGATGGAGAAAGCCTGATTAGAGCACCTTTTCCAAGATGAAACCCTGTAAGAGTATATGGCTCTTTAAAAGGTCAATATTGACTTATGGATTGTTGCTTCCAATAAGACCCTAATCTCTTCCTTTGTGAAAAAATAATTTTCATATTAACCGTTATTATAATCATCCTGATGAGATTGAGATTAATTTGTCACAATAATTTGGGAGGCATGGTTTGTCACCTTGATAACTGCATTACAGTAGGAAACTCTCTAATCCCTCATTTTGATCCACCTCTATCAGACAATGTAGAGAGGATTTATAAGCACTATCTCTCGCAGCATTAAAGATGCTGTCTTCAGATGTAGAGCAAGTACTAGCTATCAATAGAGAACCTATGTTCCAAATATCCTAGTAGAGGAGAACACATCCAAACAATTAAAGAATAGTGACATGTTAAATATAAAACTACAGATAACAGATTGAAATATCAGCTCTAATTCTTTACGTTTAATATTGCGGTTGTTTTTATTTACTTTCACAGACTTTACATATTGTATTATTATTATTATTATTATTGTTATTATTATTATCATCATCCATATTTTCCACATTATTTTAGGAGGCAGACAGTTCTATAATTTAATGTCCTGTGATTTGATTCTGGTTTGCCTTGTTCTAATTTGTAAACACTGGTCTCATTAATTTTTCCATTTTCACATGTTATTTTTGCCTAATTCCAAATCACTCTAACTGAACATAGGACATCAAGGCTTTCTATGACCAACATATCTAGTATTTCTTACTGAAGACTAATATGGAATTATGCAAATTGTGCCAGAATTTTCATAATTACACAATAAATTTTATGCAATATGTAAGGCTTTTCAGACAATTTTCTCTTTCTTAGGCTGCATTTGTATGGCAGTGTTTTGAGGTCCGTATGAATTCTGGACCTGCCACTGGTCTCCTGACCAGAGTGTAGCAGCCTCCTAGGCATAAATGAGGCAGTTTAAGTTTGGGTCAGAAAACCCCCAGCAGATTGGGACATCGTGGTCCATACTCAGACTGTAAATGTTGGACTTGTAAAACTGGTCTTATGCCACTTCATGGCACTATAATTTATGTCAAAAAAGGCTCTACTTGTTAACAAACAAAATAAATATTTGGAGGTTCCTCTTATTCCTTTTTTTTAGATTCTGTTCAAAACTATTGGAAAATGTAAACTTAAAAATGTCTGAAACAGAAGAAAAATGGATGCATGCCATGAACTTCTCTTTGCAGCAGAATACTGTTTTATTTTGCTTATAAATGCTTAGTAAATGTTTAATAAGTTTGTCAATGATGCTATTTATAATTTCAGACCCTGAGCCAAGATCTTGAATAATCGCATATTGATATATATTGTTGTATACACACTGTTCCATGCTGTCGGCAATGTAAATTATTTAGACTGATCATTTATCTAATAAGTCATACCACATCAATACATATCTGTACAGTAATGTTGTTATTATTATTTTGCTTATTGACTGGCTTTGGATCATGTAAATGTTGCTTATGATACCATGTTTTTCATTTTTAGCATTGCATATAGTTTGAAAATATTAAGGAGACAAATCGTATTTAAAAGAAAGAGAGCTAAGATACAATAAATATTTGCATTTTGTATTTTGATATGACTTCAGTGGTAATTGTCTGTCTCTCTGTCAGCACTATGACAAAGTAGAATACAAGATAAGTGGTTCAATTGCATGTATGCAGTGAAAATCTTACTGTATGTGGCAAAATCAGAAAAAGATGTAGTCCCAAACAGTTAAAGGGAACCTGTCATTAGATTCATGCTGCCTGGACCGCCTGATTACATGATTGCAGCCATTTGTTTTAATTATTATTATTATTTGTATTTATTTTTAGAGCAGTATTAATTCCAAGGTGCTATACATGAGAAGGGGCTACATACAAGATACAAATATAAATTACAGTGAACAAGCTAACAATGACAGACTGGTACAGAAAGGAGAGGGCCCTGCTCTTGGGGGCTTACATTCTACAGACTAATGGGAAAGGAGGCAGTAAGTTAGGGGGTTGCGGCAGCTTCGGTGGTGAGGGGGGTCATTTCTGGCTGCAAGCTTTCTTGAAGAGATGGCTTTTCAAGTTTTGTCTGAAAGTTCCGAGTGTGGTGGATAAACGGATGTGTTGCAGCACAAAATTCCCGAGGGAGAAATCTTAGAGGTGATTGGGTGAGGGACGTATGAGTGTGGAGGAGAGTAGGAGATCTAGGGAGGATCAGAGGTTGCGTGTTGGAAGATATTGGGAGATTACTTTGGAAATATATGGAGGAGACAGATTATGGACGGCTTTGTAGGTCAGTGTTAGTACTTTGAACCGGATTCCTTGGGTAAATGGGAGAAATATGAAGGAATTTGCAGAGGGGAGAAGCAGAGTAGTAGCGTGGAGAGAGGTGGATTAGCAGAGTTAATGACGGTCTGGAGAGGTGTGAGAGCAGGGAGACCACAGAGGAGGATTTTGCAGTAGTTGAGGCAGGAGATGATAAGGTCATGAACTAACATTTTAGTAGATCCTGGGTTGAGGAAAGGATGGATTCTGAAAATATTTTGGAGTTGGAAGCGACAGGAAGTGGTAAGAGATTGGATGTGTGGTGTGAAGGACAGGGCAGAAAAGAGTCACTCTGAGACAGCAGATTTCCAGTACTGCAGAAAGCATGGTATTATTAATTGTGATAGATAGAAGGGAATTAGGTAAGATGGAGGAAAGATGATGAGTTCAGATTTGTCCACATTGAGTTTTAGAAAGCAGGAGGAGAAGAAGGAGGATATGGCTGATAGACACTCTGAAATTCTGGACAGCAGAGAGGTGATGTCTGGACCAGAGATGTAGATCTGAATGTCACCAGCATATAGGTGGTAATGGAAGCCATGGGACTTTATGAACTGTACCAGGCCAAATGTATAGATTGAGAAGAATAGGGGTTACAGGACAGAGCCTGGTGGGACACCAACAGAGAGAGGGTGGGATGAGGAGGTTATTTGTGAGTGGGAGAAACTAAATGTGTGTTTAGAAAGGTATGAGGAGATCCAGAAGAGTGCGAGGTCTTTGACGCCAAAAGAAGAGAGGATTTGTAGTAGGAGGAAGTGGTCGACTGTGCCCAAGGCAGAGGACAGATCTAGGAGGAGGAGTATAGAGAATTGTCTGTTATGTTTGGCAATAAGTAGTTAGTCATTTTGGTCAGAGCAGTTTTTGTAGAATGGTGGGGACGGAATCTGGATAGTAGGCTGTCAAAGAGTGAGATCAGTGGTGGGAGGAAAGTTCAGCATGGACATGCTGTTTGAGGAGTTTGGAGGTAAAAAACTGTAATTTCAGAGAAAACATAGTTGGAAAGCCGGCTGGGGACTATAGAGAGAGACATGACAGTGTGGTCCTCACCCGGCTTCTCACAGTCCTGCCTTAGAGTATTGACAGCTCTATCCCTTGTGTGTACATAGGGGGAGACCTGTCATTCAATTGGAGTGTGGTGGGATCAAACCAGACTAGTCAAGCTTTTGGAACTGTT
The DNA here is from genome assembly GCF_046119375.1 of Phyllobates terribilis. Lineage (NCBI taxonomy): Eukaryota > Metazoa > Chordata > Amphibia > Anura > Dendrobatidae > Phyllobates > Phyllobates terribilis. Next base: position 213,019,210 of record NW_027362762.1, read on the forward strand.
CTCTCTGAAACGCTGCAGCGTTTGAGAGTAAAACATATCTGGCTGCAATCACACAACTAGGCTCTGATTTATGCTTCTTATTGTTTGGGTAGCATGAATCTAATGACTGGTTTTCATGAAAGGGTCAATTCAGCATCCATATTTTATATGCTGTAAAAATATTTGAGCAATATGGCAGAATTCCTATGGAAACCATTGTAAGGGGTTAATGAACAATATCAGACTTTGGGTTTCCAGGAGTACAGCACAGAGGCGTAGCTAAGGGATCAGCTCGGGAGGGGGGGGGGGGCAAAACTTCAGAGTGGGCCCCTACCAGGTAACCCTGAATACAACTATGGTGGCACACCCTGATCATGAGTACAGGGAAACCTCAGCAGATGACCATGCTGTTACTGAAAATAAATCTCTACAAAAAGATCAACACTAATAATGATAGATATCAGTCCTGCAGTACATGTAAGAGATTACAGTACAGTTATTGATGGTAAATTACAGCTGATGTTCTTTCTGATGGAGTCACTCACTTTTCCTGTCTTTTCCATGACAACTTCTTCCAGACGTAACTCATCTGCAGAGATTACAACAAAGACACATTTAACTTCTTACATTTCCAGCACCGTCCCCATCTATCCCCAACCTGCATAAACTACTTACCGTGTTTTTCAGACTATAAGATGCACTTTTTTCCTCCAAAATTTTGGAAGAAAGTGGGGGGGGTGCGTCTTATAGTCCAAATGCTATATTATTGTATGGCTGTGCATGGTGGTGAGTGTGGGGGAGCGGCAGCATGGGATCAGCGGGGCACAGGAGGCAGCAGCTGCATGCTGCAGCCTACACTGTGCCCGCTAGCAAAGAAAATTAATATTCATTTTCCTTAATAGCCGACACACTGTAGCTGCAGCGCGGCTCCTGCTGCCGCTCTGCCATCTGTGTGCCCGCTATTAAAGCTCATGAATGAACTCCCATGGGTTGCAGTGAATATTCATGGTCTTTAATAGCGGGCACACTGACCGCAGAGTGGCAGCAGGAGCCGTGGTATGGTACAGTGCGCCGGCTATTAAAGAGGCTGAATGGTCACTGCTCCCCATGCACAGAGTCCCGGCGTGGGGAGCAGTGACTATTCCAGCACAGCATCTCACACTGTGTGAGGGCGCATGGCAGGGACACCATGCGCGGCTCACACAGTGAGAGTGTCGGCAGCAGAGCGGGACAGCGCTGGAGGAGACAGGAGGTGAGTATGATTGTTTTTTTTTTTTTGTGGGCAGCGTGATGGGGAATCAAGAGGTGCCATACATACCAGGATGTGTGATCAAGGGGTGCCATGCATACCAAGATGGGGGATCAAGGGGTGCCATGCATACCAGGATGGGGGATCAAGGGGTGCCATGCATACCAGGATGGGGGATCAAAGGGTGCCATACATACCAGGATGGGGGATCAAGGGGTGCCATACATACCAGGATGGGGGATCAAGAGGTGCCATGCATACCAGGATGGGTGATCAAGGGGTGCCATGCATACCAGGGTGGGGGATCAAAGGGTGCCATGAATACCAGGATGGGGGATCAAGGGGTGCCATGAATAACAGGATGGGGGATCAAGGGGTGCCATGAATACCATGATGGGGGATCAAGGGGTGCCATGAATACCAAGTTGGGGGATCAAGAGGTGCCATGCATTCCAGGATGGGGATGAGGGCCACGTATACCAGGATGGGATGGGGGCCATGTATACCAGGAAGGAGGGACCATACATATCATGATGGAGGATATTAACAGAATTGGGGAACATTACCCCAATACCAGTGTCAGCAGCAGACCACCTCCCCCATAACAGGGCATCATGACCACACTTTTTGCTTAATTTTTTTTCCTATTTTCCTCCTCTAAAACCTAGGTGCGTCTTATGGTCCGGTGCGTCTTATAGTCCGAAAAATACGGTATATCCCAATGCGGAGCAGATGCTGCGGTATGTGTTCCTATTACTGCACATGCTATTTTTCGCAATAACAGTGCTCCTCTTGCTGTACCACATAGTAATTTCCACCACTGTGTCCCTTACATAGTAATAATGTATCCTTTGTACCCTCTAGATGGTAAAATTACCCCCTAAAGAATTGGAAAATATTAATGTCCTTTGCAAATGCCCTAGAAAACAGTGTCCACATTTTTCCTCTAAAAAATAATATTACCCCCTGTGTATCTTTGACGATCACAATACTCTGAGTGCCCCTATAAGAAGCATTATTGTTAAGTGCCCACTTAACATGTAATAATGTCCCCTGAGTCCCCCTATGTACAGTTCCTCTATACACAGTATGATGGGCACACAGCTCCTCTATGCACACGACAATGTCACATCTCACAGTATGGTGGTCCCACAGCGCCCCTATACACAGAATAGTGGTGGTCCCACAGCTTCCTTACACAGAGTGTGATGTCCCCATAAGCATCCCTATATACAGTATGATGGGCCCACAGCTCTCCTATACACAATATAATGCCCCCACAGCTCCTCTATACACAGTATAATGCCCCCAACAGTGCCCCTATATACAGTATAATGCCCCACAGCTCCCCTACACACAGTATGATAGGCCCACAGCTCCCCTATACACAGTATAATGGGTAAACAGTTCCCCTATACACAGCATAATGCTACTACTGCTCCCGTATACACAGTATGGTCATCCCACAGCTCCTCTATACAAAGTTTAATACCCCCACAGCTCCCCTAAACACAGTGTTCTGGGCCCACAGCTATACTTTTACACAGTATGATATCCCCATAGCTCCACTATACATAGTTTAATGTCACCACTGCTGCCCCAAAACACAGTATAATGACCCTCATAGTAGCCCTCACACTGTATAATGGACCCCATACTGTATAATGACCTCCACAGTAATCCCCATACATTTTGGTAGCCCCCATAGTAGCCCCCAAACTGTATATTGACCCCCCACATTAGCTCACACACTGTATAATGGATCCCGCATTAGATCCCACACTGTTTGTGTCACGGATTGACTAGGGACTGCGTGCGCCTACTCAATCTCTCAAACTAGGGGCGCCTTAGTCTATACCTGTCCACCGGGTTACTCCTGAAGGTGGAGATACCGAGTTAATGTGCCTTGCTATGCTCCTATATAAACCCTCATCTGTCTTCTCCCCCACCCAGGGAAGTGGGAGGCTGAAGTGTAAAGGATTACACTAACCAGACAACAAGGGAAGACGGAGAGGGATAAAATGAAAATAACAATCATAGAAAATGCACTCACAAAAAAACAGAGTGTAACACAGGTGAGTTATCGGAAGGAGAAACCAAATAGGAGAGGATGAGGATGTACACACAAACAAACTCCAAGCAGCAATCTCCTGAACAAATCTCCAAACACCTACTTCAAACACAAACGTCACCTCCAACTCCTAACCAGACAGTAAGAACTAATACTGGCAATTCTGCATATACAGCAGAGGGGAGTGACCAACACTGAACAGCTGAGACAATCCAGGTAGGAAAGCTTCAACTGAACAGATTAACCTTTGCACTGCCAGCAAGGAAAAAAACTTGCACTATTTAATAAGATGGTGAAACAGTTCTAACCAGTGCAGGAGTTCGTGATCTTCTGGTCACGGAATCCCCGTGACAGTATGATTGCCCCCACAGTAGTTCCCATACTGTATGATTGCCCCCACAGTAGTCCCCACATTGCGTAATGCCCCCCTCATTAATCCTCAAACTGTATAATAGCCCCCACATTAGCTCCCACACTGTATGATTGCCCGCTCAGTAGGTCCCAAACTTTATAATGGCCCCATGATGTAAAATGGCCCCCACACATTATTAGGGCCCCCCACAGGTGTTCTTACAATGCATGAGGGGTCCACTCACAGTATGAGAGGCCCCTACTATATGAAGGCCCACTACAGTAGTTCCCACACTATATTATTGCCCCCACGGCAGGCCCAAAACTGTATAATGGCCCCACACTTTATGGGGGCCTTCTACAGTAGTCCCTACTATGTATTAGGGCCCCCCACACTGTATGAAGGTCCCTCATTGATTATGATGTCCCCACAGTCCACCACAAGTTTTAATTCAAATAAAAAACATTATATACTTACCTAATCCTGGATCCTGATGAGTCCACCAGCAATGCCTGGGCGAACTAAAGTGCTGTTGTCAATGGGCCAATGCATGCACAGGACATCAGAGTCCTGACGCAGCGCAATGACGCCACCATGCCAGGACTCTGACATCTTGTGCGTACACCGGCACTTCGGCCACTGCATCTCCCTGCTGTTCTGTAGGCTGCAGGTATAAAGCAACATGTGGTCTACAGAACAGAGAGCAGTAGTACAGGGAGATTACATCTCCCTGTTTTACCACACACTATGCAGACCGATATAGTTAAGAGTGGGAGTAGCTCAGTGTTTGTGTAGCTCAGTGGGCTTTCTGAGAGCTGGCAACTGATGCCTATGCCCCCGAGGTAGCCACCCCGGAGTATTTTAGTGTAAACTTGCATTTTTTTCTGTCGTTTTTAATATGCTACACAGTAGCATATTGGGAAAAGATAACTAAATACCATACCTAAACCATGCTGCGTTTTGGAAGAAAAATAAAAGCAAAAAATGCCTCTAAAAACATCTTTGGCATGTAGTACATTTCAGGCTGAGTGCACCCGATGCGGTGTTAATGCATTTCCGTGGCGGTTATTCCGCCGCGGAAATGCATTAAAATCGCTTGGTAAGAGGTTTGCCATGTATACCAATGATAATCCGCATGTGCTGTGCACATGATGCGGAAATTTTCGGCTGTGGATTATCATTGCGGCACAAACCACAGCACAACCAATTCAGGCGCGATTTTGCAGCGAAATAGCGCTTATTGACTTGCATTGAATTGCAGCAAGCCCGCATGTAAAATATCTATACATGCGGATTTGCTGCATTTCAATGTAAATCAATTGGCGCAAAATCGCGCCGTAATCGCGCCGCAGCTGGTATCTGGGGCGTTAGAGGAGGCTGCTACTTCTCTCATCCGGCCACTGCTCTGGCTAACAACAGCGAGAGCAACGTGGATGGGAGAAGCAGCAGCCTGCTCCTCCCAGCCCACGTGCCAGCGGCAGTTAAAAAAAAAACTTTATACTCACCTGTCTGGTGGCCCCCCGGTGTCCTCCTCTGCGATGTCATCTCTTCAGTGGCTCGTGGTACACTGCGGGGCGGGGGTTTGTGCCCCGCTGTGTACTTACAGGACCTGCGGTGATGTCACTGATCACCTGATGGTCAAGCGACCATCAGCTGATTGGTCACATCAGCAATCACCTGATGGTCGCGTGACCATCAGGTGATCAGTACCGGCATCAATCAGCTGATGGTCACGTGACCATCAGCTGATTGCTGAAGCCGGTAATCAGCTGATCGGTCTCATGACTGATCAGCTCATGCTTACCGTGGGAACCTTTACAAGAAGGTTCCCATGATCTCTAGCTCACCGGGGTCATCAGCTGATCTTCAGCTGATGAACCCCAGTGACCCCCTGCAGCACTGTATACTGATGGGGTGATTTTACACCCCTGTCAGTATACAGTGCTGTATTCTACAGCTGTGACATCAGTGATGGCTGATGTCACAGCTGTAGAAATGATCCGGATTGTCATGGGACAGTCATGATCGTGGACTGCGTCGTTGACGACGGACAGGTGAGGGATATTGTTGTTTGTTTTTTTTCTTTTTTTTCAGGAGATCGATGGCTTCGCGTAGGCGTGTAATAAAAAAATTGTAGAACAGTATATGTTTTATTTCATTAAAATACTTTATTCTGGCCGTGTCTTTTATTGAAAATGCGCCGACCATTTTACTATGTGGTTAGTAATGGGGGGGTCTTATAGGCAATCTCCATTACTAACTTGGGCTTCACGTCAGCCGCCAGTACAATGCTGATGTGAACCCCAACCCCATTACTCCATGCCACCGCTACAGGGCAGTGTGGAAGAGCGAGGCTAAGCGCCAGATTTGGCACATCTTATGGATGCACCATTTCTGGGACTGCTGAGGGGTGATATTAAAAGACGCAGAGGGGGCTAGTATTCATGGCCCCTTCCATGGCTATTAATATAAGCCCGCAGCTGTCTAGTTTAACCTTTGCTGGTTCGATTTTATAGGGGGCCCCACGTCAATTTAATTTCTGAGGTCCCCCTGTAATCTAGCCAGTGAAGGCTAAACAAACAGCTGTGGGCTGATATTAATAGCCATTGAACATTGTTGGCTAGTGGCCCTTTCCACGGCTAATAATATTACCCCACACCAATCGGCTTTCCCTCTGCTGGTTATAAAAATGACACGGGAGCCCACGCCAATTTTTTTTTTAATTTTAGGCTTTGTGCCCATAATTCAGATGCAGCAGCGATTTGGACGCAAATTTTTGCTGCATCCAAACCATTGCATTCTATTGAATGCAGGTAAATCCACATGTGTTCACTGAACCATGCAGATTTACCGCCTGCTATACTTTCTAGTGGTCAAATTTCTGTTGTGGAGTCTAGCGACTCCACAAGAGGATTTGACATGCTGCGGTCCTGAAAGACGCACCGCATGTCAGTCCATGGGTGATTTGCAGCCTCAGATGTACGCATAGCGGACATGGGATTTCTAGAGATCCCATCCACTATGCTGTAACATCTGGATGCTGCAGGTTTGACGCTGTATAAACTTGCAGCGTCAAACCTGCAGCGGCTCCTGACTGTGGCCACGTACCCAAACTCACCCGCAGCATGTGAACTTCTGTAGTGGACATGCTAGTCTCCACTGCAGATTTTGACTGATTGAAGTGTCATTATATGCGGTGGATTCACATTTACCGAAAACAAAAGTGCGGCATTAGAACACCGCGTTTTGGATGCAACATAAATATGTTGTGTCCAAAGCGCTGCTGAGTGCTGATCAGGGAGGGGGTACTTAGGGGCTAACAAACCAGCTGTGAGATGTTAATTATAGCCAGCGAAAATGTTTGCCTAGTGGCACATTCTCAGGCTAAAAAAAACAGCTCACAGCAGGCGCATAAATTACGTGAATAGAAATGCTAATGAAGATTGGGTGAATGGGACACCCAGATATTTTGTTTGGTGATGTCAAGGTGTCAATCAGACCTTTTCATGACCAAACAAAGTAAAGAAACACACAGACAGTGTAAACACTTTATTTTAAATACTACAGACCCATTTGTAGCACCCTGAGGATTCGGCTGCTACAGGGGTATTGCAGCTCAAGCCAGAGGTGTGATATTCCACTCCCGGGTAAGGATGGAGTGTGGAACTGAGCTCAGTAGGCTGCATGCACTACACACATCCCATTTCCGGGGGACAGACCAATGGTACTCCCACTAGAGAAATGTGCAGGTACGACAGTGTCTGTCCCTGGCTGGAGTGGGAGGGGGGTGGAACATCCCAGTAGTGTAGGGGCAGATAGGGGGAGTAGTCTGGGTAATGCTAGGAGCTCATTGGGTGCTGGTCACCTGAGCTCACACATAGAGGGAGTATATAAGGTGGGAACCATCTTAGATCAGGGTCAGTCAGTCTGTCAGTCTTCTTGCAGAGTCAGAGGAAGAGAGCAGAGGAGAAGAGCAGCTCCAAGGCCAAGAGAGAGAGAGAGAGGAGAAAGAAGGACCCAGAGGGGGAGAAGAGGGAACTCCAAGAACCCAAAATCAGATCAGAGGGTGAAGAGTTGGCACAAGGGTACCGGATCTCAAGCTGGTGGAGGGCACTAATCCTAAGCCAGAGACCGGAGGTCGTGGGCAGGATCTGCCACGACCACCCACTAAATCCACCCGGAAGGCAAACCGTGCATAGGGTCAGGGAACCCAGAGACAAGGGTTTACCAACAAGAGGCCCGAGGGAGCCGGACTTAGGTGGATCCCTGGTGGGGAAGGCCAGAGAGAAGGACAAGTCAGAAAGGGAGCTCAGGACCACGCTCCAGAATCACCTGGGGGTTGGCCGAGTCCAGGACCTGGTGGACGCAGCACGGCTCAGGCGGTCACTCAAGGCCGGAGTGACCAAACAAAAGCAGTAAGTAAAAACCCTGAACTGCACAGCCCGACTCTGAGTCTCACTACCATCCTCCCTGCACCTCCACAACCACCATCCTCTGCAACTGACCCCCTGAGGCTATACCCCTCCCGTTGGTGGTTATACTACCTGAGCTGCACACACACCACCAGCCTCAGCGGACCCTGCTGCAGCGGCGGTCATAGTGACCGCAAATCAACGGGTGGCGTAGTCGACACTAAAGAACATCCAGTAACATCTGTAGGACTGCCACACACTGAGCTTGACACCCTGGGCACGGACCGGGTCACCGCCACTCGGAGACTACAACCCCCATCTGATCCGGCTCCGGGTATCCCCCAAACAACACTGGCCCAGGGGGCGCGTCAACTTTGGCGTAGTCGGCAGGATTACGTGCCCGCAACAACCGGGTACTGCGTGCCTGAAGAAAAGTACATCGTTACCTTGAAAAGAAGTCTCCCGCCGGTTCCGGAGGGTCCCCGCCATCGGGCCCCATCGCAGGTCGTTTCCCGCCGGTTGTCCGCCATTTGCAGCTTTTTCCCGCCATCCATGGAGTTTCCCGCCACTGGGAGACGATTCCCGCCATTTCCAAAGATTTCCCGCCTTGGAAGAGCGGACGCCATTATGGGCGTGCCAGAGGGTGGCAAGAGGCCACCTCCCATCGTGGGCCAGGTCGAAGAATGGCGCCAAAAGCGGAAACCGCGCCCACCAACAGAGACTGTGATGCTGGAAGTGTCCATCAGCGTGAGAGAACTGCCCCTGGAACTGACAATCACAAAGTTGCCCCGGGACCACCCTCAATGTGGGTGGAGACAGAACAAGAGAGCAAAGATGGGTGTCGCCTGGAGCGGTCTGGAGAGAGCGCACCCGGAGACAAGAAGTCTGGAGAGGAGTCCAGAGAAAGCCTACCCGGAGATGGAGGGAGAGTCAGGCAGCACCGACCCAGTGGTCAGGAGCCTGCTACAAGCCACAACCCCACTAGGCCTAGTGGAGGTCCTGGCACAGCTCCCCCGAGACCGGGAGTGTGCACAGACTGCGCTGGAGGGCCTCGCACGGAGGATGGCCCGGGTACAGCGAGAGACGTTGGCGGAGTGGAGCCGAGAGATGGCCCAGCGGACCGAAACCCGACAGCGGAGCACGCCACCCGAGACGAGGAGACAGACCGCCTCTGAGGTGGTGCAGGAGGACTCAAGGCCGGAGACGGCGCCGAGAAGGGAGCTGAACGAATGGAGGCAGGTAAAGGGGACGTCTCTACCCCAAGCCGGGAAACCGCGTGCCTGCCCCAGCTCCCCGTCGCAGAGCCCGAAGTTCCCCCTGCCGTGCCCGTCGCTGCATCGTCACCGCCGCCGACTAGGCCTCAACCGGAAACCGCGGCCGCGACCCCTGTGACGTCACGCGCCTCAACCCTGAGCGCGGCGAAGCAGGAAATACCATCGGCCTGGTCGCAAGGTCTAGTACACCCGGGCGCCGCAATTCCAACAGCGCCCCCTACCTCCGCGGAGCCACCGGCCTGGTCGCAGGGCCGAATAACCCAGGGCGCCGCCGTTCTTACGGTGCCCTTTGCCTTTAAGGTGCCCCAGGCCTGGTCGCAAGGCCTGGTCAACCCGGGCGCCGCTACCATCAACGCGCCCTCAACATCTAGAGTGCCGCACCTGGGTGAAAATCTATTTGCCCAGCATACGTGCCCGGATGGGCAGCCCTTCATATGGCCCCAGGAGTACATTCAGCTGGAACTCCAAAGAGCAAGGCCCATGTGCGAGCCCCTGATTCCGGCTCCGAAGCCCGTAAAGAGGACCTCGCCCCCGCTGGAGGAGGCACAGTTTGAGTGGGACCCCACTGGAGAAGACCTCATGGGTTCACTCAGGAGACTCGGGCGGCCGCAGCGGAACGTGCAGAGTGCTGCCGGCAGCAGCTCGAGGTCTTCGAGAGGGAGCGGAGAGAGAGGCGGGTCCGGGAACAGCAGATGCAGATAAGAAGCGCGGAGCAGAAGAGCCGGACCAGGAGGAACCCCCGTGCAGCTCATGGTCCCCGTACCACCGGGACTGTGATTAAATTCAACCTGCAGCATGGGTGGGGCTTCATAAGAGACCCTCATACCCCCGGCGACGTCTTTGTCACCGGCAGAGACGTATAAAGCCATCTGCCGGAGGGACACAGAGGTCGTGACCTGTATGTAGGGGACGAGGTCACCTTCACCCGGCACAAGTGTGCCAAAGGACCCTACGCCCTCCATGTACATCGCCTGACGGAGGAGGAGCTGCGGTGTGAGGAGGAGCAGGAGGACCCGGACGGGTCTGAATCCAAAGAAGCAGCAGGAGGACGCCGTCGTTAAAGTACGGTAAAGAGACTGTAAATAGTTACCCATCGGGGTACAGTGAACTGTTGCTGATGAAAAGTTTTATATGAAAAGTTTTATGCAGATATATATATGATGTTTTATATGTTTGATATGTTTATGTTTATGAAAAATAATTGTATGTTTTGGATGTTTTTACCTTTTACAGCCCGAGGACGTGCTGTGATTTACCAGGGGGGAATGTAGCACCCTGAGGATTCGGCTGCTACAGGGGTATTGCACCTCAAGCCAGAGGTGTGATATTCCACTCCTGGGTAAGGATGGAGTGTGGAACTGAGCTCAGTAGGCTGCATGCACTACACACATCCCATTTCCGGGGGACAGACCAATGGTACTCCCACTAGAGAAATGTGCAGGTACGACAGTGTCTGTCCCTGGCTGGAGTGGGAGGGGGGTGGAACATCCCAGTAGTGTAGGGGCAGATAGGGGGAGTAGTCTGGGTAATGCTAGGAGCTCATTGGGTGCTGGTCACCTGAGCTCACACATAGAGGGAGTATATAAGGTGGGAACCATCTTAGATCAGGGTCAGTCAGTCTGTCAGTCTTCTTGCAGAGTCAGAGGAAGAGAGCAGAGGAGAAGAGCAGCTCCAAGGCCAAGAGAGAGAGAGAGGAGAAAGAAGGACCCAGAGGGGGAGAAGAGGGAACTCCAAGAACCCAAAATCAGATCAGAGGGTGAAGAGTTGGCACAAGGGTACCGGATCCCAAGCTGGTGGAGGGCACTAATCCTTAGCCAGAGACCGGAGGTCGTGGGCAGGATCTGCCACGACCACCCACTAAATCCACCCGGAAGGCAAACCGTGCATAGGGTCAGGGAACCCAGAGACAAGGGTTTACCAACAAGAGGCCCGAGGGAGCCGGACTTAGGTGGATCCCTGGTGGGGAAGGCCAGAGAAAAGGACAAGTCAGAAAGGGAGCTCAGGACCACGCTCCAGAATCACCTGGGGGTTGGCCGAGTCCAGGACCTGGTGGACGCAGCACGGCTCGGGCGGTCACTCAAGGCCGGAGTGACCAAACAAAAGCAGTAAGTAAAAACCCTGAACTGCACAGCCCGACTCTGAGTCTCATTACCATCCTCCCTGCACCTCCACAACCACCATCCTCTGCAACTGACCCCCTGAGGCTATACCCCTCCCGTTGGGGGTTATACTACCTGAGCTGCACACACACCACCAGCCTCAGCGGACCCTGCTGCAGCGGCGGCCGTAGTGACCGCAAATCAACGGGTGGCGTAGTCGACACTAAAGAACATCCAGTAACATCTGTAGGACTGCCACACACTGAGCTTGACACCCTGGGCACGGACCGGGTCACCGCCACTCGGAGACTACAACACTGGCCCAGGGGGCGCGTCACATTCTTTAATCATTTAAATGAACCAATATACTCACCCCAGTTCTATGGTAATCCAAGGGCTTAAGCAATGTCCCACCAACTTTATTTAGCTCCAAAAAAATCATTCATTGATGCTCAAAAACGCTTAAAAAGACGCTTAAAAAACGCATGTAAAAACACGTCAAAAATGCATCAAAAACGCATGTAAAAACTGCATGTGTTTTCTCTAGCAAGGAGAGACAAAAACTCTCAGGAAATTTCTGCTTCAAATCTGCATCTTGGGCACATACCCTCATAGTGCAATGCAGACTGTAGAATAAAATATGGGCATATATATAACAAAAACACTTAAAAAATGCCATTATAGAGCAGTGAAAATGCTGCAAAAAATAAAAATAGAACAAGTCACAGTGCGACAGTATGTGTGAAACTGCCTAACTGCAGCCATAGTTCTGTGGACAATCAGGAGCCGCTGACTTGGGAAAATGAAGCAGTGGCTTTACATATAGATAAAACATTACTTGTGTGAGGCTGGGTGCACCCCTTCAGACCACTCTTCAAGTTGCAATCATTATTTATTAGCATAGAAGGAATGGTTCATTATGAATAGCAGGGTTGGAATCATTTTTTTATGAAAGGTATTTACAGTACAGTATCTTTCTGTACTGCTGAAATATTGCAGCATCTTGAAATGATAGAGTAAAAGGGCTCGGTCAGGATGACAAAAAACATGGTGACATTCTTTTAGAAACAGCTCAACCCCTGTCTATTGTTTATGTCTGCTATTGCAGATCAATAAAATGATGAATTGGGCTAAGATGCAACCATGAAGCAACCATGTTTTTCTAACCCTATAGAGCCCCTTTAAAGATTGTAAACTCTAGTAAAACTTTTATTGGGGTTGTTCATCCATATAAGTACATTGTTTGAGCTCTATCTTTTCTAGAGGTCACAACATTATGTGAACAATGTCTTTAACCCCTTAGTGACGGAGACAAGTTTGACCCTAATGACTAGTGATGAGCGAGTAGTGAAATATTTAGATTCGGGAAAATCGGCACAAATAATTTCTAATATCTGTGCATTCGTACTGAATAATGAATCCAATGCAAGCCAATGGGAAAGACGAATATTTTTCTACTGGATCCAACAAACAGGTCTGGGGGGCCTGAGAAAAAGCTGACATTGATGGGAAAGTGCTAAAACTAAATGGGAACAGCATGGAGAAGATGACTGCATGCCTTTCTAACTCACATATGGTATCTGGGAATAATTTTGTCAGACTATTGCGCCGGTTTTACGGATCTATAAGAAGACCAAACAAACCTAAAAAAATTTTTTAAGGGAAAAATGCTAAGAAACATTTTTTCCTTCATATTAACTTGTATATAACGCAAATTAAAAAAAATATATTATACCTCCCCTTTAGCTTATGTTCACATGTAGCATTTTGGTTTTATTTTTTCCTTTTACATTTGTGAGGGCTCTCACTCCTACATTTGGGAGGTCCCTCCCTCATTCAAAATTGTTAGCTAGATAGTGGAATATATATTCCCCAGCACTTTACAATGCCAGCTAAAACATGCCCACTTGAATTTTGGCCTTCGCCCTGCGTAACCGCCACGTCCACCGCCATGTGATTATGCGGCACTGGCTTCACATTTTCAGAGACCCAGCAGGTGCCATGAAACCTGTGTTTTGTGAGCTCCACAGTTCATTTTGGCCTCTGGTTCCCAATGGAGCCACTGTCATAGCGGATGAAGCCGCTGTAAGGTGAATATAATACAGGAGTTGGGGGAGCTGTGTGCTCATTGTCAGTAAATTGGATTCTACCGGACACCAAAAGCATTTGAATTAAATTCTAAATGCAGTGTATGCAAGAGAGGGCCTGTATTGTGGTCAGTCTGTCAGGCCTGAAACCCATGTCAGGAACATGTACAAGCCTCATTTTACTTTGAAGCTGCCTCCTCAAGAGAAAGAGACAGGAGTGTCATTGACCAATCTGAACAAGCCTACGCACTTCTTCTAGAAACTACCCAGCCAGGCAAAATGAATCTTTTGCATGGTTTTGAGCAAGAACAATGTAATTACAGGATATGTCCCAGAGAGCGACGAGGTCTGTGGAGTGTATTGCTCAGGTGACAGGCAGTGCTACAGAGCTCAGGTAAAGGCCTTAGCGTGGCAATGACCATGTTATAATATGTGTAAGGCTGCCACCTGAATAGGACTGTGGAGCGTATTAACCCAGTCTCTTAGACCTGCTTAAAATGTACAGAAACTGGCCAATGCCCCACCACCATTTTTTTTTTTTACCAAAATTTAGAAAATTTAAGGGAAGCAACAGTTTAATACAGAGACACAAGTCTCATTTAGGAGCCTGGAAAAGCCAGGAATGGTCTTTGTCCAGCACCGGACTATGTAAAGTTCTAACGAATATGTATGCCCTATTTAACTAACAATTTGGGAAGAGACATATATTCTGACAAGGGAAAACTGAACACTGTGCTGGGACCAAAAAGTGGACATCGTTGCTGAATGTTCTTACTGTATGTGCAACTGCAGGTTGTGGTCAAGAGGCATCAGCTCCTGCTTCCAGGACAGCAGATTGGGAAGGCTGTAGCACAGGGGAAAGGCCAGTAGCTTCACCCTCAGACACAGATTTTGTACCCAGGTGTTCCGCCCACCTACTGAGGTGCTGTGCTTGGCTGCCATGTGCTTCTGAATGCTGGTGGTGCTCAGGTTGGCAGTGTTCTTGCCTCTTCTCGGCTTGGTCTGGCAAATGCTGCAAATTACAGTTGTTTTGTCTGAAGGACTTTCAGAAAAAACTGCCATACAGGGGAACAACGCCTCCTTGGCCTGTTATCTAGCGAAGTGGGGGTCCTCTGTGGAACAGTTCACCGAGTTCTCCCCCTGGTCAAAGCACTATCTCTTCTTGCCTGTTTTCGTGCTACGGATCCGTCCCTCTTTGCACTGCTGTGCTCGCTAGACGTGCCACCGTGCCATCTTGGATCAGTGGCCTCATCATCGATCACGTCATCTTCCAATTCATCAATCTGATCCTCCTTCTCAGTTGCGATTTTAGGCTGACTTGTTGGCAACTGTGCGTCATGATTATCCTCCACCTCTTCAGACATGAATTGACCTTCCCCAACGTGGCTTTCTCCTGGCTGTGGGTGCTCAAATTTTTGTGCATCACTGCACTCCTCCTCCTCATGACTCTCTTTAATGGTGCACGTTGAGAGGCCTGAATAATTACAAGGAAACGTAAACATTTTCTCTGAGTGGCTAGCATTGGGGTCATATGTCTCCTAGGACTCTTGCTGGGGGGAGGAAGGAGGACCAGGTTGAGGATTGTGAGGCCCAACATCTTGGCTACTGAGACTGAGCTATGTGGAAGACTTGGTGGTGCTGCTTGTCAACACACTGGAGCCTTTGTCTGCCATCCAACCCACAACCTCCTCACACTTGTCTGGGTTCGACAGTGGTGTAGTGCACTGACCGAATTTTACAGGAAGCTAGAACGAGATACAGTCACCTTCTGATCTGTCACACGGCCTTGGCAGGCACCACTACATCCATGTCTACGTTCCTTAACGTCACCCTTTCCTATATTGAATGCGTTATGAAAAAAAAAAAATTCCTAGCTTTATTTTTCACAAGTACCCTCACAGAGGTGTTATGTACAAATTCCCTGTATCTAGCAATATGTGGGTATTTTTTTTTCAGATATCAGTTTTATTGCACACTTGGGGACATGAATATTTTTTTACTTTGATCTCTGGGCTCATGCATTGCAGTACTCGTGTACTCCAGTGACTTAGACCTGTCAGTAACTCACTGACAGAACCTGAAACCTGGCTTATAGCTGGATCTTACAGGACACAATACCCTGAGGTCATCAGATGACCTCAGGGTACAATGGCAATGATCAGCACCGCGACTATAATCGCAGGGGTCGATCTCATCAAAGGGAGTCTTTTAACCTTCTTTTACCACTGTATATTTTTATCATGAACATCATAGTGCTCAGCTTTTAGCAGTTGTACTAAATATAGTGTACATACAATGTATAAAGCTTATTAAATATATACTGGAATCCTGACTGTAACGACTTGTACAAAAAATGACCGTACTTTATTTATAATCGGTCAGTGGGATACAAAGAAGACACAGAATAAAATTTTTGTGCATTACACCATTTGACAATTGTCAAAATAAAATGTAAATCTAACTACAGTCAACACTTCAGCTAACAAAGGGTTATTCTTAAGTTCTTTAATGTGTATTATTGCCAAAGGCTTGTAAAAACTAACAACTTTGTAATGTACTTGTTCTAAAAAATCCTCTCCATTCTCAAGAAAATGGTTGTACACGACTACAGCAATTTGGATTTTAGTATCTGAAGGAGATCTGGTTAAACTGATGCTCTGATAAGAGTTTTGAGTACTATTAAACATTTACTGTTCATTGCCTAGGTTATCAGCCACTGCTGCAGTCTGTCACCAATGGCCTGTCTCCTAGGCTGTGCAGAGTTTACAAGCTTTTTTCTATAGAGCTTAATAGCGCTGCTCTTAAAGAGAAACTGTCAGAAGGTTTTAGCCCCTAATCTGAGAGCAGAATACTATAGGGGCAGATACCCTGATTACAGAGATGTGTGATTTACTGGGCTGCTTGCAGTCATTTTGATAAAATTACGCTTCCCTCGCCTTCAGATCTAGCAGATATCTGAATGTTGAACTCTGTATAAGCCCA
The DNA here is from genome assembly GCF_046119375.1 of Phyllobates terribilis. NCBI lineage: Eukaryota > Metazoa > Chordata > Amphibia > Anura > Dendrobatidae > Phyllobates > Phyllobates terribilis. The sequence goes on from NW_027362762.1 coordinate 213,035,715, forward strand.
CTAAGATCATCGATTGGCTGCTTACTGCCCACGTGCATTGTACACAGAAAGCTGCCAATCGCTGATGGGGCAGGTTTATACAGAGCTAATGAATATTCTTGAATTCCTTTAACAGGTGTACTAGTTCTTTAACCCCTTAACAACATTAGACGTACTAATACGCGTCTGTGCCCTGGGACTTAAGAGCCAGACCCGTATTAGTACGTCATGGCGATCGCGCGCGCACACAGGCTGTGCGGGCGCGATCGCCACCGGGTGTCAGCTGATTGTCACAGCTGACACCCGGTACTATGTGAAGGGAGCGGTCACGCACCGCTCCCAGCACATTAACCCCGGCGATGCTGCGATCGAAGTCGATCGCAGCATTGCGGTGGCAAGGGGAGGTGATCGCAGATACTCACCTCCTCTTCCGGCTTCCAGCGCTGTCTGCCGTGGCTTCCAGGATGTTGCCATGACGACCCAATGTCGTCATGACAACATCCGGGTCACCAGACAGCAGGAAGATTTTTTGGACATGCGCAGTGCATCTCCAAACAATCTTCTCCCTGTCCAGCGCTGACAGCCTGCATGGCACAGGGATTGTGCTGCATTCCTGTGCCATGCAGGCGATCAGAGAAAAAAAAGTGAAAGTCCCATAGCGGGACAAAGTAATAAAGTATAAAAACTATCAGAAAGTGAAAAAAAAAATAAAAAAAAAATGTTAAAAATATTAAAAAAAAAATACAAAAATAATCCACCAAAAATAAAAATATAATGTACCCATCAATAAATATTATTATTAAAAAAAACAAAAAAAACAATAAAAGTACACAACCTGACCTATAAAACTGTCCCACTAGTTAACCCCTTCAGTGAACACGGTAAAAAAAAAAAAAAAAACGAAGCAAAAAACAATGCTTTATCACCATACCGCCAAACAAAAAATGGAATAACACGCGATCAAAAAGACAAATATAAATAAAAATGGTACCGCTGAAAACGTCATCTCGTCCCGCAAAAAACAAGCTGCCATACAGCTCCATCAGCTGAAAAATAAAAAGTTATAGCTCTCAGAATAAAGCTATGCTAAAAAATAATTTTTTCTATAAAATTGCTTTTATTATGTAAAAGTGCAAAACATAGAAATACAATATAAATGTGGTGCCGCTGTAAACGTACTGACCCAAAGAATAAAGCTGCCTTATCAATTTTACCACACGCGGAACGGCATAAAAAAATACAAAAAAAACAATTCCTGAATTGTTGGTTTTTGTTTATTCTGCCTCCCAAAAATCGGAATAGAAAGCGATCAAAAAATGTCACGTGCCTGAAAATGGCACCAATAACAACGTCAACTCTTCCCGCAAAAAACAAGCCGTCAAATGACTGTCTGCCAAAATCTGGAAAAATTATAGCTCTCAAAATATGGCGATGAAAAAACTAGATTTTACAAAAAATGCGTCTTTTAGTGTGTGACAGCTGTCAGTCATAAAAACCCCATATGATTCTGGTATCACTGTAGTCTCACCGACCCGAAGAATAAGGTCGTCTAATCACTTATACCGCATGAGGAACGGCGTAAAAAATAAACTCTCAGGTTAGGGTTGTGCTAGGGTTAGGGTTGTGCTAGGGTTAGGGTTGTGCTACGGTTAGGGTTGTGTTAGGGTTAGGGCTGGGGTTGGGGTTAGGGTTGGGGTTAGGGTTGTGATGGGGTTGGGATTTTTTTCAAAAGTAAGAAAAAAAGATGACGATATGGCGACTAGTGTTGAGCGCACGTGCTCGCTACTTGAGTTTGCATTGGGTGTTCTGCTATGCATTGAGTATCGTGGGTATTTGAGTGACATGCTCGAGTCTCCGCCCCATATGCTTCACGGCCCAAAAAACGTTGCGGGGATTGCCTGCCATGCACGAGCGATCCCCGCATGTTTTTTTTTTGGGTGTCTAATAACCGTGAAACATCCGGGCGGGGACTCAAGCATGTCACTCGAGCACACGCAGAACATGGAACATACCTGAGTACCCGATGAACACTCAAGTAGCGAGCACTTGCGCTCAAGACTAATGACAACTTATTCAATATGATGACCTAATGTTATCAAATTCTGTGTCGTACCTCTGGGTTCAAGATGTTCACTATACACCTTAATAAAATCCTTGAGGGGTATAGTCTCCAAAATGAGGTCACTTGTGGGGGAGCTCCACTGTTTAGGCACATCAGGGGCTCTCCAAACGCGACATGGTGTCCGCTAACAAATTAAATGGAAAATCGGCTCAAATTGTTAGCGGACGCCATGTTGCGTTTGGAGAGCCCCTGCGTGCCTAAACTTTGGAGCTCCCCCAAAAGTGACCACATTTTGGAAACTAGACCACACAAGGCACCTATCTAGATGCATAATGAGCACTTGGAACCCCCAGGTGCTTCACAAATTGATTCGTAAAAATGAAAAAGTGAAAAAAAAATACTTTTTCATTTTTACAAATCAATTTGTGAAGCACCTGGGGGTTCCAAGTGCTCACTATGCATCTAGATAGGTGCCTTGGGTGGTCTAGTTTCCAAAATGGGGTCACGTGTGGGGGAGCTCCAATGTTTAGGCACACAGGAGCTCTCCAAACGCGACATGGTGTCCGCTAACAATTTGGAACCATGTTGCATTTGGAGAGGCCCTGTGTGACTAGACATTGGAGCTCCCCCACAAGTGACCCCATTTTGGAAACTAGACCACCCAAGGCACCTATCTAGATGCATAATGAGCACTTGGAACCCCCAGGTGCTTCACAAATTGATTCGTAAAAATGAAAAAGTGAATAAAAAACACTTTTTCATTTTTACGAATCAATTTGTGAAGCACCTGGGGGTTCCAAGTGCTCATTATGCATCTACATAGGTGACTTTGGGGGTCTAGCTTCCAAAATGGGGTCACTTGTGGGGGAGCTCCAATGTTTGGGCACACAGGGACTCTCCAAATACAACATGGTGTCCGCTAACAAATTAAATGGAAAATCGGTTCAAATTGTTAGCGGACACCATGTTGCGTTTGGAGAGCCCCTGTGTGCCCAAACATTTGAGCTCCCCCACAAGTGACCCCATTTTGGAAACTAGACCCCCGAAGGCACCTATCTAGATGCATAGTGAGCACTTGGAACACCCAGGTGCTTCACAAATTGATTCAGAAAAATGAAAAAGTGTTTTTTTTTTCACTTTTTCATTTTTACGAATCAATTTGTGAAGCACCAGTGGGTTCCAAGTGCTCACTATGCATCTAGATAGGTGCCTTGGGGGGGTCTAGTTTCCAAAATGGGGTCACTTGTGGGGGAGCTCCAATGTTTGGGCACACAGGGGCTCTCCAAACGCAACATGGTGTCCGCTAACAATTTGAGCCGATTTTCCATTCAATTTGTTAGCGGACACCATGCTGCATTTGGAGAGTCCTTGTGTGCCCAGACATTGGAGCTCCCCCACAAGTGACCCCATTTTGGAAACTAGACCCCCCAAGGCACCTATCTAGATGCATAGTGAGTAGTGTTGAGCGAACATGCTCGACACTGCTCGGTACTCGCCCGAGCATCACGCTACTCGGGATGTTCGGCGAGCACCGAGAATTTCCGGGTTACTCGGGCGGGAGCTCGGGTCTCCGCCCTGCATGTTTGGCGCTCTATACAGAGCCAATGAACATGCAGGGATTGCCAGCCAGTCACTGTTAGAACCTTGCTGTTAGGTTTTTTTTCCTTTGCTGGTCACATGACCTTGTTGGCCTATTTAATCCTGCTCCGCCCTTCTGGCTTTGCTGGACTTCATTGTATATCTACTTTCTAGCTAGCCTGTGCTCTGTATCTAACTCTGTTAGTTTGCTTGGTCTACGGACCTCTATGTTCTATCTATTTTGTTTGTTCGTTTTTCTGCTACTATTTCTGTTAGGAGGTGTCCCATATTCCTCCCAGTCCTTAGTACTTGTAGGGATTCCCTCCCCAAATCTATAGGTCTCCGTACAGACTAGATTAGGACTTTAGCAGGTCTGATCGCAGGATCAGGTTCCCTGTTACATCGTAGGGATTCAGCTGAGTCTTATAGTAGGGACAGATCTCCTCTCTTTCCTTAGCTTTGGTAGCAGAACATAACAGTAAGTCCAGCCTGTAAATTCTCTAAGGAAAGATTTTTTTTGTTCCATCATGGTGTCGGTTCAGGATTTGGCTAAACACCTGCAGGGACTCTCTCTGGAAGTGGCCGAGCTCCGTCAGCACGTGAGTAACTGTCCTGGAGCATATTTCTTGGAGCCTAAGGTATGTTTGCCGGATTTATTTTTTGGTGAACATCGAGAATTTTTTTCATTTAAAAATGCTTGCTTATTGTATTTTCGTTTGAGACCCAAGTCCTCTGGGGATGAATCCCAGCGCGTAGGGTTCATAATGTCACTTTTGCGCAAAGAGCCTCAGGAGTGGGCCTTTTCTTTGCAACCTAGTGATGCATGCTTCAGATCAGTGGATAGTTTTTTTTCTGCTTTAGGACTATTATATGATGATCCTGACCGTGTGGCATCAGCTGAGACTGAGTTGAGACGTTTAAAACAAGGATCAGGTAATATGGAAAAATATTGTACACATTTTCGTCGTTGGTCCACTCAAACAGGGTGGAACGATTCTGCTCTGAAAAGTCTATTTCTTGCTGGGCTCAGTGAAAAGGTTAAAGACCTGCTAATTGCTTATCCTACACCTGAGGATTTGCAACAGGCTATGCAATTAGCTATACGGGTGGATAGAAGACTGCGTGCTAGGGTTAATGAGAGCAAATCCTCTGCTATGTCAGTTTCTGGTTATGATAATGTGTGTACTAACAGTGGTGAACCGATGGAGATTGGATCGGTGGCACCTCGCTCTCAAGAAAAACACCGTCGTTTTTCAGAAGGCTTGTGTTTCTATTGCGGGAAATCTGGTCATTTGATTAAAGGCTGTGAGCTTCGTATGAAGAAAGAAAAAAAAATGGTCAGTCACGCCCGTATTGCCTGTTTAAATTCCAAGGGTATATTTTTAGCTGCTTCCACGATTGCTCAGGAAAAATTAATGGAATTTCGGGTGTTTGTTGATTGCGGGTCTACACTGAATGTTATTGATGGGGGATTCGTGGAAAAACTCAATTTAAAACCTGAACCTTTATCATCCCCCATTGCTGTGGTTTCTGTGGATGGCTCCCCTTTGAAGAATATTACTCTCAAGGTCAGTGAATTTCCTCTCACTATTAATGGTGTTCACCATGAGAAATTGGATTTGGTAGTGTTGAATAACTTGCCTTCTCCAGTAATATTGGGTTTGCCCTGGTTAAAATTTCACAATCCTGTACTGGATTGGTCTACCAGTGAAATTAAATCCTGGAGCCATAAATGTTATGACAAGTGTTGTAACGGGCGTATTGCAGCTTTGGATAGGGGAGAATTGCCTGTTCCTATTCAGGATTTTTGGAGAGTTTTTTCTGAGAAAGAATCGCAGGTTTTGCCTCCCCATAGAGACTATGATTGTTCTATTGAATTTGTCCCTGGAGCGACTCTTCCTAAAAGTCGTTTATTTAACCTTACTATTCCTGAGAGGAAGGCTTTGGAGGAATACATACAGACAAGTTTGGCCGCCGGTCACATTAGGCCCTCTAAGTCTCCTGTGGCGGTTGGATTTTTTTTTGTAAAAAAAAAGGACGGCGGTTTACGTCCTTGTCTAGATTTTCGTGAGATTAACAAAATTACGGTACGCAATCCTTACCCACTGCCATTGATTCCTGATCTGTTTAACCAGTTATTGGGGGCCAAGTGGTTCTCTAAAATTGACCTTAAGGGGGCATACAATCTGTTGCGCATGAAGATGAGATTCTTAAAGCTCAGGAGAATGCCCCATCTAACACTCCTCATGGGAGGTTGTTTGTGCCTGGGACCTTTAGGAGAGATTTGTTTGTTGAGTGTCACGAATCTCGGTTGGCAGGTCATCCCGGAATCTCTGAGACCAAGAGACTGGTGGGTCGCAGTTTTTGGTGGCCTGGATGGCAGAAGGAAGTCATTAAGTGGGTGCGCCAATGTACTATATGTGCTAGATCTAAGTCCTCACATACTCCTGCTGCGGGGTTGCTTTGTCCTTTGGAGGTCCCCAGTGCTCCTTGGACACATTTGGCTATGGACTTTATAACTGACCTTCCCCCCTCTGAGGGTTTTACTGTCATCTGGGTGGTCGTGGACCGTTTTAGCAAGATGTGTCACTTGGTTCCCTTCGTCAAACTGCCCTGCGCTAAAACTCTCGCTAAGGCCTTTGTCAAGGAAATTGTCAGACTTCATGGCGTTCCTACTGACATTGTTTCTGATAGGGGTCCTCAGTTCGTGGCTCGTTTTTGGCGTGCCTTTTGTGACAGGTTGGGAATTCATTTGTCGTTTTCGTCCGGATATCATCCTGAATCTAATGGCCAGACAGAAAGGAAAAACCAGGATGTTGAGCAGTTCTTGCGTTGTTTTGTGGCAGACAATCAAGAGGGGTGGTCTGAGTTTCTGCCACTTGCCGAATTTGCTCTGAACAATCATACATCTTCTTCTGCTGGTTGTTCGCCTTTTTTTTGTTGTTCTGGGAGACATCCGTCGTTTGGGTCGTTCTCCAAGTTGGGATCTGCCGTGCCTGAGGAGGAGAATTTTTCCGGTGATTTGGAAAGAGTTTGGACGGATGTGCGTGGTAATCTTCAGGAGGCCAACAGAAAATCTAAAGACTACTTTGATAGGAAACGACAGGAGGTTTTGTTCGCTGTTGGTGACATGGTTTGGTTGTCCTCTAGGAATCTGCGGTTGAGGATTCCTTCTAAGAAATTGGGTCCCAAGTTTGTAGGGCCCTTTAAGGTGCTTCAGGTTGTCAACCAATCTGCTGTTAGGTTGGAGGTTCCTACCTCCTGGAGAATTAATCCGGTCTTTCATGTCTCCCTGTTAAAAAAAGCTGTTGTGTCGGATGGTGACGCCTCTGCCTCTGTTCCTCCGGTGGTGGAGGACGGGGAATATGAAATTTCTCGCATCCTTGACTCTAGACGGTATAGAGGTAGTTTGCAGTATCTTGTGGCCTGGAAAGGTTTCGGACCCGAGGATAACTCTTGGGTGAGGTCAGATGATGTTTCCGCGTCCAGACTTATCAGAGCGTTTCACAGGAGATTTCCTGATAAGCCTGGTCCTAGGGGATCCGGAGGATCCTCTTAGAAGGGGGGGTACTGTTAGAACCTTGCTGTTAGGTTTTTTTTCCTTTGCTGGTCACATGACCTTGTTGGCCTATTTAATCCTGCTCCGCCCTTCTGGCTTTGCTGGACTTCATTGTATATCTACTTTCTAGCTAGCCTGTGCTCTGTATCTAACTCTGTTAGTTTGCTTGGTCTACGGACCTCTATGTTCTATCTATTTTGTTTGTTCGTTTTTCTGCTACTATTTCTGTTAGGAGGTGTCCCATATTCCTCCCAGTCCTTAGTACTTGTAGGGATTCCCTCCCCAAATCTATAGGTCTCCGTACAGACTAGATTAGGACTTTAGCAGGTCTGATCGCAGGATCAGGTTCCCTGTTACATCGTAGGGATTCAGCTGAGTCTTATAGTAGGGACAGATCTCCTCTCTTTCCTTAGCTTTGGTAGCAGAACATAACAGTCACTGTAATGCCGCAGCCATGTTGTTTGTGGGCATTACAGTGATTGGCTGGCCGCACAGCGTCACCTCGAGTATTTAAAACCGGGCGCCGCCATCTTGGACACAGTCGCTCCGGATCAGACAGTGTAGGGACAGCGCTGCTGATTTAGGGAGAGATATATCCTGCAAAATAGTTAGTGTAGGGTCTGTAAAGGCTGCCAGATCAAACAAACAGTCCTTCTCAGGACTAATATCCATCCCAGGTATATCAGGCAGGCAGGCAGGCTGTATAGGAGACGCAGTGGTTATACCAGCAAATGTTGCATTACAGTCCTGTGTGCTGCTCCTGTTGCTGAAATTGCTGGACTTAGCTCCAGGTCCCGGGGGCCAGGAAAAATCCTTTTTTTTAATCTAAATCCTCTTTTTTTTTTCCTCCTTCACAATGTACAAATACCCATCTTATTAACCTTTTGGTGCCCCCCCCCCCCCCAAAAAAAAAAAGTGTGCCTCTGATTTTTCAGACACAAATATATCTGTTGAAAATAGTCTGGTGTAGGCCAGAGAAATAGAAGTGTGGTTTTGCAGTTCTATGGGCCATTTGTATCTAAAAAAAACAGTTTGAGTGTGTCGCTCACTGTTCAGCTGCAAATATATATATTTTAAAAAGCCTGATATACACCAGTAAATTATTACTGTGGTTTTGATGTTCCACGGTATAACATCTCTATTATCCTGTTTTTGGCATTTTTTGCTGTATAAAAATAATAAGTGTCTCCCTGATTTTTCAGACACAAATATATCTGTTGAAAATAGTCTGGTGTAGACCAGAGAGACAGAAGTGTGCTTTTGCTGTTCCACGGTAAAAAATCTCTATTATCCTGCTTTTTGCATTTTTTGCTGTAAAAAAAAAAAAAATAGTGTCTCCCTGATTTTTCAGACAGAAATATATCTGTTGAAAATAGTCTGGTGTAGGCCCGAGAAATACAAGTGTGGTTTTGCAGTTCCACGGTACAAACTTCTGTATTATCCACTTTTGGGCCATTTGTATCTAAAAAAAACAGTTTAAGTGTGTCGCTCACTGTTCAGCCGCAAATATATATATATTTTAAAAAGCCTGATATACACCAGTAAATTATTACTGTGGTTTTGATGTTCCACGGTAAAACATCTCTATTATCCTGTTTTTGGCATTTTTTGCTGTATAAAAATAATAATAGTGTCTCCCTGATTTTTCAGACACAAATATATCTGTTGAAAATAGTCTGGTGTAGGCCAGAGAGACAGAAGTGTGCTTTTGCTGTTCCACGGTAAAAAATCTCTATTATCCTGCTTTTTGCATTTTTTGCTGTAAAAAAAAAAAAAATAGTGTCTCCCTGATTTTTCAGACACAAATATATCTGTTGAAAATAGTCTGGTGTAGGCCCGAGAAATACAAGTGTGGTTTTGCAGTTCCACGGTACAAACCTCTGTATTATCCACTTTTGGGCCATTTGTATCTAAAAAAAACAGTTTGAGTGTGTCGCTCACTGTTCAGCCGCAAATATATATTTTAAAAAGCCTGGAATACACCAGTAAATTATAACTGTGGTTTTGCTGTTCCACGGTAAAAAATCTCTATTATTCAGGTTTTGGTAGTTTTTTCCGTAAAGAAAAACAGTAGTGTCTCCTGACTGTTGTGACACAAAAATATATCTGTTGAAAATAGTCTTGTCTACACAAGTGTGGTTTCGCAGTTCCACGGGTCAAATCGCTGTACTATCCAGTTTTGGGCCTTTGGTATCTAAAAAAAAAAGCAGTTTGAGTGTGTCGCTCACTGTTCAGCCGCAAATATCTCTATTTAAAAAAGTGTGGTATACCCCAGTAAACAATAACTGTGGTTTTCCTCTTCCACGGTTCTAATCTACTCTTTATTACCCTTTTTCCATTGATAGTGCAAGTGTAAGCTATTTTACTTCATTTACAATGGGCAAGGCGCGTGGCAAGGGACGTGGAAGTGGACGTTCTGGTGATGGTTCGTGCAGAGGACGGGGCCGTGGCCAAGGTGAAAATGTGCCACAACCAACAGCCACATCTTCTCGCTCCCACTTCTTGACCGAATTACTAAGGAAGCACAGAACAACACCAGTATTGAGAACTGATCAGTGTGAACAGGTTATTAATTGGATAGCAGACAATACTTCCAGTTACCTGGGCACCACCACCTCCGGTCTGTCTTCCACATGGTCAACTCTTAGTAGCCATGAGTCTCGACCGCATACTCCTCCTCACCCTGATGCTCCTTCCTCCCACCATGCCGAGTGTCGTCAGACAGCAAGTGATCCCACACTTGGACACTCTGAAGAGCTGTTCACTGGTCCATTTCCATATTTGGGCCCCTCGCCTGATACGCTTGAAGGGGTGGAAGAGGAGATCCCATGTTGCGATGCCCAAATATTTGAACAGCCACGGCCACAGGAAGTCGACATTGGCAATCTGTCACAAGAGGTGGACGATGACGAGACACAATTGCCAGGAAGTGAGGAGGAGGATCGTGGTGCGCAAGTGGAAGAGGAGGAGGTGGTGGATGATCTAGTAACTGTTCCCCATAACACCAACACGAGGGACGTTGCCAGTACAAGAGGTAGGTCTTCCAGAGTCTGGAATTTTTTTAAAGACTCTGCTGATAACCCCAAAAAGGCCATATGTTCCACCTGCCATGCCAGCATCAGCAGGGGTGACAAAACTACCAGCCTGACCACCACCAGCATGATCAGGCACATGGCAGCAAAGCACCCGACTTTGTGGGGCGAAACCCAGGGTCCACGACCAGTGTCAGCGGGTGTCACCACTGCTTCTTCCACTGTTGTGCGTGCAATAGAACCCCCTGTTGTGTGTGCAAAGCAATCCCCTGTCCATACTGCATGTAAAGATGCCCCCTCCTCTCAGTCTTCACTTGTTATGGCAGTCTCTCAAGAAACAGCATCAACGTCCACGTCCACGTCCCACCGCAGCGTTCAATTGTCCATATCCCAGACCTTTGAACGAAAGCGGAAATTCGCAGCTAACGCCCCACAGGCCACAGTCCTAAATTCGCACATTTCACGACTGCTTGCATTGGAAATGCTGCCTTTTAGGCTGGTGGAGACTGAATTCTTCCGCAATCTTATGGCGGTGGCCGTCCCTCAGTACTCGGTCCCCAGGTGACACTATTTTGCCCGGTGTGCCATCCCCGCACTACACAAGCACGTGTCCCAAAGCATCTGCCGTGCCCTCAACAACGCAGTTACTGGGAGAGTCCACCTGACAACGGACACGTGGACAAGTGCTTGTGGCCAGGGACGGTACATCTCTCTGACGGCACACTGGGTAAACATAGTGGAAGCCGGGACCCAGTCGGACCTTGGGACGGAACACATCCTCCCCACACCGAGGATTGCGGGCCCTATGTCAGTCAGAGTTGCCCCCACAGTGTACAGCTCCTGCGCATCCTCCTCCTCCTCCTCATCATGTTCAGCCTCCATCTCAGATATCACCACATCAGTTACAAGCTGGAAGCATTGCAGTACTGCCTCTGCCAAGCGGCAACAGGCTGTGCTGAAACTCATAAGCTTAGGTGATAAACCTCACACTGCTTGTGAGTTGTGGACAGCTGTGAAAGAGCAGGCAGATCTGTGGCTGAGACCGCTGAACCTACATCCCGGCATGGTCGTGTGTGACAATGGCCTTAACCTGGTGGCGGCTCTGAGGCGAGGTGAGCGGTTTCTTAAATCGTACCCCGAGTTGCCAGATCTGCTCGTGAAAGTACGCCGCCTGTCAGCTCATTTTCGCAAGTCGGCTACAGCTTCCGCCGCCCTTGCTGTGTTGCAGCAGCGTTTGCAGCTTCCGGCACACTGACTGGTGTGTGATGTCCCCACACGTTGGAACTCTACCCTCCACATGTTGCAAAGGATTTGTGAGCAGAAGAGAGCAGTTGTGGAGTACCAGCTGCAACAAGGCCATCGATATTCAGGTCAGACTCCACACATAAGACCTCAGGAGTGGACCTGGATGTCTGACATATGTACCATCCTGACAAACTTTGAGGAGGCCACCAAGATGGTGAGTAGCGATGACGCCATCATTAGTGTCAGCATCCCACTTGTCTGTCTTTTGCAACGCTCTCTGGAGAGAATTAAAGAGGAGGCATTGCAGCCAGAGTATGATGAGATGGATCAAGAAGCCATAGCGGGCGATTACACACAGCCCAGCCTCATCTCATCCCAACGTGCATTGGGGGACAATGAGGGAGAGGAGGAGGAGGAGGAGGAAGAACAGGAGCTGCTATTGACGCGCCCCCTGGGACATATTCCTTTTTGAGGGGAATACCCGGCACCGGATCAGATGGGGGGTTGTAGTCTCCGAGCGGCTGTGACCCGGCCCGTGCCCAGGGCGTCAAGCTCAGTGTTATGTGGCAGTCCTACAGATGTTATTAAGAGTTCTTTTGTGTCGACTACGCCACCCGTTGTGATGCGGTCACTGTGGCCGCCGCTGCAGCAGGGTCCGCTGAGGCTGATGGTGGGTGCGCAGCTTGGTGGGATAACCCCCAACGGGAGGGGTATAGCCTCAGGGGGGACAGGTGCAGAGGATGGGGGTTGTGGTGGTGCGGTGCAGACGGCAATGAAGACAGAGTCGGGTTGTGCAGTTAAGGGTGTTTACTTACTGCAGATGTTGTACTGGTCACTCCATCTTCGAGTGACCACCCGAGCCGTGCTGCGTCCACCAGGTCCTGGATCCAGCCAACCCCCAAACAAGTCCGGAGCGTGGCCCTGAGCTCTCCTTCTGTCCCGTTCTCTGGCCGTCCCCACCAGTGATCCACCTAGGTCCAGCTCCCTCGGGCCTTCTGTTGGGACACCCTTGGCCCTGGGTTCCCTGACCCTTCATGTGGTGTGCCTTCGGGGTGGATGTGATGGGTGACCGTGGCAAACGCTGCCCACGGTCTCCGGTCTCTGGCTAGGGTGTGTTTTCTGCCCCCACCAGCTTGGGATCCGGTACCCTGTGCCGACTCTTCACCCGGGGATTTAAGTTGGGATCTTGGAGTCCTTTTCTGCTGTTTCCCCCTCTGGGTCTCTCTTTCTCTTCTCCTCTCTCACTCTGGGTCTTTCTTCTCCTCTGCTGGCTGACTTGTTCTCTGCATCTGACCCTGATCTTAGTTGGTGCCCACCTTATATACACCCTCTATGTGTGAGCTCAGGTGACCAGCACCCAATGAGCTCCTATCTTTACCCAGGCTGCTCCCCCTATCTGCCCCTATACTACTTGGGATGTACCACCCCCCTCCCACTCCAGCCAGGAACAGACTCGGTCGTACCTGCACATTTCTAAGTGGGAGTACCGTCGGTCTGCTCCTCGGAAATGGGATGTGTGTAGTGCATGCAGCCTACCGAGCTCAGTTCCACACTCCATCCTTACCCGGGAGTGGAATATCACACCTCTGGGTTGAGGTGCAATACCCCTGTAGCAGCCGAATCCTCAGGGTGCTACATTCCCCCCTGGTAAATCACAGCACGTCCCCGGGCTGTAAGACATAAATAACACCAAAAACATACATTTTTTTTTTTTTTCATAAACATATAAAACAACATATATTAGCAAATAAAACATTCTTGTCGCCTCTGGCTCCTCCTCCGGTCACTGTGCAACGTGTGACCGGGTAAAGTGCGACAGTCTCTCTGGAAAACTGGTTTTCCTATAAAACCAGTAGGGGGCGCTTTAGGAAGCGCAACTATATACAGGGGAAGTTGGCCGCTCTCAGTCCTCGGCCAGGTAAAGGGAAGGGAATGGCTGCTCACAGTCCTCAGCCTGTGGGATTACGGAATAACGGGTAAATAGTTCACTCATGCTGGTCCCAACGGGGACTATATATATTTAGCAACAGTTTCTTTGGTACCCGGTCGGGTAACTATTTACATTTACTGCTCTGCCGCACTCAACGGCGTCTTCCTCCTGCTCTTTGCTTGTAGCTGGTTGTAACTTCAGACCCGTCCGGGTCCTCTTGCTCCTCCTCCTCGCACCGCAACTCCTCCTCCGTCAGGCGGTGTACGTGGAGGGCATAAGGTCCTTTGGCACACTTGTGCTGGGTAAAGGTGACCTCGTCTCCGATGTAGAGGTCACGACCTCTGTGCCCCTCCGGCAGATGGGACTCCACGTCTCTGCGCGTGACAAAGACGTCGCCGGGGGTGTTGTTGTCTCGGATGAAGCCCCACCCATGCTGCTGGTTGAACTTGATCACTGTCCCGATGGTGCGGGGACAATGCGCTGCACGGGGGTCCCTCCTGGTCCGGCTCTTCTGCTCGGCGCTCCTTATTTGGGCCTGTTGTTCCCGGACCCGCCTCTCTCTCCGCTCCCTCGCAAACTCTTCGAGCTGCTGTCGGCAACACTCAGCGCGCTCTGCTGCAGCTGCCCTAATTTCCTGAGTGAACCCCATTAGATCTTCTCCGGTGGGGTCCCACTCAAACTGTGCTTCCGCTAGCGGGGGCGAGATCCGTGCCACGGGCTTCGGAGCCGGAATCAGGGGTTCATCCAGGGGTCTTAGTCTCTGCTGCCGTTCCAGCTCATGGTATTCTTCGGGCCAGATGAAGGGCCGCCCGTCCGGCCATGTGAGCTGGCTGAACAAGTCCTCCCCCAGGTGTGGCACCCTTGGTTTTACGGGTGCGGGCGCGGTGGTGGTGGCGCCCGGGTTGCCCAGGCCTTGCGGCCAGGCCTGGGGCACCTGGAAGGTGAAGGGCACCGTTAGGACGGCGGCGCCCTGGGCTACCTGGCCTTGCGGCCAGGCCGGAGGCTCCGCGGAGGTAGGGGGCGCTGTTGGTGATGCGGCGCCCGGGGGTACTAGGCCTTGCGACCAGGCTGGTGGTATTTCCTGCTTTGTCACGCTCTGGGTCGAGGCGCGTGACGTCACAGGGGTCGCTGCGGCGGCTTCCGGTCGGGGCCTAGTCCATAGCGGTGACATGGCGGCTACGGGCACAGCAGGGGGACTTTCGGGCTCTGCGACGGGGAGCTGGGGCAGGTGGGCGGTTTCCCGGCTTGGGGTATAGGCGTCCCCTTTACCTGCCTCCATGCGTTCGGCTCCCTTCTCGGCGCCGTCTTCAGCCTTTGGTCCTCCCGCGCCATCCTCAGAGGCGGTCTGCTTCCTCTTCCAGGGTAGCGTGCTCCGTTGACTGGTCTCAGCTTGCTGGGCCATCTCCCGGCTCCATTCCGCCAATATCTCGCGCTGTACCCGGGCCATCCTCCGTGCGAGGCCCTCCAGGGCAGTCTGTGCACACTCCCAGTCTCGGGGGAGCTGTGCTAGGACCTCCACTAGGCCTAGTGGGGTCGTGGTGTCTAGCAGGCTCCTGACCAACGGGTCGGTGCTGTTCTGCTCTTCTTCCAGCAGGCTCCTGGCCAGCGGGCCGGTGCTGTTCTGCTTTCTCTCCATATCCGGGTAAGCTCCTCCGCTACTCCTCGTTAGACTTCTTGCCTCCGGGTGCGCTCGCTCCAGACTGCTCCAGGCGGCACCCATCTTCGTTCTTTTCTTTCGTCTCCTCCCACTTCGAGGGCGGTCCCGGGGCAACTCGGTGACTGTCAGCTCCAGGGGTAGTTCTTTCACGCTGACAGACACCTCCAGCATCACAGTCTCTGTTGGTGGGGGCGGTTTCCACTTTTGGCGCCATTTTCTGTCCTGGCCCACGATGGGAGGTGGCCTCTTGCCCTCCTCTGGCACGCCCATAATGGCGTCCGCTGCTCTTCCAAGGCGGGAAATCTGCGGATTTGGCGGGAAGCGTCGCCCAGTGGCGGGAAACTCTGCAGATGGCGGGAACAAGCTGGAAATGGCGGACAATCGGCGGGAAACGACCTGTGATGGGGTCCGATGGCGTGGACCCTCCGGAACCGGCGGGAGACTTCTTTCTGAGGTAACCTTGCACTTTTCTTCAGGCACGCAGTACCCGGGTGTTGCGGGCACGTAATCCTGCCGGCTACGCCAAAGTTGACGCGCCCCCTGGGACATATTCCTTTTTGAGGGGAATACCCGGCACCGGATCAGATGGGGGGTTGTAGTCTCCGAGCGGCTGTGACCCGGCCCGTGCCCAGGGCGTCAAGCTCAGTGTTATGTGGCAGTCCTACAGATGTTATTAAGAGTTCTTTTGTGTCGACTACGCCACCCGTTGTGATGCGGTCACTGTGGCCGCCGCTGCAGCAGGGTCCGCTGAGGCTGATGGTGGGTGCGCAGCTTGGTGGGATAACCCCCAACGGGAGGGGTATAGCCTCAGGGGGGACAGGTGCAGAGGATGGGGGTTGTGGTGGTGCGGTGCAGACGGCAATGAAGACAGAGTCGGGTTGTGCAGTTAAGGGTGTTTACTTACTGCAGATGTTGTACTGGTCACTCCAGCTTCGAGTGACCACCCGAGCCGTGCTGCGTCCACCAGGTCCTGGATCCAGCCAACCCCCAAACAAGTCCGGAGCGTGGCCCTGAGCTCTCCTTCTGTCCCGTTCTCTGGCCGTCCCCACCAGTGATCCACCTAGGTCCAGCTCCCTCGGGCCTTCTGTTGGGACACCCTTGGCCCTGGGTTCCCTGACCCTTCATGTGGTGTGCCTTCGGGGTGGATGTGATGGGTGACCGTGGCAAACGCTGCCCACGGTCTCCGGTCTCTGGCTAGGGTGTGTTTTCTGCCCCCACCAGCTTGGGATCCGGTACCCTGTGCCGACTCTTCACCCGGGGATTTAAGTTGGGATCTTGGAGTCCTTTTCTGCTGTTTCCCCCTCTGGGTCTCTCTTTCTCTTCTCCTCTCTCACTCTGGGTCTTTCTTCTCCTCTGCTGGCTGACTTGTTCTCTGCATCTGACCCTGATCTTAGTTGGTGCCCACCTTATATACACCCTCTATGTGTGAGCTCAGGTGACCAGCACCCAATGAGCTCCTATCTTTACCCAGGCTGCTCCCCCTATCTGCCCCTACACTACTTGGGATGTACCACCCCCCTCCCACTCCAGCCAGGAACAGACTCGGTCGTATCTGCACATTTCTAAGTGGGAGTACCGTCGGTCTGCTCCTCGGAAATGGGATGTGTGTAGTGCATGCAGCCTACCGAGCTCAGTTCCACACTCCATCCTTACCCGGGAGTGGAATATCACACCTCTGGGTTGAGGTGCAATACCCCTGTAGCAGCCGAATCCTCAGGGTGCTACACTATCATGCGTTGTAGACGGTAGTACCTGTACAAGTGTCATACCGTCGGTTCAGCGTGGGTGGCCTGAGGACAGGGGGGAGGAGGAAGAGGAGGAGGAGGAGAGCATGGTCAGTCGTCATCTTGGTGAGGACACGGAAATCTTGCCCGTTACCAGTCTGTCACGCATGGCTGACTTTATGTTACGCTGCCTTAACCGTGACCCTCGCGTTGTCAAAATGTTGGGTGACAGTCATTACTGGTTGGTGACACTTGTAGACCCCCGCTACAAGGAGAACTTTCACTCTCTTATTCCTGAGGTGGAGAGGTCTACAAAAATGGGGCAATACTAGAAGGCCCTTGCTGCAGAACTCTTAAAAAAATTCCCATCTGAACACGCTAGCGGCAGAGGTCACAGTTCGTTGCCCAACCAAGGCGTACAGGTGAGAGAGATGCAACTCCAATCCAGCAGAGGCAGGGGAACACTGTCAACGTTCTGGGACAGTTTTCTGACACCCGCCCAGCTTACAGGCCCTGAGGCGCGGGGTACTCTCACAAGGAGTGGAAAGTTTCAAAAGATGGTGAGGGAGTACCTTGCCGATCGTACCAGCGTCCTCCGTGATTCCTCTGTGCCTTTTAATTATTGGGTATCCAAGCTGGACACTTGGAAAGAACTCGCTCTGTACGCCTTGGAGGTCCTGGCCTGCCCTGCCGCTAGCGTGTTATCGGAGCGTGTTTTTAGTGCCGCTGGGGGAATTATAACTGATAAGCGCACTCGCCTGTCAACTGACAATACTGACAAGCTGACCCTTATCAAAATGAACAAGGGCTGGATTGGCCCAGACTTCTCATCACCACCAAATGACAGCAGAGTAACATAAAGTCAAATCCACTGTGTTATTTCGGGAGGTGTATTCACATGCACCGCTTCACACCCACACATGGGTATACGCTTCCTCGTTTCGGCTGTTTAATCTTCTTCTCCTTATCCTCAGCCTCCACCACCACTATACCACCAGGGTGCCAGCATTGCAAGTTCCTCCGTCCTAATTTTTGGCAGCTTTTGCTGGTAAAGCATAAGCAAATACCATGGGACAAACACTCCCCAATAATGGGACTTATTTTTGTAGTATGCTGTACTGCATGGCTCTTGTAAGGGGCATTGCAAGTTGCTCCGTCCTAATTTTTGGCAGCTTTTGCTGGGAAAGCATAAGCAAATACTATGGGAGACCCACTCCCCAATAATGGGACTTATGTTTGTAATATGCTGTACTGCATGGCTCTTGTAAGGGACATTGCAAGTTGCTCCGTCCTAATTTTTGGCAGCTTTTGCTGGGAAAGCATAAGCAAATACCATGGGACACCCACTCCCCAATAATGGGACTTATGTTTGTAATATGCTGTACTGCATGGCTCTTGTAAGGGGCATTGCATGTTGCTCCGTCCTAATTTTTGGCAGCTTTTGCTGGGAAAGCATAAACAAATACTATGGGAGACCCACTCCCCAATAATGGGACTTATGTTTGTAATATGCTGTACTGCATGTGACGCGCCCCCTGGGCCGTGTGTACACGTGTGTGGGATACCGGGTCTCTGGGGTCTGTAGTCTCCGTGGCGGTGACCCGGTCCCGTGGCTCAGGCTGGTCAAACCATTGGCAGTCTTTCTTAGGTTTTGAGGTTAATTGTCCGACTGCCCCATCCGTGGATTGCGGTCAGGGAGTACCACCGCTGCGAGGCAGACCGATGAGGCTGGTGTTGTGTGCGCAGCATAGAATGGGATAACTCCCCTCGGGAGGAGTATAGCCTCAGGGCAGTGAGTGTGGATGATGGGGGTGATGGTGCACGAGCGCAGCAGGAACGACTCAGAGTCTTTGCAGTGCAGTTCAGGGTCTTTACTGATGATTATAAGGTAGACCCTCCCGGGAGTACTGGCTAGCATAAGAGGCCTGGTCAGTCTGTGAGCAAGCAGGAGTTCCCCTGGCCAGGTGGAGTTGTAGGCCTCCCTGTCTGTCTGCACTCTTCCTGGCTACCTTGCTGTAAGCGGGTAGAAGTAGCCCACGTCCCTGAGTGTACCGTGTAGTGCTCACCCGTATGGCTGGTGACTTGGGTCTTCTGTTAGCCTCCGCTCCACGACGGCGGTCCTGGTCCCTTGCTTGTGACTGAGCCTCCGGGCTTCTATAGCCAGAGGACCTGAAATCCCCTGCCGGCTGGTTTCTGCTGCTGGATATATAAGTCCTCACAGCTTCGGACTCCTGTGTCCGGTTCCTATTGTCTTCTGCCAGGGCGAGCTCTGCTCAGCTTCCAGCCCCTGGTCTTTAGCTCCTAGCTCCTACAGAGCTCCTTGCTGTTACTTTCCCTTGCTCTCACTCTGACTCTGACTGTTCTCTGACTCACTCAACCCCACCCCAGATCCAGTTTATAAGGGCAGAATTCTCCCCTCCCAGGACTGGGGCAGGAGGATGTTGCATGTTTAAGGGATCCTGACCAGGAAACCTCCCACTTGCTCTCCGACGTAATATCTCTATTACTGTGGTGACCAGAACCCTGGGGTGCCACACATGGCTCTTGTAAGGGGCATTGCAGTTCCTCATAATTTTTGGAAAGCCTTCCATTCACTGCTTAGGCCAACAGTGCACGGGAGACCCGTTGCTATAAATCGAAAAAACGGTTTAGTTAAGGCCCTCTGACCTCCATGTCACTTCCAAGGGGCATTGGAGTGCCTCGAAATTTTTGGTAGGCATTGCATTCACTGTATGCCTTATAACTGTGTAGCTGAACCGCTCCTTTTGGTACAGAAACATATCCTACAAGACATGTGTGGTTGGCTGGCCTGATATTGATGTGAATGGTCCCTGTTCCTCCTGCTCTTTCTCCTTTGCCACCACCTCATCCATCATTCATCACCTGAAGCTTTGTTTTAACGGGAGTCATAGAACTGGGATAGTAGCAGGAAAACATCCAGCAATCCTCGAAGGAGGTAGAATATGCGCCAAAACGCTGACCACCTCAGGCCTAGCTGCTACTACATACATGCGCTTGCATTCCAAGGAACAGAAAGCTAAGGAGGTGGATGGCCTCATGATCATGAATAATTTACTCGTTGTGTAGGAGGCCGACCACTGCTGCTGTCTACCTTCTGAACTTTGTGTTGAAGCCTGATTGACCCAGGACCCGCAATCCTCTATGTCTGGAGGACGTGTTGCATCCCAGTGTCCAACTGTGTCCCGGCTTCCACAATATTAACCCAGTGTGAAGGCGTCAGTGAGATGGACCATTCCTGGCCACATTCACTTGTCCACGTGTTTGTGGTTAGGCTGTCCTTCCCACTAAATGCACTGGGGAGGGCACAGGTAATGTTTTGGTATGCGCGCTTGTGTATAAGGCGCACCGGGACAAATAGGGACGGCTGGGGACCGTTTATGGACACCCGGCCACCCCCACGCGGCTGGGGACTGCATACAAGCGATCTGCTCATCGCTTGTATGCAGTAGAAGCAATCAGACAACTGCTGCTTCTAGTCTCCTCTGGAGACTATAGAAGCAAGCAGAAAGTGTAAAAAAAAAGTTTTTAAAAAAATAAAAAATATATAAAAGTTTAAGTCACCCCCCTTTCGCCCCATTCAAAATAAAATATATATATATAAAAAAAAAACCACATACACATATTTGGTATCGCCGCGTTCAGAATCGCCCGATCTATCAATATAAAAGAACAATTAATACAATCAGTGTACGGCGTAACGAGAAAAAAATTTTAAACGCCAGAATTAAGTTTTTTTGGTCGCTACAACTTTGCAATAAAATGCAATAACGGGCGATCAAAACATCGGATCTACCCCAAAATAGTATCAATAAAAACGTCAGCCCAGCACGCAAAAAATAAGCACTCACCTGGCCCCAGATCCCGAAAAATGGAGAAGCTAAGGGTCTCGGAAAATGGCGCCATTTTTTTTGTCTTTTTTAGCAAGCTTTGGATTTTTTTTTCACCACTTAAATAAAAAAGAACCTATACATGTTTGGTGTCTATGAACTCGTGTCTATGAACTCATAACGACCTGGAAAATAATGATGGCAGGTCAGTTTTAGCAATCTGTGAACGTGGTAAAAAAAGGACCCAAAAAACAACTGTGGAATTGCATTTTTTTTGCAGTTTCACTGCACTTGGAATTTTTTTCCTATTTTCCAGCACACGATATGGTAAAACCAGTGATGGTGTTTAAAAGTACAACTCGTCCCGCAAAAAATAAGCCCTCACATGGCCATATTGAACGAAAATTAAAAAAGTTCTGGCTCTGGGAAGAAGGGGAGCAAAAAAGGAAAACACAAAAACAGAAAGACCCATGGTCGTTAAGGGGTTAACATATTTCACAGGAAAGCACTTTCACTTTCGTTTTTGAACGTTTTATTGTGAGCCTGTAAAAGTGGCTTAATACCTCTGACCACGTTGTTGACAGCAGTGACCTGGGGGTCAGAAATGCTTCCAGGGGCGATCTCCATGCTGTCCCCATGTCATTTGAGCACTGTCACTATCGTTTTGGGCACTTTTTAGGCTTTCTACAGACTGCCGGGGGTGCAGCCGCAAAAATGTTCGGGTCTCCCATAGACTAACATTGGGCTCGCTGCTCGGGTCGAGCACCCGAGTATCACAGTGAGCTCGGCCCGAGCTTCGAGCACCCGAGCATTTTACTGCTCGCTCAACACTAATAGTGAGCACTTGGAACCCCCAGGTGCTTCACAAATTGATTCATAAAAATGAAAAAGTGTTTTTTTTTTCACTTTTTCATTTTTACAAATCAATTTGTGAAGCACCTGGGGGTTCCAAGTGCTCACTATGCATCTAGATAGGTGCCTTGGGGGGTCTAGTTTCCGAAATGGGGTCACTTGTGGGGGAGCTACAATGTTTGGGCACACAGGGGCTCTCCAAACGTAACATGGTGTCCGCTAACAATTTGTACCGATTTTCCATTCTATTTGTTAGCGGACACCATGTTGCATTTGGAGAGTCCCTGTGTGCCCAAACATTGGAGCTCCCCCACAAGCGACCCCATTTTGGAAACTAGACCCCCCAAGGCACCTATCTAGAAGCATAGTGAGCACTTGGAACCCCCAAGTACTTCACAAATTGATTTGTAAAAATGAAAAAGTGTTTTTTTTTTCACTTTTTCATTTTTACGAATCAATTTTGTGAAGCACCTGGGGGTTCAAAGTGCTCACTATGCATCTAGATAGGTGCCTTGGGGGGTCTAGTTTCCAAAATGGGGTCACTTGTGGGAGAGCTCCAATGTTTGGGCACACAGGGGCTCTCCAAACGCAACATGGTGTCCGCTAACAATTTGAGCCGATTTTCCATTCAATTTGTTAGCGGACACCATGTTGCATTTGGAGAGTCCCTGTGTGCCCAAACATTGGAGCTCCCCCACAAGCGACCCCATTTTGGAAACTAGACCCCCCAAGGCACCTATCTAGATGCATAGTGAGCACTTGGAACCCCCAGGTGCTTCACAAATTGATTCGTAAAAATGAAAAAGTGTTTTTTTTTTCACTTTTTCATTTTTACGAATCAATTTGTGAAGCACCTTGGGGTTCCAAGTGCTCACCATGCATCTAGATAGGTGCCTTGGGGGGTCTAGTTTCCAAAATGGGGTCACTTGTGGGAGAGCTCCAATGTTTAGGCACATCAGGGGCTCTCCAAGCGCAACATGGCGTCCGCTAATTATTTAAGCAAATTTTACAATCAAAAAGTCAAATGGCGCTCCTTCCCTTCCGAGCCCTGCCGTGCGCCCAAACAGTGTTTTTTCCCCACATATGGGGTATCAGCATGCCCAGTGGAAATTGCACAACAAATTTTGGGGTCCATTTTTTCTTGTTACCCCTGTGAAAATAAAAAAAATTGGGTCTAAAGTAACATTTTTGCGAAAAAAGTTAAATGTCCATTTTTTTCTTCCACATTCCAAAAATTCCTGTGAAGCACCTGAAGGGTTAAGAAAGTTCTTGAATGTGGTTTTGAGCTCCTTGAGGGGTGCAGTTTTTAGAATGGTGTCACTTTTGGGTATTTTCTGTCATAAAGACCTCTCAAAGTGACTTCAAATGTGATGTGGTCCCTAGAAAAATGGTTTTGTAAATTTTGTTGGAAAAATGAGCAATCGCTGGTCAACTTTTAACCCTTATAGCTCCATAATAAAAAAAAAATTTGGTTCCAAAATTGTGCTGATGTAAAGTAGACATGTGGGAAATGTTATTTATTAAGTATTTTGTGTGACATATCTCTCTGATTAAGGGCATAAAAATTCAAATTTTGAAAATTGCAAAATTTTCATAATTTTCGCCAAATTTCCATTTTTTTCACAAATAAACGCAAGTGATAATGAAAACATTTTACCAAAATCATGAAGTACAATATGTCACGAAAAAACAGTCTCAGAATCAGGGGGATCTGTTGAAGCGTTCCAGAGTAATTACCTCATAAATTGACAGTGGTCAGAATTGTAAAAATTGGCCTGGTCATTAACGTGCAAACCACCCTCGGGGGTTAAGGGGTTAATGATAATCTCCTGGTAATAAAACAGTGATTTTATCAGTGCTACAGAAAGCAGTCCAGTAAGTGACCCATCGCTTGAATCAGTGTCTCTGTCTCTACATTATGCTGCTCTCAGATTTGGTGGCAAAAACATGGTGTCAGATTCCCTTTGAGCTGGCTGGATTGCTGAATCTGTATAGCTTTAGTGCAACTGCTCTCTTCCCATGCAGTAGATTGGAAAGAACACAATTTGGTCCAGTGGTGTGACAATGCCATTGGCCTGAACTGTCAATCGGCAAGCTAAGAGTCTGGGGAAAATCTAAAAAAAAAGCTTGATAAACCACTCCAATCTGGTGGTCACTAGGATTATGTCTTCTGTCTAACTTGCTGTCCAATTTTTGTAGCAGCACAGATGACAAGAAAGCTTACAGGAAATGAGATATGTCTTTATTCTTCCTGCCTCTAGTTCCATGTTTGGCAAAGTGTATAAAGGCATAACAGGGAGGAGGCTTTCAGGTCAAGGCAAGAAAGCTACTGGACAGTGGAAATAGTATGGCATGGTAGGAATGTAGAGGAAGAATTTTCTTGCAACTGTGGTGCTGCTAGTAATGCCGGACTGGCCATCGGGCAAATCTGGCAAATGCCAGATGGGCCATCCAGCCATGGGCTGCATCAATTGCGACCTCAGAATGCTGGTAATGTTATTAGTTGTGGCAGAGCATGGAGCCACCGGCTTCGTGCTCAATCACTTACTTACAGGCCGCAGGATACTTTTGGCATGCTGGAGGCTGGTGTCACACAGGCAAGATTGGTCAGAGCAATGACATCACTGCATCGCACCGCCAGCGTCCATTGTAAAACAGGATAGAAGAGACAGCGGCTGTTGTGGACTGGGAGGCAGGATTAGGTGAGTATAAGGTGTTTTTCTTTTTGTTTTTTTGTGGGCTGTGGTGACCTTAATACATATTAGGGTTATTTGTGACCATTATAATAACTCGTGGGTTTAGGGGGTGGGATCATCATACTACATGGAGGGCTGTGGAGGGACCATGATACTGCATTGACCCTGCTGGGGACCATCATATTGTGTGGAGGAACCATCATACTATATGGAGGGATGTGAGGGAACCATCATACTATATGGAGGGCTTTGAGGAACCATTATATTATGTGGGAGCCATAATATTGGGCTATGATTGCCATAATGCTATATTAGGACTATTGGGGGACCATTATACTAACTGATGGGTTTGGGGGGGGGTGCTTTCTACTCTATGGAGGGCTGTGGTGGAATGAGGATATTGGAAGCTATGGGGGACCATCATATTGTGTGATGTGTGGGGACCATCATACTATATGGTAGAATGTGGGGGGACCGTCATGCTATATGGAGGGCATCATACTATATTGGGGCCATGAGGGACCATGATATTGTGTTGGGGGACCATCATTTTGTATTGGAGCTCTTGGTGAAAATCATATTATTTGGAGGACCATCATACTATATGGGGAAATGTGGAGACCATCATACTGTGTGGGTGACAGTGGTGACTATCATACTGTATAGGGGGCTGGCATGACATCAAATCTGGGGGAATACAGTGGTGGACATCATACTGTGTAGGGGGCTCAGGTGACCATCATATCATACTGTCTGTGGGGTAGTGGTGACCATCATCTCGTGGGGGGCGTCAGTAGTGGACGTTATACTGTGGGGGGCAGTGTGGACTTCATACTGGGTCGGTGGCAATGGTGGATATTATACTTTGTGGGGGCTGGGCTTACCATTGTACTGTGTTGGGGGCTGGGGTAACCATCATATTATGTGGGGGTCTGGGGTGACCATCGTACTGTGGGGGGTTGGGATGACTATTGTACTGTGTGGTGTTTGTGGGGCCATCATACTGTGTAGGTGAAGGAATGTGGGAACATCATTTCATGTGGGGACATATTTGAGGACATCTTACTCTATGGAGGCCATGCAAGGAGCAACATAGTGGGTTAGAACAATAAGGGGCTTCAGTGGGGGCACAATAACTGTGTAAGTGCTGCAATAAATATCTCTCCCCATGTCTTAAAAAGTTGAGGCATGTCCTTCTGTGACTGTGTCTAGGTAGGACTTTTCCAATTGGGTCTCGTGACTTCTATGTATGTCCCTGCTCAGGGGCATTAATATAAGGAGACTTAATGGGGGATCGTCATCATTATAGGAAAAGCACAGGAGGCATTATTATAAGAATGCACTGAGGTGCTTGTATTATTATGAGGAGGAACGGGGTCATTATTATAAAAGTTCACAGAGGAATTGTTATAAGGCAAATTAAGGGGATATTAATTATCATTATATTGTGCAGAATAACTAAAGAGGCACAGGAAAGCATTATTACTATGAGGAAGTACAGAGGAAGCATTATTAATGTGTAGGTGCACATAATGGGCACTGTTATTGTGTGGGGCACAAAAGCAGGGTATTATTACTATACAGGGTCCATAAGGGACATTATTACTGAATTGCGTAGAGGTGGGGGAATGTGAGAAGGTGGCTGGAAAATTATTAAACCAAAATAGTTTCTGTGTTACAGTTTGCAGCGATGAGTTATGTATGGAAGAAATGGTCATGGTGATCCGGGCCTAATAGAAAATAAAAGGGAAAGTGAATTACTACTGTCACGACTGGACACAGGTAACGTCCGGCGGATGGCACAACACACAGGTACAACGGGATGATAAAGGGAGAGGAAGGCCCTAATGGTTGCGAGCGGGGAATGGGACACCTCCTGACACCAACCTGTGTCTGTCCCTAAACTCCCCTAATGCCCTATGTGGGTTTTTCCCCCCGTCGTCATCATGTGCCTAGTCCCTGGCTGTCACCATTACTAACCCTGACTAGGCCGGCAAGGTTGCTAGCCTTGCCACTGCAGGTAAAATACAAAGGCCAAAAGATAAAACAGGGGACAGGCAGAAAGAAATACTACTTAGCTTAACACCCTGCACCAGAAGATGAATCTACTGCAACAGTCCAAGATAGCTCCTGGCAAGCATAACTCCACACCAAGCTGGTCTGCATAGAAGAACTCTATAGCGGATGATCAGCTGATGGGTCATGAGACTATTTAAAGGGAGGTGGGAGAGGTTGCCAACCAACATCAGCTGACCAGATAAAAAGAAACTTGCCAGCAAGAAACTGACATTAATTCTTGGTAGACCAAAGGAAAAAAACAGCATTTAAATTCCAGCAACCCAGAGCTGCCATGAATCCCTTAATGATTTTTGACAACTGTGTTCAGCGAGAGAATGCTTGGTGAGAGCCTGTACCGTATACACATACAGTCATGGCCGAAAGTGTTGACATCCTTGAAGTTGTTCGAAAAAAATGAAGTATTTCTTCCAGAAAATTATTGTAATTACACATGTTTTGTTATACATGTTTAATCCCTTTGTGTGTATTGGAAAAACACATAAAAACAGAGAACAAAGGCAAAAAAAGGCAAATTAGATATAATTTCACACAAAACCCCAAAAATGGGCTGGTCAAAATTGTTGGCACCTTTTCAAAATTGTTGATAGACAACTTTGTTTCAAGCATGTGATGCTCGTTCAAACTCTCCTTTGGCAGGTAACAGGTGTGGGCAATATGAAAATCACACCTGAAACCAGATAAAAATGGGAGAAGTTGATTCAATCTTTGCATTGTGTGTCTGTGTGCCACATTAAGCCTGGAGAACAGAAAGAGAAGAAGAGAACTGTCTGAGGACTTGAGAACCAAATTGTTGAAAAATTTCAATAATCTCAAGGTTACTGTACAAGTCCATTTTCAAAGATCTTGATGTTCCTTTGTCTACGGTGCACAAAATAATCAAGTGACGTGCCCCCTGGGCCGTGGGGTACTCGGTAGCCGGGCCGGTCGGTGCTGGGGGATGTCACAGTGGCGGTGACCTGGTCTGTGACCCAGGGCGGTCAATAAAAAGGGGATTATAGTTTATATAGTTTAATGCCATTGACGCCACCTGTGGTATGTGACTATATGGGCCGCCGCTGCGGTGCAGATCCTCTGGAGCTGATGGTGACGCAGCAGAGTTGGTTCAGCTCTCCACAGGCAGAGCTAAGCTCCAGGGCAGTGTAGATGGTGACTTGGTAGATGTTGCTGTGCATTGTAGGGCAGGTGATGGCGCAGATAATAATTCTAGGACACAGTGGGGGTGCAGTCTACAAGATTTACTCACAGTTGTCAGACTCCAGGTTTTCAGTGCCAGGGCAACCTCCCGCGCCATCCTGTGTTCACTCAGGGAGGGGTTCAGCAATCCCTCAGGTAATTCAAGAGCACTTAACGGAACCCCATGCTGTGTGCCTTCCTCGGTCGTCTTCCTGCACTGGCTCTCACCCTCCTGCCCTGCGCCACGCAACCAGTGTCCCAAGCCGGTAGCCTTGGATTTTGGTGGGCAACCTGCAGTCCCCTGAATCCTACATGGCTACTTTTTTAGCGATTTAGTTGCGGTTGTGAGCAGCAGCACCCTGAAAGTGCAGTAGCCTCCGGTTTCTAGCTGAGCCTTGTAGTTCTCCACTAGTTAGGGGCCGGTCCCCTCTGCGGCCTGATCCCTCCACGTTCTGGTAGATTCGGGTGCATGGGTGGCATCCGCACTTCCCGTGCCCCTGGGATCCCCTCTGTTCCTCTTGGAGCCTTCCCTCTGCTCCTGTCCTCTTTCACTCTCTCTCTCCTGGGCCTCTCAAACTAGACCCCACTCCTCTCTCTCTCCTCTCAACTGCCAACTGCCAGCTGCTTCTAGATGGTTCCCTGCTTTCTTATACTCCCACTGAAGTGCTCCCCTAAACTACTTCCTCCACCCACACCCACTACATAGTTCCACCCTCCAGCTAGTGACCAGGGACTGTGCTCTCCCTTAGGAGCAATCGCGCCCTTCCCTCCTGAAGTGGAGTGTGCTGGATGCGGGTGTGTGGGTCCCGGGCAGTACTCCCTCCTTACCTGAGAGTGGGATACCACACTTCTGGGTGAGATGCAGTACCTCTGTGGCGACTGAACCCGCAGGGGCGCCACACAAGCACTGTATCTAATCTCCCTGGATGTTGACAGCAGAGAAAAATTGATGAAAGGTTGCAAAGCAGGATAGTCTGGATGGTGGATAAGCAGCCCCAATCAAGTTCCAAAGAAATTCAATCTGTCCTGCAGGCTCATGGTGCATCAGTGTCAGAAAGAACTATCTCTCGACATTTGAATGAAATGAAACGCTATGGTAGGAGACCTAGGAGGACCCAACTGCTGACACAGAGACCTAAAAAAGCCAGACTGTAATTTGCCAAAATGTGCGTGAGTAAGCTAAAATCTTTCCGGGAAAGCGTCTTGTGGACAGTTGAGACCAAGATAGAGCTTTTTGGTAAAGCACATCACTCTACTGTTTACTGAATATGGAACGAGGCCTACAAAGAAAATAACACACTACCTACAGTGAAATATAGTGGAGGTTTAAATATGTTTTGGGGTTGTTTTGCTGCCTCTGGCACAGAGTGATTTCACTGTGTGCATAGCATAACGAAATCAGAAGATTACCACCGGATTTGGGTTGAAATGTAGTGCCCAGAGTCAGAAAGCTGGGTTTGCATCCTAGGTCAATGGGTCTTCCAGCAGGACAATGACCCCAAATATACTTCAAGAAACACCCAGAAATGGATGGAAACAAAGCACTGGAGAGTTCTAAAGTGGCCAGCAATGAGTTCAGATCTAAATCACATTGAACACCTGTGGAGAGGTCTTAATATTGCTGTTGGAAGAAGGCACCCTTCAAATATAAGAGACCTGGAGCCGATTGCAAAAGAATAGTGGTCCATAATTCCAGTTCACAGTTGTAAGAAGCTTGTTGATGGTTATAAGAAGCGATTGACTGCAGTTATTTACTGCCACAAATTATTAAGTTGAGGATGCCAACAATTTTGACCCATTTTTGGGTTTTTGTGCGAAATTATGTCCAATTTACCTTTTATTCTCTGTTTTTTGCATTGTTCCAATACACACAAAGGAAATAAGCATGTGTATAACAAAACATGTGTAATTGCAATACTTTTCTGGGAGAAATACTTCATTTTCTGTAATAACTTCAAGGGTACCAACACTTTCGGCCATGACTGTATATGGTCTGCAGAGCACTGGTGTAGAGCTGATATTACCAATATATGGTCACTGCTTGGTGCTAATATCAGTCCTAGCACAGTGGCTGTGATTAATGCTCAATATGGCAGTATTATCATCACAGTTTATGCTGGCAATATGTTGTTATGGTCTGGTGGTATTTGTCTGTTATATTGCAATATTCTTTTTCAAATATTATTATTATCATTATTATTAATAAAAATAAATCTTATACTGTGGCATTATTGGAAATAAAGGTCTTGTAGTAAATCTTGATTTCCTGCAGGCAGAGTAATATTAGTAATAGAGACTCAAATCTTGGGAAGGGGACTGAGTTGGCATGGGTCTGTGTGCTTTCAAATGTAAGGGCTGAATTTTAGTCCCAGTGCATCCCTTGCTGCCCGAAACCCATTGAACGGGACAGTCCTGCTCAAAATAGAGTGAATTGCAAGTTACAGAGCATGAGAATTAGGACAGTCCCAGGATACATTAGATTGGCAAGTGCATCAAACTAAGTTTTAACTTGATATATGTCAATAGCACAGAAAAGTGGTATGAAGACAATATGCACAATTATTCTGACCAGTAAAAACAAAATAACTGTAATCATAATGATCTGCACAAGTTTCTTTAACTTCAAAAAATTGAAGAAAAGTACCTTCTTTTTACAGACTGTTCAAGAATTTATGGCTGGTTTCCAAGACAAAATTTTTTTTGTCTTTTATTATTTCCTAAGCAAGCCAGTACCCAAAGGATTTTAACAAGTTGAGATTTTTAATTGACTGAAAAGCTGCTACATTATGTTTTTTATAAAATTACATTTTGATTTTCATATTTTAGTGGGTAAATGAGCTTTGTAGTTAATGACGGGAGGAATCCGAAAAACAGATACAAGCAGCTCAACATCACTACAAGATGTCAGCATCCAATAAAGGTGTTAAATCTACCAAATCTAATGTCTGTTCTCAGGAGACCACTGCTGACTGTGATACATATCCACGTTGTGAATTTGTGCATATGACACTATATGCTCTGTTCGGTAACAGGTCCCCAGAGCTTAGATGAAGCCAACATACTCTCCTAAAATAGAAATGCAATATTCAGTTGGATGATTTTTTTTTTCAAAAGGGAATATGGATATCTGTAACATGGAGGGTAAGAAGAATAGAATTTCTGTGTAATGCAAAGCACTGGTTTCAGATCTCATACAGTAAATGGTATTCCAAAAAGTGCACTGCTATATACAGATTTGGGATATGTGACTAGCACAGGGGATGTGGATGACACGGTGCCCCGGCCTTTGCCTGGCCTTGGGGATGTCGTGGTGGTCGGTTCCCGGGCCCGTACCCTGGGGTCGCTCTTTAAAAAGGGGATAATACGTTTCTTAGATTTATAACAGTTCGAGACGCCACCTGTGGCTTCTGGTGAGAATCATCAGCGCTGCGCAGTCCACTGAGGCCGATGATAAGGCAGCTCGATGGTATAGCTCCCCACAGGTGGAGCTAGGCCTCAGGGCAGCGTACGGAAAGGGGAATGCAGGACAGGCGAGACCCAGCCGGGTCAGAGCAAGAACAGGGACAGACACGATAGTCACTTCAGTACCTTTTACTGATGAAAATTCAGGCACGTCCCGGAGCACTGTGGGGTGAAGGGTGCATATCAGGATCCTCCCCAATGAGCGGGTGTAGGGCCTCCTGTTACTTGCCTCTGCGTAGTAAGTTTCTGACCTGCCTGGAGCTAGGCCTAACTTTGTCTCTGTCCTGCGCTGGCTGACCTTGTGGTTGGGCCTTTTCTTCGAGTACACGCTCCTCAGCTTGCGGGGCCTATGTGTCTCCCGGCTCTGTTACGTATCAGCTCTTTAGTGATCCTGGGACTTGTAGTTCTCCAGGGATTCCGGTTATGCCTTACTGGGTCATAGAGATCCCGGCAAGTTTCGGACCCAGTGTCCGGTAAATGCTTCGGGGTGAGCTAGATAAGCTCCTCTGCCCCCTGTGTACTAACTCTCCACTCGCCTTCGGCCTACTTGGGCCCTCACTAGGCTGTACACCGTTGTTATGGCGCCGGCACACCTTAAGCTCCCTATTCTGAGCTTCAACTGAGTCTGGACTGTGCTCCACTGCAGGCTGACCTCTCTCAGGCTTCTCTACTGCAGGAACTCTCTCAACAGACTTGGCTCTCTGTCGACTCCAGACTAACTGCTGCCTGGCTCCACCTTCCCTATTTATCTCCCTAACGGGCTCCCTCTGCTGGTCTGAGGTGGAAGGTGGAGATGTCTGAATGTTTATGGGGGCCTCTTGTGGAGGAATCTATCAATGCACTCTTCCAGGATCTGTGATACCAAGCGCAGCTGGGCGTCACATTCCCCCCTAGCAAAGCTCAGCACTCCCGGGCTGAAGTACATTTTAAAAACAACAATAAGAAACATGAACAATGCAATAACAATCTTCCCTTTATGGGAGGCACCAAGCTTAAACGTTTCATAACAATATAAACAAATACAAAGTGTCCTCAGAATTCAAGTCTCTTGTGGTGAGGTTCCCAGACAGGATGTCCATCTCACAGGGTAGAGTACTTGGTGGTTTTTGAGGGACCTGTCCCAAACCCTTAACGTAGGCCCTGGGGTGGCGGCAAGACATGAAGATCCCAAGTTGGACCTCCAAGAGAGCCACTCCAGACAGGTTTTTCTTCTGAGGTCACCTAGAAGGGCACTCCAAGGAGCGCAATTATATACAAAAGCAGTTTTTGGGCTGCACACAGTTCTCAGCCACAAAGTTCTTTATGCAAATAATAAAGGAATTGATAAGGTAAAGCGTCCTTGTCACTTGAATTGTCTATTTGCAAGGCAAAGCACAAATTAATATACATATGCATGAAAATACACAATTAATACTGTACATTACAATTTTAATACCCCAGGGGTAACTAACTACATTTTCAGAAATTTGACTACTTACTGAGTGTACCTAACAGGGGGTTTGCCTCTCGTGCTACGTGTTGATCTGCGTAGTGCGGTGGTCTGCGGGGTATCAGAGTCTGTATTGTTAGTTACCCTACCAGTTCTACGTGTGACCAAGTTGTAAAACTGCCTTAACCTCTCTCTTGGACTGGCAAGTTCACCATTGGCTGGGCCCTCTTGCTCTGCTCCTACCGGGGATCCTTCGTCCGGGGATACTTCTTGAGCTGGTTCTTCTGCAGCACTTACAGGTTCAACTTGCTGTGGAGGTTTTCTGGCTGTTCATAGAATTGGATTGTTGGAATGATTACTGCACCTCCTATTTGACGCCAATCTGCCGGGAAATCTCCTAAGTCAGTGTGGATCTCTGTTTCTTCAGGCTCCTCCGGGATTGTGAGAGGCACTTCTTCCTGGGGGCATTTCTTAAAGTAATGATGGCCTCTAGTTTTTCTTTACTTAGCTGCTTTTTCTTGCCATAATACAAATTCTAACAGTCTATTCAGTAGGACTATCAGCTGTTTATCCACCAGACTTCTGCACAACACAACTGATGGTCCCAAACCCATTTATAAGGCAAGAAATCCCACTTATTAAACCTGACAGGGCACACCTGTGAAGTGAAAGCCATTTCCGGTGACTACCTCTTGAAGCTCATCAAGAGAATGCCAGGCGTGTGCAAAGCAGTCATCAAAGCAAAAGGTCGCTAATTTGTAGAACCTAGAATATAAGACATATTTTCAGTTGTTTCACACTTTTTTTGTTAAGTATATAATTCCACATGTGTTAATTCATAGTTTTGATGCCTTCAGTGTGAATGTACAATTTTCATAGTCAAGAAAATACAGAAAAATCTTTAAATGAGGTGTGTCCAAACTTTTGGTCTGTACTGTATGCCGGAGTGCAATTGGTGGAACTTACTGGTATATGATTGTACAGATCCACTAGGTCAGGTAGTAGGTCTGGCCACTGATTTCTCTCCTCAAGTGGTATGGTCTTTAGCAGGTCGATGATGATGTTGTTCATCTTTTCGCAGAGACCGTTAGTTTGTGGGTGGTACGGTGTAGTTCTTATCTTCTTACACCCGTAGAGATGGCAGAACTCCTTGAACAACTCAGCCTCAAAGGCCGGGCCTTGGTCCGTCAGTACCTGCTCAGGATATCCATGGGGTCTACAGAAATATGCTTGGAACATCTTTGCTGCTGTCTCTGCCATCAGGTCTTTGACGGGGGCGACCACCAGGAAACGTGAGTAGTGATCCACCATGGTCAGAGCATTCGAGTACCCTGACCTACTGGGGGACAGCTTGACATGGTCCAGGGCCACGATCTCCAGGGGCCGAGTCGTCTTGATGGGTTGCAGGGGTGCCTTCTGGCTGCTGTAGTCTTTTCTTCTAAGGCCGCAGGGTCCACAGTCTCGGCACCACCGTTCAATGGAGCTGCGCATTCCTACCCAGTAGAATCGACACTTCAGCAGGGTCTCTAGCTTTTTCCAGCCAAAGTGCCCCGCCTGATCGTGGTAAGCTTCTAATACCATCTGGATGTCTGTCTTCGGGACCACTATCTGCCATACCATCTCATGGGTTTTTGGATTGACGTACCTCCGGCACAGCTTCTCACGGTAGATAAGCAGCCGGCTTCTCTCGTTCCACAGCTGCTTTGCTTGCAGAGACGCTTCCTTCTCCAGGGAGGCACCCTCTTGGGTTATCAGCTCCTTGATGCGGCTGACAACCCGGTCACTGTCCTGGGTCTCTTTCCAGCTGTGGTGAGGCAGGGGATTTAACGTCGTTCCATGCTGCCTCCTAGAGGCTCGTTGCTCGTGGATCATCCCATTCCGGTGAAAGGTAGGTAGCTCTATCTCTTCCAGGTCATCCACTTCTTCTTCTGTGTCTGACTGGTGAGGCATCCTGGACAGGGCATCGGCGTTGGCGTTCTTGCGGCCCGCCCAGTATTTAATTGTAAACTGGTAATTTGACAGCTGAGCCATCCATCGTTGTTCCAGTGCCCCGAGCTTAATATATATGGGTCAATGTTAGAACTCTCCTGTTAGGTTTTTTCTATCTTGCTGGCCACATGACCTTTTTTGCTGATCAAAGGTCTAATGATGTCATTAATAAGATTCTGAAAAAATGCTGGAGCATTGGTAAGACCAAAAGGCATAACCAGGTTCTCAAAATGACCCACAGGAGTGTTAAAAGCAGTCTTCCATTCATCACCCTCCTTCATGCGCAACAAATTGTATGCCCCCCGGAGATCAATTTTAGAGAACCACTTGGCCCTCACTAACTGGTTAAACAAATCAGGAATCAATGGCAGTGGGTAAGGATAGCGTACAGTAATTTTATTAATCTCACGAAAATCCAGACAAGGACGTAAACCGCCGTCCTTTTTTTTAACAAAAAAAAATCCAACAGCCACAGGAGACTTGGAAGGCCTAATGTGACCGGCGGCCAAGCTTGTCTGTATGTATTCCTCCAAAGCCTTTCTCTCAGGAATAGTAAGATTAAATAAACGACTTTTAGGAAGAGTCGCTCCAGGGACAAATTCAAAGGTACAATCATAGTCTCTATGGGGAGGCAAAATTTGTGACTCCTCCTCAGAAAAAACTCTCCAAAAATCCTGAATAGGTACAGGTAATTCCCCTTTTTCCACCGCAGCAATACGTCCGTTACAACACTTGTTATAACACTTAGGGCTCTAGGACTTAATTTCATTGGTAGACCAATCCAGTACAGGATTGTGCAATTTTAACCAGGGTAACCCCAAAATAACTGGAGAAGGCAAATTATTTAATACCAGCAAATCCAAATTTTCTTGGTGAATACCATTAATAGTGAGGGGAAATTCACAGACCTTGTGAGTAACACTCTTCAAGGGGGAGCCATCGACAGAAACCACAGCAATAGGGGATGACAAAGGTTTGGGTTTTAATTTAAATTTTTCCAAGAATCCCCCATCAATCACATTCAGAGTAGAACCACAATCCACAAATATCCGAAATTCAATTAATTCTTCCTGAGCAGCAATAGTAGCAGAAAGAAATACCCCCTTAGTATTTAAACAGGCAATACGGGCGTAACTGACCTTTTTTTTTTCTTTGTTCATACGAAGCACACAGTTCTTAATAAAATGGTCAGATTTCCCGCAATAAAAGCACAAACCTTCAGAAGATCTGCGGTCTTTTTCCTGAGAGCGGGGTGCCTTCACCCCAATCTCCATCGGCTCTTCAATGTCAGTACAGACCCTCTCAAGACTCGGAGCTGACATGGCAGAGGATTTACTCTCTTTAACCCTTGCACGCAGTCTCCTGTCCACCCGTATAGCTAATTGCATTGCCTCCTGCAAGTTTCCAGGTGTGGGATAAGCAATCAGCAAATCCTTAACCCTTTCACCTAGCCCCGCAAGAAACAAACTTTTCAAAGCTGAATCGTTCCACCCCACCTGGGCAGACCACCGACGGAAGTGAGAACAATATTTTTCCACATTACCTGATCCCTGCCTCAAACGTCTCAATTCAGTCTCAGCTGATGAGACACGATCAGGATCATCATACAACAAACCCAAAGCAGAAAAAAAACTATCCACTGATCTAAAGCATGGATCACTAGGTTGGAGAGAAAAGGCCCATCCCTGAGGTTCTTTGACATTATGAACCCTATGCGCTGTGATTCATCACCAGAGGATCTGGGTCACAAACGAAAATACAACAAACAAGCATTTTTAAAGGAAAAAAAATCTTCTTGATCACCAAAAAATAAATCAGGCAAACGTACCTTTGGCTCCACAAAATGTGCTCCAGAACAGCTACTCACGTGTTGTTGGAGCTCGGCCACCTCCAGAGAGAGTCCCTGCAGGCATTGAGCCAAATCCTGAACCGACACCATGATGGAAACTGGAAGTCTTTCCTTAGAGATATTTTTGGGCTGGACTTACTGTTATGATCTGCTACAAGCACTAAGGAAAGAAAGGAGATCTGTCCCTACAATAGAACTAAGCTAGATCCCTACGATGTAACGGGGAACCTGATCCTGCGATCAGACCCGCTAAAGTCCTCGGCTAGTCTGTACGAAGACCTATAGATGCAAGGGAGGGATCCATACAAGAACTAGGGACTGGCATAAATTTGGACACCTCCTAGCAGAAATTGTAGCAGTAGAAGACAAACACACAACATAGAACATAAAGGTCCGAAGACCTAGCTAAACTGACTGAGAAAGGTAACTAAGCACCAGGCTAACTTAAGAGTAGAAATTACAATGAAGTCCAGCAAGGTCAGGAGGGCGGAGCAGGATAAAATAGGCAAAAAAGGTCATGTGACCAGCAAGATAGGAAAAACCTAACAGGAGAGTTCTAACAGTCAAGGGGTTGTTATCAGTGAAGGCAGTGAAGTTACTGGAGGCTAGATAGTGCTTGAACCTTTCAGTGATGGCCCAGACCAAGGCCAGGAACTCTAACTTAAAGCTGCTATAGTTCTCTGGGTTCCTCTCAGTCGGGCGGAGCTTCCTGCTTGCGTATGCGATCACTTTCTCTTGGCCATTCTGCTTCTGACTTAAGACAGCACCCAGTCCTTCATTGCTGGCATCAGTATACAGCAGGAACGGTTGGCTGTAGTCAGGGTAGGCTAGGATCTCATCGCCTGTCAGGATCTCCTTCATCTTCTGAAACGACTCGGCTTGCTCCTTACCCCAGTGGAATGGGGGATTTCTGCCTTTGGGGGACTGCCCTACCAGGAGGTCTTGCAGAGGAGCTGCTTTCTTGGTGTAGTCTTTTACAAACCTCCGGTAGTATCCTACTAGTCCCAAAATCTGACGTACCTCCTTGAGGTTCTTCGGCTCCGACCACTTCTGGATGGCTGTGACTTTCTCAAGGTCTGGTGCTACCCCTTCCGGACTGACAATGTGCCCCAGGTATTGTACCTTTCTCTTGAGCAGGAGGCACTTTGAGGGCTTCAACTTCATCCCGTACTGGGACAGTGACTCAAATACCTCTGCCAGGTGTTTCAAGTGGTCCTCGTACGTTCTGGAGTACACTATTACATCGTCCAGGTAAAGTAACACAGTCTCGAAGTTGCGGTGTCCCAGGCAGCACTCCATCAACCTCTGGAACGTTCCGGGGGCATTGCAGAGCCCAAACGGCATACTGTTGAACTCGCAGAGTCCCATCGGGGTAGTGAAGGCCGTCTTCTCCCGATCCTCCTCAGCCACAGCTACTTGCCAGTACCCACTAGTGAGGTCAAGGGTGGAAAAGTAATTTGCAGACTTTAAGGCAGCTATAGGGACTCCTCTATGCGTGGTAAAGGGTATGCATCTTTATGTGTAATGCGATTTACTTGACGGTAATCTACACACATTCTCATGCTCCCGTCCTTTTTCCTAACTAGCACTAGGGGAGCTGCCCAGGGACTACAACTATCCCTTATTACTCCTGCCTTCCTCATGTCCTGCAATATTTCCTTGGCCTTCTGGTAGTGAGCTGGTGGTATAGGCCTGTAACGTTCTTTGATTGGGGGATGGTCCCCTGTGGAGATATGATGTTGAACCCCCTTAACCCACCCAAAGTCAAGTGGATGTTTACTGAACACCTGCGCGTATTCCTGAACCACCCAGTGTACACCCTGTTTTTGATGGGCAGGAGTGGTGTTAGTCCCAACATGGAGCTGTTGACACCAATCCTCCACCTGGGTTGCAGGGTCATTATCCTCCACTTCATCTGGCGAGGTTAAGGACTCCGCCTTGTGAATGCAATTGTTATTCACAGCATGTAATTTGGCAACAGTGGCATAACGTGGCAGTCTGACCTCATCTTCCCCACAGTTGGGAAGACAGACGGGCACTCCCCACAGTTGGGAAGACGGACGGGCACCCTCCCATTACGTACATCTACCACCCCCCTGGCGGTTAAGAGCATGGGTCTGTGCTCGGAGCAAAGGGGTTCTACTACCGCCTGGTAGCTCTGTCCTCTAAGACCTATAGCAGCTCTACACCAGATGAGCATTTCACTCATTGGGGGGATGACAATGGGTATTGGGTCCGTCACCCACACGTTAAAGATCTCACCGTCTGTTAACCTTACTTGCTGTTGATACATCAGGACTCGGATCTCCTTCTGCAGTGCCCTCCTCTGTCTTGGTCTGGCAGTGTTGGCTATCTGTTGGAGCAAGAACACAACTTCTCCCAAACAGTTACCAACAATGTTAGTGCCAAGTACCATATACGAATTGGTGTCATCAGGATTAGTCTCTACTACAATTAGCCCCTGGTCCTTCAGCTCCACTCTCCCCACCTTTACAGTCACATTCTTAACCCCCGATTAGGTTAAGGGGAAGTCCGTTTGAGGCGTAAACTGAAAGATTTGGAGCTGGCGGACGTAGGTCGTCCATGGACCAGAACCTCTTGTAGAGGACGTCAGGCATGATGGTTACCTGAGATCCTGTGTCCAGCAGAGCGTGCGTCGGGATCCCGTCCAGAACAATGGACAGGAAATGTCTTCCTCCGACTAACCTGTTGTACCAGTCTGATGGGTCTGGGGAATTTACTCCTGGGTGTCGACCCTCGGCCCCAGGGTTTTCTCGTTTAAAGGACAATTCTGGGCGGTGTGTCCGGTCTTACGGCAGCGGTAGCAGGTAGGGTCCTTCGGCGGACAGCGCTGGTCACTGGTCCTCGTAGAGGATGGTGCTGGCCTCCTACTCCTTCGCATCCAGGGGACATCCTCAGGGCTATCGGCTAACAGGAGTTTCCCTCCTTCCTCGGGCTCCGTCCGCAGCTGCAGAGCACTCAGCACAGTGGTCAGGGTTTTGCTCAACTGACGCACTTCAGAGCGCAGACTGTCCAGTTCTCTAGGGGACGTTGCTGGAACCTTGGCTTCAGCAGCCACTGGGGAAACGGTGGGTGTAGCAGGTACTGGGGTAGCCCCACCCTGGTAACATTGGATGGCATTTGTTTCCAGGGGCTGCAGTCCTTTTATAGCCATGTCCTTAAGACTATCAAAGGTGGCATCTGGATGATCCAGGGACCACCAACGCACAGTCCTGCTCTCCTCTGGAGACCTCAGTCCCCGGACAAACTGGTCCTTCAGCATTTTATTCTCATTTTCTATGCTGGTTGGACTAACCTGTTTCAGAGCCCGCAGGGCCCCCTGTAGACGCCAGGCGTAGTCCCGAACATTGTCCTCCGGCTGTTGGTAACAGTTGTAGAACCTCATCCGGAGGTCTGCCTCAGTAAGATCCTCAAAGCCAGTCTGTAGCTTTTGAAATATTGCGGACACTAACTGCTGGTCTGCGGCCGACCATGTTTCCACTTCCCGTTCCGCAGCACCAGTGAGTTGTCCCAATACAACAGCAGCTCTTTGCTTGCCTGTCATAGAGTACATGTCTAAGATACCGCATATCTTCCGCTTGAATCCAGACAGGGTATCTG
The DNA here is from genome assembly GCF_046119375.1 of Phyllobates terribilis. Classification (NCBI taxonomy): domain Eukaryota; kingdom Metazoa; phylum Chordata; class Amphibia; order Anura; family Dendrobatidae; genus Phyllobates; species Phyllobates terribilis. The sequence continues at coordinate 213,075,479 of NW_027362762.1, forward strand.
GTTTGCCGTTGTACTGGGGGAGCCACTTTGCTCCAGGAATGTACGGTAAAGTTATAGGAATGACAGGGGTTACAGGCGCTGCAGGTGGAGCGGCCGCCTCGGCCTGCCCAGCGTCGGGCGCAGGTTGAACATCAGGGACGTTGGCCGGTATCCCGGCGTTGTGCTGTTCGTCGGACATTCTGGCACCCCCCTAGCTAACCGTGGCCTACCTTTTAGTTTTTTTTCCGGTAGGCCGCAGCTCCGCAGGTGACGGTTGTCTTCAAGACCTTGCGTCGCTTGCGTCCTACGTTAGAGCGCTCAGCGACCTTACAGGACCTGGCACTTCCTGGTTTAACGTCGAGGCGTGGGGCGTGTCCGGGGCTTCACGCTCTTTTACAGGTACGCCCTTAGTTTCCCGTGGTTACGCCCGTCTTCTCACTCGGCGGGCCAACAATGGCAGCAATCTTCACCACAGTTTAAAGTACACAGTTTCTGATTAAAGGCGCACAGTACCCGGTGGCAACGGGCATAACACTTCGTCGTTGCAGCGGGCACGCGATGCTGTTTGTGACGCCAGGAAAGAGATGACTAGCCCAGGGGATGGGGATGACTCGGTGCCCGGGCCTTTGCCTGGCTTTGGGGATGTCTCGGTGGTCGGCTCCCGGGCCCGTACCCTGGGGTCGCTCTTTAAAAAGGGGATAATAAGTTTCTTAGTTTTATAACAGTTCGAGACGCCACCTGTGGCTTGTGGTGAGAATCACCAGCGCTGCGCAGTCCACTGAGGCCGATGATAAGGCAGCACGATGGTATAGCTCCCCACAGGTGGAGCTAGGCCTCAGGGCAGCGTACGGAAAGGGGAATGCAGGACAGGCGAGACCCAGCCGGGTCAGAGCAAGAACGGGGACAGACACGATAGTCACTTCAGTACCTTTTGCTGATGGAAATTCAGGCACGTCCCGGAGCACTGTAGAGTGAAGGGTGCATATCAGGATCCTCCCCAATGAGCGGGTGTAGGGCCTCCTGTTACTTGCCTCTGCGTAGTAAGTTTCTTACCTGCCTGGAGCTAGGCCTAACTTTGTCTCTGTCCTGCGCTGGCTGACCTTGTGGTAGGGCCTTTTCTTTGAGTACACGCTCCTCAGCTTGCGGGGCCTATGTGTCTCCCGGCTCTGTTACGTATCAGCTCTTTAGCGATCCTGGGACTTGTAGTTCTCCAGGGATTCCGGTTATGCCTTACTGGGTCATAGAGATCCCGGCAAGCTTCGGACCCGGTGTCCGGTAAATGCTTCGGGGTGAGCTAGTTAAGCTCCTCTGCCCCCTATGTACTAACTCTCCACTCGTCTTCGGCCTACTCGGGCCCTCACTAGGCTATACACACTAACGGCAGCTTGCCGCACTTCACCGATCTTATGGCGCCGGCACACCTCAAGCTCCGTATTCTGAGCTTCAACTGAGTCTGGACTGTGCTCCACTGCAGGCTGACCTCTCTCAGGCTTCTCTACTGCAGGAACTCTCTCAACAGACTTGGCTCTCTGTCGACTCCAGACTAACTGCTGCCTGGCTCCACCTTCCCTATTTATCTCCCTAACGGGCTCCCTCTGCTGGTCTGAGGTGGAAGGTGGAGATGTCTGAATGTTTATGGGGGCCTCTTGTGGAGGAATCCATCAATGCACTATTCCAGGATCTGTGATACCAAGCGCAGCTGGGCGTCACATATGCACTCTGAATAGGGACAGAAATAAGATAGCCACAAAGGTTAACTTCTTTGTGATCTTAGGTTTTTCCGTTTTTGCGTTTTTGTCTTTTGCTCCCTGTCCTTCCCAGAGCCATAGTTTTTTTAATTTTCAGTTAATATGGCCACGTGAGGACTTGTTTTTTGCAGGACGAGTTGTACTTTTGAAAGACACCATTGATTTTAACATATCGTGTACCGGAAAATGGGAAAAAAATCAAAGTGCAGTGAAATTGCAAAAAACAATGCAATTCCACAATTGTTTTTTTTAATCTTTTACCATCTTCACTAAATGCTAAAACTGACCTGCCACTATGACTCCCCAGATCATTATGAGTTCGGAAGATACCAAACAGGTATAGATTATTTTTTACTAAAGCGGTGAAAAAAAATCTAAAGTTTGCAAAAAAAAAATGGCGCCATTTTCCGAGACCCGTAACATCGCCATTTTTCGGGATCTGGGGCCAGGTGAGGGCTTATTTTTTTGCGCGCCGAGCCGTTGTTATTAATACCATTTTGGGGTAGATACGATCGTTTGATCGCCCGTTATTGCATTTTATTTCAATTTTGCGGCGACCAAAAAACGTAATTCTTGCGTTTTGATTTTTTTTCTCGCTACGCCGTTTACCAATCAGATTAATTATTTTTATATATTGATAGATCTGCCGATTCTGAATGCAGCAATACCAAATATGTGTGTATTTCATTTTTTTTTATTGTTTATTTTGAGTGGGGCAAAGGGGGGGGGTTTGAACTTTTTAAACATTTTTAAAAACATTTTTTTTGACTGGCTTCAATAGTCTCCATTAGAGACTAGAAGCTGCGATCGTCTGATCGCCTGTACTACGCCCAGCGGGGCTTCAGCTCTGCTGTCTGTAGCTAAAATGATCACTTGCGATAAGCGCTGAACGCTGGGTGGCACTCATAGTATCCCGGCAATGACAACCGCAGGGGTCTCCTGCAAACTCCAGGTTGTCATGCCAACCCATCAGCAACCCGCTGTCATGCGACATGGAAGCCGATGGCCGGGACTAGTGACGTGCTTCCGGCGCAGCAATATTAAATGCATTTAACATGTTAGCTGTGGGTGGATCGCGATTCCACCCGTGGCTGTTAGGGGCACATGACAGATGATCAGATCAGCTGTCATGTGCCCGGTAACATGTGGGCTCAGCGGCGAAGCTCGCATGGAGTGCAGGGATATCACTTTGGACGTACTCATATGTCCAAGGTGGTAAAGGGGTTAAACTAGTGAAACTCAGGAGACTTTGTCATCTAGTAAGCCCATTGCTAGAGGCTATGGTGAATCAAGGTTTGAATTAACTTTAACGGGGTTGTCCTATAAGCAACATACACTGTTTGGACAAAAGTATTGGGACACCTACACATTACAGTTACGGGAGCTTTTATGGCATCTCAAACTAAATTCATATAAATTACCATGGAATTGGTCCTTCCTATTCAGTTAAAACAGTTTCCACTCTTCTGGGAAGGCTTTCTACAGATTTTAAAGTGTGTCTGTGGGAATTTTTGTCTATTCAGACAGAAGAGCATTTATGATGATCAACAGGGCTTGACTTGCAATTTCCATTATAGCTCATCCCAAAAATGTTTGATGAGTTTTGCCAAGTTCTTCCACACCAAATTTAACCAACCATGAAACTTGTTTTTATTGAAACAATTAAAAAGATATATAATAAAACACTATCAATACAAGGGAAAACCTCAAAAAATGGGGGGAGAGGTCCCCAGAAGAAGCTAGGGACACATGCAATGGAGCCCTGCTGATTGGTTGAGATTGACGCGATTAGGTAATGTTATGATTTATTGCTTCACTGACACTTTTTCTTCATTGGTATTCTGTCCATTTAAGTGTTGCATTAAAGATTTATAACTAGGCATTAGCTCTTATTAATAGCACTGACACTTTATTTATTCAGACATGTGGGGGTATATTACTCTAATCAGTCTATCCTTTAGCAAATTCGTTTAAATAAGTGAGGATTATGAACAGTGTAACATTTCATATAAATAGCACTTGCACTTTATTACATATACGTGGTCTTGTTCTATCTTGAATATTCATTTATTTATTTTTTTCTCTGGCTCGTACAATATCCTGTCATGTGAACCCCCTTTTTTTAAGTTCTCCCTTGTATTGATAGTCTTTTATTATATTATATATCTTTCTAATTGTTTCAATAAAAAATATATTTTTCAATATTTTTTTGCACACATCTGTTGTATTAACAATGATAGACTGGTACAGAGGGAAGAGGACCCTGCCCTTGCGAGGATACATTCTACAGGATGATTGGGAAGGAGATATTAGGTTGCAGCTGCTCTACTGGTGGTGAGGAGGCAGATTGTAAGCTTTCTTGAAGAGATGGGTTTTCAGGTTACGTCTGAAGGATCTGAATGTGGTGGTTAATCGGACTTGTTGGAGCACAGAATTCCATAGGATGGGGGATATTCGGGTGAAGTCTTGGAGGCGATTGGGTGAGGAACAAATAAGTGTGAAGAAGAGAAGGAGGTCTTGGGAGTGCCAGAGATTACGTAAGGGAATATATCGGGAGAATAGTTCAGAGATGTACAGAGGAGAAAGGTTATGGATGGCTTTATAGGTCAGCTTTATTATCCTGGGATGACAACATGTCTTAAGGTAGTGTTATGGTATTCATAGAAATAGTGTCTCAACCGCCCTACACTCGCAGCCTAGTTATGGAGTCAAAATATGGCCACAGTCTTGCTGAAACAGAATAGAGCCTTCCAGAAAAAGTTCCCACAAAGTTGGAAATGTACAATTGTCCAAAATGTTTTTGACGCGCTCCCTGGGCCAGTGTTGTTTGGGGGATACCCGGAGCCGGATCAGATGGGGGTTGTAGTCTCCGAGTGGCGGTGACCCGGTCCGTGCCCAGGGTGTCAAGCTCAGTGTGTGGCAGTCCTTATAGATGTTACTAGATGTTCTTTTACTACGCCACCCGTTGAATTGCGGTCAATACGGCCGCCGCTGCAGCAGGGTCCGCTGAGGCTGGTGATGTGTGTGCAGCTCAGGTAGTATAACCCCCAACGGGAGGGGTATAGCCTCAGGGGGTCAGTTGCAGAGGATGGTGGTTGTGGAGGTGCAGTGAGGATGGTAATGAGACTCAGAGTCGGGCTGTGCAGTTCAGGGTCTTTACTTACTGCTGTTATGCTGGTCACTCCGGCCTTGAGCGACCGCCCGAGCCGTGCTGCGTCCACCAGGTCCTGGACTCGGTCAACCCCCAGGTGATTCTGGAGCGTGGTCCTGAGCTCCCTTTCTGACTTGTCCTTCTCTCTGGCCTTCCCCACCAGGGATCCACCTAAGTCCGGCTCCCTCGGGCCTTTTGTTGGTAAACCCTTGTCTCTGGGTTCCCTGACCCTATTCTTGGTGTGCCTTCCGGGTGGATTTAGTGGGTGGTCGTGGCAGATCCTGCCCACGACCTCCGGTCTCTGGCTAAGGATTAGGGCCCTCCACCAGCTTGGGATCCGGTACCCTTGTGCCAACTCTTCACCCGCTGATCTAATCTTGGGTTCTTGGAGTTCCCTCTTCTCCCCCTCTGGGTCCTTCTTTCTCCTCTCTCTCTCTCTTGGCCTTGGAGCTGCTCTTCTCCTCTGCTCTCTTCCTCTGACTCTGCAAAAAGACTGACAGACTGACCCTGATCTAAGATGGTTCCCACCTTATATACTCCCTCTATGTGTGAGCTCAGGTGACCAGCACCCAATGAGCTCCTAGCATTACCCAGACTGCTCCCCCTATGTGCCCCTACACTACTGGGATGTTCCACCCCCCTCCCACTCCAGCCAGGGACAGACACTGTCGTACCTGCACATTTCTCTAGTGGGAGTACCATTGGTCTGTCCCCCGGAAATGGGATGTGTGTAGTGCATGCAGCCTACTGAGCTCAGTTCCACACTCCATCCTTACCCGGGAGTGGAATATCACACCTCTGGCTGAGGTGCAATACCCCTGTAGCAGCCGAATCCTCAGGGTGCTACATTTTGACTTGCTGATACATTAAGATTTGCCTTCACAACAACTAAGGTGTCTAGACAATTTGTGCTTGATGCAAAGTCTTCAGTTGTTGAGTGAGCAGAGTGTTGATGACTTTTATGTAATATGTGGTCTGCCACTCATGTCTATGTTGCTGTGGTCCCTAAATACTTCCGGTTTTCCACTAATGGGCCACTTCACTCTTAGTTCCTTTTATACAAAACTGAAATCAGGAAAAAGCGGGAGCTGCTGGATGTCAGTAATGTCTGAAGGAAATGAGAGTGAAGCGACCCATTAGCTGTCACAAATTGGCTGCAGAACTCATGTATTACAACGTCACGGGAGCCTATCGAGACCATGTTGCTGGAATTGCGTCAACAACGGAGGTGAGGTTAAGGTGTCTTGTAGAGAAGGGGTTGACCAAGTAGTGGACAAAAACTTTAAATAAATGTTCAATTTCAGCACGTACAGTTAAAGTTTCTGGTATATATTCTGTATTGATTCCACACAATATTACAGCCACATTTTAACATCCATTTTATGTCTGCAAGAAACAGACGCCCTATAGTTCTATTGAATTGAAAACTGTTCACCATAGGGCTTGGAGGCTTGAGCTTTTAAGCTGCGTATGTGTGCTATGGCCATATAAAACTAGACCAAGTAGCCATAGAAAAGCTATTATGTCTTTTGTGATATAACCCTAAAAAGTCTTTTTTTTCCTATGCTTATGCCACATTTTTAAGATATCTTGGCAGATAGCTGGTAAAGCATGCTGGGGCTTTCGGTTCAGCAAAAGTTTGAAGAGTGACATACTGTCAACCCAGGAGTTCTTTTCTTTTCACATTGAAGGATATAAATTCTAGGTATACATTGTAATGTTCCTGCCATGCAATTACACAAATTATGTGTCCTTTCACCTGTAAAGTCAGTAAACTAGTCAACAATGGAGAGAGAAAATATAGGCTTCAGCTGAAAGCTCAGCTGCTTCGGTGTGCTCTTTTTTCCTTCCTGCAGCATAAAAGTAGCTGTGTAAAATGTGTCAATCAATAAAAGTAATTTGAAATACTATGCTGCATTCAAGGGCTCACTGAAATAGATTGCTTTGGGATCTACAAAAAGCAAAACTGTTCCTACAATGCACATGCCAGGTTCCTGACCTTTCTGAAAACATGATGTGAAATATATACACATAACGTGCAAAAAATGGTGACACCTACAGTAAAAATGGTGTCCACCAACGTTCACCATCTGTAAAGGGAAGTGTCCTAGGTTGTACATGTATATATGTATCTACATGCTAGCCATGCTTGCAGATAAGTATACATGTATATATTGTCCCCCATCTCCTTATGTGTTTCAGTGTTTTGCTCTGTAATTATCTGGTCATTGTTTGTGAACTGATCAGGCCAGGGGGACATGGACAGATTACATTGATGCAGAGTGAACTGTTGTGTAATTCTGTGTGTTCAGAGCGCTGAAAGTTCAGACGAATGACACAGCTTTTCAGCATGAGCTGTACACGAGACAAAATCTATAACAGAGAACCCAATCTTTTGTTTTCTTCTGATTTTTAACGTTTTTCTGTTTGCTTTACAATCTTTGAGCATTTGGGGTGATCTATACCAAGGCATTCTTCCAAAGAAGCATAGTCGTTCTCAAGGGAAAGTCCAGCTGGTCAGGAAAAGGCGTTCCGGAGGTAAAAGGACCTTTTTCAAGCAGCACAGAAGGGACAAAGAGGATGACCGTGATGGCTCCAGGAAGAGTGAGTATGGATTTATCCACCCTGAAATGCTTGGCAAAACACAGTAAATTTAACCCAGTGCACCCCAGTACACCAAAATCTGCAGAATTGCTGTGGTCTGCTCTATTGGAGCAAGCATGTGCTCATGATAGCATGTGTATAGACAGACGGTCTGTTTTGAATAAAACAAGCAAACAGCTCCACATGATAGCAAAACTGATTTGCGTATATGAGGACTCACTGTGTAAGGAAGATCCCCCAAAGTTTCACTGTCAGTGTTGTGTAACAAATTTGCAGAGAGTTTGTGCCTTACAGACACAACTGGCAGAGAATGGTAAATGTGATATGGATAGAGATAAGCAGATCTGCATGCTTGAATCGCAACTGCTTGAGATGAAAAATCATTGTCTTGATATTGGTGCACAGCTGACTCAGTCTGGGGCTGAGATCAAAGCTTTTAAGGACCAGGCAGCAGCTAGTGATGCCATAATCAATCAGTTGAGTGTTGATCTTGATACTAGATCCCAACTGATTACAAATTTGCAAAATATCATCAATGATTATTCAAACATGGTGCCGGCCTTCTCTTTGTCTCTGAGACCAAAGCCAGATTCTCTACCAATTGTGCCCTGTGCAGGGCAAAAAGGGGGGAGTGATGGATCAAATATTTCATCAAATTTTGATCAAATCAATAAATGTAGCGACAAGTGTAAAATAATGAGAAAATGCAAACGTAAAATTGTTAAAAGTGCATCCCTAGTGATGGAACAGTTTAAAATATCCAGACAAATGGAAGTATGTTCTGTTAGGGGCCCTACATCAAGCATGGCATCCATTAGATGTTATGCCTGTGATGGCTCAGGTCATATTGCCAGGTACTGCAAATTGTCAGGTACAAGGAGAGAGAGGAAATATTGCTCTGTTAAATGTTTTAAATGTGGTCACTTTGGACACATTGCAAGGAATTGTCATTGCACAATTAATTGTGAGAAGTCCAGCATGGAGAACAGACATTTACAGAGACAAAATAGTATTTTCTCTCAGTCTCATGTGCCCCACCATGTGCAGATGTGTCAAAATGGCCGACTGCCAGCAAGGGATGAAAGGGTAAATTTTGCTCCCTAGTAAGGCCTTGATTAAACTCAATCAGCAGAGTTTCTAACAGACCTGTACTGTTCTATATGTATACAGTTGTTTTGGCTTATTAGTTTATTTTACTGTTCTGTTGTTTACTAGGTTTGTTCTTTCACAGTTTAAATATATTGTTAGACCTGTGAGACTCAGACAGGTGGCAGAAAGGCTTTATAGGAGTCTCAATGTGTATGCAATGTATAACAGGATTTGTTAGTATGCTGGTTGCTTTCTGTTTTCTATCAGACCCCCTGTCAAGTAAATGAGGTTTATTTGCTGGTACTTTTATTTTTAGCTCCAGTTTTTCCATAGGATTCATAAGGTTAAGAGTAGCACAGATCGCAGGAATGTGTATTTTATTTTTTTTGTTTTCATTTGGTAATAGTCACATCCATGGATGAGCTGGTTTTGCTGCATGGACTAAGATAGGTAGAAAGGTGTGGATAGGTATATATTGTGCACCTAGGCCTTGAAGTTCCAGCTGGTTGCGGTTGCCTACATATCTTAATCGGTAGTATGTGGCAACGGGGAGTACCAAACCCAGGGATGGGCAGTTTCATGATGAGGCATGAGGCTAGCAAACTAGGATGTTACTCCAGAAATCCTGAATTAGTTCAAGCCAACTATACACAATGAGCCTTTGTCTCTGTGTAGTCTGTTTGAAGCTATGTATAAGGAGAATAAGTAGCTGCGAAGGCTGTGTGTTACTCTTTTGTATTGTGAAAAACTGGAAGGGGTGTCTGTATGGTAATCAGAAGAAATTGACTAGGAGCATACTAAAGAAAAATTGCATTCATTTTGTGGGGTTCAAGAGAGTCAAGGAATTGCCTATGCAATAGGAACTTGCTAGGCAGCTCAAGAAAGGTTAACAGGGGGAGGCCACCCTGAAGGAACAGGAGTTTGATGGGACAGGGAAGATCAAAATAAGGGAGGTTATCCAGTGTCAGGATGTTGAATAACTGCACCGGGAGAACTCCCAGGAGTGTATTGTTCCCTTAATCCCATTTTAGGTATCGATGTAGAAAAGCATAGTTCTGAAGAACACCTATCACTCCTGAGAGAAGTCTTGACCTTCACCCAGATACCCCTGAGAGATGCCAGAAGACCCCTCTTGTGTTTGTCACAGAGCTGAAACATCTCCTCTCATATTTTAGCCATGAGGAGGAGACTGTAATAAAGCCCCAAAGCTGCCTCTTCCTGTCATTGCCTCCTGGTTGTAATCTTATATACTGGACTGTTTCTGATTTGCAGGAGGATCAAAAGACTGTCTGCCCAACTGCACAGAAGTCAGGCTGAGCACCATGAGCTCAGCCAGAGACGAGGGTTAAGGACATAAGACAAACACAGTCCTTTACCCCAAATCCAATATATATTGTGTATATATAATTTAATGTAAATTTGAGTTTACTGTATACAGAAATTCCATATGTGTACATATAGACACTTTAGGTGTAAATGCAGAACTACCTGTGCATGGACATACTCAGTCCACAGTAAGTGTGTTCATGTAACGGTGTTCATGCATTTGCAGCCGGTAGTTACTCCAATTGCACATGGGTCAATGATCTGCATGTGCTCTATGGATCAGTTAGAATACATGCTATTTTAGCTCAAGTCTCTATATGCATTCAAACCAAAAGCTTATTTTGGAATGGAATTGTAATGTGTGTTCTGTGTGAATTGGGGACTAGAGTTAGGTTTCTCTAGGGACAGGTCCCCTCACTTTATAAGGTATTTGCCACTTCAACCCTTGCTATTGTGAAGTTCGTAAGGGATGGATTGAATGCCTGTTAGAATCAGACGGTGTTTCTCCCCGCAGTCTACTTAGGTATTGTGACATCACTCCCTACTAGAGAAATTCTGACCTGCCTAGAAAAGAGCTGCTTATCTATCCATGGAAGAAACTCATCAACGATCTTCAATCAAGACTACAGGAAAAGTGCCTGATGAAAGTCGTGCCTGAGGGATGTCGTGCCTCTACTGAAAGACCACGATTGACCGTACCCCAAAAAGAAGGAGGTGCTCAAAGAAACCATGTGGTGAGGCCCAACTACAGACTGTGACACCCAGCAGTCTCATCACGCCAGGAGTACTCATAACCCTGCAGAAGCTAGCTGCGGGAGAGGAATAGAAAGACTGGCAGTGTGAGGGGTGTACACAGGATAGTGACTTGGGCCAACCTATACACTGAGGGTAAAGCCATTCCAGAGTCTGACCAGCAAGACGACTTTGGGATAGGCAAATACCTGAAGACTAGCAACGACATGACCACAGCAAAAAGACTTTAACAACAAAAAGACTTTGATTAAAGATCCAAGAAAGAAGCAGAGTGTATTCAGTGGAGGGATACGTTGGATTACGGTGAAAGGCAGGGAAGAGTTGATGGCCGTAATGGCTGATGTCTAGGTACCTAAGTGCAGTATTATACTGTACTTCATTCCATCCTGAACTGTCACAACTTATTTTGGATTTGAGTAGGCAAATAAATCCCAGTACAACACTTCCCTCAAATTTCATTGTCGTGTTCTCGACAACAGGGGGATTATAAAGGGAAGTGTCCTAGGTTGTACATGTATATATGTATCTACATGCTAGCCATGCTTGCAGATAAGTATACATGTATATATTGGCCCCCATCTCCTTATGTGTTTCAGTCTGTTTGCTGCTGTTGGGGGCAGGATCAACAAAATGTCCAGCCATGTACTAAAACAGGTTTTGCGGGTATGGTTGGACATGAACAAAGACCTTAGCCAGTGGGCGGGGAATAATACCTCATTTCCTGTGCTGGACTTAAAACCCCAGAGCACTCATGTGCTAGCTCTCTGTTGGACTGTTGGAGAGATGGACACAACACATGGCTGAGTATCTCTCTTCCCTTGTAACTTCTTTGCTTACTAGCCCTACATACCCTGTACTAACCCTACTAGATATTGATATCCTTGTATCTGTATATATATAGGGAAAGTTAGTATAGTTGGGTGGGCTGATATTGCATGAGTGATTAGGAAACGTGGGTGGAAAATATATTAGGTAATTGGGAATTGTATATCCATTTTGTGTACTGTGTTAGTGTGATAAATAGTAGTATATTAACTGTAGACTTTTGTGTAATAAATACCTTTTATTAGCACACGGTTTTGTCTCAGTTGGTATATAGTAGAAGGCACAGATAACGTTAGTGGATATTAATTATTAATAGTCAAGTTTGATGTTAATAGTTAATATCGGACCTCAATAGAGGTGTAGGAGAGCTCCCCCATTAATAACTGATATTTTTGTAGGGAAATCTCGTCCTTTTACACCATCCAACTTGACGGAACTGGAGAGGATCTGTGGCGCCCCTGAGGGTTCGGTCGCCACAGAGGTACTGCACCTCACCCAGAGGTGTGGTGTCTCCCTTTCTCTCAGGTAAGGAGGGTGTGCTGCACGGAACCCCAACACCTACATCCAACACTACACTACCCCAGGCCAGCAGGAGGAGCAAGACGCAATTTGGTTTTCTGCTAAGCTCTGACCCTGGCTGGGGTGGGGGGAACCCAAAGTTAGGGGGAACCAGTAGTGGATGTGGGTGGAGGAAGAAGTTCATGGGAGCACTTGTACAGTAAAGATATAAAATAGGGAAGCCATCTTAGGGTGGCAGTCTAGTAGTTGGTGAACAACTTGGGAGCAGAGGCTCTCTAGGAGCTCTGCTCCATTTCAAGGGGCCCAGGACTGAGGCCCAGGAGGGGAGCAGGGAGTAGGCTCCGATCTACTGAAGGGATCCTAGGGGGTACAGCGAGTGCAGGCGGCACCCGTACACCCCAAACCTGCCAGGTGTCAGGAGGATCTAGGCCGCAAGAAGGGGACAGGCCCCTGGCCCAGTCGTTCAGCTTCAAGCCTCGGCTGGAAAAACCGGAGGCTTCTGACTTCTATAGCAGAAGCCAAACTCTCACTTCAATCCAAAGTAAGGTCGAGCAGGTCTGAGCAACTCCGACGGACAGGGGGGACCTCGCAGCACCCGAATAGGATCCACAGCGAGAAGCGCAGGGCAGGAGGGAGTAAAGACCCAGCGTGAAGTCGGTCTAGGAAGGTACATTTGAAAGTGGGGTTCTGCCAGGTACACCCGAGCTGACTGAGGAAGGACCGAACCCCTGCCTGGTGAACGCAGTGCGACGCAGGAGGCTTGCACCAGTACTGTACACCTGAGGATCTTGAACAGAACTGTGAGTAAACTCGGATGACTGCACTGAACTGCCTCCGCTCCTTCATTTCGCCGGTACCTTTTCCCTCCCTGCACTACAATGCCCAGCGCACCTCCTCCATCTTTTCTTACACTGCCCTGAGGCCTGCTCCACCTGTGGGGAGCTGTTCCATCATTTGCTGCCCTAACATCTGCCTCAGAGGACTGTTGCAGCGCTGGTGATCCTCACCAGACACCACAGGTGGCGTCACGAATAATTCCAAAAACCACAAATAATAGAAGTTTCCCCTTTTCACTGACCGCCCTGGGTCACGGACCGGGCCAGCCACCGTGATTTCCCCCGGCAACCAGAGGCCCGGCTGCCGAGTACCCCACGGCCCTGGGGGCGAGTCAGATCTGCAAGGAAGAATAGCAGAGGATCCCCAAATCCAGGTGTGAAAAACTTGTTGCATGATTCCCAAGAAGACTCATGGCTGTACTAGCTCAAAAGGGTGCTTCTACTCAATACTGAGCAAAAGGTCTGAATACTTATGACCATGTGATATTTCAGTTTTTCTTTTTTAATAAATTTGCAAAACTTTCTACATTTCTGTTTTTTTTTTCAGTCAAGATGGGGTGCAGAGTGTACTTTAATGAGAAAAAAAATTAACTTTTTAGAATTTACCAAATGGCTGCTATGAAACAAAGAGTGAAAAATTTAAAGGGGTCTGAATACTTTCCATACCCACTGTGTATAACAGTTGTGTCAGATTTCCCATTGGAGGGGAAATTGTTCATTCCAAAAGTTCCATTTATTATAATATTTGTGTAAAGAGTTGTTTATTTTGGCATTAATATATTTTTATAAATTGTGTAGAGATACTTTAGCTATAATTCCAGAGATCGAAGGTATAGTGGAAGTTCTCCAATTAGACGCGATTACATTTTTGACAACTAGGAAAATGTGTATGATTAGATGTCTCAAATTTTTTTGGAATGAACTCTGTGCCTAAAGATAGAAGTGCGAGATTTGGGGTGATTATCATTTTTTGCTGAGTGATTCTATAAATCAATAAGGAGATATCTTTCCACATATTATCTAGAATTGGACAGTTCCAAAAACTGTGAAACACATCCCCTTTAAGCCCGCAACCACGCCAACACATAGGGGATTGATCTTTATAGGCTAATTGGGTAATTTACTGGGAGTTAGATACCATCTTGTAATGATTTTAAAATGGTATTCATGTAAGTTCAAACAAAGATTAGATGAATAGGTAAGACTAAGACTATTTTTTAAAACATTCTTTGCAGCATTTTTTTTCCACACCTGTCTAAAACTTTTGCTCAGTATTGTATGTGGTTTTAATCATGTCTGAATAAAGAACGGAACATTTTTACAACAGGTATTGGAATTTTGGCTACTTTTCCCATCACATCAGTTCAACTTGTTAAATGCTGCTTTCAAGCGTGACAACAGCATTTAAAAGCCTCCAATATGGCCAGCGTCATATTCATCCAATATAGAAAAAGTGTCTTTCTCATATCATCATTAGAGATGAGCGTTGTTTGACTCGAACTGTTCGCCAATCTCAAATTCGAGCTGTTTTGGGCGGTGTTCGAGCCGTTCGGCGAACACGAACGATTTGAAAAAAATTCGGCTGTTCGAGGTTATGTTCGATAACTGTTCGTACACCAAAATCATAACTGGATTTTTTCTCAGTTATGATGAAAATTAATGTTAATACACAGTTTGAGTGTACAGCGGGGTGGGGGGAGGGGCAGGGGATGGATCTCTGCAGGAATAATGAAGATCTCCATTTTTTTGCTCTCTTTCCCGCATTTACAGTGGGGAGGTGCAATCTGTCAGCCTATCAGCAGCGCACACACGGAGCGAAGTGCTTTTTTTCACACAAGCAAGAGCATGTGTCATTGGCAGTGTATGTCACATGTCCTTGCCCTATAAGACCCAGCCATTTTCCCCGTCGCCACCATTTTCTCACTGCTGCAGCTGCATGTTAGACGGCACTGCTGTTGCTGTGTGCGCTATACCTTGTTAATTTCAAGCCAATTTTCGCACAACTCTACAGATAGCTTGGGAGTAGGGAATAGTTGTGATTGCAGTCCTTTTAAGGACTAGGTTACAGCATTTCCTACGACTTTTATCAGGCAGGTCTGTGCTCTTAAATAGATAGGTTGTGGGAGTAAAGACTAATTGTAATTGCAGTCCTTTTCAGGACTAAGTTACATCAGTTCCTATCAGTTTTTGCCAGGCAGGTCTGTGCCAGTGCTGTGCAAGTTTTTTTCACAGCATTTGGCTAAATCTAGCAAAGCTAATCCTTTTTGGCCTATTGCAGAGTGTGTTAGTCAGTGGAGTAGCCTATCTGTGTTGCAAGCTACACCACCTGTGTATAGAATACCATTTTTTTTACTGCACCTAGTGTAGTAAAACCTTTTGGGCATAGCATCATTCTATTAGTCCATCTATACTGACCTCCATAAGGTTGCAAATTGAACATAATTTTTTTCTGCATCTAGCTCTGAAAAAAATATTTGGCCTTCTAGCTGTGTGTGGGACTTGTTCTATTAGTCCATCTATACTGACCTCCATCAGGTTGCAAACTGAATATAATTTTTTTCTGCATCTAGCTCTGAAAAAATATTGGGCCTTCTAGCAGTGTGTGGGACTTGTTCTATAAGTCCATCTATACTGACCTCCATCAGGTTGCAAATTCAAAATAATTTTTTGTCTGCATCTAGCTCTGAAAAATATTTGGCCTTCTAGCAGTGTGTGGGACTTGTTCTATTAGTCCATCTATACTGACCTCCATCAGGTTGCAAATTCAAAATAATTTTTATCTGCATCTAGCTCTGAAAAAATATTTGGCCTTCTAGCAGTGTGTGGGACTTGTTCTATTAGTCCATCTATACTGACCTCCATCAGGTTGCAAATTAAAAATAATTTTTATCTGCATCTAGCTCTGAAAAAATATTTGGCCTTCTAGCAGTGTGTGGGACTTGTTCTATTAGTCCATCTATACTGACCTCCATCAGGTTGCAAACTGAATATAATTTTTTTCTGCATCTACCTCTGAAAAAATATTTGGCCTTCTAGCTGTGTGTGGGACTTGTTCTATTAGTCCATCTATACTGACCTCCATCAGGTTGCAAATTCAAAATAATTTTTATCTGCATCTAGCTCTGAAAAAATATTTGGCCTTCTAGCAGTGTGTGGGACTTGTTCTATTAGTCCATCTATACTGACCTCCATCAGGTTGCAAATTAAAAATAATTTTTATCTGCATGCAGCTCTGAAAAAATATTTGGCCTTCTAGCAGTGTGTGGGACTTGTTCTATTAGTCCATCTATACTGACCTCCATCAGGTTGCAAATTAAAAATAATTTTTATCTGCATGCAGCTCTGAAAAAATATTTGGCCTTCTAGCAGTGTGTGGGACTTGTTCTATTAGTCCATCTATACTGACCTCCATCAGGTTGCAAACTGAATATAATTTTTTTCTGCATCTACCTCGGAAAAAATATTTGGGCTTCTAGCTGTGTGTGCGACTTGTTCTATTAGTCCATCTATACTGACCTCCATCAGGTTGCAAATTGAATATAATATTTTTCTGCATCTAGCTCTGAAAAAATATTTGGCCTTCTAGCAGTGTGTGGGACTTGTTCTATTAGTCCATCTATACTGACCTCCATCAGGTTGCAAATTAAAAATAATTTTTATCTGCATCTAGCTCTGAAAAAATATTTGGCCTTCTAGCAGTGTGTGGGACTTGTTCTATTAATCCATCTATACTGACCTCCATCAGGTTGCAAATTCAAAATAATTTTTATCTGCATCTAGCTCTGAAAAAATATTTGGCCTTCTAGCAGTGTGTGGGACTTGTTCTATTAGTCCATCTATACTGACCTCCATCAGGTTGCAAATTAAAAATAATTTTTATCTGCATGCAGCTCTGAAAAAATATTTGGCCTTCTAGCAGTGTGTGGGACTTGTTCTATTAGTCCATCTATACTGACCTCCATCAGGTTGCAAATTAAAAATAATTTTTATCTGCATGCAGCTCTGAAAAAATATTTGGCCTTCTAGCAGTGTGTGGGACTTGTTCTATTAGTCCATCTATACTGACCTCCATCAGGTTGCAAACTGAATATAATTTTTTTCTGCATCTACCTCGGAAAAAATATTTGGGCTTCTAGCTGTGTGTGGGACTTGTTCTATTAGTCCATCTATACTGACCTCCATCAGGTTGCAAATTGAATATAATATTTTTCTGCATCTAGCTCTGAAAAAATATTTGGCCTTCTAGCAGTGTGTGGGACTTGTTCTATTAGTCCATCTATACTGACCTCCATCAGGTTGCAAATTCTAAATAATTTTTATCTGCATCTAGCTCTGAAAAAATATTTGGCCTTCTAGCAGTGTGTGGGACTTGTTCTATTAATCCATCTATACTGACCTCCATCAGGTTGCAAATTCAAAATAATTTTTATCTGCATCTAGCTCTGAAAAAATATTTGGCCTTCTAGCAGTGTGTGGGACTTGTTCTATTAGTCCATCTATACTGACCTCCATCAGGTTGCAAATTAAAAATAATTTTTATCTGCATGCAGCTCTGAAAAAATATTTGGCCTTCTAGCAGTGTGTGGGACTTGTTCTATTAGTCCATCTATACTGACCTCCATCAGGTTGCAAATTAAAAATAATTTTTATCTGCATGCAGCTCTGAAAAAATATTTGGCCTTCTAGCAGTGTGTGGGACTTGTTCTATTAGTCCATCTATACTGACCTCCATCAGGTTGCAAACTGAATATAATTTTTTTCTGCATCTACCTCGGAAAAAATATTTGGGCTTCTAGCTGTGTGTGGGACTTGTTCTATTAGTCCATCTATACTGACCTCCATCAGGTTGCAAATTGAATATAATATTTTTCTGCATCTAGCTCTGAAAAAATATTTGGCCTTCTAGCAGTGTGTGGGACTTGTTCTATTAGTCCATCTATACTGACCTCCATCAGGTTGCAAATTCTAAATAATTTTTATCTGCATCTAGCTCTGAAAAAATATTTGGCCTTCTAGCAGTGTGTGGGACTTGTTCTATTAATCCATCTATACTGACCTCCATCAGGTTGCAAATTAAAAATAATTTTTATCTGCATCTAACTCTGAAAAAATATTTGGCCTTCTAGCAGTGTGTGGGACTTGTTCTATTAGTCCATCTATACTGACCTCCATCAGGTTGCAAACTGAATATAATTTTTTTCTGCATCTACCTCTGAAAAAATATTTGGGCTTCTAGCTGTGCGTGGGACTTGTTCTATTAGTCCATCTATACTGACCTCCATCAGGTTGCAAATTAAAAATAATTTTTATCTGCATCTAGTTCTGAAAAAATATTTGGCCTTCTAGCAGTGTGTGGGACTTGTTCTATTAGTCCATCTATACTGACCTCCATCAGCTTGCAAATTGAATATAATATTTTTCTGCATCTACCTCTGAAAAAATATTTGGGCTTCTAGCTGTGTGTGGGACTTGTTCTATTAGTCCATCTATACTGACCTCCATCAGGTTGCAAATTGAATATAATATTTTTCTGCATCTAGCTCTGAAAAAATATTTGGCCTTCTAGCAGTGTGTGGGACTTGTTCTATTAGTCCATCTATACTGACCTCCATCAGGTTGCAAATTCAAAATAATTTTTATCTGCATCTAGCTCTGAAAAAAAATTTGGCCTTCTAGCAGTGTGTGGGACTTGTTCTATTGGTCCATCTATACTGACCTCCATCAGGTTGCAAACTGAATATAATTTTTTTCTGCATCTACCTCTGAAAAAATATTTGGGCTTCTAGCTGTGTGTGGTACTTGTTCTATTAGTCCATCTATACTGACCTCCATCAGGTTGCAAATTGAATACAATATTTTTCTGCATTTAGCTCTGAAAAAATATTTGGGCTTCTAGCTGTGTGTGGGACTTGTTCTATTAGTCCATCTATACTGACCTCCATCAGGTTGCAAATTGAATATAATATTTTTCTGCATCTAGCTCTGAAAAAATATTTGGCCTTCTTGCAGTGTGTGGGACTTGTTCTATTAGTCCATCTATACTGACCTCCATCAAGTTGCAAACTGAATATAATTTTTTTTTGCATCTACCTCTGAAAAAATATTTGGGCTTCTAGCTGTGTGTGGGACTTGTTCTGTTAGTCCATCTATACTGACCTCCATCAGGTTGCAAATTGAATATAATTTTTTTCTGCATCTAGCTCTGAAAAAATATTTGGCCTTCTAGCAGTGTGTGGGACTTGTTCTATTAATCCATCTATACTGACCTCCATCAGGTTGCAAATTCAAAATAATTTTTTGTCTGCATCTAGCTCTGAAAAAATATTTGGCCTTCTAGCTGTCCGTGGGACTTGTTCTATTAGTCCATCTATACTGACCTCCATCAGGTTGCAAATTGAATATAATTTTTTTCTGCATCTAGCTCTGAAAAAATATTTGGCCTTCTAGCAGTGTGTGGGACTTGTTCTATTAATCCATCTATACTGACCTCCATCAGGTTGCAAATTCAAAATAATTTTTTGTCTGCATCTAGCTCTGAAAAAATATTTGGCCTTCTAGCAGTGTGTGGGACTTGTTCTATTAGTCCATCTATACTGACCTCCATCAGGTTGCAAATTCAAAATAATTTTTATCTGCATCTAGCTCTGAAAAAATATTTGGCCTTCTAGCAGTGTGTGGGACTTGTTCTATTAGTCCATCAATACTGACCTCCATCAGGTTGCAAATTAAAAATAATTTTTATCTGCATCTAGCTCTGAAAAAATATTTGGCCTTCTAGCAGTGTGTGGGACTTGTTCTATTAGTCCATCTATACTGACCTCCATCAGGTTGCAGATTAAAAATAATTTTTATCTGCATGTAGCTCTGAAAAAATATTTGGCCTTCTAGCAGTGTGTGGGACTCATTGTATTAGGCCATCTATACCAAGCTCCACCAGCTTTTAAATTAATAATAATTTTTAGCTGCATCTAGCCCTGAAAATAATTTTTCTTCCCAATAGTGGTAGCAATAGAAATATGGGGCGTGCTCCTGGCTTACAAAAATATACGCTTCATAACAAAAAACACCAGCCTAGCGCACTGCATTAATAAGATGGCATCATCGTCTCTCCCAGTGCTAGGCCTACTACACAGGCTAGCATTCCTGTGCCTAAAACACAATGTATGGGTCCACGCTAGCCACTATGCTGAGGGGTCTAAAGCTGCTGCTAACGCTTTATAACAATTCCATTGGCAGATTTTCACAGAGCTCTTCCACAACGCCCACCCATCGGGCAACAGTTGCCCACCTTCCCTATGGGATCTAGTGGCGAATAGTTGATGCCATTAATCAGATCGTCAGTTGCCCCGTCGACGTGGCAAGCATACGGTAAGGCATGGGAAGAGTGGACACGACTAGTAGCAGGCAGACTGGTTGACCAATGTGAACAAGCCAGATCACAAGTCACCATAGAATTTCTTCACTATCTAATGATGAGGGGCATATCAGGGGCGTCAGCGCAGCGGTGTCTGACCGGAGTAGCATTTCACTTCCAACTACTGAATTGGGGAGATGTGACAAAGATTCATCATCAGACAATCCATAAAAGGGTGGAAAAGGGGTCAGCCAAGTCAGGAGTGTAGAAGTCCCGTCCCGTGTCACTAAAACTGATTTCTCACATCATATCCCTAACACCATTAACATGACACTCACAATTTGAAGCAACACTACTGTCTACTGCATTTGTGATCGCCTTCTTCGGGGCGCTATGCATAAGCGAATTAGTCCCTCAATCCAAAATTACCACCAGTGGAGGCTTATTACACCAGGACGTAGTCATAGCCAATAATGCAATACGTCTACGCATACACAAATCGAAAACGGTTCCAGCGGGCAGGGGCACTTGGGTACTTCTACAACCCACAAACGGTACACTGAGTCGGGTAACAATAGTAAAAACATATCTAACCATCAGATCACAAACTAATTTCTTCCTATCACACATTGATGGAACGCCATTATCAAGATACCAGTTCCAAGCTATATTTAATAAATGCCTAACATCGTCAGGGAACCACCCCAAAGATTACGGGACACACTCATTCCGCATAGGCGCAGCCACGGAAGCAGCAAGAGCAGGACTGTCAGAAAAGGAAGTTCAGAGGATAGGGAGATGGCGATCCACGTGTTTGGCAAGATACATAAGACCGGACTTGTTATCCTAACGTGGTTTGTTTCTTTTACAGGTGACGCTAAGCCAACAGTGTGGGTGATAGACCACTCGTATATATATTGGGCAGAAAAAAGGGCGAAAGTCCGCCCAGGCGGGAGGAAATTAGAGTTTCATAACACATATTTCAACTGGAGAGGTATTAGAGGCCTGCTATGGCCACAGGTACTAATGGAGGTAATCAAGGTAGGGAGAGAGGCAAGATGTCCGGTCATCTTAGTTATACAGGCCGGGGGAAACAACCTAGGTCATCACAAGAGCGCATAACTAATGGCAATAATGAAACTAGACACTGAGCGCTTCAGAGAATTTTTCACAAAACTAGCTATAGTATGGTCAGAGATTGTGCCGATAGCGGTATGGCAAGGTGCGCGAGACATCACGGCCATCGAACGGACAAGGCGGGTAATAAATATTCGGATGGCAAAATTTAGAAGAGACAGAGGCGGTGTAGTGGTACGACACCGACAACTGGAAGGAGATAAAGCAGGCCTCATACGGCCCGACGGTGTTCACTTAATGGATATTGGACTGGACATATTCCTGTCAGGACTCCAGGACGGAGTGGAACAAGCATTAAGAGTGATGGTTGGGGGTCAGAGTCCTGCATACGAGTACGCAGGATCCTCCGTGGCCTGGAAATAGAAAGGACATGTTGGAGAGTTACACTTGTTGACCAAGTTGCCGGAGTGGAGACCCAGGGCATGCTGCAACAAGCTGAATTATTTTAGAAATAAAATGCCTTTCTAATGGAATGAGTATAAAGAGTTAATAAAGCTGTGACCGATCCTCACCCATCCAGTTGTAAGAGTTACATTATTGTATTGTCAAGGAAAGGGGGACGGTAGGGGGGCTGAGCGTCTGGGTTTGGTTGGGGGTCCCCACAGTCTGCCTAGGCTAGATGCATTTAAAAATTCTTATTAGATACACAGGCGGTGCAGCTTGCTTCGCAGCTGGGCTACTACGCCCAAAGTATTGCCTAGGCTAGATGCAGTTAAAAATTCTACGCTGACTAGCAGACACTGAAGATTTGGAGCAGACCTCTGAGTAAACAGCTCTTCAGACTCAACCATCTGTGTTACCCCAAGCCATAGTGTATGTAGTTTCTTACAGTTAAAAGGGGGGGGGGAGCGACCCAACCCACCTGGAATTGACGATGCCAACGTCACGTAAGACACAGCAAGGGGACTCCAAAAAGAGTCTCCATTTTTTCCCAAAATTGTGGCACAGACACCACTTAACCCTAGAACGCATACCTGGGGCCTCGCAGTCCCGCCCTGTTAATTGTTTTCTATTTTCTGCAAGATTACTTTAGTTAGAATTTTGAAACTCTAGGTATTCTTCATGTATATAGTTGTTTGTCATTTGAGTTTGAGTTATTCCATGTTATTTGCACACGGGCCAAAAAGGCCCCAGGTATATGAAAGTGTAGATTTTTATGGTCATGCGTTCTAGGTTTAAGTGGCATCAATTGCCCCACAGTAGCTTAAAACGGTTGGTGAGGTGATATTACCAAATCCTCAAGCTTTTAGTCTCCCAAGGATAACACAGGGTTAGAAAAGTCCTTGCGAATCCATGATTTGTTCATCTTTATGAACGTGAGTCTGTCTACATTCTCAGTGGACAGCCGCGTGCGCTTATCTGTCAGCACACCATCAGCAGCGCTGAACACACGTTCAGAGAGAACACTGGCTGCAGGGCATGACAAGATCTCCAAGGCGTGAGTGGCGAGCTCCGGCCATTTTTCCAGATTGGAATACCAAAATGAGCAAGGGTCCAGTGACACAGTCATGGCTTCGATGTTCACTTGGAGATACTCCTGCACCATCCTCTCTAGGCATTGACTATGTGTCAGACTTCTTGTCTCCTGTGGCCTTGCAAAGGATGGTCTAAAAAAGTGGTGAAACGATTCCACAAAATTGCTGTTACCAGCAGATACTGTGTTGCTGTTACGGTTTGAGTGATGAAGACTCGACAGTCCCACGGTTGGCAAGTTAGAACTGTGAGATTCACTTCGTGCACCACTGGTGTTTTGTGGACAAAGCACATGTAAAATTCTGCAACAGCGTCTGCAGATACTCCTGCATGCGTCAATCCCTTTTTATGGCAGGAATTATTTCGGCAAATTTACTTTTGTACCGGGGATCTAAGAGTGTGGCAACTCAGTAGTCGGGATTACTTCGAATTCTGCAATCTGAGGGTCATGTTGCATGTAGTGCAGCAAGAAGGCACTCATGTGTCTTGCGCATCCAGGAGGACCAAGTCCTTGTTGTGTTGGTAGCGAGGTAAGAATCATGCTTCCTTCCTCTGCCCTCTCCCCCCAACCTCGCACAACAGAAATGTGATCAAGGTCTCCCTCATCTGATGAGTCTTCCATGCCCATCGCCAGTTCATCCTCCACTTCTTCCTCGGCTCCTGCACCTTCCTCAACAGTTTGGCTGCTACCATGCGCCCTGGTTAATCCCTCTCCCCCACCCTCCCATGCCTGCTGCCTTGGTGCTGCCAACAGTCTGGACCTTGGAGATGTTATCCCTTCCGCATACGACTCCTCCTCTACTTCCTCCACCTCCCCTTGTCCCACCACCTGACTCTGAATTCTGTTTAATGTGTGCTCCAGCATGTAAATCACCGGAATAGTCATGATGATAATGGCATCGTCGTCAGCACTAAACATCTTCGTCGCCATTTCAAAACTGTGCAGAAGGGTGTGTGGCGCCCCTGAGGGTTCAGTCGCCACAGAGTTACTGCATCTCACTCAGAGGTGTGGTATCTCACCCTCAGGTAAGGAAGGCGTATGGCTCGGGACCCTAACACCTGCATCCAACACATACCCGCAGTGGGGGTAGGGCGAGATTGCTCCTAAGGGAGAGCACAGTCCCAGGTCCCTAGCTGGTGGGAGGGTCCTATGTAGTGGGTGCTTAGGGGAGCAGCTTAGGGGAGCACATGACAGGGAGAGTATAAATAGGAAGCCATCTTAGAAAGAGCAAGCCAGTCAGAGGAGGAAAAATGACAGGAGCAGAGGCTCGGCATGAGCTCTGCTCCGGAGGCGGGCCTAGCCTGGTAGGCCCAGGACTGAAGGAGAGAAGAGAGGAGTGGGAGCAGGAACCAAAGGGACCCTAGGGCTACGGGCTGTGCAGAAGGCCACCCGTACTCCCGCTGCTACCAGGAGGTAGATGGGTCAGGCCAGATAAGGGGAAGTGATCCCTCAACTAGAGGAGAAACAGCAAGGCTCAACTAGAAACCGGAGGCTGCAGCATTTCATGTACTGCAGGCAAAAGTCCACACCAGTCTCACTAAGAAGGTAGCCACATAGGACCCAGGGGACGGAACACAAGTCGCCCGCCAAGGCCCGAGGATACCGGATAGAAGTGTCACTGGGTGTGAGGTGCAGGGAGAAGGCCAGAGAAAGGACACACAGAAGGGGTCCTGCTAAGTACTCCGGAGCTATCTGGGGGTGGACTGAGCCCCTCACTGAGTACGCACAGCACGACGGGTGAGATTGCTCTGGTACCTGTAATCTGGACTGCAACAACTGTGAGTAAAGATCTTGGGACTGCATCACACGGACTCTGTGTTCATTACTGACTCCCTGCACTACAACCACCATCATCCACCCACACTGCCCTGAAGCTACACTCTTCCTGTGGTGAGTAATAATACCATTGCTGCAAAACCACCAGATTCAGAGGACTGTTCCGCAGCGGCGGCCCCTTTGGCCGCACTCCACAGGTGGCATAGTCGGACATTATAAAATCCATATATACAAATTACCGTTGGATTGACCGCCCTGGGTCACGGACCGGGTCACCGCCACAGTGACTACAACCCCCAGCGTCTACCGGCCCTGCTCAGGGTACCCCACGGCCCAGGGGGCGCGTCAACTTCATAGGTCCCTGATCTGAGACCACTCCTGCAGCGTGATTTGCCCCACCTCTGGATCTCGTTGGCCCAGGCTATACGTCAGAACGTATTGCACCAGGGCTTGTCGGTGCTGCCACAGTCGCTGCAACATGTGCAGAGTTGAATTCCACCGTGTCGGCACATCGCATTTCAGCCGGTGAACTGGCAGGCCCAACGACTTCAGTAGAGATGTAAGTCGTTGAACTGCGGGATGCGAACGGCGGAAGTGAGCACACAGCGACCGTGCCCTCTGCAGAAGGCCATCTAGTCCGGGATAGTGGGCTAAAAATTTATGGACAACCAGGTTCAACACGTGAGCCATACAAGGCACGTGTGTGACATTGCCCCGGCGAAGGGCCGCACCCAGGTTTGCAGCATTGTCGCACACGGCATTCCCTGGTTGCAGGTCCAGTGGAGACAACCATTCATGAAACTGGGTCTCCAGAGCTGACCACAAGTCCTCAGCTGTGTGACTCACATTTCCCAGACATTTCAAAGTAAACACTGATGCCGTTGAGCCCTGCTGCCAGCATAGTAAGGAGGTGTGCAGGATTCCTTCTGTGCAGTTATAAAGCAGGTGGCATTACCAGACAGGCTTTGGGTGCAGGTAGAGGACCGAGAGGAGGTTGAGGAGGCAGAAGCAGTGGAGGAATTTCGAGATTAAGAGGATTGACGCAAAACTCGTGGGGACGGTAAGACTTGGACAGCAGCCCCTTGTCCTGCTGTCACCATAGTTACCCAGTGCCCAGTCAGCGACATGTAACGCCCCTGTCCATGCCTACTCGTCCAAGTGTCTGTGGTGAAATGCACCCTGTCACACACAGAGTTTCTCAAAGAAGCGGTGATGTTGTGTGCGACATGCTGGTGGAGCGCAGGCACACCTTTCTTTGAGAAGTAGTGCCGACTGGGCATCTGGTACTGGGGCACTGCGACGGACATAAGGTCTCGAAAATCCACTGTGTCCTCCAGGCGGAAAGGCAGCATTTCTGTAGCCAACAGCTTGCAAATGGTGAAATTCAACCTCTTAGCTTTCTCATGGCTAGGAGGAAATGGTCTTTTACTTTTTCACATCTGAGGGACCGAGGGCTGGCTGTTGTGCTTTGACGGGGTTGAGTAGGGTGTCCCCGGCAAACTGCCGGTCTGTGAGGAAGATGCAGGCGGACATGATAGGTTGCCTTGATCCAAAGGTGGTGCTCTCGATGTCAGAGAGCGCTCAACACCAGCAGGTGTTTCCTCTTCCCAATTAACTGACGACCTGCCAATCACACTGGCTATTGCAGGTAAAGAGGTGGCAGGTCTGCGTCCAAAAACATGTGTGACTGCTGTCCCCCCCAGTCACAGAGGATGAAGAGGCCGCGGATGCACAAGATGGGGCAGACGGTGGTTGGCCCAGCCTGCTAGGCCGCATTGTAGCACAGTGAGCTTCCCACTGCAACTTATGCTTCATATCCATGTGACGGTACATGCATGAAGTACTCAAACTATGGATTTTTTTGCCTCTACTTAGTTGGGTCATCCTTATCGATCTGAATAAATGCCCAGGCTATGCAAGGCTTAGAGCTCATGCGACCTGAAGAGCCACTACGACTTGTGGTCAGAGGCAGAGTTGTGGTTGAGGATGCAGTTGTTGACGTGCTTCCAGTACTCCGTCTCTGTCCAGGAAGGCGCAACCTAACCTCGTCGTCAATAGCATCTGTGACGCCCCGCTGCGCTTGGTATCACAGATCCTAGAAGAGTGTATTGATGGAATCCTCCACAAGAGGCCCCCATAAACATTCACACATCTCCACCTTCCACCTCAGACCAGCAGAGGGAGCCCATTAGGGATATAAATAGGGAAGGTGGAGCTAGGCAGTTCAGTTCCTCTGAAGAGTTCCTGCAGTAGAGAAGCCTAAGAGAGGTCAGTCTGCAGTGGAGCTCAGTCTAGTCTAGAGAACTCAGTTAATAGTTCAGCAGTGGAGCACAAGGCTCCTGCTAGCTAGATTCAGGGAGCCCAGATAGAGGTTAAGGTGTGCCGGCGCCATAAGATCGGTGAAGCGCGGCAAGCTGCCGTTAGTGTGTATAGCCTAGTGAGGGCCCGAGTAGGCCGAAGGCAAGTGGCGAGTTAGTACATAAGGGACAGAGGAGCTTAACCAGCTCACCCCGAAGCATTTACCGGACACCGGATCCGAGCTTACCGGGATCTCTATAACCCAGTAAGGCATAACCGGAATCCCTGGAGAACTACAAGTCCCAGGATCGCTAAGGTGCTGATATGTAACAGAGCCAGGAGACGCTTAGGCCCCGCATACTGGGAGCGTGAACTCCAAGAGAAGGCCCTACCACAAGGTCAGCCAGCGCAGGACAGAGACAAAGTTAGGCCTAGCTCCAGGCAGGACAGAAACTTACTACGCAGAGGCAAGAAACAGGAGGCCCTACACCCGCTCATTGGGGATTATCCTGATATGCACCCTTCACCCTACAGTGCTCCGGGATATGCCTGAATTTCCTCCAGTAAAAGGTACTGAAGTGACTACCGTGTCCGTTCCCGTTCTTGCTCTGACACAGCTGGGTCTCGCCTGTCCTGCATTCCCCCTGCATACGCTGCCCTGAGACCTAGCTCCACCTGTGGGGAGCTATACCATCGAGCTGCCTTATCACGGGCCTCAGTGGACTGCTGCAGTGCTGATGCTTCTCACCAGATACCACAGGTGGCATCACGAACTCTTCTAAAATTAACAATTATCCACCCTTTTAAAGAGTGACCCCAGGGTAGGGGCCAGGGAGCCTACCACCGCGACATCCCCAAGGCCAGGCAATGGCCCGGGTGACCTCATCGACTGGCTGACTGTGGGTTGACAGTAAGTGGGATCTCCAACCTTGTCATCATCACCCTGTGTGTTATCACACCCGTCGTCCTCAAAGCCAACCTCTTCCTGCCCTGACCGAAAAGTCAAGTTGTCGCTCCAATCAGGTATTTGAGTCTCATCATCGTCTTCATCATTGACTCCACCAACAGGAGTTACAGTTTGGGAACGAGGGTCTACATTATGCTCAGAACCTTCTTCATCTGGTCCTGGATCCGACTTATAAAGATTCTGGGCATCAGTGCAGATCATTTCCTCATCTGGATTAACAGAAGCTCTGGAGCAGACCTCCGTTTCCCAGGCTATAGTATGAGTAAACAGCTCTGCAGACTCAACCATCTGTGTTACCCCATACTCAGACGGGCAGCTGGAGAATTGGGAGCTGTGAGGAAGCAAGTGCGATTGGGGTGACACCTCTGAGGACTGGAGTATTTGTGATGTTGAAATTGAGGTGGAGGAGAGCCCACTTGAAGGAGCACTTGATATCCGCTGAAGCACCTGCTGTTTTTGTGCCTCATCTGGAATTTGTAGCAATGGGCGTGTCCGTAACAAAGGGATCATATTACATTGTCCACGAAAAGAAGTCGACATGTTAGTTTGGCTGGAAGATGGTCTTTCTTCTGCAGATGTTACTCCCCACCCACCGCGGGGGGGCTCAACCCACCAGCGGACAGGCACCAGTATTGGGAGAGGGGGGCTGGCCGTCAGGGTCCACCGCGGCTCTGGCACAAACCCGGCGACACGGAGGTGGCACGGGCAGGAACGGACTGGCCGTGTCGGCTTCTCACTTTTAGGATTTTAGAAGGGCATGACAGGCCTATATCTGTGTCTCCCCCTCCTTTTAGTCCTCCACCTCTTTTCTTTTCGCATGACTATATGTACTTGTCACTTTTCCATGTGTTAGTTATGTCTTCTGAGCAGTTTGTCAGCTTTTGGACACCTTTGAAGGTGTTTTCTATGTGTTTCTATGTGTTTTTGTTTGCCTGCCATTGGTTTTAACGGTGTTCGAAGGTGTTCGATGAACAGTTCGACGAACAGTTCGGCGAACACAAGGGTGTTCGACGAACCGAACCGAACTCGAACACTACGGGGGTGGCTCAACACTAATCATCATCATAAACAATGTTTCTTTATTAATTCAAAATATCAGAATAACAAAATTATAAAAACTTGTACAGTAAAATTACAGGGAATATGCATGATGCGGAGAAAAAACACCCAGTGGCATTGTGCAATACAAGTTTAGTATCCAGTATGTAGCAGATCATTCAATATCAAGAACAATTGCCTATAAAGATAAAGTTAATAAACAAGTAAAGGTGCATATAACTAGTCCTCCACATGAGGCATGGTTCATCCAATCTCAAGGTGCATATGGCTCCTAACTATGGGTTACAGTAACAATGATATATGTGGAAAAATTGCTAAGTGCAATTCAAGCTTGCTAAATAGGGGGGAGGGTATAACAGAAACAATATATATAATACAAGAAGGAAAAATTATATAAATCAATTAG
Source organism: Phyllobates terribilis (assembly GCF_046119375.1). Taxonomy (NCBI): domain Eukaryota; kingdom Metazoa; phylum Chordata; class Amphibia; order Anura; family Dendrobatidae; genus Phyllobates; species Phyllobates terribilis. The sequence goes on from NW_027362762.1 coordinate 213,104,780, forward strand.
CATCAAGGTTTTTGACTCACAAAGACAACCTACTATAGTGTGTAAAGTAAATGGATACCATGGGCAAGAAAAAAAATGTTTTTGCAGATATTGTGTACAGAATCACAATATATGAGTGCACTGTAAAACATAGACTTTACCATGCAGCATATGCCAGCAGGAGCCCCCTGATGCGTGTTTCGCGTAGATTCCTCAGAACGGGTTAGGTTAGAAAGCTCTTTATCACTAAAGGGCCAAATAGGTTGATCATTGTGGAGCCCATCTGACACCTCGGCAGCGCAATTGTGGTGTGCTGATGGGTTGACCTGGGGCTTCTTAAAGGGAACCTGTCACCAGAAAAAACGCTATTAACCTGCAGATATGGGGTTAATCCACAGGTTAATAGCATTACTAACCTGCACAACACCTGCACTTAGCTGAACGCTGCGGGAAGAAAATGAACTTTATTCCCCCCGCAGTGTGCGGGTTTCAGTCATGGGGTCTGCACCGACACTGGTTCAGTCACCACTTAATACAGAGCTGGGGCTATAGCCGTCCTCCCCTGGCCTTGACTGACAGCCGGCCCCAATGCTTAGCCACAGTTAGTCAGGGCCGGGGTGGTGCCGCCACAATGTATACTCAGAGTGGCGACTAAATCAGTGCTGGCGTTGCCCCCATGACTGAAACCGAAAGCTGCCAGGGAGAGTAAAGTTAATTTTATCCCCGCAGTGTTTTGGTAAGTGCAGGCATCGGGCTGGTTAGTAACGCTATTAACCTGCAGATTAACCCCATATCTGCAGGTTAATAGCATTTTTTTCTTGTGAAAGGTTCCCTTTAAGGCCTCCATGTTTGCCATGGTATTATTCCTAGGAAGCTAAGCCCATATGTCTCGACTCCATTTCAGGCCAGTAGTTTTACAATACACTGCAATACTTGAGTATTACAGTGTAATATATAGAAAATCAAAAAATCACAAATTCAAATCTCCTAAGTAAAAAGTGTAAAACAAATCATTTGGTGGTTGTAGGGGATTCTATAATCAGGAAAATGGATATAATAATTTGTCGCTAAGACTGCTTAAACCAAATGGTTTGCAGTCTCCTTTATGTCAGGTTTCGGCATTTGGTGGAACGAGTTTATAAATTACTACAGGGGGCTAGTAATCCACATAAGAACCAGTAACAAAATAAATGAAGAATCCTTAAGAATAATTTTAAAGAATTAGGCTGCAAGCTAAAAGGAAGAACGTCCAAGGTTAAGTTTTCTGGAATGCTGTCTGTACCATACCCAACATAGAACAGACAATAGGGAGGTAAATGCATGGCTTAAGTTTTTGTGCAGAGCAGAAGGTTTGGAATTTGTAGAACACTAGGCTGACTTTTCAATGGGGTACGTGAGAGTCAGTGACTTAGGATTCAGGCTGTGCACTGCATGTAAATTGAATGGAAGTGAGTCTTCTGTGCTGGGGAAGAAAAATCTACCGCGAGGCTGAATTATTTGAGCTAGGAACAAAGCAAATAATAAAGGGGTAGATCGTTTAGAGAGGAGTTAGATTAATATTGGAGAGTGGCATAGTAGACTTATTGGGAATAGGGACATCCATGTGTTACAAACTAACAGTGAAGACAAATGTGCTCAACAAATTTCAGGAATTAGCATTTTTGAAAGCAAATGGGATAAAATGAATGGAAACCTAAAGTGTATGTTCACAAACTCCAGGAGCAGAGCAAGCAAACATTGCAGGGAGTTGCAGGTTATATTGCAGCTAAGAAAAAGCAACTATATTTATAGGGGTCGTCCACAACTTTAACATTGATGGGCTATCGTTAGGATAGGTCATCAATGTCAGATCAGTGGCGGTGTGAAAACCGGCACCCCAGCTGATAAGTTGTTCCAGTTTACAGAGCTATTCAAACCAATACAGGGTGGATGCGCAGTACTTGGCCAAGGCCACTATGCCGTTGACGGAGTTGTGTCATGCAGCTCCTTAACTGAGCAGTTCCAGGAACAGCTGATCGACGGGGGTGACGGGTGTTGCACCCCCACAGATCAGACATTGATGAACTATCCTAAGGATAGGCAATCAATGTTAAAGTTGTGGACAACCTCTTTAAAGCATTTGAAAAGGCGAGTCAATGAGCCTGGGAGTGCTTTGTCCTAAGTGTGATTTGGCTTAAGTGTGACTTGAGAGTCAGTGACTTAGGATTCCTTTTAGAAGGGATTGACTTGTACTAATTCACTATTTGTTTTGATTCCTGCGTTTGTGCAATCTTCATTAGTAAATTGTGCTCCTAATGTGCAGCTTGAAACACTGAGATCCTTTGTAAACATGGAAAGAAGTTGCTGCTCACTGAAAAGATGCTAGCTGGGGAAGAATGACAAGGAGGTTAGTCCTGATCTGGCACACCCCAACAACTTTGCTAAGTTGGCAGATAAATGGGGTAGCACTGCTGCAGCAAGACATGTCAGCCAAGGGAGTGCCTGCTCCAGTAAGGTGGGAAATAGGAGTGCAGGGCAGTCCAGACATGTACTGGTAGTATTATATCAAAAAGGTCAAAGAGTATTCCTCCGCCATAGAATCTTTTACACACACAAACCACAGTTATAAATCTGGTTTAAGGAAGATATACAACAGAAATCTTAATAAAATCATTCTTTTATTTCACCAATTTAAAAAAATTTATTCATAAGAATACAATAAGAAATAAGTAAAAGCAGAGACCTAAAAACAATGAAGGAGACCCCTCCCAATCAATCCAGTAACATATAGTATTATCCCTAACTGATATATCTACAAGAAATTTGGTATAACTCCAGATCCATTAAGACATCAGTACAAATTGCACTATTCCCATAAAAAATACTCCTAATTTAATATTGTGCATAATATGGAAAGCAATATTGTGAATAAATGTCAAGTGCTGGAGAGGACCCAGTGGTTATGGTGCACATTAGCACCATGGACAAAGTTAGGCTATGTGCCCACGATCAGGCTATAGCAGCGCTTTGGACCCAGCGTATTTTCAATGCGTCCAAAGTGGTGCGTCTGATCCCGCATGTAAATCCACATGTGTTCATTGTACACATGCGGAGTTACCGCATACTATGTATTTGTAGCGCCCCGAGGGTTCGGCCGCTACAGGGGTATTGCACCTCTGCCAGAGGTGTAATATTCCACTCCCAGGTAAGGATGGAGTATGGACCAGGGCTCAGTTAGCTGCATACAGCACACACACCCCATTTCCGAGGGACAGCTCAACGGTGCTCCCACTAGACAGAAGTGCAGGCACGACCGACTATGTCCCTGTCTGGAGTGGGGAGGGGGGTGGAACACCCAGTGCTGTAGGGGCAGATAGGGGTTGGTTCCTGAGCGTAGGAAGGAGCCCATTGGTTGCTGGTCACCTGGGCTCATGGTCAGAGGGAGGTATAAAAGGTGGGCACCATCTTAGAACAGTGTTCAGTCTGTGAGGAGAGGAGAGCTGACAGGGAGCAGCAGCTCAGGCTGAGTGCTGCTCCAGAGGCAGGCCTAGAGAAGAGGCCGGAGCCTGAGAGGACAAGGAGAAGTGGGCCTAGAGAAGAGGCCGAGGAAGGAGAAGACAGAACAGGAAAGAAGGAGAAGAGAGAGAGAAACAGAAGGGCTCAGGAACAAGAAGGTGGAAGGGACCCTAAGAACCCACGAGAATCCAGGGTGAAGGGTCAGGCAGATTAAGGGTACCGGATCCCAAGTTGGTGGAGGAGAAACTACCCTCAGCCAAAGACCGGTCGTTGTGATCATTTATTGGTGCGACACCTCATCAAACCTGCTAGGAAGGCACCATATAGGACAGCGGAGGACGGGGCCCACGTTTACCCGCACAAGTCCGCGGCAGCTGGACAAAAGTGGGTCACTGGTGAGGCAGGCCAGAGAAAGGATTAAAGGGGGTCCTGTGCCATGCTCCTGAATTGCCTGGGAGTTGACCGAGCCCCTCACCTGGTGGACGCAGCACGGCTCGGGCAGTCATTCCCTGCAGAAGTGACTTGGATATTAACCGTGAGTAAAGACCCTGGACTGCAGTACGTTGTCTGTGTGCTTTTTCGCTCCTCCGGCACTACCGGTACTGGGACTCTCACCACCATCACTCCCACCATCCACTACACTGCCCTGGGGCCGCACTCTTCCCGTGGGGAGACACACCATCCCAGCTGCATACATCATCAGCCCCAGCGGTCTGCATGCAGCGGCGGTTCCTAATAACCGCAATCCACGGGTGGCGTAGTCGGACATTATCTAAAGTACAGTAGCAGACTACCATTGGTCTGACCACCCTGAGCCGCGGGACCGGGCCGCCACTACTACTCCCAGCGTCTCCCTATTGCCCGGTTCCACGTGCCCCACGGCCCAGGGGGCGAGTCATATTCTACTGTGGAAATTTCTGCTGTGGAGACTAGTGTCTCCGCAACAGAAATTGACATACTGCGGCTCGTAAAGCCACGCCGCCGGTGAGTATACACGGCGTAAAATAGAAGCACAGTGGGCATGGGATTTCCATAAATCCCATCCACTGTGCTTTTACTGTATAACGCAGCGTTTTGGACGCAAAGCAAGTGAGCTGCATTCAAAATGCTGCTAGTACGGATCGTGGGCACATACCCTTAGAGGTAGGTGTTCTTAAAAAATATCTTCTGAAGTATTCTCTGAAATGGCTAGAAAGATAGCGGAATGATTACACTAGGGACTGGGGAAGGGAGGACAATTACAGCCCAGAAGGGGAAGATAGTGTATCTAGTGACCTGGGCCAAAGTAATGCAAGTTGGGGTGGCATGGCTGATTGATTAGAAAAGATAATACACTAAGGAGGAAAAGAGATACAGAAAAATATACAAAGTGCATGTATATTAATTCCAGAAGCTTCACCAACAAAATTGACGAATTAGAATTAATATTGTTGGAAGATAATTATAATGCTCTTGACTACAAGCACTTCCGGTGTCAAAGCGGTGTCAGCAGCGTGATCAGGTTATCTGATCATGCTGCTGACGTCAATCTTGTGCCACAGTGGATGACAGCTATAAGGTATACGCTTCAATGGAGCTGAAGAAGCAGAGTTTTATTAAGGGGAGGACTAGGTGGGTATGGGAACATGATTCTCCAGGTCAGTATGATTACATCAATACCAAACTTCTATAAGTCTATGTGCCCACGATGCAGAAATGCTGCGGATTTTTCCTGAGCGTTTCTGCATCCCCCCGGCAGAGAAAATGCATGCGGATTTTACATGCGGTTTTCCTGCCAGGGACATGCATAAGTGAAGCGTTTTTCACATGCGATTTCACATGCGGGTTATCAAGCGCTTTCCAAGCGATTTTAGCATCACTTGGAAAGTGCTTGACAACTTGGTCACACTATATAAATCCATGCAACCGGCATGGATTTATATAGTGTGACCAAGTTATAGTAAAAGAATGGTAAAAAAATAAAAAATGAACATTATACTCACCTTCCGATGGACCTCGGTCTCCTCCGGTGTGTCCGGTGTGTTGGGCGTCTCGCGGTGGTCTAAAAGGACCTTCCATGACGTCATTTAGTCATGTGACAAGTCACACAACCGCCGACGTCAGCGGTCGTGTGACCTGTCACATGACTAAATTACGTCATGGAAGGTCCTTTTAGACCATCGCTAGCTGCCGGGAAAACAGTAGGCACCGCTATGGAGACCAGGGGCCATCAGAAGGTAAGTATAATGTATTTTTTTATTTTTAATTCTTTTTTTTTTACAGGTACTATGGTACCCGGGTCTGGATGAGAGTCTCCTCTTCTCCAGACTCGGGTACCTTCCGCACATTGAATCGCTTAATATCCACATGTGCACATGTAGTCATGCAGATATTAAGCGATTCAATGCAAGTCAATGGCGGCAAAAACGCCGCGATTACGAAAAATAATTGGTAGTGCTGCGGATTTTTCCGCAATGATAATCCGCAGCGGAAATTTCCGCAGCATGTGCACAGCACATGCGGATTATCTTTGGGGAACATAGCAGACCTTCTACCAAGCATTTTTTAAGCGTTTCTGCGGCGGAATTGCCGCTGCGGAAACGCTTAAAAAACGCATAGTGGGCAAACAGCCTAATTCTTTATATTTTAGATGCGAAAATATTGCAGAAATTCATAAAAAAATAGCCTGTTTGACATTTTCCGAGATCTGTAGCGTTTTCATTTTTCGATTAAGCTGTGTGAGGGCTTGTTTTTTTGCTTGGTGATCAGACATTTTAATTACTTACATTTTGGGGCAGATACAATAATAATAATAATCTTTATTTTTATATAGCGCTAACATATTCCGCAGCGCTTTACATATATTATCGTCGCTGTCCCCATCGGGGCTCACAATCTAGATTCCCTATCAGTATGTCTTTGGAGCGATGTTTTGATATCTTTTTATTGCTTTTTTTTGCAATTCTGGGATTTAATTTTTCTCTCTTTACAGCATTTACCAATTGGGTTAATTAGTTTTATATTTTGATAGATTTTACTTTTACAGATTATTATTTATTATTATTGCGCCATTAATTCCATGGCGCTTTACATGTGAAAAAGGGGTATGCGTAGTAGACAACAAGATCAATAGTATGAACAAAAACAAGACACCAACTGATACAGGAGGAGAGATGACCCTGGTCGCGAGGGCTCACAATCTAGAAGGGGGGATGAGGATACAGTAGGTGAGGGCACAGCTGGTTACTGCAGGTTGTAGGCTTGTCGGAAGAGGTAGGTCTTCAGGTTCCTTTTGAAGGCTTCCACGGTAGGCGAGAGTTTGATGTGTTGGTGTAGAGAGTTTCAGAGTAAGGGGGATGCACAGGAGAAATTTTGTATGCGATTGTGGGAAGAGGAGACCAGAGGGGAGCAGAGAAGGAGGTCCTGGGAGTATCGGAGGCTGCGTGCAGGTAAGTACTGGGAGACTAGGTCACAGATGTATGGAGGAGACAGATTGTGGATGGCTTTGTATGCCAAGGTTAGGGTCTTGAACTTGAGTCTCTGGGCAATGGGGAGCCAGTGCAGTGATTGGCAGAGGGAAGAGGTAGGGGAATAGTGGGGGGACAGGTGGATTAGTCGGGCAGCAGAGTTTGGGATAGATTGCAGGAGTGTGAGAGTGGTAGAAGGGAGGCCACAGAGCAGGAGGTTGCAGTAGTCGAGGCGAGAGATGATGAGGGCATGCACTAGTGTTTTTGAAGATTCATGGTTGAGGAATGTACGGATCTGGGAAATATTTTTGAGTTGGAGTCGGCATGAAGTGGAAAGGGCTTGGATATGAGGTTTGAAGACAGATGCGGTGATATCACATATGTTTTTTTTTTCATTACTTTATTTTTAATGGGGAAAACCAGTGGTGATTCGAATTTTTTTCTTTTAACTTTTTTACTTTATTTTGTTAGTTCCCAGTTGCTTGTACTATATAGTATAATTGCATATGTAGTAAAAAACAAGGGTCTCCTATGAAGCTCAGCCACAGACTGGGTTTCAATGAAGCACTGTTATGAAAGCAACTCAGGTCTTCAGCTATCGCTGTTGCCATCACTGTTATGGCAACCCATCGGTACGCCACAATCACATTCTGGGGGGGCTGATGAGCTCATGGCATGCGCCCCCTCCAACCTGCTGCACTGTAAAAGCAGTTGTCAGAGATTGCCTCTGACAAAGCCATTATCTGCTGGGAACAATGCCAGCTCAGTTTCTGAGCGTCTATCAAAGAAGGGGACTCAACATATGATGTAAATTGTAGCGCCGGTGTCTCTACACATTTCCTCCCCTGGCAAAGACACCAACTTACCGCTGCGGCCTCCGTCCCGCTCCTCCTCCTCCTACTGCTGCTGCCCTGTCTGTGCATGGCTTGAAGATCCTCAGGCACTGTGCTTAGGGTGTCCTAATGTGTTTCTAGCCAATGGCTGGGAAACACTTATAATTTAAGGCACATCCACCTGTTGGGAGGTGCCTGAGCAATGTTGTTAGTCACTCCCTGCACACTTGCTAGTTGTAAGGTCCCCAGTTCATTAGTACTTGCTCGTACCTGCTTGTTCTTGTCTTGTTCCTGCCTGTCCTTGCTTGTGCCTTTCAACCGTACCCGCCTGTACCTGCCTGTGACCACCTGTATACCAGCTGTACCTGCCTGTGCCCACCTGTATACCAGCCGTACCAACCTGCACCTGCCTGTGCCCACCTGTATACCAGTCGTACCCACCTGCACCTACCTGTGCCCACATGTATACGAGCCTTACCCACCTGAACCGGCCTGTGCTCACCTGTATACCAGCCGTACCCGCCTGTACCTGCCTGTACCCATCTGTATACCAGCCGCAACTACCTGCATCAGCCAGTACCTTCCTGTCTACCAGCTGTGTCTGCCAGCACCTGCCACTCCTGGGTTCCTGTCGTGCCTGCCTGTACCAGCTGAACTTTCCCTTCTTGGCTGTTCCAGTCTCCTGTCCCTTGGGGGTCAACTGTCATGCATCCAAGGTCAGTCTTGGTGTAGCACCTGGTCACGCCCCTCCAGGCTCTCCTTGGATCACATCACAGTGGTTCCACCATCCCCATTACATAAATATACTAAATATACGTCATATGTCAGGAAGGTGTTAAAGATCATTTATTTGCATATGCTCAACTTCACATTGTTTTTTTGTCTCAAAGAAATCAATTCAGTCTAGAACTCAGCAGTTAGATCCTGTATCTGCTATGAACTGTAGGATATAGGCCATTATCAAGGTCTAGGACTGACCGAAACATTGGTCATCCTTTCTATTTCCACATGCTGACATGTCTATTCAACTCAAAGTGCTATGGTATTTTGTACTATTATTTGGTGGGGCGTCCCCTACTACAGAGCACCACTGCTGACCAGAAATTTGATTGATCTCATATAGAAGTCTATAGAGATGCCAATCATGATCAGTACGAAGAGTGCTTTGTTCTGGACAACCACAAACCCAGGAGAGCACTGCTCAGGCACGATAAATAAAGTGGATACTCTAGACTGCTGTAGAATGAGAATTTGACTTGAATCCAGTTCCTGGATTTCAGAGATGGAATGAAGATAGTTAGATATCTCTGCAATTATTCAATATTTTTTAAATGAAGCACATTTGTACAGCTGAAGCCCTGGGCAACAGCACCTCAAAATTACCCTTTCCCAGCTAGAGTTGGTACAACCTACTCACAAAGTGACCCATTCATTGTTTCTATGGAATGAATTAATACTGTCTATCGATGTCATGAAGGAAATTTGTCCCTAGAATGTATTATTGCAAGATGATTAACCTGCAACCAAATTAAAGGGAGCCGTCACCTGAAAAAACGCTATTGACCTGCAGATATGGGGTTAATTTGTAGGATAATGCTGTTACTTGTTACTAAGCTGCCCGCTGCCCGCACTTAGCCAAACGCTGTGGGAGAAAATTAACTTTATTTTCCCCAACAGCGTTCGGGTTTCAGTTACGGGTGTGGTTACCAGTCTGAGTATACAGAGCGGCAGCTGTAACCGCGCCTCCGGCCCTGACTGACAGCCACCCTAATGCAGAGAGAGTGTCAGTCAGGGCCGGGGATGCGGTTACAGGTGTCATTCTGTATACTCAGAGCGGTAACTGAACCAGTGCAAGCACCACCCCTGAAACGAATGCTGCCAGGGATAATAAAGTTCATTTTCTCCCCGCAGTGTTCAGCTATGTGCAGGCGCCGGGTAGGTTAGTAACGCTATTAACCTGCAGATTAACCCCATATCTGCAGGTGAATAGCCTTTTTCCCTTTAAATCTTTATTGTGTCAAATATCGGGTTTGTGGATTTCTAAATAAGGAGTAATTACCATGTGGACAGCACTTTTGTATGAATGAATGCTAGATGGTACAGTATAGATTCATCACTCTAGAAAGCGGCTTTCCACTATGCTATACTACTTTGGTATTGTGCTCCAGTCCAGGATGCGCCTGACAAAGAGTTCTTATGCCAATATCCTTTCAACTGTTCAAAACTCAGTACTGAGCATTACAAATCGAGACAGACATTGTTGTCTATACTTCAGAAATCATTGGTCCTTTTCATTAAGCTTTTGCAGCTGTCATTAGCTGAGCACCTAAAGCTCCAAGACAATTTCATAATTAGGGCTCCAATGTGTCCTGAATAAGTAGATCGTTGATATCGACAATATAATGAAAATTATCAGGCACATTACTATAGTAATTAATTATCCATTAATAATACATTTATGAGTAAATGACTGCACAATACACCTACAATTGATAACTGTGGATTTACTGCCACACTGAGCAAAAAATATTAACTATTGTCCATATACAATATCAGTCATAGTGCCAGCATTATACTGTTAGTTTTACTCACACTAATTATAGTGCAATTATTGTATATTATCAAAAGTATTCAAAGACATTGTTTGTTTAATACAATGGGCACCAGTAATACAAGTAGTACCATGAAGCTACTGAGCTGACTGCGCCATCAATGACAAGAAGCGCTTTAAAAATAGGCAGTACGGCTGGAAGAAACAATTCTTGCTGCTATAGATGTAGAAGCAGGTTTTTTTTCGATTTCTACATCTATAGTAACAAGAATTGTTTCTTACAGCCATATAACCAATTTTAAAAGTGCTTTTTTATTCCCTAGTAGTGAATTTTATTTGGGGGATCTGTCCCAGCCTGAGGCAGCAGCGACTGTGACTTTATAGTGGTTACCCCGCAATCTCCTAGGTGAGCGATACCATTCTTTTTCTCCTCTAATAGGATCACCCTATTGTGTGTGCTTTTTCTCCCTCTACAGCAACTCCTGATGAATGACGAGAAGATATAAACCACAATAAAGGCTCTGGATCCTAAGAATCTAATTTAGTACTAGTCATATGTTTAGCAGTGGCATGAATCCAAGTATACCCTATATCCGTTTGTTTTTTTTTATGTTAAAACTCAGTTCGGAACCTTAAGGTGGCAGACTGGGGGCTGCTATGACTACCCATCAGCACTGCATTGTAGCATTGCACAGGGGGAGGGAGGGATAAGGGATGACAGACTGCATTCAAGAGATTAAATGAATTGGCCAATTAATTTTACCAAATGTGTTGGGGAACATCAACTTACACAAAATTCAATACTAAGTGTGTGCAACAAAGATTAAAAATATATCCTATAAAGAGATGGCAACCTTATAAATAATTAAAATATGTTATTTATTAAGTTGTTTGAAAACACATCGTAATACAGATAGATAGATAGATAGATAGATAGATAGATAGATAGATAGATAGATAGATAGATAGATAGATAGATTGATTCCAGGGAAATGATAAGCACAGGAAAAAGGGGGTACCAGGAGATCAAGGTGTATTAGTTATATACGTTATATACATGATAAAGAGAAGTCTTATATACAAAAATTACAATATATTCAATTAATTTAATAAACCTTATATATATATATATATATATATATATATATATATATATCTGTTACATGGGGAAGAAATTCATGTAGATCAAACGTGCAAGTGCATAAATATACTCATACTGAATAATACACACTAAAATGTAATACCCAGGTAGGAATATACCAAACTATGCTTATATGGGAAACATTCATGTAAGTAAAAGTGCAAGTTCATAGGGACTCCCATGTATTAATAAGGCAGTGTTACAAAACAATATTAGATCATAACCAATAAACAGATATAGGATGGTGAATTGAAAATTGCCCCAAAACTGTTTGATTACCCACACCCCAATGCGAGTTTCGCTCATTGGCTTCCGTAGGACTACTGTCCAATTGGCCAGATCAGTAATCTGTGACCGCTGGATGGTCCTGTAAATCTCCTACCTCCAAGCATTCGAGGCTATTCTTTTGATTAGCTGGGCTGGCGTTACATTATGTGTGTGTTATGCTGCAATGCTGTCATTGTGCCAGCCCAACTAATCAAAGGAGGACCTGGGAATGCCAGAAGGTAAGGAGATTTGTATGCCTCCTGTCCAGTAGTCAGAAATTACTGACCTGGCAGATGGACAGGAGAACTGCAAATAGATTTTCCCATGATTACTGTCTATCAGTTAGTCCATCAGCAGCTACCAATCTTGCCAAAATAGTGAACATATTTCTTTATATTTATATAGTGAAATAGCATCTACTCCTATAAACTGCTAGCCCATGGTGATTCAAAGCAGTCAATATGGAATTGAAGAAACACATAGGAATATTCAATTTCTTTAAGGCAGATAGATTTTTTAGCTATAATCAAGTTAGCTAGTGTTTACTCTATATCTTTGTTAGCTCTACTCTATCAGTTTTTGTTTTTATCTTTTTTTTGTCATCTAGCAACAGGGAAAGCTTTAATGATAAGCTTAAAAGCTTTACAGCACTTATTATTTTGGGAGATAGTATTATTTAAATTATGTGAATAGAGCAGTGAATTGGTTCCCCTGTTTTCCTCAGGGGAGTTTCTACATAATACTTTATCATTATAGCTAAATCAGCTTGTACTTTTAACAATGATTTTTTTAAAGTTAAGTTGTAGTAATTATTTTTGTATTCCAATTGAATGACACAGTGAACCTGTCCATCATTCTCCTCCAAATGAGATAGACTGCACATTTTATTTAATTGGAGGAGGCTGATAGAAAGGTCTGATCAAATACTCCACTAGTAAAGGGGTTGTCCCACCTTACGCTCCATGTCTGCATTCACTTCAAGTGACTGCAGACTTATGAATCCTTATATCGTACGCACTGGATTTGCCGGCGCCAGAAGCAGCGGATGCCTGACTGCAAATATGCGATTTTCATACATGCCGACTAGACATGTGCTTATTATAAGTGTATTTAAAGAGGCAGGACACGTCTAGTCGGAATATGGCTGGAAGAATGCAAATTGCATACTTGCGGTCGCCCGCTCCCGGCACCAGAGAATCCTGAGAATGAGCACTGTATATGCTGTGTCGACAACCATTTCAATAGCAACTTTGTGATGGAAACATTGTGCATTCTTTGAGGAAGGCAGCACTAACAAGTACAGGAGAAGAACCTACACTAGAGATGACCAAATCGATTTGCGGAATATTTACTTTTAGTCAAATTTCCTGAAATTCATAGGGCCCGACAAATTTGAACACATTGCAATTGAATTTGCACAGATCAGCCACACACACAAAAAAAAATGTCAGCCGCCATTTCATACCATCTTCTAAAGAATCACAGAGCAGGCTAAAGACGACAGGCTCAGCCAGGCAGGCTTTCACATAATGCCCTGCAGCTATCATATCATATGGTCTAAGCACAATCAGGGGCTACTATCACATCTAGTATAAAAGATGGAGGCCGGTAAAGCTACCCTTCAATGATTTTACAGGGTAAACATACAGTACAGACCAAAAGTTTGGACACACCTTCTCATTTAAAGATTTTTCTGTATTTTCATGACTATGAAAATTGTACATTCACACTGAAGGCATCAAAACTATGAATTAACACATGTGGGATTATATACTTAACAAAAAAATGTGAAACAACAGAAAATATGTCTTATATTCTAGGTTCTTCAAAGTAGCCACCTTTTGCTTTGATGACTGCTTTGCACACTCTTGGCATTCTCTTGATGAACTTCAAGTGGTAGTCACCGGAAATGGTTTTCACTTCACAGGTGTGCCCTGTCAGGTTTACTAAGTGGGATTTCTTGCCTTATAAATGGGGTTGGGACCATTAGTTGTGTTGTGCAGAAGTCTGCTGGATACACAGCTGATAGTCCTACTGAATAGACTGTTAGAATTTGTATTATGGCAAGAAAAAAGCAGCTAAGTAAAGAAAAACGAGTGGCCATCATTACTTTAAGAAATGAAGGTCAGTCAGTCCGAAAAATTGGGCAAACTTTGAAAGTGTCCCCAAGTGCAGTTGCAAAAACCATCAAGCGCTACAAAGAAACTGGCTCACATGAGGACCGCCCCAGGAAAGGAAGACCAAGAGTCACCTCTGCTTCTGAGGATAAGTTTATCCAAGTCACCAGCCTCAGAAATCGCAGGTTAACAGCAGGTCAGATTAGAGACCAGGTCAATGCCACACAGAGTTCTAGCAGCAGACACATCTCTACAACAACTGTTAAGAGGAGACTTTGTGCAGCAGGCCTTCATGGTAAAATAGCTGCTAGGAAACAACTGCTAAGGACAGGCAACAAGCAGAAGAGACTTGTTTGGGCTAAAGAACACAAGGAATGGACATTAGACCAGTGGAAATCTGTGCTTTGGTATGATGAGTCCAAATTTGAGATCTTTGGTTCCAACCACCGTGTCTTTGTGTGACGCAGAAAAGGTGAACGGATGGACTCTATATACCTGGTTCCCACCGTGAAGCATGGAGGAGGAGGTGTGATGGTGTGGGGGTGCTTTGCTTGTAACACTGTTGGGGATTTATTCAAAATTGAAGGCATACTGAACCAGCATGGCTACCACAGTATCTTGCAGCGGCATGCTATTCCATCCGGTTTGCGTTTAGTTGGACGATCATTTATTTTTCAACAGGACAATGACCCCAAACACACCTCCAGGCTGTGTAATGGCTATTTGACCAAGAAGGAGAGTGATGGGGTGCTATGCCAGATGACTTGGCGTCCACAGTCACCAGACCTGAACCCAATCGAGATGGTTTGGGGTGAGCTGGACCGCAGAGTGAAGGCAAAAGGGCCAACAAGTGCTAAGCATCTCTGGGAACTCCTTCAAGATTGTTGGAAGACCATTTCCGGTGACTACCTCTTGAAGCTCATCAACAGAATGCCAAGAGTGTGCAAAGCAGTCATCAAAGCAAAAGGTGACTACTTTGAAGAACCTAGAATATAAGACATATTTCCAGTTGTTTCACATTTTTTTGTTAAGTATATAATTCCACATGTGTGAATTCATAGTTTTGATGCCTTCAGTGTGAATGTACAATTTTCATAGTCATGAAAATACAGAAAAATCTTTAAATGAGAAGGTGTGTCCAAACTTTTGGTCTGTACTGTATGAGGTCAGAGCATGCAGCTCATTTCACACAGGGATAGAAAAATGAACAAATGGAATTGTCTTGTACAAAAGAACTAGTGTCACATTAAAAATGTTAGCAGTATTCAGCCTGTGAATAGTAATCCAAAGATTCAAGTGAGATAGGGAGGTGCTGTACCTGCATAGTTATGTGACTAACAAGCTTTTCTTGTCATGTTCTGTTTCTGGAAAGTACAGTGTGTTTTTTTTTTTAAATCTCTTATATGAGAGGCAAAATTACATTTTTGGAATATCTGATTTAATAGTCTAATTTATCAACCACACAAATCACGACCATGCTACACACTGTTGCCGTATTTTAGTTTCCAGGAGTGAACCTACGTGAACCGAACTTGCAAATGTAGCATTTTGGGTTGCATTGTTGTTCAAGAGCGGGATAACTTAAAAAAAAGGTAAAAGTAAAAAGACAAAAAAAGTTTAAGGTTTCATTACTGTTTTAATAGTCGAATGTTCATGCCGGAACAATATTGCTGGCTGTTGCCACAAATTACTTTCCGTGCATGCACCTACCTAGTAACAATATTTTAGGGTTACGTATATAGTAATACTTTTTGCAATGGGAAAGATAAATTTAAAATACATATATATAAAAAAAAGGTTATTGTTTTACAACTATTTTAGTAATAAAATGTAATAATCGTATGGTCACAAAAATACTGCTGTTTGTTGGCTGCTGCAGCAAATCACTTTCAGTGTATATATCTACCTGGTAACATAGTATTTTAGGGTTAAATACACTGCTCAAAAAAATAAAGGGAACACTTAAACAACACAATGTAACTCCAAGCCAATAACACTTCTGTGAAATCCACCTGTCCAGTTATGAAGCAACACTGATTGTGAATCAGTTTCTCCTGCTGTTGTGCAAATGGAACAGACAACTGGTAGAAAAGATCGGCAATTAGCAAGATACCCCCTATAAAAGAGTGGTTCTGCAGGTGGTGACCACAGACCATTTCTCTGTTCTCATCTTTTCTGGCTGTTGTTTTGGTCACTTTTTCATTTTGCCATTGCTCTCACCCCTAGAGGTACAGTAGCATGAGGCGATGTCTACAGTACAACCCACAGAAGTTGCTCAGGTAGTGCAGTTCATCCTGGATGGCACATCAGTGCGAGCTGTGGCAAGAAGGGTAGCTGTGTCTGTCAGCGTAGTGTCCAGAGTATGGAGCAGATACCAGGAGATGTGGAGGGAGCCATAAGAGGGCAACAACCCAGCAGCAGGACCGTTACCACCTCCTTTGTACAAGGAGGAACAGGAGGAGCACTGCCAGAGCCCTGCAAAATGACCTCCAGCAGGCCACAAATGTGCATGTGTCTGCACAAATGGTTAGAAACCGACTCCGCGAGGGTGGTATGAGTGCCCGACGTCCACAGATGGGGGTTGTGCTCACAGCCCAATACCATGCAGGACACTTGGCACTTGCCACAGAACACCAGGATTGGCAACGTCGCCACTGATGCCCTGTGCTCTTCACAGATGAAAGCAGGTTCACACTGAGCACATGTGACAGACGTGACAGAGTCTTTAGACGCCGTGGTGAGCGATATGCTGCCTGCAACATCCTTCAGCATGACCGGTTTGGCAGTGGGTCAGTAATGGTGTGGGGTGGCATTTCTTTGGAGGGCCACACAGCCCTCCATGTGCTCGCCAGAGGTAGCCTGACTGCCATTAGGTACTGAGATGAGATCCTCAGACCCCTTGTGAGACCATATGCTGGTGCGGTTCGCCCTGGGTTCCTCCTAATGCAGGACAATGCCAGACCTTATGTGGTTGGAGTGTGTCAGTAGTTCCTGCAAGATGAAGGCATTGAAGCTATGGACTGGCCCGCCCGTTCCCCAAACCTGAATCCGATTGAGCACATCTGGGACATCATGTCTCACTCCATCCACCAACGTCACGTTGCACCACAGACTGTCCAGGAGTTGGCGGATGCTTTAGTCCAGGTCTGGGAGGAGATCCCACAGGAGACCATCCACAACCTTATCAGGAGCATGCCCAGGCATTGTAGGGAGGTCATACAGGCACGTGGAGGCCACACACAATACTGAGCCTCATTTTGACTTGTTTTATGGACATTACATCAAAGTTGTATCAGCTTGTAGTGTGTTTTTCCACTTTAATTTTGGGGGTGACTCCAAATCCAGGCTTCCATTGGTTAATAAATTTGATTTCTATTGATGAGTTTTGTGTGATTTTGTTGTTAGCACATTCAACTTTGTAGAGAACAAAGTATTCAATGACAATATTTCATTCATTCAGATCTAGGATGTGTTATTTGAGTGTTCCCTTTATTTTTTTGAGCAGTGTAGTTATTAAGTACTCCTTGTCCAGCGGGACTAAATTAATCCTGTAATTTTAACCTATTTTGTAGGTTGGGAGCATGCAGTTTTGCCTTATATATTTATCTTACTTTTTGTGTTTATAGTAATGTTTCTTTACACAGATTGTACAGTTATCTAATACTGGTAATAAAACATGATGTAAGTAGTATGATATACATATACATAAAGGTAGTAATCGATTTCTTACCAGTATTGTAGTTTCGGTGGTTAGGTTATGTGTATAGGTGAGTGGCTAAAGCTACTGAGAGCGTATTATGGTATTTGTTGGTCTTGATGAACAAACAATTTGTTAAAAATATTATGCAATTAATCCCTTCATGACCTTGGGATTCTCAGTTTTTGCGTTTTCGTTTTTTCCTCCCCTTCTTCGAAGAGCCATCTTTTTTTTCAGTCAATATGGCCATGTGAGGGCTTGTTTTTTTGCAGGATGAGTTGTACTTTGAATGACACCATTGATTTTACCATATAGTGTACTGGAAAATTGGAAAAAAATTCCAAGTGCGGTAAAATTGCAAAATAAGTGCAATTCAACAATTTTTTATGTTTTTTTTTAATATGTTTACTAAATGCTAAAACTGACCTGACAATATAATTCTCCAGGTCATTATAAGTTCAGAGATACCAAACATGTATAGGTTCTTTTTTATTTAAGTAGTGAAAAAAATCCAAAGTTTGAAAATAAATAAATGGCGCCATATTCCAAGACTTGTAGTGTCTCCATTTTTTTGGATCTGGGACTGGGTGAGGACTCATTTTTTGCGTGCTGCGCTGACGTTTTTATTGATATCATTTTAGGATAGATACAATTTTTAATCACCTGGTATTGCATTTTAATGCAATGTTGCGGAGACCAAAAAAACATAATTCTGGCATTTTGATCTTTTTTACTCGTTACACCGTTTACTGGTCGGATTAATTGTTTTTATATATTGCTAGATCTGGCATTTCTGAATACCAGCGATACCAAATATGTGTATTTTAGATTTTTTTAAGTGTTTTATTTTGAATGGGGCGAAAGGGGGGGGGTGATTTGAACTTTTATATTTTTTTCAATTTTTTAATATTTTTAAAAACATTTTCTTTCTACTTATTACTTGCTTCAATAGTCCCATTAGGAGATTTGAAGCTGTGATTTTCCGATCACTTGTGCTAGACATAGCAGGGCTTGCGTTCATAGGAGATCTGCAATGACAAGCAAAGGGGTGTCCTGCAGACCCCGGTTGTCATGCCAACCCATCGGCAACCCGTGATCATGTGACATGGGCGCCAGTGGGCAGGGTCGTGAAGTGCTTTCTGTAAACGCGAGTTAAATGCTACTGTCAGAGGTTGACAGCGGCATTTAACATGTTAACAGCTGAGGGCGGCTGTTAGGGGCACATAACAGCTGATCAAATCATCTTGGTATAGGCGCCTTATCCTGGGCCCCATCCTGTTATATGTGCCTCGTTCTGCTGCTGTTCTTTAGTGTATATAAAAAATAAACTATTACTCTCACCTCCAATCCACTCCCCTGCCGCGTAGCATCCTCTTCTGAAGCTAGCAGCTGACTTCAGAGTGCAAGCGACGGGAGTGTGTGAAGGAAATGTGACTCCAGCGTCTAAACAGGAAAAACTTCTTTACAATTAGGTCATGTTCACATGGTAGTATTTTGGCCTGTATTTCACATCAGTATTGAAAGACGAAGCCAGGAGTGGTGTATATGTTTCTATTATACTTTTCCTCTGATTGTTCCCCTCCTAGTTTTGGCTTACAAATACTGATGTGATATACTGAACGTGTGAACGCAGCCTTAGGTTAAGTGCACATGTAGCATTTTACGCTACAGAAATGCTGCGAACACGCTTGGTAATCGGTCTGCCAGGTATTGCAATGGTAATCCTGATGTGCTGTGCACATGATGCAGAAATTTCCGCTCAGGATTACCATCATGTCAATAATATTTATACCTGCGGATTTGCTGCTTTCAATTAAAATGGGCTTGAATTCGCGGAGGAAATGGTGCGGGTGGTACCCTGGTCGGCAGAGGAGGAGTACTACTCCCTTCATCCAACCGCTGCTCTCGCTGATAACAGCGAGAGCGGTGCAGCTGATTGGAGAAGTAGTCTCCTCAGCCAAGCCGGGAACCACTCGTGAAAAGAAAAAAAAAGAAAAAAATAAGAAAAATAAACAGTATACTCACCTGTCTGGTGCCCAACGGTGTCCTCCTGTTCCTCAGTCCCCGGCGATCTGATCAGGTTGGCGGCCGGCGGTGCATTGCCGGGAGTGCGCTCACTCCCAGCAGTGTACTGCGCTGCCAGGACCTGCGGTCACATGATGTTCATGTGAGCTCTCACCTGAAGATCAGCTGTGAGTTCACGAGACCTCACTTTATGGCACAGGTGCTGCGTGGGAACATTCTCAAGAATGTTCCCACCAGTACTGGTGTGGAGGACACCGGGGCTGATCAGCTGATCTTCAGCTGATGAACCCCAGTGACCTCACTCCTGCAGCAGCAATGTACACTGACAGGAGTGATTTTACACTCCTTGTCAGTGTAGATTGCTGTCTTCTTCAGAAGTGACATCAGTGATTATTGATGTTACTGCTGTAGAAGTGACCCGGATCACCGAGGGACAATCATGACGGAATCGTGGACTGTGTCTTGACGGCAGACATGTGAGAGATATGGATGTTTTTTATTTTACGTTTTCTTCAGGAGACGAGGGATTTGGGGACTGAGAGTACAATAAAAAAAAATTAAAACCATATGTTTTTTATTTAATTAAAATACTTTATCCTGGCCGTGTGTTTGTTGAAAAAGCAGCGACCACTTTACTACGTGGCTAGTAATGGGGGCGTCTTATAGACGCCCTCCATTACTAACCTGGGCTTCACGTCAGCTGCCAATACAAGGCTGACATGAACCCCAACCCTATTACCCCACTCGCCACCGCTACAGGGCAGTGGGAAGAGCGGAGGCTTATGGATGCGCCACTTCTGGGACTTCTGATGGGTGGTATTATTAGCCGCGGAGCGGGCCAGGATCCATGGCCCCTTCCCTGGCTATTAATATCAGCCTGCAGCTGTCTGTTTAGCCTTTTCTGGTTAGATTTTATAGGGGGACCCTATGTAAAAAATTTTCTGGGGCCCCCCTGTAATATAGCCAGTAAAAGCTAAGCAAACAGCTGTGGGCTGATATTAATAGCTAGGGGACATTTTTGGCTAATGGCCCCTTCCCCGGCTACTAACAGCAGCTCCCAGAAGTCGGCTTTCCCTCTGCTGGTTATAAAAACGATGCAGGAGCCCACAACAATTTTTTTAAATTTCAGGCTCTGTGCTTGAAACATGCTGCATCCAAAGTGCTGCTGACTGTTGATCGGGGGGACATAGCGGCTAACGAAACAGCTGTGAGCTGTTAATAATAGCCAGGGACCATGTTTGCCTAATGGCACTTTCCTAGGCTAAAAATAGCAGCTTATAGCTGCCCAAGAAATTTCATGAATGGGAATGCTAATGAAGATTGGGTGAATGGATTAGCTGACACCTAGCTCTTTTGTTTGGTGATGACAAGGTGTCAATCAGACCTTTTCATCACCAAACCTAATTAAAGTAAAGTAAAGAATTAAATAAACACACAGACACAGAGTAAACACTTTATTTGAAATACAACAGACATATTCTTTAATCATTTAAATTAACCAATAAACTCACCCCAGTTCTCACGGTAATCCAAAAAGCAATGTCCCACCAAAAAAGTTTATTTAGCTCCAAAAAGCATTCATTGATGCACAAAAACACTTAAAAAACGGCATTAAAAACGCTTAAAAACACGCACCAAAAATCGTGTCAAAAATGCTTGTTTTTTCCACAGTATTTTTCCTGCCAAGGAGATGCAGAAACGATACAGAAATTTCTGCTTCAAATCCTGACCGTGCTCACATAGCTTTAGCGTATTTTGGACTAGAATGCCCTAACACAAGAAGTAGTAATGGCAAATACTAGAACAGAAATTAGAAAAGGGCTTATTGTCAGTGAGAAATTACACATGAAAAAGGGTATAAACCAAAATCATCATCAAAGAACAAAAATATATACCGTTTTATATTTATGTTGAAAATCTTAAAGTATTTTATATTGTTTTTATAAGCAAAGGAGAAAACTGCAGGAAAGCCAATGCTAGCCTAGACTTCCATTCCTGTATTGAGATAAAGGGAATCTGTCAGCATCTGTCAGTTTTTGCTATGTAATCTGAAGACAGCAGGAGATAGTGGCTGAAACACAGAATTCAGGGATGTGTCTCTTGTCAAAGGACGTACTGTTGCTTACTAACTGAGAAGCATTTATCAGTAGGAGATTAACATTGCCAGACTAGTCCAGTAATGCCCCCTCCAGTGATCCATCTCACTGTCTATGGACAGTAGAGCCTGGTGGGGGTGGGGTTAGCTTCC
This sequence comes from Phyllobates terribilis, assembly GCF_046119375.1. Taxonomy (NCBI): domain Eukaryota; kingdom Metazoa; phylum Chordata; class Amphibia; order Anura; family Dendrobatidae; genus Phyllobates; species Phyllobates terribilis. The sequence goes on from NW_027362762.1 coordinate 213,126,579, forward strand.
TCAGCTCTGCTTGATTCTAAATCTAAAAGCTTTGATTGTGTCAGAACCGCTGCACCCAGTAAGCTAAGTGACACATTGATGGATTCACCTTCTCTTTACCTGCATTATGCTGCTCTCAGATGAGGTAGCAAAAACCTGCTGACAGATTCGCTATAAATATAAAATGAAGGGCGCCAGCCCATTCTGTCTTTGAAGGCAGTTTCAATTGTAATTTTCCTGATTGGCAGTTTAATAGAGTTAGAATACACTTCTGAAGCTATCAGATCACTTGTCAAAAGCCTCATCAAGCTGAAATTCTTTAATTTTAGGACTCCATTATTTGTGAAATATAAATTGAGAGGAAGTTTTAATCCTTTAGGCTGTCAATTCATTTTATTTTCTATCTCTTAGTTTAAAATTGCTATTTTCCAATCCAGGTATTATATCAGACAGACATCTGTACTCAGGTACGAAAAACCAATCTGTATGATGAATAGACATGTTTAGTAATAGGACTGCCGTTACTTTGCTACCACCAGTATTATCAACGCTATGTCAGTGTTGTCCATGTACATTCAGTGATTGCATTTATGTTTTAATTATCTGCTCCTAGACAGAGTGTTGTTTAGTTTATTAGCATTGATCTGTGGAGATTGCAAAGAAAGGAGATGATCAGCAGGAGTCATTGCTGAATTGTGAGGGGCCCCAAGGAAAACACGGATGAAGCCCCATTTTGCCATATCCTCTATTAGCACAAGTAGGTTTAGAAAGTGAAAGGTGGGGATTATTAAGGTCTTCACGACTTATCTTCTGTTCTGTACCTCAGAGCTCTGCATTACATTCCCCTCTGTCTCTCCACCCAGACTTTTCCATCAGAAATAGCACAGTGATCAGTTAGGCTATAATTGCAGGTATCCTTTCTTGTGTATAGACTAGCTATGGCATTTTACTGTACATTGTACAGTTTTACACGCCGTGCTGCACTCACAGTAAAACATTGTTTATGCATTGCAGTTTGGTTTGCTAATGCAAAAAGCACAGTAAATAAAACAGCTTGTAGAAACCAAGAATCAAAAATATTACAAACCTATATAACTATTTTTTGAACTATACAGTTTTGCTACAATTTTTTACCTTGTTTTTCCAGTTTCAGAATTGCTTGATTTCCTGTTGCACTACTCTCACTTTGTGAAAGTAGTATAACTGTTCCTTAGAAAGCCTTCTAAAACAATGGAGGTGGGCCCTGTTGTTATATCTGCTGTTCTAATAGCTACACGCCCTTCCGAAATTTTCTCGCACTCTATATCTGATAGAAATAATACACATAGGCAGGCTCCAGGTTTTCGTGGGCCCCGGGTGAAAGAGTCTCAGTGGGCCCCTTTAACACATACCACGATTCATGATGCCCCGATACGGCAGAGAAATATATATATAGTACAAGGCCAAAGATTTCACTTCTTACATTACATCAGTGATATCTATTGTAAATTCTACAATTTACAATATATCTTTTGTAAATTCTACAAAAGCTCAGAAACAGGCGAATCCTCACAGAGCACAGTGCGTGACCTGGGGAGATTCAAAAGTTTTAATTTTAGACTCGACAGTATAGTCCTCCATACAGTATAATGAGCCCCATATATTGTTCCATACAGTATAATCAGCCCCACATAGTCCTCCATACAGAATAATGGGCCCATTTAATGGTCCATACAGAATAATGGACTCCATATAATGCTCCATACAGAATAAAGGACCCCATATATTATACATACAGTGTAATGAGCACCATATAATGTTCCATACAGAATAATGGGCCTCATATAATGCTCCATACAGAATAATGGACCCCATGTATTGTTCCCTACATAATGGGCCCCATATAATGCTCCAGACAGAATAATGGACCCCATATAATGCTCCATACATAATGGGCCCAATATAATGCTGCATACACAATAATGGACTCCATGTAATGCTCCATACAGAATAATGAGCCCCATATAATGCTCCATGCAGAATGGGCCCCATATTATGCTTCATACAGGATGCACCCCATATAATGCTCAATACATAATGGGCCCCATATAATGCTCCATACATAATGGGCCCCATTTATGGCTCCCTACCTAATGGGCCCCATATAATGCTCCATATATAATGGGCCCCATATATCGCTCCATATATAATGGATCCCATATATTGCTCCATATATAATGGGCCCCATATAATGCTCCATATATTGCTCCCTACATAATGGGCCCCATATATTGCTCCCTACATAATGGGCCCCATATAATGCTCGCTACATAATGGCCTCTTATAATGCTCCATATACAGAAGGGAAAAAAAGTATTTAGTCAGCCACCAATTGTGCAATTCTCCCACTTAAAAATACAAGACAGGCCTGTAATTGACATCATAGGTATACCACAACTATGAGAGACAAAATGAGAAAACAAATCCTGAAAATCACATTGATTTGGAAAGAAATTGTTTTCAAATTTTGGTGGAAAATAAGTATTTGCCCATATATTGCTTCATATATAATGGGCCCCATATAATGTTCCCTACATAATGGGACCCATATAATGCTCCATATATAATGGGCCCCATATATTGCTACATATATAATGGGCTCCCTATATTGCTCCATATATAATGGGCCCCATATAATGCTCCATTCATTAAAAAAAAATAATCAAGTGCTCACCTCTCCCCCTCTCCTCGCTGGCAGCTGCTCCGGACTCCTCAGCGTCACCGTCTTCCTGCTCTCTGCTCTGTGGCGCTCAGAGCAGAGGGCACGCTGTAGTGACGTCACTGCGCCCTCTGCCCTGAGAGGTCACAAGTCAGAAGACGTGGAAGACACCAGAGCTGGCACTGCGGAGGAACAGGGAGAGGTAAGTATTCCAAGTGCTGGGGCCCTGAGCAGGCAGGGAGGCCCACTCATGGGAACTTTCATGGGCAATCACTCCAACTCACGGGCTCCATAGTGCGCCGGTGACCCCAACAGCGAGTGGGCCCCCGCCCTTCGCTCAGGGCCACGGCACTTGCCCAGGTGTTGACACCGGCCCTGCACATGGGTAAGGAAGGTTGGTAAAAAAGATATATCCATTTAGTAAAATTTATAAGCCTATTGTAATTTTGAATAAACCTGCATTTGAATAAAATGGTTCTCAGCAATTTAGTACAGATAAATTCTTTAAAAATCTTTATTACACTAAAATGCTTCAAGGCATAACTGAATACAAGACATATTCATTTAAGGCACTACTCAGATGTTTTTTTTATTTCAGCACTGGAGTTGTGCCACTAATGCACCTGACCTTAGTAATAGATTTACCAGCCGCTGTCTTGAGCTGTTACCAGCGCTGCTATAGTAATGTGCCGCCATCTTGTGACTGCAACATCTGACTGACTGGAAGTCATTGGTAACAGTCACAAGCACTCAGTGTAACTCTATGAGGGCCTCGTTCTCATAGGCGGATTATAATGAGGGCAATCTGGGCTACCGCCCAGGGCCCCGAACCTCCAGGGGGCCCGAGGCTCCGGGGTGTCTATGGCCAGATTGCCCTCATAATATGTGCGGCGCCGTGGCACATACCGGCAGATAGTGGCGGGGGGGTCCCTGGACCGCTCCCCCAGCAGCGGCGCACGGCCACTGCTTCTTTTTTGGCCGGGCCAGTACTGCAGCAGTTAACTTCCCTGTGCTGGCCCGGCCGCGTCACTGCTAGGAGACACAGCTCTGTGCACAGCCGTGTCTCCTAGTTGTGACATCACGCAGTGCGCACCCGGCCTGCAGTGCTGCACCGGAAAAGAGCAGGAGGGCTAGAGCCGAGCCGGGGGATGGTGAGTGTGTGTGTGTCTGTGTGTGTGTGTGTGTGTGAGTGAGTGTGAGTGTGTGTGTATGTGTATGCAGACAGATATCATTGTGTGATGTCTGTTTATATATATTTTTGTGTTTCAAATGTGTTTATGCGTGTATGTAAGTCTGTATGTTTGTGTGTGTGCATGACTGCGTGCGTGACTGCGTGCGTAACTGCGTGCGGCCTCCTGCTGAGTATAGATGGCGCCGTGCAGCCTCCCGCTGTGTATAGATGGCGCCGTGTGGCCTCCCGCTGTGTATAGATGGCGCCGTGCAGCCCCCTGCGGTGTATAGATGGTGCCATGTGGCCTCCCGCTGTGTATAGATGGCATCGTGTGGCCCCCTGCTGTGTATAGATGGCATCGTGCGGCCTCCCGCTGTGTATAGATGGAGCCGTGCGGCCCCCTACGGTGTATAGATGGCACCGTGCGACCTCTCGCTGTGTATAGATGGCGCCGTGTGGCCCCCTGCTGTGTATAGATGGCGCCGTGCGGCCTCCCGCCGTGTATAGATGGCGCCGTGCGGCCTCCCGCTGTGTATAGATGGCTACGTGCGGCCTCCCGCTGTGTATTGATGGCGCCGTGCGGCCTCCCGCTGTGTATAGCTGGCGCCGTGCGGCCTCCCGCTGTGTATAGATGGCTACGTGCGGCCTCCCGCTGTGTATAGATGGCTTTGTGTGGCCTCCTGCTGTGTATAGATGGCTATGTGCGACCTCCCACTGAGTATAGATGGCTACGTGCGGCCTCCTGCTGTGTATAGATGGCTACTTGCGGCCTCCCGCTGTGTATAGATGGCTACGTGCGGCCTCCTGCTGTGTATAGATGGCTACGTGCGGCCTCCTGCTGTGTATAGATGGCTACGTGTGCTCAATATTGAGTCATACAATTAATGTAAGGCTATGTGCCCACAATGCAGAAAAGCTCCGGATTTTTTTTGAGCGTTTCTGCATCTCCCTGGCAGAAAAACGCATGCGGATTGTACATGCGGATTATACATGCGGATTGTACATGCGTTTTTCCTGCCAGGGACTTGCGGATGTGAAGCGTTCTTCACATGCATTTCCACATGCGGGTTGACAAGCGCTTTCCTAGCGATTTTTAGCATCACTTGGAAAGTGCTTGACAACTTGGTCACACTATATAAATCCATGCAACCGGCATGGATTTATATAGTGTGACCGTAAAAGAATGGTAAAAAATAAATATATACTTACCTTCTGATGGCCTGCCAACGTCAGCGGTCGCGTGACCCGTCACATGACTAAATGACGTCACGGCAGGTCCTTTTCAGACCATCACGAGCTGCCGGCAAGCTAGGACGCATCGCAAAAAGATACCGGGGGCCATCAGAAGGTAAGTATAATATTTATTTTTGATTTTATTCTTTTTTTACAGGTTCTATGGTACCCGGGTCCGGAGGAGAGTCTCCTCTTCTCCAAACCCGGGTACCATCCGCACATTGAAATGCATGGATTCTGCATGTACCGATGCAGTGATGCGGATTCCATTTGTTCCAATGCAAGTCAATGGCGGCGAAAGCGCCGAGCTTCCGCAAAATAATTGGTAGTGCTGCGGATTTTTCCGCAATGATAATCCGCAGCGGAAATTTCCGCAGCATGTGCACAGCACATGCGGATTATCATTGAGGAACATGGCAGACCTTCTACCAAGCGTTTTTTAAGCGTTTCTGCAGCGGAATTGCCACTGCGGAAACGCTTAAAAAACGCATAGTGGGCACACAGCCTACAAAGAATTATTATAATTAATATTGTACCAAATTAATTTCAGGTGAACATGTCACGTGATACATCAGGTGTGTGTGTGTGTGTGTGTGTGTGTGTGTGTGTGTGTGTGTGTGGTGTTCAGGTGTTCATTGGCAAACTTCAGACGGGCCTGCACATGTGCCTTCTTGAGAAGGGGGACCTTGCGGGCACTGCAGGATTTTAAACCTTTAAGGCGTAATGTGTTACCAATGGTTTTCTTGGTGACTGTGGTCCCAGCTGCCTTGAGATCATTAACAAGTTCCCCTCATGTAGCTTTAGGGTGATCTCTCACCTTTCTCATGATCAAGGATACCCCATGAGATGAGTTTTTGCATGGTGCCCCTGATCGATGTCGATTGACAGTCATTTTGTATTTCTTCCATTTTCCTACTATTGCACCAACAGTTGTCTCCTTCTCACCCAGCGTCTTACTTATGGTTTTGTAGCCCATTCCAGCTTTGTGCAGGTATATGACCTTGTGCCTGACATCCTTAGAAAGCTCTTTGGTCTTGCCCATGTTGTAGAGGTTAGAGTCTGACTGATTCATTGAGTCTGTGCACAGGAGTCTTTTATACAGGTGACTATGTAAGACAGGTAATGAGTTCATTAGGAGCGTCTAACTGGTCTGTAGGAGCCAGAACTCATAATGATTTGTAGGGGATCAAATACTTATTTCTCTCTTCAAAATGCAAATAAATTTATCTAATTTATACAATGTGATTTTCTTGACTTTTTTTTTGGATATTCTATTTCTCAATGTTAAAATTAACTTACCCTTAAAATTATAGACTGTTCATGTCTTTGTCAGTGGGCAAATTTACAAAAACAGCAAGGGATCCAATAATTGTTTCCTTCACTGTATATACACACAAGCTAGAATAATGCAATAAAATATATAGACACACACACACATGGCACACACACACGTACTTATACACATGTACATGGCACACACTTGTACACACACACACTTGTACAGACACGGCACACATAGCCCACATTGGTACACACATATACACAGCACACACATACACACGCATACACGGCACACTTTTTCACCCACACAGGGCACATACTTGTACACACACTTTTAAACACACACGCACACAGCCCATACACGTACACGGCACACATGTACACTGCACACACTTGTACACACAGTGACACGACACACACTTGTACATATATGTACATAGCACACACATGCTACACAACAAATTCTCAGTAGATACACACAATACACAGAACACATGTGTACAGAACAACAACCAATCATATAAACATATACAGATATCTCACAGACAGCACACACTGCACACACCTCAGATGCACACACTGCGCATACCTCAGATGCACACACTGCACACACCTCAGATGCACACACCTCAGATGCACACACTGCGCATACCTCAGATGCACCCACTGCACACACCTCAGATGCACACACCTCAGATGCACACACCTCAGATGCACACACCTCAGATGCACACACTGCGCATACCTCAGATGCACACACTGCACACACCTCAGATGCACACACTGCACACACCTCAGATGCACACACTACACACACCTCAGATGCACACAATGCGCATACCTCAGATGCACACACTGCACACACCTCAGATGCACACACTGCACACACCTCAGATGCACACACTGCGCATACCTCAGATGCACACACTGCGCATACCTCAGATGCACACACTGCGCATACCTCAGATGCACACACTGCGCATACCTCAGATGCACACACTGCGCATACCTCAGATGCACACACTGCGCATACCTCAGATGCACACACTGCATATACCTCAGATACACACTGCACATACCTCAGATGCACACACTGCACATACCTCAGATGCACACACTGAACATACCTCAGATGCACACACTGAACATACCTCAGATGCACACACTGAACATAACTCAGATGCACACACTGCACATAACTCAGATGCACACAATGCACACACCTCAGATGCACACTGCACATACCTCAGATACACACTGCACATACCTCAGATGCACACACTGCACATACCTCAGATGCACACACTGCACATACCTCAGATGCACACACTGCACATACCTCAGATGCACACACTGCACATACCTCAGAGGCACACACTGCACATACCTCAGAGGCACACACTGCACATAACTCAGAGGCACACACTGCACATAACTCAGATGCACACACTGAACATAACTCAGATGCACACACTGAACATAACTCAGATGCACACACTGCACATAACTCAGATGCACACACTGCACATACCTCAGATGCACACAATGCACATACCTCAAATGCACACACTGCACATACCTCAGATACACACAGTACAAACACCTCAGATACACACAATGCACATACCTCAGATGCACACACTGCACATACCTCAGATGCACACAATGCACATACCTCAGATATACACACTGCACATACCTCAGATGCACACACTGCACATACCTCATATACACACACTGCACATACCTCATATACACACACTGCACATGCTGCTTTATGTTGAAAGGAATGAAGATGTTCCTCACTATGAGCTGCAGCTTCTCCTGCTCACAGCTGCACTGTCCTAGCAGACACCTCCCTGTCCTCTCCTCTGCTGGGACTGCTGACAAGAGCAAGAGGCGCTGACAGAACAGGAGCTTCCACCATCAGTTGGGGCAGCACAGCACACAGGTGGATACAGGAGAACTTATGTCACAGCTCAGCTTGGTAGGTGCCGTCCATCTCTAGCTACCCCTCTCCCTCAGAGGCTCCTTGCAGCAGGACAAGAGCAATGGCCAATTAGAGCTTCAATCAGTCTGATGGGGGAGGCATTCAGTGCTCAGTGCTCGTCCTTCTCTGCACGCTCCTCTTTCAATGCCAGACCCTCACCAAAGGTCCTGAAGTTCCCCAGACTGCAAAGCCTGTGGTGACATCATGGTCACATGACAGGTCACATGATTGTGACCTCACTACAAGTCCTAAACCAGTCTCTACATCAGAAGCTTCACTGATAATGCTATTATCAGTGAAGTTCTTGCTGTAGATAATTGGGACCTCCAAGGGAGTGGGGGCCCTAGGCAGATGCCTAGTCTGCCCTGCCCTAACGCCGGTCCTGAGTACAGCAGAGCTCAATGGAGAAGCAAAAAATGTGTTTGCAAGAAGACAAATGTCATTCATTTCTCCTGTTTTGTGTTAGTTACTTGTCTCACTGGTAACTCCCTCTTCATGTAAAATAATCTCTGGAGGCAGAGTTATCGTCTAGGCAGTGTCCTTCACAGAGCCTGGAAGAGGTCATTTATATAAAATTATAAAAGATGATTTATCCACAAGGCATCTGATATGAGACATACAGAGATGTAGTTGTTGGTTGAAATGTTGAAGTATGTGCAGGAGGGAAAACTGAGAAAAGTGGAGAAGTTCAGGGCCAGTGGGCTGAAGGTCGACAGTGATGCAGCAAGAGGCAAAGAGAGGAGCAGCACTGTGGAAAAAAGAGCAGTAAACTGCAAGGAAACTTCCCTAAACATCTGGGGTCTACAGCCCAGAGAAGGCATGGAGGAGCCAGCCTTACTCACTTTCCAATAAGGGGAAATGGATGGAAATGTTCCCATAGGAAGCAGAACCGGGTTCTGGAAAGCTGCAGTACCGGGTGGATCATACCTGGGGAACAAAGAGGCGTGAAAGGGGTATTGAAGATGGCTGAAACTGTGTCTGTGGTACCCCAAAGTACTGTAACTGAGACCAAAACTGATCTGAACGTTTTAAGTAAAGTTGAATTGTTAATTAAGGAACAAGAGACTGTGCTTGATTCTTTGCTTGCAGCTGAGGTCGGAGTCCCAGAGCAGATGGGACCCTAAAGGAAAACTGTGAGTGTTATTGAATACACACAAACTACATGAAGAATAGGACTTTATCTTTTATTTGTGGAGTGCCGGGGTTATGGGAGGAGAACAGCAACCCCTCGCCACGACTACCAACCTGTACCCCTCACTTATGTTATATCCCTCTGTCAGTGATTGACAGGGGATTTAACTGGTTAACAGACACAGGCAAAGCACAGCTTCACCCTCGACTGTTAAAGGTACATGTTGACTGATTAAATCAGTCATAATGTATGGGGAAAGATGTGGGCTCGGAGTGCGGGCCCTCATCAAATACAGGGAAATGACCTTTGACATAAATATATGTCAAAGGTTGTGAAGGGCTTAAAGTCAGCCAAGATTGTATAGAACACCTTCACAATGATAATTATTACAAAAATATTTGTGTTGGAGGTGTAGACCCATATCTGGTGCTGTTTTCCATTAAATTCTGATCCTTTCTTATTACCTCCATAAATTGGACTTCTTTTCACCAGAGGAGGTCATAATATGGATACCATCTTCAGATTGTACCATACTAAACCACATGTATTCTGTCTTCTACATATGGCAGTTAAGCTACTGATTTTTACAGAAGCTGACAAACATCAGTACTTTTTAGCAAAATTAAGTACATTTTATTTCTAACATTTCTAGAAATTTCTAGAACTTTACCTTGGTAAATAAAATAGAGAGACTTCCTGAGGTCTACCATTACTTTTCTTGACTACTGTTGGTCTAGAAAGGGTCCATACAGTAAAGCTTCTCTTCTTTTAGCCATAATCTATTATGGGTTCTATTTTTGTAACATTTGTATACTGCTGTACACATATGTATACTGCTCTATTTGTATACTATCTAGAGGAAAAAAATGTAAAAATAGTACAACACTAAAAGAGCAACTGAGTATCCAATGACATAAATGAATAAAACATCTTCATGTCACAAAAAGCTGTCATGCACCAATGCTTTATGTACTAGGAAAGATAGGCTCTAATTTCTAAAATTGAAGTTTTTTACAACAATACATTGTTTGTTAAGATTAAACAAATCCTTCACTAAGATCTCATATTCTCTAGAGATACAGTGTTTAATAACTTTGTATTGTTATTTAAATTATATTGAATGAAGAACTCAGTGGGTAGCTATGTCTTCTGTGGGATACACATGCCTGAGATAAGAAAACCATCTATTTGCATGCATCCATGGGTAGCCTTAAGTGAAACTGATTATTAAAAAGAAGGCAATATTTAATCTTGGAATAGATTTGACACATGATTTAATACATTTCTATTGTTATTTAAATTCAACACATCAAGGAAGTTTTTCTATGTAGTAGAGGTAGAGCCATAGAATTGAAGGAAAAGTACCAGCCATCAAGCACATTCGGGATATTTAGGGGAAAGGAGAATCGGTATCCTAGATTTTTACATGTCCAATTCATTGTTGCCAAGGAAGATAAATTACCACGAAAAGTGTCTCGAAGGGATTATTGTCCTCTCTCATCATCAAAAGTGCAGGTTCAACCAAGCTCAGTTTGCATGTGTGTAGGTAATAGAGGATTTTAAGAGCTTTTTTAGTTCTTGAGATCGCCATAGACATGCGATATTTATTTGCCGACCTTTGCCAGATTCTTTTTTTTTTTGGAATCTGATGCCTTTGATGGTCATAGATATAAGATTTATAACAAATGCTAAAATAAGCTGAATCTGCCAGTGATCTGCAGATAAATACCTCAAGTCAGTTTTAGGTAAAGTATAGGGCTAATGCACTTACATTATGCTTTGTATATACAGCCATGTTCATGAGCTCTTAACCTGAACAATATAGAAGGTGACCACACAGTATCAAATCCAAGAGCCCTATCAATATATCAATATTATTAATACATCCTCATACACATTAGATGGTGGAACGGTTCAGCTGACATTTATTTAATATGTATAGCCACCTAAAATGTATATGGTAAGATGATATAATTGGCAGAAATATGAATGAAGCCAATTTCTAAAGATTGTCACTTGTTGCAGGGGAGTACATAGGAATCATGGGGCCCCATAGCAGAAGTTCTAATTGGGCACCCCCCGCCCCAAAAACAATGTAAATAATTGTCGTGGTCACACAAGAGCAGATCTCACAACTTTCCATCCGTTACATAATAATTTTCTCCCTGCTGTAGTCCTAGATCCCTCTTTCATTGACCCATAAAGTGTGTTATGCACACGCCCGGGCTAAGCGGCGTGTGCGTGTGATTGGTAGTGATTCCACTGGACCGTGCCGGAGAGTGAATGCCTGGAGGGGCGTGACTAGGTATTCACCCGATCCGACCAGGGTCGCACGACGGCATACGACGCCAGTGCACCAAGGAGGAACCGAGCAGAGGGACCAGGTGCTACTCCAGGTCAGACCCCGGACACGGCTGTTGACCCACACAGGGGAATACAGGAACAGGCTGGTAGGCTGGCACACAGACTGGAGGGTATAGGCAGGCACGACTGGTATGCAGGCAGGCGGGTATGCAGGCAGGGGGGTAAAGGCAAGCACAGCTAGAGTGCAGACAGGGAGGCACTAGCAGGTAGGAACACAGACGGGATAGGACCCAGTACACACCGGGAATCAGGAACAATACAGGCAGAGGGTTACAGGCAAGCACAGCTAGAGTGCAGACAAGGCTGAGCAGGGAGGACAGGGCTCTGTTCACACGGAACAGACAGGAAGGGAAAGACAGAGCCAGATACTCACACAGTACTTGCAGAGACAACAAGCAGGAGTTAGGTACGAGTTCAGACTCTGCAGAAAAAGGAAGGGAACGGACATAGAGGCAAAACAGGTAAAGGACAGGAGAGAGTTCAGACTGGAACTGAGTGTACGGAGGAGACCGACACTGCAGAGGGATACAGGAGCGGGTCTGGGAATACGGCCCCCAGAGAGGCGGAACGAACAGGCAAGGAGCGTGTTCAGACAGGACAGACCAGACACAGGAGCGGGTCTAGGAAATCGGCCACTAGAAGGCGGAACGAACAGGCAAGGAGCGTGTTCAGACAGGACAGACCAGACACAGGAGCGGGTCTAGGAAATCGGCCACTAGAAGGCGAGAGGAACAGGCTAGGAGCGTGTTCAGACAGGTCAGACAAGATACAGGAACGGGTCTAGGTAATCGGCCCCTAGAAGGCAGGAAGAACAGGCTAGGAGCGTGTTCAGACAGGACAGACAAGAGAACACAGAAAGGACTAAGTTCAGACACGGGAACTAATACCGAAAAGCAGGAGACATACAGGACTCAGTTCAGACACGGGAGCTGATACCGCAAAGCAGGAGACATACAGGACTCAGTTCAGACACGGGAGCTGATACCGCAAAGCAGAAGACATACAGGACTCAGTTCAGACAGGCCTGGAAATACAGCCTCCAGGAAAGGCAGACAAGGAAACAAAGAACGGGACCTGGCACCTTCAGAGTGCAAGCACACACTGAAGGAAACACTATGCTCAGGCAGGGATAGAAGGGAGCTGCTGAGCTATATACCAAGTGACAGACAGCAATAGGCTGAGGACGCACAAGGGGTGTGACCCACAGCAGGTAAAAAAGGCAGGAAGTGATCGGGCGCCGCCCTTAAGCAGCAGAAACAGACACAAACAGACAGCATGGAGGGAAGCCAGAGAGACATTCTGGACAGGAGATCAAGTGCGCGCTCCTGCACAGTGGGAGATGGACCACTATGCAAGGACGCCGCCAGGTATGTTACAGTACCTCCCCCCTTACGCCCCCTCTTCTTCAGGCCTGCCAGAATCTTCCGCAGGGAATTCGAGGACCAGTCGTTCACTGGGTTGGAGGGGGACAGAGACTTGAGGGTAATCTCTGCTTCGAGGTACATCTTGTCAAGCTCACAGGAAAAAATAGACGGGTTATCAGGTACATAATGAGGAAAAGTCACTGTCTCTTTGTTATCTGGTGGTATCCCGGAGGATTCAGGAAACAACTGGAGGTCCTCCGCCGGGTCAGAAGAGTGCAGAGGCTCAGAGAAAACAACTGCTTCAGAGTACACTAGGTCGGACTCACTGGAGGAAGCAGGCGAGGTATCGGGTACCGAGTATAGGAAAGTCTCTGTCCATTCACCACCAGGTGGCACCCCGAAGGGTTCTGGAGACAGCTGGCGGTCCTCCGCCTGGTCAGAGGGGTGTAGAGACTCACGGGTAACCTCTGCTTCAGAGTACACTAGGTCGGACTCACTGGAGGAAGCAGGCGAGGTATCGGGTACCGAGTATAGGAAAGTCTCTGTCCATTCACCACCAGGTGGCACCCCGAAGGGTTCTGGAGACAGCTGGCGGTCCTCCGCCTGGTCAGAGGGGTGTAGAGACTCACGGGTAACCTCTGCTTCAGAGTACTCTAGGTCGGACTCACTGGACGAAGCAAGCGAGGTATCAGATCCAGGATATAGGAAAGTCTCTGTCCATTCACCACCAGGTGGCACCCCGAAGGATTCTGAACACAACTGGAGGTCCTCCGCCTGGTCGGAGGGGTGTAGAGACTCAGGAGTAACCTCTGCTTCGGAGTACACTAGGTTGGACTCACTGGACGAAGCGAGCGAGGTATCAGGTACAGAGTATAGGAGAGTCTCTGTCCTTTCGCTACCAGGTAGCACCCCGAAGGGTTCAGGAGACAACTGGAGATCCTCCGCCTGGTCGGAGGGGTGTAGAGACTCGGAGGTAACTACCACTTTGGGGTACCCATTGTCAGGCTCACAGGACGAAGCGGACAAAGTATTGAGTACCGGGTGTAGAGAAGTCTCTCTCCATTTGTCATCGAGTGGTATCCCGGAGGGTTCAGGAGGCAACAGGGGATCCTCCGCCAGGTAGTAGAGGTGCACAGACTCTGAGGTAACCACAGCTTTGGAGCATCCTTGGACATGCACACCGGTTAAAGAGAGAGAAGCATCTGATGCCGGGTGCAGGAAGTTCTCCTGTGTGGAGTCTGGATGGGCAGAAGTCTCTTCAGCCAGGAGAACTGGTGCACTACCCACGCACATTACCCATTGGGGTTTCTCCGGGATACAGGGAGATGAAGCTTCAGTAGGGACTTCAAGGTTGGGGTCAGGAGGTCTCAGGGAGGACAGACCCTGGCGTGACGGCTTGCCACTAAGTCTAGCACGTCTGGACTGCCTCTTGAGGTTGAGAGAAGTATTCCGGAAAGCGTAGTCACCCTGTGAGGATTCTGGGTGGGCAGTAGTCTCATTGGGCTGGAGGACTATTGCGCTACCCACACACATTACCCATCGGGGCTGCTCCGGGATATTGGGAGGTGAAGCTTCAGCAGGAGCCTCCGGGTTAGGATCATCGAAGACCATTAGAAAGGCCACCAGGAAGGCCATTAGGTCCAGGAGGATCGGATCCTGTGTTTCATATAGGGGGTTGATCCATTCCAAGGCATCACCCGCCAGGTAAGACATCATAAAGGCCACTTTAGCCCAATCGGAAGGAAAATAGAGAGGGTAGGCCTTAAAGTGTAGCATGCATTGCTCCACAAATGCACGACACTGTCTTGGATCCCCATAATAACGTGGCGGATCCGCAGGAACGAGAGCTGATAGATCCATCTGGACGGGTGCGTAATTCGCCTGGAACTCAGCTAAAGGGGGAAAAAAATTTATTTATTTTGTTTTAATGCATGTATTCGCTGGAAAAACTTCTCAAAGAGCGAAGGCCGTGGGGCTCAACGGGAACCATGGCCTGAGCATGCTGTTATGCACACGCCCGGGCTAAGCGGCGTGTGCGTGTGATTGGTAGTGATTCCACTGGACCGTGCCGGAGAGTGAATGCCTGGAGGGGCGTGACTAGGTATTCACCCGATCCGACCAGGGTCGCACGACGGCATACGACGCCAGTGCACCAAGGAGGAACCGAGCAGAGGGACCAGGTGCTACTCCAGGTCAGACCCCGGACACGGCTGTTGACCCACACAGGGGAATACAGGAACAGGCTGGTAGGCTGGCACACAGACTGGAGGGTATAGGCAGGCACGACTGGTATGCAGGCAGGCGGGTATGCAGGCAGGGGGGTAAAGGCAAGCACAGCTAGAGTGCAGACAGGGAGGCACTAGCAGGTAGGAACACAGACGGGATAGGACCCAGTACACACCGGGAATCAGGAACAATACAGGCAGAGGGTTACAGGCAAGCACAGCTAGAGTGCAGACAAGGCTGAGCAGGGAGGACAGGGCTCTGTTCACACGGAACAGACAGGAAGGGAAAGACAGAGCCAGATACTCACACAGTACTTGCAGAGACAACAAGCAGGAGTTAGGTACGAGTTCAGACTCTGCAGAAAAAGGAAGGGAACGGACATAGAGGCAAAACAGGTAAAGGACAGGAGAGAGTTCAGACTGGAACTGAGTGTACGGAGGAGACCGACACTGCAGAGGGATACAGGAGCGGGTCTGGGAATACGGCCCCCAGAGAGGCGGAACGAACAGGCAAGGAGCGTGTTCAGACAGGACAGACCAGACACAGGAGCGGGTCTAGGAAATCGGCCACTAGAAGGCGGAACGAACAGGCAAGGAGCGTGTTCAGACAGGACAGACCAGACACAGGAGCGGGTCTAGGAAATCGGCCACTAGAAGGCGAGAGGAACAGGCTAGGAGCGTGTTCAGACAGGTCAGACAAGATACAGGAACGGGTCTAGGTAATCGGCCCCTAGAAGGCAGGAAGAACAGGCTAGGAGCGTGTTCAGACAGGACAGACAAGAGAACACAGAAAGGACTAAGTTCAGACACGGGAACTAATACCGAAAAGCAGGAGACATACAGGACTCAGTTCAGACACGGGAGCTGATACCGCAAAGCAGGAGACATACAGGACTCAGTTCAGACACGGGAGCTGATACCGCAAAGCAGAAGACATACAGGACTCAGTTCAGACAGGCCTGGAAATACAGCCTCCAGGAAAGGCAGACAAGGAAACAAAGAACGGGACCTGGCACCTTCAGAGTGCAAGCACACACTGAAGGAAACACTATGCTCAGGCAGGGATAGAAGGGAGCTGCTGAGCTATATACCAAGTGACAGACAGCAATAGGCTGAGGACGCACAAGGGGTGTGACCCACAGCAGGTAAAAAAGGCAGGAAGTGATCGGGCGCCGCCCTTAAGCAGCAGAAACAGACACAAACAGACAGCATGGAGGGAAGCCAGAGAGACATTCTGGACAGGAGATCAAGTGCGCGCTCCTGCACAGTGGGAGATGGACCACTATGCAAGGACGCCGCCAGGTATGTTACAGTACCTCCCCCCTTACGCCCCCTCTTCTTCAGGCCTGCCAGAATCTTCCGCAGGGAATTCGAGGACCAGTCGTTCACTGGGTTGGAGGGGGACAGAGACTTGAGGGTAATCTCTGCTTCGAGGTACATCTTGTCAAGCTCACAGGAAAAAATAGACGGGTTATCAGGTACATAATGAGGAAAAGTCACTGTCTCTTTGTTATCTGGTGGTATCCCGGAGGATTCAGGAAACAACTGGAGGTCCTCCGCCGGGTCAGAAGAGTGCAGAGGCTCAGAGAAAACAACTGCTTCAGAGTACACTAGGTCGGACTCACTGGAGGAAGCAGGCGAGGTATCGGGTACCGAGTATAGGAAAGTCTCTGTCCATTCACCACCAGGTGGCACCCCGAAGGGTTCTGGAGACAGCTGGCGGTCCTCCGCCTGGTCAGAGGGGTGTAGAGACTCACGGGTAACCTCTGCTTCAGAGTACACTAGGTCGGTCTCACTGGAGGAAGCAGGCGAGGTATCGGGTACCGAGTATAGGAAAGTCTCTGTCCATTCACCACCAGGTGGCACCCCGAAGGGTTCTGGAGACAGCTGGCGGTCCTCCGCCTGGTCAGAGGGGTGTAGAGACTCACGGGTAACCTCTGCTTCAGAGTACTCTAGGTCGGACTCACTGGACGAAGCAAGCGAGGTATCAGATCCAGGATATAGGAAAGTCTCTGTCCATTCACCACCAGGTGGCACCCCGAAGGATTCTGAACACAACTGGAGGTCCTCCGCCTGGTCGGAGGGGTGTAGAGACTCAGGAGTAACCTCTGCTTTGGAGTACACTAGGTTGGACTCACTGGACGAAGCGAGCGAGGTATCAGGTACAGAGTATAGGAGAGTCTCTGTCCTTTCGCTACCAGGTAGCACCCCGAAGGGTTCAGGAGACAACTGGAGATCCTCCGCCTGGTCGGAGGGGTGTAGAGACTCGGAGGTAACTACCACTTTGGGGTACCCATTGTCAGGCTCACAGGACGAAGCGGACAAAGTATTGAGTACCGGGTGTAGAGAAGTCTCTCTCCATTTGTCATCGAGTGGTATCCCGGAGGGTTCAGGAGGCAACAGGGGATCCTCCGCCAGGTAGTAGAGGTGCACAGACTCTGAGGTAACCACAGCTTTGGAGCATCCTTGGACATGCACACCGGTTAAAGAGAGAGAAGCATCTGATGCCAGGTGCAGGAAGTTCTCCTGTGTGGAGTCTGGATGGGCAGAAGTCTCTTCAGCCAGGAGAACTGGTGCACTACCCACGCACATTACCCATTGGGGTTTCTCCGGGATACAGGGAGATGAAGCTTCAGTAGGGACTTCAAGGTTGGGGTCAGGAGGTCTCAGGGAGGACAGACCCTGGCGTGACGGCTTGCCACTAAGTCTAGCACGTCTGGACTGCCTCTTGAGGTTGAGAGAAGTATTCCGGAAAGCGTAGTCACCCTGTGAGGATTCTGGGTGGGCAGTAGTCTCATTGGGCTGGAGGACTATTGCGCTACCCACACACATTACCCATCGGGGCTGCTCCGGGATATTGGGAGGTGAAGCTTCAGCAGGAGCCTCCGGGTTAGGATCATCGAAGACCATTAGAAAGGCCACCAGGAAGGCCATTAGGTCCAGGAGGATCGGATCCTGTGTTTCATATAGGGGGTTGATCCATTCCAAGGCATCACCCGCCAGGTAAGACATCATAAAGGCCACTTTAGCCCAATCGGAAGGAAAATAGAGAGGGTAGGCCTTAAAGTGTAGCATGCATTGCTCCACAAATGCACGACACTGTCTTGGATCCCCATAATAACGTGGCGGATCCGCAGGAACGAGAGCTGATAGATCCATCTGGACGGGTGCGTAATTCGCCTGGAACTCAGCTAAAGGGGGAAAAAAATTTATTTATTTTGTTTTAATGCATGTATTCGCTGGAAAAACTTCTCAAAGAGCGAAGGCCGTGGGGCTCAACGGGAACCATGGCCTGAGCATGCTGTTATGCACACGCCCGGGCTAAGCGGCGTGTGCGTGTGATTGGTAGTGATTCCACTGGACCGTGCCGGAGAGTGAATGCCTGGAGGGGCGTGACTAGGTATTCACCCGATCCGACCAGGGTCGCACGACGGCATACGACGCCAGTGCACCAAGGAGGAACCGAGCAGAGGGACCAGGTGCTACTCCAGGTCAGACCCCGGACACGGCTGTTGACCCACACAGGGGAATACAGGAACAGGCTGGTAGGCTGGCACACAGACTGGAGGGTATAGGCAGGCACGACTGGTATGCAGGCAGGCGGGTATGCAGGCAGGGGGGTAAAGGCAAGCACAGCTAGAGTGCAGACAGGGAGGCACTAGCAGGTAGGAACACAGACGGGATAGGACCCAGTACACACCGGGAATCAGGAACAATACAGGCAGAGGGTTACAGGCAAGCACAGCTAGAGTGCAGACAAGGCTGAGCAGGGAGGACAGGGCTCTGTTCACACGGAACAGACAGGAAGGGAAAGACAGAGCCAGATACTCACACAGTACTTGCAGAGACAACAAGCAGGAGTTAGGTACGAGTTCAGACTCTGCAGAAAAAGGAAGGGAACGGACATAGAGGCAAAACAGGTAAAGGACAGGAGAGAGTTCAGACTGGAACTGAGTGTACGGAGGAGACCGACACTGCAGAGGGATACAGGAGCGGGTCTGGGAATACGGCCCCCAGAGAGGCGGAACGAACAGGCAAGGAGCGTGTTCAGACAGGACAGACCAGACACAGGAGCGGGTCTAGGAAATCGGCCACTAGAAGGCGGAACGAACAGGCAAGGAGCGTGTTCAGACAGGACAGACCAGACACAGGAGCGGGTCTAGGAAATCGGCCACTAGAAGGCGAGAGGAACAGGCTAGGAGCGTGTTCAGACAGGTCAGACAAGATACAGGAACGGGTCTAGGTAATCGGCCCCTAGAAGGCAGGAAGAACAGGCTAGGAGCGTGTTCAGACAGGACAGACAAGAGAACACAGAAAGGACTAAGTTCAGACACGGGAACTAATACCGAAAAGCAGGAGACATACAGGACTCAGTTCAGACACGGGAGCTGATACCGCAAAGCAGGAGACATACAGGACTCAGTTC
Organism: Phyllobates terribilis; assembly: GCF_046119375.1. NCBI lineage: Eukaryota > Metazoa > Chordata > Amphibia > Anura > Dendrobatidae > Phyllobates > Phyllobates terribilis. The sequence continues at coordinate 213,146,442 of NW_027362762.1, forward strand.
AGACACGGGAGCTGATACCGCAAAGCAGAAGACATACAGGACTCAGTTCAGACAGGCCTGGAAATACAGCCTCCAGGAAAGGCAGACAAGGAAACAAAGAACGGGACCTGGCACCTTCAGAGTGCAAGCACACACTGAAGGAAACACTATGCTCAGGCAGGGATAGAAGGGAGCTGCTGAGCTATATACCAAGTGACAGACAGCAATAGGCTGAGGACGCACAAGGGGTGTGACCCACAGCAGGTACAAAAGGCAGGAAGTGATCGGGCGCCGCCCTTAAGCAGCAGAAACAGACACAAACAGACAGCATGGAGGGAAGCCAGAGAGACATTCTGGACAGGAGATCAAGTGCGCGCTCCTGCACAGTGGGAGATGGACCACTATGCAAGGACGCCGCCAGGTATGTTACAAAGTGTCATGTCAACAAAAGTGTCCCCCAAACACAGTATGATACCCCCATGGTGAATTCCTCCACATGCGCAGTATAATGTCCCTACTGTACCCCACCTCAACTCCCAGGGCAAAGTATGGTGACCCCAACACAGTATGATCCCCCAACTGTGACCCCTTAGAGCTAGAGAGGATGATAAGTAATAAGGGAGGGTGTTATACATAAAAAAAGGTGAAACTATAAAACTAAGGACGGCTTTATACATAATAAGTGAGTACACTATATACTGAGTATGCTATACATAATACGGCTACATTCCTGCATCTGTGTGCAGTGTCGGTGTGATGCCCACTTTTACAGACGCATTGAGCATGTCCTATTCTAATCCTCAAAATCGGATCAGAACAGGACAGTCTCTGACCCTCACAGATCTCATTCTCAGATCCGTGATTTTCATGGATGTGTTATGTATCTATAAAACTCTACGAGTCCGTGGACCATGCGATAAAAAATTCTGGCAGCACACGGACATTTCACACAAATGTGAGAACGCAGCCTAAGGGATTTTACAGATAACATTATCACTCCAAGTCACACAGTGCAGATACAGAATAATATTTACATCCAGGAACTTACGGCTAACGTCTCATCTGATCAGAGTCAGTTTCTGCTGCTTCTTCTCCATCTGGTCAGACCTTCATGTCGACATCTCCCAGCCACGACTCATCTTGTCACGATGATCAGTACAGCCCTAAAAATAGCAAGGTCACATATATTGTATATATACTTGTGTCTCCCCCACACTGCGCCCCTGAATACAGATATGTACCCCACCATTAATATACTATTAGCCACTTAGTAATCAAAATACAAAGTGATCAGCAGCACTGTGTCCCCCATTAACTATAATCTCTGCCGCCCAATAATATAAATGATTCAGTCTCTGTGACTCTCCCCAATTAACTGTAAGGCTATGTGCACATAGAAAATATTCAAGGCTTTGCAGTACAAGCAAAGTGAAACCCCCATCATTGCTCTCTCCCAACACCCCCATCATTGCTCTCTCCTAGTACCCCCATCATTGCTCTCTCCAGCCCCATCATTGCTTTCCCCATTGCCACCATCCCCATCATTGCTCTCCCCAGTCCCACCATCCCCATCATTGCTTTCCCCAGCCCCATCATTGCTCTCCCCAGCCCCACCATCCCTATCATTGCTCTCCCCAGCCCCATCAGCCCCATCATTGCTTTCCCCAGTCCCACCATCCCCATCATTGCTCTCCCCAGCTCCATCAGCCCCATCATTGCAGTCTCCAGCCTCACCATCTCCATAATTGCTCTCCCCATTGCCACCATCCCCATCATTGCTCTCCCCAGTCCCACCATCCCCATCATTGCATTCCCCAGCTCCATCATTGCTCTCCCCAGCCCCACCATCCCCATCATTGCTCTCCCCAGCCCAACCATCCCGATCATTGCTCTCCCCAGCCCCATCAGCCCCATCATTGCTTTCCCCAGCCCCACCATTGCTCTCTCCAGCTCCATCAGCCCCATCATTCCTATCCCCAGCCCCACCATCCCCATAATTGCTCTCCCCACTTACATCAGCCCCATCATTGCTCTCTCCAGCCCCACCATCCACATCATTGATCTCCTCAGCCCCATCAGCCCCATCATTGCTCTCCCCATTGCCACCATCCCCGTCATTGCTTTTCCCAGTCCCACCATCCCCATCATTGCTCTCCCCAGCTCCATTAGCCCCATCATTGCTCTCCCCAGCCACATCAGCCTCATGATTGCTCTCCCCTGCACCACCATCCCCATCATTGCTCTCTCCAGCTCCATCAGCCCCATCATTGCTTTCCTCAGACCCACCATCCCCATCATTGCTCTCCCCATCGCCACCATCCCCATCATTGCTCTTCCCAGCCCCACCATCTCCATCATTGATCTCCCCAACCCCATCAGCCCCATCATTGCTTTCCCCAGCCCCACCATCCCCATAATTGCTTTCCCCAGCTCCATCAGCCCCATCATTGCTCTCCCCAGCCTCCCCATCCCCATAATTGCTCTCCCCATTGCCAACATCCCCATCATTGCTCTCCACAGTCCCACCATCTCCATAATTGCTTTCCCCAGCCCCATCAGCCCCATCATTGCTCTCCCCAGCCCCACCATCCCCATCATTGCCCTCCCCAGCCCCACCATCCCCTTCATTGCTCTCTCCAGCCCCATCAGCCCCATCATTGCTTTCCTCAACCCCACCATCCCCATCATTGCTCTCTCCAGCTCCGTCAGCCCCATCATTTCTCTCCCCAGCCCCACCATCCCCATCATTGCTCTCCCCAGCCCCACCATCCCCATCATTGCTCTCCCCAGCCCCATCAGCCCCATCATTGCTTTCCCTAGCCCCACCATTGCTCTCTCCAGCTCCATCAGCCCCATCATTTCTATCCCCAGCCCCACCATCCCCATAATTGCTCTCCCCACTTACATCAGCCCCATCATTGCTCTCCCCAGCCCCACCATCCCCATCATTGCTCTCTTCAGCCCCATCAGCCCCATCATTGCTCTCTCCTGCCCCACCATCCACATCATTGATCTCCTCAGCCCCATCATTGCTCTCCCCATTGCCACCATCCCCGTCATTGCTTTTCCCAGTCCCACCATCCCCATCATTGCTCTCCCCAGCTCCATTAGCCCCATCATTGCTCTCCCCAGCCACATCAGCCTCATGATTGCTCTCCCCTGCACCACCATCCCCATCATTGCTCTCTCCAGCTCCATCAGCCCCATCATTGCTTTCCCCATACCCACCATCCCCATCATTGCTCTCCCCATCGCCACCATCCCCATCATTGCTCTTCCCAGCCCCACCATCTCCATCATTGATCTCCCCAACCCCATCAGCCCCATCATTGCTTTCCCGAGCCCCACCATGCTCATCATTGCTTTCCCCAGCTCCATCAGCCCCATCATTGCTCTCCCCAGCCTCCCCATCCCCATAATTGCTCTCCCCATTGCCAACATCCCCATCATTGCTCTCCCCAGTCCCACGATCTCCATAATTGCTTTCCCCAGCTTCATCAGCCCCATCATTGCTCTCCCCAGCCCCACCATCCCCATCATTGCTCTCCCCAGCCCCATCATTGCTTTCCCCAGCCCCACCATCCCCATCATTGCTCTCTCCAGCTCCATCAGCCCCATCATTGCTCTCCCTAGTCTCACCATCCCCATAATTGCTCTCCCCATTGCCAACATCCCCATCATTGCTCTCCACAGTCCCACCATCTCCATAATTGCTTTCCCCAGCCCCATCAGCCCCATCATTGCTCTCCCCAGCCCCACCATCTCCATCATTGCTCTCCCCAGCCCCACCATCCCAATCATTGCTCTCCCCAGCCCCATCAGCCCCATCATTGCTTTCCCCAGCCCCACCATCCCCATCATTGCTCTCTCCAGCTCCATCAGCCCATCATTTCTCTCCCCAGCCCCACCATCCCCATAATTGCTCTCCCCACTTCCATCAGCCCCATCATTGCTCTCCCCAGCCCCACCATCCCCATCATTGCTCTCCCCAGCCCCATCATTGCTCTCCTCATTGCCACCATCCCCATCATTGCTCTCCCCAGTCCCACCATCCCCATCATTGCTCTCCCCAGCTCCATTAGCCCCATTATTTCTTTCCCCAGCCCCATCATTGCTCTCCCCAGACCCACCATCCCCATCATTGCTCTCCCCATTGCCACCATCCCCATCATTTCTCTCCCCAGCCCCACCATCCCCATCATTGCTCTCCCCAGCCCCACCATCCCCATCATTGCTCTCCCCAGCTCCATCAGCCCCAACATTGCTCTCCCCAGCCCCACATCTCCATCTTTGCTCTCCCCAGCCCCATCATCCCCATCATTGCTCCCCCCAGCCCCATCATTGCTCTCTCCAGCACCACATCCCCATCATAGCTCTCCCCAGCCCCATCATCCCCAACATTTCTCTCCCCGTCCCCCACATTGCTCTCCCCAGCCCCACCATTGCTCTCCCCCATCCCCCCTTATTCTCCTGTGCCTCTCCCCAGCATTTTAAGTAAAAAAAAAAAAAAAACGTACCTCTCAGCATACTCTCCTGCAGCATCCTCCTACTTGCTGGCAACTTTCTTCCTGACCCAGGGGAGAGCTGCATGATGATGTCATCAAGCTGCGCGCTTCTGTGTCAAGGAGGAAGCAAAGAACGGATCCCTCCAGCTCCTCTGCCATTTTCCTCCTGTCAGCAGCAGAGCTGCAGGGATCGATCCATGCGCGCCGCATGCAGGGAGCTGCTGCACCGGCGGCGGTATGTCCTCCCCTGGACTGCTATGGGGCCCCCTCGCGTCACAGGCCCCATTGCAGTTGTGTGGCCTGCTGCCATTGGCGGTACGCCACTGACTTGTTGTTTTGTGGCTATATAAACACTGACACAGACAAAGGGGTCATCCGTCTTTAATTATTTTATTTCAATGGATTACTTTATGTAAAAATTAAAAAAATCAGCTTTACTTTCTTCTGCTGCCCCAGAGCCGGCTCTACGCTGCTGCTTCCAATCTTTGTTGTTAAGGCTGTAACAGTGATGTCATAATAAAATGCGCCAGAACACTTATCAGCTGATCAAAGCTATTCTCAAATTTATAGCCTATATTTTGAATTGGTCATTAATATGTGAGTCGCGAAAAACCACTTTGAGAGAATTTCTCAAAATCCAGGTATTCAATTAGCAATAGTTGATAGATTTTTCCACTACTGAACAAGGACAGCTTAATCAATTCAGGACCCTAATGAAAAAATAAAAAACATGTATACTCACCTCCTGTAGGGTGGTCTTCAAGTAATGTCAGCGCTGCTGTTCCTTGCAGTGACTTGACTTTTGTGTCACATGCAGGTTGCAGCCAATGAGCAGCTCATCAATATTCCGTCAGGGTGGAAGTCTGCTATGACGAATTAGTAAACCTTACAGCCATTCATTGGCTGCATCTTGCATCTTGCACATGACACGTCAAGACACGTCAAGTCACTTACTGGAACTGCGGTGCCGACATTACTGGTAGGTCACCACTGTATAGTATCCACTGTTTTAATTTCAATTAAAGGGGTTTTCCCACCAACAAAAGTTCATCTTAAAAATTGGCTGTGTCTGACCTTATACGGAACATACCACAGCTCCTGGGCAGGGGAGGAAGCAAAAGACAATACAGACATTACAGCAGGGGATCGCAGAGGATTCATTTTGTGAGGTAAAACTTTTCCCTGCCTGTTTTTAACCCCTTTCTGACATGGGGCGTATTAATACGTATCTGTGCCCTGGGCCTGTTGGACCAGATACGTATTAATACGTCCTGGTGATTGCGCCCGCACAGAGGCTGTGCGGGCATGATCGCTGCCGAGTGTCAGCTGATTGTCACCGCTGACACCTGGTACCATGTGCTAGGAGCAGTCTCGCACCACTCCCAGCACATTAACCCCCGAAATCGATCGCAGCATTCCAGGAGCAAGAGGATGTAAGCGCCGATACTTACCTCCTCTCCGGTGTCCTGCGCTATCTCTGCCCGATGGTTGTCATGGTGAACCGGATGTCGTCATGACGACATACAGGTAACCAGACAGCAAGAAATGACTTTGATCATGTGCAGTGCGCAATCAAAGTAACTTCTCCCTGTGCAGCGTTGACAGGCTGTATAGCACAGGGATGCTGCTGCATCTCTATGCTATACAGCTAATCAGACTGCAAAACATGAAAGTCCCATAGCGGGACAAAGTGTAAAAGTAAGAAAAGTGTTCGAAAGTGAAAAAAGAAAAAAAGTTGTAAACATATAAAAAGAAAAAAAATGAAAAAAATAATCCCCAAAAAATAAACATTTTATTCTACCAATGAATAAATATTATTCTGAAAAAAAAACAATAAAATTACACATATTTGGTATCGCCAAGCCGGAACGACCTAACCTATAAAACTGTCCCTCTAGTTAACCCCTTTAGTTAACAAGGTGAAAAAAATAAGTAAAAAACGAAGCAAAAAACAATGCTTTATCATCATACCGCCAAGAAAAAATGGAATAAAACGCGATCAAAAAGACGAATGTAAATAAAAATGGTACCGCTGAAAACTTCATCTTGTCCCACAAAAAACAAGGCACCATACAGCTCCATCAGCCGAAAAATAAAAAAGTTATAGCTCTCAGAATAAAGCGATGCAAAAAAAATATTTTTTCTATAAAATATTTTTTATTGTGAAAAGCGCCAAAGCATAAAAAAATTATATAAATGTGATACTGCTGTAAATGTACTGACCCGAAGAATAAAGCTACCTTATCAATTTTACCACACGCGGAACAGCATAAAAAAAATTCCCAATTCCTGAATTGTTGGTGTTTGTTTATTCTGCCTTCCAAAAATCGGAGTAGAAAGTGATCAAAAAATGTCACGCGCCTGAAAATGGTACCAATAAAAATGTCAACTCGTCCCGCAAAAAACAAGCCATCGTATGACTCTGTCGGCCGAAATATGCAAAAATTATAGCTCTCAAAATATGGCAACTCAAAAACTAGTCTTTGCAAAAAAAGCGTCTTTTAGTGTGTGACAGCTGCCAATCATAAAAATCTGATATGAATCTGGCATCGCTGTAATCGCACCGACCTGAAGAATAAAGTCATCCAATCACTTATACCGCACGAGAAACGGCGTAAAAATAAACTCTAGGGTTAGGGTTGTGCTAAGGTCGGGGTTAAGGTTGTGCTAGGGTTAGGGTTGTGCTAGGGTTAGGGTTGTGCTATGGTTAGGGTTGTGCTACGGTTAGGGTTGTGGTAGAGTTAGGGTTAGGGTACTGCTAGGGTTAGGGTATTGCTAGGGTTAGGGTTGTGCTTGGGTTAGCGTTATGGTTCTGCTAGGGTTAGGGTTTTGCTAGGGTTAGGTTTGTGTTAGGGTTGTGCTAGGGTTAGGGTTAGCGTTGTGCTAGGGTTAGGGTTAGGGTTGTGCTAGGGTTAGGGTTGTGCTAGGGTTACGGTTGTGATAGGGTTATGGTTGTGCTAGAGTTAGGGTTGTGCTAGGGTTAGGGTTATGGTTGTGCTACGGTTAGGGTTAGGGTTGTGATAGGGTTAAGGTTGTGCTAGAGTTAGGATTATGGTAGGGTTAGGGTTATGCTAGAGTAAGGGTTAGGGTTGTGCTAGAGTTGCGGCTGGGCTAGGTTTACGGTTGTGTTAGGGATAGGGTTAGGGTTGTGTTGGGGTTGGGATTTTTTCAAAAGTAAAGAAAAACAATGATGATGATATGGCGACTAGTGTTGAGCGCAAGTGCTTGCTACTTGAGTTTGCATCAGGTGCTGGGGTATGCCCCGAGTATTGCTTGTGCTCGAGTGACATGTTCGAGTCTCCTCCCCATATGCTTCGCAGCCAAAAAAAATTGCGCGGGATGGCCTGCCATGCATGAGTGATCACCGAATGTTTTTTTCCAGGTGTCTAACAACAATGAAACATGGGGGGCGGGGACTCGAGCATGTCACTCGTACACCCGCGATACATGGTGCATACCTGAGTACCCGATGCAAACTCAAGTAGCGAGCACTTACACTCAAGACTAATGACCTAATGTTTAGTGTTGAGCCACCCCCGTAGTGTTCGAGTTCGGTTCGGTTCGTCGAACACCCGTGTGTTCGCCGAACTGTTCGTCGAACTGTTCGTCGAACACCTTCGAACACCGTTAAAACCAATGGCAGGCAAACAAAAACACATAGAAACACATAGAAAACACCTTCAAAGGTGTCCAAAAGCTGACAAACTGCTCAGAAGACACAACTAACACATGGAAAAGTGACAAGTACATATAGTCATGCGAAAAGAAAAGAGGTGGAGGAGTAAAAGGAGGGGGAGACACAGATATAGGCATGTCATGCCCTTCTAAAATCCAAAAAGTGAGAAGCCGAGACGGCCAGTCCGCTCCTGCCCGTGCCACCTCCGTGTCGCCGGGTTTGTGCCAGAGCCGCGGTGAACCCTGACGGCCAGCCCCCCTCTCCCAATACTGGTGCCTGTCCGCTGGTGGGTCGAGAGAGCCCCCCTGTGGTGGAGGCAGCTCTAAGCTTTTTAATTTAAATTGTCCCTCTAATTTGAATGAATACACTTTAAATCCATTTACAAGGATCTATTGGAGGGCAAGTCTCATGCCAGCAGCCGCGTAATTCAAGCTCCAGTAGCGTCCACTAAAGCTGCTGCAGTTAAAAAGCTTTTATAAGGATCGAGCTCGGCTGTCCACCGCAAGGCATCCTAGTGCCAGTCCCAGCCCCTATGCCTTGGGGTGCCTCCTGATGCTCTTCACTAAGTATCCCGTGGTCCCGAAGCATTTCCTTTGAAAAAATTAAGTGTCCAAACTACAGGTGGTGTAGCTTGCTTAACAGCCGGGATAATCCGCTGACTAGCAGACACTGCTACTAGGCACAAAGTATTTCCTGGGCTAGATGCAGTTAAAAATTTGTAAGTAGATACTCTCGTTGGATGCTGAGAAAGCATTCCATAGAGTCTCCTGGCACGCCATATATGATTCTCTTAAAAAGCTTGGGGTAGGGGTCTAGGGGACCCTTTTATAGCCAAAATCACGGCCCTGTATCACAATACGTCACCTAGGCTGAAGATAAATGGAACTGTAGCACCGAGGGCTCGGTTGCTACAGACGTATTGCACCTCACCCAGAGGTGTGATATCTCACTCTCAGATAAGGATGGAGTGTGGATCAAGACCCGACACCTGCATGCATTACACCACATTGCCGTGGGGCAGGGCGACCAATATGCCCCTGAGATGGGCACGACAGTCCCTGTCCCTGGCTGGAGTGGGGGGAGGGAACACTGAGGAAGGGGAACCCTGCAGTGCAGGAGCAGGGAGGAAGCAGTTCCTGGGTGCATTGAGAAGGGAGTATAAAAGGTGGGCACCATCTTAGTTCAGTGCAGAGAAGTCTGAGCAGAAGTGGCAGGGAGCAGGGGCTCTGCATGAGCTCTGCTCCGGAGGCGGGCCTAGTAACAGAGGCCCAGGCCTGCAAGAGGGAGAAGGAAGGAAGAGGAGCGGAGAAGGCTCCAGGAACGAGGAATGAAGGGATCCCAGGGGTGCGGACGGGCGAGTCGCCACCGCACGCCCGAATCCACCTGCGTGGAGGGGTCAGGCCAAAGGGGGAGACCGGTCCCCGAACTAGTGGAGGCAGGAAACGACCCTCAGCTAGAAACCGGAGGCTCTGACATTTTATGTGGCGCAGCCCCTTGCTCCACCCGCTAGGAAGGCACCACATAGGGTCAGGGAAACTGGCGCCAAGTTTACCAAGAGGAGGCCCGAGGCAGCCGGACAGAAGTGTTGGTAAGAAAGGCCAGACAAAGGACACACAAAGGGGGTCCTGTGAAGCGCTCCAAAGTTATCTGGGAGTTGTCTGAGCCCCTCACCTGGTGAGCACAGTACGACGTGGGCAGCCGTTACCTGCAGACGTGGTCTGGATAATAAGAACTGTGAGTAAAGGCCCTGAACTGCATCACTGACTCCGTGTCGGTACTGCTGCTGCCCTGCACCATCACCCCCATCCTCCGCATACACTGCCCTGAGGCTATACTCCTCCCGTGGGGAGTTATGCTACGCTCTGCTGCACCCACAACACCAGCCTTAGCGGTCTGCCCTGTAGCGGCGGTTCACTCTGACCGCAATCCACGGGTGGCGTAGTCGGACATTTAAACATCAAAACCACATAAATAGTTCCGCCACTGGTTTGACCGCCCTGAGCCACGGAACCGGATCGCCGCCACGAAGACTACAACCACCAGCATCCACCAAAAAGTGTCCGGCTCCGGGTGTCCCAAGGCCCAGGGGGTGCGTCAGAACATTTTCATCACCTTTCACAATCACCAATGGGACAAGGCAGGGATGTCCTCTGTCCCCTCTCTTATACATCCTAGTGACGGAGCACCTGCTCTCATCAATTCGCCATAACCCCAATATTAGGTGGATTGAGGTGGGAGGCACCGAGTACAAGTGCTCTCTATTTGCTGATGATGTCCTAGTATATATCACTCAATCACATATATCCATCCCTGCTGTTATGGCTGAAATAGATCACTTTGTTACATGGTAAAATTTTAAAATCAATGCAGCGAAGTCTGAGGCCCTCGATGTCTCCCTCCCTAAATCCATATAGGATTCCATCCAGTCCAACTTTCCCTTTGCCTGGCCCTCACAGGGTATCAAATACTTAGGAATTCCTATTCATAGAGACCTCTCCCATCTATGTTATCTTAATTTTGGGCCCTTTATTGAACAATTCCATACAGACCACGGTTGGCAAGTTGGAACTGTGAGATTCACTACGTGCACCACTGGTATTTTGTGGAAAAGCACATGTAAGATTCTGCAACAGTCTCTGCTGATACTCCTGCATGCCTGCATCCCTTTCTATGGCAGGAATAATTTCTGCAAATTTACTTTTGTACCGGGGATCTAACAGTGTGGCAACCCAGTAGTCAGGATTATTTCTAATTCTCACAATTCGAGGGTCATGTTGCAGGTAGTGCAGCAAGAAGGCACTCATGTGTGTTGCGCATCCAGGAGCACCAAGTCCCTGTTGTGTTGGTGGCGAGGTAACAATCATGCTTCCTTCCTCTGTCCTCTCCCCCCAACCTCGCACAACAGAAATGTGATCAAGGTCTCCCTCATCTGATGAGTCTTCCATCAGTTCGTCCTCCACTTCTTCCTGGGCTCCTGCACCTTCCTCACTAGTTTGGCTGCTACCATGCGCCCTGGAAAAATCATCTCCCCCATCCTCACATGCCTGCCGCCCTGGTGCTGCCGACCGTCTGGACCTTGCAGATGTTAGCCCTTCCGCATACAACTCCTCCTCCTCTACTTCCTCCACCTCCTCTTGTGCCACCACCTGACTCCGAATTCTGTTTAACATGTGCTCCAGCATGTAAATCACCGGAATAGTCATGCTGATAATGGCATCGTCAGCACTAAACATCTTCGTCGCCATTTCAAAACTGTGCAGAAGGGTGCATAGGTCCCTGATCTGAGACCACTCCTCCAGCGTGATTTGCCCCACCTCTGAATCTCGTTGGCCCAGGCTATACGTCAGAACGTATTGCACCAGGGCTTGTCGGTGCTGCCACAGTCGCTGCAACATGTGCAGAGTTGAATTCCACCGGGTAGGCACATCGCATTTTAGCCGGTGAAGTGGCAGGCCCAACGACTTCTGTAGAGATGTAAGTCGCTGAGCTGCGGGATGCGAACGGCGGAAGTGAGCACACAGCGACCGTGCCCTCTGCAGAAGGCCATCTAGTCTGGGATAGTGGGCTAAAAATTGCTGGACAACCAGGTTCAACACGTGAGCCATACAAGGCACGTGTGTGACATTGCCCCGGCGAAGGGCCGCACCCAGGTTTGCAGCATTGTCGCACACGGCCTTCCCTGGTTTCAGGTCCAGTGGAGACAACCATTCATGAAATTGGTTCTCCAGAGCTGACCACAACTCCTCAGCTGTGTGACTCACATTTCCCAGACATTTCAATGTAAAAACCGCCTGATGACGTTGAGCCCTACTGCCAGCATAGTAAGGAGGTGTGCAGGATCCCTTCTGCGCAGTTAGAAAGCTTGTGGCATGACCAGACAGGCTTTGGGTGCAGGTGGAAGACCGAGAGGAGGTTGAGGAGGCAGAAGCAGTGGAGGAAAAATGACATAAAGAGGATTGACGCACAACTCGTGGGGACGGCAAGACTTGGACAGCAGCCCCTTGTCCTGCTGTCACCATAGTTACCCAGTGCCCAGTCAGCGACATGTAACGCCCCTGTCCATGCCTACTCGTCCAAGTGTCTGTGGTGAAATGCACCCTGTCACACACAGAGTTTCTCAAAGAAGCGGTGATGTTGTGTGCGACATGCTGGTGGAGTGCAGGCACACCTTTCTTTGAGAAGTAGTGCCGACTGGGCATCTGGTACTGGGGCACTGCGACGGACATAAGGTCTCGAAAATCCTCTGTGTCCACCAGGCGGAAAGGCAGCATTTCTGTAGCCAAGAGCTTGCAGATGGTGAAATTCAACCTCTTAGCTTTCTCATGGCTAGGAGGAAATGGTCTTTTACTTGTCCACATCTGAGGGACCGAGGGCTGGCTATTGTGCTTGATAAGGGTGTCCCCGGCAAACTGCCGGTCTGTGAGGAAGATGCAGGCGGACATGTTAGGTTGCCTTGATCCAAAGGTGGTGCTATCGATGTCGGACAGCGCTCAAGACCAGCTGGTGTTACCACCTCCAAAGAAAATGATGACCTGCCAATCACACTGGCTGTTGCGGGTAAAGAGGTGGCAGGTCTGCGCCCCAAAACAGGTGTGACTGCTGTCCCCCCAGTCACAGAGGATGAAGAGGCCGCGGATGCACAAGATATGGCAGACGGTGGTTGGCCCGGCCGGCTAGACCGCATTGTAGCACACTGAGCTTCCCACTGCAACTTATGCTTCATGTCCATGTGCCGGTTCATGCATGAAGTACTCAAACTATGTATTTTTTGGCCTCTACTTAGCTTTTGCTGACAAATGTTACAGATAACACGAGTTGGGTCATCTTTATCGATCTGAAAAAATGCCCAGGCTATGCAAGGCTTAGCACCCATGCGACCTGAAGAGCCACCACGACTTGTGGTGAGAGGCAGAGTTGTGTTTGAGGATGCAGTTGTTGACGTGCTTCCAGTACTACGTCTCTGTCCAGGAAGGCGCAACCTGACCTCGTCGTCACTAGCATCTTCCTCCACCTCCTCTGCTGACCTCATCTCTTGGCTGACTGTGGGTTGACAGTAAGTGGGATCTCCGACCTCATCATCATCACCCTGTGCGTTATCACACCCGTCGTCCTCAGAGCCAACCTGTTCCTGCCCTGACAAAAAACTAAAGTTGTCGCTCCAATCAGGTATTTGAGTCTTATCATCGTCTTCCTCATTGTCTCCACCAACAGGAGTTACAGTTTGGGAATGAGGGTCTACATTATGGTCAGAACCTTCTGCGTCTGGTCCTGGATCCGACTCATAAAGATTCTGGGCATCAGTGCAGATCATTTCCTCGTCTGGATTCACAGAAGCGCTGGAGTCGACCTCTGATTCCCAGGCTATAGTATGAGTAAACAGCTCTGCAGACTCAACCATCTGTTCTACCTCATACTCAGACGGGCAGCTGGAGATTTGGGAGCTGTGAGGAAGCAAGTGCGATTTGGGTGACACCTTTGAGGACTGGAGTATTTGTGATGTTGAAGTTGATGTGGAGGAGAGCCCACTTAAAGGAGCACTTGATATCCGTTGAAGCACCTGCTGTTTTTGTGCCTCATCTGGAATTTGTAGCGATTGGCGTGGCCGTAAGAAAGGGATCTTATCACATTGTCCGCTAAAAGAAGTAGACATTTTAGTTTGGCTGGAAGATGGTCTTTCTTCTGCACCTACCCCACGGACACAACCTTTTTTCCCCTTCCCAACACGCCTATTCCCCTTTCCACCAGCAGCAGGCCTTTTTCCACTCATTTTGGTGGTTAACTAATTCACAACTCTGGAGTTGTTTGCACAAAAAAACAATGGATGGTAACCGAGCAGAGCTGAGTGGCCAAACTGTGGTATTAGGCCAAAACTATTGGCTGGGTTAGATGCAGAAAAAAATTATTTTTAATTTGCAACCTGATGGAGGTCAGTATAGATGGACTAATAGACCAAGTCCCACACACTGCTAGAAGCCCAAATATTTTTTCAGAGCTAGATGCAGAAAAAAATTATTTTTAATTTGCAACCTGATGGAGGTCAGTATAGATGGACTAATAGACCAAGTCCCACACACTGCTAGAAGCCCAAATATTTTTTCAGAGCTAGATGCAGAAAAAAATTATTTTTAATTTGCAACCTGATGGAGGTCAGTATAGATGGACTAATAGAACAAGTCCCACACGCTGCTAGAAGCCCAAATATTTTTTCAGAGATAAATGAAGAAAAAAAATATTTTTAATTTGCAACCTGATGGAGGTCAGTATAGATGGACTAATAGACCAAGTCCCACACACTGCTAGAAGCCCAAATATTTTTTCAGAGCTAGATGCAGAAAAAAATTATTTTTAATTTGCAACCTGATGGAGGTCAGTATAGATGGACTAATAGACCAAGTCCCACACACCGCTAGAAGCCCAAATATTTTTTCAGAGCTAGATGCAGAAAAAAATTATATTCAGTTTGCAACCTGATGGAGGTCAGTATAGATGGACTAATAGAATGATGCTATGCCCAAAAGATTTTACTTCACTAGGTGCAGTAAAAAAATTGGTATTCTATACACAGGTGGTATATCTTGCAACACAGATAGGCTACTCCACTGACTAACACACTCTGCAATAGGCCAAAAAGGATTAGCTTTGCTAGATTCAGCCAAATGCTGTGAAAAAAACTTGCACAGCACTGGCACAGACCTGCCTGGCAAAAACTGATAGGAACTGATGTAACCTAGTCCTGAAAAGGACTCCAATTACAATTAGTCTTTACTCCCACAATCTATCTATTTAAGAGCACAGACCTGCCTGATAAAAGTCGTAGGAAATGCTGTAACCTAGTCCTTAAAAGGACTGCAATCACAACTATTCCCTACTCCCAAGCTATCTGTATATTTGTGCGAAAATTGGCTTGAAATTAACAAGGTATAGCGCACACAGCAACAGCGGTGCCGTCTAACACGCAGCTGCAGCAGTGAGAAAATGGTGGCGACGGGGAAAATGGCTTGGTCTTATAGGGCAAGGACATGTGACATACACTGCCAATCACACATGCCCTTGCTTGTGTAAAAAAAAGCACTTCGCTCCGTGTGTGCGCTGCTGATAGGCTGACAGATTGCACCTCCCCACTGCAAATGCGGGAAAGAGAAAAAAAAATGGAGATCTTCATTGTTCCTGCAGAGATCCATCCCCTGCCCCTCCCCCCGCCCCGCTGTACACTCAAACTGCGTATTAACATTAATTTTCATCATTACTGAGAAAAAATCCAGTTATGATTTTGGTGCACGAACAGTTATCGAACATAACCTCGAACAGCCGAATTTTTCTCAAATTGTTCGTGTTCGCCGACCGGCTCGAACACCGCCCAAAACAGCTCGAATTTGAGATTGGCGAACAGTTCGAGTAGAACAACGCTCATCTCTACTAATGTTATCAATTTCTGTGTCATACCTCTGGGTTCAAAATGTTCACTATACCCCTTGATAAAATCCTTGAGAGATCTAGTTTCCAAAATGGGGTCACTTGTGGGGGTTTCCACTGTTTAGGCGCATCAGGGGCTCTCCAAACTCGACATGGCGTCTGCTCTCAATTTCAGCCAATTTTGCCTTCAAAAAGTCACACAATGCTTCTTCCCTTCTGAACCCTGCCATGCACCCAAACAGTGTATTTTCCCAACATATGGAGTATCAGTGTACTTAGGAGAAATTGCACAAAAGGTTTTGAGGTCCATTTTCTCCTCTTTCCGTTGTGAAAATAAAAAATTTGGGGCTAAAACATCATTTTTGTGGAAAAAGTTTTTCAGGGCTCCATGTTATAAACTTCTGTGAAGCACCTGGGGGTTCAGGGTGCTCACCACACATCTAGATAAGTTCCCTGAGGGATCTAGTTTCCAAAATGGTGTCACTTGTGGTGGGTTTCCACTGTTTAGGCACATCAGGGGCTCTCCAAACGCAACATGCATCCGCTAATTATTCAAGCAAATTTTACATTGAAAAAGTCAAATGGCGCTCCTTTCCTTCCGAGCTCTGCCGTGCGCCCAAACAGTGGTTTGCCCCCACATATGGGGTATTGGCGTGCTCAGGAGAAATTGCAAAACAAATTTTGGGGTCCATTTTTTCCTGTTACACTTGCAAAAATAAAAAAATTGGGGTCTAAAATAACATTTTTGTGAAAAAAGTTAAATGTTCATTTTTTTTCTTCCACATTCCAAAAATTCCTGTGACGCACCAGAACTTCTTCAATGTGGTTTTGAGTACCTTAAGGGTGCAGTTTTTAGAATGTTGTCACTTTTGGGTATTTTCTGTCATAAAGGCCCCTGAAAGTGACTTCAAATGTGATGTGGTCCCAAAACAAATGGTTTTGTAAATTTTGTTGGAAAAATTAGAAATCGCCGGTCAACTTTTAACCCTTATAATTTCCTAACAAAAAAAATATGTTGGTTCCAAAATTGTGCTGATGTAAAGTAGACATGTGGGAAATGTTATTTATTAACTATTTTGTGTGACATATCTCTCTGAATTAAGGGCATGAAAATTCAAAGTTTGAAAATAATCAAAATTTTCACCAAATTTCCGATTTTTTCACAAATAAACGCAAGTCATATCGAAGAAATTTTACCACTGTCATGAAATACAATATTTCACGAAAAAACAGTCTCAGAATCAGTGGGATCTGTTGAAGCGTTCCAAAGTTATTACCTCATAAAGTGACAGTGGTCAGAATTGTAAAAATTGGCCTGGTCATTAACGTGCAAACCACTCTCTGGGGTAAAGGGGTTAAACAATATTTTACCGCACAAAATGAATCCTCTGCGATCACCTGCTAGAATGTCTGTATTGTCTTTTGCTTCCTCCCCTGCCCAGGAGCTGTGGTATGTTCCGTACACGGTCAGACACAACCAATTTTTAAAATGAAGTTTTGTTGGTGGGAAAACCCCTTTAAGGTCCTGAATTGATTAAAGTGGGGTTGTCCAGTAGCGGGCAACCAGTCTAATGTCTTTCTTTTATTGTCTTGAAAATTACACTATTTTTCAGGAAAACTTAGTCTGGAAAGTAGACTTTTCATTTACTAACCTTTTTTACTAGATCTCCAATACCAACCGCTGCATGTAAAGTTTTTGAGAGCTACAGTATATGTAGCTCCCAATCTGAAGATTGAGCATGAGCTGTCTCAATTTTTGCTATGATTTGCCACCAATGTACAATGATGCTTTAAAGTTTGTGAATCCTTCAGAATTTTCCATGTTTCTCCATAAATTTGACATAAAACTACATCAGATTTCCACACAGGCCCTATAGGATCATTTTTCTCAATATTTAAATGGGACTTGTGTGAAAATCTGATGTAGTTTTAGATCAAATTTATGCAGAAATATGAGAAATTCAAAAGGCTTCACACACTTCTTACTTTGTTAACATAAACATTCTTTACTGTTGGACCTGGTATAACATACTGTATATACAGTAAGTACCAGGAACAAGGCTTGGTTTGCCACATCATTTTCACAGAGGCACAGACTTAACAGTTGCAAGTGGTGGCATAGAGTTTTAAAAGCACTTGTCAATCACACAGAATAAATTACTTGAACTCTCCATCTCAATATTATTTTCTTTCTGTCTAACTATAGCCCACTTCTGCAGTAGTACTCATGCCCCAACCAGGTCCTGTTACACGTTGCCCCTTTATCCCCATTCCTTCTAGCTGCCATGGGTCCATAACCCACAGCTCTATTCCTGGCTTCAGGCTGTACTCACTACACCTGGCTCTCTCCTGTCAGGTTCACTTCTCAGTGTGAAAGATCTTCTGATTGTGTCTGGGTATCGCTGACACTTTTTCTTCAGTAAAGTTACTTTAAGGGCTTGCTTCCTCAGCAATCTTCTGATTACACTCACCCCTGTAATGTGACCCACCATACTTATTCTCTCAGAAATGAATTACTCACTAACTTCTGACTCACTGTAACCAAAAAGTAAGCCTCTCCTTACTCCCAAAGAATCCTCCCATCCCCAGGTTTGCTAACTGTTAACTGTTCTGTGCCCTGAATATACACAGTTACATTCACTTTTTAAACACAGTGCATAGAATAATTGCATGCAATATCACATATACGATCTTGTCCCTGACATCTTTAGAAAGCTCTTTGGTCTTGCCCATGTTGTAGAGGTTAGAGTCTGACTGATTAATTGAGTCTGTGGACAGGAGTCTTTTATACAGGTGACTATGTAAGACAGCTGTCTTTAATGCAGGTAAAGAGTTGATTAGGAACGTCTAACTGGTCTGTAGGGCAGCAAATATTTATTTTCCACTGCAAAATGCAAATAAATGTATCTAATTTATAGAATGTGATTTTCTTGATTTTTTTTGTACATTTTATCTCTCAGTGTTAAAATTAACCTACCCTTAAAATTATAGACTGTGCATGTCTTTGTCAGTGGGCAAACTTGCAAAAACAGCAAGGGATCAAATAATTATTTCCTTCACTGTATATCATAAAAAAAAATTAAAAACGATCAATTTTATTGGAGATACATTACAAATGGAACAATAAACAAATGAATGCTGGGAGGGGGAGGCCCGCCAAAACCAGCACCAATTTCACCTGGAAATGTCTCCTCGGGCGCATATTCAGCTGAAATATATTGCGGTGCACAGACCCTCTAGCTCCCTGCACTCAAAACATGCTGCTAGCCAGTCATATCCAGGCAGCAGATGTCGGCATGCCCTTGACAGGCGGCGCATGGCAATGACATGATGCGCTGCCCATGCCGACATATGAAAGTCAGCTGCTGACATCTGCGCCGGCTATAGAGAAAGATACCACACATCATGGGAGAGAGAAGGTAAGAATAATTGTTTCTTTTTAAAATGTGATGAAGAAGAACGGAAGGGGCCCAGGATGGAGAACAATATACCAGCAAGTAGCCCAGGATGGGAGATATTATGCAAAGAAGGGGCCCAGGATGGGGACATTATACCAGGAAGGGGCCCAGAATGTGGGACATTGTTATAGGATGGAACCCAGGATAGGGGGTATTACTGAAAGGGCCCAGGACAGGGGACATAATTACTGGAAGTGGCCAGTATAGGACATTATTACTGGAAGTTACTCAGGATGGAGGACATTATTATAGGAAGGAACCCAGGATGCAGAATATTATTAAATAAAGCGCCCAGGTTGGAGGACATTATGACATGATTGAGTATATTATATCAGACAGGGGGCCAGAATTGTGAGCATTATACCAGGAAGGGGCTCAGGGTGGGATATATTATTATGGCATGGGGCCCAGGATGGGGGGCATTATTACTGGAAGGGCCCAGAATGGGTGGGTATTATTACTGGAAGAGCCCAGGAAAGGGATAATTATTACTGGAATGGGCTAGGATAGGACCATTATTACAGGGAGGAGCCAAGGATGTCGGACATTATTCCTGGAAGGTGCCCAGTATATGGGACTTTACTACAGGAAGGGGCCAGGATGGGGGAGATTATTACAGGAGGAGCCAGAATGTGGTACATTACTATATGGGGATGAGCACACTTGTCTTTATAGGATCTAGAATGCTACAAGAGTCCATACATCTGACCAACATGCAGGTGGGGGCCCAGGGCTAAATTTTGCACAGGGGCCCATCAGACTGTAGATACACCACCACCTAAGATCACAAACTGCATAACATGCTTCAGACAAATATTGTGCCACCGTGGTCTCACCAAATTTTTTCTTCTTTCTTTCTTCTATCATCTTTCCTGCCTGATTCTCCAGCAAGTTGTTGCAAGCTCTACCTGCTTGCAGGAAATAAATCTCCCCTGGCGCATCAGCTTGATGGTCACAATGGAACCAGGTTAATTTATATTATGTTGCAATGTAGCAGAATAATCTTTGGCTATTAGATTAGTACATGGCCAAAATTAAGCATTTACATTTCTCTTTGCAACTCATTACCATTACACTTTTCTGAATAAGGCTCAAATAAAAAAAAAAAGGTTAAAGGTTGAATTAAAAATGATTCCTTGATTCTGTGAGCAGCAGTATTGGAATTCTTGTGTCATTTATTTGTAACACTTCTTACCAGAAAATTGCATTGCGTTAAGACTTAATATAGTAAATTATTTTCTTCACACTCCACCAGATAATTAATACAATAATGACATGCATTCCCATCAATTATACAACCACCTGCTCAACAAACACATGATTTTCATCAGCATGTGCAATCACCCCACTGTTTTAAGACATTTTGTCATTAAAGCAGAAACGCTGCTCAGTGGGGGTTATGTCTACATTGTACTTTGTGGCTTTGCGGAAGAAACAGGAATCTGGTAAAGATGAGATGTTCTGAAACTCGGCTATCTGAGAAGATTAATTGTCCATACTGATTAAATAATGTTGTGAAGCATGTTAAAGGGAACCTGTCACAATAACATACTACCACCACCTTTCAGCCCTGTGTTGCAGCTTTTTGGAATGCTGTACTTAAGTCTCCAAATCGCCCTGCAAAACTAAATAAAGACCTATTATTATACTCACCTAGGGAGCGGTCCGGCCCAGTAGGCATCACTAGTCTTGATCCAGCGCCTCCTCTCTGCTTGTGATCGCCTTCTTCCTTCTTTGCTTCGTGTGGATCCTTCCCCATCGCACTCCTGTGCAGGAGTACTTCTCTGCTGAGGGCAGAGCAAAGTACTGTTCTACGCATGTAGAGGGAAAAGCCAAAGAGTGCCTACGGATGTGCACTACAGTACTTTTCTCTGCCGTTAACAGGGCAGAAAAAAGTACACCTGTGCAGGAGCATGATTTGGAACACTGTGTGAATGAGGTAGGATCAGTCATCCACATGAAGCAGAAGGAGAGCGGCATTGCAAGACAGGAGGTGCCGAACCTATACCAGCGACGCCCATTTGACGGGACCGCCCCATAGGTGAGTATAATAAAAGGTCTTTTTCCACCATAAAAAATTAAAAGTAGGCGCTGGTAGAATCAGACAATAAACCTGTAGCTGGTGATAGCAGCAACCATTTACTGCTGGAGTGAAAGTGAGGAAATATATAATATGACTTGCGCTGGTTGTGTGGGTCTCGATGCTAGACCAAGAACAAGGATAGTAATAATGGTAGTAATAAGAAAAGTATTTTATTTCTGATCTTAAAAATGCTCCAAGTTAAAAATTGCTCCAGGGTTAAAATCAAGGCTGCTAATCCAGACCCCTAAGGTCAAATCTCTTTGAGTGAACATTAATCCAGATGTGCCTTAGAGAGTTTCTGTTAATCAGCTGAGTCCCTTAAGGATGCTGAAAGGGTGACCTCCGGGTAAGAAGGCTTTTTGTGGAGGGAGGGGTAAAAATAAGTCTCTAGGTGGAAATTAGATTGTAGCTTGCCACTATTGTGGATAGTTCTACGGGTACCTGAGGTAGTGGTAACCTGTAATTAGAAGTGGTAGTTTCCTGGGATTTGAAGGTTGAATTTGTAGGACTTATGCAGTATTTGCTAGAAGACAAAAAGGTTAGGCGTAATGAGGGTTTAGGCGTAATGAAAGGCTTGGGTAATAGTGAGTATCTCCCCTTGTTGGCGTTTACCTGATAGTTGGAAGGTGAAGACTTAGATTCCCCCTCGGGGTGCCCGTGTGCATTTTGTCTGTACCTAAAGGCGGAGGAGAGGTAATGAGAGTATGGTATTAATTGACATTAAATGAAAATCAAACCTAGGTAGGTAATAATAATAATAATAATAATAAATAACAATATTTTTTATTTATATAGCGCAAACATATTCTGCAGCACTTTACAATTAAGTGGTAACATGTACAGGCAATAAATTCAATACAATTGAAGACAGTTTAAACAGTTACATTAGGAGTGAGGTTCCTGCTCGCAAGCTTACAATCTACAAGGAAACGAGGGGGACACAATAGGTGGACACAATAGGTGAAAAGTGCTTGCTATTTCAGGTCTGGCAATTATAATAAATAGGGATTTTCATATAAAGCTGTATGATCCGGTCATCATCCAGTATGTTTAAGTGCAATACTAAAGTATCGAGTGCAGTTATCTTGTGCATGGAGGGTGTGGAGACAGATGAAGAGTAGGGAACAGATTCTGAATAATATTTAGAAGGAGGGAACAGGGGAAAGTTTATTTACTGAGTAGTTAAGGTGGTAGGCTTGTTTAACCCCTTTGCCCCCGAGGGTGGTTTGCACGTTAATGACCAGGCCAATTTTTACAATTCTGACCACTGTCACTTTATCAGGTAATTACTCTGGAACGCTTCAACGGATCCCGCTGATTCTGAGACTGTTTTTTCGTGACATATTGTACTTCATGATAGTGGTAAAATTTCTTCGATATCACTTGCGTTTATTTGTGAAAAAAATGGAAATTTGGCGAAAATTTTGAAAATTTAGCAATTTTCAAAATTTTAATTTTTATGCCCTTAAACCAAAGAGATATGTCACATAAAATAGTTAATAAATAACATTTTCCACATGTCTACTTTACATCAGCACAATTTTGTAACAAAAATTTTTTTTTAGTAGGGAGCTATAAGGGTTTAAA
The DNA here is from genome assembly GCF_046119375.1 of Phyllobates terribilis. NCBI lineage: Eukaryota > Metazoa > Chordata > Amphibia > Anura > Dendrobatidae > Phyllobates > Phyllobates terribilis. The sequence continues at coordinate 213,169,143 of NW_027362762.1, forward strand.
TTTGACCAGCGATTTCTCATTTTAACAACAAAATTTACAAAACCATTTTTTTAGAGACCACATCACATTTGATGTGACTTTGAGGGGCCTTTATGACAGAAATACCCAAAAGTGACACTATTCTAAAAACTGCATCCCTCAAGGTGCTCAAAACCACATTCAAGAAGTTTATTAATCCTTCAGGTGCTTCACAGGAATTTTTGGAATGTGGAAGAAAAAAATGAACATTTAACTTTTTTCACAAAAAATTATACTTTAGACCCAAATTTTTTTATGTTCGCAGGGGTAACAGGAAAAAATGGACCCCAAAATTTGTTGTGCAATTTCCCCTGAGCACGCGGATACCCCCATATGTGAGGAAAAACCACTGTTTGGATGTATGGCAGGGTTTGAAATTGAAGGAGCGCCATTTGACTTTTTGAATGTAAAATTTGCTTGAATAATTAGCAGACACTATGTTGCATTTGGGGAGCCCCTGATGTGCCTAAACAGTGGAAACCCCCACAAGTGACTCCATTTAGGAAACTAGACCCCTTAGGGAACTTATCTAGATGTGTGGTGAGCACCTTGAACCCCCAGGTGCTTCACAGAAGTTTATAACATTGAGCAGTAAAAATAAAATTTTCACATTTTTCCAACAAAAATGTTTTTCAGCCCCACAAATTTGCATTTTCATAAGGGCAACAGGAGAAATTGCACCATGCAATTTGTTGTGCAATTTCTCCTGAGTAAGCCAATACCCCATATGTGGGGGAAAACCACTGTTTGGGCACACGGCAGGGTTTGGAAGGGAAGGAGCGCCATTTGACTTTCTGAATGTAAAATTTGCTTGAATAATTAGCAGACGCCATGTTGCGTTTGGAGAGCCCCGGATGTGCCTAAACAGTGGAAACCCCCCACACGTGACACTATTTTGGAAACTAGACCCCTTAGGGAACTTATCTAGATGTGTAGTGTGCACCTTGAACCCCCAGGTGCTTCACAGAAGTTTATGACTTTGAGCCGTAAAAATAAAATTTTCACATTTTTCCAACAAAAATGTTTTTCAGCCCCCAATTTTGCATTTTCATATGGGTAACAGGAGAAATTGCACCATGAAATTTGTTGTGCAATTTCTCCTGAGTAAGCCGATACCCCATATGTGGGGGAAAACCACTGTTTGGACGCACGGCAGAGTTCGGAAGGGTAGGAGCACCATTTGACTTTTTGAATGTAAAATTTGCTTGAATAATTAGCGGATGTGCCCCTGATGTGCCTAAACAGTGGAAATCCCCCACAAGTGACATCATTTTGGAAACTAGACCCCTTAGGGAACTTATCTAGATGTGTGGTGAGCACCGTGAACCCCGAGGTGCTTCACAGAAGTTTATAACATTGAACCGTAAAAATAACATTTTCACATTTTTTCAACAAAAATGTTTTTCAGCCCCCAATTTTGCATTTTCACAAGGGTAACAGGTTGCATTTGGGGAGTCTTTCATGTGCCTAAATAGTGGAAACCACCCCACCCTCCCCCCAGTGACTCCATTTTGGAAGCTACACCCCTCCAGGATTTTATCAAGGGGTATAGTGAACATTTTGAACCCAGAGGTATGACACAGAATTTGATAACATTAGGTCATCATATTGAATAAGTTGTCATTAGTCTTGAGTGCAAGTGCTTGCTATTTGAGTTTGCATCAGGTACTAGGGTATGCACCAAGTATCGCGGGTGTTCAAGTGACATGCTCGAGTCCCTGTCCCACAAGTTTTTTTTATTAGACACCCAAAAAAACCATGCGGGGATCGCTCGTGCATGGCCGGCAATCCCCGCAAGGTTTTTTTGGCTGTAGAACAGCTGCAAAACATTTTGGGAGGAGACTCGAGCATGTCACTCGAGCACCCGCCATACTCGGTGCATATCCAAGCACCCGATGCAAACTCAAGTAGCGAGTACTTGTGCTCACTAGTAGTGTTGAGCCACCCCCGTAGTGTTCGAGTTCGGTTCGGTTCGTCGAACACCCGTGTGTTCGCCGAACTGTTCATCGAACTGTTCGTCGAACACCTTCGAACACCGTTAAAACCAATGGCAGGCAAACAAAAACACATAGAAACACATAGAAAACACCTTCAAAGGTGTCCAAAAGCTGACAAACTGCTCAGAAGACACAACTAACACATGGAAAAGTGACAAGTACATATAGTCATGCGAAAATAAAAGAGGTGGAGGAGTAAAAGGAGGGGGAGACACAGATATAGGCATGTCATGCCCTTCTAAAATCCAAAAAGTGAGAAGCCGAGACGGCCAGTCCGCTCCTGCCCGTGCCACCTCCGTGTCGCCGGGTTTGTGCCAGAGCCGCGGTGAACCCTGACGGCCAGCCCCCCTCTCCCAATACTGGTGCCTGTCCGCTGGTGGGTCGAGAGAGCCCCCCTGTGGTGGAGGCAGCTCTAAGCTTTTTAATTTAAATTGTCCCTCTAATTTGAATGAATACACTTTAAATCCATTTACAAGGATCTATTGGAGGGCAAGTCTCATGCCAGCAGCCGAGTAATTCCAGCTCCAGTAGCGTCCACTAAAGCTGCTGCAGTTAAAAAGCTTTTATAAGGATCGAGCTCGGCTGTCCACCGCAAGGCATCCTAGTGCCAGTCCCAGCCCCTATGCCTTGGGGTGCCTCCTGATGCTCTTCACTAAGTATCCCGTGGTCCCGAAGCATTTCCTTTGAAAAAATTAAGTGTCCAAACTACAGGTGGTGTAGCTTGCTTAACAGCCGGGATAATCCGCTGACTAGCAGACACTGCTACTAGGCACAAAGTATTTCCTGGGCTAGATGCAGTTAAAAATTTGTAAGTAGATACTCTCGTTGGATGCTGAGAAAGCATTCCATAGAGTCTCCTGGCACGCCATATATGATTCTCTTAAAAAGCTTGGGGTAGGGGTCTAGGGGACCCTTTTATAGCCAAAATCACGGCCCTGTATCACAATACGTCACCTAGGCTGAAGATAAATGGAACTGTAGCACCGAGGGCTCGGTTGCTACAGACGTATTGCACCTCACCCAGAGGTGTGATATCTCACTCTCAGATAAGGATGGAGTGTGGATCAGGACCCGACACCTGCATGCATTACACCACATTGCCGTGGGGCAGGGCAACCAATATGCCCCTGAGATGGGCACGACAGTCCCTGTCCCTGGCTGGAGTGGGGGGAGGGAACACTGAGGAAGGGGAACCCTGCAGTGCAGGAGCAGGGAGGAAGCAGTTCCTGGGTGCATTGAGAAGGGAGTATAAAAGGTGGGCACCATCTTAGTTCAGTGCAGAGAAGTCTGAGCAGAAGTGGCAGGGAGCAGGGGCTCTGCATGAGCTCTGCTCCGGAGGCGGGCCTAGTAACATAGGCCCAGGCCTGCAAGAGGGAGAAGGAAGGAAGAGGAGCGGAGAAGGCTCCAGGAACGAGGAATGAAGGGATCCCAGGGGTGCGGACGGGCGAGTCGCCACCGCACGCCCGAATCCACCTGCGTGGAGGGGTCAGGCCAAAGGGGGAGACCGGTCCCCGAACTAGTGGAGGCAGGAAACGACCCTCAGCTAGAAACCGGAGGCTCTGACATTTTATGTGGCGCAGCCCCTTGCTCCACCCGCTAGGAAGGCACCACATAGGGTCAGGGAAACTGGCGCCAAGTTTACCAAGAGGAGGCCCGAGGCAGCCGGACAGAAGTGTTGGTAAGAAAGGCCAGACAAAGGACACACAAAGGGGGTCCTGTGAAGCGCTCCAAAGTTATCTGGGAGTTGTCTGAGCCCCTCACCTGGTGAGCACAGTACGACGTGGGCAGCCGTTACCTGCAGACGTGGTCTGGATAATAAGAACTGTGAGTAAAGGCCCTGAACTGCATCACTGACTCCGTGTCATTACTGCTGCTGCCCTGCACCATCACCCCCATCCTCCGCATACACTGCCCTGAGGCTATACTCCTCCCGTGGGGAGTTATGCTACGCTCTGCTGCACCCACAACACCAGCCTTAGCGGTCTGCCCTGTAGCGGCGGTTCACTCTGACCGCAATCCACGGGTGGCGTAGTCGGACATTTAAACATCAAAACCACATAAATAGTTCCGCCACTGGTTTGACCGCCCTGAGCCACGGAACCGGATCGCCGCCACGAAGACTACAACCACCAGCATCCACCAAAAAGGGTCCGGCTCCGGGTGTCCCAAGGCCCAGGGGGTGCGTCAGAACATTTTCATCACCTTTCACAATCACCAATGGGACAAGGCAGGGATGTCCTCTGTCCCCTCTCTTATACATCCTAGTGACGGAGCACCTGCTCTCATCAATTCGCCATAACCACAATATTAGGTGGATTGAGGTGGGAGGCACCGAGTACAAGTGCTCTCTATTTGCTGATGATGTCCTAGTATATATCACTCAATCACATATATCCATCCCTGCTGTTATGGCTGAAATAGATCACTTTGTTACATGGTAAAATTTTAAAATCAATGCAGCGAAGTCTGAGGCCCTCGATGTCTCCCTCCGTAAATCCATATAGGATTCCATCCAGTCCAACTTTCCCTTTGCCTGGCCCTCACAGGGTATCAAATACTTAGGAATTCCTATTCATAGAGACCTCTCCCATCTATGTTATCTTAATTTTGGGCCCTTTATTGAACAATTCCATACAGACCACGGTTGGCAAGTTAGAACTGTAAGATTCACTACGTGAACCACTGGTGTTTTGTGGAAAAGCACATGTACACCGCGTTCCAAATTATTATGCAAAAAGTGTTTAGGAGTGATAAGGGAAGAATTTGTTTGTTTGTCAGTTAAACTCATTGATGGTGATGTGTGTCAGGGCTCTTTATATCACTGTAAGCAATTGCAGACACCTGTGCTAATTAGTTTGGCAGGTGTGTCCAATGAAAGGCAAGACTACTTAAGAAGGCTCTCTCACATTATTAAGCAGCCTACATTTTCTGCCAAAATGGGAAAGAAAAAGGATGTGTCGGCTGCTGAGAAGCAACAAATTGTGGAGTGTTTAGGTCAAGGCATGACTACAATCAACATTGTGCGATGATCAGGATGAAGTGTCTTGGCAATCAAGAAGTATGTAGCTGATTCACAGTACACACGTGTGCGTGCTGATAAGGGCAAATTGAGGACTCTTTCCTACAGGCAATTACGTCAGGTTGAAACAGCAGCGGCAAAAAAGCCTTGTCATAGCAGCAGACAAGTTTTTGAAGCTGCTTGTGCCTCCAACGTCCCCCGAACAACAAGATGCAGGGTCCTTCAGAGGTTTGCAGCTGTGCATATGCCATCCTGTCGACCTCCTCTATCCACTTCACACAAGCAGAAACGGCTCCAGTGGGCCAAACATTACATGAAGACTGATTTCAAAACTGTTTTGTTCACGGATGAGTGCCGTGTAGCGCTCGATGGTCCAGATGAATGGAGTGGAGGATGGCTGGTTGATGGACACCCCACGCAAACACGGCTACAGCGCCAACAAGGAGGAGGTGGAGTAATGTTTTGGGCTGGAATCATGGGGAGAGAGATTGTCGGCCCCTTTAGGATCCCTGAAGGCGCTAAAGATGAACTCCATAATGTATGTGCATTTTCTCAAACAGCACTTCCTGCCATGGTTCAAGAAGAAGAACCGTGTATTTCACAGCAAGATCATTTTTCTGCATGATAATGCACCATCTCATGCTGCACATAAAACATCTGCATCTCTGGCTGATATGGGCATAAAAGGGGACAAACTTATGGTGTGACCCCCATGCTCCCCTGACCTCTACCCCATTCAGAACCTTTGGAGCATCATTAAAAGGAGTGTCTATGATGGCGGGAGGCAGTTCACATCTAAGCAACAGCTCTGGGAGGGTATTCTGTCCTCATGCAAAACAATTGAAGCAGAAACCATCCAAAACCTGACAAATTCAATTGACGAGAGAGTTCAGAAGCTCCTTTCGAACAAGGGGTCCTATGTGAAAATGTAACATCACCTAGAATAAAGTTTTGAGTTGAAAACTGTTTGATTTCAGTTTCTAACAACCTGCTAATGCTTATAATTTCAAAAATGACCATTTTTTTGGTCTTTATTAAAATGAAAAGGTTGATCGAAAAGTTTGGGGGATCTAAGAGTGTGGCAACCCAGTAGTCATGATTACTTCGAATTCTGACAATATGAGGGTCATGCTGCAGGTAGTGCAGCAAGAAGGCACTTATGTGTCTTGCGCATCTCGGAGCCCCAAAATTATTTTCCGGGCTAGATGCAGCTAAAAATTATTTTTAATTTTAAATCTGGTGAAGCTTATTATAGATGGCCTAATAGGATCAGTGCTGCACACTGCTACAAAGCCCAAATTATTTTCCAGTCAAGATACAGATAAACATGATTAGTAATTTGAAAGCTTAAAACGGTTGGTAGGGTGATTTTAACCAATCATCAAGCTTTTACTCTCCCCAGGATGACACAGGGGTAGAAAAGTCGTTTCGGATCCATGATTTGTTCATCTTTATGAACGTGAGTCTGTCTACATTATCAGTGGAGAGCCGCGTGCGCTTATCTGTCAGCACACCACCAGCAGCGCTGAACACACGTTCAGACAGAACGCTGGCTGCGGGGCATGACAAGATCTCCAAGGCGTAAGTGGCTAGCTCCGGCCATTTATCCAGATTGGAAGCCCAAAAAGAGCAAGGGTCCAGTGACACAGTCGTGGCTTCAATGTTTACTTGGAGATACTCCTGTACCATCGTCTCTAGGCGTTGACTATGTGTCAGACTTCTTGTCTCCTGTGGCCTTGCAAAGGATGGGCTAAAAAAGTGGTGAAATGATTCCGCAAAATTGATGTTACCAGCAGATACTGTGGTTCTGTTACGGTTTGAGTGCTGAACACTTGACGGTCCCACGGTTGGCAAGTTGGAACTGTGAGATTCACTACGTGCACCACTGGTATTTTGTGGAAAAGCACATGTAAGATTCTGCAACAGTCTCTGCTGATACTCCTGCATGCGTGCATCCCTTTCTATGGCAGGAATAATTTCTGCAAATTTACTTTTGTACCGGGGATCTAACAGTGTGGCAACCCAGTAGTCAGGATTATTTCTAATTCTCACAATTCGAGGGTCATGTTGCAGGTAGTGCAGCAAGAAGGCACTCATGTGTGTTGCGCATCCAGGAGCACCAAGTCCCTGTTGTGTTGGTGGCGAGGTAGCAATCATGCTTCCTTCCTCTGTCCTCTCCCCCCAACCTCGCACAACAGAAATGTGATCAAGGTCTCCCTCATCTGATGAGTCTTCCATCAGTTCGTCCTCCACTTCTTCCTGGGCTCCTGCACCTTCCTCACTAGTTTGGCTGCTACCATGCGCCCTGGTAAAATCATCTCCCCCACCCTCACATGCCTGCCGCCTTGGTGCTGCCGACCGTCTGGACCTTGCAGATGTTAGCCCTTCCGCATACAACTCCTCCTCCTCTACTTCCTCCACCTCCTCTTGTGCCACCACCTGACTCCGAATTCTGTTTAACATGTGCTCCAGCATGTAAATCACCGGAATAGTCATGCTGATAATGGCATCGTCAGCACTAAACATCTTCGTCGCCATTTCAAAACTGTGCAGAAGGGTGCATAGGTCCCTGATCTGAGACCACTTCTCCAGCGTGATTTGCCCCACCTCTGAATCTCGTTGGCCCAGGCTATACGTCAGAACGTATTGCACCAGGGCTTGTCGGTGCTGCCACAGTCGCTGCAACATGTGCAGAGTTGAATTCCACCTGGTAGGCACATCGCATTTTAGCCGGTGAAGTGGCAGGCCCAACGACTTCTGTAGAGATGTAAGTCGCTGAGCTGCGGGATGCGAACGGCGGAAGTGAGCACACAGCGACCGTGCCCTCTGCAGAAGGCCATCTAGTCTGGGATAGTGGGCTAAAAATTGCTGGACAACCAGGTTCAACACGTGAGCCATACAAGGCACGTGTGTGACATTGCCCCGGCGAAGGGCCGCACCCAGGTTTGCAGCATTGTCGCACACGGCCTTCCCTGGTTTCAGGTCCAGTGGAGACAACCATTCATGAAATTGGTTCTCCAGAGCTGACCACAACTCCTCAGCTGTGTGACTCACATTTCCCAGACATTTCAATGTAAAAACCGCCTGATGACGTTGAGCCCTACTGCCAGCATAGTAAGGAGGTGTGCAGGATCCCTTCTGCGCAGTTAGAAAGCTTGTGGCATGACCAGACAGGCTTTGGGTGCAGGTGGAAGACCGAGAGGAGGTTGAGGAGGCAGAAGCAGTGGAGGAAAAATGACATAAAGAGGATTGACGCACAACTCGTGGGGACGGCAAGACTTGGACAGCAGCCCCTTGTCCTGCTGTCACCATAGTTACCCAGTGCCCAGTCAGCGACATGTAACTCCCCTGTCCATGCCTACTCGTCCAAGTGTCTGTGGTGAAATGCACCCTGTCACACACAGAGTTTCTCAAAGAAGCGGTGATGTTGTGTGCGACATGCTGGTGGAGCGCAGGCACACCTTTCTTTGAGAAGTAGTGCCGACTGGGCATCTGGTACTGGGGCACTGCGACGGACATAAGGTCTCGAAAATCCTCTGTGTCCACCAGGCGGAAAGGCAGCATTTCTGTAGCCAAGAGCTTGCAGATGGTGAAATTCAACCTCTTAGCTTTCTCATGGCTAGGAGGAAATGGTCTTTTACTTGTCCACATCTGAGGGACCGAGGGCTGGCTATTGTGCTTAGACGGGGTTGATAAGGGTGTCCCCGGCAAACTGCCGGTCTGTGAGGAAGATGCAGGCGGACATGTTAGGTTGCCTTGATCCAAAGGTGGTGCTATCGATGTCGGACAGCGCTCAAAAGAAAATGATGACCTGCCAATCACGCTGGCTGTTGCGGGTAAAGAGGTGGCAGGTCTGCGCCCCAAAACAGGTGTGACTGCTGTCCCCCCAGTCACAGAGGATGAAGAGGCCGCGGATGCACAAGATATGGCAGACGGTGGTTGGCCCGGCCGGCTAGACCGCATTGTAGCACACTGAGCTTCCCACTGCAACTTATGCTTCATGTCCATGTGCCGGTTCATGCATGAAGTACTCAAACTATGTATTTTTTGGCCTCTACTTAGCTTTTGCTGACAAATGTTACAGATAACACGAGTTGGGTCATCTTTATCGATCTGAAAAAATGCCCAGGCTATGCAAGGCTTAGCACCCATGCGACCTGAAGAGCCACCACGACTTGTGGTGAGAGGCAGAGTTGTGTTTGAGGATGCAGTTGTTGACGTGCTTCCAGTACTACGTCTCTGTCCAGGAAGGCGCAACCTGACCTCGTCGTCACTAGCATCTTCCTCCACCTCCTCTGCTGACCTCATCTCTTGGCTGACTGTGGGTTGACAGTAAGTGGGATCTCCGACCTCATCATCATCACCCTGTGCGTTATCACACCCGTCGTCCTCAGAGCCAACCTGTTCCTGCCCTGACAAAAAACTAAAGTTGTCGCTCCAATCAGGTATTTGAGTCTTATCATCGTCTTCCTCATTGTCTCCACCAACAGGAGTTACAGTTTGGGAATGAGGGTCTACATTATGGTCAGAACCTTCTGCGTCTGGTCCTGGATCCGACTCATAAAGATTCTGGGCATCAGTGCAGATCATTTCCTCGTCTGGATTCACAGAAGCGCTGGAGTCGACCTCTGATTCCCAGGCTATAGTATGAGTAAACAGCTCTGCAGACTCAACCATCTGTTCTACCTCATACTCAGACGGGCAGCTGGAGATTTGGGAGCTGTGAGGAAGCAAGTGCGATTTGGGTGACACCTGTAACATACCTGGCGGCGTCCTTGCATGGTGGTCCATCTCCCACTGTGCAAGAGCGCGCACTTGATCTCCTGTCCAGAATGTCTCTCTGGCTTCCCTCCATGCTGTCTGTTTGTGTCTGTTTCTGCTGCTTAAGGGCGGCGCCCGATCACTTCCTGCTTTTTGTACCTGCTGTGGGTCACACCCCTTGTGCGTCCTCAGCCTATTGCTGTCTGTCACCTGGTATATAGCTCAGCTGCTCCAATCATTCCCTGCCTGAGCATAGTGTTTCATTCAGTGTGCGCTTGCACTCTGAAGGTGCCAGGTCCCGTTCTGTGTTCTCTTGTCTGCCTATCCTGGAGGCTGTATTTCCAGGCCTGTCTGAACACGCTCCTAGCCTGTTCCTCCTGCCTTCTAGGGGCCGATTACCTAGACCCGTTCCTGTATCTTGTCTGACCTGTCTGAACACGCTCCTAGCCTGTTCCTCCTGCCTTCTAGGGGCCGATTACCTAGACCTGCTCCTGTATCTTGTCTGTCCTGTCTGAACACGCACCTTGCCTGTTCGTCCTGCCTCTCTGGGGGCCGTATTCCCAGACCCGCTCCTGTATTCCGCTGCAGTGTCGGTCTCCTCCGTACACTCAGTTCCAGTCTGAACTCTCTCCTATCCTTTACCTGTTTTGCCTCTATGTCCGTTCCCTTCCTTTTTCTGCAGAGTCTGAACTCGTACCTAACTCCTGCTTGTTGTCTCTGTACTCCCGTTTGTGAGTTTGTGGTCCACTCGCTACTTCTCTGCTAGTACCCTGTGGGTGTCTGGCTCTGCCTTTCCCTTCCTGTCTGTTCCGTGTGAACAGAGCCCTGTCCCCCCTACTCAGCCTAGCCTGCTCTGACTCCTTTGCTCACCGCTCCGGTGGTTCTAGCCTGCCCTGCTTCTGCCCACTGCTCCGGCAGTCCTGTCCTGCCCTGCTTCTGCCCGCTGCTCCGGCAGTCCTGTCCTGCCCTGCTTCTGCCCGCTGCTCCGGCAGTCCTGTCCTGCCCTGCTTCTGCCCGCTGCTCCGGCAGTCCTGTCCTGCCCTGCTTCTGCCCGCTGCTCCGGCAGTCCTGTCCTGCCCTGCTTCTGCCCGCTGCTCCGGCAGTCCTGTCCTGCCCTGCTTCTGCCCGCTGCTCCGGCAGTCCTGTCCTGCCCTGCTTCTGCCCGCTGCTCCGGCAGTCCTGTCCTGCCCTGCTTCTGCCCGCTGCTCCGGCAGTCCTGTCCTGCCCTGCTTCTGCCCGCTGCTCCGGCAGTCCTGTCCTGCCCTGCTTCTGCCCGCTGCTCCGGCAGTCCTGTCCTGCCCTGCTTCTGCCCGCTGCTCCGGCAGTCCTGTCCTGCCCTGCTTCTGCCCGCTGCTCCGGCAGTCCTGTCCTGCCCTGCTTCTGCCCGCTGCTCCGGCAGTCCTGTCCTGCCCTGCTTCTGCCCGCTGCTCTGGCAGTCCTGTCCTGCCCTGCCCTGCTTCTGCCCGCTGCTCCGGCAGTCCTGTCCTGTCCTGTCCTGCCCTGCTTCTGCCCGCTGCTCCGGCAGTCCTGTCCTGTCCTGCCCTGCTTCTGCCCGCTGCTCCGGCAGTCCTGTCCTGCCCTGCTTGTGCTCGCTGCTCCTGCAGCCCCGTCCTGCTCTGTTTGTGCTCGCTGCTCCTGCAGCCCCGTCCTGCTCTGTTCTTGCCCACCGCTTCGGGCGTTCCCTCTCTGCTGTGGTTGTCTACCGCATCTGCGGTTCTGTGACCCAGTCTGTACTGGGTCTTAACCTTTCTGTGCTCCAGCCCGTCCTTTCGGCCAGTACCTCCCTGCCTGCATACTCACCTGTATCCACCCATCTGCATACCTGCCGTGTTTGCTTATATCCACCAGTCTGCGCCAGCCTAACCAGCCTGATCCAGTAATCCCTGTGTGGGTCAACCCCCGTGTCCGGAGTTTGACCTGGAGTAGCACCTGGTCCCTCTGCCCGGTTTCTCCCTGGTGCACTGGCGTCGTATGCCGTCGTGCCATCTTGGTCGGATCGGCCAGATACTTAGTCACGCCCCTCCAGGCACTCTCCGGTTCATGGTCCAGTGGAATCACTACAATCACACGCACACGCCGCTCAGCCCGGGCGTGTGCATAACAACACCTTTGAGGACTCGAGTATTTGTGATGTTGAAGTTGATGTGGAGGAGAGCCCACTTAAAGGAGCACTTGATATCCGTTGAAGCACCTGCTGTTTTTGTGCCTCATCTGGAATTTGTAGCGATTGGCGTGGCCGTAAGAAAGGGATCTTATCACATTGTCCGCTAAAAGAAGTAGACATTTTAGTTTGGCTGGAAGATGGTCTTTCTTCTGCACCTACCCCACGGACACAACCTTTTTTCCCCTTCCCAACACGCCTATTCCCCTTTCCACCAGCAGCAGGCCTTTTTCCACTCATTTTGGTGGTTAACTAATTCACAACTCTGGAGTTGTTTGCACAAAAAAACAATGGATGGTAACCGAGCAGAGCTGAGTGGCCAAACTGTGGTATTAGGCCAAAACTATTGGCTGGGTTAGATGCAGAAAAAAATTATTTTTAATTTGCAACCTGATGGAGGTCAGTATAGATGGACTAATAGACCAAGTCCCACACACCGCTAGAAGCCCAAATATTTTTTCAGAGCTAGATGCAGAAATTTTTTTTATTCAATTTGCAACCTGATGGAGGTCAGTATAGATGGACTAATAGACCAAGTCCCACACACTGCTAGATGCCCAAATATTTTTTCAGAGCTAGATGCAGAAAAAAAATATTTTTAATTTGCAACCTGATGGAGGTCAGTATAGATGGACTAATAGACCAAGTCCCACACACCGCTAGAAGCCCAAATATTTTTTCAGAGCTAGATGCAGAAAAAAATTATTTTTAATTTGCAACCTGATGGAGGTCAGTATAGATGGACTAATAGACCAAGTCCCACACACCGCTAGAAGCCCAAATATTTTTTCAGAGCTAGATGCAGAAAAAAATTATATTCAATTTGCAACCTGCTGGAGGTCAGTATAGAAGGACTAATAGAACAAGTCCCACACACTGCTAGAAGCCCAAATATTTTTTCAGAGCTAAATGAAGAAAAAAATTATTTTTAATTTGTAACCTGATGGAGGTCAGTATAGATGGACTAATAGACCAAGTCCCACACACTGCTAGAAGCCCAAATATTTTTTCAGAGCTAGATGCAGAAAAAAATTATTTTTAATTTGCAACCTGATGGAGGTCAGTATAGATGGACTAATAGACCAAGTCCCACACACTGCTAGAAGCCCAAATATTTTTTCAGAGCTAGATGCAGAAAAAAATTATTTTTAATTTGCAACCTGATGGAGGTCAGTATAGATGGACTAATAGACCAAGTCCCACACACCGCTAGAAGCCCAAATATTTTTTCAGAGCTAGATGCAGAAAAAAATTATATTCAATTTGCAACCTGCTGGACGTCAGTATAGAAGGACTAATAGAACAAGTCCCACACACTGCTAGAAGCCCAAATATTTTTTCAGAGCTAAATGAAGAAAAAAATTATTTTTAATTTGCAACCTGATGGAGGTCAGTATAGATGGACTAATAGACCAAGTCCCACACACTGCTAGAAGCCCAAATATTTTTTCAGAGCTAGATGCAGAAAAAAATTATTTTTAATTTGCAACCTGATGGAGGTCAGTATAGATGGACTAATAGACCAAGTCCCACACACTGCTAGAAGCCCAAATATTTTTTCAGAGCTAGATGCAGAAAAAAATTATTTTTAATTTGCAACCTGATGGAGGTCAGTATAGATGGACTAATAGAACAAGTCCCACACGCTGCTAGAAGCCCAAATATTTTTTCAGAGATAAATGAACAAAAAAAAATATTTTTAATTTGCAACCTGATGGAGGTCAGTATAGATGGACTAATAGACCAAGTCCCACACACTGCTAGAAGCCCAAATATTTTTTCAGAGCTAGATGCAGAAAAAAAATATTTTTAATTTGCAACCTGATGGAGGTCAGTATAGATGGACTAATAGACCAAGTCCCACACACCGCTAGAAGCCCAAATATTTTTTCAGAGCTAGATGCAGAAAAAAATTATATTCAATTTGCAACCTGCTGGAGGTCAGTATAGAAGGACTAATAGAACAAGTCCCACACACTGCTAGAAGCCCAAATATTTTTTCAGAGCTAAATGAAGAAAAAAATTATTTTTAATTTGCAACCTGATGGAGGTCAGTATAGATGGACTAATAGACCAAGTCCCACACACTGCTAGAAGCCCAAATATTTTTTCAGAGCTAGATGCAGAAAAAAATTATATTCAGTTTGCAACCTGATGGAGGTCAGTATAGATGGACTAATAGAATGATGCTATGCCCAAAAGATTTTACTTCACTAGGTGCAGTAAAAAAATTGGTATTCTATACACAGGTGGTATATCTTGCAACACAGATAGGCTACTCCACTGACTAACACACTCTGCAATAGGCCAAAAAGGATTAGCTTTGCTAGATTCAGCCAAATGCTGTGAAAAAAACTTGCACAGCACTGGCACAGACCTGCCTGGCAAAAACTGATAGGAACTGATGTAACCTAGTCCTGAAAAGGACTCCAATTACAATTAGTCTTTACTCCCACAATCTATCTATTTAAGAGCACAGACCTGCCTGATAAAAGTCGTAGGAAATGCTGTAACCTAGTCCTTAAAAGGACTGCAATCACAACTATTCCCTACTCCCAAGCTATCTGTATATTTGTGCGAAAATTGGCTTGAAATTAACAAGGTATAGCGCACACAGCAACAGCGGTGCCGTCTAACACGCAGCTGCAGCAGTGAGAAAATGGTGGCGACGGGGAAAATGGCTTGGTCTTATAGGGCAAGGACATGTGACATACACTGCCAATCACACATGCCCTTGCTTGTGTGAAAAAAAGCACTTCGCTCCGTGTGTGCGCTGCTGATAGGCTGACAGATTGCACCTCCCCACTGCAAATGCGGGAAAGAGAAAAAAAAATGGAGATCTTCATTGTTCCTGCAGAGATCCATCCCCTGCCCCTCCCCCCGCCCCGCTGTACACTCAAACTGCGTATTAACATTAATTTTCATCATTACTGAGAAAAAATCCAGTTATGATTTTGGTGCACGAACAGTTATCGAACATAACCTCGAACAGCCGAATTTTTCTCAAATTGTTCGTGTTCGCCGACCGGCTCGAACACCGCCCAAAACAGCTCGAATTTGAGATTGGCGAACAGTTCGAGTAGAACAACGCTCATCTCTACTCACTAGTCACCATATCGTCTTCATTTTTTGTTTCTTTACTTCTGAAAAAATCCCAACCCCAACCCGAACCTTAGCCTAACCCTAACCTTAGCCTAACCCTAACCCAACCCTAGCCCAACCCTAACCCTAGCCCAACCCTAACCCCAGCCCTAGCCCAACCCTAACCCCAACCCTAACCCAACGTTAACCCAAACCCTAGCACAACCCTAACCCTAGCACAACCCTAACCCTAAAGTTTATTTTTTACGCAGTTCCTCGTGTGGCATAAGTGATAAGACGACATTATTCTTCCGGTCGGTGCAATTACAGCGATGCCAGATTCATATCGGGTTTTTATGATTGACAGCTGTCAGACATGAAAAGATGCATTTTTTGTAAAATCTAGTTTTTGCATCGCCATATTTTGAGAGCTATAATTTTTCCATATTTCGGCCGACAGTCATGTGACAGCTTGTTTTTGCGGGACAAGTTGACGTTTTTATCGGTATCATTTTCGGGCAAATGACATTTTTTGATCGCTTTCTATTCCGATTTTTGGGAGGCAGAATAAACAAAAGCCAACAATTCAATTGTTTTTTTTTGTTTTTTTTTATGCCGTTCTGCGCATGGTAAAATTGATAAGGTAGCTTTATTATTCTGGTCAGTACGTTTACAGCGGTACCGCATTTTTTTTTTTTTATATTTTGGCGCTTTTACACAATAAAAACTATTTTATAGAAAAAATAATTGTTTTTGCATCGCTTTATTCTGAGAGCTATAACTTTTTTATTTTTCTGTTGTTGGAGCTGTATTGCAGCTTGTTTTTTGCGGGACAAGATGACGTTTTTAGCGGTACCATTTTTATTTACATTCGTCTTTTTGATCGCGTTTTATTCCATTTTTTGTTTGGCAGTCTAATGCTAAAATTATGTTTCGTTTTTTTGTTTTTTTTTTACCGTGTTCATTAAAGGGGTTAACTAGTGGGACAGTTTTATAGGTCAGGTCGTTCCGGACGCGGCGATACCAAATATGTGTACTTTTATTGGTTGTTTTTTTTTTTTTCATAAGATTATTTATTTATGGGTATAATATATATATATTTTTATTATTATTTTTTTCATTTTTTTTTTATATTTTTACAATTTTTCTTTTCTTTTTCACTTTCTGACATTTTTATTACTTGTTCACATTGTCCCACTATGGGACTTTCACTTTTTGCAGCCTGATCGCCTGCATGGCATAGAGAGCAGCAGCTCCCTATGCCATGCAGCCTGTCAGCGCTGCACAGAGAGAAGTTACTTTGGTCATGCACTGCGCATGACCAAAGCAACTTCCTGCCTCCTGGTGACCCGGATGTTGTCATGATGATGTGGGGTCACCATGGCAACATCCGGGACTGGATTCAAACGCCTCTGGACGCCGGCAGAGAAGGTAAGTATCGCGCTTACCTCCTCTTGCCACCGGAATGCTGCGATCGATTTCGATCGCAGCATTTCGGGGGTTAATGTGCCGGGAGCAGTGCGGGACCGCTCCCTGCACATAGCACAGGGTGTCAGCTGTGACAATCAGCTGACTCCCGGAGGCAATCTCACCCGCACCGCTTGTGTGCGGGCAAAATCACCAGGGCGTATTAATACGTATCAGGCCCATAAGGCCCAGGGCACAGATACGTACTAATAAGCCCTGGGTCAGAAAGGGGTTAAAAGGATGGGTTTTTAAAGCGTGCTTGAAGACATGGGGGCTAGGCATCAGTCGGATTGCCTGGGGTAGTGCATTCCAGAGAACTGGCGCTGCACGAGAGAAGTCTTGGAGATGGAGGTGCGAGGTTCGGATTATGGGGGATGTTAGTCTTAGGTAATTTGTAGATCAGAGGGCACGTGTAGGGCGATAGACAGAGATGAGAGAGGAGATATAAGGTGGTGCAGAACTGTGGAGAGCTTTATGGGTAAGAGCGATGAGTTTATATTGGACCCTGTAGCGAATCGGCAACCAGTGTAATGACTGGCACAAGATGGAGGCATCGGTGAAGCGGCTGGACAGAAATACGACACTGGCTGCTGTATTCAGGATGGATTGGAGAGGAGAAAGTTTGGTAAGAGGAGGAGAAAGTTTGGTAAGAGGTAGAATGGATGCTACGATGACCAACCTGAGCAGTACAGAATATATACTTATGTTGTTACAGGTATGTGGTCAGTTGGAGGGGTAAGGGGCAGGCAAAGGTTTTAGCCTGCTGTCTCCTTTTGGAGGGTAGGATGGGCCCAAGATAGTGCAAGTACCTAAAGCCAAAAGTATTTATAACATTAGTGGTCAGCGGTTGAAGGTTTCCCCCTGATCTCTACTGATAGTCATTCGCTTCTGAAGACTAACCTCACTTTAGCTCCGTACTCTGGTTCGTGCTGGTGCATCCTAAAGAGACAGTATTCCTTCAGGCGATCTTGATGCGTGCTTATGGGTGGTCTGATCCTATTGAGGACTCACCATTAAGTTGCAGCTACAGTAGCTGTGTAGAAGGCTGGCTGTACAGAGTCCCGGCCGGAGGCTCCGTACACAATGATGTTGTTGCGGTGGCGCGCTTGTTGTTTGAGCAGGAAGGACCTGCGTGACGTAACATCCACGTCTTGATCCAGATCGCTAGTCTTGATCCAGCGCCTCCTCTCTGCTTGAGATCGCCTTCTTCCTTCTTTGCTTCGTGTGGATGATGCGTCCTTCCCCATCGCACTCCTGCGCAAGAGTACTTCTCTGCTGAGGAAAGAGCAAAGTACTGTTCTACGCATACACAGGGAAAAGCGAAAGAGTGCCTACGGATGTGCACTACAGTACTTTTCTTTGCCGTCAACAGGGAAGAAAAAAGTACACCTGCAGAAGCATGATTTCATTGTGTGAATGACATAGGATGAGTCATCCATATGAAGCAGAAGGAGAAGGGCATCGCAAGACAGGAGGTGCCGAACCTAGACCAGCGACGCCCATTGGACCGGACCGCCCCATAGGTGAGTTTAATAAAAGGTCTTTTTCCACCATATGTGATGTAAAACTACTGTTTGGGCGCTTGGAAGGGAAGGAGTGGCAATTGACTTTTGGAGTACAAAGCTTGCTCTAATCGATAGAAGATGATATGTCGCATTTGCAGAGCCTCTGATGTGCCTAAACAGTCGAAACCCCCCACAAGTGACCCCATTTTGGAAACTACACCCCTCAAGGAATTTATGTAGAGGTGTGGGGAGCACCTTCAACCCACAAGTGCTTCACAGACTTTTATAATGTTGAGCCTTAAAAATTAAAAAATACATTTTTCCCACAAAAATTTTGTTTTTGCCAAATTTTCATTTTCACAAAAGAATAAGAAGAAAAAGAAAAGATATGTGTGGCACCCTGCTGCGCACAGGTACCACAGGACCCAGGGTGCATGGATGGACTTCTCCACAAGAGGCCCTCATTACACATAAACACCTCCACCCTTCCACCTCATACCACCAGAGGGAGCCCGTTAGGGATAAATATATGGAGGGTGGAGCCAGGCAGTTCAGTCAGTCAGACAGAGTCAGAGAGTCTGAGAGCATGCTGACGGTGAGAGCAGCGAAGACGCAGCACGTCTGCTGCAGTTTTGAGGGCCCGAGTGTGGCCGAAGTCAAAGAGGAGAGGAGAGAGGAGTTGAGGGGGCAGAGGAGCATCATAGGCTCACCCCGAATATACAAACCGGACACCGGGTCCGCGCCTACAGGGTCCTTTATACCCAGTAGGGATCACCGGCATACCAGGAGGACTACAAGTCCCTGGCCGACCTGAAGCTAAACCCTTAACAGGATCAGGAACCATGAAGGCCCCAGCGTTACAAGGGATAGTGGTTGCCAGCAGAAGGTCCTACTACCAAGCAACAGGTGAAGGAACAGCACGACACATAAGCTAGGCCCAGTTGCAGGCTGGCCAGGAGCATACAGAGAGGCAGACATGGACCTGGAGGCCTTATACCCGCTCACTGGGGAGAAGTCCTGAAGTGCACCCATCCTACTGAGTACCCTGGACCGTACCTGACATCTGCACCAGTAAAGGTATTGAAGCGAATCCCCTGTCTCTGTCAGTTAGTCCTGCTGCGCCATTCTGCCTGCACTACAGGTCCCAGCATCACCACCCACCATCAAACTCTACCCTGCTCTGAGGCCCGCTCCACCTGTGGGGAGCTGTTCCATCCTAGCTGCCTTATCAACTGCCTCAGAGGTCTGCAGCAGTGCTGGTACAAATTACCAGAAACCACAGGTGGCGTCACGATCGAACTATAAACCCCATATAAACTTTCCCCCCTTTTAGTTGACCGCCCTGGGCCACGGACCGGGCCAGCCTCTGTGACATATCCCTTTCCCCCAGCATCTATCGACCCGGACTCCGAGTACCCCATTGCCCTGGGGGCGCGACATATGGATCAAAAGACAAGTATTATGGAACTAATTAATTTGAGATTAATACTTGAATTACTTTTTATTATGTTTGTGTTCTTTCTTTAGGCATTCTTTTCCCCTCCACAATGCAGTAGGCTATTTCTTCGCATATCCCCTACTTTGGGATTTTATTATTGAATGAGTTGTGTTTAGTTGTCTCTTCTGTGTGTGTTGTAGACAGAGGCTGTTCAAAAAAGACTTAAAAAGACCTAAACTATTTTGAGGAATTGTATTGCCTCCGATCTCGAGTTAATCATTACATCCCTCTTAGCAGGTGTTATAACACAATTGGAAGGAGAATAGTTTTTTCCAGGATTCATAGTCCTAGGAAATCTAACCCTACTGCTGCTGGATCAAGTACAACCAGTCCTCGAAAAACAGGCTCACAAGTGTATGAAAAGATTGATTCCCTCGATAATCCTATTACAATAATTCACCCCTACATATTACAGCCCTATAAATTGTACTCTGAATAGAGTACAAGAGAGGGAGTTGTAAGAAAATGATCAGCCATAATATGTTGAACAGCCATGTTGGACCTAGCAGCCACCTTGGACAAACTCTAGCCAACTAACTGTAACAGGAATGGTGGAACCACTGAGCCATGGCCCAAGGAGAGCCTGGTGGTGTGTGACTAGATGAGTGCCTGACTCTTCACTAGAGCCCCTGATGGTGGGCTTAGGCTTGGCTCCAGATGGACACCAGGAGCTACTCCAGCGCAGATCTCGCACGTACGGCAGCTGACCCCAAATGACAGGTAGCTGGAACAGCCCAGTGGGAGAGTACAGCTGGTATTGGCAGGCATAGCAGGAACACAGGAATCGCAGATGCTGATGGGTATGGTTAGTCTGTAGATAGGCACTGGCAGGTGCAGGCTAGTACGGCTGGAATACAGATAGGCACTGGCAGGTATGGGTTGGTATACGGTTGGACACTGTTGGGTGCAGGCTGGTATTCAGATGGATGCTGGTGGGGGTGCGGATGGACACTAGCGGGTGCAGGCTGATATGCAGAGAGGCGAAAACAACTGATATACAGGCAGGCAAGGCTGAAATACAGGAACAACAGGCAAGTACGGTAAGACAGATATTGGACTGACAAACTGACTGACGGGTACTTGGGGCCTGACAACCAACAAGCGTGCAGGAGTATAACTATACAAGTTGCACAGGCACTTTCATTCAGGTGTAAGTGCCTTAAATAACAAGTGTCTCCAAGCTATTGACTGGGGACACTTTAGGGTGGCATGCACGCAGCCCCTTTAAGAAGGAGGGATCTCGAGCACCCTAAGCACAGTTCCCGGGTATCTGCGCGCCATGCGCAGACCCCGGGCAGCGGCCAAAGAAGAAGGATGGAGTGCGGGACGGGGGCTGCGGCAGTGAGAAAGTCTGCGTCCCTGCCGGGGGAGGGGCGAAGCATGCAGGGACGCCAATGCTACACTAACTTTGCAGCTAAAAAGATGCAGTTTTGGGAGCTTTACCCAGATTGGAGACATAGAGCAACATCAGTGCCATATGTAGGTATGGATAGAGTCCATAAAGGTTAACTGGAACAGGATATAGTAGTGACTAGTGTATATGTTGAATTGAGATAGAAGCCAGGATAATGGGGATGTCAATGTTTAAAGACTTATATGAGTAATGCAATTAGCTAAAAGGTACATGGATTTTTTTGAATTATAATGGGGTTTGTTGTTAAATTAATTAAATATTGTCATGTTGCATTATCACTTGCTTTGTTCTAAAATATATTTTTTTCTCTGCAGTATAAGGTTATCATGTATAACCTCCAGTATGTATTTTCCTTTGTCTAAACCATGTATAAAAAGCCACTGATTGTCACGGGTGTGTCAGGTTTTACAGACAGCCATTCTGGATCCGGCCATAGAAGGTCACTGCACTTGGCCTTGCAGACACCTTCTTGATCTTTTTATCAACCCTCCCTCTCTAGGACCAAGCGGTGATCTCCATCTTCTGCTGCTAATTGACACACCCTTGTTGGATCTTTAAATACACTCAATTTCTCCAGAGAGTTGCTGGTGATAGAATAAATTCTTCTGTTCAGGTTTGAAATTCTATCAATCGGCGAGATTCTCCTTGAAGTTCCTTTGTGGATTGTAGTCGTGATCTCTCTGGTGTCTTCTCAAAGCTAAGTGTATCCCCCTGTCTGTTTCCCTGGTTTGTCTTTAGTTGCAGTGGGGCTGACTAGTGCTCACCCCTTTCTCTCCCTACCTAGGGCCTAGCTCTAGGGTCAGTCATGGCTAAGGTATCCTGTTCGGCAATAGGTTAGGAACCTATTTAAGGACGATAGGGGAGTCAGGGTGTGGTTAGATCTACTTAGGGGTCTCCACTCCCCCTTTCTCTAGCTTCCCCCCTTTTCCTGTTGTCGTACTCTGGGTTCTTCCCATACCTAGCATAACACAGTTACTGTTGTTCAGAGCAAAACCATTGCCAGACTGCACACTGTTGTTTTACTTGTCTGGACACCTGCACGTGTTTGTGTGCTTCAGCTCACCTGTTTTCTGTATCTGCTCTCTTGCGCTTCTCTAATAAACCTCAGTCCCTGCTTCAAAGAAGGATTGTCTACAGTGTGTTCTCAGATCTTTCAGCTCCCAGTAAGTACATTCTTACATGGCAATCTTTTAACATGAATGTGCATCCCATCCAAAGCATCCATGCAGTTTGGAAGTGTGAATTGCCATAGGATTCCTCGGCTATCTGCAATTTCAACCACTGCTGTCCAGTTGGCTCAGGCATAACGATGTTCTTCACCTGGGCCCAAGTTAGCTGACATGTGGAAAAAATTAAATGCAGGGCCTCAATCAACATCCCAGTTTCCAAAAATCTACACGGAAGATGCAAAATATATGAAAACACTGCAGTAAAAATTAATTTTTTGACATAGCCACTGTTCATACGCAACCACACAAGGTTAGTATAACATCTGTACATTTTTCTCTAAAGACTGAAGTTTAAAAAAAGGATTATGTAAGTGATTGTCCACAATCATGTTTCACAAGGCTAGTAGTTATGCAGGTGATTTTACCAATTGGATAATCTCAGCCTGCCCTAAAAAATGGACATACAACAGTCTGGCATTCCATTGCTTTCTACCATTACTCAAAAAGTTTGATACATACTATTCATATTTGCAACTATGCCAGGGCTAGTTGTAACCATATAAATACCAAAAATGATGAATACTCATTAAGGCCAAATAACAAACTGGATAGAAATTGGGCTGTCTTGCAATGCAATGGTCAAAACCAAAAAGTTTTTAGTTCAAACACAAATAGACACACGAAGACAGCACAAACACACATAGTCTACCAAAAAGGTTATTGAAGAAACATTATCCAAGCATTAGCTTATCTTAGTGCAATGATAAGCCGTTCCTCTGTGGAGATGCAATGCCTCATATTTGTTTCTATAAAATTCAAGCCAAGGCGATGTCATGCAAGGTGTGGAAAGATTTAGTGCAACACAAAAGGGAAGAGGGAATGGGAGCCAAGACTTTAAGGAAAAGGGGAAAAGTGGAGACCTCCTAGGTTGATCTAGCGTCACCTTGTCTCCCCTAACGTCCCTGTATTGGCTCTTCACCAATCGTCGCATGTGTGCCTCGCCCTGTCTTTCCCTGGCGTATGACTAATGCTAGGGAAGGGAGAAGATGAGCACTAGACGATCTCCACTAAACACCATAGACAACAAGGGTGAACAAACGGGGAAATTGCTTAGCTTTAGACCAATCCAGACAAATGCGCACACGTCCTCAAGCTCCAGAGAAGACGAGGTACTGCTCTTGCTAAAGTCTTCACAAGTACTAATGAATATCGCCGGCACCTCCATCTGAAACACAGCAGGCATTTATACACCCAGGCAGGGTGTTAATTAGCCAGAGGGAGGTAGATGATGGGTCCTAGAGACAGCCTCTAAGATGTCTATAATGCCAAATGTAGAGATCTCCTGCAACCAACTGCAGGGCAACTGTCTGTCACCTCTGACACACCCGAGACAGGCGCAGCACCTCGAAGAGTTTGTCAAATGTTTGGGTTGACATCCGACAGAAGACAACAGACTTCTCCGGGTGCTGGCAAAGGTCCATGCACAGACAGTGAATGTGCCCTTTAGTAGCCCTTTGTGAGACTATGGAATGAACCCAGAATCCATGGTCAGCATGCATCATGGTATAATTAGGCATTTTACATCTTACAGAAAATATGCATCTACCCATTGCTCGTATACCAACAGATGTTCTGGCCCATGTTTTAGGCTATGTTTTAATTCTTTGTACATTTGGGTGTGTATTCCCCTTCCACCCCATTTGGGTTGTGCACCTTGTCTACTTAACTTTCCACATGCAGGTGTAAATACAGTCAGGCCCAGGTCCTGCTCTGCCCCTATTTATTTTGAAGACAAAATCTGGCACTATATTCAGAAAAGCAATCCAACAAAGTAATAATATTTCTGTCATTAACTTTGACCTTCATCAGACTTTAACATACAATAAAAAATAAAAGTAAAAAAGTATATGTACATCAAATGTCAAAAGAAAGTATTAAAAGGAATACCATATTAATTCATACAGAGGAGAAAAAACAGCCGTTTTTGAAAATTAATCACATATAATATGTAATAAGAACAATCAGGGTATCAATTAGACTTCTCAAATATAATTTTTGGGGGGAAATGTCCTTTTTCAAGTTTTTAAACCGAGTATAGTAGTTAAATCATCAAGCTTTAAAATAAAACTAAATGAACTAGTCTGAATAATTAATAGTAAGTCTTTAAACTGAGCTTTTATCATTAATTTGTCCC
This sequence comes from Phyllobates terribilis, assembly GCF_046119375.1. Classification (NCBI taxonomy): domain Eukaryota; kingdom Metazoa; phylum Chordata; class Amphibia; order Anura; family Dendrobatidae; genus Phyllobates; species Phyllobates terribilis. Next base: position 213,193,427 of record NW_027362762.1, read on the forward strand.
TTCGACTGGGCGAGATTTAATCTTGTTTACAATCTGTTACTAACAATGGCCATTTCCTTTTGTGTCAGTATGTTATATCTGATTTTTGTTTACTTTATGTCAGGTTTTCTTGGATACACAAAGGATGGTGATGCACCAGAAGGTGCAGAAAAGTCACTTTTAAGTCTTCATTAAGGTCACTAACATCCACCAGGTCCATGATATTGTCATGGAGGAGTGGAAAAGGATTCCAGTGGCAACCTGTGAAGGTCTAATGAACTCCATGTCCAAGAGAGTTAAGGTAGTGTTGGAAAATAACGGTGGCCACTAGGGATGAGCGAGCATACTCGCAGTACTCGGTACTCACTCGAGCATCTCAATACTCGAGATGCTTGGAGCTCGCCGAGTACTTGCGAGATGCTCGGGCAGATGCTCAGGTCCCCTCCCTGCATGTTAATCAACATGCAGGGATTGTCTGCCACACACTGTAATGCCGCAATCAGGCAGGGTAGGGAGAGGTGCTGCTGAGCTAGGGAGAGATTTGGTTATTAGCTAGTGTAGGTATTCCACAAGATTCTCTACACATATCCATCTCAACTGACAGTCCTTCTGAGGACTATTCCAGCTGTATAGATATCAGTGCTAGGCAGGCAGGCAGGGTATATAGCAGACTGCAGTGCATATAGCAAGAGGGTCCATTCCAGTTCAGTCTGCTCGTGCTTTTACAGATATTTGTAGAAATAGCCCCAGGTATCAGGGGCAAGGAATCATTTTTTTTTATCTTAATCCTGATTATTTGCTTAAAAAGCAATCCAGAGAACATCGTTTTTCTGCGCCATTTGCTTGTTGGCACTGCAGAATACAGCCAGGTGCTTTCCATATTACAACACTAAAAATCCAGCTATTTAAAACTGTGGTTTGTTCGTCACACGGATCACATATAAGTTCGCTTAAAATTCTGCAATTTCTGGCCTCCATTCAAATTTTGTTTCAGTTTGTCAGTGAAGTTATTGACACCAGTTTGCTGTTAAAAATAGTTACCTACAGGCCAGCTATTTAAAACTGTGGTTTGTCCGTCATACGGATCACATATAATTGCGCTCTAAATTCTGCCATTTCTGGCCTCCGTTAAAATTTTGTTTCAATCTGACAGTGAACTTATTGGCACGAGGTCGCTGTTAAAAATAGTTACCTACAGGCCAGCTATTTAAACCTGGGGTTTGTCTGTCACACAGAACACATATAAGTTTGCTCTAAATTCTGCCATTTCTGGACTCCATTAAAATTTTGTTTCAGTGTGTCAGCGAAATTATTGACACGAGGTCGCTGTTAAAAATAGTTACCTATAGGCCAGCTATTTAAAACTATGGTTTGTCCATCACACGGATCACGTATAAGTTCGCTCCAAATTCAGCCATTTGTAGTGAGTGTGGAAGATATTGTCCTCCATTTAAAATGGGCAAGGCGCGTGGCAAGGGACGGGGAACATGACGTGATGGAGATGGTGATGGTACATGCAGAGGCCGAGGCAGTGAGCAAGCTGAAATTGTGCCACGACAAACACCCACATCTTCTCACCCTGTCCAAATTACTAGGGGACCGTATCACACCACTACTGAACCCAAAGCAGTGTCAAAAGGTTGTTGGTTGGATAGCGGATAATGCTTCCAGTTACTTTGCCACCACCACCCTGTCTTCCACACAGTCAAGTCTCAGTAGCTGTGAGTCTAGACCGCATATTCCTCACCCTGATCCTCCTTCCTCCCACCATGTCGAGTGCCTGGAGACAACTGATCCCACACTTTGACACTGCTAAGAGCTGTTAACTTTTCCATTTGTAAATTCGGGCCTCTTGCCTGGTCCACCTGAAGCGGGGCAAGAAGAGATCGCATGTAGCGATGCCCAAATATTTGCGCAGCCACGGTCATACGAAGGCGATGGTGGGAAAGTGTCACAAGAGGTGGACGATGATGACACACAATTGCCAGAAAGTCAGGAGGAGGACCAGGGTGAGGGAGTGGAAGATGAGGTGGTGGATGATATAGTAACTGACCCAACCTGGCAGGGGGATATGCAGAGCAAGGACAGCAGCACACAGGGGGAGAGAGGCAGAGCACCCCAACAGGCAGGAAGAAGCAGTGTGGTGGCCACAGACAGAAGGCGGGCAACGGTTCCCCATAACACCAACATGACGGAAGTTGCCAGTACAACTGTTAGCTCTACCCAATTCTGGTTGTTTTTTAAAGACTCTGCCGATAAGCCCAAAAAGGCCATTTGCACCACCTGCCAGGCCAGCATCAACAGGGGTGACAAAACTAGCATCCTGACCACCACCAGCATGATCAGGCACATGGCAGCAAAGCACTCGTCTTTGTGGGCTGAACCCCAGGGTCCAGGAACAGTGTCTGCTGGTGACACCACTGCTTCTTCCTCTGTTGTACGTGCAAGTCATTCCCCTGTCCATAGTGCATGAGAAGACGCCTCCTACCCTGCACCTGTCGTTGCACACTCTCCTCTAGCACCGTCAGCAAGCACGCCCTTGTCCCAGCGCAGCATTCAGTTGTCCATACACCAGTCCTTGGAACGCAAGCGCAAATACGCAGCCAACGCCCAACAGACCACACTACTAAATTCCCACATTTCACGACTGCTTGCGCTCGAAATGTTGCCTTTTAGGTTTGTGGAGCTTTCCCCAACCTGATGGCGGCGGCCGTACCCAGTCGCCACTATTTCTCTTGGTGTGCCGTCCCCGCATTACACAAGCACATGTCCCACAACATTAGCCGTGCACTCAACAATGCAGTTACTGGGAAAGTACACCTAACCATGGACTCGTGGACAAATGCTTGTGAGCAGGGACAGTACATCTCACTGACGGCACACTTAGCTAACAAAGTGGAAGCCGGGACCCAGTCGGATCTTGGAACGGAACACGTCCTCCCGACGCCAAGGATTGCGGGCCCTAGGTCAATCAGGGTTGCCCCACAGTCTACAGCTCCTGCACCTCATCCTCCTCAGCCTCCTCCTCCTCTTCAGCCTCCATCTCCGAAATGACCACATCAGTCACAAGCTGGAAGCACTGCAGCACTGCCTCAGCCAAGCGGCAACAGGCTGTGCTGAAGATAATATGGTTAGGTGACAAACCGCACAATGCCGAAGAGTTGTGGACAGCTCTGAAAGAGCAGGCAGACCTGTGGCTCACACCGCTGAGCCTACAGCCAGGCATGGTCATGTGTGACAATGGCCGGAACCTGGTGGCGGCTCTGAGGTGAGGCGAGCTCACACATGTACCATGCCTGGCCCATGTGCTTAACCTCGTGGTTCAGCGGTTTCTCAAATCCTACCCGGAGCTGCCGGATCTGCTTGTTAAAGTACACCACCTTTGTGCCCATTTTAGAAAGTCAGCTACAGCTTCCGCCGCCCTTGCCATGCGACAGCAGCATTTGCAGCTTCCTGCTCACTGACTGGTGTGTGATGTCCCCACGCGTTGGAACTCTACACTGCAGATGTTGGGAAGGATTTGTGAGCAGAAGAAGGCTGTTGTTGGCTATCAACATCAACAAGGCCGTCGGTATTCAGTTCAGACTCCACACATAAGACCTCAGGAGTGGACATGGATATCAGACATGTATACCATCCTCCAAAACTTTGAGGACTCCACCAATATGGTGAGCAGCGATGACGCCATAATTAGCATCACCATCACGCTTCTCAGTCTTCTGAAATGCTCTCTGCTCACAATCAAAGAGGATGCATTGCAGGCGGAACACGATGAGATGGAGCAAGGAACCCACGCTACAAGGAGACCTTTCTAATCTCTTATTCCTGAGGTGGACAGGTCTACAAAAATGGGGCAGTACCAGAAGGCCCTTGTTGCGGAACTATTAAAAAAATTCCCATCTGAAAACGCTGGTGGCAGAGGTCACAGTTCATTGGACAACCAAGGAGTACAGGCGAGAAAGACACAACTACAATCCAGCAGAAGCAGGGGAACACTGTCAAAGTTCTGGGAGAGTTTTCTCAGCCCCTCCCATCACACAGACCCTGAGCTGCGGGGTACTCCCATAAGGAGTGCAAAGTTTGGGAAGATGCTGAGGGAGTACCTTGCCCAACCGTACCAATGTCCTCCGTCATTCCTCTGTGCCTTATAATTATTGGGTATCCAAGCTGGACACATGGAATGAACTGGCTCTCTAAGCCTTGGAGGTCCTGGCCTGCCCTGTCACTAGCGTTTTATCAGAGCGGGTTTTTAGTGCCGCTGGTGAAATTATAACTGATAAGCGCATCCACCTGTCAACTGAAAATGCTGACAGGCATGGGAAGGTATTTATTAATAATATTTTTAATCATGGAAAATTGGGGACTATACTGGGAAACAAAGGTGATATGTCTGGACTCACATCCCATACCTTCCCATGCTTTCTGTGGATCCTAAATTGAGAGATGTACTTTCAACACCAGTCATATTTACAGCCCGCAAGGCACCCACTTTAGGGGATCCTTTATCCCCTAGCCTTTTTTTTGAAAGATCGTTCCAATTGTAATACGTGGTTACATACAACTGGTTTTTATAAATGTGGTCATTCTATTTGTACATGTTGCACCCATATAACGAACACAGCCACGTTTACATCTTTTTCTACTAACATGAAGTATAATATAAAAAATGTTATTAATTGTAACACAACTTATGTTATATATATTATTTCATGTAATGTGTGCTGTCTTCAATATGTGGGATGCACGTGTACTTCATTGAAAAAACGCATCAGACGACATCTATCCAATGCGCATAATAAATTGATTATCAGGTGTTCTGCGGCATCAAGACATTTTTCGTTATGCCATAACGGGGACACCTCAACATTTGTAGTAACAGGTATAGAGAAAGTTTTGAAACCTCATAGAGGGGGGAGATTATAGGAGAAAGCTCCTTAATAGGGAAAGTTGGTGGATCTATACACTTAATACACACGCACCAGCGGGTCTCAATATTAGACATGATCTGATGTATCATTATCATCATTGCAGATTATTGTTGCATATATGTCTTTTCTCGTGGGTACTTCACATTGTTTGTGTTGTTTTTAATGTGTTATACGATTTTAACATGGTATGTGTGTTTAAATTCTTGATTAGCTTACCTTGAACAGGTGTATAACAGGACATGACATATAAATACAATTTCCTTGCTGTTTCTTGCCATACAATGATTAAGAACTTATAGTTCGAAACGCGTTTGCTGTTCCTTCTCCAAGGTGGACTTTTTATGTATTTTTTCATGACCCAATAAACTATGGATTTTAGAAGATTGCTCAGCTGGATCTTCCTGGTTCCTCATTGATCGTTTGGTAGCACTACTGGTTCCGTGCTGTTGATTTTCTAGGTGGGTGAGCTGATTTTCCCCTTTTTTCTTTGCCACTTCCTAATAATGGGAACATTTTTTCATGAGGCCCTCTAAGTCTCTTCCAAGAGGCATTGGAGTGCCTCAAAATTTTTGGGAGCCCTTGCATTCACTGCATAGGCCAACACAATGGGAGACCCACTTCCTAATAATGGGAACATTGTTTTCAGGAGGCCCTCTGACCTCCACCTCTCTTCCAAGGGGCATTGGAGTGCCTCCAAATTTTTGGCAACCCTTGCATTCATGGCATAGGCAAATACAATGGGAGACCCACTTCCTAATAATGGGAACATTTTTTTTCAGGAGACCGTCCTCTACGTCTCTTCCAAGGGGCATCGGAGTAGGTCCAAATTTTTGTCAGCCCTTGCATTCACTGCATAGGCAAACAGTATGGGAGACCCACTTCCTAATAATGGGAACATTGTTTTCAGGAGGCCCTCCTCTAAGTCTCTTCAAAGGGGTATTGGGGTGCATGCAAATTTTCAAAGGGATATTGGGGGGCATCCAAATTTTGGGCAGCCCTGCCACTCACTGCATACGCAATAACAGCATAGGAGACCCACTCTTTAGTAATGGGAACAACAAAGCATAGCCGGCTGATGGCTCTCTAAGAATAGCGAGGGCCGACTGCTGGCCCTTTAAGAATAGTAATGGCCACCTGATGGCCCTATAAAAATAGGCTTTGTGACTTTCAGAGTCCCTCCTTCATAAATGAAACAGGGTGTGTCTGATCATGTCTCACACACCACATGGCCAGATAAGGTTGTAAAATGTCAAAATGACATTTTCTGGTGAATGCATTTGTCACTGTTGAAAGCAATGCAAAAGTTAAAAAAAGCATCAAAAATGCTACATGTGAACATAGCCCACGGTGTGGAGGACTATTTTTGGGGGGGTTATTTATTTTGCCTTATATACAAGTCATTACCGTGGAAAGGATGTTCCTTAACATATTTCCCAGGAAAATCCATTTTGGTTTCGTTTTTGTATGTTTTATTGTGAGTCCGTAAAAGTGGCGTAATACCTCTGACAATGTTGTTGACAGCAGTGACCTCGGAGTCAGAAATGCTTCCAGGGGTCTTCCCCATGCTGTTCCCATGTCATTTGAGCACTCTTCCCATCGATTTGGGCAATTTTTGTGCCTTCTGCAGACCGCCTGGGGGAGCTGCCTGAAAAATGCTCGAGTTTCTCATAGACTTACATTGGGCTCGTTGCTCGTTTCGAGCACCCGAGTATTCCAATGTGCTCGACCCGAGCAACGAGCACACGAGCATTTTAGTGCTCGCCCATCACTAGTGACCACACAAAATATTGACACTTTGGGCACAAATTGGTCATTTTCACTTAGGGGTGTACTCACTTTTGTTGTCAGCGGTTTAGACATTAATGGCTGTGTGTTGACTTATTTAGAGGACACACCAAGTTTACACTGTTATACAATCTGTACACTGACTACTTTACATTGTATCAAAGTGTTATATCTTCAGTGTTGTCCCATCAAAAGATATTACAAAACAGTTACAAAAATGTGAAGGGTGTACATGTACACACTTTTGTGATATACTGTATATTTTAGGAAAAATAGAGAACACAAGCACATGGGATGATAAACAGAGAATACTGGCAAAAGGGATGGCTGACAAGCAAAAGAATACAAGCATCAGGAATGGGAGTCAGACAACAGAGGACAATAACTCACAGCATGAGAATAAGATGGCAGAGGATGCTAGCACAGAGAGTGAGAAGCAGATGAGATCACTGAATGAATAGCCAAAACCAGGTGAGGAACAATCAGAGAAAAGGTATAATAGAAACAAGTCATGAATTCTGCATTTATCACCCACTCCTGGTTTTGGCTCCCACTCTTGAGAAAAAATACTGACCGAATACTGATAGTGGGGCCGTGGCCTTATAAAAAGTATAGGAGGAGATGCTTAGCCGGTGCCCTAAATATAGTGGTAATGTGTGTCCTGCAGTGTGTCACTATAGGCTGACATCTCTTACACCGTCTATAGCAGGGGTCTCAAACACGTAGCCCCTGAGGCTGCTTAATGTGGCCCACAAGCACTGGAGCCCCAGTAATGATTGCGGACTGGTCCTGAGGGCAGCCTAAGTCAGTGATTCTTTTCAGTTGAATGTTCTACAAGTTAGGGACCAGCATTCGCCATTACTACAAGATGGGTTACCAGGATAGAGGACATTACTACAATATGGGGACCAAGATGGGGGGGCATTACTACAAGATGGGGACTAGGATGGGCACCTTACTACAAGATGGGGACCAGGATGGGCACATTATTACAAGATGGGAAACAAGATAGAGAACATTACTAAAATATGGGGACCAGGATGGGGAACATTACTACAAGATGGAGACCGGGATGAGCACATTACTTCTAGATGGGGACCGGGATGGGCACATTACTACAAGATGGGGACCAGAATGGGCACATTACTACAAGATGGAGACCAGGATAGAGGACATTACTACAATATTGGGACCAGGATAGAGGACATTACTACAATATGAGGACCAGGGTGGGGCACATTACTACAAGATTGGGACCAGGATAGAGGACATTACTACAATATGGGGACCAGGATGGGGCACATTACTACAAGATGGGGACCGGGATGGGCATATTACTACAAGATGAGGACAAGGATGGGCACATTACTTCAAGATGGGGACCGGGATGGGCATATTACTACAAGATGGGGACAAGGATGGGCACATTACTACAAGTTAGGGACCAGGATGGGCACATTACTACAAGATGGGGAAACTACTACAAGATGGGGACATTACTATAAGAAGTTGGTCAGAATTACTATATGGTGCTAATTGGAAGAAAAAAAATCACTATGTCGCCAATTAGAGGACACAAAAAGGAAATAAAAATTGTAAAAAAATGCAAAACTATACCATAGCCCATAAAATGAATGCCATTTAAAAGAATAAAATAAAAAAGCCAAAAATGTTCAAAAAATGATCAAAAAGGTGTATAGAAAAAAACAATATGGTATCATTAAAAATTTCATATCATTCTGCAAAGAATGCGGCCCTTCAAATTCACATTCTTTCTATATGCGGCCCATATACTTAGCCGAGCTTAAGACCCCTGATCTATAGTCTGTTCAGCTCTTGTACCTGCACAGTAACCACCGATTTTCATAAAGCTTGTTAGTTGTTAGTGATACACATTGCATCACTAACAACGCTATGGGGGCAGTGTACATAGCAATTAGGACGTGACAAGTTCCCTTTAATCAATTCAGGACCTGAATAAAAAGAAAAACAGTCTATATCCACGGCCTGCAGTAGCGTCGTTCCAGCGATGTTGGCGCCGCTATTCCTGATCGTGACTTCACATTGTGTCACGTGTCGGCTGCAGCCAATGAGCAACCACTCATCAACAGCAGGTCATCAATATTCCAACAGAATGGATGTCTGTTCTGATGAAATAGTAAAAGCTGCAATTAATTAACAGATTTTTCAGACACAGAATGAACAAAAAACAGCAATTCAGTTACTGTTTTTAATTATTTTTCTTTGCGCCCTTCACAGCGTGGTAAAAGTGATAAGATCGATTTGTTCTTCAGGTCAGTATGATACAGCGATACCAGATTTATATCTTTTTTTTATGCTTTGCTGCTTTTACACACTAAAAACAATATTTTACAAAAATGAATTTGTTTTTGCATCACCATTTTCTGAGAGTTGTAACTTTTTTTATTTTTTCCTGAATGAGCCATATTAAGGCTTGTTTTTTTCGGGACCGTTTGGCGTTTGTATTTATACCATTTTTTTTACATATGACTTTTTGATCACTTTTTATTCCATTTTTTTGTGTGTCAGTATGGTGGAAAAGCGACATTTTTGCTGTGTTTTTTTTTTAACGGTGTTCATTGTATGGAATTTTTTTCACTAAGTCCCTCTGTGGGACATGTATATTTTTTACTCTGTTCGTTGGTCTCATGCATTGAAGTACACATGCACTGCAGTGCATGAGACCTGTCAGTGTCTCGCTAACTGTACCTGTAAAACCCTGATTATAGCGGGATCTCACAGACCACTCTACTCTGGAGTCATCAGATGACCTCAGGGTACCATGGCAATAATCGTCACCTGTGATTACGATTGCAGGGGAAGGGATCAATCCTGCTATAGGGGGGTCTTTTAACACCTTTTTAACCACTTAGATTCTGCTTTCACAATTGACAGCTGCATTTAAGGGGTTATTCAGCCCCGATCTGCTCAAAAACCATCTGGGGCTGGTACCACAGGGTATCAGCTCTCATGTACAGCTGTCACCCGCAGGTTTTGCGCCAGCGGAAGGGGGAGGCTGTGGGGCTATTCACTTATTCCGGTCCACAGTTTTAAAACGGCTATGCGAGTTAAGGCCCCTTAATGACCGCCATTTTAATGCATATTGGCGGTCATTAAGGGGTTAATAGATTGGCCTTCCACCATTTAACCCAGGTTATTTTTGAATGGGCCAATACTATCATTTTTAATAAGTTCAAGTTCGTACTCCATTGGCTCACATTATACAAATGGTCAGGTTACAGTCGGAGTAGGGGTTTTCAATGACCTTTATATAAATGTAAGGATAAAAATATCTCCAATGCAGAAGAGTTCTATTTCAATGGTAATCTACCACAAATATAGGAAAATCTACAGCATAATATGGTAACAGCAAAATGGGTGAGATTTTCCAAAATCTCATCTATACACTGTGAAAAAAAAATCAGACTTCCAAGCAAATGCTGATGTATTTTAAATGCATTACCCTATGAACAAAGTAAATTTTAATTAATAGATATTGGAATAAAAATAAGTTCCACAATTAGATGTGCTAAAAAAATGTTCCTGTGCTGAGATAATCTTATAAATGTGCCCCTGCTATGTATTGTGTAATGGTTGTGTCTGACAGTGAAGGAACATGGTCTGATCATACCACAGCTACTGAGCAGGGGAGGAAGCAAAGATTATACAGACATTACAGAGTGGGATCGCAACTGATTTTGCTCTATGAGGTTAAACATTTTTCTTTTCATCAGGCAGGGGAATGTTTTTCCTCACAAAAAGAATCAGATGTGATCGTACTCTGTAATGTCTGTATACTCTATTTTGTTTCCTCCCCTGACACAGGAAACCTGCAAGTGTCCCAGGAAGGAGTTAGGGGTGAAAAAAGTTTGGTCCACATTTGCAGCTATTCCAAAGCCACTGGATGTGGATGGAGTGTTTGATTATTTTGGTCCAAGATAGGCAAGTCTTGTGGGATGTATGTGACCGGTCTTCTAAAGTGACAAGCAGAAAATAGAAGCAGCTTGCTCAGAAATTTGTCAGGACAACTACCCTGTATATGCTCACAGCAATTCAGACCATAAATTAATAATATGTAAGTTATTGAACTGTGTCTACCTATGGCAATAGAAGTTGTAATGGGCCCCTTTTTTGATTGGTGTGTCTTTGTCAAAATAAATGTGTTCATATCTACCTGATTAAATTTGTTGGGTTTTTACATGTGTTTTTAAGATAATTTTTCATTTTCAAACTCAGATTATGTTACCAAACGTTGGCAAAGCTGCCTTAATCAGTATTGCCGAAAAAAGTAGCAACATGCCAAAAGTGGTTCTCCGCCACTCAAAAAAAGCCTTACATGTACATGCAGCAGCTGAGTTTTCTAACACAAGTGATGGACATGTGTGAGTAGTAGCAATCAGCAAGTGTGCTCATAGATGCTCGATAATCAAGCATCAGGGTGCTCGGGTACGCTCGTTACTCGATTGAGTATCACAGGTGCTCGAGCGCCATGCTCAAGTCCCTGCCCCGCATGTTTTGCAGCTGTTAGACAGCTAATAAATATGCGGGGATTGCTTGCCATACATGGTAATGCTGTAGTCATGTGGGAATTACTGTGATTGGCTGTGTCACACAAGATGAGGGAAGTAACAAGTGTACAACAATGGTAAGAGGGGGAAGAAAGCCCAATAACTAGAGAAAGGGGGAGTGGAGACCCCTAGGCAGATCTAATATCACCCTGACTACCCTGTCGTCCCTATATAGGTTCCGTACCTATCGCCGAGCAGGAAACCTAATCCCTGAAGAGCTTTGCCCTACATAGGGAGGGGACGGGGTGAACACTAGTCAGGCCCCACTGTAACTAAAGACAACAAGGTAAACAAACAAAGGGGATACACTTAGCTTGAGAAGACACCAGAGAGATAACGCCAACTGCCCTCCAAGGGAAGTCCAAGAAGAATCTAGCCGACTACTAGTACACCAGGAATGGACAGAGGAATATAGAACTATCACCAGCGACTCCCTGGAGACATTGAGAGTTTTTAACTACCAAGCAAGGGTGTGTCAATTAGCAGTAGAAGGTGGAGGTCACTGCTGGGTCTTAAAGGAAGAAGAATATCACTACACTACAGAGATGAGAGAATCAAGAAGGCACATGCAATGCCAAGCGCAGTGACCTTCTCTACAGCCGAATCCAGTACCCCCCTTCTACGAATGGCCTCTGGACACTCAGGACCAGGTTTCTCAGGATGATAGGTGTGGAACGAATGAACCAGCCTAGGGACATCCACCTCTGATGCTGAAACCCACATCCTTTCCTCTGGACCGTAACCCCTCCAGTGCACCAAGTATTGTAGGGAACGACGCTGGAGACGAGAATCTACAATCTTCGAAATTTGAAATGCCAAATTACTATCAACCATGACTGGGGGTGGCGGCAGGGGAGAGGACTTAACAGGTTCCACATACTTCTTAAGCAGAGACCTGTGAAACACATTGTGGATCTTAAGGGCTTGAGGTAGCTCAAGACTAGTGTTGAGCGAGTATGTTCTGTTAACCCTTTCGCAGAGTATGCTCGGGCGAGCACCGAGTAGTTACAGCTGCTCGGTGTTATGTTTAAATCACTCCCGCATGCATGATTTGCAACTGTTTGACAGCTTTATTACATGTGAGGAATGATTGTTTCTTTTGCATTCCTCACATGTAATAAAGCTGTCAAACAGTCGCAAATCATGCACACGGGAGTGATTTAAACATAACACCGAGCAGCTGTAACTACTCGGTGCTCGCCCGAGCATACTCGGCGAAAGGGTTAACAGAACATACTCGCTCAACACTACTCAAGACGAAACGCTGCTGAGTTAATAATGGCGGTTATTTTATAGGGACCAATACAACTAGGTCCCAGATTCCAGGAAGGAACCTTCAACTTGATATACCTGGTATACAGCCACACATAGTCATTCACACTTAGGTACAAACATATGGCTGACAGGAAACGCTCGCCAGGTCTGGACCTGTCTCCCATAATCTTCAAATTACTCTGAACCCCCTGCCACACAGAGGAGAGCGAGGAAGCAAAATGTTCCTTCTCATCCCCTCCCCCACTAAAAGTACCAAACTGTGGATGGAAACCGTATGCACCAAAGAACGGTGACCTGCCCTTAGATTCCTGGTGATGATTATTAATAGCAATCTCAGCCAACGGTAAGTAAGATGTAACATACCTGGCGGCGTCCTTGCATAGTGGTCCATCTCCCACTGTGCAAGAGCGCGCACTTGATCTCCTGTCCAGAATGTCTCTCTGGCTTCCCTCCATGCTGTCTGTGTCTGTTTCTGCTGCTTAAGGGCGGCGCCCGATCACTTCCTGCTTTTTGTACCTGCTGTGGGTCACACCCCTTGTGCGTCCTCAGCCTATTGCTGTCTGTCACCTGGTATATAGCTCAGCTGCTCCAATCATTCCCTGCCTGAGCATAGTGTTTCATTCAGTGTGTGCTTGCACTCTGAAGGTGCCAGGTCCCGTTCTGTGTTCTCTTGTCTGCCTATCCTGGAGGCTGTATTTCCAGGCCTGTCTGAACACGCTCCTAGCCTGTTCCTCCCGCCTTCTAGGGGCCGATTACCTAGACCCGCTCCTGTATCTTGTCTGTCCTGTCTGAACACGCTCCTAGCCTGTTCCTCCCGCCTTCTAGGGGCCGATTACCTAGACCCGCTCCTGTATCTTGTCTGTCCTGTCTGAACACGCTCCTTGCCTGTTCATCCCGCCTCTCTGGGGGCAGTATTCCCAGACCCGCCCCTGTATCCCACTGCAGTGTCGGTCTCCTCCGTACACTCAGTTTCAGTCTGAACTCTCTCCTATCCTTTACCTGTTTTGCCTCTATGTCCGTTCCCTTCCTTTTTCTGCAGAGTCTGAACTCGTACCTAACTCCTGCTTGTTGTCTCTGTACTCCCATTTGTGAGTTTGTGGTCCACTCGCTACTTCACTGCAAGTACCCTGTGGGTATCTGGCTCTGCCTTTCTCTTCCTGTCTGTTCCGTGTGAACAGAGCCCTGTCCCCCCTGCTCTGGCTCCTTTGCTCACCGCTCCGGCGGTTCTAGCCTGCTCTGGCTCCTTTGCTCACCGCTCCGGCAGTTCTAGCCTGCTCTGACTCCTTTGCTCACCGCTCTGGCGGTTCTAGCCTGCTCTGACTCCTTTGCTCACCGCTCCGGCGGTTCTAGCCTGCTCTGACTCCTTTTGCTCGCTGCTCCGGCAGCCTTGCTCCGCTCTGACCCTTTTGCTCACTGCTCCGGCAGCCTTGCTCCGCTCTGACCCTTTTGCTCACTGCTCCGGCAGTCTCGCTCCCCTCTTATCCTTTTGCTCACTGCTCCGGCAGTCTTGCTCCACTCTTGCTCACCGCTCCAGGCGGCCTCGTCCTGCTTTACTCTTGCTCACTGCTCCGGCAGTCTCGCTCAGCTCTGACCCTTTGCTCACCGCTCCTGGCGGCCTTGTCCTGCTCTACTCTTGCTCACCGCTCCAGGCGGCCTCGTCCTGCCCTGCTCTCGCTCACCTCTCTGGGCGGCCTCACTCTGCTGTGTTTGTCCGCCACATCTGTGGTTCTGTTCCTGAGTCCCAGTGTGTACTGGGTCCTATCCCGCCAGTGTCCCTACCTGCTAGTGCCTCCCTGTCTGCACTATAGCTGTGCTTGCCTGTACCCCCCTGCCTGCATACTCGCCTGCCTGCATCCCAGTTGAGCCTGCCTATACCCACCAGTCTGTGTGCCAGCCTACCAGTCTGTTCCTGTATTCCCCTGTGTGGGTCAACAGCCGTGTCCGGGGTCTGTCCTGGAGTAGCACCTGGTCCCTCTGCTCGGTTCCTCCTTGGTGCACTGGCGTCGTATGCCGTCGTGCGACCCTGGTCGGATCGGGTGAATACCTAGTTACGCCCCTCCAGGCATTCACTCTCCGGCACGGTCCAGTGGAATCACTACAATCACACGCACACGCCGCTCAGCCCGGGCGTGTGCATTACATAAGATGCCCAATCCTCCTGGTTCTCGGAGACAAAACACCTGAGGTTAGTCTCTAAATTCTGATTAATGCACTCAGTCTGTCCATTTGACTGAGGATGAAAGGCAGAGGAAAAGGACAGCTGCACCCCCAGTCAAGTACAGAAAGCTTTCCAGAACTTTGAAACAAACTGTATTCCCCGATCTGACTACACATCTGAGGGAACCCGGTGAAGCTTTACGATCTCATTTGTAAATACCTGAGCCAGAGTTTTGGCATTAGGTAGTACCAGTAATACGATGACGTGAACCCTTTTACTGAACCTATGTACAACCACTGGACGACAGTCTTGCCTGCAGATACCGGTAGGTCAGTAATAAAATCCATGGACAAGTGTGTCCATGGCCTGCTAGGAATAAGAAGTAGAAAAAGAGGACCAGACGGACGGGTATGCGATACTTTAGAACGTGCACAGATATTACAAGCAGACACATATTCAACCACATCCAGATGCAACCCCAGCCACCAAAAATGACGAGAAAGGAGGTCCGCAGTTGCCTTACTACCTGGATGTCCAGCAAGCACCGAGTTATGATGTTACCTATTTACTTTACGGCACAGATTAGATGGTACAAGTAACCTTCCCGAAGGGGAGGAGGCAGGGGCGTCCTCCTGAGCCTCCAACACCTCACACTCCAGGTCAGGGTACAATGCAGAAATGACTACCCCCTTCTGTAAAATCGGGGCAGGGTTCTCATGGTCACCACCATCAGGGAAACTCCGGGGCAAAGCATCAGCCTTGATGTTTTTGACCTCTGGACTGAAAGTAACAACAAAATTGTACACAGTGACTGCCCGGCACCTGCGCAATAGAGCACTGCTGCACTGTGCTCAGCCAAACGGGCCCGGGAGGAAACAAAGCGCGCTTCCTGTATGCCACGCTTTGTGCATGCGCCGATAGGTGACGGAAAAAAGCACACGTCACAGGGACCTGTGACGTGTGGGGAGGGGGGGAAATATGGTAAACATGGACATAGGCGGGGAATTGGTGGAATAATAAGCAGATGGGGAACCACTTGGCTGTCGCGGGATGCCAAGCCTGTGAAAAACCAAGGTGATAAAACTACATTTCTCTGCATTCAGACTTCTACCATGAGCCATACAGGTACAGTTATATGAAAAAGTTTGGGCACCCCTATTAATCTTAAGCTTAATGTTTTATAAAAATTGGTGTTTTTGCAACAGCTATTTCAGTTTGATATATGTAATAACTGTTGGACACAGTAATGTTTCTGCCTTGAAATGAGGTTTATTGTACTAACAGAAAATGTGCATTCGGCATTCAAACAAAATTTGACAGGTGCATAAGTATGGGCACCCTTATCATTTTCTTGTTTTAAATACTCCTGCCTACTTTTTACTGACTTACTAAAGCACTTTTTTTGGTTTTGTAACCTCATTGTGCTTTGAACTTCATAGCCAGGTGTATGCAATCATGAGAAAAGCTACTTAAAGTGGCCACTTGCAAGTTGTTCTCCTGTTTGAATCTCCTCTGAAGAGTGGCATCATGGGCTCCTCAAAACAACTGTCAAATGATCTGAAAACAAAGATTATTCAACATAGTTGTTCAGGGGAAGGATACAAAAGGCTGTCTCAGAGATTTAACCTGTCAGTTTCCACTGTGAGGAACATAGTAAGGAAATGGAAAAACACAGGGACAGTTCTTGTTAAGGCCAGAAGTGGCAGGCTAAGAAAAACATCAGAAAGGCAGAGAAGAAGAATGGTGAGATCAGTCAAGGACAATCCTCAGACCACCTCCAGAGATCTGCAGCATCAACTTGCTGCAGATGGTTTCACTGTGCATCGGTCAACTATACAATGCACTTTGTACAAGGAGAAGCTGTATGGGAGAGTGATGCGAAAAAGCCGTTTCTGCAAGCACGCCACAAACAGAGTCGGCTGAGGTATGCAAAAGCACATTTGGAGAAGCCAATTTCTTTTTGTAAGAAGGTCCTGTGGACTGATGAAACCAAGATTGAGTTGTTTGGTCATACAAAAAGGCGTTATGCATGGCGGCAAAAAAACACAGCATTCCAAGAAAAATACTTGCTACCCACAGTAAAATTTGGTGGAGGTTCCATCATGCTTTGGGGCTGTGTGGCCAATGCCGGCACCAGGAATCTTGTTAAAGTTGAGGGACGCATGGATTCCACTCAGTATCAGCAGATTCTTAACAATAATGTTCAAGAATCAGTGACAAAGTTGAAGTTACGCAGGGGATGGATCTTTCAGCAAGACAATGATCCAAAACACTGCTCCAAATCTACTCAGGCATTCATGCAGAGGAACAATTACAATGTTCTGGAATGGCCATCCCAGTCCCCAGACCTGAATATCATTGAACATCTGTGGGATCATTTGAAGAGGGCTGTCCATGCTCGGCGACCATCAAACTTAACTGAACTGGAATTGTTTTGTAAAGAGGAATGGTCAAAAATACCTTCATCCAGGATCCAGGAACTCATTGAAAGCTACAGGAAGCGACTAGAGGCTGTTATTTTTGCAAAAGGAGGATCTACTAAATATTAATGTCACTTTTCTGGTGAGGTGCCCATACTTATGCACCTGTCAAATTTTGTTTGAATGCAGATTGCACATTTTCTGTTAGTACAATAAACCTCATTTCAAGGCAGAAACATTACTATGTTCAACAGTTATTACATATATCAAACTGAAATAGCTGTTGCAAAAACACCAATTTTTATAAAACATTAAGCTTAAGATTAATAGGGGTGCCCAAACTTTTTCATATAACTGTATGTATAGATTTACTTTTTTATACCCTGTATGCCCATAGTAGAGGTCTGATAACTCCAAAGTGGTGACAGATTCCCTCTAATATTTCCCAACAAAATGGCAGCTGCATTTCATGCTTCGACTTTTATATTTGCAGTGATGGTCCCTTCTGATTGACTGTTCTATACTATGAGATGTGATAGTTGCAAGGCATTATGGATATGCCTGTCTGAGGTCATGTGATCCTTCCCTGGCTAATTTGATCTATCTGCTCATCCTTATTCTCTCAGTGTTCAGGGAGAGAACCAGTAAGAGAAGATAGCTGGCACATGACTAAGTATGAAAATCGCATATGAGTGCTCATGTGATGACCACTAGAACTGACAATCAGAACCGAATAATGACAATTAGTATATTACACACTGCTACAATTTGGCATGCTACATGGCTTTTCTCTCCTAACAAATACAGATGTAGTAATCATTAACATGTCAGAGTGCACAATACTTTATTAACACAGCCATGTATCACATTATCTGGATTGCTACATGGATTTTGGATCAGAACTAATAACAGTACAGGAATACATCACCATAGCCACCATCAGTGCATGAATATATCAACAGAATCACCAACATTACAGAGATTTTACATTACAGTATTTTTAAGATTATTTTTCATTTTCAAACTCAGATTATGTTACCAAACGTTGGCAAAGCTGCCTTAATCAGTATTGCCGAAAAAAGCAGCAACATGCCAAAAGTGGCTCTCCGCCACTCAAAAAGAAGCCTTACATGTACATGCAGCAGCTGAGTTTTCTATCACAAGTGATGGACATGTGTGAGTAGTAGCAATCAGCAA
The DNA here is from genome assembly GCF_046119375.1 of Phyllobates terribilis. Lineage (NCBI taxonomy): Eukaryota > Metazoa > Chordata > Amphibia > Anura > Dendrobatidae > Phyllobates > Phyllobates terribilis. Next base: position 213,211,758 of record NW_027362762.1, read on the forward strand.
GTGTGCTCATAGATGCTCGATACTCAATCAAGCATCAGGGTGCTCGGGTACGCTCGTTACTCGATTGAATATCACAGGTGCTCGAGCGCCATGGTCAAGTCCCCGCCCCGCATGTTTTGCAGCTGTTAGACAGCTAATAAATATGCAGGAAATGCCTGCCATACATGGTAATGCCGTAGTCATGTGGGAATTACTGTGATTGGCTGTGTCACACAAGGTGAGGGAAGTAACAAGTGTACAACGACAGTAAGAGGAGTAAAGGAGCCTAACAACTAGAGAAAAGAGGAGTGGAGACCCCTAGGCAGATCTAATATGACCCTGACTACCCTGTCGTCCCTATATAGGTTCCGCACCTATCGCAGAGCAGGAAACCTAATCCCTAAAGAGCTTGACCCTACATAGGGAGGGGACGGGGTGAACACTAGTCAGGCCCCACTGTAACTAAAGACAACAAGGTAAACCAACAAAGAGGATACACTTAGCTTGAGAAGACACCAGAGAGATAATGCCAACTGCCCTCCAAGGGAAGTCCAAGAAGAATCTAGCCGACTACTAGTATTCCAGGAATGGACAGAGGAATATAGAACTATCACCGGCGACTCCCTGGAGACATTGAGAGTTTTTAACAACCAAGCAAGGCTTTGTCTATTAGCAGTAGAAGGTGGAGGTTGCTGCTGGGTCTTAAAGGAAGAAGAATATCACTACACTACAGAGATGAGAGGATCAAGAAGGCGCATGCAATTCCAAGCGCAGTGACCTTCTCTACAGCCGGATCCAGAGCGTCTGTCTGTCACACTTGATACACCAGTGACAGTACTCCCCCCCCCCCTTGGACAAATGTTCTCAGGACCAGATTTCTCAGGATGAGAGGTGTGGAATGAACGAACCAGCCTAGGGACATCCACCTCTGATGCCGAAACCTACATCCTTTCCTCTGGACCGTAACCCCTCCAGTGCACCAAGTACTGTAGGGAACGAAGCTGGAGATGAGAATCCACAATCCTCAAAATTTGAAACTCCAAATTACCATCAACCATGATTGGGGGCGGCGGCAGTGGAGAGGACTCAAGATGTTCCACATACTTCTTGAGCAGGGACCTGTGAAACACATTGTGGATCTTAAGGGCTTGAGGTAGCTCAAGAAGAAACGCTGCTGTGTTAATAACGGCGGTTATTTTATAGGGACCAATTCTTCTAGGTCCCAGATTCCAGGAAGGAACCTTCAACTTGATATACCTGGTAGACAGCCACTCAAAGTCATTCACACTTAGGTCCATACCTGGCGAGCGTTTCCTGTCAGCCATACCTTTGTACATGTCTCCCATAATCTTCAAATTACTCTGAACCTCCCGCCACACAGAGGAGAGCGATGAAGCAAAATGTTCCTCCTCAGCCCCTCCCCCACTAAAAGTACCAAACTGTGGATGGAAACCGTATGCACCAAAGAACGGTGACCTGCCGGTAGACTCCTGGCGATGATTATTAATAGCAATCTCGGCCAATGGTAGGTAAGATGCCCAATCCTCCTAGTTCTTGGAGACAAAACACCTGAGGTTAGTCTCTAAATTCTGATTAATGCACTCAGTCTGTCCATTTGACTGAGGATGAAAGGCAGAGGAAAAGGACAGCTGCACCCCCAGTCAAGTACAGAAAGCTTTCCAGAACTTTGAAACAAACTGTGTTCCCCGATCTGACACCACATCTGAGGGAACCACGTGAAGCTTTACGATCTCATTTATAAATACCTGAGCCAGAGTTTTGGCATTAGGTAGTGCCAGTAATGCGATGAAGTAAACCATTTTACTGAACCTATGTACAACCACCGGGACTACAGTCTTGCCTGCAGATACCGGTAGGTCAGTAATAAAATCCATGGACAAATGTGTCCATGGCCTGCTAGGAAAAAGAAGTGGAAAAAGAGGACCAGACGGACGGGTATTCGATACTTTAGAATGTGCTCAAATACTACAAGCAGACACATATTCAACCACATCCAGATGCAGCCCCGGCCACCAAAAATTATGAGAAAGGAGGTCCGCAGTTGCCTTACCACCTGGATGTCCAGCAAGCACCGAGTTAAGATGTTCCCTAATTACTTTACGGCGCAGATTAGATGGTACGAATAACCTCCCCTGAAGGGCAGGAGGCAGGGGTGTCGCCCTGAGCTTCCAACACCTCACCCTCCAGGTCAGGGTACAATGCAGAAATGACTACCCCCTTCTGTAAAATCGGGGCAGGGTTCTCATGGTCACCACCACCAGGGAAACTCCAGGACAAAGCATCAGCCTTGATGTTTTTGACCTCTGGACTGAAAGTAACAACAAAATTGTCCACAGTGACTTCCCGGCACCTGCGCAATAGAGCACTGCTGCACTGCACACAGCCAAATGGGCCCAGGAGGAAACAAAGAGTGCTGTGCTCCCTGTGTGCCACGCTTTGTGCATGCGCCGGGAGGTGAGGGAAAAAAGCACACGTCACAGAGACCACTATCAGTGCATGAATATATCAATAGAATCACCAACATTACAGAGATACAGCACCAGAAACACCATCAGAACATGAATACATCTACGGAATCACCATCAGTACAGGAATATAGAATCACCAGAGTAATCATCAGTAAATGAATACATCACTAAAACCACAATCTGTGCATAAATACATCTAGAAAACCACCAAAAGTACAGAAATACAGCATCACAACCACCATCAGTACATGAGTACATTACCAGGACCATCATTATTACATGAATAAATGGCTTAGTACAGCGGTCAATTGCAATGTCATATTATCTCCATATAAAATTGTATCACATGAACCTACAACTCTCAGTATGTACTTAACAATAGTCAAGAGATACTGGGAATTATTGGTAACAGCCATCATCAGACTGCAGACGATACAGGAACAGTACTAATGAGATGCAGACAGTATCACAAATAAACATTTACATCCAGGTACCTTATACATGACACCTTCTCTGATTGGAGAAATTCTCTTTCTTTTCTTCTCTAGAAGGTCCAGACACCATGATAACTTTGGACATCCACAGCTCGTATCTGCAGGCTTCCATCATCTCCAGTCTTCTGCAGCACATCCCAACATGGTGCCGCCCTTAAAAATAATGGTATCATTATAATGTTCCTGAATAAAAATATCTTCCCTATGCTATGCCCCTGACTAAATAATTGCCACTCACTGTGCTCCCTGCACAAAATATGACCCCCATACTGTCCCTTTTATGGTACATAGCCTCCACTCTGTCCTCTCCTTTCTATACTGGGCCCCCTCTTTACAATGTTCCCTCACACTATGTCCTCGCTATACTGCCCAGTTTCTATTTTGTGCCCCCTCCTCCTCTGCATACTGTCCACTTCTTGCTTTGTTCTCACACTATCCCCCCACAAACTCTCTGTATACTGTACACCCCCAAGCCCCCCCCCCCCACACACACACACACACACACACTACTCAGTCGCTTGACACTTTTCACATCAATGGGAGACTTATCTAAATTACTCTAAATGGTTTGTAAGTATCAGACCCTCCTAGGTATTTGAAATGGCCAGATTTCTCTAACCTATGTCATTATGTGAATCTTAGCAACTGGTGATCATATATTTTACTATTTGGGGTCCACTTCAGCTACTTGGGGAGAACATACACTTTCCATACAGATGTTGAGCTTCTTCTGGGACTTTTTTGGAAACTTTAGCCTTAGACACAGGTTACACAGCCATAGACCATTCTATGCAGGTAATGGAGGTAAATAAGGTATTGTCACATTTGATAAAAATTGCATAGTACATTGTATTTTCCATGTTCTCCTGTTAAACCTGTTGTGAATAAAAGCTTTGAGGTTAAACTAACAATTTAGTGGCAAAACCTTACATGTTTCAATTTTATGACTCAATGTTATAAAATTATGTGATATAATTTGTGGATTAAAATTGCTTAACACACCACCTAGTGACACATTGCTGGAATCAGGCACTCTGGCCCTACATCACTCTGCTCTCGGATCACATAGCAAAAACTTGCTGACGGATTAACCTTTATGAATAAAATGAACTGTAATATTGGAATTTGCTACGACAATTGAATCCATTTTGCTTTACACATTGATCTATTAAGGCTAATTGAGAAGGTTTCTGTGAAACTGATGGAGAAATATCTTGCATGAAGTTGTTGGAATAACAAGCAATTATATTTTATATGTAGCGTACATTGTAAAGCAATTAAAATGCAATGGAAACAACTTAATAACCCATTTTAAACATCATTACCCATTACAACTACGGATTGAATACCCCAATGTGCTTTGATTTGCAAAGATAAATAAAATTCTACAATAAAATGTGATGGAATTTGTTTGAAAGTAATATCAAGATGCAGTATAATGGATCTTTTAAAGGTGTTCTTACATTCACAGACAATATGCCAGCCTTTTCTCCAGAAGAGACTTTGTTTGTGTTTGAAATGATCAAACTTGACAAGCAATTTCAACCTAATGTTCACAGCTATCACTCTGACAATTGACCATCTGTAGGTGAGAAATCCTATTTTCTGCTACTGACAAGATAATGTACAACGATGCTGAGGGCCCCAAGGTGTCTCACTGGCTAAATCAGGGTGAGACCCATATTGGGGATATGAGATTAGGTTTAATAGCTATCTATAGTATATATAGGCTTCACTTCTGCTTTCTGAGCATAATGTACTGTACATGCAACTGTGGCAACCTATGTCAATCAATATTAAGAAATAATGATGAACACTATACTTGATTTGTTGGCAGTCTAATTAATTATATGTATTTACATAATATTTTAAAAAAGAAACAAAAAGGTGAGAACTTCATTTATTCCACTATAAATAGTTACGTTCTGGCGTAAAATACTTTGGTAAGATTTTTGGCGGTTTCACACCAGTATTTGTAGAGGAAACTGAGCAGTATCTCCAAATTTTTTGAGGAATTTTGGATTTTTGAGGAGGATTTTAATAGTCTCCTTTTTTTTTTGTGAAGTCTTTTTTATTCTCGTTTTCAGGTCATTTTTTTTTCACACCATTGAATAATGAAGAAACTGCTTTTTTAAGAAAAATTGATGGCAAAACGCTCCAAAAAAATGTTCAGTCATATTCTGGGCTGCTTTTGAGTTTTCCCATTGAATTGTATTGTAAAGTACAGAGCATCTTCTGAGTGAAAAACGTCAGAAGAATGGACATGTCACTTTTTTTTTAACTGCTTGGTGTTTTTAGAAGCGTGAAGTGGTTAAAAGATGTTCAAAAGCCTGAACATTTACTGTTTTTTTCAGGTGGTTTCCACAGCGGAATACACTTGAAAAACAAATGCAAAAAAACTGACACAAAAGATACTTCAGGTAAAAAAACTCCAGCATTTTCTGAAGCGTCTTCTGCTTGAAAAACTCAGTTTGCCTGGAGTTTAAAGCGGAATGCTCACGTTCTTAATTGCATTAATTAGTTAGACATCAGGAAAATAAGAACGTGTGCAAATGACTTGCTTTTTCAATCTGCTGGCATTCTCCTGCAATGACAGCTTTTATCTTTTAAGGCCACGGCCCCACTATTAGTATTTGGCCAGTATTTTTTTCAGGAGTGGGAACCAAAACCAGGTGAGGAACAATCGGAGAAAAGGTATAATAGAAACAAGTTACCAATTCTGCATTTATCACCCACTCCTGGTTTTGGCTCCCACTCCTGAGAAAAAATACTGACCGAATACTGACCAAATACTGATAATGGGGCCGTGGCCTTATAGTGTATAGCTAGTTTACATGGAGCTTGGCCTTCAGACCCCGGCCAATAGTGTGCAGCTCCTGGTAAACTATTAACAACCAAGTCAGCTCTCTTTAGCCCATTGATTTCTATACAGCAGTTAGCTTCTCGCATCTGTCCCCCTTCCTCTACTTGATCTCAGTTTCTGACAAGATGCAATTATAAAATCACCATCCAGCAGTTTTCATAGCCGGTCTGCTAATCACAGCTACTTGGCTATCCTCAGCTGTGTGCTTGTTCAAATGCCATGTTATCTCTAAATACAGGGATAACAATGCACACACTCCAGAACAAATCACTAATAGCTGTATGTGTTAAGGCCCCTTAGCGATGCTGCAACGATCCCGACAACGATACGACCTGTCAGGGATCGTTGCTGCGTCGCTATGTGGTCGCTTGTGAGCTGTCAAACAGGCAGGCTCACCAACGATCAGGGGAGCAGCGACATCGTGGAAAGAATCTTTCCACGATGTCCTGCTCCTGGTTACCAGCCTGCTGAAGCAGGAGCAGGCTGGTAACTATGGTAAACATCGGGTTACTAGGGGCACACGCGCTCCTAGTAACCCGCTGTTTATCATGGTTACCACTCTGCTACAGTGAGCGGGAGGTTACCGCTCACTTTAGCAGGCTCGTAACCATGATAAACAACAGGTTACTAGGTGCGCGTGTGCCCCTAGTAACCCGATGTTTATCATGGTTACCAGCCTGATCGCTGCTCCCGCTGGTCACACACAGCGATGTGTGCTGACCAGCGGGAGGGCAACGACCAAAAAATGGTCCAGGACACTTTGCAGCGATCAGCGACCTCACAGCAGGGGCCTGATCGCTGCAAAGTGTCACACATAGCGACATCGCTGGTGAGGTCGCTGTTGCGTCACCAAAACCGTGACACAGCAGCGATCTCGCTAGCGATCTCGCTATGTGAGACGGGGGCTTTATAGCAGAACTTGTGCTGAGCATTATAGTTCTACTAATACTATAGATCTACTCACCAGAGCTTTTACTCAAGTAGAAGTGCCCGTGAAAGAGACTGGAAAGCTGTGCTCTGCTCAAGAGTAGAGATGAGCGGTGTTCGACTAGAACTGTTCGCCAATCTCAAATTCGAGCTGTTTTGGGTGGTGTTCGAGTTGTTCGACGAACCCGAACGATTTGCAAAAAATTCGGCTGTTCGAGGTTATGTTCGATAACTGTTCGTGCACCAAAAGCGTGTCCTGCATGTCTGGCGCTATTTAGAGAACCAATCATGCAGGGATTGTCTGCCACTCACTGTAATGCCACAGCCATGGTGGTTGTGGCATTACAGTGATTGCCCAAATCGATGGGAACAGTGCTCACAGTGAAACACGAAAAGCCGGCAATTCAGCAGCGGCATACACCGGTACACGACAATTTAGAACCGAAAGAATAGAGCTTCACACATAGATTAGATAGATAGAAACATGTCAGCCACATATATACGAAGTACAGTGACAGTGTTGCTTACTGTACTTGTCATTTAGTGTAAAGGATTTATCAAAAAAAATAATAGTGTTTTCATGCACCGTCTCTTTAAAAAAGCCGGCCGGCAATTCAGCAGCGGTACCCGACAATTTATAATAGAAAGAATAGAGCATCACACATAGATAAGATAGATAGAAACATGTCAGTCACATATATATGAAGTACAGTGACAGTGTTGATTACTGTACTTGTCATTTAGTGTAAAGGATTTATCAAAAAAAATAATAGTGTTTTCATGCACCGTCTCTTTAAGAAAGCCGGCCGGCAATTCAGCAGCGGTACCCGACAATTTATAACAGACAGAATAGAGCTTCACACATAGATTAGATAGATAGAAACATGTCAGTCACATATATATGAAGTACAGTGATAGTGTTGGTTACTGTACTTGTCATTTAGTATTAAAATAAAGGATTTATTATTAAAAAAATTGGCGTGGGGTTTCCCTTAATTTTAGGCTCTAGCGGAGGTTAAGCAGACAGCTGGGGCAGATGTTTGAAGCCTGGGAAGGGGGTAATACGCACTGAGCTTCCCAGGCTACTAATATCAGCCCCCAGCTGAATACATAGCCTTTACTAGCTATTAAAATGGGGGACCCCCCCAAAAAAATGACGTGGGGTCCCCCCTTATTTAATAGCTAGCAAAGGCTAGGCAGACAGCTGGGGGCTGATATTAATAGCCCAGGAAGGGAGCCATGAATATTGGCCCCCTCCCAGGCTAGAAACACCAGCCGTCAGCCGCCCCAGAAATGGCGCATTCATAGGATGCGCCAATTCTGGCACTTAGCCTCGCTCTTCCACGCTGCCCTGGTGCGGTGGCAGGGGGTAATAGGGTTGGGGTTGATGTTAGCTTATAATGCCAGCTGACATCAAGCCCAGGTTAGTAATGGAGAGGCGTCTATAAGACACCCCCATTACTAACCCCATAGTCAAAGTTAAAAAAAACACAAACACCCAGAATAAAGTCCTTTAATTGAAATAAAGACACAATTCTTTATTGTTCTAAATTAAACCATACTTACCGTCACGCCCATTCCAGCTGAAGCCAACGATCTCCTGTAATAAAAATAAAATAATAAAGCAACCTCATCCTTACCTTTCCATGGTTCCCACGACAGCTTCAGCTCTGCTACATCGAGATGACAGGCTGGACCGCAGCAGAAAGCCGCCATCCAGCCTGTCATCCCGCAGACACTGAGAAGAGCAGGCTTGCTTGCGCTCCACATTGTCTCTCTGTGACGGCATAAAGATGAGCCGAGGTCATGTCCAATGAACTCGGCTCACCTCATGCACGTCACTTACAGCGTGGGTGAATTCTCACGCTGAAGCGCTGAGTGCAGGAGAATTTTCCCACGCTGTCAGTGAGGTGCATGAGGTGAGCTGAGTTCATTGGACATGAGCTCATCTCATGCACGTCACTGACAGCGTGGGAGAATTCTCCTGCACTCAGCACTTCAGCGTGAGAATTTTCCCACGCTGTCAGTGACGTGCATGAGGTGAGCCGAGTTCATTGGACATGACCTCGGCTCATCTGGATGCCGTCACAGCGAGACACTGAGGAGCGCAAGCATGCCTACTTTTCTCAGTGTCTGCGGCATGACAGGCTGGATGGCAGCGTTCTGCTGCGGTCCAGCCTGTCATCTCGATGTAGCAGAGCTGAAGCTGTCGTGGGAACCATGGAAAGGTAAGGATGAGGTTGGTTTATTATTTTTCTTTTATTGCAGGAGATCGTTGGCTTCAGCTGGAATGGGCGTGATGGTAAGTATAGTTTAATTTAGAACAATAAAGAATTGTGTGTTTATTTCAATTAAAGGACTTTATTCTGGGTGTTGTGTTTTTTTTAAATACTTTACTAGAAATTCATGGCGGTCATGTCTAATACTGGCGTGACCCCATGAATTTTGGGCTTGGGGCCAGCTGATAATACCAAGCTGGCCCTAACCCCTTTATTACCCAGTGAGCCACCGCACCAGGGCCCTGGATGAGTTGGGTACAGCGCCAGAAGATGGCGCTTCTATGAACGCGCCATTTTCCGGGGTGGCTGCGGACTGCAATTTGCAGCGGGGGGGGCCCAGAAAGCTTGGGCCTCCCTGCGCTGCAGATTCCAGCCCCCAGCTACCTAGTTGTACCTGGCTGGACACAAAAATAGGGCGAAGCCCCACGTATTTTTTTTTTAATTATTTCATGAAATTCATGAAATAATTAAGAAAAAAAGGCCTTCCCTATATTGTTGTGTCCGGCCAGGTACAAATAGGCAGCTGGTGGTTGGGGGCAGCCCGTTCCTGCCTGCTGTACCTGGCTGGACACAAATATAGTGCGAAGCCCCACGTCAATTTTTTTTAATTATTTCAGGAAATTCATGAAATAATTAAAAAAAAATTGACGTGGGGCTTCGCACTATATTTGTGTCCAGTCAGGTGCAGCAGGCAGGAACGGGCTGCCCCCAACCACCAGCTGCCTATTTGTACCTGGCCGGACACAACAATATAGGGAAGCCCTTTTTATCTTAATTATTTCATGAAATAATTTAAAGAAAATTGACGTGGGGCTTCGCCCTGTTTTTGTGTCCAGCCAGGTACAACTAGGCAGCTGGGGGCTGGAATCTGCAGCGCAGGGAGGCCCAAGCTTTCTGGGCCCCCCCGCTGCAAATTGCAGTCCGCAGCCACCCCGGAAAATGGCACGTTCATAGAAGCGCCATCTTCTGGCGCTGTACCCAACTCATCCAGGGCCCTGATGCGGTGGCTCACTGGGTAATAAAGGGGTTAGGGCCAGCTTGGCATTATCAGCTGGCCCTAAGCCCAAAATTCATGGGGTCACGCCAATATTAGACATGACCACCATGAATTTCTAGTAAAGTATTTAAAAAAAACACAACACCCAGAAAAAAGTCCTTTAATTGAAATAAACACACAATTCTTTATTGTTCTAAATTAAACCATACTTACCATCACACCCATTCCAGCTGAAGCCAACGATCTCCTGAAATAAAAGAAAAATAATAAAGCAACATCATCCTTACCTTTCCATGGTTCCCATGACAGCTTCAGCTCTGCTACATCGAGATGACAGGCTGGACCGCAGCAGAACGCCGCCATCCAGCCTGTCATCCCGCAGACACTGAGAAGTGTCGGTATGCTTGCGCTCCACAGTGTCTCTCTGTGAGGGCATCCAGATGAGCCGAGTTAATGTCCAATGAACTCGGCTCACCTCATGCACGTCACTGACAGCGTGGAAAAATTCTCCTGCACTCAGCGCTTCAGCGTGGGAGAATTCTCACACTGAAGCGCTGAGTGCAGGAGAATTCTCCCACGCTGTCAGTGACGTGCAGGAGGTGAGCTGAGTTCATTGGACATGAGCTCACCTTATGCACGTCACTGACAGCGTGGGAGAATTCTCCTGCACTCAGCGCTTCAGCGTGAGAATTTTCCCACGCTGTCAGTGACGTGCATGAGGTGCGCCGAGTTCATTGGACATGAACTCGTCTCATCTTTATGCCGTCACAGCCAGACACTGCAGAGCGTAAGCATGCCTGCGCTTCTCAGTGTCTGCGGGATGACAGGCTGGATGGCAGCGTTCTGCTGCGGTCCAGCCTGTCATCTCGATGTAGCAGAGCTGGAGCTGTCGTGGGAACCATGGAAAGGTAAGGATGATGTTGCTTTATTATTTTTCTTTTATTGCAGGAGATCGTTGGCTTCAGCTGGAATGGGCGTGATGGTAAGTATGGTTTAATTTAGAACAATAAAGGATTGTGTCTTTATTTCAATTAAAGGACTTTATTCTGGGTGTTTGTGTTTTCTTTTAACTTTGACTATGGGGTTAGTAATGGGGGTGTCTTATAGACGCCTCTCCATTACTAACCTGGGCTTGATGTCAGCTGGCATTATAAGCTGACATCAACCCCAGCTCTATTACCCCCTGCCACCGCTACAGGGCAGCGTGGAAGAGCGAGGCTAAGTGCCAGAATTGGGGCATCCTATGAATGCGCCATTTCTGGGGCGGCTGACGGCTGGTGTTTCTAGCCTGGGAGGGGGCCAATATTCATGGCTCCCTTCCTGGGCTATTAATATCAGCCCCCAGCTGTCTGCCTAGCCTTTGCTAGCTATTAAATTAGGGGGGACCCCACGTCATTTTTTTGGGGGGGTCCCCCATTTTAATAGCTAGTAAAGGCTATGTATTCAGCTGGGGGCTCATATTAGTAGCCTGGGAAGCTCCGTGGGTATTACCCCCTTCCCAGGCTTCAAACATCTGCCCCAGCTGTCTGCTCAACCTCCGCTAGAGACTAAAATTAAGGGGAGCCCCACGCCAATTTTTTTTAATAATAAATCCTTTATTTTAATACTAAATGACAAGTACAGTAACCAACACTATCACTGTACTTCATATATATGTGACTGACATGTTTCTATCTATCTAATCTATGTGTGAAGCTCTATTCTGTCTGTTATAAATTGTCGGGTACCGATGTTGAATTGCCGGCCGGCTTTTTTAAAGAGACGGTGCATGAAAACACTATTATATTTTTTAATAAATCCTTTACACTAAATGACAAGTACAGTAAGCAACACTGTCACTGTACTTCATATATATGTGACTGACATGTTTCTATCTATCTAATCTATGTGTGAGGCTCTATTCCTTCTTGTCTAAATTGTCGGGTATGCCGCTGCTGAATTGCCGGCCGGCTTTTTTAAAGAAAGCGTCTTCTGAGCAGTTTGTCAGCTTTTGGACACCTTTGAAGGTGTTTTCTATGTGTTTCTATGTGTTTTTGTTTGCCTGCCATTGGTTTTAACGGTGTTCGACGGTGTTCTAAGGTGTTCGACGAACAGTTCGACGAACAGTTCCTCGAACATCCCGGTGTTCGACGAACCGAACCGAACCCGAACACTACGGGGGTGGCTCAACACTACTCAAGAGACAATTTGAGAATACCCTTTTAAGGCTACATGCACACGCTGAGTATTTGGTGAGTTTTTTTACCTCAGTATTTGTAAGCCAAAACCAGGAGTGCGTGATAAATACAGAAGTGGTGACGTGATTCTATTATACTTTTCCTCTGACTATTCTACTCCTTGTTTTGGCTTACAATTACTGAGGAAAAAAAGTCACCAAATACTCAACATGTGCACATACACACTGAACCGAAACTCTCTAAATATCAAAGATTTGGAGATTCTGCTCTGTTTCTGTGCCGAGAACTCTGCAAAACGACTATGTGCACATAACCTCACACTGGGTATTAGCCTATTTTCTAATTTTTCATAGTAGAAATTGAGCAGAACCTCCAAGTTTGTGAGGAGCTGTGCATTTTTTAGATGGATTTGGAGAGTTTCTATTCAGCTTTCACTCAGGTACTATGTGCACATGGGGTCTTATTGCTAAGTTCTCAGAGCAGAAACTGAGCAGAAAATGCACATTTTCTGCACAGGATTTTGAGTGTTTCTGCTCAGTTTCCACTTTGAAATCTCATCAAAAAGAGTCAGTGTGCACATAGGCAAGTTTCTGTTAAAAAAAAAAACTATTAAAAAAAAATCCATGTGGACATAACCACTTAATCTGTTTGCAGAGATTTTAGGGCCAAAAATTCATGTTTTTGATGACCTTTGAGTTTTTAAGGTGGGTTTTGGAAAGTGTTTGCTCCAAAAACTCAGCAAAAGTACTTAGGAGTGTTTCATCAAAGCTTGTATGCCAGAAAACTAGCATAAAATGCTTTGAAAACTCGCTAAATGTTTGCAATTTTTTTACTTTACCTTTAAGTAACGCCAACAAAACAGGCAGAGCTGAGGAGGAGTCAGAGCAGGGAATTGCCATGCCTGCCAGTCAAACTTTACAAAAGTCTGCAAAACTCATCTTCGCCTTCGTGGCTCGCTGCGCTCAACGAGACCTGGCGATGAAGATTAGAGTTGTAAACAAAGTTAATAATTGGTCTGCACTCAAAATGAAATGGAGGTGCTGGAGGAGTGCGTTATAGTCCTGGTATATAGGAAGGAATATCTACTGCACTCTCAGGGTCGATATTTTCAAGATACTTTATTGATTGGTACACATCAAAAAGGCATGCACCAGTTGAAACAGATTAGCAAAAATTAAACAAGATGTTTCGACCCGTCCCGGGTCTTTATCACATGGTTGCAGTATATATCTGAATCACTGAAATTTATAGTCACTGAGAGTTGTAGTCAGTTTCTATTTTTCCCTACCATTGCTTATTGTTGTAAGTTATTGTTTATCATTTGCTTTTTTGTATTTAACACGAGTGCTCTATACAAAAAACTTGATTCATTTTTTTCAAGAGATATCCACATTATGTACTTAAACTTCATGAGTGCCAATAATGATGAGCAGGACTGTATCCTGCTATCTACCTATCTATCTATCTATCTATCTACCCCTATCTATCTTGATCTTTGAAGAAAAATACCGGAACAACACCAAACTCCAAAAATAGGTGTAAGGCCTCCCAAACTACTATCCTGCTGTCATATATATATATTACGTAAGAAAAGCAGGCAGCACTCCAAAAAATAGATGAAAAAATAGCACTTTATTAGCCCATCTTGTGTGGCAACGTTTCAGCATTGAACAGCCTTTTTCAAGCAGAGTTCAGATACATGTGAAGAGTATTTATAACAACAGCTTAGCATATTTCAATTCATTTAGCATAAATTACAATCAAAACAGTGAATTGCATTACAAAAATATATAATGACATTAAAATACATAATGTGCATAGTATATGAAAAAGGCTTAACAATTAATGAATACATAATAATATTGTAAACAGTGAATAAAGTGCATTGTGCATTAATTATGGTAATATGTACACCTTTGCATTTCCATTAAGAAGATTGACTCACCCATAAACATCATAATTGACATATGTTTTAACATATAGTGCTGAAAACCGGTGTCCGGAAAAAGTAATATGCATGTCTATGAGCGTCATAATTGTCATAATCATTAACCCAATCTGGGCAGAGTCCCTATGGATACTCGCGGATGCGTAATGGTAACATGAAGCTGCGGTTGTCTTCTTGCTTATGGCGACCAAAAATCGGCATCCAGAGAAAGAGTAATGCGCATGTCTGTGCACGTCATAATCATTAATACCATTGGGCCAATCAAATTGCGTAGATTTCCTTTGATCATCTGCGCATGCACAATGGTAACATGAAGTTGCGGTCGCCATCTTGTTTATGGGGAAAATTTCCATAATATAATATCGCAATTATGATAGATAGATGGAAAGATATAGAAAACGTTAAAAAGCTTGCCATAATTCACATTCTCCATATTGCTGCAGGGAAACATCTCCAAAAGCAATCCAGCATTTTGTAGAGCTGAATATATTATATATAGAGGATTTTAAAATTCCCAAATACGGAGATGTGGAAAAACGGGGAATATGGAATAGACATGCCTAGGTACATATTTACTATATTTTTCGGACTATAAGACGCACCGGACCATAAGACGCACCCCAAATTTTGGGGTGGAAAATAGAAAAAATATTTTTTATAAGATGGGGGTCCATCTTATATTCTGAATAGGTTCGGTATCTTACCTGGGGGGCAGTGGAGCGAGGGTCACAGGAGGCAGGGTCCCTCAGGAAGTCAGCGGCTACAGCAATAGAGGTCAGATGCTGTGGAGCCTGTGCTGGGCCGGGGCCTGTGCCTGGTTGAGGCCCTTAGCCTGGCCGGTTCCTGTGCTGGGGCCTGAGGCTGAGGTCTCTGGCTGGGGCTGAGGCTGAGGCCTCTGACTGGGGCTGAGGCCTCTGGCTGGGGCTGAGGCCTCTGGCTGGTTCTGGGGTCTATGGCTGGGGCTGAGGCCTCTGGCTGGGGCTGGGGCCTGTACCGGGCTGAAGTCGGGGCCTCGGGCTGGGTCTGTACTGGGCTGAGGCTGGGGCCTCGGGCTGGGGCCTGTACTGTTCTGAGGTTGGGGCCTCGGGCTGGAGCCTGTACCGGGCTGGTGCCGGGCTGTGAGCAGCGTCAGGTGGCAAAGCAGGGCAGCCTGCGCAGGTTTCCGGCGTACGTGGCCATCTTCCTAGAGCTCTGATCTACAGGAAAATGGCTGCCGGAGATACCGATCTGCTCATGCGCCGGCTCGGGTGGCCATTTTCCTGTAGATCACAGCTCTAGGAAGATGGCCGTACACACCGGAAACCTGTGTAGGCCACACTGCTTCGCCACCTGACGCTGTGCCCCAGCCCCAGTACCGGCCAGGCACAGGTCCCGGCCCCAGCCGCTCTGCCTCACCTCCGCTGCCGCTGCCCCTGCTACCACCGCCGTGTTTCTGGAAGGCCCTGCGATCCCACTTCACCACCACCTCAGGTAACATTCGGACTATAAGACGCACGCCCCATTTTCCTCCCAAATATTGGGGAAAAAAGTGTGTCTTATGGTCCGAAAAATACAGTAATCTCAATTTCTGAGAGCTAGACCCCAATTAGCATATACGGCCAATGGTGGCCAAAGCTAAGGCTGTCCAGTGTGGTGTAGTCCCCCTGTAGGAGGAAACATCCCATAGACATCACAAGGCAAGAGAAGTACAGTAAACTACACACTCATGGTGCTAACTATATCTCTCACGAATATCTATCTTGCTATCTATCTAACCCTATCTATCTCGATCTTTGCACATCTAACACCTAAACATCTGTCATTTCTATTCTGCATTCAATTCTAGTATGTGTCACATGGACGGGCACACGCATGTCACACGTTATGTTATTTGTGTGTATGTGTATTGACAGTAGTTCTGCAGGAAAAAAACAGACATGTCCACTTGTGGGTCACAAGGACACATGGGCCGTGCGAAGCCCCAAAGATCATAATGTGTCTACATGTGTAAGTGTCTCTGGTACGTGTGAAAACTGTCACCACATATACCAGACAAACTGACGTGTGAAGGGGGCCTTAGATGCATGCAAATTTTGTCATGCGTTTGCTTCTGATTTAACTTTATATATTGTATAGTGTGTATCTACAATTAAAATCCACAGAAATAATTGACATGCTATGGATTTCAGTCTTCTCCATAGGTTAATTTACACACGTTACATTTCCAAGTGTGGAAAAGATTTTTGAAATTTTATCTACTTAGCTACTACCTGTAACCGGCTGCAGATTTTCCACATGCAAAACAGCACAGATATTCTGCAGTGAATATGCTATGTGCATTTACCTTTCAGTTTTGTTACCATGGAATGTTTCTGCTGGGGAATTTCCAAAGTAAAATACAGAATTCTGTAGATTTTTTGCTAAAAGGCTGCAGACCTGCAATGTAATGGGTAAAATCCATTGTGAAATACACACTTCAAATCCACAGTGCTGGTCAATTTACAGTTTAGATTTTCTTTGCTGCATATGGATAAGATTTTGTTGAATCTCATTGACAATTCTCCTGCTTTAATATGCTGCAAATTTTCTATCTGGAAAATCTGTAGAGGAAAAATGCTGTATATATGCCCTGTGGGAACATAATAGAGATAATTGAACCAGCCAAGATTCAAACTCACCAAATCACACAGATTTTACACATAATTTTGATTCAAATCAAATTTATTCGCCATAAATTGAATATTCCATATATAGATATATATAGAGTGGGTACGGAAAGTATTCAGACCCCTTTAAATTTTTCCCTCTTTGTTTCATTGCAGCCATTTGATAAATTCTAAAAAGTTCATTTTTTTCTTATTAAAGTACACTCTGCACCCCATCTTGACTGAAAAAAAAAAAACCGAAATGTAGAAATTTTTGCAAATTTATTAAAAAAGAAAAACTGAAATATCACATGGTCATAAGTATTCAGACCCTTTGCTCAGACACTCATATTTAAGTCACATGCTGTCCATTGCATTGTGATCCTCCTTGAGATGGTTCTACTCCTTCATTGGAGTCCCGCTGTGTTTAATTAAACTGATAGGACTACAATGAAACAAAGAGTGAAAAATTTAAAGGTACATAACCTTAGCAACAATCCAAGTATTTCGTTTTAGTCATTATATGTCAAGCATAAACGTGCATCAAGAACCATCATATAACCAAATGTAAGACTTAATCTACAACTACAAGTCAGTAGAGAAATGAATACACCTTTTTCATTTATCTATAATTTGCAAGCAGTTGAAGCTATTGACTATATCTGAATGTGCCTGCATGACGTGTTTTTTGGATCTTTCAATAATATACAGTATTCACGAGATGTGTATTAGGGTTTTAACCCCTTAAGCCCCGGAGCATTTTTCGTTTTTGCATTTTCGTTTTTGCTCCCCTTGTTCCCAGAGCCATAGCGTTTTTATTTTTTGGTCAATATGGCCATATGAGGGCTTATTTTTTGCGGGACGAGTTGTACTTTTAAACGCCATTACTAGTTTTATCATATCCTGTACGGGAAAACGGGAAAAAAATTCCAAGTGCGGTAAAATTGCAAAAAAAGTGCAATACCACAGTTGTTTTTTATTTATTTTTTTTACCATGTTCACTGAATGCTAAAACTGACCTTCTCTTCTTATTCTACAGGTCATTACGAGTTCATAGACACCAAACATGTATAGGTTCTTTTATATTTAAGTGGTGAAAAAAAATTCCAAAATTTGGTAAAAATAAAAATAAAAAAATAGCGCCATTTTCTAAGACCCGTAGCGTCTCCATTTTTCGGGATCTGGGGCTGGTTGAGGGCTTATTTTTTGCGTGCCAGGCTGACGTTTTTATTGATACCATTTTAGCGTAGATCCGATGTTTTGATCGCCCGTTATTGCATTTTATTGCAATTTTGCAGCGACCAAAAAACGTAATTCTGGCGTTTAGAATTTTTTTCTCGTTACGCCGTTTACCGATCGGAATAATTCTTTTTATATATTGATAGATCGGGCGATTCTGAACGCGGCGATACCAAATATATTTATGTGGGGGTTTTTTTTATATATTTTATTTTGAATGGGGCGAAAGGGGGGTGATTTAAACTTTTATATTTTTTTATTTTTTTTTATATTTTTAAAAACTTTTTTTTTTTACTTTTTGCATGCTTCTATAGTCTCCATAGGAGACTAGAAGCAGCAACTATCCGATCGCCTCTGCTACATACAGGGGACGAGCAGGTCCCCTGCATGCAGCAGAAATGGTCCTGTGCTATGAGCGCCGACCACTAGGTGGCGCTCATAGCGACAAGATCATGACAACCACAGGCGTCTGCTGCAGACCCTGGGTTGTCATGCACGCCCATCGGCGACCCGCGATCACGTGATGGGGTCGCCGGTGGGCGGGGCTTATGACGCGCTACCCGGAAGCGCGCGTTAAATGCTGCTGTCGGAGATTGACAGCAGCATTTAACTGGTTAACAGCCACGGGTGGATCGCGATTCCACCCGCGGCTGTTGCGGGCACATGTCAGCTGTAAGAATCAGCTGACATGTGCTCGGTTCAGTGAGGGCTCAGCGCCGGAGCCCTCACTGAACCGGCGGTACGCAAATATGCATACTAATACGTCCCCGGTAAGTAAGGGGTTAAAAACTCAACACACACTCAATACATATTGACCTTGAGTTATTCTTGAATTGTGACTAACAGCCTCTTGCTGAGTGCTATACATGACTGCACATTGAGCCATTAATTATATACTCTGTATTATTTCCGGGAAAATGTGCTGGAAGCAAATAGTCAAAAAGAACACACTGAAGCGAAAAACAACTAAAATAAGGATGTACTTGCGTATTGGCAAGTTGCGCTGAAAGTTTTCTGTTAAAGCTGATTAAAATATTTACAAACTAAGCTGATGACAGGAAATAACAAGGTGACAAGTAGCTTAGTTTGTTGCATATTATGAGTTAGCAAACACATTACATCAAAGCCAATGGAGTGAAATGTAAAGCAAGTCTAGAAGAACCTGTCCGCAAAATGTTAGCATACAAGTTAGGCCTCCTTCACACGTCCGTGTTTCTAGTAAGTGTGTCATCCATTTCACAGATACCACACGTATCCATTATAATTTATGGTGCTATGCACATGTCCGTGTTTTTACATGGAACGTGTGTCCGTGCAAACACATTGGGACATGTCTAGTGTTGAGCAATACCTTCCGATATCAGGAAACATCGGATCGGATTGGATCGGGCCGATACCCAAAAAGTATCGGATATCGCCGATTCCGATACCGGAAACCAATGCAAGTCAATGGGACACAAATATCGGAATGAAAATAAACCCTTTCTTTCCTTGTAGGTTAATTCTACATGAAGGAAAACAACTAACAATAATGTAGAATGTATTGGGGGAGGTGGTTGCCCAAATCGATGGGAACAGTACTCACAGTGAAACATGAAAAGCCGGCAATTCAGCAGCGGCATACACCGGTACCCGACAATTTATAACAGAAAGAATAGAGCTTCACACATAGATTAGATAGATAGAAACATGTCAGTCACATATATATGAAGTACAGTGACAGTGTTGCTTACTGTACTTGTCATTTAGTGTAAAGGATTTAATAAAAAAAATATTAGTGTTTTCATGCACCGTCTCTTTAAAAAAGCCGGCCGGCAATTCAGCAGCGGTACTCGACAATTTAGAATAGAAAGAATAGAGAATCACACATAGATTAGATAGATAGAAACATGTCAGTCACATATATAAGAAGTACAGTGACAGTGTTGCATACTGTACTTGTCATTTAGTGTAAAGGATTTATTTAAAAAAATATTAGTGTTTTCATGCACCGTCTCTTTAAAAAAGCCGGCCGGCAATTCAGCATCTGTACCCGACAATTTAGAATAGAAAGAATAGAGAATCACACATAGATTAGATAGATAGAAACATGTCAGTCACATATATAAGAAGTACAGTGATAGTGTTGACTACTGTACTTGTCATTTAGTGTTAAAATAAAGGGTTTATTAAAAAAAAAATTGGCGTGGGGTTCCCCCTAATTTTAGTCTCTAGCGGAGGTTAAGCAGACGACTGGGGCAGATGTTTGAAGCCTGGGAAGGGGTAATACCCACGGAGCTTCCCAGGCTACTAATATCAGCCCCCAGCTGAATACCTAGCCTTTACTAGCTATTAAAATGGGGGACCCCCCCAAAAAAATGACGTGGGGTCCCCCCTATTTTAATAGCTAGCAAAGGCTAGGCAGACAGCTGGGGGCTGATATTAATAGCCCAGGAAGGGTGCCATGAATATTGGCCCCCTCCCAGGCTAGAAACACCAGCCGTCAGCCGCCCCAGAAATGGCGCATCCATAGGATGCCCCAATTCTGGCACTTAGCCTCGCTCTTCCCACTGCCCTGTAGCGGTGGCAGTGGGGTAATAGGGCTGGGGTTGATGTCAGCTTATAATGCCAGCTGACATCAAGCCCAGGTTATTAATGGAGAGGCGTCTATAAGACACCCCCATTACTAACCCCATAGTCAAAGTTAAAAAAAACACAAACACCCAGAATAAAATCCTTTAATTGAAATAAACACACAATTCTTTATTGTTCTAAATTAAACCATACTTACCGTCACACCCATTCCAGCTGAAGCCAACGATCTCCTGCAATAAAAATAAAATAATAAAGCAACATCATCCTTACCTTTCCATGGTTCCCAGGACAGCTTCAGCTCTGCTACATCAAGATGACAGGCTGGACCGCAGCAGAATGGTGCCATCCAGCCTGTTATCCCGCAGACACTGAGAAGCGCAGGCATGCTTGCGCTCCTCAGTATCTGGCTGTGACGGCATCCAGATGAGCCGACAATGAACTCAGCTCACCTCATGCACGTCACTGACAGCGTGTGGGAGAATTCTCCTGCGCATGCAGTGAGCGTGAGAGACTCGGCTCATCTGGATGCCGTCACAGCCTGACACTGAGGAGCGCAAGCATGCCTGCGCTTCTCAGTGTCCTCGGGATGACAGGCTGGATGGCAGCGTTCTGCAGGTCCAGCCTGTCATCTCGATGTAGCAGAGCTGAAGCTGATGGTAAGTATGGTTTAATTTAGAACAATAAAGAATTGTGTGTTTATTTCAATTAAAGGACTTTATTCTGGGTGTTGTGTTTTTTTTTAAAATACTTTACTAGAAATTCATGGCGGTCATGTCTAATATTGGCGTGACCCCATGAATTTCGCGCTAAGGGCCAGCTGATAATGCCAAGCTGGCCCTAACCCCTTTATTACCCAGTGAGCCACCGCACCAGGGCCCTGGATGAGTTGGGTACAGCGCCAGAAGAGGGCGCTTCTATGTACGCGCCATTTTCCGGGGTGGCTGCGGACTGCAATTTGCAGCGAGGGGGCCCAGAAAGTTTGGGCCTCCCTGTGCTGCAGATTCCAGCCCCCAGCTGCCTAGTTGTACCTGGCTGGACACAAAAATAGGGCGAAGCTCTACGTATTTTTTTTTTGTAATTATTTCATGAAATTCATGAAATAATTAAGAAAAAAAGGGCTTCCCTATATTGTTGTGTCCGGCCAGGTACAAATAGGCAGCTGGTGGTTGGGGGCAGCCCGTTCCTGCCTGCTGTACCTGGCTGGACACAAATATAGGGCGAAGCCCCACATCAATTTTTTTTTAATTATTTCATGAATTTCCTGAAATAATTAAAAAAAAATTGACGTGGGGCTTCGCCCTATATTTGTGTCCAGCTAGGTACAGCAGGCAGGAACGGGCTGCCCCCAACCACCAGCTGCCTATTTGTACCTGGTTGGACACAACAATATAGGGAAGCCCTTTTTTTCTTTATTATTTCATGAATTTCATGAAATAATTACAAAAAAAAAATACGTGGGGCTTCTTCCTATTTTTGTGTCCAGCCAGGTACAACTAGGCAGCTGGGGGATGGAATCTGCAGCGCAGCGAGGCCCAAGCTTTCCAGCCCCCCCACCCACTGCAAATTGCAGTCCGCAGCCACCCCGGAAAATGGCACGTTCATAGAAGCTGGATGCTGTACCTGGCTGGCATACAAAAATATGGCAAAGCCCACGTCAAAATTTTTGGGAAAAATTAATTAAAAAATAAATAATAATTTAGAGACTGCATCTCTATTGACTCCTCAAATGTCATTTAGTGTTAAAATAAAGGATTTATTTTAAAAAAAATTGGCGTGGGATCCCCCATAATTTTAGTCTCTAGCGGAGGTTAAGCGGACGGCTGGGGCAGATGTTTGAAGCCTGGGAAGGGGGTAATACCCATGGAGCTTCCCAGGCTACTAATATCAGCCCCCAGCTGAATACCTAGCCTTTACTAGCTATTAAAATGGGGGACCCCCCAAAAAAAATGACGTGGGGTCCCCCCTATTTTAATAGCTAGAAAAGGCTAGGCAGACAGCTGGGGGCTGATATTAATAGCCCAGGAAGGGTGCCATGAATATTGGCCCCATCCCAGGCTAGAAACACCAGCCGTCAGCCGCCCCAGAAATGGCGCATCCATAGGATGCCCCAATTCTGACACTTAGCCTCGCTCTTCCACGCTGCCCTGGTGGCAGGGGGTAATAGGGTTGGGGTTCATGTCAGCGCCAGCTGCCATGAAGCCCAGGTTAGTAATGATGGGCGTCTATAAGACACCCCCATTACTAATCTACAAAGTGTTAAAAAGAAAAAAACACACTACACCCAGAAAAAAATAATTTATTTGAAATAAAACACACCATTTTATTTAATTATTAGTTTACAAAAAAAAAAATAGTTACCTGTCCACGTTCCTGCGCTGATATCCCATGCACAGCTGTCACATCTGGAGATGGTGACAGCTGTGCATGGCTGCTGTAAGCTCACGCTGCCGGGAACACGTCCGCTCCCGGCAGCGTGAGCCCCTGACTGAGGTCACCGGAGTGCATTCAGGCAGCGCAGCTCCGGAGACCTCCTTTACGGCACTGCTGTACCGTGGGAATTTCTCACGATACAGCAGGGCCGTAAAGGAGCTAACCGGAGCAGCGCTGCCTGAACTCCGGCGAACCCGCTCATGCAATGACGGGGTTGCTTTACGGCCCCGTCATTCTAGCGGCGGCAGCGGTTCAGAGCGGCCACATTCTATGTGGCTGCTCTAAACTGGAGATCATCGTGGGACACTCGTGGACTACTACAGAGGGGTAAGGATAAGGTTGTGGTTTACTATTTTATATTTTATTACAGGAGATCGATGGCTTCGGGGAATTAGGTGTCTAGGTGAGTATAGGTGTATTTTTTTATTTTTTACTTTATTTTAGGTGGCGATCGGCGGGGACAGGTAATGTATGAACTAATTTATTGTAGGTAACCACTGGCCACCAATGAAATGTATTTAAAATTTATTGGGGACACAGTAGGGCAATTTAAATAGCAGGATCAGGCTGATGGGAACTACTGCTCCCATCGAGCTGATCCTGCTGGCACGAGTGGACGGGGGACAGACATAGGCCGATGGGAGTAGTAGTGTCACATCGGCCTATGTCTGCCTGCACGCACACACCCCCCAGACATCGCACAGATACCGCGCACACCCGCACACACCCGCAGACATCACACAGACACCACACACACTCGCAGACATCGCTCACACACTAATCATGACGGGTCTGATGGTCTGGGAGGTGAGGCTGACCTGTGCGGCCGTGGGAAAGTTCATGTGAGTTCATGCAATGCAGTAAAGCATGAACTCACATGAACCCTCTGAGGGCACCGCGGCTACTTCAAATGAACAGCTGATCAGCATCAGCGGATACCTCAGCTGTTCATTTGAAATAACCGGCGGGAAAGCTCAGCACAGAACGGGAAAGCCCGCGGTGAAGTCTTTTCACTGCCGGCTTCCCCACCCGGGTCCTTTGCTCCCCGCTCCTTGGTGCTGTGCTCCCCGCCCAGTCCTAACTTACGATCGGGATGGGAGGTGGCGAGGGGAGCGGAGGATCGGGGTCGGAGGCTGCGGGGAAGCAGTATGGGGCTGTGTGATTGTTTAAAAGCCGCCGGCTTTTAAACAATCAGGAGAATTCTCTCACGCTGGGATGGCATTCTGATGACAGGCTGGATCGCAGCTGAGCGCTGCCATCCAGCTTGTCATCCTTCAGAGACACTGCAGAGCGCAAGCATTATGGGAACTTCCGATTCCGGTATTCGATATTTTAAAAGTATCGGAATTAAGTATCGGAATTCCGATACCACGAATATCGGCCGATACCCGATATTTCAGTATCGGAATGCTCAACACTAGACATGTCCATTTTTGTCAGCATGGATGACAAGGGCCAATATAAATCTATGAGTCCGCGAAAAACACGTACATCCATGTGGTGTCTCTGTTTAACTTTACAAAGTATAGAAGAAGCTTTGCAATTTCTTTCTTTCTTTATCCATACCGGAAAAACACTGATGACAAAATTGGACACACAGATGGCACGCTGATAGTAAAAACGGACATATTGATGACACACTGATGGTAAAAACGGACACACGAATGACACACTGATGGAAAACACTGATGACATCGGTACCTTTTTTCAGGCACATGTTTAGGACAAGTGAAGGTAGCCTAAAATGGTATAAGATGCTAACATACGCTGACTACTAGAGATGAGTGAATCTATTTGATGTAAATTGAATTTGTGTAAAATGTGATCATTTTGCATTTCGCTTCGACCTAATCGTCAAAACTGGCCCACACCATTTTGTTCAACAATGCTTCAGCAACAGAACGCTCACATGACCTCAGGTGATGCCGGGCAGGATCCCCAAAAATGCCTTGCAGCTATCACATCACATGGTATATTGCAGCCAATTAGGAAGGCCTATCATAGCTTTTATGAAAGCAGAGGTAGGAAATGTAGCAGCCATTTTATGGTGAACCTGGATAGTTAGAGGAGGTAACAGCACGTAGCAAAGAAACTTTAAGGTTACGTTCACGTGTTGCCATCACTTTGATTTTTTTTCTACTGTGATTGAGGAAAAAATCCAGTTTTTCCACAATTTTAAAAAATAAAATAAACAAAATTCCCAGGGAAGTGCAGTAAATCTAACAAATTCAAATGTTAAAAGATTTGCTAATTTCTACTGAGTACCCAATTGCATCTTGAAATTTTGGAATGTTTTTGCGCAAATAGAAGATGCACAAAAATTTGGTGAGTTTTTGTGTTTTTACGCCAGTCCCGAACAGTTCCTGAGCTGGGGTGGGAAGGTGTGTGGTAAAGCTAGCCTGGCGAAGTTATCAAAATAAAATTTAAATTAAACAGGTTATGCCAGAAATGGCAGAGGTGCATGATAGTTGCAAAATGCACCAAATATGTTGAGGCGCACGGCTACTGACTCCTTCACAGATCAGTTTTTCTTGCACAAGTGCTATCCATGTTTTTCACAGATGGCACTAGCACCAATAACCTATGGAAGCAATTTCATATGTCCAATTTTTTCTCGGACCAAGCGGTCCTCACAAAACACAGAATGTTGTCTGGTATTGATCCGAGTGTTGGGTCAAACTCGTCAATTCAAGTCTATTTATCCATGAAAAAATTAGGTAGCACTCGGAAAAAGTGTATATTGTTTGCTTTTTGTGCATTTGGCCGTTACCATTAGTTGGTTATACTGAATAGGATTTGTTGCTCTGTTCACACTGCAGTTTTGAGGATCCATTTGGAACCTCCATCAGCAAATTTGAAAAAAAGAATAGCACTACATACAGTATATTCTATTAGGCCTCATTCAGATGTTCATGATTTTTCACATATGTAAAAACACAGACTGTTCATAACAATATTAATCACGGACAGAGCACAGATAACACACTTATGCCATTTGTGTGCTGTCTGTGATTTTCATGGACCCATAGACTTGTATGGGTAATTTTGAGACTGATGAAAAACAGACATGCATACTTGAGTGGACCACCCAAGTGAGCAGCTCCCTGGACTATAATGTTCTAGCCGTACATGTCTTATGGACGTCTGAATGAGGCATTTTAAGTTATCAGGTACCAGTCTATCATTGCTTACTGAGAAAAATGTATTTTTTCTATACTATTTCAGGACTGGTGCATCCCATTATGAACATTAAAATATAATTTGATCATAACATTAGCTCAGTGCATTTAAGCAATGTTGCACATTATGTAGTGTTAGGATTGTAATGAACCAAGTGGATTAAATGTTGCCTTGAAGCAACGTTGTACTTTATTTAATTTAGTAATTTAACTAAATCTGCATATTAATAAACAACCATTAAATGTTAGGCACCTGGTGTTCAAGGAGATACTAATTAAAATGCTTAAAGTGGTTTCAGATTGACAAGCAGTGCATAAAATTAGCAGCTTTTCAAGTGAGTTTAAGAAACTGATGTCTTTTCCTAAGAAACTTGGTACTTATACGAAATGCATTAAAACATTCTCTACAGCTTCATATAAATGAAGAGGAAACTTTACAAATGTCATTAAATGGTTAAGAGTGATGGCTAGTGACAAAAGCTCATTAATCCTCTATTACCATCGGTAAGGACACTCAGCGTCACATAGATGTTATTTGTGATGGTTCATGTCTGATGACAGAATATTGCTGTGCACCTTGCTCTTGTAGAGAATTATGTTTGCTATTAAACAAGTGCTAGTTTATCTACTGTAATAATGAAAGTCGAAATTTCTCATCACTGGCAAAGTTATTGAAATTTGTTATTTTCTTTTCTCTTTGCTAAGAAACCTACATCATTTAACCAAATGTCGTATGCAAGTCTTATGAACACTTGTGGTAAATAAATCAGGTGTAAAGAGGTTATCTCATCTTGTTCAATAGGAAAAATTCCAAAGTTTTTGTAAAAAAAAAAAAAAAGCAACTATGTAATTTACCTCCTATTAAAAATCCTATCCATTCTCTAGAACACAGGGGATTTTAATTTTATAGTTATGTAAGGAGATGGATATGCTGCCCAGTTTCCCCCTTGAAGAAAAAAGTTTAAATATTTTGTGGTGTAATGTGATGTATATTGTGAATTGTGAGTGATGTGCACTAAAAGTGTTGGTAATATTGATAGTGTGTGCAGTTTGACTGTAGGGATAGTGAGAGTTAATGTTTGGGGTTAGCCCAGAGTGGGAGGGGATAACTTGAAGGGAAAGTGACAAGTTTCGGTCAGAGAGGCAAATAGGGCCTGGAGTGCATAGAAAGAGGATCTAAGGTCCATTGTGAGCAGTGCAGCATTCCAGGGTGTCCGTGAGATGTAAGTGAGATGTAAAGTGAGAGGAGACCGTAGGAAAGAGATAGTGAGATCCGGAGCAGAAATGTGGAAAGTGACTGAGAGACAGAGTGAACTGTCAGAGAAGGGTCCTGGGAGAGGACACTTAGCAGAAACGCCCAGAGTTTATAACTCTTCAAGGTAACGGGCCTAGACAGGACTGAGTACGTGAGATTAATAGATTGTCCCGGGAGGGTGCTCCTGAGCATCAGCACTACAGAAGATAAGTACCTACCATACTGGCACCCTAAGGGGAGAGAAGGAGTGAGTAAAGGACTCTTGCTAAGCAGGTCTGTAAAGTTGAGCTGGTTTGTGGTGAAGTAGTGGGGAACAGTGGAGACAGAGGACCAGTAAATAAAGTAAATAGGAGAAGTAAAAATAAAGGACAAGAGAGAAAAGAGGAAGGAAACTGTGTGGAAAATGCTTAAATTTGTAAAGGAAACGTTCATAAGTCTGTGTTTTCCACCTATCTCTTGTATACAGAGTGGGTACGGAAAGTGTTCAGACCCCTTTAAATTTTTCACTCTTTGTTTCATTGCAGCCATTTGGTAAATTCTAAAAAGTTCATTTTTTTCCTCATTTAAGTATACTCTGCACTCCATCTTGACTGAAAAAAACAGAAATGTAGACATTTTTGCAGGTTTATTAAAAAAGAAAAACTGAAATATCACATGTGCTTCTATTTTGTTATCTGTCGCCTGGAGGAGCGTGGACTGTGACTACATACTATACTTCTGGAGATACAAAATCTGTGGGCCAACCAAAAGTTGGGAGACAGTGAGTATCAACTGATACAGGGACAGTGGGACTACCGCCCCAGGGAGGGGATCTTGTAGAATAGGGGCAATGTATTTTGGCCATTTACCTGGAGTTTTTGTAAAACCATGGATGTAAGGAATAAAACAATAGTTGCATTGTTACCCTGCCTAGGAGATTATTGCAACCCACAACCACACATCTTCACACTGTAGATTCAATGCTTTGATCACCTCTGGCAGTCAAACAACCATAATGCTGGCATTTTTTTGGGGTTACGCCTAGTGATGAGCGAGCTCTAAAATGCTCGGGTGCTCGAAGCTCAGGTCGAGCACATTGGAATACTCGGGTGCTCGACCCGACCAATGAGCCCAATGTAAGTCTATGGGAAACTCGAGCATTTTTCTGGCGGTCCCCCCCGGCGGTCTGCAGAAGGTCAAAAATTGCCCAAATCGATGGGAATAGCGCTCAATTAAACGTCATGCAGGCAGAATATATAGGCAGACAGGCAGGCAGGGTATATAGGAGGGTGCATGAAAAACATAGCAGGGCACTTGGAACACACTAGTGCCCTCCGATTTTCATGCACCCTTCTATTTAAAAAAGCCGGCAATTCAGCGGCAGCATACACCGCTACCCGACAATTTAGAACAGAGAGAATAGAGCATCACAGATTAGATAGATAGAAACATGTCAGTCACATATATAAGTACAGTGACAGTGTTGGTTACTGTACTTGTCATTTAGTGTTAAAATAAAGGATTTATTAAAAAAAAAAATTGGCGTGGGGTTCCTGGTAATTTTAGTCTCTAGCGGAGGTTAAGCAGACGGCTGGGGCAGATGTTTGAAGCCTGGGAAGGGGGTAATATCAGCCCCCAGCTGAATACCTAGCCTTCACTAGCTATTAAAATGGGGGACCCAAAAAAAAATGATGTGGGGTCTCCCCTATTTTAATAGCTAGCAAAGGCTAGGCAGACAGCTGGGGGCTGATATTAATAGCCCAGGAAGGGTGCCATGAATATTGGCCCCCTCCCAGGCTAGAAACACCAGCAGTCAGCTGCCCCAGAAATGGCGCATCCATTATTTTAATGAATTCCTTGTCTTCTATGGATAAGGCGACCTTGTTGTCATCTTGTGTTGTGCGAAACACTGTTCTCCCTAAGTCGTCACCATAGGGAGTGGGAATGATGTCAGGCTCTTGGATGAAGTCAGAGAACCTTTCTTTCACTTCGTAGTGATGAGAACATGGTTTGAAGTGAGTTGTGCGACCATTTCGAAGTACATACGTTTTAAAGGAGTTGACTTCGGATGCCTTGTGACTCTTATCCAGACACACATTGCCCACGATTACCCAGCCTAGATCAAGTCTTTGGGCGTATGGAGCATCATTTAGGCCATTGCATTGTTGGCGCACCTTGTGGACCCTTAGAATGTCTCTCCCCAGTAGGATTAGAATATCAGCATTCGTGTCCAGAGGAGGAATTTTGTTAGTTAGGTGCCTCAAGTGGGGATGATGAAGCGTGGCTTCCGGAGTGGGAATTTCTTCCTTGTTATCAGGTATCTGGTCACATTCAATTAAAGTTGGCAAGAGTATGTGCACGTTCTCCTTGATTGAAGAGATAATGTACCCAGAGGTACATTCCTACATTCCTTCCTACCAGAAGTCTCAATACGACCAGAACAGGTGTTGAGGGTGTACGGAGCCGTTTGTCCTTTTATATTGAAGATCTCAAAGAGTTTTGGCTTTGCTAGAGACCTGTTACTTTGCTCATCTATTATGGCATACATTTTGGAGGCCTTGTCAGGTTTTCCTTCTGGATAGACCTTGACCAGACATACTTTAGCGCAGCATTTAGGACCAGTCCCTTCTCCACATATTTCCATACATGAGGAGGAAACAGCAGTTGCAGCTGGATCAGGAACTTGTGGCTCCCCGCCATGCTTTTGAGCAGGATTGGGTGCTGCAGAAGGTTGTGAATTGTGTGGAGCTGGTGTGGGATGCATAGATGTAACTTGTTTGTCACTACTGCATTCGGTGCACTTAATGACAGCCTTACAGTCCTTAGCAAGGTGGTCTGAGGAGGCGCAACACTTGTAACATATCCCTAGCTCTTTGAGAGTATCTCTGCATTCCTGAAAAGTCTTTGCCCTGAATCCATGGCATTCCTTAAGTGGGTGAGGTCTTTTGTGAATAGGGCACATACGGTTACTGTCCATAGCTTTAGGAGCAACAGCGTTTGTTTTGGTAAAAGAGGGTGCAGTAAGTGGAACGTCAGTCTTTCTCACGGATACTGTGCTTCTTAACTCTCTACGTTTGGTGATATTGTTATCATACCTTGTAGATGATGATGATGATAAAGCTGGTGGAGTAGGTTCAGTGAAATCAAAGCTGGGATCATTCTTCTTCCGAGCTTGATCACTGACGAACCTGGAAAAATAGGAAAAGGGAGGAAAAGACACATTATGCTGTCCTTTATACCGTGAGCCGTGGTCTGCCCATTTATCCTGCATGCCTTTTGGCAACTTGAGAACTACTGGAGTCATGCCATGAGCAGTATCAAGGTAGCTCAGTCCTGAAAGACGTGGGTCTAATTTTGCCAATTCTATTTCCTTTAACAGGTCGCTCAGGTCTTGCAGTTTTCGATTGTCCTTGTTAGTTATTTTTGGGAAGGCTTGCAGTTTCTTAAATAAGGCAGACTCTATGGCTTCTGAGCTGCCATAGGTTTGCTCCAGTCTCTCCCATGCTGCAATAAGACCTGCATCTGAATAGTCCACATGAACTGCCCTTATTGTCTTGATGCGCTCCGCTGAATCAGGACCTAACCAATTGACAAGCAAATCTAGTTGTTCCTTGCTGGTGAGATTAAGGTCTTGGATTACTGCTTGAAAGGTCGATTTCCAGGCTCTATAATTTTCGGCACAATCATCAAACTTTGAGAGACTGATGTTTATTAACTCCCTGCGAATCATATATCTGGCGAATTCAGACATGTCCTACCTCCCGGTCATAGTTGCAGGATTAACTTGTGGTATCCCTGGGGAATGTAAGTTCTCTGGCTTATATGACTGAGACAGATCAGGACGGAATGATGTGGCATGAGGGTTAAGTTGTGGTTTAGTCTCTATAGGGTCTGCTGGCTGCGGCCTAAATTGTGGGTTAGTGCTGGAAGTTACCTTGTCGGCAGTAGGTGGCGATATTTCTGGGCTTACGGGTGCATCCGTGTGGTGGATTGGAGGTGGTCTGGGACAGATGGTAAATGTTTTAGCACATAGTCTGTAGTGCGATCAACTGGGTCCTCCATTTCTCCTGGAATAAAGCAGTCCATGTTAGCATCTTGACCTAGTGCTTGTTCAAGGACCTTCAGTTTAGCGAGGGCTGCTGCTTCTTCCCTTTCTGCTTGGAGTATTTTTAATTGAGTTTACATCTCAGCTTCCTGCTTTTTTAATTGGGCTTCGACTTTAGCCTCCTTCCTAGCAAAGGAGCTTCCTCTGCAGATGCACAGATTTCCAGTATCTTGTCAGACAATGTTGACTTCCTGGACAGAGATGATCTGGAAGACCGAGATGTGATTTTGGTCAAGGCTGTACGATGTGACCTAACCTCTTGGAGGTGTGTGATGCGGAGTTCTGCCTTATCCTGGGCATCTCGCACTAATGCCGTCTTTTCTTGGAGAAGAGCCTCCCTTTCAGCCAGCTCTGCTGGGGCATCATCCATATCACAGTTACTCAGGAATGCAATGTACTTGACAGACAGTCTCTGGTAGCGATCATAGGCGGCAGATAAACTCTTCAATTTGGCAGTTAAATCTGCTGCGTCATTGTTAGCACATGGAAGAGCTGCTAAATAATGATCAACTCTGCCCCATAAATGATCTATGTTATCATGGAGCTCATCTCTGGTTGTCTGCAGGTTCTCTCTGACCTTTTGTGTTGACTTGGTTACACGTTTTGGTCGTACATCCTGCTCTGCAGTAAGTGTGGACTCTGCTCCTGGAGCATCTATGGTGTCAGGAACATGATGTGCTTCTCCCACAGAGGGATCCACTGTGCCCTTTGTAGACATGCTTTAGCTAAGATGGTGGACGGTCATAGACTTGCTAGCAGACATGCATATGCACACAGACACTGAAGACTTAGGTCTCTTGTTACTATTCTGCCACCGATGTACGTGGGGCGAGATGTGTCTGAGGGATGTGACACGGATCTCTGTATTAGCAGTTAAGCAGTGGCATATAGCGTCAACTCACTGACCTGCGCTCCTGTTCCTCATGAACTGCACGTGGTAATCCGGATTGATGATGTAGTGATGAATTCAACAGATTTATTTACAGTTCTTGGTGAGGTGAGATGAGGGAAGGTGAAGGATGAGGAAAGGGTAGGAATTGTAGGTATTAGAAGCGCCAGGTAAAGTGGTAACAAGAGAATCCTTTCTCCAGTCCTGCAGCATGTGTAGTCAAGATGGATGTGAAGAAGAAGAAGGAAGTGAGGAGAAGGAGATAGGAGCAGTTACAGACCGAAAGGTGTTGTGGGTAAACACAGGAATAATACATGTTATAACATACAGTATTATAACAACGGCCAGTAGATGGCAGCAAAGTACAATACAATAATCATATAACATTAGGTAATGCCCAAAATGGCTGAAAGTCTTTTCAAACAAAAAGCTGGACAGCACAAACACACACAGCCTTTGTAATCAAAAGCCCATTTAATAACATTGTACTCTCAGACTTTTCATGTTTTTTCAAATTAAATAGATTGTCCAAAATGTATCCCTCTTAATTATTTGTTATCAACCAGACAGTTCTGTGCAGAACTCTGACTCAAACTGCCAGTGTCGCTGTTAGAAATAACTTCATCCTGCTTTGACTGAAATGAGTGATGCGCCATTTATTCCATAATGTCCTCAGCTTCTTTCACACTAATATGCTTGCCAGAGACAAAATAGGCCAAGTGAGCCCTGCATCTAGTAGTACTACTGCCTGAACAGTTGATACCAGTGGTGGTGTTGATGGTGTTTCTGCTGCTGCAACCAGCTACAACGTTCTTAGACGTGATATTTTTATTTTTTGCTCTACCCTACCCATTGCCATTGCACATTTTATTTTAACATACATTTTGTACAACACAATAATTAACTTTTGACAATTTTTTCAACTCAAATTATTCAACTCTTGCCAAAAAGAAAGTAATAAGAATTGCTAGGTAGGTATATGTACAGAAAGCAAAATTTAACAGCAGGCCACAGTATACATGTAACCATGAGTAAGGCGTAGCTGAAACGCATTGGTTTGGGTATACTAGAGTAACTGCATGTACCTACTTTTAAGGATATGAATAAACATTGACATTTTAGATATACCTGGCTGAATCCTTTGCTGGAGATTTTTTTTTCTTTGGATGGATTGCTGCACCTGATCCTGGGTAGCTCTGTGCGAAGGCATATTGGGCTTTTCTGTTACATCTATCCAGTAAGCTGACTCCCTTGCCTCCTTCCCTTTTCCTTCATCCCTCCACAGTTTTACAGTGTAGATGTGGTGGTGTGTATGCTTGTCATATTGAACTATGGCATGCAAAAACAAACATCTACAGTTAAATGTCTACATTTTTTAACGAAACTTTTTCCAAAAATCTTAACTCATTTAAAAAAATTATGTAATAGGAAATGCTAGATAGGTACATATCCAAAAAGTCAGTACCAGCAACAAGGCGCTGTTTTATTGTGTAGCGTATGGATGTAAAACTGGACTAAAAAAAGTTTAAAAAAAAATGTTTGCTATACACACATTTTGTAAAGTAGACAGTTGCAATTAAAAATCTGGATTTTGGAGAATTTTCATTTGTATTTAAAAAAAAAAAAAAACAATTATTTCCCCCTGCACAAAATCTACTGTACAAGAAAACAAAACCACAGTATAGTGAATTTTGTCAAGCAAACTCACTGACACTCATTGAAGATTTTTTTTTCTGTAAAAAAATATTGTGCTGTCTTGCTTCTCCTTTTTAGTGCATTAAAAATGAAGACAAAAATGTATAATAATTCAAATGCAGCAGGTCATGAGCAATCCCATGGAGTCAGACACTTCCTGTGCTAGCACCTCCCCTATCTGTCTCTCTTTCCCTATCAATTGAATCTACTACTCTTGTCTTCTTGACATTATGCTTCCTTTTTTTTAAATAACAAATCTGTGTTTTTGCTTGGAGCAAATTACTTGTATAAAAGTTCACATTTTGAAACAAGCATTACATTGAAATTGTTTGCAGTATAATATAGTTCTATTATACACCATTGCAAATGTATGTAATCACCACATCTTCCTAATTACCATTTGCTGTGTAAGCAACTATACTTGATAATTAAATTAGCTACTGACAGTAGAGGAAAAAACAATCAAAGCAAAATCATTTTAGAAAGGTAATTTCAACAACAGTCATTTCATGGCTTAATTTTGTCTTTTTTTCTATCTAAGCTGGCTGAACCAATTAAAATGATTTCAAGGGCAAAAACTAATACAAGATGCAAATATAAATCCCCATCTTGGCTCAGAACCAATGTATTATCCCCCATTGAAATGTCATTGGAATGAAAGCAGTGACTGAAATACATCCTGTGGAAAAGCTGTACATCACCAGAAGTTCATTCTATTATAGTTTATTACACTTCAATTTCATTTAACTCTTCTAATGTGCTGTAATGCAATCATACACCGGCTTCCTTTATCAGTTAATGGAGCATCATTCAGCAACTGAGAAAGATCTGCTCTCTCCCATACAAAGATGAAGTCCTGGCAGCTTGTGATTTGCTGCGGAGTAGAAAACAAATCAGCTTTATAGAGCAACGTAGCTTCCTACAGTGATTTTCCATTTTGGGGGACAGAAACACCATCTGATATCCTTCATGCATGTCTGTAACATTTGTTTCAAGGAGTTTTAAAGGAAAGGCCTACCAAACCCCATCTGTATGTGGCTGGTAAGATGCTCGGAAGCAAACTGTTCATGTAACGTTCAGATGAGTTTCTCCTATAAGCACAGCATGTATCCTGGGTGTCACAGAAGTTATTTTATAGTTGAAAAAAGATTTCAATAGCAATATTCTAAGTGATGGATGGACAAAAAATGTAAGAACACAGTAGTGTTGAGCGAGCACTAAAATGCTTGGGTGCTCGAAGATCGGGCCAAGCTCACCGTGATACTAGGGTTCTCAACCCGAGCAACAAGCCCAATATTAGTCTATGGGAGACCCGATCATTTTTGCGGCGGCTCCCCCTGCAGTCTGTAGAAAGCCTAAAAAATGCCCAAAACGATAGTGACAGTGACTGCATGGGGATCGCCCCAGGAAGCATTTCTGACCCCCAGGTCACTGCTGTCAACAACGTGGTCAGAGGTATTAAGCCACTTTTACGGGCTCACAATAAAACGTTCAAAAACGAAACTGAAACTGTTTTCCTGTGAAATATGTTAAGACACATCCTTTCCATGGTAAAGACTTCTGTATAAGGTAAAATAAATAACCAAAAACAAAAATACTCCTCCACACCTTGGGCTATGTTCACAAGTAGCATTTTTTATGTGTTATTTGCACTTTTGTATTGCTTTCAACCGTGACAAATGCATTCACCAGGAAATGTCATTTTAACATTTTACAACCTTATCTGGCTATGTGCTGTGTAACACATGCATACAGTGCTGAAAAGACATGGGAACAGCATGGGGAAGACCCCTGGAAGTATCTCTGACACCCAGGTCACTGCCTAAAAGTGTGCCCAACAGAAGTGATCCTTGCCGCATCAGAAGATGCAGACTTGCAACTATCCCCATGCAAGTCCTTGTCCCAGGACAGTGTTCAATTGTACCTCCCCCAATCCTTGCAATGCAAGCGCAAGTATGCAGCCTGCCACCCACCCACCCCCAGGCTGCAATACCATACTGCTTGCTTGCACTTGAAATTGGGCCTTTTAGGCATGTGGAGGTGGAATCTGGCCACCACGTCATGGCTGCGTCGGAGGCCTGGTATCCTTACTCAGTCCCCAGCCGCCCGGCGGACGGGTGTCCACGCTTGGTCCCCAGCCGCCAGGGGGCGGCCGGGTGTCCATACTCGGTCCCCAGCCGCCCCGCAGCCGGGTGCCCACACACGGTCCCCAGCCGCCTGGGAGCGGCCGGGTGTCCATAAACGGTCCCCAGCCACTCCTATTTGAAGGACAGCCTTACCACAAACACGTGGACAAGTGAATGTGGCCAGGGATGGTCCATCTGACTGATGCCTTCACACTGGGTTAATATTGTGGAAGCCGGGACACAGTTGGACACTGGGATGCAACACGTCCTCCAGACATAGTGGATTGCGGGTCCTGGGTCAATCAGGCTTCAACACAAAGTTCAGAAGGTAGACAGCAGCAGTGGTCGGCCTCCTACACAACGAGTAAATTATTCATGATCATGAGGCCATCCATCTCCTTAGCTCTCTATTCCTTGGAATGCAAGTGACGCGCTCCCTGGGCCGTGGGGTACCCGGTGCCGGGCCAGTGAATGCTGGGGGATGTCACAGTGGTGGTGACCTGGTCCGTGACCCAGGGCGGTCAATAAAAGGGGGTTATGGATAGGGGATTTATAGTGTTTTTATAGAGTTTGTGACGCCACCTGTGGAATGCGGCTAAAGGGAGCCGCCACTGCGAAGCAGTCCTCAAAAGCTGATGTTACTGCAGCAGGGATGGTGTGGCTCTCCACAGGAAGAGCTAGCTCCAGGGCAGTGTAGATATTGCAAGTTGTGGTGGGTGTTGTAGTGCAGGGGTTGATGGCGCAGCAAGAAACACAGAGACAAGGAAGTGCAGTCCCAGGGTCTTTGCTGGTGGTGATTAGACAAGCCAGGACTAGGGTACTGGCTAAAAGTGGAAGTCCGGTCAGCCTGGAAGCTAGTAAAGAAGCCTCCTCGCCAGGTGAAGTTGGAGGCCTTCCCTTTCTACTAAACTCTTTGGCCCTGCTACTTGTAGCTGTGCGGTGGCCCTCGTCCCTGAGTGCAACGTTTCTGTGCTCACCCGTGTGGCAGGCAGCTCGGGCCTTGCTGGTGCATTGCTCCCACGTGGCGGTGCTGGACCCTGCGGTGCTGCTGAGCCTCTGGGCTTCTGATGGGGCCAGGAGACCTGCAGTCTCCTGCCCTCCGGTTTCTGCGTCTGGGTCTTCAGTGCCCCACGGCCTCGGACTCCGGTGTCTGGTTCTTCTGTGCTGATGCTTCTGGAGTGAGCTGCCGCGCAGCTAAAGTCCCCAGCTCCTCTCTCTTGGACGTCCTCGCTTCAACTCCTCACACTAAGACTAACTAACCCCACCCCCAGATCCCAGTTGCCAAGGGGAGTGGCTCCCCTTGCTGGTCTGGAGCCGGGAAAGTGTTGCATGCTTAGTAAAACCTGATTAGGGGACCCCTGCTTGCTTCCAGACATGGCATTACCTCTTTTGAGGGAGGCAATGCCACCTGGGGTGCCACACAAGTGCATGTATGTAGTGGCGGCTAGGCCTGAGGTGGTCAGCGTTTTGGCGCATATCCTACCTCCTCCGAGGATTGCTGGATGTTTTCTTGCTACTATCCCAGTTCTATGACTCCCGTTAAAACAAAGCTTCAGGTGATGAATTATGGATGAGGTGGTGGCAAAGGAGAAAGAGCAGGAGGAACAGGGACCATTCACATCAATATCAGGCCAGTCAACCACACATGTCTTGTAGGATATGTTTCTGTACCAAAAGGAGCGGTTCGGCTACACAGTTATAGGGCATACAGTGAGTGCAATGCCTACCAAAAACTTTGAGGCACTCCAATACCCCTTGGAAGTGACATGGAGGTCAGAGGGCCTTAACTAAACCGTTTTTTCCATTTATAGCAACTGGGTCTCCTGTACACTGTTGGCCTAATCAGTGAATGGAAGGTTTTCCAAAAATTATGAGGAACTGCAATGCCCCTTGAAACAGACGTGGATTACAGCGTACTAAAAACCTTCAACCCATTATTGGGGAGTGGGTCTCCCTTAGTGTTCGCCTATGCATTGAAAAGCAAAAGCTGACTAAAATTAGGAGGAAATGCAATGACCGTTGGAAGAGTCGTGGAGGTTAGAGTTAATTAAAAACAAAATTTCAATGCCTCTTGGAAGAGACGTGGAGGTCACAATAGCTTAACAAGATGGTTTTAATGCCCCTTGGAAGAGACGTGGAGGTCACAGTAGCTTAACAAGACAGTTTTAATGCCCCTTGGAAGAGACGTGGAGGTCAGAGTGCTTTAACAAGCCTTTTTTACTGCCTCTTGGAAGAGTGGTGGAGGTCACAGTAGCTTAGCAAGACGGTTTTAATGCCCCTTGGAAGAGTGGTGGAGGTCACAGCAGCTTAACAAGACTGTTTTAATGCCCCTTGGAAGAGACGTGGAGGTCAGAGTGGTTTAACAAGACGGTTTTAATGGCCCTTGGAAGAGACGTGGAGGTCAGAGTGTTTTAACAAGATGGTTTTAATGCCCCTTGGAAGAGACGTGGAGGTCACAGTAGCTTAACAAGATGGTTTTAATGCCCCTTGGAAGAGACGTGGAGGTCAGAGTGGTTTAACAAGACGGTTTTAATGCCCCTTGGAAGAGACGTGGAGGTCAAAGTAGCTTAACAAGACGGTTTTAATGCCCCTTGGAAGAGTGGTGGAGGTCACAGTAGCTTACCAAGATGGTTTTAATGCCCCTTGGAAGAGTGGTGGAGGTCACAGTAGCTTAACAAGACGGTTTTAATGCCCCTTGGAAGAGACGTGGAGGTCAGAGTGGTTTAACAAGATGGTTTTAATGCCCCTTGGAAGAGACGTGGAGGTCAGAGTGGTTTAACAAGACAGTTTTAATGCCCTTTGGAAGAGTGGTGGAGGTCACAGAAGCATAACAAGACAGTTTTAATGCCCCTTGGAAGAGTGGTGGAGATCACAGTAGCTTAACAAGATGCTTTTAATGCCCCTTGGAAGAGTGGTGGAGGTCACAGCAGCTTAACAAGATGGTTTTAATGCCCCTTGGAAGAGACGTTGGGGTCACAGTAGCTTAACAAGACGGTTTTAATGCCCCTTGGAAGAGACGTGGAGGTCAGAGTGGTTTAACAAGACAGTTTTAATGCCCCTTGGAAGAGTGGTGGAAGTCACAGCTGCTTAACAAGACGGTTTCAATGCCCCTTGGAAGAGTGGCGGCGTACTTTGACGAGCAGATCTGGCAACTCGGGGTACGATTTAAGAAACCGCTGAACCACGAGGTTAAGCACATGAGCCAGGCAAGGTACGTGTGTGATCTCGCCTCGCCTCAGGGCCGCCACCAGGTTATGGCCATTGTCACACACGACCATGCCTGGATGTAGGTTCAGCGGTCTCAGCCACAGATCTGCCTGATCTTTCACAGCTGTCCACAACTCACAAGCAGTGTGAGGTTTCTCACCTAAGCTTATGGTGTTTCAGCACAGCCTGTTGCTGCTTGGCTGAGGCAGTACTGCAGTGCTTCCAGCTTGTAACTGATGTGGTGATATCTGAGATGGAGGCTGAACATGAGGAGGAGGAGGAGGATGATGCGCAGGAACTGTACACTGTGGGGGCAACTCTGACTGACATAGGGCCCGCAATCCTCAGTGTGGGGAGGATGTGTTCTGTCCCAAGGTCCGACTGGGTCCCGGCTTCCACTATGTTTACCCAGTATGCCATCAGGGAGATGTACTGTCCCTGGCTACAAGCACTTGTCCATGTGTCCCTTGTCAGGTGGACTCTCCCAGTAACTGCGTTGTTGAGGGCACGGCAGATGTTTTGGGACACGTGCTTGTGTAGTGCGGGGATGGCACACCGGGCAAAATAGTGTCGGCTTGGGACCGAGTACCGAGGGACGGCCACCGCCATAAGGTGGCGGAAGGATTCCGTCTCCACTAGCCTAAAAGGCAGCATTTCCAACGCAAGCAGTCGTGAAATGTGCGAATTTAGGACTGTGGCCTGTGGGGCGTTAGCTGCGAATTTGCGCTTTTGTTCAAAGCTCTGGGATATGGACAATTGAACGCTGCAGTGGGAAGTGGACGTGGATGTTGATGCTGTTTCTTGAGAAACTGCCATAACAAGTGAAGACTGAGAGGAGGGGGCATCTTTGCATGCAGTATGGACAGGGGATTGCCTTGCACGCACAACAGGGGGTTCTATTACATGCACAACAGCGGAAGAAGCAGTGGTGATGACGCGCCCCTGGGCCTGCTGTGTCGCGCAGCGTCTCGCGCACGGGGGCTTACCCGGAACCGGATCAGATGAGGGTTGTAGTCTCCGAGTGGCAGGGACCCGGTCCGTGCCCAGGGAGTCAACTCAGTGTGTGGCAGTCTTGATAGATGTTATTTGAGTGTCGACTACGCCACCCGTTGATTTGCAGCTATGGAGCTGCCGCTGCAGGGCAGACCGCTGAGGCCGGTGTAGAATTGTGCAGCGTGATAGTATAACCCCCAACGGGAGGGGTATGGCCTCAGGGCAGCCGACGTGGAAGATGAGGGTAGCAGGAACCACTCAGAGACGGTGCGGTGTAATTCAGGGTCTTTACTGGTAACAACGATAGACCCTCCCGGAGTACTTGCTAGCGAACGGGGCCTGGTCAGTCCTTGAGCAGATGGGATCTCCCCTGGCCAGGCGGAGTTGTAGGCCTCCCAAACTGACTGTACTCTTCTGGCTACCTTGCTAGAAGCGGATATAAGTAGCCCACGTCCCTGAGTGTACCGTGTGGTGCTCACCCGTATGGCCGGTGACTCGGGGCCTTCTAATGGCTTCCGCTCCACGATGGCGGCGCTGGTCCCACGCGTGTGACCGTGCCTTCGGGTTTCTGGGCCTGAGGACCTGAAATCCCCTGCCGGTCGGCTTCTGCTGCTGGGTAAGAGTTAGTCCCCACAGCCTCGGACGCCGGGTCCGGTAAGAAAGCTTCTCAGTCAGGGCGAGCTCTGCAGCTGCCAGCCCCTGACTCCTTGTAGTAGTATTGCTCCCACTGAGCTTCTGCTGTTTCTTCCTGTGACTGTTTCTTGTCTCTACTCTCCTTGACTGACTAACCCTGCTTCAGCCCCGGGTTTTTATAGGGGAAGGTCTTCCCCTCCCAAGACTGGGCAGGAGGTGTGGCATGCACAGGATCCTTGGCCAAGAGACCTCCCACCTGCTCTCAGACATAACATTGCTTGTTACTGTGGAAACCAGACCCCTGGGGTGCCACAGTGACACCCGCTGACACTGGTTGTGGACCCTGGGGTTCGCCCCACAAAGTCGGGTGCTTTGCTGACATGTGCCTGATCATGCTGGTGGTGGTCAGGCTGGTAGTGTTGTCAACCCTGCTGATGCTGGCATGGCAGGTGGTACAAATGGCCTTTTTGGGGTTATCAGCAGAGTCTTTAAAAAAATTCCAGACTCGGGAAGACCTACCGCTTGTACTGGCAACGTCCCTCGTTTTGGTGTTACCGGGAACTGTTGCCTGCCTTCTGTATGCGGCCACCACACTGCTTCTTCCTGCCTGTTGGGGTACTCTGCCTCCCTCCCCCTGTGTGCTGCTGGCCTCGCTCTGTGTGTCCTCCTGCCACGTTGGGTCAGTTACTAGATCGTCCACTACCTCCTCCTCTTCCACTTGCGCACCACGATCCTCCTCCTCACTTTGTGGCAATTGTGTCTTGTCATCTCTTGTGACAAATTGCCAGCGTCGACTTCCTATGGCCGTGGCTGTTCAAATATTTGGGCATCGCTACTTGGGATCTCCTCTTCCACCACTTCAAGCGGAGCAGGCGAGGGGCACAAATATGGAAATGGAC
Source organism: Phyllobates terribilis (assembly GCF_046119375.1). Taxonomy (NCBI): domain Eukaryota; kingdom Metazoa; phylum Chordata; class Amphibia; order Anura; family Dendrobatidae; genus Phyllobates; species Phyllobates terribilis. The sequence continues at coordinate 213,253,738 of NW_027362762.1, forward strand.
CAGTGAACAGTTCTTCAGAGTGTCCAAGTGTGTGATCAGTTGCTGTCTGACGACACTCGTATTGGTGGGAGGAAGGAGCATCAGGGTGTGGAGGAGTATGCGGTCGAGACTCACGGCTACTAAAACTTGACCGTGTGGAAGACAGACCGGAGGTGGTGGGGCCCAGGTAACTGGAAGCATTATCTGCTATCCAATTAATAACCTGTTCACACTGATCAGTTCACAATACTGGTGTTGTAGTGTGCTTCCCTAGTAATTCGGTCAAGAAGTGGGAGCAAGAAGATGTGGCTGTTGGTTGTGGCACATTTTCACCTTGGCCACGGCCCCGTCCTCTACACGCACCATCACCAGAATGTCCAGTTCCATGTCCCTTGCCACGCGCCTTGCCCATTGTAAATGAAGTAAAATAGCTTACACTCGCACTATCAATGGAAAAAGGGTAATAAAAAGTAGATTAGAACCGTGGAAGAGGAAAACCACAGTTCTATTTGTCTGGCCTACACCAGAATCTTTTAAACAGATATATTTGTGTCTGAACACTGAGCGAGACACTCAATTTTTTTTTTTATGTAAAAAAGGCAAAAAGGTGGATAATACATCGATTTGAACCGTGGAACTGCAAAAAGACAGTTCTAGTTATCTGGCCTACACCAGACTCTTTTAAACAGATATATTGGTGTCTGAACAGTCACAGACACACTCAATTTTTTTTTTTTGGGGGGTGGGGGGGTATGGCAAAAGGTTAATAAGACGCGTATTTGTACAGCCTGAGGAAAAAAAAAATACAGGATTTAGATGAAATAAAAAAGGATTTTTCCTGGCCCTGAGACCGGGGAATAAGTCTAGCAATTTGACCAGCAGGAGCACACAGGACTGTAATGCAGCGTTTGTTGGTATAACGACTGCGTCTCCTATACAGCCTGCCTGATATCTGGGATGGATATTAGTCCTGAGAAGGACTGTTTGTTTGATTTGGCAGGCTTTAGAGACCCTACACTAACTATTTCAGAGTATAAATCTCTCCCTAGCTCAGCAGCACTGACCCTACACTGTCTGATCCGAAGCAACAGTGTCCAAGATGGCGGCACCCGGTTTTAAATACTCGAGGTGACGCTGTGTGGCCAGCCAATCACTGTAATGCCCACAAACAACATGGCTGCGGCATTACAGTGACTGGCAATCCCTGCATGTTCATTGGCTCTGTAAAGAGCGCCAAAAGTGCATGTCGGAGACCCGAGCTCCCCCCCGAGTAACCCGGAAATGCTCGGTGCTCGCCGAACATCCCGACTAGTGAGATGCTCAGGTGAGTACCGAGCAGTGTCGAGCATGCTCGCTCAACACTAGAACACAGATATCAATCTCTGCAATATGATTGATACATACCAGAGCCCCTTATTCATTGACCTGACATCATCATTTTTACAATAGTACATATTGTGTTATCGATATTTTTTAAATAATTAAATCCATAGACTAATAAATATTTTTCTCTAATTTGTTTTTTTTTTCTGATTGTAGTTTTTTTTCACACACACATATATCTTCAATACTTGATTATGAGGGCTGACCCTATGTTATATAACAACATTTAGAGATAAGCTTTACAACACGCACATGAACTTTAGACTGGCTCTGACTCATTGACTTCTACTGGAGAGCTTTATTGGCAGATCTGTGGTATGTGAACTTGGACCATCACCTATTGTGAATGGTTGAACCTGCATTATCTTATATTTTAGGTTATATTATATTATATTTGTTACCTTTCATTATAATTCTACTGGTGGTGATGATAAGATCACAGCTGAAAAGTGATCTCTATAGAACAGAAAGTATGCACCTATAGGCATAGTGGTCAATATGAAAATTGCAGATTTTGTGGTTTTTTTGCATATAGATATTAATATGGAAGTTAATAAAATATGAAAAATTTGTAAATTACATTTGCATTATAAACCTGATATAAATAATATTTTTTTATTTCTGATAACACATTTCCTTTAACCCCTTCACAACCTTGGATGTATAGGTACGTCCAAGGTCATGACCCTGCATTTGAAAATGCAACTTTTTTTTTTATTCTTACAAATTTTGGATTTTTATTTCATCACTTAGGTAAAAAAAAAACATACATGTTTGGTGTCTGCGTACTCGTACCGATCTGAAGAATCATATTGGCAGGTCAGTTTTAGAATTTAGTGAACATGGTAAATAAAAAAACAAAAATAAAACAATTTTGGAATTGCACATTTATTGGAATTTCGCTGCAGTTGGAATTTTTTTCCAGTACACAATATGGTAAAATTATCTCAGTTCAACTCGTCCCACAAAAAACAAGCCCTCATATGGCTATATTGATGGAAAAATAAAAAATGTATGTCTCTGGGAAGAAGGGGAGGAAAAAACGAAACAGCAAAAACTGAAAATTGCAAGGTGGTGCAGGGGTTAAAGGCAATATGTTGGGAGATATTTGCAACCTCATCTGAGAGCAGCATAATGTAGAAAATGAGACCGTGATACCAATAATGTATCGCTTTGTTTACTGGGAGCAGCAGTTCTGACACAGTCTTCTTAGATGTAGCAGAGCTCAAGAAAGCTAACACCGCCCACGCAACAGCTTTTTATGTACATTGTAAGCTGCTAATCAGAGGAGGGGGTGTGGTCTGACCAGTGCTCACATGCACTGTGGTCCTGGCAGTGATAATCTTCTAGTGATAAAACCTTCATTTAAGTAAACAACAGCACACAGCCTAATAAATGACACATTGCTGAATTCACTTCTCAGCTGCTACCTCATGCTGCCCGCAGATTACATAGCAAAAACCTGATGACAGATTCCCTTTAAAGCTGATACATGCTGCCCGATCTACAGGCAGCATGTATTAAACACTGGCTGCATGATTTCAGCCAAGTATGTTTCAAGAGTACCGATCACAAAAAAAATTCCCTTCCTTTTTTTATTTTACTTTAATATATTACAAGTAAAAAACTAACTAAATTCTAAATTTAAGTTATTAAATCTTACATTATGTATGCTGGAAGTCGGTGTCACCGACGGCGTCATTGGAAAAAGGCACCGCAGACGAAACGCGCGTTGGTGTAGTGGCACCGCAGTATTGGACCAAGGGAATCTCCATTGATACTCATATTTATATCCCGCAGGATCAGATCTTATATGTATGTATTTTTGATCGGGACTTGTGGCTGCTTCTAAGCATCAGGATACTAACTGCTTTACCTCCTACTGTGATATTCACCTCTTAGCCACATGCCTATGCCTGGACCAATCTTATCCTATGATTTTTTCAGTCCTGCACATTTAACTTTCTATAATATTTTGCCTTGCCCCCCTAGTGCGGTGCCAACTATTGGTTCTTCACATGTCATCACCCTAGCCATTGTAGTTTTTAATGAATTAATAATGATTGTTTTTACTTTTCTGATATCTTTTTGATTCTTTGGTGCAACTTTTCCATTGGTTCTGCCTTACACCTGTCAGCAGCTTGTCTGTCTATCATTATCACTTGTTTTTGCTCTGATTGTGTCATTTTCACTCCAATCACAGGACAGACCAGTGTGACAATCAGGGCCGGTTTTAGACAAAGTAGAGCCCTGGGTAAAATTTTAAAGTGGGACCCCAAATACTAACATATTGCACCATCACACTTAAACATTTAGGTTGCATTTGCAAGTATTTCAGTGCTTGTTTACCAGCCACTATACATAGGCTGAGGAAGAATGTTGGGAACAGAACGATCACTAGTAGATTAATCTGTCCCCATATACATCATATTATCAGCATCAGGCAATGTGCTGCTGAGAACAATGATTTATGTTCAGGCATACACAGTCCAATCACCCGATGAATGAGCAGCATTTTGCTCATTCGTTGGGTGATGCGAACATGTTTACTCCTGTGGACTCTTGGCTCTGCAGTATTTATAAATGGATGCTACACACACACATAATGCTACATACACACATAATGCTACATACACATGATGCTACATACACACACATAATGCCTATTATTGTATATATTGCAACAACTACTATTTACTACTGTTTAATAGTGCATGGTTTTCTGTATCCAGCAATAACGTTATATTGCCAATAAAGCACTGTTAAAGAAACAAAAAGAACCAGTAAGTTCCTGTTCACTGTGTGTAGCTGGAGCACATTTCACTTTCACTTTGCAAGCTAACAGACAAGATACTAAGATTCTATGCTATAAGAAATACCAGTTATAAGCTGTGTTATCTTAGTTTCTAAATAAATATATATTCACTGTTGAACGGCTGAACAGTATAGAGATTAATCCGCTACCAACAAATGATAGATAGATAGATAGATAGATAGATAGATAGATAGATAGATAGATAGATAGATAGATAGATATGAGAGATGGATAGATACAGGTGCATCTCACAAAATTAGAATATCATCAAAAAGTTAATTTATTTCAGTTCTTCAATACAAAAAGTGAAACTTAGGTATTATATAGAGTCAGTACAAACAGAGTGATCTATTTCAAGCGTTTATTTCTGTTAATGTTGATGATCATGGATTACAGCCAAAGACAACACAAAAGTCATTATCTCAGTAAATTAGAATACTTTATAACAACAGCTTGAACAATGTTTTTAAAATCCGAAATGTTGGCCTACTGAAATATATGTCCTGTAAATGCACTCAATACTTGGTCGGGGCTCCTTTTGCATCAATTACTGCATCAATGCGGCGTGGCATGGAGGCGATCAGCCTGTGGCACTGCTGATGTGTTATGGAAGCCCAGGTTGCTTTGATAGATAAGTATGAGAGATGGCTAGGTAATAGATAGATATGATATAGATAGATGATAGAAATGAGAGATACACACCCTATAGAAGACTTACCAGTCTGTCTTCTCTTCTTCAGTTCTTCTAGGATCTATGGGTGACATCACGGTCACATGCCAGGTCACATGACTGTGATGTCACCACAAGTCCTCAAGCAGGATGCAGTGAATGCAGTAAACGCTGGGGACCTCTAGGGGAGTGGGGGCCCTGAGCAATTGCCCATTTCACCTGACGCGCCCCCTGGGCCAGTGCTGTAGTGCGGCGCACGTGTGCGCGGGGGAATACCCGGAGCCGGATCCGATGGGGGTAGTAGTCTCCGAGTGGCGGGGACCCGGTCCGTGCCCAGGGTGGTCAAACTAAGTGTGTGGCAGTCTTTGTAGATGTTGTTTAAGTGTCGACTACGCCACCCGTTGATTTGCGGTCGCAAGGCCGCCGCTGCAGAACAGTCCGCTGAGGCCGGTGGTATGTGTGCAGCAATGGTGGTATAACCCCCAACGGGAGAGGTATGGCCTCAGGGCAGCTGGTGCGGGTGAAGGGAGTGATAGAAAGGGCGTCCCGGTACCTTTAGTGCTGGTAGTGCGATGGAACACAGAGACTGATTGCAGTTTTCAAGGCTTTACTCACAGATGTTATCAGTGTCAGTCCTGCAGGTGATGACGACCCGAGCCGTGCTGCGTCCACCAGGTACGGGGCTCGACCAACCCCCAGGCAGTTCCAGAGTGTGACCTTGAACTCCTTTCTCCGTTCCTTTCTCTGGCCGTCCCCACTAGGGACCCACCCATGTCCAGCTTCCTCGGGCCTTCTGGTGGCGAAACCTATCTCCGGTTTCCCTGACCCTATGTGGCGTGCCTTCGTGGTGAGTGTAGTGAGTGGTCGCGCCAAGACGTGGCCACGACCTCCGGTTCCTGGCTGAGGATAAGTGGCCTCCACCAGTTCGGGATCCGGTACCCTGATCTGCCAACCCTTCACCCGCTGACTCCTAGCGTGTTCGGGTTCCCTCTTCCTTCATGTCTCTGGGCCTTTCTCCAGGTTCCATTCCTTCCTTGTTCCTTGTTCCTTTCCTCTTGTCTTTCTCTCTCTTGCTCCCTTCAGGAGCAGCACCCAGACAGGGCTGCTGCTCCCTGTCACTCCTCTTCTCACTCTTCTTCTGTCTGACTGAACTGAACTCCTAAGATGGTGCCCACCTTTTATACTCCCTCTGACACCCGAGCCCAGGTGACTAGCCACCAATGGGCTCCTTCCTATGCACCACTGGGATATTCCTCCCCCCCTCCCACTCCAGCCAGGGACAGACGCTGTCGTACCTGCACATCTATCTGGTGGGAGTACCGTTGATCTGTCCCCCGGAAATGGGATGTATGTGGTGCATGCAGATTTGGGACATAAAGAAAAGGACCTCAAGTTTTATGTAATAGACCATGTTCCTCCACTTAAAAAGAGGAGATAATAGGGAGAAAATACTTAAAAAGAAAGTGCTAGAGTGGATTTATAGACTTGAGTCTTTGAAACCCAGTGGTCTAAATGCGGATTTTAAATTACATACATTGATATGATAGATCTCCTATATATAGGTTTTTCTCTCACTGTGGTGTAGAATATTTTTGTTTTTATTTTTATTTATTTTTTTATTTCATGATTATAATAATTTTTTGCATGTCTTCACAAATAACTTTCACATAGAAGAAATATGTTGAATCATGACTCACTCCACCATGTAAAAGATTTGATTATAACTGTATAATACTGTGCCATGTTCTCTATTCTACATTAGAATGTATTTTTTGATTGCATGCAACACCTTGGTCAGAAGCTCTCCTTCTCCACTAGATATAAAATTGTCAGCCCTTCTTCAAGGGATTTAAATTTTATTATAGAGAATAAGTGGATTAAATTAAATATGTACTTGACGATCATCTAATTAAAATTAGTGTAACTGAGAAAGTATGCGAATAGTGCAATAAGAGATACATCATGGGTGTAATTTTGCGCAATTTATGTGGTAAAGTATGGAAGTATGGACTGCATGAGATTTTGGGAGGTATGCCCTTTAGTATGATGGCGCCTGATTATTCCTAAAAGCTTTTGCACACGCGTGGGTGAATGTGATTAAATCGTCCTCAATAAAATGGCGTTCGGCCGGCGCGCATGCACAGATGAGAATATTGTTGTGACTCTATTGCTCTATGCTTTACATGCTTGGAGCATGCATATTGTCACTTCCGGGACGCTGAAAATAGCATGGATGCCTTTGTATTATTGTGAATAGTGGGGTGAGGCATAAAATGAATTATATACACATGTGACGATTATGATCAATTAAAATACACTGCTCAAAAAAATAAAGGGAACACTTAAACAACTGAATATAACTCCAAGTATATCAAACTTCTGTGAAATCAAACTGTCCACTTAAGAAACAACACTGATTGACAATCAATTTCACATGCTGTTGTGCAAATGGAATAGACAATAGATGGAAATTATTGGCAATTATCAAGACACACTCAATAAAGGAGTGGTTCTGCAGGTGTGGACCACAGACCACATCTCAGTACCAATGCTTTCTGGCTGATGTTTTGGTCACTTCTGAATGTTGGTTTTGCTTTCACACTCGTGGTAGCATGAGACGGACTCTACAACCCACAGAAGTTGCTCTGGAAGTGCAGCTCATCCAGGATGGCACATCAATGCGAACTGTGGCAAGAAGGTTTGCTGTGCCTGTCAGCGTAGTGTTCAGAGGCTGGAGGTGCTACCAGGTGACAAGCCAGTACACCAGGAGACGTGGAGGGGGCCATAGGAGGGCAACAACCCAGCAGCAGGACCGCTACACCCGCCTTTGTGCAAGGAGGAACAGGAGGAGCACTGCCAGAGCCCTGCAAAATGACCTCCAGCAGGCCACAAATGTGCATGTGTCTGCACAAACGGTTAGAAACCGACACCATTAGGGTGGTATGAGGGCCCGACGTCCACAGATGGGGGATGTGCTCACAGCCCAACACCGTGCAGGATGCTTGGCATTTGCCACAGAACACCAGGATTGGCAAAGTCGCCACTGGCGCCCTGTGCTCTTCACAGATGAAAGCAGGTTCACACTGATCAGATGTGACAGACATGACAGAGTTTGGAGACGCCGTGGAAAGCGATCTGCTGCCTGCAACATCCTTAAGCATGACTGGTTTGGTAGTGGGTCAGTAATGGAGTGGCTGGCATTTCTTTGGAGGGCCGCACAGCCTTCCATGTGCTCGCAAGAGGTAGCCTGACTGCCATTAGGTACCGAGATGACATCATCAGACCCCTTGTGAGACCTTATGCTGGTGCGGTTAGCCCTGGGTTCCTCCTAATGCAGGACAATGCCAGACCTCATGTGGCTGGAGTGTGTCAGCAGTTCCTGCAAGATGAAGGCATTGAAGCTATGGACTGGCCCGCCTGTTCCCCAGACCTGAATCCGATTGAGCACATCTGGGACATCATGTCTCGCTCCATCCACCAACGTCACGTTGCACCACAGACTGTCCACGAGTTGGCGGATGTTTTAGTCCAGGTCTGGGAGGAGATCCATCCGAAACCTCATCAGGAGCATGACCAGACATTGTAGGGAGGTCATACAGGCAGGTGGAGGCCACACACAATACTGAGCCTCATTTTGACTTGTTTTAAGGGCATTACATCAAAGTTGGATCAGCCTGTAGTGTGTTTTTCCACTTTAATTTTGGGGGTGACTCCAAATCCAGGCCTCCATTGGTTAATAAATTTGATTTCCATTGATGATTTTTGTGTGATTTTGTTGTCAGCACATTCAACTTTGTACAGAACAAAGTATTCAATGAGAATATTTCATTCATTCAGATCTAGGATGTGTTATTTGAGTGTTCCCTTTATTTTTTTGAGCAGTGTATATTGTACTTGTATACACTTTTTGTAATATTATATGTACAGTGGGGAAAAAAGTATTTGATACACTGCCGATTTTGCAAGTTTTCACACCTACAAAGAATGGAAAGGTCTGTAACTTTTGTCATAGGCACACTTCAACTGTGAGAGACAGAATCTTAAAAAAATCCAGAAAATCACATTGGATGATTTTTTCATAATTAATTTTAATTTTATTGCATGAAATAAGTATTTGATATAATAGAAAATCAGAACCTAATATTTAGTACACTTTTTGTAATATTGTATGTACAGTGGGGAAAAAAGTACCGTATTTTTCGGACTATAAGACGCACCGGACCATAAGACGCACCTAGGTTTTAGAGGAGGAAAATAGAAAAAAAAATGTAAGCAAAAAATGTGGTCATAATGCCTTGTTGAGGGGGAGGGGGTCTGCTGCTGACACTGTTATAGGGATAATGTCCCCCAATTCTGTTAATATCCCCCTTCTTGGTATATATGTCCCCTCCTTCCTGTAATACGTCGCCCTCATCCCCATCCTGATATTCATGGCACCCCAATCCACCATCCTGGTATGCATGGCACCCCAATCCCCCATCCTGGTATGCATGGCCCCCCTCATCCCTCTTCCTGGTATGTATGGCACCCTTCATCCTGGTATGTATGGCCCCCCTCACACCCATCCTGGTATGTATGGCACCCTTCATCTCTGTATGTATAGCCCCCCTCATGCCTCATCCCTGTATGTATGGCCGCCCTCATCCTTGTATGCATGGCCCCCCTGATCCTTGTATGCATGGCCCCCCTCATCCCGATATGTGTGCCCCCCTCATCCCTTTCCTAGTATGTATGGCACCCTTCATCCCTGTATGTATGCCCCCCCTCATCATGGTATGCTTGGCACCCCCTGTTCCCCGTCACGCTGCACAGAAAAAAATTAAGCAAATATACTCACCTCCTCTCTCCTCCATCGCTGTGTCCAGCTCTGCTGCCGACAGGGTTCTCACTGTGTGAGCCACGCATGGCCCTTACACTGCAAGATGCTGTGCCGGAACAGTCACTGCTCCCCACGCCGGGACTGCATGCGTGGAGAGCAGTGACCATTCATTCTCCCTAATAGTGCGAACACTGTATATGGAGGCTATGTGAGGAGCTCACACTGTATATAGAAGGCTATGTGGGGCTCAAACTGTATTTAAGGAGGCTATGTGAGGCTCACACTGTATACATGGAGGCTATGTGGGGCTCACACTGTATATATGGAGCCATTATCGGGGCTCACTTTGTATATAGGAGTATGTGGGGGCTCATGCTGTATATAGGAGGCTATGTGGGGGCTCGTACATAGCAGGCTATGTAGGAGGCTACAGTCCAGCTCATCCTTATTGGCACACATGAAGTTTAAGTACATAATGTGTAATATGTTACGGGTCCGGGTGGTGGAACCTCTGTGCCGAGGTGCAAGGAGGTACCCAGAGGGGCGTGACTAAGTATCCACCCGAACCGACCCTGGTCGTACGGCAGCAACGACACCGTGACCAGGGAGGATCCAGGCTGAGGGACCAGGTGCTACTCTGGGGACGACCTTGTAAGAGAGCAGGTGGCTCCCACGGGTCAGATGGCTGGGACTGACCGGTATGGCGGATGGACATGGCAAGTAGGCGGAAGTCTCTGGTAGCTGACAGGTGGTCACAGTTCGAGAAAGCAGGGCAAGTAGCAGTCTTTAGGTTTACCAGGAAGGTGGTCACAGCAAGTGACGGCAGGGTCTCCAGGCAGGCTGGCAGGAAACAGGCTGGTGCTCCCAGGTGAGCGGGCAGACAGACGAGGCGGGTAACTGACAGGTAACTGGTGGGTGCTCCCAGGTGAGCGGGCTGACGGACACAGCAGGTAACAGGCAGGTAACTGGTGGACACTCCCAGGTGAGCAGGCAGACAGACGAGACAGGTAACAGGCAGGTAACTGGTGGACGCTCCCAGGTGAGCGGTCTGACAGACGAGGCAGGTAACAGGTGAGCGCACCAGGTGAGCAGGCTGGCAGGCTCGGCAGGTAATGGGCAGATAACAGGCTGGCGTGCAGGATGAGAAGTCAGGCTAGCAGCGGGACCTGAGGGCTGAAGCACAGATCAGACACAGTGCAAACAACTTTGCTCGGGCACCTCCATTTTGGAGGAGGTGCCCTAAATATGTGAGGTCCTCCGGCAATTGGCCGGGGACTCCTTAGGACGGCGTGCGCGGTCCCTTTAAGAGAGGGGGAGCATGCGCGCGCGCTCCCTAAGCACACTGCCGGGAAAGGAGCGCGTGCCGGAAGCAGCGGGGAGAGAAGCGCTGGAGGACGCCACGCCAGAAGCAGGGAGGTGAGAGGGACGGCGTCTATGCCTAGCAAGGGGCAGAGACGCCGATGCTACAGTACCCCCCCTTTAGGCCCCCTCTTTTTTAGGTCAGAAAGAAATTTTTCAAGGAGAAGCGGGGCGTTGATGTTCTCCCTGGGTTCCCAAGTTCTCTCCTCAGGACCAAACCCCTTCCAATCTACCAGAAAAAAGGTCTTTCCTCTTACCCTCTTGGTGGCCAGAATACTCTCTACCTCAAAGACGTCTTCAGCGGAAACCGGAGCAGGGGGAGTACCTGGATTGTTGGAAAAAGAGTTAAAGACAACGGGTTTGAGGAGAGATACGTGGAAGGAGTTGGGAATCCGTAAGGTGGCCGGGAGTTTTAATTTGTAGGCCACTGGATTAATTTGCCTGAGGATTTCGAAAGGGCCGATGAAGTGAGGACCTAACTTGTAGGAGGGTATCTTGAGCCGTACATGTTTGGAGGAGAGCCAAACCTTGTCTCCCGGACGGAATTGAGGCGGATCCAGACGTCTCTTATCAGCATATCTCTTCATCCGCTCGGAGGACTGAAGAAGTGCTTACCTAGTACTCTCCCAAATGGTAGAAAACTCGCTGACAAGAGACTACGCGGCAGGGTTGTCCACAGAGGCGGAGACGGGAAACGGAATCCGGGGGTGCTGGCCATAGACAATAAAGAACGGGGACTTGGAAGAGGATTCGCTCTCGTGGTTATTATAAGAGAATTCGGCCCAAGGAAGGAGGTCCACCCAATCAGAATGGTGGGCATTAACAAAGTGCCGGAGATAGCTGGTAAGGATCTGATTGATCCGCTCCACTTGACCATTGGACTGAGGGTGGTAAGCGGAGAAGTCCAGGGTGACGTCCAGCAGTTTACATGTGGCTCTCCAGAAGCGTGAGGTGAACTGAACCCCTCGATCCGATACGATGTGGAGGGGTAGGCCATGGAGACGGAAGATATGGCGGATAAAGTCCTTAGCCAGCTCAGTGGCAGATGGAAGACCAGGCAGGGGAACGAAGTGGGCCATTTTAGAAAAGCGGTCCGCGACCACCCAAATGACAGTACACCAGGCAGAAACAGGAAGATCGGTAATGAAGTCCATAGCGATGTGTTGCCACGGGGCAACAGGTATGGGAAGCGGCAGGAGATGACCAGCTGGTAAGTGTCTGGGAACTTTGTTGCGGCCACAAGATGAACAGGCAGAGACGAAGTCTACCACATCCTTACGCAGGGTAGACCACCAGTAATGCCGGGAAATGAGTAGGAAGGTCTTCTTTTGGCCGGCATGGCCAGCTAGTTTAGAAGAATGAGCCCAGCGAAGAACCTTCTCACGGTCAGGAGGCGCCACGAACATCTTGCTGGGTGGAAGACGAGTCAAATCCAAGGGGGCCACATTCATCACCTTGGAGGGGTCGATAATGTGCATAGGCTCCTCCTCTTGGTCGGAGGACAGGAAGGATCGGGACAAGGCATCAGCTTTGACATTCTTGTCCGCCGGGCGGAAATGAAGGATGAAATCGAAGCGGGCAAAAAACAAAGACCACCGGGCCTGCCGTGGATTAAGTCTCTGGGCATTTTGGAGATATGCCAGGTTTTTGTGATCCGTGTAGATGATCACCGGGTATAGAGCCCCTTCAAGCAGGTAACGCCACTCCTCCAGCGCCAATTTAACGGCTAACAGTTCTTGGTCTCCTATGGAGTAATTGCACTCAGAGGAGGAGAAGATTTTGGAGAAAAAGCCGCAGGTTACCATTCTCCCGGATGAAGACTTTTGGGTGAGCACCGCTCCGGCTCCAGAGGAGGAAGCATCAACCTCCAGGTAGAACTGTTTGTTGCAGTCCGGACGGTGCAGCACAGGGGCAGAGGAGAAGGCTTGCTTCAGGGAAAGAAAGGCCTCCTCAGCTTCGGGTGGCCATACCTTGGGATTTGCTCCCTTACGGGTGAGCGCAGATATGGGAGCAGTCCGAGACGAGAGTAAGGAATGAAGAGACGATAGTAATTAGCGAAGCCCAGGAATCGCTGTATCGCCTTCAAGCCCTCTGGACGGGGCCACTTTAGGACAGCAGAGAGCTTCTCGGGATCCATTCGCAAGCCTGTCTGGGAGATAACATAGACCAGGAATGGAAGAGAGGTCTGCTCAAAAAGGCACTTCTCGTATTTAGCATAGAGGTGGTTCTGCCTGAGCCTAAGCAGGACCTGACGAACATCCCTCCGGTGTGTGGGAAGATCCGGAAAGAAGACCAAGATGTCGTCCAGGTATACCACCACGCAGGAGTAAAGAAGGTCACGGAAGATGTCCTTGACTAGTTCTTGGAAGACGGCGGGAGAATTGCAGAGACCGAAGGGCATCACACGGTACTCATAGTGTCCGTCCCGGGTATTAAATGCCGTTTTCCACTCATCTCCTTGACGGATACGGACCAGGTTATACGCTCCACGTAGATCCAGCTTGGAATAGATCCTGGCGCCTTTAAGACAATCAAATAACTCAGAGATGAGTGGAAGGGGGTATTTATTTTTAACCGTGATCTGATTGAGTCCTCTATAGTCAACACAGGGGCGTAGCGAGCCATCCTTTTTTTTGACAAAGAAGAATCCGGCTCCAGCCGGGAAAGTAGACTTCCGGATGAATCCCCTGGCCAGATTCTCCTCTATGTACTCAGACATGGCCCTGGTTTCAGCCGCAGACAATGGATAAATATGCCCACGGGGTGGAGTGGCGCCAGGTACCAGGTCGATCGGGCAATCATATGGCCTATGAGGTGGCAATGTCTCTGCTTCCTTTTTACTGAAGACGTCAGCATAGGGCCAGTAAGGAGCCGGAAGACTGGGTAAATTAGCTGGGGTAGGTGGAGGATGAACCGGACGAACTGGAACCAGGCAGGTCTTATGGCAGACCGGCCCCCACCGGAGTACTTCACCGGAATGCCAGTTCAACACGGGTTCATGTGTCTGGAGCCAAGGTAGACCTAGCAATAGGGAGTGGGAGAGTCCGGGCAACACATGGAAGGAGATTACCTCAGAGTGCAGCATTCCCACCTGCAGGGTTATGGGTTCCGTGACGAGCAGGATGGTCACCGGAAGGAGTCTTCCATCCACAGAGGCGACTGACAAAGGTTCAGCCAGAGACTTGGTGGGAATATGGTATTTCTCAACCAGGGACTGGGAGATGAGGTTTCCAGCGGATCCAGAATCCAGGTGGGCGAGTTCAAAGTGACGGTTCTCTCCCCAGGAGATAGATACAGACAAAGTCAGGGTTGGAGAGGACTTATTTTTGTCTAGGGCGACCTCTCCGAGCGGTCCTAGACACTGGAGTTTCCCGGCCTCTCCGGGCAGGAACGGATCAGGTGCTCCTTACTGCCACAATAGAAACCGCTCCCCTCGGCTCGGCGTGACTCTTGGCGAGATTTGACCATCTTGGTCTGGTCGATCTGCATGGGCTCGGGTGAGTGACAGAAGAGGAGACAGGTCTCTGGAAAGTAGGAGCTGGGCGGGGAAACCTTCTCTCACGGGTGGTCTCTTTGGTGCGTTCTTGAAACCGGATGTCAATCCGGGTAGCCAGCGACACCAGGTCATCCAGGGTGGTAGGAATGTCCCGACCGGCGAGCTCATCTTTAATCCGACCGGAAAGACCCTCCCAGAAGACGGACACCAGGGCCTCATTATCCCAGGCAAGCTCAGAAGCGAGGGTGCGGAACGGTATGGCATATTGGCCCACGGTGAGACTCCCTTGGCGGAGACGTAGCAGAGAGGAGGCAGATGAAGTCTTTCGTCCCGGTTCATCGAAGACTCTCTGGAAAGCAGTGAGGAAAGACGACAGGTCGGACACCAGGGGGTCCCCTCTCTCCCACAGGGGGTTAAGCCATGCCAGTGCCTCCCCAGTGAGATGGGATATGATGAATGCCACTTTGGCCCGGTCGGAGATAAATTGGTGAGCCAAGAGTTCAAAGTGCAGGGTGCACTGGTTTATGAAGCCCCGAGCTTGAGCGGGGTTGCCTCCGAAACGAGGAGGTGCAGAAAGCCGGGGTCCGGAGCAGGATGCCATGGTATTGGTGGGCAGCGGCGCTGCCGGGGTGCGAGTCGTGATACTAGCAGTGGTTGCTGGTGGAGCAGTCAGTGTGTCCAGACGGGAGTTGACATTTCGCAGGTGGTTCAGGATGGACTCCTGCTGGGATCTCTGACGGGAGACTTCATGGTATAGGTCAGAGAGCGAGGGAGCTTGGGTGCCACCGGGTTCCATGGCCCGAGCAAACTGTTACTGGTCCGGGTGGTGAAACCTCTTTGCCGAGGTGCAAGGAGGGACCCAGAGGGGCGTGACTAAGTATCCACCCGAACCGACCCTGGTCGTACGGCAGCAACGACACCGTGACCAGGGAGGATCCGGGCTGAGGGACCAGGTGCTACTCTGGGGACGACCTTGTAAGAGAGCAGGTGGCTCCCACGGGTCAGATGGCTGGGACTGACCGGTATGGCGGATGGACATGGCAAGTAGGCGGAAGTCTCTGGTAGCTGACAGGTGGTCACAGTTCGAGAAAGCAGGGCAAGTAGCAGTCTTTAGGTTTACCAGGAAGGTGGTCACAGCAAGTGACGGCAGGGTCTCCAGGCAGGCTGGCAGGAAACAGGCAGGTGCTCCCAGGTGAGCGGGCAGACAGACGAGGCGGGTAACTGACAGGTAACTGGTGGGCGCTCCCAGGTGAGCGGGCTGACGGACACAGCAGGTAGCAGGCAGGTAACTGGTGGACGCTCCCAGGTGAGCAGGCAGACAGACGAGACAGGTAACAGGCAGGTAACTGGTGGATGCTCCCAGGTGAGCGGTCTGACAGACGAGATATGTAACAGGTGAGCGCACCAGGTGAGCAGGCTGGCAGGCTCGGCAGGTAACGGGCAGATAACAGGCTGGCAGGCAGGACGAGAAGTCAGGCTAGCAGCGGGACCTGAGGGCTGAAGCACAGATCAGACACAGTGCAAACAACTTTGCTTGGGCACCTCCATTTTGGAGCAGGTGCCCTAAATATGTGAGGTCCTCCGGAAATTGGCCGGGGACTCCTTAGGACGGCGTGCGCGGTCCCTTTAAGAGAGGGGGAGCACGCGCGCGCCCTAAGCACACTGCCGGTGAAGGAGCGCGTGCCGGAAGCAGCGGGGAGAGAAGCGCTGGAGGACGCCGCGCCAGAAGCGGGGAGGTGAGAGGGACGGCGTCTCTGCCTAACAAGAGGCAGAGACGCCGATGCTACATAATATCTCCTGAAAAAAATGAATCAAGTGAAACAGTTTTTTTGATAGAGCACTAATGTTAAATACAAAAGAGCAAATAATAAACAATAATTTAAAACCAAAAAACAGTGAGAAGGAAAATAAAAAAAACCTAAAGCTTGCTATGACACTGATATTGGCACCATTTACATTAATTTAGTATGGAAACACATTTTGACTGTGGTAAATCACAAAAGAGATTTTCCTGTGGTTAATTGTCGGTGCCCATGTGACATGAATTAGCCAATGAACGGTGACTTGAGTGTTTTAAAAAGCCACATGGTAGGCCTTTTCCTTTGTCACAATGGTGAAGACAAAGGAGCTGTCTGAGGACATCAGAACTGCTATTATCAACAAACACAAGACTTCCAAAGGGTATAAGGCCATCTCCAAAGACCTTAGTATCCCAGTTTCAACAGTGCGCAATGTTATTAAGAAGTTTGCCAAGCATGGAACCGTCAAAAACCTCCCTGGACGTGGGGGAATGAGGAAAATTGACAAGAGTTGTCTTCAAAGATTGGTGCGAATGGTGGAAAAAACACCATGTCAAACATCCAAAGACCTGACGGCCAAACTGGAACAGTCTGGTGTCATGGTTTCAACAAGTACCATACGCCGCTGTTAGAACCCTCCTGTTTGTTTTTTCCATCTTGTGTTTTGCGGTCACGTGACCATCTGCCTTTATATTCCAGCTCCGCCCTTCTGGCTGTGCTGGACTTCAGTGTTTGACTGTCTCTCTAGCCAGGTGCTTCGGTGCATTTCTCTGTCAGTTCGCTTGGTCCATCTGGGACCTCTAGTACTTTTTGTCAGTTTGTCTTTTTGTGTTCCGCAACAACTTCTCTGTTTAGGAGGTGTCCCATTTTTGTTCTAGTCCTTAGTTCTTTTAGGGACCCCTCCCTTAATGCTATAGGCCTTCGTTCAGACTAGCCAAAGACTAAGGTGGGTCTGTTCGCTAGGAACAGGCAGCCCGCTACATCGTAGGGATTCAGCTTAGTCTTACTGTAGGGACAGCTTTCCCCTATCTTTCCTTAGTACATGTTGCAGATCATAACACTAAGTCCAGCCCAAAAAAAAACTAAAAGGAAAGAAATTCGGGGATCGGTATGGTTTCCGTCCAGGATTTGGCTCAACGCCTGCAGGGATTGTCTCTGGAAGTGGCCGAGCTTCAGCAACACGTGAGTAGCTGTTCTGGAGCGCATTTTGTGGAACCCATGGTAGGACTGCCTGATGTTTTTTATGGTAAACAGCAAGATTTTTTTTCCTTTAAAAATGCTTGTTTGTTATATTTCATTCCTCCGGGAATGAATCACAGTGCATTGGATTTATTATGTCACTTTTGCGCAATGAACCACAGGGGTGCGCCTTTTCTCTCCAACCTAATGATCCGTGTTTAAAGTCTGTTGAAGAATTTTTTTCTGCTATGGAGCTATTATATGACGATCCTGATCGAATCTCATCTGCTGAAGCAGAACTCAGGCGTTTGAATCAGGGGTCAGGTGATGTTGAAAATTATTGCACACACTTCAGGAGATGGGCCTCAGAAGTTAAATGGAATGATCCTGCGTGGAGGTGTTTATTTCTTGCTGGTCTGAGTGAAAGGGTTATAAATCTGCTAATTGCATTCCCTGCACCTGAGACTCTGCAGGATGCCATGCAGTTAGCTGTTCATGTGGATAGGAGACTGAGGTGCAGGCTTAATGAGGTAAAGACTCCTGTAATGTCAGTTCCTAGTCCCCAGAAAATCTGCTCAGACGGCGGATAACCGATGGAGGTTTGGGCGATGTCACTCCGCTCTCAGGAAAGAAACCGTAGGTTCGCCGAGGGATTGTGTCTTTATTGTGGTAAAGCTGACCATTTGATTAAGTATTGTGAGCGTCGTTTAAGTAAAGAAAAAAAAAAGGTCAGTTATGCCCGTATAGCTTGTTTACGCTCTGCAGGAGTATTTCTTTCAGGGAGTACTACTTTGCAGGGAGATTTGATTGAATTTCAGGTATTTGTGGATTGTGGTTCAACACTTAATGTGATTGATAAAGGGTTTTTGGAAAAACTTAAATTGAAATCCAAACCTTTGTCATCACCTATTTCTGTGATTGCTATTGATAACACTCCCTTGAAATGTATTACTCACAAGGTTTCTGCATTTCCCCTCACTATCAATGGAGTTCACCAAGAAATTTTGGACTTAGCTGTTTTAGATAATTTACCCTCTCCGGTTGTTCTAGCATTGCCTTGGTTAAAACTGCACAATCCTTTACTGGACTGGTCTACTAATGTGATTAATAGTGTTGAGCCACCCCCGTAGTGTTCGAGTTCGGTTCGGTTCGTCGAACACCCGTGTGTTCGCCGAACTGTTCGTCGAACTGTTCGTCGAACACCTTCGAACACCGTTAAAACCAATGGCAGGCAAACAAAAACACATAGAAACACATAGAAAACACCTTCAAAGGTGTCCAAAAGCTGACAAACTGCTCAGAAGACACAACTAACACATGGAAAAGTGACAAGTACATATAGTCATGCGAAAAGAAAAGAGGTGGAGGAGTAAAAGGAGGGGGAGACACAGATATAGGCATGTCATGCCCTTCTAAAATCCAAAAAGTGAGAAGCCGAGACGGCCAGTCCGCTCCTGCCCGTGCCACCTCCGTGTCGCCGGGTTTGTGCCAGAGCCGCGGTGAACCCTGACAGCCAGCCCCCCTCTCCCAATACTGGTGCCTGTCCGCTGGTGGGTCGAGAGAGCCCCCCTGTGGTGGAGGCAGCTCTAAGCTTTTTAATTTAAATTGTCCCTCTAATTTGAATGAATACACTTTAAATCCATTTACAAGGATCTATTGGAGGGCAAGTCTCATGCCAGCAGCCGCATAATTCCAGCTCCAGTAGCATCCACTAAAGCTGCTGCAGTTAAAAAGCTTTTATAAGGATCGAGCTCGGCTGTCCACCGCAAGGCATCCTAGTGCCAGTCCCAGCCCCTATGCCTTGGGGTGCCTCCTGATGCTCTTCACTAAGTATCCCGTGGTCCCGAAGCATTTCCTTTGAAAAAATTAAGTGTCCAAACTACAGGTGGTGTAGCTTGCTTAACAGCCGGGATAATCCGCTGACTAGCAGACACTGCTACTAGGCACAAAGTATTTCCTGGGCTAGATGCAGTTAAAAATTTGTAAGTAGATACTCTCGTTGGATGCTGAGAAAGCATTCCATAGAGTCTCCTGGCACGCCATATATGATTCTCTTAAAAAGCTTGGGGTAGGGGTCTAGGGGACCCTTTTATAGCCAAAATCACGGCCCTGTATCACAATACGTCACCTAGGCTGAAGATAAATGGAACTGTAGCACCGAGGGCTCGGTTGCTACAGACGTATTGCACCTCACCCAGAGGTGTGATATCTCACTCTCAGATAAGGATGGAGTGTGGATCAGGACCCGACACCTGCATGCATTACACCACATTGCCGTGGGGCAGGGCGACCAATATGCCCCTGAGATGGGCACGACAGTCCCTGTCCCTGGCTGGAGTGGGGGGAGGGAACACTGAGGAAGGGGAACCCTGCAGTGCAGGAGCAGGGAGGAAGCAGTTCCTGGGTGCATTGAGAAGGGAGTATAAAAGGTGGGCACCATCTTAGTTCAGTGCAGAGAAGTCTGAGCAGAAGTGGCAGGGAGCAGGGGCTCTGCATGAGCTCTGCTCCGGAGGCGGGCCTAGTAACAGAGGCCCAGGCCTGCAAGAGGGAGAAGGAAGGAAGAGGAGCGGAGAAGGCTCCAGGAACAAGGAATGAAGGGATCCCAGGGGTGCGGACGGGCGAGTCGCCACCGCACGCCCGAATCCACCTGCGTGGAGGGGTCAGGCCAAAGGGGGAGACCGGTCCCCAAACTAGTGGAGGCAGGAAACGACCCTCAGCTAGAAACCGGAGGCTCTGACATTTTATGTGGCGCAGCCCCTTGCTCCACCCGCTAGGAAGGCACCACATAGGGTCAGGGAAACTGGCGCCAAGTTTACCAAGAGGAGGCCCGAGGCAGCCGGACAGAAGTGTTGGTAAGAAAGGCCAGACAAAGGACACACAAAGGGGGTCCTGTGAAGCGCTCCAAACTTATCTGGGAGTTGTCTGAGCCCCTCACCTGGTGAGCACAGTACGACGTGGGCAGCCGTTACCTGCAGACGTGGTCTGGATAATAAGAACTGTGAGTAAAGGCCCTGAACTGCATCACTGACTACGTGTCGTTACTGCTGCTGCCCTGCACCATCACCCCCATCCTCCGCATACACTGCCCTGAGGCTATACTCCTCCCGTGGGGAGTTATGCTACGCTCTGCTGCACCCACAACACCAGCCTTAGCGGTCTGCCCTGTAGCGGCGGTTCACTCTGACCGCAATCCACGGGTGGCGTAGTCGGACATTTAAACATCAAAACCACATAAATAGT
The DNA here is from genome assembly GCF_046119375.1 of Phyllobates terribilis. Classification (NCBI taxonomy): domain Eukaryota; kingdom Metazoa; phylum Chordata; class Amphibia; order Anura; family Dendrobatidae; genus Phyllobates; species Phyllobates terribilis. The sequence continues at coordinate 213,274,477 of NW_027362762.1, forward strand.
TCCGCCACTGGTTTGACCGCCCTGAGCCACGGAACCGGATCGCCGCCACGAAGACTACAACCACTAGCATCCACCAAAAAGGGTCCGGCTCCGGGTGTCCCAAGGCCCAGGGGGTGCGTCAGAACATTTTCATCACCTTTCACAATCACCAATGGGACAAGGCAGGGATGTCCTCTGTCCCCTCTCTTATACATCCTAGTGACGGAGCACCTGCTCTCATCAATTCGCCATAACCCCAATATTAGGTGGATTGAGGTGGGAGGCACCGAGTACAAGTGCTCTCTATTTGCTGATGATGTCCTAGTATATATCACTCAATCACATATATCCATCCCTGCTGTTATGGCTGAAATAGATCACTTTGTTACATGGTAAAATTTTAAAATCAATGCAGCGAAGTCTGAGGCCCTCGATGTCTCCCTCCCTAAATCCATATAGGATTCCATCCAGTCCAACTTTCCCTTTGCCTGGCCCTCACAGGGTATCAAATACTTAGGAATTCCTATTCATAGAGACCTCTCCCATCTATGTTATCTTAATTTTGGGCCCTTTATTGAACAATTCCATACAGACCACGGTTGGCAAGTTAGAACTGTAAGATTCACTACGTGAACCACTGGTGTTTTGTGGAAAAGCACATGCACACCGCGTTCCAAATTATTATGCAAAAAGTGTTTAGGAGTGATAAGGGAAGAATTTGTTTGTTTGTCAGTTAAACTCATTGATGGTGATGTGTGTCAGGGCTCTTTATATCACTGTAAGCAATTGCAGACACCTGTGCTAATTAGTTTGGCAGGTGTGTCCAATGAAAGGCAAGACTACTTAAGAAGGCTCTCTCACATTATTAAGCAGCCTACATTTTCTGCCAAAATGGGAAAGAAAAAGGATGTGTCGGCTGCTGAGAAGCAACAAATTGTGGAGTGTTTAGGTCAAGGCATGACTACAATCAACATTGTGCGATGATCAGGATGAAGTGTCTTGGCAATCAAGAAGTATGTAGCTGATTCACAGTACACACGTGTGCGTGCTGATAAGGGCAAATTGAGGACTCTTTCCTACAGGCAATTACGTCAGGTTGAAAGAGCAGCGGCAAAAAAGCCTTGTCATAGCAGCAGACAAGTTTTTGAAGCTGCTTGTGCCTCCAACGTCCCCCGAACAACAAGATGCAGGGTCCTTCAGAGGTTTGCAGCTGTGCATATGCCATCCTGTCGACCTCCTCTATCCACTTCACACAAGCAGAAACGGCTCCAGTGGGCCAAACATTACATGAAGACTGATTTCAAAACTGTTTTGTTCACGGATGAGTGCCGTGCAGCGCTCGATGGTCCAGATGAATGGAGTGGAGGATGGCTGGTTGATGGACACCCCACGCAAACACGGCTACAGCGCCAACAAGGAGGAGGTGGAGTAATGTTTTGGGCTGGAATCATGGGGAGAGAGATTGTCGGCCCCTTTAGGATCCCTGAAGGCGCTAAAGATGAACTCCATAATGTATGTGGATTTTCTCAAACAGCACTTCCTGCCATGGTTCAAGAAGAAGAACCGTGTATTTCACAGCAAGATCATTTTTCTGCATGATAATGCACCATCTCATGCTGCACATAAAACATCTGCATCTCTGGCTGATATGGGCATAAAAGGGGACAAACTTATGGTGTGACCCCCATGCTCCCCTGACCTCTACCCCATTCAGAACCTTTGGAGCATCATTAAAAGGAGTGTCTATGATGGCGGGAGGCAGTTCACATCTAAGCAACAGCTCTGGGAGGGTATTCTGTCCTCATGCAAAACAATTGAAGCAGAAACCATCCAAAACCTGACAAATTCAATGGACGAGAGAGTTCAGAAGCTCCTTTCGAACAAGGGGTCCTATGTGAAAATGTAACATCACCTAGAATAAAGTTTTGAGTTGAAAACTGTTTGATTTCAGTTTCTAACAACCTGCTAATGCTTATAATTTCAAAAATGACCATTTTTTTGGTCTTTATTAAAATGAAAAGGTTGATCGAAAAGTTTGGGGGATCTAAGAGTGTGGCAACCCAGTAGTCATGATTACTTCGAATTCTGACAATATGAGGGTCATGCTGCAGGTAGTGCAGCAAGAAGGCACTTATGTGTCTTGCGCATCTCGGAGCCCCAAAATTATTTTCCGGGCTAGATGCAGCTAAAAATTATTTTTAATTTTAAATCTGGTGAAGCTTATTATAGATGGCCTAATAGGATCAGTGCTGCACACTGCTACAAAGCCCAAATTATTTTCCAGTCAAGATACAGATAAACATGATTAGTAATTTGAAAGCTTAAAACGGTTGGTAGGGTGATTTTAACCAATCATCAAGCTTTTACTCTCCCCAGGATGACACAGGGGTAGAAAAGTCGTTTCGGATCCATGATTTGTTCATCTTTATGAACGTGAGTCTGTCTACATTATCAGTGGAGAGCCGCGTGCGCTTATCTGTCAGCACACCACCAGCAGCGCTGAACACACGTTCAGACAGAACGCTGGCTGCGGGGCATGACAAGATCTCCAAGGCGTAAGTGGCTAGCTCCGGCCATTTATCCAGATTGGAAGCCCAAAAAGAGCAAGGGTCCAGTGACACAGTCGTGGCTTCAATGTTTACTTGGAGATACTCCTGTACCATCGTCTCTAGGCGTTGACTATGTGTCAGACTTCTTGTCTCCTGTGGCCTTGCAAAGGATGGGCTAAAAAAGTGGTGAAATGATTCCGCAAAATTGATGTTACCAGCAGATACTGTGGTTCTGTTACGGTTTGAGTGCTGAACACTTGACGGTCCCACGGTTGGCAAGTTGGAACTGTGAGATTCACTACGTGCACCACTGGTATTTTGTGGAAAAGCACATGTAAGATTCTGCAACAGTCTCTGCTGATACTCCTGCATGCGTGCATCCCTTTCTATGGCAGGAATAATTTCTGCAAATTTACTTTTGTACCGGGGATCTAACAGTGTGGCAACCCAGTAGTCAGAATTATTTCTAATTCTCACAATTCGAGGGTCATGTTGCAGGTAGTGCAGCAAGAAGGCACTCATGTGTGTTGCGCATCCAGGAGCACCAAGTCCCTGTTGTGTTGGTGGCGAGGTAGCAATCATGCTTTCTTCCTCTGTCCTCTCCCCCCAACCTTGCACAACAGAAATGTGATCAAGGTCTCCCTCATCTGATGAGTCTTCCATCAGTTCGTCCTCCACTTCTTCCTGGGCTCCTGCACCTTCCTCACTAGTTTGGCTGCTACCATGCGCCCTGGTAAAATCATCTCCCCCACCCTCACATGCCTGCCGCCTTGGTGCTGCCGACCGTCTGGACCTTGCAGATGTTAGCCCTTCCGCATACAACTCCTCCTCCTCTACTTCCTCCACCTCCTCTTGTGCCACCACCTGACTCCGAATTCTGTTTAACATGTGCTCCAGCATGTAAATCACCGGAATAGTCATGCTGATAATGGCATCGTCAGCACTAAACATCTTCGTCGCCATTTCAAAACTGTGCAGAAGGGTGCATAGGTCCCTGATCTGAGACCACTCCTCCAGCGTGATTTGCCCCACCTCTGAATCTCGTTGGCCCAGGCTATACGTCAGAACGTATTGCACCAGGGCTTGTCGGTGCTGCAACATGTGCAGAGTTGAATTCCACCGGGTAGGCACATCGCATTTTAGCCGGTGAAGTGGCAGGCCCAACGACTTCTGTAGAGATGTAAGTCGCTGAGCTGCGGGATGCGAACGGCGGAAGTGAGCACACAGCGACCGTGCCCTCTGCAGAAGGCCATCTAGTCTGGGATAGTGGGCTAAAAATTGCTGGACAACCAGGTTCAACACGTGAGCCATACAAGGCACGTGTGTGACATTGCCCCGGCGAAGGGCCGCACCCAGGTTTGCAGCATTGTCGCACACGGCCTTCCCTGGTTTCAGGTCCAGTGGAGACAACCATTCATGAAATTGGTTCTCCAGAGCTGACCACAACTCCTCAGCTGTGTGACTCACATTTCCCAGACATTTCAATGTAAAAACCGCCTGATGACGTTGAGCCCTACTGCCAGCATAGTAAGGAGGTGTGCAGGATCCCTTCTGCGCAGTTAGAAAGCTTGTGGCATGACCAGACAGGCTTTGGGTGCAGGTGGAAGACCGAGAGGAGGTTGAGGAGGCAGAAGCAGTGGAGGAAAAATGACATAAAGAGGATTGACGCACAACTCGTGGGGACGGCAAGACTTGGACAGCAGCCCCTTGTCCTGCTGTCACCATAGTTACCCAGTGCCCAGTCAGCGACATGTAACGCCCCTGTCCATGCCTACTCGTCCAAGTGTCTGTGGTGAAATGCACCCTGTCACACACAGAGTTTCTCAAAGAAGCGGTGATGTTGTGTGCGACATGCTGGTGGAGCGCAGGCACACCTTTCTTTGAGAAGTAGTGCCGACTGGGCATCTGGTACTGGGGCACTGCGACGGACATAAGGTCTCGAAAATCCTCTGTGTCCACCAGGCGGAAAGGCAGCATTTCTGTAGCCAAGAGCTTGCAGATGGTGAAATTCAACCTCTTAGCTTTCTCATGGCTAGGAGGAAATGGTCTTTTACTTGTCCACATCTGAGGGACCGAGGGCTGGCTATTGTGCTTAGACGGGGTTGATAAGGGTGTCCCCGGCAAACTGCCGGTCTGTGAGGAAGATGCAGGCGGACATGTTAGGTTGCCTTGATCCAAAGGTGGTGCTATCGATGTCGGACAGCGCTCAAGACCAGCTGGTGTTACCACCTCCAAAGAAAATGATGACCTGCCAATCACGCTGGCTGTTGCGGGTAAAGAGGTGGCAGGTCTGCGCCCCAAAACAGGTGTGACTGCTGTCCCCCCAGTCACAGAGGATGAAGAGGCCGCGGATGCACAAGATATGGCAGACGGTGGTTGGCCCGGCCGGCTAGACCGCATTGTAGCACACTGAGCTTCCCACTGCAACTTATGCTTCATGTCCATGTGCCGGTTCATGCATGAAGTACTCAAACTATGTATTTTTTGGCCTCTACTTAGCTTTTGCTGACAAATGTTACAGATAACACGAGTTGGGTCATCTTTATCGATCTGAAAAAATGCCCAGGCTATGCAAGGCTTAGCACCCATGCGACCTGAAGAGCCACCACGACTTGTGGTGAGAGGCAGAGTTGTGTTTGAGGATGCAGTTGTTGACGTGCTTCCAGTACTACGTCTCTGTCCAGGAAGGCGCAACCTGACCTCGTCGTCACTAGCATCTTCCTCCACCTCCTCTGCTGACCTCATCTCTTGGCTGACTGTGGGTTGACAGTAAGTGGGATCTCCGACCTCATCATCATCACCCTGTGCGTTATCACACCCGTCGTCCTCAGAGCCAACCTGTTCCTGCCCTGACAAAAAACTAAAGTTGTCGCTCCAATCAGGTATTTGATTCTTATCATCGTCTTCCTCATTGTCTCCACCAACAGGAGTTACAGTTTGGGAATGAGGGTCTACATTATGGTCAGAACCTTCTGCGTCTGGTCCTGGATCCGACTCATAAAGATTCTGGGCATCAGTGCAGATCATTTCCTCGTCTGGATTCACAGAAGCGCTGGAGTCGACCTCTGATTCCCAGGCTATAGTATGAGTAAACAGCTCTGCAGACTCAACCATCTGTTCTACCTCATACTCAGACGGGCAGCTGGAGATTTGGGAGCTGTGAGGAAGCAAGTGCGATTTGGGTGACACCTTTGAGGACTGGAGTATTTGTGATGTTGAAGTTGATGTGGAGGAGAGCCCACTTAAAGGAGCACTTGATATCCGTTGAAGCACCTGCTGTTTTTGTGCCTCATCTGGAATTTGTAGCGATTGGCGTGGCCGTAAGAAAGGGATCTTATCACATTGTCCGCTAAAAGAAGTAGACATTTTAGTTTGGCTGGAAGATGGTCTTTCTTCTGCACCTACCCCACGGACACAACCTTTTTTCCCCTTCCCAACACGCCTATTCCCCTTTCCACCAGCAGCAGGCCTTTTTCCACTCATTTTGGTGGTTAACTAATTCACAACTCTGGAGTTGTTTGCACAAAAAAACAATGGATGGTAACCGAGCAGAGCTGAGTGGCCAAACTGTGGTATTAGGCCAAAACTATTGGCTGGGTTAGATGCAGAAAAAAATTATTTTTAATTTGCAACCTGATGGAGGTCAGTATAGATGGACTAATAGACCAAGTCCCACACACCGCTAGAAGCCCAAATATTTTTTCAGAGCTAGATGCAGAAAATTTTTTTATTCAATTTGCAACCTGATGGAGGTCAGTATAGATGGACTAATAGACCAAGTCCCACACACTGCTAGAAGCCCAAATATTTTTTCAGAGCTAGATGCAGAAAAAAATTATTTTTAATTTGCAACCTGATGGAGGTCAGTATAGATGGACTAATAGACCAAGTCCCACACACCGCTAGAAGCCCAAATATTTTTTCAGAGCTAGATGCAGAAAAAAATTATTTTTAATTTGCAACCTGATGGAGGTCAGTATAGATGGACTAATAGACCAAGTCCCACACACCGCTAGAAGCCCAAATATTTTTTCAGAGCTAGATGCAGAAAAAAATTATATTCAATTTGCAACCTGCTGGAGGTCAGTATAGAAGGACTAATAGAACAAGTCCCACACACTGCTAGAAGCCCAAATATTTTTTCAGAGCTAAATGAAGAAAAAAATTATTTTTAATTTGCAACCTGATGGAGGTCAGTATAGATGGACTAATAGACCAAGTCCCACACACTGCTAGAAGCCCAAATATTTTTTCAGAGCTAGATGCAGAAAAAAATTATTTTTAATTTGCAACCTGATGGAGGTCAGTATAGATGGACTAATAGACCAAGTCCCACACACTGCTAGAAGCCCAAATATTTTTTCAGAGCTAGATGCAGAAAAAAATTATTTTTAATTTGCAACCTGATGGAGGTCAGTATAGATGGACTAATAGACCAAGTCCCACACACCGCTAGAAGCCCAAATATTTTTTCAGAGCTAGATGCAGAAAAAAATTATATTCAATTTGCAACCTGCTGGAGGTCAGTATAGAAGGACTAATAGAACAAGTCCCACACACTGCTAGAAGCCCAAATATTTTTTCAGAGCTAAATGAAGAAAAAAATTATTTTTAATTTGCAACCTGATGGAGGTCAGTATAGATGGACTAATAGACCAAGTCCCACACACTGCTAGAAGCCCAAATATTTTTTCAGAGCTAGATGCAGAAAAAAATTATATTCAGTTTGCAACCTGATGGAGGTCAGTATAGATGGACTAATAGAATGATGCTATGCCCAAAAGATTTTACTTCACTAGGTGCAGTAAAAAAATTGGTATTCTATACACAGGTGGTATATCTTGCAACACAGATAGGCTACTCCACTGACTAACACACTCTGCAATAGGCCAAAAAGGATTAGCTTTGCTAGATTCAGCCAAATGCTGTGAAAAAAACTTGCACAGCACTGGCACAGACCTGCCTGGCAAAAACTGATAGGAACTGATGTAACCTAGTCCTGAAAAGGACTCCAATTACAATTAGTCTTTACTCCCACAATCTATCTATTTAAGAGCACAGACCTGCCTGATAAAAGTCGTAGGAAATGCTGTAACCTAGTCCTTAAAAGGACTGCAATCACAACTATTCCCTACTCCCAAGCTATCTGTATATTTGTGCGAAAATTGGCTTGAAATTAACAAGGTATAGCGCACACAGCAACAGCGGTGCCGTCTAACACGCAGCTGCAGCAGTGAGAAAATGGTGGCGACGGGGAAAATGGCTTGGTCTTATAGGGCAAGGACATGTGACATACACTGCCAATCACACATGCCCTTGCTTGTGTGAAAAAAAGCACTTCGCTCCGTGTGTGCGCTGCTGATAGGCTGACAGATTGCACCTCCCCACTGCAAATGCGGGAAAGAGAAAAAAAAATGGAGATCTTCATTGTTCCTGCAGAGATCCATCCCCTGCCCCTCCCCCCGCCCCGCTGTACACTCAAACTGCGTATTAACATTAATTTTCATCATTACTGAGAAAAAATCCAGTTATGATTTTGGTGCACGAACAGTTATCGAACATAACCTCGAACAGCCGAATTTTTCTCAAATTGTTCGTGTTCGCCGACTGGCTCGAACACCGCCCAAAACAGCTCGAATTTGAGATTGGCGAACAGTTCGAGTAGAACAACGCTCATCTCTAGTGATTAAGTCTTGGAGTCCAAAGTGCTATGATAAATGTTGTAATGGTCGCATTGGGCTGTGGAAAAAGGGGAATTACCTGTACCTATTCAAGATTTTTGGAGGGTTTTTTCGGAGGAGGAGTCGCAAGTTTTACCTCCTCATAGGGATTATGATTGCGCCATTGAGTTTGTTCCGGGAGCTACTCTTCCCAAGAGTCGCTTGTTTAAGCTGACTATCCCTGAAAGAAAGGCCTTGGAGGAATACATACAGACTAGCCTGGCTGCTGGTCACATTAGACCTTCTAAGTCGCCTGTGGCAGTTGGATTTTCTTTGCTAAAAAAAAGGACGAGGGTTTACATCCATGTCTGGATTTTCGCGAAATTAATAAGATTACCGTATGCAATTCCTACCCATTGCCGTTAATTCCTGACTTGTTTAACCAGTTGGTGGGGGCCAAGTGGTTCTCTAAAATTGATCTCCGGGGGGCATACAATTTGTCACGAGTGAAGGAGGGTGATGAATGGAAAACTGCTTTTAACACTCCGGTATGTCATTTTGAGAATTTGGTGATGCCTTTTGGTCTTAGCAATGCACCTGCAATTTTTCAGAACCTTATTAATGACATCCTGAGACCTTTGATTGGTAAGAATGTGGTTGTGTATTTGGATGACATTTTGATTTACTCACCAGATCTTGAGCCCCATTGGCAGAGTGTACGTGAAGTTTTGCAGTTATTGAGTGATAATTCACTGTTTGCTAAGCTGGAGAAATGTGAGTTCGCTGTGCAGAAAATTAGTTTTTTGGGCTACATTGTCTCCAGCGAGGGCTTTGAGATGGACCCTGTGAAGGTTCATGCTGTGGAGGAATGGCCTAGGCCTATTGGTTTGAAATCTATACAGAGATTTTTGGGTTTTGCCAATTATTACAGGAAATTCATTAAGAATTTTTCTGTAATTGTTAAACCTCTAACCGATCTCACCAGGAAAGGTGCGAATACGGCCCAGTGGACTACTGAGGCCATTGAAGCGTTTCAGTATCTCAGAGAGAGGTTCAGTTCTGCCCCTATCCTTATGCAGCCTGATGAGACAACTTTTCTTGGTCAAGGTCGATGCTTCATCAGTGGGGGTCGGAGCAGTCTTGTCTCAGGAGAACAAGGGTGTAGTAGATCCTTGTGCATTCTTTTCGAATTATGATGTTGGAAATCGGGAGTTGCTGGCTATTAAACTTGCATTTGAACATTGGCGTCATTTTTTGGAAGGCGCTAGATTTCCTATTCAGGTTTTCACAGATCATAAGAATTTGAACTATCTGGATGCTGCCAAGCGCTTGAATGCCCGTCAAGCTAGGTGGGCACTTTTTTTTTCTCGGTTTAATTTTTCTGTTACCTATATCCCTGGTACTAAGAATGTTAAAGCTGATGCTTTATCTCACAGCTTCTCTCCTACGGTCAGTGCCGAGGAGGAGGAGAGCATTTTATAAAAAGGAGTTGGGGTGGCGACATTGGACTCCGTTTTGGAGAATGGGATTCTGAAAGCTCAAGATGATGCTCCATCTAACACTCCCCATGGGAGGTTGTTCGTGCCTAGAGCCTTTAGGAGAGATTTGTTTGTGGAGTGTCATGAGTTTTCGTTGGCAGGTCATCCATTAATTTCGGAGACTAAGACTTATCAGTCGCAGTTTTTGGTGGCCTGGATGGCAGAGGAAAGTCATCAAGTGGGTGAGTCAGTGTACTGTGTGTGCTAGGTCAAAGGCTTCACATACTCCTGCTGCTGGGTTGCTTTGCCCTCTGGAGGTTCCTAGTGCACCTTGGACGCATCTCACAATGGATTTTATTACTGATCTTCCTGTGTCCGAGGGTTTTACTGTCATCTGGGTGGTCGTGGACCGTTTTAGTAAGATATGTCATTTGGTTCCATTCATTAAGTTGCCCTGCGCCAAGACACTCGCTAAGGTGTTTGTTAAGGAGATTGTCAAGCTCCATGGCGTTCCCACGGATATTGTTTCTGATAGAGGACCTAAGTTTGTGGCTCGCTTTTGGTGTGCTTTTAATGACAGGTTGGAAGTCCATTTGTCATTTTCGTCTGGTTATCATCCTGAGTCTTATGGACAGACTGAAAGAAAGAACCAGGATGTTGAACAGTTTTTGCGTTGTTTTGTGGCGGACAATCAAGAGGTGTGGTCTGAGTTTCTGCCTCTCGCAGAATTTGCTCTTAACAATCATACATCCTCCTCAGCTGGGTGTTCTCCTTTTTTTTTGCTGTTCTGGGAGACATCCGTCTTTTGGTTCGTTCTCCAAATTGGGGTCGGCGGTGCCGGAGGAGAATTTTTCCGGTGATTTGGAGAGAGTTTGGACTAATGTACGTTGCAACCTTCAAGAGGCTAACAAGAAGTCCAAGAAGTATTTTGACAGGAAATGTAAAGAGGTTTTGTTTTCTGTGGGTGACATGGTTTGGTTGTCCTCGAAGAACCTGCGGTTGAGGAGTCCCTCTAAAAAACTGGGTCATAAGTTTGTGGGTCCATTTAAAGTGCTTCAGGTTGTTAACCCGTCTGCTGTTAGGTTGGATGTCCCTACTTCCTGGAATATTAATCCTGTGTTTCATGTTTCCTTGCTGAAAAAGGCTGATGTATCTGATAGGGACACCACTGTCACAGTTCCTCCTGTGGTGGAAGACGGCGAATATGAAATTTCTCGTATCTTGAATTCTAGATGGCATAGAGGGAGATTACAGTATCTTTCTTGTCTCCTGGAAGGGTTTCGGTCCCGAAGACAACTCCTGGGTAAGGACGGATGATGTCTCTGCTCTTAGGCTTGTTAAAGCTTTCCACAGGAGGTTTCCGGATAGGCCTGGGCCTGGAAGATCCGGAGGATCCTCATAAAAGAGGGGGTACTGTTAGAACCCTCCTGTTTGTTTTTCCATCTTGTGTTTTGCGGTCACGTGACCATCTGCCTTTTTTTTCCAGCTATGCCCTTCTGGCTGTGCTGGACTTCAGTGTTTGACTGTCTCTCTAGCCAGGTGCTTCGGTGCCTTTCTCTGTCAGTTCTCTTGGTCCTTCTGGGACCTCTAGTATTTTTTGTCAGTTTGTCTTTTTGTGTTCTGCAACAACTTCTCTGTTTAGGAGGTGTCCCATTTTTGGTCCAGTCCTTAGTTCTTTTAGGGACCCCTCCCTTAATGCCATAGGTCTTCGTTCAGACTAGCCGAGGACTAAGGTGGGTCTGTTCGCTAGGAACAGGCAGCCCGCTACATCGTAGGGATTCAGCTTAGTCTTACTGTAGGGACAGCTTTCTCCTATCTTTCCTTAGTACATGTTGCAGATCATAACAGCCGCACACTAAACCAAGCAGAGCTTTATGGGTGAAGGCCAAGAAAGAAACTATTGCTGAAGAAAATACATAAAAAAGAACAACAGATCTTTGCCAGAGTACCTTGAAAAACCACAATCCTTCTGGGAAAATGTTTTGTGGACAGATGAACCAAAAATAGAGATTTTTGGCCAATGCAAAGCAACAGTTTGTTTACAGACAGCACAATGAAGCTTATAAGGAAAAGAACACTTTACCAATGGTTAAGCATGGTGGAAGATCCATAATGCTGTGGGGTTGCTTTGCTGCGTCTGGTATCGAAGGCCTTGACCGTATTACTGGAATAATGAAATCAGAGAATTATCAAGAGATTTTAGAACGGAATGTCTTATTCAGTGTAAGAAAACTTAGTTTGAGTCGAAGATCATGGGTCCTCCAGCAAGACAATGACCCAAAGCACACATCCAAAAGTACACAGGAATGGATGAAAAAGAAAAAATGGTCTGTTTTAAAATGGCTAGCAATGAGTCCCGACCTCAATCCCATTGAAAATCTTTGGGGCTGAAATCTGCCATTGGGAAAAAGAACCCTGCAAACATTCAAGAGTTTGAAGAAACTGCAAAGGTAGAGTGGGAGAAAATTCTGGCTGAGAAGTGCAAGAAGCTTATAGATGGCTACAAGAAATGTTTGAAGGCTGTCAGCAAAGCCAAAGAGTATGCAACCAAATAATAATTAGGGGTGCTTTTATTGCTGCACATGCTGTGTATTCTGTTTTTTCTTTGAAATTGCAATGTGGAAGTTGAAAAACAATGTTTTATTGTTGTATTACTTTGGGCCACTAATTAAAAAATCCTGAGGATATAACTTTGGTACATTTTCATTTATTTCTGAAGATATTGTTCAGTCTATGAAAAAATGAAGGGGTGCCAATAATGGTGAGCAGAACTGTATGTGAGGACTCATACTGTAAATAGGAGGCTATGAGGGGGTTCATACTGTTCATACTGTTTATAGGAGGCAATGTAGGGGCTCATACTGAATGTAGCTGGCTATGAGAGGGTTCATACTGAATGTAGGAGGCAATGTGGGGTCTCATACTCTATATAGGAGGCTATATGGAGGCTCATACTTTATGTTGGAGGCTAGGTGGGGGCTCGTATTGTATATTGGAGGCTATGTGGGGGCTCATACTGAATGTAGGAGGCTATGTGGGGTTCATACTGCATGTAGGAGGCTATGTGGGGGCTCATACTTTATGTTGGAGGCTAGGTGGGGGCTCATACTGTATATTGGAGGCTATTGTGGGGCTTATACTATGTGAAGGAGGCTGTGTGGGGGCTCATACTGTATATCTGAGGCTATGTGGGGGCTCATAATATATGTGTCGTGCCTCATGTATTGCTTCTACCCTGACAAGGGCAGTACCCAAATGTAGTACAGCCTCAATAGTACCCAAAAAAAGAATGCAGCCCTACATACACGTTTCTTCTGTGTAGAGGATTCATCAGGGGAGTATATGAACTGTAGGTGTATAGGGGGTAAAGGAGCATAGGTAGAGTTCCTGCAGTGGCAAGAAGCTTAATATACATTGGGTCTGACAGGTAATGCCAGGACCCCCAGTAGAAATGTGGTCAGAGACCATAATTGCGTTTCTGGCTCACTTGGGCGCTCTTAGTCATAGGATTCTATGACTAAGGACGCCAAGTGCGCAAGAAAGGCTTCAGTTTCAGTTTTAGAATTTTTAATTTTCAGCTAATAAAATTTAGCTCTTTGACTACCTGGACGGATGTGCCAGAAACAATCCCCTCTCTCTTCCATAATAGATAATACCTTATCAAATATCATGCTTTTGCCTAATACATTTATAATCCGAAAAAGATTTCACTGACCGTAGATAATTACCATTGCTAATAATAAAATCAATTTTTTCACATTTTTTATGATTTTTTTCAACAATATGTTGGCTATGCAGATTTTCCACACTAAGCAATAAAAAGATCTTATTATGAATTAATAGTGTTGGTCCCTGCATTTTGGAGTAACACCAGATAGTATTTCAGACATTCAGTTGGTTTACAATAAAAATACTAAAAGTATTCACAGACATAAGAGGAGAATTAATTTTCCCCAAATAATCCCACATCATTGCTGGATGGTTACAGAGATTCCTTTTCAAGTGATTTTTGTGGAAAGCTATTTTAGATGAGAATGTTATTTCTATTTGATGCCAATACAGCATAACTTCTCAGGCTGGAGCCTTTCATTCAATGGATAGTCTATGATAGAACACATTGTAGAAAATATTTAACCCCTTACGAACATCCGCCATACATGCATAGCGCAAGTTGGTAACGGGTATATAGAGTGGGCTCATGCGGTAAGCTGGATCCATACTCAGCAAATAATGGCTGTAACACACAGCCAGAACCAAACTCTGACAGTGGCATTCACAACGCCGGCATGGGCGCTTGTCATTCTATGCAGCCATCAGTGCCCCCAGAAGCGATTGCGGGGTGCTAATGGGTTGCTATGAATGCTGGGGGTCTGCTGAAGACCTCTATGCCTGGCATCACTGAGCTCTGTTGAAACCAAGTCAGCGGCTGGGCTTCAAAGGAGACAGTGATTTTTACTATATGCAGCAATACTCTTGTATTGCTATGTATAGTACAGGCAATCAAACAATCACAGGTTCAAGTCCCCTAAGGACTAAAAGATACAATAGAAAGTAAAAAAACAAACAAAAAACAAACATTCACATCATCCACCTTTTTACCCATCAAAAATAAAGATAATTAAAAAATCCACATATATGGCATTGCCGTGTATATAAAAGTGTGATCTATCAAAATATAAAAATAATGAATCCAATTGGTAAACAATACTAAACATCGTAAACAAAAAGAATGTCAAAACTCCAAACTTGCATTTTTCAGTCGCCACAATACCATAAAAATGCTGTAAAAAGTGATCAAAATGTCATATACAGTACAGACCAAAAGTTTGGACACACCTTCTCATTTAAAGATTTTTCTGTATTTTCATGACTATGAAAATTGTACATTCACACTGAAGGCATCAAAACTATGAATTAACACATGTGGAATTATATACTTAACAAAAAAGTGTGAAACAACTGAAAATATGTCTTATATTCTAGGTTCTTCAAAGTAGCCACCTTTTGCTTTGATGACTGCTTTGCACACTTTTGGCATTCTCTTGATGAGCTTCAAGAGGTAGTCACCGGAAATGGTCTTCCAACAATCTTGAAGGAGTTCCCAGAGATGCTTATCACTTGTTGGCCCTTTTGCCTTCTCTCTGCGGTCCAGCTCACCCCAAACCATCTCGATTGGGTTAAGGTCTGGTCACTGTGGAGGCCAGGTTATCTGGCATAGCACCCCATCACTCTCCCTCTTGGCAAGTAGCCCTTACACAGCCTGGAGGTGTGTTTGGGATCATTGTCCTGTTTAAAAATAAATGATGGTCCAACTAAACGCAAACCAGATGGAATAGCATGCCGCTGCAAGATGCTGTGGTAGCCATGCTGGT
This sequence comes from Phyllobates terribilis, assembly GCF_046119375.1. Taxonomy (NCBI): domain Eukaryota; kingdom Metazoa; phylum Chordata; class Amphibia; order Anura; family Dendrobatidae; genus Phyllobates; species Phyllobates terribilis. The sequence goes on from NW_027362762.1 coordinate 213,289,515, forward strand.
TCAGTATGCCTTCAATTTTGAATAAATCCCCAACAGTGTCACCAGCAAAGCACCCCCACATCATCACACCTCCTCCTCCATGCTTCACGGAGGGAACCAGGCATGTAGAGTCCATCCGTTCATCTTTTTTGCGTCGCACAAAGACACGGTGGTTGGAACCAAAGATCTCAAATTTGGACTCATCAGACCAAAGCACAGATTTCCACTGGTCTAATGTCCATTCCTTGTGTTCTTTAGCCCAAACAAGTCTCTTCTGCTTGTTGCCTGTCCTTAGCAGTGGTTTCCTAGCAGCTATTTTACCATGAAGGCCTGCTGCACAAAGTCTCCATGTTGAGGGAGGGCAGCAATGACCCTTCACGGTTGACCAAGTGAGTGTCAAATTATTATGTTACAAAGTTGATTGCAATCAGGGAACCAGACGGAGACAGAGCTCTGTATGGGAGGATTCGGAGAATCTCTAATCCCGTTTATTTTACTTAGCATTATATATTGTTTTGAGTATATCAACAGCCAATCACCTACAGCCATACTACAGGCTTAAATCAATGTTAGTACAATTATTACGGAAACACACATATGGTCATATTATCGTTAGTTCGGCACATGATGGAAAGTTACAAGGTTATACATCCCGGCACAGACTAGTTAGATAACAGGAGCAGGGTATTTCATAGAATGTTCTTGAGAGAAAAGGTTCTTGTGAGAAAATTGCATGTGAAGCAGGAGTAAAGAATAAAAGAATGTATGCTATGCAAGGAGTAATAATAACATGATTTTAGAAGCAAGCAATCAAAAATGAAGTAACTATAAAAGTAACTATAGCATGAATATTGATATGTCCTTTACATTTCCCCCCTAAAAATTATGTTATTATCAACAATAGAGGTGCTTTCCCAGGGTCATGGTTTGAGCATGAGGGACATTGGTCTTCACTCAATTAGTGCCCTTGTTACCAATTGAGGCCGTCGCGGCATGTCCATCCCCCCTTGTTTGTTGATATAATCATAAAGCTCTGATCTTCAGACGTGAGGTTGGTCGGGGCGTGTGGGTGAAGGTCATCATTCCCTTGCCGTCCAGGTCCTCAATGCTGGTTACATCTGGGAGGTCCGTGTATAGTAGCACTGGATGTTGGTTAACAGCGTTCTCCTTGCTCTCTGATGACTGGCAGGTTTTCCTCATGCAAATTGGGATACAAAAAAAGACTAGTTTTAGTAAGACATACATTAACAAGATGCAAGCAGCAATATGCAACACTCCTTGTAATATTCCAGCAATCCATCCACCAATCCCTTTAAACCAATTAGCAGGATTCAAAAAGGAGAACGTATCAGACCACCAACTGTCTTTGGTCAATTTGTTATGTTTGTTATATTCTTCTCTGAGTTTCCTAATGTCTTCCATTTTAGTCTTTAACCGTACGGTAGAATCGGGGTCAATATAGTGACAACAGGCTGGGCCTATAACCTGACACATCCCTCCTTGAGCTGTTGTCAAATAGTCCAGCACTAAAGTATGTTGATTGGGTACTATAAAAAGTTGATTCTGCACCACAACAGTAGTATTAATTACTTCCAATACACTCCAAATCTGGTCATCTAAGTAGTCAGTGACTTCCACTAATTTGTCCCACATTTGTGTTAACATAGGGTAGAGGAAGACAGTACTGGCTATCTGATAATGTATTTAAAGCGCTGCGGAATATGTTAGCGCTATATAAAAATAAAGATTATTATTATTATTATTGGGTATACTCATTTGCACTAAATGAGGTCTTCCTGATGGGCGTGGGGTGTTGTTCTTGGCACGTTTATAGATGGTATGAAGAGGGATTGCTCTCATATCTACTTTACTATGGGGAATAAAATAAGTGGCTGGTGTTAGCCGGGCCAACGTACAAGTCCCCTCCTACTCCGACTGGGAGCCATTATTCCCACAGACCCAATATGTGGCTGATGGCAGATCCCATAAAGCAGAGTGCTGTAATACTAATTTATGTACAAAATCGATAAAAACTGTGCTATTTGATAACATACACCATGAAGGCATTTGTCCCAGGGGGCTACAATATCCAACATCCGGATTGCCACATGTTGGATCACTAGGCTTATATTCAGAACATTCATTGCAAGGGATGTTACCAGATATTTTATAACATGTGTCATTGGTACCTTTTATAAACAGATTTGCATGTACCCATGAGTGATTATGAATGTATCTTTCCAACAATGACGGTTTAAAAGCATCTGCCGTACTACAGGTAGCATTAAAACTGATTTGTAGACCTTCAGTTGGTATGAAGCCTAAATTAGTCAAGGAGGACTTGTTTCTGGGCACCCATTTGTTTCCTTTAAGGGCAAGAAATTGTAGGTGTCTACTGATGACAGTAAGATTTCCTTGCCACCAGGGGAGATCCACCCACCCAACTACTGGTATACCTACAGTGGTGTTCCATAATCTACTAAACTTAGTAGCGTTATTAGCAAGGGCGTCGCTACAATTGGGCCAGTTTAGTAGTTCCTCCAGAGTGACTGGGACCGCCAGAAAAGGCATACTATGGTCTGAAACTGGTGAGTGAGTACATATCCAACAGTCACCGATCTGGTTGTTCTCTAATTGACTCAATTCTTGTACCAAAATCTGGTGGTGAGTAATGAACTTGTTATTAAAAGGGTCAGTACTCTGTTGTAGGCTATTCCAGGTATTGACTAGTCTAACCACACATATTATCGCAAAACATCTCAGGATGGTTGACGTTTGCAGTGTGAAGCATGGATCCATGTTGACTTCCCTTCAAGTTTTACTGCTGTTGGGGTTGTAAGGAGCACTTGGTATGGTCCGTCAAACAATGGTACTAGTCCGTGTTTCCGAATATGCTTCTTCACATACACATAATCTCCAGGCTTTAGGGTATGACAACCTTCTGCATCAGCTGGATCTGGAATAGAAGATGATATGCATGGGTGTTAGTTAGTGCTTTGGCAAGCTGAATCACATACTGTACAACATAATCCATTTCTTCTGATAATTGTTGTGGGGTAAATCGAGCTATAGCTGGTTGCGACCCAAATAGTATCTCATAGGGTGACAATTTATGTTTCCCTATGGGGGTAGTACGTATGTGATATAGTGTAATGGGAAGGAGCTCAGGCCACTGGGCCGTAGTCTCCTGCATCATTTTGGTCAATTGCCTTTTCAGTGTGCCATTCAATCTCTCCACCTTGCCGCTTGACTGTGGATGGTAAGGAGTATGCAGCACCACTGTTGATCCGATCATGGTAAGTATTTCTTGATATACGCATGAGGAAAAGGCTGGTCCCTGATCACTTTCGATGACTTCTGGGACTCCGTACCGGCAAACAACTTCAGAGACCAGCTTCTTGGCGGTAGTCTTGGCAGTCATGTTTGGAACGGCGAATGCTTCTGGCCAGCTGGAAAACATATCCACTAAGCAGTATTCATATCGTCCTGCTTTAGGGAGAGTGATATGATCAACTTGCAATCGTTGGAACGGATACTCTGGATTAGCAAGGTGTTTCGTCAGTACATTCTGTAATCTGCCTGAGTTGCAGGTTTGGCATATTGTGCAACCTTTGTTTTGTGCGCTCAACACAGTAGAAATTCCTTGGGCCCAATAAAGTTTGTGTACCAGTAGCAAAGCTTGGTTTTTCCCTCGATGCACTGGTCCATGGGCCCAGGCTGCAACGGCAGGATATAGGAGTCGAGGCAAACAATATAGTTGTTCCTTTTTCCATAGCCCATCTATCAATTTTAGCACCTGCTTCCTTCCATGACTGGCGTTCCTCTTTAGAGACTTTCTGCTTTGTGGAGTGTAGTTTTGTGATTGGAGGAACCGGTTGATGATTTTCAGCAGGTTGATCCTGGGTTTGCACGGAATTTAGCTGCTTGGTCTGCTGTCGTGTAACAGCCATGGACATGGATGTCTGGAGAAGAGCTGCTTGTTTAGCATGGAAATCAGCAAGTGCATTACCTCTTGCTTCTGGGGCGTCTTGTCGGGTATGAGCTTTTACCTTTACAACAGCCAACTGTCTTGGTAGTTGTACCGCTTCCATCAATTGTCTGACGCTTTCAGCATTTTTCACAGGAGAACCTGCAGTCGTGACAAAGCCTCTCCTTGCCCAGATCTCCCCAAAGTCATGTGCAATCCCAAAGGCGTATCTTGAGTCAGTAAATATGTTCACACGTTTTCCTTCGGCCTGTTGACAAGCAGCAATCAGAGCTTTGAGCTCTGCTTCCTGTGCTGACATACTGGGAGGTAAGGCCGCAGCCTCTACCAATGTATCTTCAGTTGTGACAGCATATCCAGTATGAAACCTGCCAGAGGTATCAGCATATCTGGATCCATCCGTATATAACGTAAGTTCTGGGTCATCCAAGGGTACTTCCCCTACTAAAACAAGTGGAGTTGACTCCACAGTAATTTGTTCCAGACAATCATGTGGTGGAGCCTCTTTCCCCTCTCCTTCAGGCGCTGGAGCAGGGTGGCCAGGTTGATGGTGGTGCACCAGTGTAATTTCACATTTTCTGGCAAGATCAACGTACACTGCAGCTGCAAGTGTCTCTGTGTGGACAGATGTTTAGGTTGCTGTAAAATCAAAACAGCCGCAATATCGTGTGGAGCATAAATGTGAGTCTCATGTCCAAGGATGATGTCCGCCGTTTTTTCAAGTAACTGCTGTGTGGCGTGAACCGCTAGTAGACAGCTGGGGGAGGCCCTGGCTACCGGGTCCAGACGCGCTGAGTAATAGCGCTGCTTTGTACAGTGTCTCTGCGTGAGTACCCCGGCTGCATGCCCTCCCGTCTCGGAGACATACAAATGGAAAGGTTGAGCATAATCCGGGCTTCCAATGGGCTGTCATTATCCTTGATTTTAATTGCTCAAAGGCTTGTTGCAGAGTGTCTTCTTTTGATGCATCATATAGGGGTTACATCAGACGTGAGGCGTCTGGGATCCATTGTCTGCAATATGTACATAGTCCGAGGAACCGTTGCAGCTCTATGGGATCTTTTGGGAATGGTAGTAGATAGATGGCCATCTTTCTTTCTTCTGTGAGATGTCTGGCACCCTGAGTAAGGCAGTGGCCTAAGAAAACCACTTGACTGAGGCAAAACTGAAGTTTCAAGGCAGAGACTCGACAATTCAGTTTTGCTAGATGCTTGAGGAGGCTAACACTGGCCCTGATGGACACTTGCTCCGTGGGGGCACACAAAAAAAGATCATCAACGTATTGTAATAGTACTACCTCAGAGTTTTCCAGCTGCCACGGCAGCAGACAGCTAGACATGTTCTTTGAAAACTGATTAGGGCTATTCTGCGCTCCCTGCGGCATCACTGTCCAAGTCAATTGCCTGCCCTGATATGTAAATGCAAACAGAAACTGACAGTCTTTATGTAGTGGAATGATGAAAAAGGAGTTTGCTAAATCAATTACTGTAAACCAGGCTGCGGTAGATGGTATTTGTGAGAGAAGTGTATGTGGGTTAGGCACCACAGGAGTTTCCAAGACTCTCGCTGCATTTACTGCCCTCAAATCCTGCACCAATCGATAAGCGGACGGCTGCCCTGGTTGGGATTTTTTTCCTTACAGGAAATAATGGCGTATTGCACGGGGAGACGCAGGGGATTAGTGCCCCTTTCTCTAACAAGGTCTGAATTTTCTGGTGTAGACCTTGTTCTTGTGCATGTGTGAGCGGGTACTGGTGAACCTTGGGAAAGGGCGCTTCGTGCTTGAGGTACACCTGTATTGGTTCTACCGGCAATCTCCCAATGTCGTCTGGGCCTTGTGACCACAGATGAGAAGGGATTTCCTCTGTGTATGGAGCTAACCTGAGATCTTTTGGGAGATTTCCATTCGTATCTGATATGTTAATCATAACCGTGGGTAGCGCCCGTAAGATGCAGACCTCCTCTATGTGTGCATCAGAGTTTGGATCCTTTAAAGTAAGGATCATCTGACCATTGTCCTGGTATTGAATTCGGGATCCGAATTTAGACAAGAGGTCTGCTCCTAAAAGATTTACCGGGCAGGTCGGGGATATGACAAATTGTGCCATTACTTCCGGGAATGGGCCAATCGGAATAGGTTTGGTGAGAGTGTGTTTGTTAGGTCTGCCATCTACACCGATCAATATTAGATTGTCGTTAGAAAATTGGACTGGGAGACCCTGGGGCAGTTCAGTGGATTTTAAAATGGAGTTGGCCGCCCCAGTGTCTACCATGAACTTCACCGGATTCCCTCCTACTGGGAGAACTACAGATGAACAGAGCCCGGGGGTGGTTACGGGCATCATGATGGCAGACTCTGGTTGGCCTCCATTTCAGAATGGATGGTCTTGGGGGACATTTTCTCATGAGTCTCGTGGGCCGGGCGTCCTATTTCTAGATAGGGGGGCTTGTGCGGTGCACTGGCTAGCAGGGGTGTGACAGTCCCTTTGGAAGTGTCCTGTCCGGCCACACCTCCAACACTAAAGACGGGAATTCACTACTGGTCTTTTCCCGGGATACATTACTCGCTGATCAGGTACAGCCATGGGGTAATTGTGGGGCTGTAAGGGAGGATACTGTGTTGCGGGTACTGCGGGTGCAGCAACTGCCACTGCAGCGGGTTTGGATTTAGGCTTAACTACAGAAGCGGTCCGGGCGACAATTTTCTGGAAGCTTTTTGCAACCTTTAGGGCATCTCCTGGGGTGGCTGACTCAACATCTGGTCTTACAGCCAATATCGCGTCCTTGATTTCAGTACGTAAACCCTGGATAAAGGCAGACACTAACAGCTGGCAATGAGTTTTAGTATGTAAGGAGAACCCAAGGTCCTTATAGACCTGCATAAGGCGCCCATAAAACTTCTCAGCCGACTCTCCCTTCTCTTGAGTGACATCTGTGAGGGTAGTGGATTGATCAGTCAACTTATCCTGAGCCCAAATTTTAAGGGCTTGACAGAAGTCAACCCCACTCTCATACGTATTGGCGTCTAATGCTCTATTATATGGGACAGCAGCCTCTACCATGGGATAATATCCTTCACCGGCTTTTACATGGAGCAGGTGTAAAAGATCTTGCCTTGTTGTTGAATATATCTCTCTATTTGCGGCCATGCCCCTCTAAAAAGCCATGGGTGAATGTTCGGGATCCGGGAGACGGTTACACAGAATATCCGTCTGTGCTGGGGTAAACGGGGGTATATTTGGGTGGGCTGGTATTCTGGTCCGCTTCCTCCATTTCCTCCATCTTTGTGAGAGGGTGTGGAGGTGGAGGGAAATCAGCATGAGTACTGATTGTTGGAGATCTTGGAGGTAGGGGAACACTGGGGGAGACTAGATATCGGGTTTGATTAGTTGAGCGGCATAATCAATGAGATCCATGTCGATGGCCAAGAGTCTTATCTCTCTTAGTTTAGTTGGATGCGTGGCGATGTATTGCTTTATAGCCCCGACTATTATTTTGGCCGCATCTTGTTTTGGATATCCAAAAATACCGGTGGAAATAAATGGCAAGGCTAGGGTTGGGAAAGCATGAAGCTATGATGCGTATGCTATGGTGTTTTGAATTGTTTCTGTAAGCAGGGGATCATATTTTGGTCCCACCGCATGTATAACATACTGACATGATAGCTGTCCCGCTCTTGTAGCCATCACCTCTCCTTCTCTTAATGGACCGTGGTCACGGATGTGATCGTTGGATGCAGTTAGTATTGCAGGTCCCCCAATACGACATATTTCTGCAGCTAGCCCCCACCCATGCTGTAGTTTTGCATTTGCTGCGTTTACAATGATCCCAACTTGCTGTTGCAGTATACTCCCCATGTCTATTCTCAGTATAGTGGAAAATTCCGAAGGATCATTCAGTACATGTTCTATTTCCCCAGTTCGGGAGAGGGTGAATAGGGTAGAGTTCGGATGACCTGGGGTCTCTCCCAATGGAGTGTGGACCATGGCGGGAGCAGGTATAGGCAATGGTTTATAATACCCGCCATCAGCATTAAGTAATGGGAAGGTTGGTGCTACAACACTGGGTCTGCGTGCTCCACAATTACAACACATCTCACGCCATCCCGGATTAGTGGCCCAACACCCATTACAGAGCCAGCCATCTGGGTTAAATGGTGGTGGCTGGCCACCAGTGGGAAGTGCAGGGTATTTAATCTCCTTAGGTATAAATTGCTCAGTTTCCGGATTCAGGGGCTGGGGTACGGCTACATTTGTGGGGGTAAGGGATGCTTATTTAGGGGTTTCAGATTCAGTTTGTGGACACATAAGTTGGGAAGGGGAATTGACTTCCTCCTCTACCTTTTCCCCATCAGCTTCATTTTGTAGCACAAAACAGCCAGTCTTTGTTACAGTGCTAGATAATTTTCCTTTCTTGACATAAAAATAATTGAAATAACCAGGCTTCATCTCCTCCTCTATTTCAACATATCCATCTCCACAAATCTCATGTGCAACTTTCCTAAACTTTTCAGCAGCTTCCAACAATCCAGTCAACAAGTCTTCCCCTTTTCTGCTGGATTCCTACGTCCCACAATGTAGGCTGAAGTCTCCCCTCCACGGGAAAGTTTAACAACTTAAACACTTTTGGTGCATTCTTAAATGATCTTTTCCCCTCTCGACCGACCATGATAGTCATCACATCCTCTCCCTCCTGAGGGGGAGACACTTTCTTTCTCCTCCACGGAAACATTGATTAATCACTGCCCTGCTGCCTTTCGACTGACAAAGATCCTTTATTTGTGCACAGTATGAGTCCAGCCGGGCTCAGCTGTTCTACTGACTCACCCCTCCCTTCGGGGAAGTCACGTACAGTACTAGGTGAAAGGAGGAGAGCTCGCGTCTGCAGCCCTCCGGACACTGGATATACTTATATCTGCGTGCAGGTCCTACCCAATCTTCGATCACCTGCCGCGACTGATACTAATAGTGTTCAGTCTCCTAAGAGGAGACTCGCAACACTCATCAGGAGGGCGTTAAACTAGAAGAAGAGGGGATGGGAAGAAAAACGCTGGACACGAACATGAAACCAGAGAACATACTAATGAAAGATATGAAGTCCAACAAAGAAGGTCCAAGACAAGATACTTGGAAGGGAGGTAAGAAAATTTCTAATACAATCCACAGGGAGAAGATTGGAACAAAACAAAATCGTGTAAACTGCGTGCTAGCAAATGCCAGAAGCCTGACAAACAAGATGGATGAACTGGAAGCAGAAATATCTACAGGTAACTATGACATAGTGGGAATAACCGAGACATGGTTAGATGAAAGCTATGACTGGGCAGTTAACTTACAGGGTTACAGTCTGTTTAGAAGGGATCGAAGAAATCGGAAAAGGGGTGGAGTCTGTCTATATGTAAAGACGTGTCTAAAGCCTACAATACGGGAGGATGTATTGGAGGGAAATGAGGAGGTCGAGTCCTTATGGGTGGAGATACATGGGGCAAAAAACAATAATAAAATTATCATAGGAGTCTGTTATAAACCACCAAATATAGCAGAAGCCACGGAAAGTCTATTAATGAGACAAATAGACGAAGTAGCAAAAAATAACGAGGTGATTATTATGGGGGACTTCAACTACCCCAATATAGACTGGGAAACCGAAAGCTGTAGATCTCAGAAAGGAAACAGGTTTCTGTCAATTATCAAAGACAATTATTTGTCACAACTTGTGCAGGAACCAACTAGAGGGACGGCCCTTTTAGACTTAATATTAACTAACAGGCCAGACAGAATAACTGAGGTGCAGGTCGGGGGGGCACCTGGGAAATAGTGACCACAACATTATACAATTCCACATGTGCTTCAGTAGGGTGCCCAGCAAGGGAGTCACAAAAACACTGAACTTCAGGAGGGCAAACTTTGATCAGCTAAGAGATGCCCTTCACCTTATAGACTGGGATAGTATCTTCAGTAATAGGAGCACGGATAGAAAATGGGAAATTTTCAAAACAGTCCTACATAGTCACTGTAGAAGGTACATACCTTATGGGAATAAAAGGGCTAGGAATAGGAGGAAGCCAATGTGGCTAAATAAGGAAGTCAAGAGGGCAGTGAAAAACAAAAAAAGGGCTTTCGGTAAACTTAAACAAGAAGGCAGCGAGGAAGAGCTAATATCTTATAGGGAAAAAAACTAAATCTGTAAGAAACAAATAAGAATAGCAAAAGAGGAGACAGAGAGACTAATTGCCAAGGAAAGTAAAACGAATCCCAAACTGTTCTTTAACTATATAAACAGTAAAAGGATTAAAACTGATGGAGTTGGCCCATTGAAAAATAACCTGGGTAAAATCATAGAGGGCGATGAGGGTAAAGCAAACCTACTCAATAGCTTCTTCTCCACTGTTTTCACAAAAGAAAACAATTTATCGGAGGAAATGCAGAGTGATAAAGTAAACTCTCCGCTAAATATCACCCACCTAACCCAGGAGGAAGTTCAGAAACGCCTAAATAATATCAAAATAGACAAGTCACCAGGCCCAGATGACATACACCCCCGGGTACTAAAAGAATTAAGTAATGTGATAGACAGGCCGCTGTATCTTATATTCAAGCACTCTTTATGGACAGGGACTGTCCCACTAGACTGACGCCAAGCAAATGTGGTACCAATATTCAAAAAGGGGTCTAAAAGTGACCCTGGGAACTATAGACCAGTAAGCTTAACGTCTGTTGTGGGTAAATTGTTTGAAGGATTTCTTAGAGATGCTATTGTAGAATATCTTAATGATAATAACTGTCTAACTCCATATCAACATGGATTCATGAGGGATAGCTCCTGTCAAACAAACCTGATCGCCTTCTACGAGGAGGTGAGCTCACAGCTGGACCTGGGAGAGTCAGTGGATGTTGTATACCTTGACTTCTCCAAAGCGTTTGATACCGTGCCACACAAAAGGTTGGTATATAAAATGAGAATGCTTGGTCTGGTGGATAATGTGTGCAAGTGGGTGAATAGCTGGCTGAGTGATAGAAAGCAGAGGGTAGTTATCAATGGAGTAAGCTCAGGGGGTGTCAGGGTTACTAGCGGGGTGCCTCAAGGGTCTGTCTTGGGCCCTATATTATTTAATATATTTATTAATGATCTAGTGGAAGGGTTGCATAGTAAAATAGCAATATTTGCAGATGATACTAAACTTTGTAAAGTAGTTAATACAGATGAGGATAGGGCACAGCTACAGGAGGATTTAGATAAATTGGGGAGTTGGGCCAAAAAATGGCAAATGGGGTTCAATGCCGATAAATGTAAGGTCATGCACATGGGAAAGAAAAACAGCAGTCACCCATACATATTAAATGGGAAACTGTTGGGGAAATCTGACATGGAGAAGGACCTGGGCGTCTTGGTTAACAGCAAATTAAATAGGAGTGCCCAGTGTCAGGCAGCAGCTGCGAAGGCAAATAGAGTCATGGCATGCATCAGAAGAGGAATAGGGGCATATGATGAGAACATTGTTCTTCCTCTGTATAAAGCGCTGGTAAGGCCGCACTTAGAATATTGTGCACAGTTCTGGGCTCCGGTGCTCAGGACAGACATATTGGAGCTAGAGAGGGTACAAAGGAGGGCGACTAAGGTAATAAAGGGAATGGAGGGACTAGAATACCCAGAAAGGTTGTCAAAATTAGGCCTATTTACGTTGGAAAAGAGAAGGCTTAGGGGAGACCTCATAAACATGTATAAATACATCAGGGGGCAGTACAGAGATCTCTCCCATGACCTGTTTATACCAAGGATGGTGACAAAGACGAGGGGACACACTATGCGTCTGGAGGAAAGGAGGTTCCTGCACCAGCATAGAAGGGGATTCTTTAAGGTCAGAGCCGTGAGACTCTGGAACACTCTGGGAGAGGAAGTGGTGATGTCCAACTCACTTAATGAGTTCAAGAGAGGCCTGGAAGTCCTTTTTTGAGAACAATAAAATTAGATCTTATGCTTAGTGATAGTTAATTAATCCAGGGATTTAATCTGACTGCCAGATTGGAGTCGGGAAGTGAATTTTTCCTCAATGATGTAAATTGGCCTATACCGCATGTTTTTTTTTTTGCCTTCCCCTGGATCAACGCTGCGGAATAGCTGCAGTGCACAAGAAATAGGCTGAACTGGATGGACGCTTGTCTTTTTTTCGGCCTTATAAACTATGTATATGAAACTATGTATATGTAACTATGTATAAGAATCTTGCCAGAAGTTTAAGGCAGATTCATACAATATTCACTTGTCAATCCGAGGTGGTACTGCTTTAAAAGTTATCAATATCAGACCCCTAATGGGACTATACCCCTATAGTCTCACCTTTGACTATATCCAACCAAGACGTCCGGAGATACTGCAAACGACCACGCACCACGTGGAAACCACACCAAACGGTCAGTACCACTAGTAAAGAACTCGTGCACTTACCGTGGCTTTTGTGGGGGATGATCAGTCCCAATTCCAGTGGGGGAGGCTGAAAGCAAGTCTCTCTTTGTGGACATCCAGAGGTGGTGGGGCGTCCCTGGTTAGGGATCCGAGTAACGGCACCAAGCTGTTGAGGGAGGGCAGCAATGACCCTTCACAGTTGACCAAGTGAGTGTCAAATTATTATGTTACAAAGTTGATTGCAATCAGGGAACCAGATGGAGACAGAGGTCTGTATGGGAGGATTCGGAGAATCTCTAATCCCGTTTATTTTACTTAGCATTATATATTGTTTTGAGTATATCAATAGCCAATCACCTACAGCCATACTACAGGCTTAAATCAATGTTAGTACAATTATTACGGAAACACACATATGGTCATATTATCGTTAGTTCGGCACATGATGGAAAGTTACAAGATTATACATCCCAGCTCAGACTAGTTAGATAACAGGAGCAGGGTATTTCATAGAATGTTCTTGAGAGAAAAGGTTCTTGTGAGAAAATTGCATGCGAAGCAGTAGAAAAGAATAAAAGAATGTATGCTATGCAAGGAGTAATAATAACATGATTTTAGAAGCAAGCAATCAAAAATGAAGTAACTATAAAAGTAACTATAGCATGAATATCGATATGTCCTTTACATCCTCTTAACAGTTGTTAAAGAGATGTGTCTACTGCTAGAACTCTGTGTGGCATTGACCTGGTCTCTAATCTGAGCTGCTGTTAACCTGAAGCTGGTGACTCGGATAAACTTATCCTCAGAAGAAGAGGTGACTCTTGGTCTTCCTTTCCTGGGGCGGTCCTCATGTGAGACAGTTTCTTTGTAGCGCTTGATGGTTTTTGCAACTGCATTTGGGGACACTTTCAAAGTTTTCCCAATTTTTCGCACTGACTGACCTTCATTTCTTAAAGTAATGATGGTCACTCGTTTTTCTTTACTTAGCTGCTTTTTTCTTGCCATAATAATTTTAACAGTCTATTCAGTAGGACTATCAGCTGTGTATCTGTAGCACCCTGAGGATTCGGCTGCTACAGGGGTATTGCACCTCAACCCAGAGGTGTGATATTCCACTCCCGGGTAAGGATGGAGTGTGGATCTGAGCTCGGTAGGCTGCATGCACTACACACATCCCATTTCCGAGGAGCAGACCGACGGTACTCCCACTTAGAAATGTGCAGGTACGACCGAGTCTGTTCCTGGCTGGAGTGGGAGGGGGGTGGTACATCCCAAGTAGTGTAGGGGCAGATAGGGGGAGCAGCCTGGGTAAAGTTAGGAGCTCATTGGGTGCTGGTCACCTGAGCTCACACATAGAGGGTGTATATAAGGTGGGCACCAACTAAGAACAGGGTCAGATGCAGAGAACAAGTCAGGAGCAGAGGAGAAGGAAAGACCCAGAGTGAGAGAGGAGAGAGAGAGACCCAGAGGCACAGAAGAACAGGACTCTAAGATCCCAAATTAAAACCCCGGGTGAAGAGTCGGCATCAGGGTACCGGAACCCAAGCTGGTGGGGGTAAAAACATTCCCCAGCCAGAGACCGGAGACCGTGGGCAGCGTTTGCCACGGTCACCCACTACATCCACCCCGAAGGCACACCACATGAAGGGTCAGGGAACCCAAGGCCAAGGGTGTCCCAACAGAAGGCCCGAGGGAGCTGGACCTAGGTGGATCACTGGTGGGGACGGCCAGAGAACGGGACAGAAGGAGAGCTCAGGGCCACGCTCCGGACTTGTTTGGGGGTTGGCTGGATCCAGGACCTGGTGGACGCAGCACGGCTCGGGTGGTCACTCGGAGCTGGAGTGACCAGTACAACATCTGCAGTAAGTAAACACCCTTAACTGCATAACCCGACTCTGTCTTCACTGCCGTCTGCACTGCACCACCACAACCCCCATCCTCTGCACCTGTTCCCCCTGAGGCTATACCCCTCCCGTTGGGGGTTATCATCACAAGCTGCACCTGCACCATCAGCCTCAGCGGACCCTGCTGCAGCGGCGGCCACAGTGACCGCATCACAACGGGTGGCGTAGTCGACACAAAAGAACTCTTAATAACATCTGTAGGACTGCCACATAACACTGAGCTTGACGCCCTGGGCACGGGGCCGGGTCACAGCCGCTCGGAGACTACAACCCCCCATCTGATCCGGTGCCGGGTATTCCCCTCAAAAAGGAATATGTCCCAGGGGGCGCGTCAACTTTGGCGTAGTCGGCAGGATTACGTGCCCGCAACACCCGGGTACTGCGTGCCTGAAGAAAAGTGCAAGTTTACCTCAGAAAGAAGTCTCCCGCCGGTTCCGGAGGGTCCACACCATCGGACCCCATCACAGATCGTGTCCCGCCGATTGTCCGCCATTTCCAGCTTGTTCCCGCCATCTGCAGAGTTTCCCGCCACTGGGCGACGCTTCCCGCCAAATCCGAAGATTTCCCGCCTTGGAAGAGCAGCGGACGCCATTATGGGCGTGCCAAAGGAGGGCAAGAGGCCGCCTCCCATCGTGGGCCGGGACAGAAAATGGCGCCAAAAGTGGAAACCGCCCCCACCAACAGAGACTGTGATGCTAGAGGTGTCTGTCAGCGTGAAAGAACTACCCCTGGAGCTGACAATCACCGAGTTGCCCCGGGACCGCCCTCGAAGTGGGAGGAGACGAAAGAAAAGAACAAAGATGGGTGCCGCCTGGAGCAGTCTAGAGCGAGCGCACCCGGAGGCAGGAAGCCTGGAGAGGAGCAGCAAAGAAGCTCACCCGGAGATGTCCAGAGAGCAGAGCAGCACCGGCCCGTTGGCCAGGAGCCTGCTGGAAGAAGAGCAGAGCAGCACCGACCCGTTGGTCAGGAGCCTGCTAGACACCACGACCCCGCTAGGCCTAGTGGAGGTCCTTGCACAGCTCCCCCGAGACCGGGAGTGTGCACAAACTGCCCTGGAGGGCCTCGCACGGAGGATGGCCCGGGTACAGCGAGAGACATTGGCGGAGTGGAGCCGTGAGATGGCCCAGCAAACCAAGACCCGGAGCACGCCAGCCAAGATGAGGAAGCAGACCGCCTCTGAGGATGGTGCGGGAGGACCCAAGGCCGGAGACGGCGCCGAGAAGGGAGCCGAACGCATGGAGGCAGGTAAAGGGGACGTCTACACCCCAAGCCGGGACACCGCTTACCTGCCCCAGCTCCCCGTCGCAGAGCCCGAAAGTCCCCCTGCTGTGCCCGAAAACGCCATGTCACCGACGCAGACTAGGCCCCAACCGGAAGCCGCCGCCGCGACCCCTGTGACGTCACACGCCTCGACCCCGAGCGTGACCAAGCAGGAAGTACCACCAGCCTGGTCGCAAGGCCTAGTACCCCCGGGCGCCGCAATACCAACAGCGCCCCCTACCTCCGCGGAGCCTCCGGCCTGGCCGCAAGGCCAGGTAGCCCAGGGCGCCGCCGTCCTAACGGTGCCCTTCACCTTCCAGGTGCCCCAGGCCTGGCCGCAAGGCCTGGGCAACCCGGGCGCCACCACCACCGCGCCCGCACCCGCAAAATCAAGGGTGCCGCGTCTGGGAGAGGACTTGTTTGCCCAGCACACGTGGCCGGACGGGCAGCCTTTCATCTGGCCCCAGAAGTACGAACTGGAGCACCAGAGGAGGGTTAGGCCCATGTGTGCACCCCTGATTCCGGCTCCAAAGCCCGTAAAGAGGATCTCGCCCCCGCTAGCGGAAGCGCAGTTCGAGTGGGACCCCACCGGAGAAGATCTCATGGGGTTCACTCAAGAGACTCGGGCAGCTGCAGCGGAGCGTGCTGAGTGCTGCCGCCAACAGCTCGAGGACTTCGAGAGGGAGCGGAGAGAGAGGCGGGTCCGGGAACAGCAAGCTCAAGTAAGGAGCGCGGAGCAGAAGAGCCGGGCCAGGAGAGACCCCCGTGCAGCGCATTGTCCCCGCACCATCGGGACAGTGATCAAGTTCAACCAGCAGCATGGGTGGGGCTTCATCAGAGACCACAACACCCCCGGCGACGTTTTTGTAACGCGCAGAGACGTTGAGTCCCATCTGCCGGAGGGGCACAGAGGTCGTGACCTTTATATCGGGGACGAGGTCACCTTTACCCGGCACAAGTGTGCCAAAGGACCTTACGCCCTCCACGTACACCGCCTGACGGAGGAGGAGTTGCGGTGCGAGGAGGAGGAGCAAGAGGACCCGGACGGGTCTGAAGTTACCACCAGCTATAAGCAAAGAGCAGGAGGAAGACGCCGTTGAGTGCGGCAGAGCAGGTGCTGTAAATAAGTTACCCAATCGGGGTATAAAGAAACTGAAACTGTTGCTACATATATATAGTCCCCGTTGGGACCAGCTGAGTGAACTGTTTACCCGTTTACCCCTTAATCCCACAGGCTGAGGACTGTGAGCAGCCATTCCCTTTCCCTCCTTACTTGGCCGAGGACTGAGAGCGGCCAACTTCCCCTGTATATAGTTGCGCGTCCTAAAGCGCCCCCTACCGGTTTTATAGGAAAACCAGTTTTTCTAAGAGACTGTCGCACTTTTCCCGGACACACGTTGCACAGTGTCCGGAGGAGGAGGAACCAGAAACAAGAGACGACGAGAATGTTATATGAAAAGTTTTATATATATATAATGTTTTATAAGTTTTATATGTTTATAAAAATTTGTATGTTTTGGTGATGTTTTATGTCTTACAGCCTGAGGACGTGCTGTGATTTACCAGGGGGGAATGTAGCACCCTGAGGATTCGGCTGCTACAGGGGTATTGCACCTCAACCCAGAGGTGTGATATTCCACTCCCGGGTAAGGATGGAGTGTGGATCTGAGCTCGGTAGGCTGCATGCACTACACACATCCCATTTCCGAGGAGCAGACCGACGGTACTCCCACTTAGAAATGTGCAGGTACGACCGAGTCTGTTCCTGGCTGGAGTGGGAGGGGGGTGGTACATCCCAAGTAGTGTAGGGGCAGATAGGGGGAGCAGCCTGGGTAAAGTTAGGAGCTCATTGGGTGCTGGTCACCTGAGCTCACACACAGAGGGTGTATATAAGGTGGGCACCAACTAAGAACAGGGTCAGATGCAGAGAACAAGTCAGGAGCAGAGGAGAAGGAAAGACCCAGAGTGAGAGAGGAGAGAGAGAGACCCAGAGGCACAGAAGAACAGGACTCTAAGATCCCAAATTAAAACCCCGGGTGAAGAGTCGGCATCAGGGTACCGGAACCCAAGCTGGTGGGGGTAAAAACATTCCCCAGCCAGAGACCGGAGACCGTGGGCAGCGTTTGCCACGGTCACCCACTACATCCACCCCGAAGGCACACCACATGAAGGGTCAGGGAACCCAAGGCCAAGGGTGTCCCAACAGAAGGCCCGAGGGAGCTGGACCTAGGTGGATCACTGGTGGGGACGGCCAGAGAACGGGACAGAAGGAGAGCTCAGGGCCACGCTCCGGACTTGTTTGGGGGTTGGCTGGATCCAGGACCTGGTGGACGCAGCACGGCTCGGGTGGTCACTCGGAGCTGGAGTGACCAGTACAACATCTGCAGTAAGTAAACACCCTTAACTGCATAACCCGACTCTGTCTTCACTGCCGTCTGCACTGCACCACCACAACCCCCATCCTCTGCACCTGTTCCCCCTGAGGCTATACCCCTCCCGTTGGGGGTTATCATCACAAGCTGCACCTGCACCATCAGCCTCAGCGGACCCTGCTGCAGCGGCGGCCACAGTGACCGCATCACAACGGGTGGCGTAGTCGACACAAAAGAACTCTTAATAACATCTGTAGGACTGCCACATAACACTGAGCTTGACGCCCTGGGCACGGGGCCGGGTCACAGCCGCTCGGAGACTACAACCCCCCATCTGATCCGGTGCCGGGTATTCCCCTCAAAAAGGAATATGTCCCAGGGGGCGCGTCATATCCACCAGACTTCTGCACAACACAACTGATGGTCCCAACCCCATTTATAAGGCAAGAAATCCTACTTATTAAACCTGACAGGGCACACCTGTGAAGTGAAAACCATTTCCGGTGACTACCTCTTGAAGCTCATCAAGAGAATGCCAAGAGTGTGCAAAGCAGTCATCAAAGCAAAAGGTGGCTACTTTGAAGAACCTAGAATATAAGACATATTTTCAGTTGTTTCACACTTTTTTGTTAAGTATATAATTCCACATGTGTTAATTCATAGTTTTGATGCCTTCAGTGTGAATGTACAATTTTCATAGTCATGAAAATACAGAAAAATCTTTAAATGAGAAGGTGTGTCCAAACTTTTGGTCTGTACGGTATATCCCAAAATAGTATCAATAAACACTTTTTCCAGCTAAGAAAAAAAATAGTTTACACAGCGCCATCAACTGAAAACTAAAATAGTACAAAACTGGACAAGTTTGGTATTGCCATAATCATGCTAAGGGTACACTCACACTGGCGTATATTCTCTAATGCTAGAGAATCGGATCTATTATGCTAATGGCACTCAATTCAAACTCTGTCAGCGTTTGAGTTGAGTATCATTTGAGTCTGATCGGATTCTCTCATATTAGAGAATCGGAGCACAAGTGGGGAAAAGACAGAAAACTTAATTTCTCCATTGTCTCTTTTAGTTTACATCGAACTGCTGTCGGATGACATCCAGGTCCAGTCCGATTTTTCACACGCAGACATAGACTTGTATGAGTGCGCGTGATCCAAATATCGGAGCCTCTTGCAGCATGCTGCGATTGTTTTCTCATGTCAGATTGATCTGCACTGCCCCATAGTATAACATTGGGCCGAGTGCTATATAATAAAACATCGTATAGCACTTGGCCATGTTATACGACAGTGTGTGGGAACCCCAATGAGAAGAAGCATGCTGTAAAAACATTTCCCAAAAAACAGTCAGAATTGTAGGGTTTTTTTTTCCTAATTTCACCACACTTGGAATTTTTTTCCCCATTTTCCAGTACACTATGTGGGAAAATGAATAGTCACCATACGTTTTTGTGGACAGAAGAATCAGAAAAATAAAAAAGTTATGGCTCTTGGAAGAACGGTGAGGAAATGAAAACACAAAAATGGAAATTGCCCATGTTGGGATCGAGTTACTGTAACAAATTTATGAACTGAAATACATAGAATCATAGAATGCTAGAGTTGGAAGGGACCTCCAGGGTAATCATGTTCAACCCCCTGCTGAATGCAGGATTTGGTAAATCATCTCAGACAGGTGTCTGTCCAGCCTCTGAAGACTTCCGTAGAAGGAGAACTCACCACCTCTCGTGGCAGCCTGTTCCACTCATTGATCACCCTCATTGTCAAAGTTTTTCTAATATCTAATTTGTATCCTCTCCTTTTCAGTTTCCATTGCTTCTCGTGTTTCCATGTGCAAATGAGAATAAGGATGATCCCTCAACACTGTGACAGCCCTTCAGATATTTGTAGACAGCTATTAAGTCTCCTTCTTAGCCTTCTTTTTTGCAAGCTAAATATTTCCAGAGCCTTTAAAAGTTCCTCGTAGGACATAGTTTGCAGTGCGTTCACCATCCTGGTAGTTCTTCTCTGAACTTGCTTCAGTTTTTCGATCTCTTTTTTACAAATATGGTGCCTAGAACTGGACACAATATTCCAGATGAGGTCTGACGTAGAGGGGGATAATTACGTAACGTGATCTAGACTCTATGCTTCTCTTAATATATCCCAGAACTGTGTTTGCCTTTTTTGCTGCTGCATCACACTGTTGACTCATGTGCAGCCTGTGATCTCATACCCAAGTCGTTTTTGCACGTGCTGTTGCTTAATTCTATTGCATTTCTCCCTGTTACAGGGAACAAAGGAACCGGTCACCAGGTTTGTCCCATATGAGGTAAGGCCAGCACCTTTCAGCCCTGATATACAGCATTCTATTATGCTGTATACATGCCCCAATCCGGCCTGCAAGACAAGAAAAACACCTTTTATTATGCTCACCTACAGGGCGGTCAGGTCTGATGGACGTCGCTGTCTTGGTCCGGTGACCCCTGTCTTCTTGTGATGCTGTCCTCCTTCTGTGCTTCGTGTGAATGACGCATCCTACTTCATCCATACAGTGTCCCTGGCATTGTGCTCCTGCACAGTCGCACTTCTCTGCAAGTACTGGAGTGCGCATGCGTCGGGGGCTCTCTGGCCTTTTCCTACACATACGCTCTGCAGTACTTTGCTCTTCCCTTGACAGGGCAGAAATAAATACACCCGAGCAGAAATGCGATGCCGGGGACACTGTGTGGATGATGTAAGACGCGTCATATACACGAAACACAGAAGACAGACGGCATCACAAGAAGGGATGAGGCCATTAATATGTGTGAATAAAGCTTAAGCACGCTTTTCAATTGAGGTCAATTCCCCCTGTTCCTAAACAAATGCAAGTAAAAATCATTGTAGTAATGTAATGTGTAAACCTTGCAAATGTTGAAACAGGAATTGATCCAGCTCACCGGACATCAGAGATAAGTAAAATGCAAAGGTTAATTGTATCTAAAGGTTAAAAGCAGTTCATGTCAATGCGTACATTAGTCATGTACAATGCAGACAACATAAGGAGCGGGTACATGGGGTAATTTAGTAGTTTATCAGACGCGTTTCGAACAGAAGTTCTTAGACTTGGTATATCAATGTCATTGCATAGATAGGAAATGACAGCTGCTAATGATAAAATTCTACATAGACAAGATGGGGGAGGAGCTCTACTAGTAGCTCCTCCCTCATCCTCCCCCCTCATCTTCTCAATTTACATAGAATCTTATCAGTAGCAACTACCATCTTCTATCTCAGCAATGTAACAATCTGTCTTCACTGAATACAAGAATTGAGATTTTTGAAAAATGACTGATCAGTAGATATGAGCGAACATTTCAAGGTTCGCTTTGGTTACGATCGGCGAACTACCCGACGTTCACCTTACAGTTCGTCGAATATATCCGAACCCCATTTAATTCAATAGGAGGAAAACCAAACGCTTAGAGAACACCTTCAGGGGGGCCCAAAAGCTGTCAAAACAGCTCAAATTAGGGGCAGACACCAGGAAAAGTGGCATCAATTGATTCAAGGTACAAATAGTATAATTATTATTATTATTTATTATTATAGCGCAATTTATTCCATGGCGCTTTACATGTGAAAAGAGGTATACATAGCAAATAACAAATACAATAATCTTGAACAAAAACAAGTCACCGACTGGTACAGGAGGAGAGAGGACCCTGCCTGCGAAGGCTCACAATCTGCAAGGGATGGGAGAGGATACAGCAGGTGAGGGTAGAGCTGGTCGTGCAGCGATATGGTGGAGTGAGGGTTACTGCAGGTTTTACGTTTGTCAGAAGAGGTAGGTCTTGAGGTTCCTTTTGAAGGTTTCCATGGTAGGCAAGAGTCGGTGCATAGGCAATGTGAGGACCTGGCCACTTACTAAATACTTTTCCAGCACTGCGCACCCATTTTCATCAATCTTATTTTTGTATTTTGTTAGAAATTTGCTTGCTGTGTTTTGTTAGTGATTTGTTTGCTCATCAGTTCAATCTCAGGTATCCATTTCATTCAGTGACCTTATCTCAGGGGCCTTGGACCATTGTTCTTTCAGCCAAGGGACCCCTTATGTAGATGGAAAGAGTGGACACAGTAGAGCTGTCACCACAGAAGGTCTTACATGCAGTCTCATGTTAAAGTAAATGCCTAAGGGGGAGGGTGTCATCACTTCTGACCTTTGGAGGGGGCTGACCGTAGGGAGAAAAACAGACACATGCTTTTGTGAAGAGTTGTGTAGAAGGATTGAAGGAAGAAGATGGAGACCGTGGACTTGGAAGGATGGATTGATAAACATGTTACCATTATGGATTATGTCGTTTGGATTTAAACTTTCTTAAAAGGACTGCTGCTACAGGATACCTGTGCTTTCATCGTTTTATCTGCCGTCTAGAGGATCATGGATTGTGGCTACAGACTATACTGGATGGAGATACGAAATCTGTGGGCCAACCAAAAGTTGGGAGACAGTGAGTATGGCCTTATACAAAGCCAGTGGAACTACTGAACCCAGAGTGGGAACTTGAGGACTGAGAGAACTGTATTTTGGTCATTCACCCGGAATTGCTTTATTACCATGGCTGTGATCAATAAAATATTATTGCATCTTTAACCTGCCTAGGTGATTACTTACAACCCACAACCTCTGATCTTTACAGGCAAGATATTGGTGTAGAGCGTTCCAGAGTAGATGCATGGGAGAAATCTTGTATGCGATTGTAGGAAGAGGACATAAGAGGGAAGTAGAGAAGAAGATCTTGTGAGGATTGGAGGGTGCGTGTAGGTAAGTACTGGGAGACTAGGTCACAGATGTATGGAGGAGACAGGTTTTGAAAGGCTTTGTATGCCAAAGTTAGGGTTTTGAACTGGAGTTTCTGGACAATGGGGATCCAGTGCAGGGATTGACACAGGTGAGAAGCTGGGGAATAGCGGGGTGACAGGTGGATTAGTTGGGCAGCAGATTTTAGGATAGATTGGAGGGGTGAGAGTGTGTTAGAAGGGAGGCCACAGAGCAGGAGGTTGGAGTAGTCGAGGCGGGAGATGATGAGGGCATGCACTAGTGTTTTTGCAGATTCATGTTTGAGGAATGTGCGGATCTGGGAGATATTTTTGAATTGGAGTCAGCAGGAAGTGGAAAGGACTTGAGGTTTGAAGGAGAGATCATAGTCAAGGGTTACCCCGAGTCAGCGAGCTTGCGGAACTGGAGAGAGTGGGCAGCCATTGACTTTGATGGATATGTCAGTTGAGGGGGTTGAATGAGATGGTGAAATTTGGTTTTGTCCATGTTAAGTTTTAAAAATCTAGCAGAGAAGAAAGATGAAATAGCAGACAGACATTGTGGCATTCTGGTTAGTAAGGTGGTGATATCAGGTCCAGAAAGGTAGATCTGTGTGCCATCATACAGGTGATACTGAAAGCCGTGAGACTCTATGAGCTGTTCCAGGCTGAAGGTATAGATGGAGAAGAGCAGGGGTCCTAAAACTGAACCTTGGGGGACACCGACAGATAGGGGGCGAGATGAGGAGGTGGTGAGTGAGTGGGAGACACTGAATGCCATGTGTGTTAGGTATGATGAGGACCAAGATAGGGAAAAGTCTGTGATGCCAAGTGATGAGATAGTCTGTAGTAAGAGGGAAAGGACCACTGTGTCAAAGGCAGATGACATGTCCAGGAGGAGGACAAAGTAGTGTCGTTTGGATTTGGCAGTTAGTAGGTCGTGGTGACTATAGTCAGGTCAGTTTCAGCGGAATGGTACAGTCGGAAGCCAGATAGTAAGCGGTCATAGAGGGAACAGGAGGAGAGGTTGAAGGACAGTTCAAAATGGATGTGCTGTTACAGTAGTTTTGAGGCATAGAGGAGAAGTGATATCAGCTGATAGCTAGACACAGAGGATGCGTCAAGGGAGGGGTTTTGAGGATGGGTGTGATTGAAGTATATTTGAAGCATGAGAGGAAGACACCAGTTGTTAGAGACAGGTTGAAGAGGTGGGTTAGGGTTGGGATGAAGACTGTGGTAAGGTTTGGCATGAGGTGGGACGGGATTGGATCAAGTTCACAGGTGGTGAGATGTGATTTGGAGAGTAAAGTGGAATGTTGATCTTCCGTGATGGTGGAGAAGATGGTTTTGGAGGAGGAGAGTTGAGTAGTTATGAGAAGGGACTGTGGGAACTTTAGGCAAAAGCTTTGCCTTATGTTGTCAATCTTCTGCTTGAAGAATGAGGTAAAGTCTTCAGCTGAGATGAGATGAGAGGGAGGAGGAGCTGGGGGGACAGAGGACAAAATTGAAAGTACTGAATAGCTGTTTAGGGCTGTGAGACAGGGATGATATGAAAGTTCAGAAGTAGGTTTGCTTTGCTTTAGTGAGTAATTGCGCTGCATTTTAACAACTTCTTTTGCTGGACGGACTACTCAGCTCCCTTTCTTTGGCAGCCGCACCGCAGTGCACCTTGTAGATGAGGGCCAGAAAAAACATGTGCTCTAATGGATGGCAAGTGCTTCATCAAGTGACCTTTCCTCGTATTCCTGCACCTTAACATCAAACATAGTACAGTCCTCAGAGGTGGCAACCCTTATTTCCCCACGCATCGCAACCAGCCACAGTTGGGCGAGTCTGCAGAGCTGTTCACACATTCTATTCCATGGGCATCAGAAGTCTGCTCCAAAGATTCACAGACTCAAGAGAATGAAAGCATCTGCTCCGATGCCTCAAATTTTTTTCTGTTTAATCCAGGGCCAGACGAAGTAGGGTCCGAGCAGAATCCAGAAACTTGTCATCAGACATTAATCTCCAGGGGTGGAGGTGATCCTGATGAGACTCAGATACCTGAGGCACACACTGACTGTACTGTGCTGTCACGGCAGGAAGAGCAGGAGGGTGACTCTCAGGACAAGGAGTGTGAGAACAGAGAGGATGATGATGAGGTTGTAGATGCCGTTTGATGAGAACCCAGTGGCATGCAGCTGAGTAGCTCAGCAGAGGAGGTGGAGGAGGAAGATGAGAAGGTTACTTAGCGGCTTCCCACACAGACACAGAGTGATGCAACCACGACAAGCACTGCATCCTCAGACACAACTCTGGCAGTGGCCCGCAGCGGTTGCGGGTCTGCAGTCCGCAGGGGCGGCAAGGGTTGCCTAGCCTGGGCCTTTTTTGAGACCGCAGGGGATGACCCAACTTACCTATCTGCCAACTTTGTAGAAAAACAACTCAGTGGAGGCAAAAATTCCAATAATTTGACTACTACATGCATGAACCGGAACATGCGCGATCAACATGCGTTAGTCTGGGACTCTCACTGCGCAAAAATGCGGACTAGCAGGCCTCATCAACCACTGGCCGCCCCATCAACCGCATCTGCTGCTTCTTCCTCATCTGACACCATGGCAAGCGTTCTCACTCAGATCTCCGGCCGCAGAACCTCCACTTGCTTACCCGCAACAGTTGGGGTGAGTGAGAGCCCATTAGCTGTTATGGAAGTGGACATGCCTGCTGTTTTTGATCGATCTCAGACACCAAGCACACCACATCTTTCTCAATACACCATAACATTTCCGCCTGCACCTCTCTTACAGTCCAGCAGTTTGTCGTGTTTACCGTACTCCACCCTCTCTCAGCACAGCAGCCAGTACTTGGTCCCGCAGTTGTGGTCACATAAAAGATTATTTCCTCCTACACATGCCAAAGCTAAGAGCTTCAACTTCACCATCTCCAATCTGTTGGCCACAGAAATGCCGCCTTTCAGCCTGGTGGATACAGACGGTTTCCGAAAGCTGATGGCTGTTGCAGTCCCCCAGTACCAGCTGCCGAGTCGCCATTACTTCTCTAAGAAAGATGTGCCTGCACCACACCAGCATGTCGCAGACAACATCGCCCACTCCTTGAAAAAATCTTTGTCTGACAGGGTGCATTTCACCACTGACCCCTGGACGAGCAAGCATGGCCAGGGGCGTTACATCTCGCTGACTCTGGTGGCTGTGGGGGCAGGAGGAGAAAGGGCTGCTCCACAAGTCTTGGAATTCCCAAGGCTTGCATGGCACTTGGGGATGGAGAACTAAACCACTACACACCACAACATGGAGAACTAAACTACTAGACAACAGGGGTTGGAGAACTAAACTATCAAACACCTAGGGTTGGAGAATTAAATCACTACCCACTAAGGGATGGTGAACTAAACCACTAGACACCAAGGTGTCACTAGACACCAAGTCTTGGAATCCTCAAGGCTTGTGGGACAAACCTTTCTATCTAACACTTCCTCCACTGCTTCTGCCTACTCCACCTCCTCTAGGGCCTCCACCCCTCCCTTAATGAGACACGCGTTCCAACAGTGCAATAGTACTAAATTAATATTCCTTGGAGATCGCAGTCACACAGGTCATGACTTGTGGACAGCTATCCAGGCTGAGTTTGAGCAATGGTTGTCTCCAATGAAACTGGAGCCAGTGAAGGCCGTGTGCCATAACGGTGTGAACCAGGTGGCAGCCCCATGCCGTGGCAACCTCACACACGTGCCTTGCGTGGCTCATGTCCTCAACCTGGTGGTACAGCAATTTCTCCGCCACTGATCACTGCTGCAGAAAGCACGGTTGTTGTGTGCTCACTTCCGCCGCTCGCACCCCGCGGGTCATCGACTTGCATTGCTACAGAGGTCTTTCAGCAGACCGGTTAACCGGTTGATATGCAATGTGCCGACACGGTGGAATTCCACTCTGCACATGTTTCAGCGACTGTGGCAGCAGCGACGAGCCGCCCAGGTGCAGTATGTCATTTTGCATAGCCTGGGCCAACTCAGTATGGATGTAGTGAAAATCACGCTTGCGGAGTGGGCACAGATGAAGGACCTGTGCCCTTCTGCACAGTTTTGAAATGGCTACTAAGATATTTAGCGCTGACAATGCCATCATCAGCATCATTATTCCGGTCATCTATATGCTGGAGCACACTTTGAATAGTCTGCGAGAGGACATGGTGGTCCCAGAGGAAGAGGAGGAAGCAGAGGAGGATGTGGAAAGGATAACAATATCTCTAAGTTCCAGACTGTCGTCGCACAGGCGGGTGCCATGGGAGGGTGTATTACAGCAATCGAGGGGGGCTTATGGTACCAGACAAACTGTTAGTGAAGGTGCAGGAGACGAGGAACAAATAGAGGAGGATGAGGAGGAAGAGGTAATGGGGGCGCAACAGTCTGTTGTTGGCAGGAGGAGATGGAAGAAGCAAGCTTAAGTATTACCCCGCTACCAACACACCATAGACTTGGACCTCATGGAAGTGCCCAACACATGAGCACCTTCTTGCTGCACTGTCTGCAACATGATGCCCATATTGTTAGGATTAGAAATAGTGCTGAGTTTCCACTCTGTTAGATCCACGGTACAAGAGAAAATTTTGCCAGATGCATCCTCCCCTGGAAAGGGACTTGCGCATGCTGGAGTATCGAAATGCGCTTGTAGACAATCTTAAGAGTGGTTTTCCCCAAGACAGCAGTGAGGCACTCAGAGTTCATCGCAGTTCTAGACTTCCAGCCCTGGGAACGTCGAGTCGTCAACGCAAAAACATTAGCAATAGTGTAAGTGGTAGAAGCTATTTCTGTGAGTCGTTTCACACATTTTTTAGACCAGCCCATGCACCAGCAGAACAGGGTACAAGTCTGACACACAGTGAATGACTAGAGGGGATGGTGCAGTAGTATCTCATACTCAATATAAATGCTATCAGGGGGGGTTGGACCCTTTTGCATTTTGGTCTTCAAAAATTGAAGAGTGGCCTGAGCTCGCCAGTCACGCCTTGGAGGTTTTGTCATACCCCTCAGCCAGCGTTCAATCAGAACGTGTCTTCAGCGCTGCTGGTGGTGTCCTGATGGATAAGCGCATGCGGCTGTCCCATGAAAGTGTATATCACCTAATTTTCATCAAGATGAACAAGTCATGGATCTCCAATGACGTTTGCACCCCAGTCGCAGACTGGGTAGACTAGGCGATGGTGTAGTTTTTAGTGTGCTGCATTGATCTCGCATTATTGCAGTCTGTGACACATTTGTCGTGGCTTCTGTGCCTGCTATTGCTACTGCTGCTGATGTTACTAACAATTTTTTTAAATGTGGAGACTCCAAGTTGGGTCCCTATCTGGTGGGTTGCCTGTAGTGGAAGGGGTGTCAGAGACCCATTTATACTATTTCTACTCTGGGGAAATTGATGCCAATTTAGTGGTGTCTGCCCCTAATTTTTGGAAATATTTGGACTCCAAGTTGGGTCTCCTTCATTTGTGTTGCCTGTGGCAGTAGGGCTCTTAAACTGGCAGGTCTGCGCTTACTTTCAGTCAACTGCCTGTGTTACTATCATTAGTAGTCTACAAAGCTGATATTTGTGCCACCTGAGTGTGGCTGAGCAGAAAAGCAGTTTGAGCTGTTGCATGAGGTATCAGGGCTTCCAGCCCAGCAGGCCTACACCGGTCTCTCACCAACCTTCTAATTTGAACTTAAATTCAAAGCTATAAATGTGGGCCAAGACCCTGCCTCACGCATGGCCTATGCCTGACTGCTGCTGTGTCATTATAAAAATTTCTACTGTGGGTCAATTGATGCCACTTTTCCTGGTGTCTACCCCTGATTTGTGTAAATGTTTTGACTCCAAGTTGGGTTTCCTTCATGTGTTTTGCCTGAATTTGGCAGGGCTCTCAGAGCACCAGGCCTACACCTGTCACTCATCCACCTGTTACTGATCAATGTTTAAGCTAGAAATGCTGGTCCAAGCCCTGTCCAAGGCCCTGTCCCATGCTGAAATGTGGACTGCTAGCTGGGCCACGCAATAAGCAAAAAGGATTTAGATGCTGAAATGTGGACTGGTGTTTGGACCACACAATTAGCACAAAAGATTTATATGCTGAAATGTGGCCTGGTTTCTGGACCACGCTATTAGCACAAAGAATTTAGATTCAGAAATGTAGACTCCTGGCTGGAGCACAATATAAGCACAAAATATTTATATGCTGAAATGTGGCCTGGTTTCTGGACCACACTATTAGCACAAAGAATTTAGATTTGGAAATGTGGACTCCTGGCTGGAGCACAATATTAGCAGCACAAAAGATTTATATGCTGATATGTGGCCTGGTTTCTGGACCGGAGGTATCTTTAAGTTCCGTAGCCAAAACCACACACATTCGCTGAAAAGGTGGCCATATAGGACCAAGGAGACAGAGAGGACGTCGCCCGACAAGGCTCGGGGTCACTGGCTCGGGACACTGTGTGTGAGGCGAAAGGAGGGTGAGAGCCAACGCAGAGAGACGACCCGGGAAGGTACACAAGAAGGGGGTCTCGATCAAGTGCACCCAAGTTATCTGAGAGTAGGTTGGATCACTTCCCCGGAGGACACAGGACTCGGTGGGCTGTTATAACCTGCTGGCAGTTGTAACCTAGAACATCATAAGAACTGTGAGTAAACACTTGAAGACAGCACCCCGCTGTGTCCTAGAATTAATTGCTGCGTCACCTGCCTTGCACTACAACACCAACATCAAAGTTCTTCTCTTTAACTGCCCTGGGGCCTAGCTCTACCCATGGAGAGCTGAACCATCTCTGCTGCGTCACCAACAGCCCCAGTGGATCTGAACAGCAGCGGCGGCCACCTATAGCCGCATACCACGGGTGGCTTCACGAACTTTATCCCCAAAACTTTTTTCCCCTCCGAGCTTTAATTTATTGACCGCCCTGGGCCACGGACCGGGTCACTGCCACCGTGACTACCCCAATTGAACCGACCGACCTGGCTACCAAGTACCCCACGGCCCCAGGGGGCGCGTCGTTAGCACAAAGAATTTAGATTTGGAAATGTGGACTTCTCGATGGAGCACAATATAAGCACAAAATATTTATATGCTGAAATGTGGCCTGGTTTCTGAACCACGCTATTATCACAAAGAATTTAGATTCGGAAATGTGGACTCCTGGCTGGAGCACAGTAATAGCAGTACAAAAGATTCATATGCTAAAATGTGGCTTGGTTTCTCGACCACACTATTAGCACAAAGAATTTCGATTCGGAAATGTGGACTCCTGGCTAGAGCAGAATATTAGCAACACAAAAATTTATGTGCTGAAATGTGGCCTGGTTTCAGGACTACGCTATTAGCACGAAGAATTAAGATTTAGAAATGTGGACTTCTGGCTGGAGCAAAAATATTACCACAAAAGAATTAAAAAAATCAAATGTGGGCTGGTTTCTGGACCACACTATTAGCGCTAAAAATTTAGATTCTGAAATGTGGACTTCTGGCAGTAGCACAATATTAGCAGCACAATAGATTTATATGCTGAAATGTGGCCTAGTTTCTGAACCATGCTATTAGCACAAAGAATTTAGATTCTGAAATGGGGACTTCTGGCTGGAGCACAATATTAGCAGCACAAAATATTTATATGCTGAAATGTGGCCTAATGTTTCTGGACCACCCTATTAGCACAAAGGATTGATACGCTGGAAGGTCAATTTCACAGTCACACAGAATCCTATCTATCTGAACTAGCTAACTGACAATCAACCGCCTAGATAACTATCTGATTATTTTGTAGGAGGAGCAGCCTGTCTGCTCTGTTACACTAACAAACTGGCGCCAAAACAACATGTCCACTCTTTATATGGAGAGGGATATGTGACTTCAGTAGCCAATGACAAAAGCCCTTGTATCTGGATGTTGTGGATGGTTTGTAAAGTGCTGCGGAATATGTTAGCGCTATATAAAAATAAATATTATTATTATTATTATTATTATTATTATTATTATTATTATGGTTTCTGAGCCCTGATTGGCTGCCAGAATCTCCACACATTAAGTTAAGAAAAAAAAAATTAAAAATAACAGTCCGTCGCTCCTCTGACCTCTCCACATCCCTCATCAAACACGTCTTCCCTGCTCATCATACAGCACCACTATCCTAGCCAAAGTCTTAACAAAAGTATTCGTGGAAATTCGATAATTTATCGAACTCTGGCCGAATTTTGCCGAATTTTGCCGCTTTTGCGGAAAATGTTCGGGGATCCCAACACGAATCCGAATGTGCAATGTTTGTGCCGACTTTGAGATTGGTGAACGTTTTCCAAACAAGTTCGCTAATCTCTACTAGTGTTGAGCCACCCCCGTAGTGTTCGAGTTCGGTTCGGTTCGTCGAACACCCGTGTGTTCGCCGAACTGTTCGTCGAACTGTTCGTCGAACACCTTCGAACACCGTTAAAACCAATGGCAGGCAAACAAAAACACATAGAAACACATAGAAAACACCTTCAAAGGTGTCCAAAAGCTGACAAACTGCTCAGAAGACACAACTAACACATGGAAAAGTGACAAGTACATATAGTCATGCGAAAATAAAAGAGGTGGAGGAGTAAAAGGAGGGGGAGACACAGATATAGGCATGTCATGCCCTTCTAAAATCCAAAAAGTGAGAAGCCGACACGGCCAGTCCGCTCCTGCCCGTGCCACCTCCGTGTCGCCGGGTTTGTGCCAGAGCCGCGGTGAACCCTGATGGCCAGCCCCCCTCTCCCAATACTGGTGCCTGTCCGCTGGTGGGTCGAGCGAGCCCCCCTGTGGTGGAGGCAGCTCTAAGCTTTTTAATTTAAATTGTCTCTCTAATTTGAATGAATACACTTTAAATCCATTTACAAGGATCTATTGGAGGGCAAGTCTCATGCCAGCAGCCGCGTAATTCCAGCTCCAGTAGCGTCCACTAAAGCTGCTGCAGTTAAAAAGCTTTTATAAGGATCGAGCTCGGCTGTCCACCGCAAGGCATCCTACTGCCAGTCCCAGCCCCTATGCCTTGGGGTGCCTCCTGATGCTCTTCACTGAGTATCCCATGGTCCCGAAGCATTTCCTTTGAAAAAATTAAGTGTCTAAACTACAGGTGGTGTAGCTTGCTTAACAGCCGGGATAATCCGCTGACTAGCAGACACTGCTACTAGGCACAAAGTATTTCCTGGGCTAGATGCAGTTAAAAATTTGTAATTAGATACTCTCGTTGGATGCTGAGAAAGCATTCCATAGAGTCTCCTGGCACGCCATATATGATTCTCTTAAAAAGCTTGGGGTAGGGGTCTAGGGGACCCTTTTATAGCCAAAATCACGGCCCTGTATCGCAATATGTCACCTAGGCTGAAGATAAATGGAACTGTAGCACCCTGAGGGCTCGGTTGCTACAGACGTATTGCACCTCACTCAGAGGTGTGATATCTCACTCTCAGGTAAGGATGGAGTGTGGATCAGGACCCGACACCTGCATGCATTACACCACATTGCCGTGGGGCAGGGCGACCAATATGCCCCTGAGATGGGCACGACAGTCCCTGTCCCTGGCTGGAGTGGGGGGAGGGAACACTGAGGAAGGGGAACCCTGTAGTGCAGGAGCAGGGAGGAAGCAGTTCCTGGGTGCATTGAGAAGGGAGTATAAAAGGTGGGCACCATCTTAGTTCAGTGCAGAGAAGTCTGAGCAGAAGTGGCAGGGAGCAGGGGCTCTGCATGAGCTCTGCTCCGGAGGCGGGCCTAGTAACAGAGGCCCAGGCCTGGAAGAGGGAGAAGGAAGAGGAGCGGAGAAGGCTCCAGGAACGAGGAATGAAGGGATCCCAGGGGTGCGGACGGGCGAGTCGCCACCGCACGCCCGAATCCACCTGCGTGGAGGGGTCAGGCCAAAGGGGGAGACCGGTCCCCGAACTAGTGGAGGCAGGAAACGACCCTCAGCTAGAAACCGGAGGCTCTGACATTTTATGTGGCGCAGCCCCTCGCTACACCCGCTAGGAAGGCACCACATAGGGTCAGGGAAACTGGCGCCAAGTTTACCAAGAGGAGGCCCGAGGCAGCCGGACAGAAGTGTTGGTAAGAAAGGCCAGACAAAGGACACACAAAGGGGGTCCTGTGAAGTGCTCCAAAGTTATCTGGGAGTTGTCTGAGCCCCTCACCTGGTGAGCACAGTACGACGTGGGCAGCCGTTACCTGCAGACGTGGTCTGGATAATAAGAACTGTGAGTAAAGGCCCTGGACTGCATCACTGACTCCGTGTCGTTACTGCTGCTGCCCTGCACCATCACCCCCATCCTCCGCATACACTGCCCTGAGGCTATACTCCTCCCGTGGGGAGTTATGCTACACTCTGCTGCACCCACAACACCAGCCTCAGCGGTCTGCCCTGTAGCGGCGGTTCACTCTGACCGCAATCCACGGGTGGCGTAGTCGGACATTTAAACATCAAAACCACATAAATAGTTCCGCCACTGGTTTGACCGCCCTGAGCCACGGAACCGGGTCGCCGCCACGAAGACTACAACCACCAGCATCCACCAAAAAGGGTCCGGCTCCGGGTGTCCCAAGGCCCAGGGGGTGCGTCAGAACATTTTCATCACCTTTCACAATCACCAATGGGACAAGGCAGGGATGTCCTCTGTCCCCTCTCTTATACATCCTAGTGACGGAGCACCTGCTCTCATCAATTCGCCATAACCCCAATATTAGGTGGATTGAGGTGGGAGGCACCGAGTACAAGTGCTCTCTATTTGCTGATGATGTCCTAGTATATATCACTCAATCACATATATCCATCCATGCTGTTATGGCTGAAATAGATCACTTTGTTACATGGTAAAATTTTAAAATCAATGCAGAGAAGTCTGAGGCCCTCGATGTCTCCCTCCTCAAATCCATATAGGATTCCATCCAGTCCAACTTTCCCTTTGCCTGGCCCTCACAGGGTATCAAATACTTAGGAATTCCTATTCATAGAGACCTCTCCCATCTATGTTATCTTAATTTTGGGCCCTTTATTGAACAATTCCATACAGACCACGGTTGGCAAGTTAGAACTGTAAGATTCACTACGTGAACCGCTGGTGTTTTGTGGAAAAGCACATGTACACCGCGTTCCAAATTATTATGCAAAAAGTGTTTAGGAGTGATAAGGGAAGAATTTGTTTGTTTGTCAGTTAAACTCATTGATGGTGATGTGTGTCAGGGCTCTTTATATCACTGTAAGCAATTGCAGACACCTGTGCTAATTAGTTTGGCAGGTGTGTCCAATGAAAGGCAAGACTACTTAAGAAGGCTCTCTCACATTATTAAGCAGCCTACATTTTCTGCCAAAATGGGAAAGAAAAAGGATGTGTCGGCTGCTGAGAAGCAACAAATTGTGGAGTGTTTAGGTCAAGGCATGACTACAATCAACATTGTGCGATGATCAGGATGAAGTGTCTTGGCAATCAAGAAGTATGTAGCTGATTCATAGTACACACGTGTGCGTGCTGATAAGGGCAAATTGAGGACTCTTTCCTACAGGCAATTACGTCAGGTTGAAAGAGCAGCGGCAAAAAAGCCTTGTCATAGCAGCAGACAAGTTTTTGAAGCTGCTTGTGCCTCCAACGTCCCCCGAACAACAAGATGCAGGGTCCTTCAGAGGTTTGCAGCTGTGCATACGCCATCCTGTCGACCTCCTCTATCCACTTCACACAAGCAGAAACGGCTCCAGTGGGCCAAACATTACATGAAGACTGATTTCAAAACTGTTTTGTTCACGGATGAGTGCCGTGCAGCGCTCGATGGTCCAGATGGATGGAGTGGAGGATGGCTGGTTGATGGACACCCCACGCAAACACGGCTACAGCGCCAACAAGGAGGAGGTGGAGTAATGTTTTGGGCTGGAATCATGGGGAGAGAGATTGTCGGCCCCTTTAGGATCCCTGAAGGCGCTAAAGATGAACTCCATAATGTATGTGGATTTTCTCAAACAGCACTTCCTGCCATGGTTCAAGAAGAAGAACCGTGTATTTCACAGCAAGATCATTTTTCTGCATGATAATGCACCATCTCATGCTGCACATAAAACATCTGCATCTCTGGCTGATATGGGCATAAAAGGGGACAAACTTATGGTGTGACCCCCATGCTCCCCTGACCTCTACCCCATTCAGAACCTTTGGAGCATCATTAAAAGGAGTGTCTATGATGGCGGGAGGCAGTTCACATCTAAGCAACAGCTCTGGGAGGGTATTCTGTCCTCATGCAAAACAATTGAAGCAGAAACCATCCAAAACCTGACAAATTCAATGGACGAGAGAGTTCAGAAGCTCCTTTCGAACAAGGGGTCCTATGTGAAAATGTAACATCACCTAGAATAAAGTTTTGAGTTGAAAACTGTTTGATTTCAGTTTCTAACAACCTGCTAATGCTTATAATTTCAAAAATGACCATTTTTTTGGTCTTTATTAAAATGAAAAGGTTGATCGAAAAGTTTGGGGGATCTAAGAGTGTGGCAACCCAGTAGTCATGATTACTTCGAATTCTGACAATATGAGGGTCATGCTGCAGGTAGTGCAGCAAGAAGGCACTTATGTGTCTTGCGCATCTCGGAGCCCCAAAATTATTTTCCGGGCTAGATGCAGCTAAAAATTATTTTTAATTTTAAATCTGGTGGAGCTTATTATAGATGGCCTAATAGGATCAGTGCTGCACACTGCTACAAAGCCCAAATTATTTTCCAGTCAAGATACAGATAAACATGATTAGTAATTTGAAAGCTTAAAACGTTTGGTAGGGTGATTTTAACCAATCATCAAGCTTTTACTCTCCCCAGGATGACACAGGGGTAGAAAAGTCGTTTCGGATCCATGATTTGTTCATCTTTATGAACGTGAGTCTGTCTACATTATCAGTGGAGAGCCGCGTGCGCTTATCTGTCAGCACACCACCAGCAGCGCTGAACACACGTTCAGACAGAACGCTGGCTGTGGGGCATGACAAGATCTCCAAGGCGTAAGTGGCTAGCTCCGGCCATTTATCCAGATTGGAAGCCCAAAAAGAGCAAGGGTCCAGTGACACAGTCGTGGCTTCAATGTTTACTTGGAGATACTCCTGTACCATCGTCTCTAGGCGTTGACTATGTGTCAGACTTCT
The DNA here is from genome assembly GCF_046119375.1 of Phyllobates terribilis. Taxonomy (NCBI): domain Eukaryota; kingdom Metazoa; phylum Chordata; class Amphibia; order Anura; family Dendrobatidae; genus Phyllobates; species Phyllobates terribilis. Next base: position 213,325,351 of record NW_027362762.1, read on the forward strand.
TGTCTCCTGTGGCCTTGCAAAGGATGGGCTAAAAAAGTGGTGAAATGATTCCGCAAAATTGATGTTACCAGCAGATACTGTGGTTCTGTTACGGTTTGAGTGCTGAACACTTGACGGTCCCACGGTTGGCAAGTTGGAACTGTGAGATTCACTACGTTCACCACTGGTATTTTGTGGAAAAGCACATGTAAGATTCTGCAACAGTCTCTGCTGATACTCCTGCATGCGTGCATCCCTTTCTATGGCAGGAATAATTTCTGCAAATTTACTTTTGTACCGGGGATCTAACAGTGTGGCAACCCAGTAGTCAGGATTATTTCTAATTCTCACAATTCGAGGGTCATGTTGCAGGTAGTGCAGCAAGAAGGCACTCATGTGTGTTGCGCATCCAGGAGCACCAAGTCCCTGTTGTGTTGGTGGCGAGGTAACAATCATGCTTCCTTCCTCTGTCCTCTCCCCCCAACCTCGCACAACAGAAATGTGATCAAGGTCTCCCTCATCTGATGAGTCTTCCATCAGTTCGTCCTCCACTTCTTCCTGGGCTCCTGCACCTTCCTCACTAGTTTGGCTGCTACCATGCGCCCTGGTAAAACCATCTCCCCCACCCTCACATGCCTGCCGCCTTGGTGCTGCCGACCTTCTGGACCTTGCAGATGTTAGCCCTTCCGCATACAACTCCTCCTCCTCTACTTCCTCCACCTCCTCTTGTGCCACCACCTGACTCCGAATTCTGTTTAACATGTGCTCCAGCATGTAAATCACCGGAATAGTCATGCTGATAATGACATCGTCAGCACTAAACATCTTCGTCGCCATTTCAAAACTGTGCAGAAGGGTGCATAGGTCCCTGATCTGAGACCACTCCTCCAGCGTGATTTGCCCCACCTCTGAATCTCGTTGGCCCAGGCTATACGTCAGAACGTATTGCACCAGGGCTTGTCGGTGCTGCCACAGTCGCTGCAACATGTGCAGAGTTGAATTCCACCGGGTAGGCACATCGCATTTTAGCCGGTGAAGTGGCAGGCCCAACGACTTCTGTAGAGATGTAAGTCGCTGAGCTGCGGGATGCGAACGGCGGAAGTGAGCACACAGCGACCGTACCCTCTGCAGAAGGCCATCTAGTCTGGGATAGTGGGCTAAAAATTGCTGGACAACCAGGTTCAACACGTGAGCCATACAAGGCACGTGTGTGACATTGCCCCGGCGAAGGGCCGCACCCAGGTTTGCAGCATTGTCGCACACGGCCTTCCCTGGTTTCAGGTCCAGTGGAGACAACCATTCATGAAATTGGTTCTCCAGAGCTGACCACAACTCCTCAGCTGTGTGACTCACATTTCCCAGACATTTCAATGTAAAAACCGCCTGATGACGTTGAGCCCTACTGCCAGCATAGTAAGGAGGTGTGCAGGATCCCTTCTGCGCAGTTAGAAAGCTTGTGGCATGACCAGACAGGCTTTGGGTGCAGGTGGAAGACCGAGAGGAGGTTGAGGAGGCAGAAGCAGTGGAGGAACTTTGACATAAAGAGGATTGACGCACAACTCGTGGGGACGGCAAGACTTGGACAGCAGCCCCTTGTCCTGCTGTCACCATAGTTACCCAGTGCCCAGTCAGCGACATGTAACGCCCCTGTCCATGCCTACTCGTCCAAGTGTCTGTGGTGAAATGCACCCTGTCACACACAGAGTTTCTCAAAGAAGCGGTGATGTTGTGTGCGACATGCTGGTGGAGCGCAGGCACACCTTTCTTTGAGAAGTAGTGCCGACTGGGCATCTGGTACTGGGGCACTGCGACGGACATAAGGTCTCGAAAATCCTCTGTGTCCACCAGGCGGAAAGGCAGCATTTCTGTAGCCAAGAGCTTGCAGATGGTGAAATTCAACCTCTTAGCTTTCTCATGGCTAGGAGGAAATGGTCTTTTACTTGTCCACATCTGAGGGACCGAGGGCTGGCTATTGTGCTTAGACGGGGTTGATAAGGGTGTCCCCGGCAAACTGCCGGTCTGTGAGGAAGATGCAGGCGGACATGTTAGGTTGCCTTGATCCAAAGGTGGTGCTATCGATGTCGGACAGCGCTCAACACCAGCTGGTGTTACCACCTCCAAAGAAAATGATGACCTGCCAATCACGCTGGCTGTTGTGGGTAAAGAGGTGGCAGGTCTGCGCCCCAAAACAGGTGTGACTGCTGTCCCCCCAGTCACAGAGGATGAAGAGGCCGCGGATGCACAAGATATGGCAGACGGTGGTTGGCCCGGCCGGCTAGGCCGCATTGTAGCACACTGAGCTTCCCACTGCAACTTATGCTTCATGTCCATGTGCCGGTTCATGCATGAAGTACTCAAACTATGTATTTTTTGGCCTCTACTTAGCTTTTGCTGACAAATGTTACAGATAACACGAGTTGGGTCATCTTTATCGATCTGAAAAAATGCCCAGGCTATGCAAGGCTTAGCACCCATGCGACCTGAAGAGCCACCACGACTTGTGGTGAGAGGCAGAGTTGTGTTTGAGGATGCAGTTGTTGACGTGCTTCCAGTACTACGTCTCTGTCCAGGAAGGTGCAACCTGACCTCGTCGTCACTAGCATCTTCCTCCACCTCCTCTGCTGACCTCATCTCTTGGCTGACTGTGGGTTGACAGTAAGTGGGATCTCCGACCTCATCATCATCACCCTGTGCGTTATCACACCCATCGTCCTCAGAGCCAACCTGTTCCTGCCCTGACAAAAAACTAAAGTTGTCGCTCCAATCAGGTATTTGAGTCTTATCATCGTCTTCCTCATTGTCTCCACCAACAGGAGTTACAGTTTGGGAATGAGGGTCTACATTATGGTCAGAACCTTCTGCGTCTGGTCCTGGATCCGACTCATAAAGATTCTGGGCATCAGTGCAGATCATTTCCTCGTCTGGATTCACAGAAGCGCTGGAGTCGACCTCTGATTCCCAGGCTATAGTATGAGTAAACAGCTCTGCAGACTCAACCATCTGTTCTACCTCATACTCAGACGGGCAGCTGGAGATTTGGGAGCTGTGAGGAAGCAAGTGCGATTTGGGTGACACCTTTGAGGACTGGAGTATTTGTGATGTTGAAGTTGATGTGGAGGAGAGCCCACTTAAAGGAGCACTTGATATCCGTTGAAGCACCTGCTGTTTTTGTGCCTCATCTGGAATTTGTAGCGATTGGCGTGGCCGTAAGAAAGGGATCTTATCACATTGTCCGCTAAAAGAAGTAGACATTTTAGTTTGACTGGAAGATGGTCTTTCTTCTGCAGATGTTACTGTTGCTTTAACACCTACCCCACGGACACAACCTTTTTTCCCCTTCCCAACACACCTATTCCCCTTTCCACCAGCAGCAGGCCTTTTTCCACTCATTTTGGTGGTTAACTAATTCACAACTCTGGAGTTGTTTGCACAAAAAAACAATGGATGGTAACCGAGCAGAACTGAGTGGCCAAACTGTGGTATTAGGCCAAAACTATTGGCTGGGTTAGATGCAGAAAAAAATTATATTCAATTTGCAACCTGATGGAGGTCAGTATAGATGGACTAATACAACAAGTCCCACACACAGCTAGAAGCCCAAATATTTTTTCAGAGGTACTGTAGATGCAGATAAAAATTTGTTTTAATTTGCAACCTGATGGAGGTCAGTATAGATGGACTAATAGAGAAAGTCCGACACACTACTAGAAGGCCAAATATTTTTTCAGAGGTAGATGCAGAAAAAAATATATTCAGTTTGCAACCTGATGGAGGTCAGTATAGATGGATTAATAGAACAAGACCCACACACAGCTAGAAGCCCAATATTTTTTCAGAGGTAGATGCAGAAAAAATATATATTCAGTTTGCAACCTGATGGAGGTCAGTATAGATGGACTAATAGAACAAGTCCCAAACACTGCTAGAAGCCCAAATATTTTTTCAGAGGTACTGTAGATGCAGATAAAAATTAGTTTTAATTTGCAACCTGATGGAGGTCAGTATAGATGGACTAATAGAATGATGCTATGCCCAAAAGATTTTACTTCACTAGGTGCAGTAAAAAAATTGGTATTCTATACACAGGTGGTATATCTTGCAACACAGATAGGCTACTCCACTGACTAACACACTCTGCAATAGGCCAAAAAGGATTAGCTTTGCTAGATTCAGCCAAATGCTGTGAAAAAAACTTGCACAGCACTGGCACAGACCTGCCTGGCAAAAACTGATAGGAACTCATGTAACCTAGTCCTGAAAAGGACTGCAATTATAATTAGTCTTTACTCCCACAACCGATCTATTTAAGAGCACAGACCTCCCTGATAAAAGTCGTAGGAAATGCTGTAACCTAGTCCTTAAAAGGACTGCAATCACAACTATTCCCTACTCCCAAGCTATCTGTATATTTGTGCGAAAATTGGCTTGAAATTAACAAGGTATAGCGCACACAGCAACAGCGGTGCCGTCTAACACGCAGCTGCAGCAGTGAGAAAATGGTGGCGACGGGGAAAATGGCTTGGTCTTATAGGGCAAGGACATGTGACATACACTGCCAATGACACATGCCCTTGCTTGTGTGAAAAAAAGCACTTCGCTCCGTGTGTGCGCTGCTGATAGGCTGACAGATTGCACCTCCCCACTGTAAATGCGGGAAAGAGAAAAAAAAATGGAGATCTTCATTGTTCCTGCAGAGATCCATCCCCTGCCCCTCCCCCCACCCCGCTGTACACTCAAACTGCGTATTAACATTAATTTTCATCATTACTGAGAAAAAATCCAGTTATGATTTTGGTGCACGAACAGTTATCGAACATAACCTCGAACAGCCGAATTTTTCTCAAATCGTTCGTGTTCGCCGAACGGCTCGAACACCGCCCAAAACAGCTCGAATTTGAGATTGGCGAACAGTTCGAGTAGAACAACGCTCATCTCTAATCTCTACTGATCAGTTCTGATGGAGAAAGAAGCAGATTTCTCAGATAAGATATATTGCAAAGTTGCTTATTTTCATGTTTACTGCTGATTTATGGAATGAAAATTAAAACGATGGCTACTCTTTAAACCCCAAAAAAATTTATCAAATTCAGTAGGTGTAAAAGTGGCATAAAAAATGAGTCAAAAGAACAATAGTTGAAATTTCAAACCTTCCGATCACTTATATCTAAGAGATTTAGTACATGTTATTTGTAACCCTGGAGAAAGCATAAAACACAGTATACTGGTTATGTGAAAAAACAAGAACACAAATAAAATGTTGGGTAACTCTAGAGATATTATACACTGTGATCAACTGGATTGTTTTGCAGTAATAAAGTTACTTGTTCAAAGGGACTCTTTCTCGGATAGTTGTGATCATTGCATTTTCCAAAAAAGAAAGCTCTCCCATGCACAAGGTTTTTATGAATGTGTGCCGCAGACTGAATGAAACTGCAAAGTAGGGAAAAATTAAGGTTGATTTGAAGCCAACCTCATCATCAGGCAAATGGTTCTATGCTCTATAATTATTATTGATCTCTGTCAGGCAGCAATCAGTGGAAACTTTGTTCGACTTGGCAAAAGCAAAGTAATAAATAAACTCATTCATTCAGAACCAGAAATTGTTGAAACCCTTGTTTCATGCAAGTTTTACATTTTCTTATCTTGTCTTCAAGATTTCAGTTTGAAACCCTTCAAACTTATTGCGCCCCATAACATCTGCCACAATAATGACTTTTTTGTTTTACCTGGTTTTTAACAGATGGATATTAACGGAATATTTATTTACAGTATGAAATCAATTGAAAATAGCATCTTGATGTGTCATTTGCATAATCAGCTTTGTTCTGAGTTGATGAGTTTTCTTGCTTGCAATTGAAACCCTTCAGTCACAGCTGCATCAAAGACATTGTGAGCAGATTAAGCAGTTTCCAGGCTTCTTGATGCCAATCTTTTCATCAACCATTAAACTTCTAGAGTGATATCACTGCTTTAAATAGAAGTATATGATCAAAGCCAGTAGTAGAATCACATCAATTTATGCCAACATGAATATTTTACCAGTTAAATGCTTTTTTACAAATATGTAAAATCTGATTACCATGATATTTAGCATATAAGCAGACCGGGGGCTAAATCCCATATGAAGATGGTTTTCCTAGGTTTATTAATGGCTAAAAATAAAAAAGCTTAACTTAGCAAATATGCTGGTTTTGTTACAGGTTAGGGACTGTATGAATATATAATGCGACTTATTTCGAAGTGTATTGGACCATACAATTCCTACAATATGTATACCTTTGATTTCATAAAAAGCACTAGATTTTTAGCTTCCTGATTAGAAAGATAACCATATTATATTCCCAGTCATGCCATATTGCAAAAGTATTCTCTTCTTAAAACTGTGCCACATGGAGAGATTATACAATGGCAAATTCTTATAGCTAATAAAGATCCCTAGGCACTTGTTGCACTACTGCACTTCCTTTGTGCACCAGGGTTAAATGTGTACGCTAGGCATTAGATTTAAAAAGGCTAAATAATTTGGATATTATGAATTAATAAGTTTAAGGCAGGTATGGAAAAAATAGTGTTTTTTTATCAATTAACATAATGCAAAGTGAATGAACAAAAGAAAAATCTAAATCAAATCAATATTTGGTGTGACTTCCTTTTACCTTCACAACCGCATCAATTCGTCTATGTACAGTACAGACCAAAAGTTTGGACACATCTTCTCATTTAAAGATTTTTCTGAATTTTCATGAGTATGAAAATTGTACATTCACACTGAAGGCATCAAAACTATGAATTAACACATGTGGAATTATATACTTAACAAAAAAGTGTGAAACAACTGAAAATATGTCTTATATTCTAGGTTCTTCAAAGTAGCCACCTTTTGCTTTGATGACTGCTTTGCACACTCTTGGCATTCTCTTGATGTGTTAATTCATAGTTTTGATGCCTTCAGTGTGAATGTACAATTTTCATAGTCATGAAAATACAGAAAAATCTTTAAATGAGAAGGTGTGTCCAAACTTTTGGTCTGCACTGTACATTTGCAAAATATCTGAGATTTTATAGGATTATAGTCAGATGTATGAGTTACCTATTATACCAAACAGGTGATAATGATCATCATTTTTATGTGTATGTTGAAACACAGTCATTAACTGAAACAGAAACAGCTGTGTTGGTGACTTGAACCAGGGAACAAACTCTGCCACAAAAGTGAGATTGTGGAAGACAGTTTCATGTCACACGTCATACATCATGTCAACAAGGGCACAAGGTAGTTATACTGCATCACCAAGGTCTTTCCCAGGAAAAAGATTTCAAAGCAGACTGTCTTTTTAAAAATGTGCTGCTTTAGCTTTTTTGAGGAAGAATAAAATTTCTAAATTTCCAAGAAATGGAAAACATTGACGATCGTAGACACATTGGTTGATCAAGGAGACTTAGTGCAGCAGATAAAATACACATCATGCTTACTTCCCTTCTAAATTGGAAGATGTCCAACAGTACAATCAGCTCCGAGCTGGCAACAACCAATGTGACCCAGCTACACCCCTCAACTGTTCATAGAAGCCTGGCCAAATGTGGTCTTCAGGGTAAAATTGCGGCCAAAAAGCTATATCTTTTGACATGGAAACAAGGTCATTCAATTCAAGTATGATGAAAACATTGTGTAGGAATTCATGCTTTCTGATAGACATTAGGCATTAGGTAGCATTCACACAGGCAATGCAGATTTGGCCCAAACACAAGCAGTCAAACAAAACAGCTACTGTCCACAGCAACCACTGATACTTCCTGTTCTCTGCACATGGCTTGAGCAGACTCTTCTCAGAGAGCAACTTGTCCTTCTTCTCTCAATGTTCTATTGAGAGAAGTGGATGTGAACCTAGTCAGCATGTAATCAAACATATGCAAGTTACATACTTGCGGTCACATGCTGAGCAATCAAGCTGGAATCAAAGCAAAATCCCGACAGTGTGCATGTGTTACACTATTCAGGATTCAGCAATATGCAGTGAGATATAAGCACTGCAGAAATGTATGTTTAGCCAGGAATACCCCTTTAATAGAAGCATACTCTCCTAAAAGGGTTGTTCCAATGGAAGAATATCTCTATAATACTGTTCCTCAAAGATAGTCGCGCATGGAGTTCGTATAGCTATATATTATTGGAAATATATTATAAAATACTAGGATAACTTTAACAATTCATACATTATTGTAGGAGAACTACAATGCTAAAGCAGTTGAAAAATTAGCTATTACAAGATTCAGAAAGACTTCACAATATACAAAAGCAAAATATAAAAATTAAATTATATTTTAGTATGCATGAATTTTAGAACAAAACATGAATGATTCATCTAATAAAATGAATTTCTCATGACCAAGAGAAATCATTTCCTCTTTAGCAGCAAATAACATTTTCTGTACATGTTGAACAATGTATTTTGGAGGCTTGGCTGATCATGCATGAAAATGTCCATTTAATGAAGGTTGATCTTGACTAAGAAAGTCAGAGATGTTCGCTAATAATTTGATTAATGTAATATGAAAGCTTGATTGATAGAGTTAAATGTAATTGATAAAATGGAAATGAAAAAAAACTTGTTGCAACAAAATTGATCATTAATATTTTGTACAAAACATAAATTTAAAATAAAGCAATATCTATGAAAGTTTATAAATGGTTTTAACAAAAACGCATAATATGTCTGTTATTTGCATGGGCTAATTGATAAAGAGGTTTTCTGTGTTCATAAAACCACTGTCCATAGGTTTATTTAAAAGAAAACAATCAGTACTTTATTTACCCTCCCCGGGTCCAGTGCTGAGTCTCTGCCACCGCCCTGTGTTCACCATGTAAGATACAAAGAAGAGTTCAGAAATCCTTGTATGCAAAATATGATACTTCTTTAAGAAGACAAACAAATAATACAGGTAACGTTTTGGTCTATGTTCCTAGTACCTTCATCAGATTCACTTGAAAATATATACAAATATGTAAATGGTGAGTTGTAATACTAGTAAAAAAGACATTACAATTGATGCAACAAGTATAACAAATACAATGCTCCAAGATGTAAATGTTAAACACAGGAATACCCATCAAAAGGTTAAGGATACAAAAACAATAAAAGATGAATTATCAGAAAATCACTAAAAAGCATATCTACATCAGGTTCAGCTTTATACAGGGCAAATAGTAATGGGATGGAATATGCAGAAAGAGAACATATTGATTCTTTTTGGTAAGACTGAAAGAATAAAACACTAGTGAGATACCTAGTAACCATGGTATGGTAATTATAAAGGCCGCATCTAGTTTGTGGCTAATCTGTGCATAGAGAACATGAAGATTATCCACATAAGATCACAGCAATGACTAGCTGGCCTGTATCACTAAAGTAATGACAAGAGCATTTTAATAACAGACTGTACATTTGTCTGCTTGTCTCAGTTTTCTATTATTGAAAAGCATTCCTCATTCCTTAAGTGATATAAGTTAGCTAGTCCTTCCTGCGACTTTATGTGGATGCTCTTCATGTTCTCCATGTATAGTTTAGCTATGTACTATAACCTGACTTTTTACCTATTATTAGTGATGATCGCGCACTAAAATGCTTGAGTGCTCGGTACTCAAATCGAGCAGGTTGGATTCGACTTGAGTAAGGAGTATAATGGAAGTCAATGAGAAACTTGAGCATTTTTCTGGAAAACCCTAACAGAAGGGCTGGGTGGGAAGGGGAAATGGATGCAAACAGCGCTCAAATGGAATGGGAACAGTATGGGGAAGACGCTTGGACACATCTCTGACTCCCAGGTCGCTGCTGGAACAATGTTGTCAGAGTATTACTCTACTTTTACAGACTGATAACAAAACAAACAAAACCGAAGAAAAATGGATTTTATAGGAAAAAATGTTAGGAAACATTCTTTCCTGTATAATGACTTGTATATAAGGCAAAATTGAAATGAAAAAAAAAACAAAAACAAAAAAAACCGCCTCCTCCACCTATTAATAACCGGGCCATCTCTCAACATATTTCACCATCGCCTATAGCAGATTAAATATTAAAGGGTTAAATAAACTACATCCACCAGTAAATGTAATTTTAATATTTTACTACCTTATCTGGGCATGTGGTGTGTGACAAGTAGAGATGAGCGGTGTTCGACTAGAACTGTTCGCCAATCTCAAATTCGAGCTGTTTTGGGCGGTGTTCGAGTTGTTCGACGAACCCGAACGATTTGCAAAAAATTCGGCTGTTCGAGGTTATGTTCGATAACTGTTCGTGCACCAAAAGCGTGTCCTGCATGTCTGGCGCTATTTAGAGCACCAATCATGCAGGGATTGTCTGCCACTCACTGTAATGCCACAGCCATGGTGGTTGTGGCATTACAGTGATTGCCCAAATCGATGGGAACAGTGCCAACAGTGAAACATGAAAAGCCGGCAATTCAGCAGCGGCATACACCTGTACCCGACAATTTAGAACCGAAAGAATAGAGCTTCACACATAGATTAGATAGATATAAACATGTCAGCCACATATATATGAAGTACAGTGAAAGTGCTGCTTACTGTACTTGTCATTTAGCGTAAAGGATTTATCAAAAAAAATAATAGTGTTTTCATGCACCGTCTCTTTAAAAAAGCCGGCCGGCAATTCAGCATCTGTACCCGACAATTTAGAACAGAAAGAATAGAGCTTCACACATAGATTAGATAGATAGAAACATGTCAGTCACATATATATGAAGTACAGTGACAGTGTTGCTTACTGTACTTGTCATTTAGCGTAAAGGATTTATCAAAAAAAATAATAGTGTTTTCATGCACCGTCTCTTTAAAAAAGCCGGCCGGCAATTCAGCAGCGGTACCCGACAATTTATAACAGACAGAATAGAGCTTCACACATAGATTAGATAGATAGAAACATGTCAGCCACATATATACGAAGTACAGTGACAGTGTTGCTTACTGTACTTGTCATTTAGCGTAAAGGATTTATCAAAAAAAATAATAGTGTTTTCATGCACCGTCTCTTTAAAAAAGCCGACCGGCAATTCAGCAGCGGTACCCGACAATTTATAACAGACAGAATAGAGCTTCACACATAGATTAGATAGATAGAAACATGTCAGTCACATATATATGAAGTACAGTGATAGTGTTGGTTACTGTACTTGTCATTTAGTATTAAAATAAAGGATTTATTATTAAAAAAATTGGCGTGGGGTTCCCCTTAATTTTAGGCTCTAGCGGAGGTTAAGCAGACGGCTGGGGCAGATGTTTGAAGCCTGGGAAGGGGGTAATACCCACGGAGCTTCCCAGGCTACTAATATCAGCCCCCAGCTGAATACATAGCCTTTACTAGCTATTAAAATGGGGGACCCCCCAAAAAAAATTACGTGGGGTCCCCCCTAATTTTATAGCTAGCAAAGGCTAGGCAGACAGCTGGGGGCTGATATTAATAGCCCAGGAAGGGAGCCATGAATATTGGCCCCCTCCCAGGCTAGAAACACCAGCCGTCAGCCGCCCCAGAAATGGCGCATTCATAGGATGCGCCAATTCTGGCACTTAGCCTCGCTCTTCCACGCTGCCCTGGTGCGGTGGCAGGGGGTAATAGGGTTGGGGTTGATGTCAGCTTATAATGCCAGCTGACATCAAGCCCAGGTTAGTAATGGAGAGGCGTCTATAAGACACCCCCATTACTAACCCCATAGTCAAAGTTAAAAAAAACACAAACACCCAGAATAAAGTCCTTTAATTGAAATAAAGACACAATCCTTTATTGTTCTAAATTAAACCATACTTACCGTCACGCCCATTCCAGCTGAAGCCAACGATCTCCTGCAATAAAAGAAAAATAATAAAGCAACCTCATCCTTACCTTTCCATGGTTCCCACGACAGCTTCAGCTCTGCTACATCGAGATGACAGGCTGGACCGCAGCAGAACGCTGCCATCCAGCCTCTCATCCCGCAGACACTGAGAAGCGCAGGCTTGCTTGCGCTGCTCAGCGTCTCTCTGTGACGACATCCAGATGAGCCGAGTTCATGTCCAATGAACTCGGCTCACCTCATGCACGTCACTGACAGCGTGGGAAAATTCTCACGCTGAAGCGGTGAGTGCAGGAGAATTCTCCCACGCTGTCAGTGACGTGCATAAGGTGAGCTCATGTCCAATGAACTCAGCTCACCTCCTGCACGTCACTGACAGCGTGGGAGAATTCTCCTGCACTCAGCGCTTCAGCGTGAGAATTCTCCCACGCTGAAGCGCTGAGTGCAGGAGAATTTTCCCACGCTGTCAGTGACGTGCATAAGGTGAGCTCATGTCCAATGAACTCAGCTCACCTCCTGCACGTCACTGACAGCGTGGGAGAATTCTCCTGCACTCAGCGCTTCAGTGTGAGAATTCTCCCACGCTGAAGCGCTGAGTGCAGGAGAATTTTCCCACGCTGTCAGTGACGTGCATGAGGTGAGCCGAGTTCATTGGACATTAACTCGGCTCATCTGGATGCCCTCACAGAGAGACACTGTGGAGCGCAAGCAAGCCTGCGCTTCTCAGTGTCTGCGGGATGACAGGCTGGATGGCAGCGTTCTGCTGCGGTCCAGCCTGTCATCTCGATGTAGCAGAGCTGAAGCTGTCATGGGAACCATGGAAAGGTAAGGATGATGTTGCTTTATTATTTTTCTTTTATTTCAGGAGATCGTTGGCTTCAGCTGGAATGGGCGTGATGGTAAGTATGGTTTAATTTAGAACAATAAACAATTGTGTGTTTATTTCAATTAAAGGACTTTTTTCTGGGTGTTGTGTTTTTTTTAAATACTTTACTAGAAATTAATGGTGGTCATGTCTAATATTGGCGTGACCCCATGAATTTCGGGCTTAGGGCCAGCTGATAATGCCAAGCTGGCCCTAACCCCTTTATTACCCAGTGAGCCACCGCATCAGGGCCCTGGATGAGTTGGGTACAGCGCCAGAAGATGGCGCTTCTATGAACGCGCCATTTTCCGGGGTGGCTGCGGACTGCAATTTGCAGCGGGGGTGGCCCAGAAAGCTTGGGCCTCCCTGCGCTGCGGATTCCAGCCCCCAGCTGCCTAGTTGTACCTGGCTGGACACAAAAACAGGGCGAAGCCCCACGTCAATTTTCTTTAAATTATTTCATGAAATAATTAAGAAAAAAAGGGCTTCCCTATATTGTTGTGTCCGGCCAGGTACAAATAGGCAGCTGGTGGTTGGGGGCAGCCCGTTCCTGCCTGCTGTACCTGGCTGGACACAAATATAGTGCGAAGCCCCACGTCAATTTTTTTTAAATTATTTCATGAATTTCCTGAAATAATTTAAAAAAATTGAAGTGGGGCTTCGCACTATATTTGTGTCCAGCCAGGTACAGCAGGCAGGAACGGGCTGCCCCCATCCACCAGCTGCCTATTTGTACCTGGCCGGACACAACAATATAGGGAAGCCCTTTTTTTCTTAATTATTTCATGAATTTCATGAAATAATTAAAAAAAATTGAAGTGGGGCTTCGCACTATATTTGTGTCCAGCCAGGTACAGCACGCAGGAACGGGCTGCCCCCAACCACCAGCTGCCTATTTGTACCTGGCCGGACACAACAATATAGGGAAGGCCTTTTTTTCTTAATTATTTCATGAATTTCATGAAATAATTAAAAAAAAAGTACGTGGGGCTTCGCCCTATTTTTGTGTCCAGCCAGGTACAACTAGGCAGCTGGGGGCTGGAATCTGCAGCGCAGGGAGGCCCAAGCTTTCTGGGCCCCCCCCCGCTACATTGCAGTCCGCAGCCACCCCGGAAAATGGCGCGTTCATAGAAGCGCCATCTTCTGGCGCTGTACCCAACTCATCCAGGGCCCTGGTGTGGTGGCTCACTGGGTAATAAAGGGGTTAGGGCCAGCTTGGTATTATCAGCTGGCCCCAAGCCCAAAATTCATGGGGTCACGCCAGTATTAGACATGACCGCCATGAATTTCTAGTAAAGTATTTAAAAAAAACACAACACCCAGAATAAAGTCCTTTAATTGAAATAAAGACACAATTCTTTATTGTTCTAAATTAAACCATACTTACCATCACACCCATTCCAGCTGAAGCCAATGATCTCCTGCAATAAAAGAAAAATAATAAACCAACCTCATCCTTACCTTTCCATGGTTCACACGACAGCTTCAGCTCTGCTACATCGAGATGACTGGCTGGACCGCAGCAGAACGCTGCCATCCAGTCTGTCATCCCGCAGACACTGAGAAGCGCAGGCATGCTTGCGCTCCTCACTGTCTCGCTGTGACGGCATCCAGATGAGCCGAGGTCATGTCCAATGAACTCGGCTCACCTCATGCACGTCACTGACAGCGTGGGAAAATTCTCACGCTGAAGTGCTGAGTGCAGGAGAATTCTCCCACGCTGTCAGTGATGTGCATGAGGTGAGCTCATGTCCAATGAACTCAGCTCACCTCCTGCACGTCACTGACAGCGTGGGAAAATTCTCCTGCAATCAGCGCTTCAGCGTGAGAATTTTCCCACGCTGTCAGTGACGTGCATGAGGTGAGCCGAGTTCATTGGACATGAACTCGGCTCATCTGGATGTCGTCACAGAGAGACGCTGAGCAGCGCAAGCAAGCCTGCGCTTCTCAGTGTCTGCGGGATGACAGGCTGGATGGCAGCGTTCTGCTGCAGTCCAGCCTGTCATCTCGATGTAGCAGAGCTGAAGCTGTCGTGGGAACCATGGAAAGGTAAGGATGAGGTTGCTTTATTATTTTTCTTTTATTGCAGGAGATCGTTGGCTTCAGCTGGAATGGGCATGATGGTAAGTATGGTTTAATTTAGAACAATAAAGGATTGTGTCTTTATTTCAATTAAAGGACTTTATTCTGGGTGTTTGTGTTTTTTTTAACTTTGACTATGGGGTTAGTAATGGGGTGTCTTATAGACGCCTCTCCATTACTAACCTGGGCTTGATGTCAGCTGGCATTATAAGCTGACATCAACCCCAACCCTATTACCCCCTGCCACCGCACCAGGGCAGCGTGGAAGAGCGAGGCTAAGTGCCAGAATTGGCGCATCCTATGAATGCGCCATTTCTGGGGCGGCTGACGGCTGGTGTTTCTAGCCTGGGAGGGGGCCAATATTCATGGCTCCCTTCCTGGGCTATTAATATCAGCCCCCAGCTGTCTGCCTAGCCTTTGCTAGCTATTAAATTAGGGGGGCCCCCACGTCATTTTTTTGGGGGGGTCCCCCATTTTAATAGCTAGTAAAGGCTATGTATTCAGCTGGGGGCTGATATTAGTAGCCTGGGAAGCTCCGTGGGTATTACCCCCTTCCCAGGCTTCAAACATCTGCCCCAGCCGTCTGCTTAACCTCCGCTAGAGCCTAAAATTAAGGGGAACCCCACGCCAATTTTTTTAATAATAAATCCTTTATTTTAATACTAAATGACAAGTACAGTAACCAACACTATCACTGTACTTCATATATATGTGACTGACATGTTTCTATCTATCTAATCTATGTGTGATGCTCTATCTTTCTGTTCTAAATTGTCGGGTACCGCTGCTGAATTGCCGGCCGGCTTTTTTAAAGAGACAGTGCATGAAAACACTATTATTTTTTTAAATAAATCCTTTACACTAAATGACAAGTACAGTAAGCAACACTATCACTGTACTTATTATATATGTGACTGACATGTTTCTATCTATCTAATCTATGTGTGAAGCTCTATTCTTTCTGTTCTAAATTGTCGGGTACAGATGCTGAATTGCCGGCCGGCTTTTTTAAAGAGACGGTGCATGAAAACACTAATATTTTTTTTAATAAATCCTTTACACTAAATGACAAGTGCAGTAACCAACACTGTCACTGTGCTTCTTATATGTGTGACTGACATGTTTCTATCTATCTAATCTATGTGTGATGCTCTATTCCTTCTTGTCTAAATTGTCGGGTACCGGTGTATGCCGCTGCTGAATTTGCCGGCCGGCTTTTTTAAAGAGAGTGTCTTCTGAGCAGTTTGTCAGCTTTTGGACACCTTTGCAGGTGTTTTCTATGTGTTTCTATGTGTTTTTGTTTGCCTGCCATTGGTTTTAACGGTGTTCGACGGTGTTCTAAGGTGTTCGACGAACAGTTCGACGAACAGTTCCTCGAACATCCCGGTGTTCGACGAACCGAACCGAACCCGAACACTACGGGGGTGGCTCAACACTAGTGACAAGGTCATACACATCCTGTTTAATTTATGAAGGAGGGACTCTGAAACTCACAAAGCCTATGAGGACAATGCCAAAAATTAGAAGGAATAGGGACTCCGATATACCCTGTATTAGACATAAAGGAGGGCCTCATACACATTCTGTTAAAATTCTTAGGTTGTGGGACTTCTAGACTAGTAAAGCCTATGCACTAAGTGCAAGGGCTGCCAAGAATTAGAAGGAGGGACTGCAATACACCCTGGAAGAGATGTAGAAGAAGACCTCAGAAAACATTTTTTTTCCCATTTTTAAGGACTCCTAGACTGGTATTGCTTATGCACTAAGTGAAAGAGCTGAAGAACATTTACCCCTGGGGGTTATACACATATATATATATATATATATATATATATATATATATATATATCCTGCTCAAAAAAATAAAGGGAACGCTCAAATAACACATCTTAGATCTGAATGAAAGAAATATTCTCATTGAATACTTTGTTCTGTACAAAGTTGAATGTGCTGACAACAAAATCACACAAAAATCATAAATGACAATCAAATTTATTAACCAATGGATGCCTGGATTTTTAGTCACCGCCAAAATTAAAGTGGAAAAACACACTACAGGCTGATCCAACTTTGATGTAATGTTCTTAAAACAAGTCAAAATGAGGTTCAGTATTGTGTGTGGCCTCCACGTGCCTGTATGACCTCCCTACAACTCCTGTGAATGCTCCTGATGAGGTTTCAGATGGTCTCCCGTGGGATCTCCTCCCAGACCTGGACTAAAGCATCCACCAACTCCTGGACAGTCTGAGGTGCAACGTGACGTTAGTGGATGGAGCGAGACATGATGTCCCAGATGTGCTCAATCGGATTCACGTCTGGGGAACAAGCGGGCCAGTCCATAGCTTCAATGCCTTCATCTTGCAGGAACTGCTGACACACTCCAGCCACATGAGGTCTGGCATTGTCCTGCATTAGCAGGAACCGAGGGCCAACTGCTCCAGCATATGGTCTCACAAGGGGTCTAAGGATCTCATCTCGGTACCTAATGGCAGTCAGGCTACCTCTGGTGAGCCCATGGAGGGCTGTGCGGCCCTCCAAAGAAATGCCACCCCACACCATTACTGACCCACTGCCAAACCGGTCATGCTGAAGGATGTTTCAGGCAGCAGATCGCTCTCCACGGTGTCTCCAGACTCTGTCACATGTGCTCAGTGAGACCCTGCTTTCATCTGTGAAGAGCACAGGGCGCCAGTGGCGACTATGCCACCTGGTCTTCTGTGGCAAATGCCAAGCGTCCTGCACGGTGTTGGGCTGTGAGCACGTCGGGCCCTCATACCACCCTCATGGAGTTGGTTTCTAACCGTTTGTGCAGACACATGCACATTTGTGGCCTGCTGGAAGTCTGCTGGAGGTCATTTTGCAGGGCTCTGGCAGGGCTCCTCCTGTTCCCCCCTTGCACATAGGCAGAGGTAGCAGTTCTGCTGCTGGGTTGTTGCTCTCCTACGGCCCCCTCCACGTCTCCTGGTGTACTGGCCTGTCTCCTGGTAGCGCCTCCAGCTGACAGACACAGCAAACCTTCTTGCCACAGCTCGCATTGATGTGCCATCCTGGATGAGCTGCACTACCTGAGCAACTTCTGTGGGTTGTAGAGTCCGTCTCATGCTACCACGAGTGTGAAAGCACAACCAACATTTAAAAGTGACCAAAACATCAGCCAGAAAGCATTGGTACTGAGATGTGGTCTGTGGTCCCCATCTGCAGAACCACTCCTTTATTGAGTGTGTCTTGATAATTGCCAATAATTTCCATCTATTGTCTATTCCATTTGCACAACAGCATGTGAAATTGATTGTCAATCAGTGTTGCTTCCTAAGTGGACAGTTTGATTTCACAGAAGTTTGATTTACTTGGAGTTATATTCTGTTGTTTAAGTGTTCCCTTTATTTTTTTGGGCAGTGTGTATATATATATATATATGTAAGAGAATTGTAGAGGTAGGCCACATACACATCCTCTAAAAATTATGAAAGAGGGCATCATTGTTCTCACTCTGGAAACATTAAGAGCGAGGGCCACCTGATGACCCTATAAAGATTTTGAGTGAGGACCATCTGATGATCCTGTAAAGTTTTTGAGAGAGGGTCACCTGATGACCCCACAACGATTTAGAGTGAGGGCCCCCTGATGACCCCTCAAAGATTTAGAGTGAGGGCTGCCTGATGACCCTATATTTGAATTGGCTTTATGTTCTGCTGCTGTCATCCAGTGGGATTGACAAGTCTGGGCCAATCCAAGCCTTGTTCATTTTGATAAGAGTCAGCCTGTCAGGCACATCCACCTGTCAACTGAAAATGCTATCAGTTATTATTCCCCCAGCAGAACTAAAAAAATACTCTGACAAAATGCTAGTGGTAGATCAGGCCAACACGTCCAAGGCATAGAGGGACAGTTCATGCCATGTGTCCATCTTGGATACCCAACAGTTGCATGGCACAGAGGAATCATGGAGAATGCGGGTACGGTCAGCTAAGTACTCCTTCACCATCTTCAAAAACTTTTCCCTCCATTGTCAGACTACCCTGTCCATCAGGGCCTGAACGCTGGGAGGATCTAATTAAACTGTTGCAGACCTTTGATAGTGTTCCCCTGCCTCTGTTGAACCTTGGCTCTCCTCCTTGGTTTCCCCAGGTTCTATGACATATGCCGCCAGCGTTGTCAGATGAGAATTTTTTTTACTAATTGTTCAACTAGGGCCTTCTGGCATTGCACCATTTTACTACCCCTCTCTGCTGCAGGAAGGAGTGATGGAAAGTTCTTCTTGTAGCATGGGTCGAGAAGGGTGAACAACCAGTAATCAGTGTTGGCCAAAATGTGTATAACGCAAGGGTCATGGGATAGTGGAAAGGCAGCGGGATATAAAGTCAGTCATGTGTGCCAGACTTGCAACAGGCAAGACTTCCGTCCCCACCAGAAGGACGATTCTCCATCTCCTCCTCATCCTCCTCCTCCTCTTCAGCCCATCCATGCTGAAGAGATGGGATGAAGCTGGTGTGGGTAGTACCCTCTGTAGTGCTTTCAACCATCTCCTGGTTCTCAGCCTCCATTTCCTCCTTATCACCCAATCCGCACTGAGAGGATGAGATGAGACTGGGCTGGGTAGTATCACCCTGTGTACTTTCTTCCTCCATCTCCACCTGGTCCACATGCAAAGCTTCCTCTTTAATTGCGAGCAGTGAGCATTTGAGTAGACACAGAAGCGGGATGGATACGTTGGTTATGGATTCATCACCGCTCACCATCTTAGTTGATTCATCAAAGTTTTGTAGAACCTCACAGATGTCAGACATCCATGCCCACTCATCGGTTGTTATGTGAGGAGGCTGACCGGAATACCGATGGGCATGTTGTAGCTGGTATTCAACTACTGCTCTCTGCTGCCCACGAAGCCTTGCCAACATTTGTAATGTGGAGTTCCAGCGCATGGTCACGTCGCACATCAGTCAGAGAGCTGGCACTTACAAGCTCTGCTGCAGCACAGCCAGACCAGCGGCAGCAGTAGTTGGCTTATGGAAATGGGCGCACATGCGGTGTACCTTCACAAGCTAAATCTGGGTAGATTTTAAGAACCATTAATTGAGCACGTGGGCCAGGCATGGTATGTGTGCGAATTTGCCAAGCTTTAGAGCCGCCTGGTTGTAGGTTCAGCAGAAAGAGCAACAGATCTGTCTGCTCTGTTATACCTTTCAGAATCTCTGCCGCAGTGTGCTGTTTGTCACCTAAACAAATTACTTTCAGCATAGCCTGTTACCGTTTCACCGAGGCAGTGCTTTTATGCTTCCAGCTTGTGACTGATATGGACGGCGTGCTCCGAGATGACAAATCAGAGCTGAAGGATGAGGAGGAGGTGCAGGAACTGTTGTAGAAGGTGGAGGAAATCCTGATGGAACTAGGGCCCACAATCCTCATTGTCGATAGCACGTGTGCCGTCCTAGGGTGCGACTTGGTCCCGGACTCCACAAGGTTCACCCAGTGTGCCATCAAGGAAATGTACCATCCCTGGCCACAAGCACTTGTCCACGTGTCAGTCATTAAGAGGACCTTCCCAGTAACTGCTTTGGTCAGGGCATGGGTGATGTTATGGGACACATGTTGGTGTAAGGTAGGAACGGCACACTGGGAAAAATAGTGGCAGCTGTACCACTGCCACCAAGGTATGGCCGTCTTCATGAGGTTGCGGAAAGCCTCAGTGTCCACAAGCCTAAACGGTAACATTTCCAGGGCAAGCAGTCTGCAAATGTGGCCATTTAATGTTTGGACATGTGGGTGGATGGCTAGGTATTTTTGCTTATGTTCCAAGGCCTGGGATAGGGACAGCTGAACACTGTGCTGTGACAAGGGATTTGACATGGTGGCTGATGGTGCTTGCGAATGTATACCGATAGGTGTAGGTCGGCAGGCATCCTGCCTGCGTCATGGACAGGGGATTTGAAAGCATGTAGCACAAGGGAAGAGGCAGACACTGATTGTAGACCCAAAGCATTCGGGTACTTTGATGACATATGCCTGAGCATGCTGGTGGTGGTCAGGCTGGTAGTGATCAGGCCCCTGCTGATCTTGGTATGGCACAGGTTGCAAATGACCATTCTATTATCATCCACACTTTCTTTAAAAAAGCCCCAGATTGGGGAACACCTAACTTTTGGCCTGGGAACTTGCCGAGTGTGGGTGCTCTGGGGAACAGTTGCCCGCCTTCTTCCTCTGGCCACCCACACTGCCTCTTCTTGCCTGTTATGGTGCTCCGGATCCCTCCTCCTCTGAGCTGCTGTCTTCATTCTGCATTGATTGCACCTTCCCGGGATGGGTCAGTGACTTCATCATCCACCACCTCGTCTTCCACTTCCGCACTCTCATCCCCCTGACTACTTGTTGACTTAACAACATCACTTGTTGGCAACTGTGTCTCATCATCTACCTTTTGAGACACTAATAACCATTCCCGATCATCATCTTTTTCTGACCATGGCTGCTCAAATATTTGGGCATCACTACACATGAGCTCCTCATGTCCCTCTTGAAACATGCAGGGCGAGAGGCCAGAATGAATAAATCAATAAATGGAAATGGAAAGAGCTCCTCGGAGTGTACGAGTGTGGGATCACTTGTCTCCTGGAACTCGCCATTGTGGAAAGAAGGAGGATCAGGGTTAGGATTATGTGGTTCAGACTCTTGGCTAGTTAGACTGGACAGTGTGGAAGACAGGGTGGTGCTGGGAAACATACTGGAAGCATTATCTGCTATCAAACCAACCACCTGTTCACACTGTTTTGGCTTCAAAAGTGGTGTCCCATTCCTCCTGTAAAGTGGGACATGAAGCTAGGTCTCATGGATGAGCGTGTTTTTTGTGCTGTCGCAGCAAGCACTGTTTCGCCTGGCTCACGACCTCGGCCTCTGCATGCACCATCAGCAGCATATCCACTTCCCCGTCCATTACCGCACACCTTGCACATTTTAAATTAGATATTCATGCCAGCAAACTTTCCGGTATTAAGGGAAAAAAAAAAAAATTATCCCTGACTAGGACTGTTGTTTTAATGGTTCAGCAGCTGTATACAAGTACTGCAATAGTTATATTAAACCTTGCTTAGATGCCTCTAATCCAAAAGTATCCCTCCACTGAATGCAGGTAATAGCGGTTTTACTACAGAAAGGAAAATATTTAGCCCTGACAAGGGCTGTTGTTTTAACAGTGCAACAGCAGCAGTATACAAGTACTATAATAGAAATATTAAACTTGTCTAGATGTCTCTAATCCAAAAATATCCCTACATTGAATGCAGGTAACAGTGGTTTTACTACAGAAAGGAAAATATTTAGCCTTGAAAAGGACTGTTGCTTTAATGCTGCAGTAGCAGTATAAAAGTACTGCAAATAGTAACAGCGTTGGACTTTGGTGCCAAGGTAGTATTCCTCATGTTTTTTGCCTAATTTGGCCCCTGTGGTCTACATTCTTTATACCATCTAACGTGGCCCTTATGATTCACACCCTCTAACCAGCAACTGCTGGGCACTTGCTAAGCCTTCACACTTTTCACAGTCTATCGTATAAGTCTTGAATACTTTTGGCTTAACTGCCTGATATACTGTATATATGTTGCTTTTCAGTGATGAGATGTTGTGTGCATCTAGTCCCTATGTGATTTATTTAGTACCTGTATTTCCCATTCATACATTAGTCATGGACTTCTTGCATAACCTTCTACAATAAGGATTCTTCCTGACTGTATCATTAGGTTTGCTCATGTTTGGCCATATTGGATTTACATTTGATTTATGCTACAGCTTTCACAACTTCAGTCTACTGAGTACCAATTCTTCACTTGTTACTCCCTTCTGTGTGTTCATTTGACATGCTGTACTATGCTTGATATACTACATGCTTGGCTTTTCCCCACCTGTGTATGATTTGCTCCTATGTGGGTCAGAATTTTTAATCATTTATGTATTTATATAACCACTATACCTGATTTTATGTAGTGTGGGTGCCTATTTTCTTCAGTGCCACCTCGTAACCAAATACTTCTTTGACGATATGTTCGGTGTTTTTGCTATTGGGTTTTCCCAGAGCTTATTGTAAATAAAAGGGGGCATTACCATTGTGCGATATATAACTAATACAGAACAGTAGTACTGAACCTTGTCTTATAAGAAACACATTAGCAGCTGCAGCTCTACAGTATTGCAACAATATTGTAACCCTGTCAGCCTGTGAGATGGAGGTTGAAGCTGAGAGGATCCTGCAGATGTGTCAGGTATAATCACACACAGCTGTGCAGTGAGATCAAGAGAACAGAGAGCGGCCATTACACATCACACTGGTAATTCCCCCTTCATTTAAAATAATTGAAAAGCTTTGGAGACAGATTCTCATGCAATTGATATACCATATCTTGGTTTCCTCTGAAGCAGATGTCAGTGTTTCAATATGTCTTTTTAACAGTTTTTGAATGACAACTAGTGATGAGCAAACATGAATTGTTAACCCCTTCGGCATGCATGCTCGGGTGATCGGCAAGTTTTTGCGGTGTGCTCGGCATCGATGTTAGTGTCGCCGTGGCGGCATGTGTCACGGCTGTATAACAGCCGTGACACATTGCCTGTTTGACAGGCAATCTCTGCATTAGAGATGAGCGGTGTTTGACTCGAACTGTTCGCCAATCTCAAATTCGAGCTGCTTTGGGCGGTGTTCGAGTCGTTCGACGAACGCGAACAATTTGCAAAGAATTCGGCTGTTCGAGGTTATGTTCGATAACTGTTCGTGCACCAAAAGCGTAACTGGATTTTTTCACATCATGCAGGGACTGTCTGCCACTCACTGTAAAGCCACAGCCATGGTGGTTGTAGCATTACAGTGATTGCCCAAATCGATGGGAACAGTGCTCACAGTGAAACATGAAAAGCGGCAATTCAGCAGCGGCATACACCGGTACCCGACAATTTAGAACAGAAAGAATAGAGCATCACACATCGATTAGATAGATAGAAACATGTCAGTCACATATATAAGAAGTACAGTGACAGTGTTGGTTACTGTACTTGTCATATAGTGTTAAAATAAAGGATTTATTAAAAAAAAAATTGGCGTGGGGTTCCCCGTAATTTTAGTCTCTAGCGGAGGTTAAGCAGACAGCTGGGGCAGATGTTTGAAGCCTGGGAAAGGGGTAATACCCACGGAGCTTCCCAGGCTGCTAATATCAGCCCCTAGCTGAATACCTAGCCTTTACTAGCTATTAAAATGGGGGACCCCCCCAAAAAATGATGTGGGGGTCCCCCCTATTTTAATAGCTAGAAGAGGCTAGGCAGACAGCTGGGGGCTGATATTAATAGCCCAGGAAGGGTGCCATGAATATTGGCCCCCTCCCAGGCTAGAAACACCAGCCGTCAGCTGCCCCAGAAATGGCGCATCCATCACCGCATGCGCAGGAGAATTCTCCCACGCTGTCAGTGACGTGAATGAGGTGAGCCGAGTTCATTGGACATGAACTTGACTCATCTGGATGCCGTCACAGCCAGACACTGAGGAGCGCAAGCATGCCTGCGCTTCTCAGTGTCTGCGACATGGCAAGCTGGATGGCAGCTTTCGGCTGCGATCCAGCTTGCCATGTGAATGTAGCAGAGCTGAAGCTGTCCTGGGAACCATGGAAAGGTAAGGATGATGTTGGTTTATTATTTTATTTTTATTGCAGGAGATCGTTGGCTTCAGCTGGAATGGGCGTGATGGTAAGTATGGTTTAATTTAGAACATTAAAGAATTGTGTGTTTATTTCAATTAAAGGACTTTATTCTGGGTGTTTGTGTATTTTTTTAACTTTGACTATGGGGTTAGTAATGGGGGTGTCTTATAGACGCCTCTCCATTACTAACCTGGGCTTGATGTCAGCTGGCATTATAAGCTGACATCAACCCCAACCCTATTACCACACTGCCACTGCTACAGGGCAGTGGGAAGAGCGAGGCTAAGTGCCAGAATTGGCTCATCCTATGTATGCGCCATTTCTGGGGCGGCAGACGGCTGGTGTTTCTAGCCTGGGAGGGGGCCAATATTCATGGCACTCTTCCTGGGCTATTAATATCAGCCCCCAGCTGTCTGCCTAGCCTTTGCTAGCTATTAAAATAGGGGGGACCCCACATCATTTTTTTGGGGGGTCCCCCATTTTAATAGCTAGTAAAGGCTAGGTATTCAGCTGGGGGCTGATATTAGTAGCCTGGGAAGCTCCGTGCGTATTACCCCCTTCCCAGGCTTCAAACATCTGCCCCAGCCGTCTGCTTAACCTCCGCTAGAGACTATAATTACGGGGAACCCCACGCCAATTTTTTTTTAAATAAATCCTTTATTTTAACACTAAACGACATGTACAGTAATCAACACTATCACTGTACTTATTATATATGTGACTGACATGTTTCTATCTATCTAATCTATGTCTGATGCTCTATTCTTTCTATTCTAAATTGTCGGGTACCGATGCTGAATTGTCAGCCGGCTTTTTTAAAGAGACGGTGCATGAAAACACTATTATTTTCTTTAATAAATCCTTTAACACTATATGACAAGTACAGTAACCAACACTGTCACTGTACTTCTTATACATGTGACTGACATGTTTCTATCTATCTAATCGATGTGTGATGCTTTATTCTTTCTGTTCTAAATTGTCGGGTACCGCAGCTGAATTGCCGGCCGGCTTTTTTAAAGAGAGTGTCTTCAGAGCAGTTTGTCAGCTTTTGGACACCTTTGAAGGTGTTTTCTATGTGTTTTTATTTGCCTGCCATTGGTTTTAACGGTGTTCACCGGTGTTCGACAGTGTTCTAAGGTGTTTGACGAACAGTTCCACAAACATCCCGGTGTTCGACGAACCGAACCCGAACACTACGGAGGTGGCTCAACACTACTCTGCATGTGACACCGCAGTCTAACAGATGTGACACATGCCGCCGCAGTGACACTAACATTGGTACTGAGCACGCCACAAATACACCAGAGCGTGCTCGCCGAAAGGGCTAACAATTCATGCTCGCTCATCACTAATGAGAACCAAATAGTATAAACAACA
Source organism: Phyllobates terribilis (assembly GCF_046119375.1). Taxonomy (NCBI): domain Eukaryota; kingdom Metazoa; phylum Chordata; class Amphibia; order Anura; family Dendrobatidae; genus Phyllobates; species Phyllobates terribilis. Next base: position 213,351,175 of record NW_027362762.1, read on the forward strand.
CTTTTTCTTGACTACCTTCCACTTTTTTCTTTTTACTAACTTGCACTTGCTCACAAGACAGTCTCCCAATTTCTTCTTCCACTTTCTCTAATTCATTATTTTTATAATTTTTGTTCAAATTTCTCTATAATTTCTTTCTTTAATCTGATAGTACCCCTCATCACTTTGACATGCACATATTAACTGACTCCTTGGCACACCTTTAACCATTTCCCGACATTGCACCTACCAATTTTCCAAGTAGTTCCTGAAAATCAAGGTACTTGTACATCCAGGTGATCATGTGGGCACAAGAGCTGTGTGAGGCACGATCACCACAGGAGTTTGGCTTAGCTGACATGTGAAATACCACCTTCCTGTTTAACACTATAAATGTTGCAGTAAGCATCAACATTTAGAAGGTTGTTTGCAAGAGAGTGGGCTCACTCTCTCACCCCATGGCCCCGCTTCATGGTTTGCAGGGTACTGATGGTTATCATGGCAACCAAAGACTTCTGGGTCTGCCAGGTACAGTAGCCTGACAGGCCATGCCATAAGCATTGTCTAACAGGTGTTCTGTCTGTGTTACATTGATATTATAGTATATTACCCTTCAATACATTAGCATAAAGATGTTTATTATTCAAATAGTCTACATATAAATCAAGATTAGATTTGGTTCCACTCCACAAAAGAAAAGTATCATGGACATAGCAAAGCCATGTGCAGACATTAGAGATTGTTGACTAGAAAAAAAATATTGTTTTTCCACTATGGTCATTTTGCAATTCTGATTCTTCTGATTACTAAGCTTGTGTTGTACTGATCTGAATTGTCCCCTCTAACACCTGTTGTACTAGTTGTTCTAAAAAAGTTTGAGTGATTTTCTTAGTAGTAGAGCACAGCGTCATACAGTTTTTTTTCTCCCTTCACTTGTGTCTGAATCAGTAGACAAAGTGTCCACATTTGAGTCAAATCTTTCATGTCTTCTCCCAATCTGAAATGTGTGCGTTCCTCAGCCCAGATGTATATATGATTATGCATATAAGCTTTGGTATTACATTCAAATTCACTTAGTTTGCTCCTCAAAATAGATAATTAAAATTTAACAATATTATCTATAAGATCTTTTTGTAAACATTCATAATCATATATATGAACAGACGCTTTGCTTTCAATATTCATTTTACTTATTTGTTCTTGAGTATTAGAGCAATTTCCACTTGTTTGGGGTGATTGAGTATTGAAATAAAATGAAAATAAACAAATAATATTCATTGTATATAGGTATTAAAAAAATAGTAGCACTGGCAGAGCTTCACCCACTCTAGTTAATAAATTTGAAGTATTACATGATTTAATCCATTTTATGTATACTCGATCGTTTCATGATATGATAATAAATCAACATAAAACAGGTATTTTTTCTGATGCTTTTTCAGTCCTATTTGTAAACTATGTGGAAGGAATGATTCGGCACCATTAAAAAACCTTTGAGAGGATACTGAGAGAAAGCAGCGTCTGAAAATTGGGATATCATGGTGCTTAACCCAAAAGTGAAGTTAAACAAGTTCTATGAAGATTGAAAAGGTGGCACTCACCAACCCTTTAAAAAACTTTTATTCACATCATGTTGAAAGTGTAGGTGCAGGAGGGCAGCGCTGAGGACGACGGCCATTTCGCGTATAGCAACGCATCAACAGGTCATGATGCAGAACCAGTTCCTTTTTGGTAGGTAACACCCACATGTCACAGTAATCAATTAACATCAATCAAGTGGTTCCACGTCATTCCGTATTAAGACCTGTTGATGAGTTGCTATCCGTGAAACGACTGTTGTCCACAGCGCAGCCCGCAGCCTCCTGCACCCACGCTTTTAACATGATGTGAGAAAACGTTTTTTTAAAGTGATGGTGAGTGCCATTTTCACCTTTTCTTCATAGACACAATCCTATTTGAAATCTACAACACATGCTTGAAGAAGGGTGAAAAATCCCTGAAATGTCCAGATGTTTTCATGCCGAATCCACTCTGAGTGGTGTCTCGTGAGCTCATGTGTCACGTACTCTGAAACAAGCCAATATGAATCAGCATACTGTGGGTGAGTATAATGAAGCTTTTCCTATTTATTGCAATTTTTTAACATACTGTATGTACGCTGTTGAGATGAAGTTAAAACAATATTGCGTTATTGATTACCACAAGGTATGAATTTTGCTATAGACTTTAATGGATACATCTCATTTTATTAGGGTAACATTAAGGAAAACCATGAAGCAGCTGATTTGATTATGAAATAATTTCTTTACCTCAACTAATCTAATACTAATACAGACCATCAATGAGTAAGTTCATATTTGTATTCTAATCATTATAGTATTGTGAGAGGTTTAAATTTCACTTAGCAATACAGCGCTAGAAATATCTATGTTGGGCTTGTTTCACATGTCCGGCATTCAGAGTCCGAATATAGATTACATTGTCTGCATCAGCTGCTTTTCTTCTGGCTGCAAGTCCAGACATTGGGGTTCGTACTCGGTCCACAAATGCCACATGTGAGAAACCAGTCTTAGGCCCAATTTTTTTTTACTTTTTTTAAATCACCTAATAGTTGAAAATAATGCAGATGGATATTAACCCCTTTACAACCCAATGTGGTTTGCACGTTAATGACCAGGCCAATTTTTACAATTCTGACGACTGTCACTTTATGAGGTAATTACTCTGGAACGCTTCAACGGATCCCCCTGATTCTGAGAATTTTTTTTCGTGACATATTGTACTTCATGATTTTGGTAAAATTTCTTTGATATCACTTGCGTTTATTTGTGAAAAAAACGGAAATTTAGCGAAAATTTTGAAAATTTTGCAATTTTCAAAATTTGAATTTTTATGCTTTAAATCAGAGAGATATGTCACACAAAATAGTTAATAAATAACATTTCCCACATGTTTACTTTACATCAGCACAATTTTGTAACCAAAATTTTTTTTTGTTATGGAGCTATAAGGGTTAAAAGTTGACCAGCGATTTCTCATTTTTCCAACAAAATTTACAAAACCATTTTTCTAGGGACCACATCACATTTGAAGTCACTTTGAGAGGTCTTTATGACAGAAAATACCCAAAAGTGACACCATTCTAAAAACTGCACCCCTCAAGGTGCTCAAAACCACATTCAAGAACTTTATTAACCCTTCAGGTGCTTCACAGGAATTTTTGGAATGTGGAAGAAAAAAATGAACATTTAACTTTTTTCACAAAAATGTTAATTTAGACCCAATTTTTTTTATTTTCGAAGGGGTAACCGGAAAAAATGGACCCCAAAATTTGTTGTGCAATTTCCCCTAGGCATGCAGATACCCCATATGTGGGGAAAAAACACTGTTTGGGCGCACGGCAGGGCTCGGAAGGAAAGGAGCGCCATTTGAATTTTCGATTGTAAAATTTGCTTGAATAATTAGCGGACGCCATGTTGCGTTTGGAGAGCCCCTGATGTGCCTAAACAGTGGAAACCCCCCACAAGTGACCCCATTTCTGAAACTAGACCCCCCTGGGAACTTATCTAGATGGGTGGTGAGCATTTTGAACCCCCAAGTGCTTCACAAATTAATCCGTAAAAATGAAAAAGTATTTTTTTTCCCACTTTTTCATTTTTACAAATCAATTTGTGAAGCACCTCGGGGTTCCAAGTGCTCACTATGCATCTAGATAGGTGCCTTTGGGGGTCTAGTTTCCAAAATGGGGTCACTTGTGGGGGAGCTCCAATGTTTAGGCACACAGGAGCTCTCCAAACGTGACATGATGTCCGCTAACTAATTGAATGGAAAATCGGCTCAAATTGTTAGCGGACACCATGTTGCGTTTGGAGAGCCCCTGTGTGCCCAAACATTGGAGCTCCCCCACAAGTGACCCCATATTAGAAACTAGACCCCCCAAGGCACCTATCTAGATGCATAGTGAGCACTTGGAACCCCCAGGTGCTTCACAAATTGATTCGTAAAAATGAAAAAGTGGAAAAAAAAACACTTTTTTATTTTTACGGATTAAGTTGTGAGGCACCTGGGGGTTCCAAGTGCTCACTATGCATCTAGATAGGTGCCTTTGGGGTCTAGTTTCCAAAATGGGGTCACTTGTGGGGGAGCTCCAATTTTTAGGCACACAGGGGCTCTCCAAACGCGACATGGTGTCCACTAACAAATTGGAACCATGTCGTGTTTGGAGAGCACCTGTGTGTCTAAACATTGGAGCTACCCCTCAAGTGACCACATTTTGGAAACTAGACCCCCCAAGGCACCTATCTAGATGCATAGTGAACACTTGGAACCCCCAGGTGCTTCACAAATTGATTCGTAAAAATGAAAAAGTATTTTTTTTTCCACTTTTTCATTTTTACGAATCAATTTTTGAAGCACCTGGGGGTCCCAAGTGCTCACTATGCATCTAGATAGGTGCCTTGGGGGGTCTAGTTTCCAAAATGGGGTCACTTTTGCGGGAGCTCCAATGTTTAGGCACACAGGGGCTCTCCAAACACAACATGGTGTCCGTTAACAATTTGAGCCGATTTTCCATTCAATTTGTTAGCGGACACCATGTCGCGTGTGTGCCTAAACAGTGGAAACCCCCCACAAGTGACCCCATGTTAGAAACTAGACCCCTCAAGGATTTTATCAAGGGGTATAGTGAACATTTTGAACTCAGAGGTGCGACACAGAATTTGATAACATTAGGTCATCATATTGAAAGAGTTGTCATTAGTCTTGAGCGCAAGTGCTCGCTACTTGAGTTGGCATCGGGTACTCAGGTATGCACCATGTACTGCGTGTGCTCGAGTGACATGCTCGAGTCCCTGCCCCGCATGTTTCACGGTTATTAGACACCCAAAAAAAAACATGCGGGGATCGCTCGTGCATGGCAGGCAATCCCCGCAAAGCTTTTTTGGCCGCGAAGCATATGGGGTGGAGACTCGAGCATGTCACTCAAATACCCACGATACTCAATGCATACCAGAGCACCCGATGCAAACTCAAGTAGCGAGCACTTGCGCTCAATACTAGTCGCCATATCGTTATCTTTTTTTCTTACTTTTGAAAAAAATCCCAACCCCATCAAAACCCTAACCCCAACCCCAGCCCTAACCCTAGCCCAACCCTAACCCTAGCACAACCCTAACCCTAGCACAATCCTAACTCGAGAGTTTATTTTTTACGCCGTTCCTCGTGTGGTATAAGTGATTAGACGACTTTATTCTTTGGGTCGGTGGGATTACAGCGATACCAGAATCATATGGGGTTTTTATGATTGACAGCTGTCACACACTAAAAGACGCATTTTTTGTAAAATCTAGTTTTTTGCATCGCCATATTTTGAGAGCTATAATTTTTCCATATTTTGGCAGACAGAGTCATGTGATGGCTTACTTTTTGCAGGATGAGTTGACGTTTTTATTGATGCCATTTTCAGGCATGTGACATTTTTTGATCGCTTTCTATTACGATTTTTGGGAGGCAGAATAAACAAAAACCACCAATTCAGGAATTGTTGTTTTTTTTTTTTTTTCTATTCTGTTCCGCGTGTGGTAAAATTGATAAGGTATCTTTATTCTTTGGGTCAGTACGTTTACAGCGGTACCACATTTATATCGTTTTTCTATGTTTTGGCGCTTTTACACAATAAAAGATATTTTATATAAAAAATTATTTTTTTGCATCGCTTTATTCTGAGAGCTATAACTTTTTGATTTTTCAGATGATGGAGCTGTATGGCAACTTGTTTTTTGCAGGACAAGATGACGTTTTCAGTGGTACCATTTTTATTTATATTCGTCTTTTTGATTGCGTGTTATTCCATTTTTTGTTTGGCAGTATGATGATAAAGCATTGTTTTTTGCTTCGTTTTTTATTTATTTTTTTTACCGTGTTCACTGAAGGGGTTAACTAGTGGGACAGTTTTATAGGTCAGGTCGTTCCGGATGCGGTGATACCAAATATGTGTACTTTTATTGTTTGTTTGCTTTTTTTTCATAATAATATTTATTGATGGGTACATTATATTTTTATTTTTGGTGGATTATTTTTTTTATTTTTTTTTAAATATTTTTACAATTTTTTTTTTCTATTTTTTTGCACTTTCTGGCAGTTTTTACACTTTTTTACTTTGTCCCACTGTGGGACTTTCACTTTTTTATTCTGATCGCCTGCATAGCATAGGGATGGAGCACCATCCCTGTGCCATGCAGGCAGTCAGCACTGCACAGGGAGGAGATTGTTTGGTCGTGCACTGCGCATGACCAAACAATGTTCCTGCTGCCTGGTGATCCAGATGTTGTCATGACGACATCGGGTCATCATGGCAACACCCGGGAAGCCGCGGCAGACAGCGCTGGAGGCCGGAAGAGGAGGTGAGTATTGCGATCACCTCCCCTTGCCACCGCAATGCTGCAATCGACTTCGGGACCGCTCCCTGCACATAGTACCGGGTGTCAGCTGTGACAATCAGCTGACACCCGGCGGCGATCGCGCCCACACAGCCTGTGTGCGCGCGCGATCGCCATGACGTACTAATACGGGTCAGGCTCTTAAGTCCCAGGGCACAGACGCGTATTAATGGGCTGTAAAGGGGTTAAAATATCACACATTCTACACAGATTATTTATCTATGCCCGTTGTGGCAGTATCAGTATAACATTACCTATTTTTGGTACCTGTTTTATTCTCGTTATTCACCTGTCCTGGTACATGTGACAGGCCTTCTTTCTTTTCCCTATGGCTAGTTCCCTTTGTGCTAGTCCATGCTGGGTTACTGTAGGGCTATGTTCACACATTGCGTTTTCTCAGCGTTTTTTTTCTACAGCAAAACCTGATCTCTTGCCAGGAGGTTTGTTCAGGATTTTTCTTGCCTTTTTGCTTGTTTTTTGGTGCGTTTTTGCTGTGTTTATTCACCGTCCTTTTGTCTCTTTATGCATGTACATAAAGTTCAGTGAAAAAAAAAATCTCATTCTGATTTACAAACACCCATGTTAAACCATACTATGTCTGTTCCTGTTGCCACTAAATACAGTAGGTGCACTAATAAGGCAGCCTTGCTTGTCAATTCCAAGGAAATTGGGAGCTCTGCAAGCCTGACAATGCATGACCAGGGCCTATTTTCAAAATAGATGCTATTGAGAACTGCATGTATTAGACACATACATAGTGTACCGTTAAGGAAGCACTCCTCCCATCAAAGTTTTTATCCTCTTAATATATTGCAGTCATTAAATTATATAGCACAATGTACTTACAATTGCTTTTTTTGCTTTTCTACCCAGTAAATTCCTCTCTTTTCTCTGCTCTAAGTAGATATAAGAAGTCTCTTGTCCTTGCATTCCCCTCATCAACTGCTGACCCAGCTGCTCCCTCATCCTCTCTGCCAGGGACTTTTGCAGTGACTTATGACTCATACAAGTTAAATTGACCTTAGAAGGTTTTTAATCATGTGATATCATAGACCTAATGGAAAAGAAAAAAAATTAGCTGGGTAGAAAGGCAAATTGAGCAATTGTAAGTACACAGTGCTATATAATATGATGACTGCAATATATTGAGAGGATAAAAATTTTGATGGGAGGAGTGCTTCTTCAATATGACGTAAATGTCCCAGATGGGCCAACCCCTTTAAATAAAACATCAGTCAGAAATGTGTCATAAATTAATAGAATCAAAGAACATTATTCTTCAGCCATAAACTAGGAAAATAGTTTTTCCATTCACTTACAGCCATACAAGATTATTCCTTAATTATTGAGGTTTATGCATACCTCGCATATTTATAGCTGATGAAAAAAAATGTAATTTACATAATTGAATACTTAGCAAATATGAGAATATTTTGTACGCGAATGTATCATAAGATCATATGCAGTGAGTATAAGATGTCACCCCATTTCTTTCAGAATTCAGAATATTTAGTTTTTTCAGAACAATAGATCAAATTGAAACACATTCACACCTTTTCAGTCCTCTTAAAGAAGATGAATGAATAATAAGATTTTATTTTTTTCAAATTGCTAATATGTCAGATTTATTCAGGGTCACAGCTTTGAATGCAAGATAAAGAATATAGGGCACAATGTGACTTGCTCTCTGCGCTGTTTGTTTATCTTCCATTTGTAATTATATGCATACCCACTCACACATTAATATGCATTAGTCAGTGACGGTAACTAAGCTACATCACTATAGAATCCAATGTAGATAATTACTTTGCCTAGAAAATTTTGAGATTTATTCCCACCGTAAAGAGCTTGGAAAGAAATGCAGAAAAAAATAGAAAGATAACTTGTACTCAGGATAGAAGACATGACATAAAACCCTCATTATTCCAGCATTCTCTCCTGGTCAGTTCCACAATGTTCTTGACATTCACAAATCCTTCTGCTGATTAGTCTTCTACATTTATTAGCAGAGCAGTTTGTACAGTTCAAGCCTTGCCAGGTATTCAACAATAAAAATGATTATTTATTCAGGTTTCTAATTGCATTGACACGCTTTTCAATCTGTCCTTGCACAATGGTAAAATTAATACAAGGGAATGCGGAGAAGGACTGCTAACAATATGTGAAGTCTGTCATAAAATTATCTTTATTGTTCAATTGTTCATTGTGGAAAAGCCAAATTTCTCTCCCAGGAGTCATATATTTTCTCTTTCTTTGCCAAAGAGCATCTTCATCTCAGCCTGTTACTAGTGTTGAGCATTCCGATACTGAAATATCGGGTATCGGCCGATATTCGTGGTATCGGAATTCCGATACTTAATTCCGATACTTTTAGAATATCGTATACCGGAATCGGAAGTTCCCATAATGCAATGAGCCAGTTTCATTTTATTCAGCCAATGAGGATCCTAAGAAGTGTGGGCACATCCTGTTAGGCATGTAGGCATCTTAACTAATGGCATGGCTGTGATTGGCTGCTGAAATGATGTCATGATGCACTATAAAAGCCGCTGCCGCCATTTTCAGCTCACTCTGCTGTGAATTCAGTTAGGGATAGGACGCTGTTGTTCTGAGGGACAGTTTTAGCTACCTATTTGGTCTATTCTGCTTTACCCAAGCTTCTTTATAAATAGCTGTGCCTTGCAGCACTAGTGCATAGTACTCTGTGCTGTTCACCGCTGTCTGCAAGGTCTGTGTGTGTGAGTGCAGCTCACCCTGTAGTATCTGCTTCAGCCACGTCTGGTTGTAGTGCACTCAGTGTGTGTCACTGCCTCATACATTGTCCTTTTTTGCCAATTCATAATTTTTCCTGATATCTCCTATTAATGTGGTGGTTCCATCCTTATTCAGCTAAATTGGTTCCAAACACACTATATAGGAGTAGATAGAGAATTTTTTTTGGTCTTGCAGCGCTAGTGCACAGTGCTCTGCATCTGCACTGTTCACCGCTGTCTGCAAGGTCTGTGTGTGTGAGTGCAGCTCACCCTGTAGTGTGTGCATCAGCCACGTCTGGTTGTAGTGCACTCAGTGTTTGTCACTGCCTCATACATTGTCCTTTTTTGCCAATTCATAATTTTTCCTGATATCTCCTATTAGTGTGGTGGTTCCATCTGTATTCAGCTAAATTAGTTCCAAACACACTATATAGGAGTAGATAGAGAATTTTTTTTGGTCTTGCAGCGCTAGTGCACAGTGCTCTGCATCTGCACTGTTCACCGCTGTCTGCAAGGTCTGTGTGTGTGAGTGCAGCTCACCCTGTAGTGTGTGCTTCAGCCACGTCTGGTTGTAGTGCACTCAGTGTTTGTCACTGCCTCATACATTGTCCTTTTTTGCCAATTCATAATTTTTCCTGATATCTCCTATTAGTGTGGTGGTTCCATCTGTATTCAGCTAAATTAGTTCCAAACACACTATATAGGAGTAGATAGAGAATTTTTTTTGGTCTTGCAGCGCTAGTGCACAGTGCTCTGCATCTGCACTGTTCACCGCTGTCTGCAAGGTCTGTGTGTGTGAGTGCAGCTCACCCTGTAGTGTGTGCTTCAGCCACGTCTGGTTGTAGTGCACTCAGTGTGTGTCACTGCCTCATACATTGTCCTTTTTTGCCAATTCATAATTTTTCCTGATATCTCCTATTAGTGTGGTGGTTCCATCCGTATTCAGCTAAATTAGTTCCAAACACACTATATAGGAGTAGATAGAGAATTTTTTTTGGTCTTGCAGCGCTAGTGCACAGTGCTCTGCATCTGCACTGTTCACCGCTGTCTGCAAGGTCTGTGTGTGTGAGTGCAGCTCACCCTGTAGTGTGTGCTTCAGCCACATCTGGTTGTAGTGCACTCAGTGTGTGTCACTGCCTCATACATTGTCCTTTTTTACCAATTCATAATTTTTCCTGATATCTCCTATTAGTGTGGTGGTTCCATCCGTATTCAGCTAAATTAGTTCCAAACACACTATATAGGAGTAGATAGAGAATTTTTTTTGGTCTTACAGCGCTAGTGCACAGTGCTCTGCATCTGCACTGTTCACCGCTGTCTGCATGGTCTGTGTGTGTGAGTGCAGCTCACCCTGTAGTGTGTGCTTCAGCCACGTCTGGTTGTAGTGTGTGTCACTGCCTCATACATTGTCCTTTTTTGCCAATTCATAATTTTTCCTGATTTCTCATATTAGTGTGGTGGTTCCATCCGTATTCAGCTAAATTGGTTCCAAACACACTATATAGGAGTAGTTAGAGGAGCCTTTCTGCAGCATTGTGCCCTGCAGCCCCAGCCAGATTAGTATTAGCCAATTTTTTGTAGCCTCGTCTATTGCAGTGTAGGTTACCTTCCTACATTGTAATAGCTACAAAAAGTTTGTGATACTATCAGTATTACATCTTTGGGCACATCCAATGTCTTTTTGTGACAAAAAAACCTAAATAAAGTTCACCAAACACTCCACTTTACAGTTCTGTAGGCCACATTAGCTCATATTGAAGTCTAGTCAACACTTTATAAAATTAGTGTTTCTTATACCTGTTAGCAGCTGTTCAGGAATAAGCACACTAAGCCCTTAGTACTTTTCTGCCTATCTTTATCAGTCTACCAAGATGAAGAATGCAGGGAGTAAGGCATGTGGTCGTGGTCGTGGGCGTGGGCGTGGAGTTTCTGCAGGGAGAGGACGTGAGGATTCTGTGCCTGCAGGGAGAGGACATGGGGATTCTGTGCCTGCTGCGGGCACCAGTGACTCAGCGTCCCCCAGTTTTACCAGGGAACAGTCCTTTATGCGCAGCTTTGTAGGAGCTAGCCGTACCCCACTGCTGCGGGAGGACCAAATTGAAGCCGTTGTCGGATGGATGGCAGCTAACGCATCGACTTCAATTAGTTCCAGATCCTCTCAGGTCCTGAGCACTGAAGAGCACCCATCTGTCTCTTCACCACCTGCCAAATTGCCCAGGCAGTCAGAGAGCCCTGGACAGGAGCCATCTCTACTTCTGTTCTCTGAATCTCTTGGCTTGGAAAGAGGGGGCCAGCCAAGCAGAATTCAAGAATTTGAAGAAGAGGTAGTATGCAGTGATGCGCAACCATTTTGTCTCTCTGAATCTGAAGAGGCGGGTGGGCCAGTGCCTATGGTCAGCAGCACACCTCAGTACGCATCTGATGATGAGACTCAGGTGCCACTTTCTGGTGCGTACTGTGCTGTCGAGACTACCCAGGAGAAGCAGTTGTTTGAAGAGGGTGGTGTAGATGATGAGGTCCTTGACCCATCATGGCATGAGGGACAGGAAGGTGGTGGGAGCAGCTCTGAGGAAGAGATTCCCCGAGCGGCCCAAAAAGGAGGGAGAGGGAGGGGGCAGACTTGGTTGCCTGTAGCCTCCACTTCGGCACCCATTGGGAGCATGGCTCTTCCAAAATCCAAAGCGGGCGCTCCCAAGACTTGCAGTGCCTGGTCCTTTTTTGACACAGTTGCAGATGACATTTGCTTTGTCAAATGCAAGCTGTGTAATCAGAAGGTGAAAAGAGGGAAAAGTGTCAGGAACCTCAATACCACAAATATGTGGAAACATGTGCGGACCAAGCACGTGGTGGAGTTACAAAAACACACTGAAGACCTAGGCCAACCTACAGCGCCACCTACCACCTCTTCAGCTCGTGTTGTAGCCTCTTCCTCCAGCTCACATACAGCTGGTTCGGCTTCCTCACAGGATCGCCATGGAAGAATCTCTGGCACTGTTGTACAGAGACACAGTGTAATTCCACCCACAGCACCGCTTTCCCTGTCATCCTCACACTCCCAGGCCAGTCTATAGCCATCGTTAGCACAGGCATGGAAGAAAAGGCGCCCATACTCGGCAAACCACCCCCGAGCACAGGCTCTGAATGCTGGCATTGCTAAACTACTGGCCCTTGAAATGCTATCATTCAGGCTGGTGGAGACTGACACCTTCCGTAACTTTATGGCATTGGCAGTCCCACAATACAATGTGCCCAGCCGCTTTTATTTCAGCAGGCAAGCCGTCCCTGCCCTGCAACAGCATGTGGAGGGAAAAATTAAACATGCGCTACAAAACGCCGTCAGTAGCAAGGTCCACCTGACCACCGATGCGTGGACCAGTAATCATGGACAGGGACGATACCTTTCCCTCACTGCCCATTGGGTAAATGTTGTGGAGCCGGGTACAGATCTTGAGAGTGGCGCTGTACGTGTTCTGCCAACTCCAAGGATTGCAGGAATCCAGTCTGTACACATTGACTCCTCCTCATACTCCAGTTCCTCTGAATCAGCGCTGCAGGAGCCGTCACGGTCTACCTCCATATCGACCCGTGAACGGTTACCTGTTATGATGACCGATATGAGCACAGCCGTGGCCAAACGTCAACAGGCTGTATTAAAATTAATTTCTTTGGGGAATCGAAGCCACACAGCGCAGGAGCTCTGGAATGCCATCAAGCAGCAGAGCGACGTGTGGTTTGTGCCAGCAAATTTCCAGCCAGGCATGGTAGTGTGTGACAATGGCCAAAATCTCGTGGCAGCTCTGGGCCTAGGCAACCTCACTCACATCCCATGTCTGGCACATGTGCTCAACTTGGTCGTGCAGAGTTTTTTGAGGGACTATCCGGATCTTGATGCATTGCTTCACAAGGTCTGCATAGAGTGCGCTCACTTGCGGCATTCCAGCAACGCAAGATCACGCATTGCAGCTCTGCAGCGCCGATTACGTCTTCTGGAACATCGCATCATATGTGACCTACCCACCAGGTGGAATTCAACGTTACATATGTTGGAGAGGTTGTGTGAGCAGCAGGCAGCATTAATGGAGTACCAGCTGCAGCAGGCGCAAACAAGTCGCAGTGCGCGCCGTTCACACTTCACCACCACTGAGTGGGCCTCTATGATGGACATTTGCCACGTTTTGCATGCCTTCGATTATTCCACGCGGATGGCGAGTGCAGATGATGCACTAGTCAGCATGACTATCCCCCTTATCTGCCTGCTTGAATAAACACTGCAAGCACTAAGGGAGGAGGTTTTGGAAGAGGTGGAGGATGAGGAGTCACAAATGCCATCTACTTCTCTACAGTCTGCGCAACGTGGTTCCTCACAAAGGCCTAGGTAGGGGACACTTTGTGAGGAGGATGAGGAGGAGTCAATGGAGGAGGAAGACATCTGTCCAGAGGAGGGAGGTACACAATGCTCTAGTAGTCAGTATCTAGAGCGAGGGTGGGGTGATGCAGAGCAGGCAGAGATCACGCCTCAAGCAGGGGACAGCGTTTCTTGGCCAGTTGGCAGTCTGCAGCACATGGTTGATTTCATGCTGCAGTGCCTGAGAAATGACCTCCGCATCGCCCACATTCTCAACACGGCTGATTATTGGGTGTCCACCCTCCTAGATCCTCGCTACCGGGACAACTTACAAAGCCTCATAACACCATTGAACCGGGAGCGTAAAATGCGGGAGTACCAAGACGCACTGGTGCATTCCATCATGTTCTCCATTCCAACCGAGAGCAGCGCTGCTAGTGCTTTACAAAGCAGCTCAGTGCGTCGAGGCAGTGGAGGAAGCTCTGCACAAAGAGGGAGCAGAAGCAGCGCCTCAGCACAAGGCAAGACCAGTATGGCCGAAATGTGGCAAAGTTTTGTGTCCCCGCCGCCACAAAAGTCTACACCATCACAGACGGCTCCAGTCAGCAGGAGGCAACGTTTCCATCAGATGGTGACAGACTACATGTCTTGCCCTCTCAGTGTACTCCCAGACGGCTCTTCTCCCTTCAAGTTTTGGGTCTGTAAGCTGGATACATGGCCAGAGATTAGCCAGTATGCATTGGAGGTGCTAGCTTGCCCTGCTGCTAGTGTATTATCGGAACGCGTCTTTAGTGCCGCAGGTGGTGTACTAACAGACCGTCGCATGCGACTATCCTCTGATGACGTTGACCGGCTTACTTTTCTCAAAATGAACAAGGCCTGGATCTCTCATGAATTTGCCAGTCCTCTTCCAGAATAAATAAATGGTTGGCAACAGTATCCAGGTCTTCTGTTGTGTTCATGTTTCTACCACCTGAACTGTAATCCCTGAGCTCCAACACAGCCAGTTGGCGCTCAGAAGTGCTGTCTGCACAGTCAACACTTGCTGCCGTGTTATTGGGGTTCAGTAACGTCAGCTGTTCCCCTGCTGTGTGGACAGCAATTTCTCCTGCTCTGTCCACATTCACACTACTACAGATTTTAAAGTTCCTCCAATTACACCTCTGGCTCCTCTGTTTTCAGTATTATCCCTGAGCTCCAACACCGCCAGTTGGCGCTCAGAAGTGCTGTCTGCACAGTCAACACTTGCTGCCGTGTTATTGGGGTTCAGTAACGTCAGCTGTTCCCCTGCTGTGCGGACGGCAATTTCTCCTGCTCTGTCCACATTCTCACTAATACAGATTTTAAAGTTGCTCCAATTACACCTCTGGCTCCTCTGTTTTCAGTATTATCCCTGAGCTCCAACACCGCCAGTTGGCGCTCGGAAGTGACGTCTGCACAGTCAACACTTGCTGCCGTGTTATTGGGGTTCAGTAACGTCAGCTGTTCCCCTGCTGTGTGGACGGCAATTTCTCCTGCTCTGTCCACATTCTCACTACTACAGATTTTAAAGTTGCTCCAATTACACCTCTGGCTCCTCTGTTTTCAGTATTATCCCTGAGCTCCAACACCGCCAGTTGGCGCTCAGAAGTGACGTCTGCACAGTCAACACTTGCTGCCGTGTTATTGGGGTTCAGTAACGTCAGCTGTTCCCCAGCTGTGTGTCCGGCAAATTCTCCTGCTTTGTCCACATCCACTGTACTACTGATTTAAAACTTGCTCCAATTACACCTCTGGCTCCTCTGTTTTTAGTATTTACCCTGGGCTCCAATACCGCTAGTTGCTGCTCAGAAGTGCCGTCTGCACAGTCAACGCTTGCACCAGTGTTATTGGGGTTCAGTAACGTCAGCTGATCCCCAGCTGTGTGTCCGGCAAATTCTCCTGCTCTGACCACATTCACACTACTACAGATTTTAAAGTTGCTCCAATTACACCTCTGGCTCCACTTTGTTTTTAGTATGTACCCTGGGTTCCAGTACCGTCAGCTGGTTCTCGGCAGTGTCTTTGGCACGGGTGCTCCCTCCTGCCCAGCCTGGTTCCAGCACGCCAGCTGTTTCCGGGTAGTGTCAACGTCACTTTGCCTCCAATGCGTTGTCCTGTCGTGCTGCGGTCGGGTTAGCCGACTCTATGGTGCCTGCAGTTTAGGTGACTCCTATGTGGGCTGCGGGATCTGGCAATGAAGGCTGGTTCCATAGTGCCAATAAGACAAGCACCCCCTGTAGGACTGTGGGTTTCAGTAACTGCGGCCGGCTCGCGGCCTTGCAACTTTTTTTTACATGGGTACCTTCTGCTACCCATCCGGGTTCCAGTACCGTCAGCTGGTTCTCGGCACTGCCTTTGGCTTAGGTGCCTCCTTCTCAGTATCCAACTTCCACCAACGTCTGCTGGTCCTTGGTAGTGCTTTCTGGCACAGGTACCTCCTGCTTAGTAACCGAGTTCCAGTATCGTCAGCTGGTCCTCGGTAGTTCCATTGGCTCTTGTACCTTCTGCTACCCATCCGGGTTCCAGTACCGTCAGCTGGTCCTTGGTAATTCCATTTGCTCTTGTACCTTCTACTACCCATCCGGGTTCCAGTACCGTCAGCTGGTTCTCGGCAGTGTCTTTGGCACGGGTACTCCCTCCTGCCCAGCCTGGTTCCAGCACGCCAGCTGTTTCCGGGTAGTGTCAACGTCACTTTGCCTCCAATGCGTTGTCCTGTCATGTTGCGGTCGGGCTAGCCGACTCTATGGTGCCTGCAGTTTAGGTGACTCCTATGTGGGCTGCGGGATCTGGCAATGAAGGCTGGTTCCATAGTGCCAATAAGACAAGCACCCCCTGTAGGACTGTGGGTTTCGGTAACTGCGACCGGCTCGCGGCCTTGCAACTTTTTTTTTACATGGGTACCTTCTGCTACCCATCCGGGTTCCAGTACCGTCAGACGGTTCTTGGCAGTGCCTTTGGCTTAGGTGCCTCCTTCTCGGTATCCAAGTTCCACCAACGTCTGCTGGTCCTTGGTAGTGCTTTCTGGCACAGGTACCTCCTGCTTAGTAACCGAGTTCCAGTACCGTCAGCTGGTCCTCGGTAGTTCCATTGGCTCTTGTACCTTCTGCTACCCATCCGGGTTCCAGTACCATCAGCTGGTTCTCGGCAGTTCCTCAGCCTTCTTGTACCTTCTGCTACATTTCCAAGTTCAAGCTTTTTGAAATGGTTCTTGGTAATCACTCTGGATTTCCCTGACGAGGACCCTGAAGACGAGGACCCTGAAGACCACCCCGAAGAAGACGAGGACCCCGAAGACGAGGACCCTGAAGACGAGGACCCTGAAGACCAACTCGAAGAAGACGAGGACCTCGAAGACGAGGACCCTGAAGACGAGGACCCTGAAGATGACCCCGAAGAAGACGAGGACCCCGAAGACGACGACCCTGAACACGAGGACCCTGAAGACCACCCCGAAGAAGACGAGGACCCCGAAGACGACGACCCTGAAGACGACGACCCTGAAGACCACCCCGAAGACGACCAAGAAGATGACCCTGAAGAAGTTGAGGGTTGAGTATGGGGGTGAGTCCGTTCCTCCTCGTGGTGTCCCTGGAAAAGACCTGCTGCTGCAGGCCAAACTGAACGCGGACAAATCCTGTTGTAAATCTTTTGTGACGGGCAGAACGAAAGGTGTAATGTTCAAACTTTTATAGATAACAACTACAGGAATGCCTGTCACAAATAAGAATATGATGAAGAAGAAGAATATGAAGAAGATGAAGAAGTAGAATATGAAGAAGAATAATAGTTGAATAAGAAGAATATGAAGAATGTAAAAAAAAAGAATAATACGAAGAAGGTGAAGAAGAAGAAGATGAAGAAGGTGAAGAAGAAGTTGATGAAAAAGATGCTGATGCTGAGGATGATTAAGGAGAAAGTGTGGGAGAAGTAAAAAAGAAGGTGAAGAGCATGGAAGTAGTGAAACATAAATATCTGACAAAATATAAAAATACTTAACATAGTCAATATTTCCGTAACTCAGAACGTCTTAAAAAAAATATTAATTCCTGCTATTCCATTTGATTGGGCTAAACCTCTATGCCTTTATTGTCTCCCCCACCTCCCCCAATACATTCTACATTATTCTTAGTTGTTTTCCTTCATGTACAATTAACCTACAAGGAAAGAAAGGGTTTATTTTCATTCCAATATTTCTGTCCCATTGACTTGCATTGGTTTCCGGTATCGGAATCGGCGATATCCGATACTTTTTGGGTATCGGTCCGATCCAATCTGATCCGATATTTCCCTATATCGGAAGGTATCGCTCAACACTACCTGTTACTATTTCTAAAATTAAAAAATAATTATCTGTGTCCATTTTTCCCAGGTTATTAATCCTAGTCCTATTATCTATTTGTAATATACCTTCACCATTTTGTCTCTTTTGGATACACTTACTTTAACACTATTTAGTTGGAAGCTCAATTATCCAAAAATGTCAAACTTAAAATGTGCAAAAGCAACATTCTGCCACCAAAGAAACTATGTATTCAATATAACACAAATAATACATGATGAGGAATTTGGTAACAATTATTTGTAGGAAAAATTATTAAAGGGGTTGTACACTACTAGGACAACCCCTTTTTGATCTAAATATTTGTTCTTGATAAAATAAAAAAGCTTATACTCACCTCTCGTGCCAGCGCTGATTTGGTGATGCCAGGAACAGTGCCGGTATGAGAGGTAAGTATAGGCTTTTCTATTTTATCGGGGCCAAGCGAGGTGCATGACAAACTTATTTAATATTATGTGGGACATTGTTAGAATCCTTTTGCGCCTTGGACGACAAGGGAGTGCCACCTTTTGCCATAGCTTCTACCATCCTAAACCACAGAACTTCATATTTTTCTATGTGAAAAGGAGCTGTATTCACTACTAGTACAACCCTTTTTGATCTAAATATTTGGTCCCGATAAAATAAGCTTATACTCACCTCAGTGCCGGTGCCATTCCAGCTGTGTCAGCACTTGTATTCCCGGGCCTCCCATGCATTTGTTATCACACGTGAGCCTGGCGCCCAATCAGCACTGGCGTCACTGTCCCCATCTTCCTACGAATTTAACATGAAGAGGAAGCCAGGGC
The DNA here is from genome assembly GCF_046119375.1 of Phyllobates terribilis. Lineage (NCBI taxonomy): Eukaryota > Metazoa > Chordata > Amphibia > Anura > Dendrobatidae > Phyllobates > Phyllobates terribilis. The sequence continues at coordinate 213,369,837 of NW_027362762.1, forward strand.
TGCAGCTGATCTCTTACTTCCTCTTCATGTTCAATTCAACAGAACGCACCAGCGACGCCATCACTGTTTGGGTGCCGGGCTCCCCTGTCACAGCAACAGCACGAGAGACCCAAGACCATGAGTGGTGAGACCACTGGAATGGCGACGACACCGGAGGCTTTTCTATTTTATCGGGGCCAAGCGAGGGGCATGACAAGGAGTTGTCCAAGTAGTGGACAACTTCTTTAATATTATGTGGAACGGTGTTAGAATCCTTCTGCACCTTGGATGACAAGGGAGTGCAACTTTTTGCCATAGCTTCTACCATCCTAGACCACAGAATTCTATTTTTTCTAGCTGAAAGGGAGCTGTTTTCACTTTAATAAACAAGAGTTAAGCTGTTTATATAAGAAAAAATGTGAAAGTATATTCACATGTGAATGTGCGTTAGCCATGTGCTTTCCAAGTTTTCCGCACAGACCTATTATAGTCAAGTGTCTGCATAAAAAGAATTGGAGAAATGTCCTATTCCGGTATTATTTGTGGGCAGGACTTGCCCATTTAAGTGAATAAGTCCACAAAAATTATGGATAGCACACATTCCTCTGTGCCATATCTTTATCACATACTAAGGTAGTTGGTAAAGGATGGTCAGGAAACACCCTCTTGGGCTTCCTTCCATTTTTTGAGGCTAACATGAATTCAAATAGATGATAAATGGATCAGAATTTTTCACATGTATTTAATTTTTGCTGATGCAAAACGGAAATTCACTTGTGCAAAGAAAAATGGGACTGAGCTGTGGTACAGGTATAACTACCAACATACAGTACAGACCAAAAGTTTAGACACACCTTCTCATTTAAAGATTTTTCTGTATTTTCATGACTATGAAAATTGTACATTCACTCTGAAGGCATCAAAACTATGAATTAACACATGTGGAATTATATACTTAACAAAAAAGTGTGAAACAACTAAAAATATGTCTTATATTCTAGGTTCTTCAAAGTAGCCACCTTTTGCTTTGATGACTGCTTTGCACACTCTTGGCATTCTCTTGATGAGCGTCAAGAAGTAGTCACCGGAAATGGTTTTCACTTCACAGGTGTGCCCTGTCAGGTTTAATAAGTGGGATTTCTTGCCTTATAAATGGGGTTGGGACCATCAGTTGTGTAGTGCAGAAGTCTGGTGGATACACAGCTGATAGTCCTACTGAATAGACTATTAGAATTTGCATTATGGCAAGAAAAAAGCAGCTAAGTAAAGAAAAACGAGTGGCCATCATTACTTTAAGAAATGAAGGTCAGTTAGTGCGAAAAATTGGGAAAACTTTGAAAGTGTCCCCAAGTGCAGTTGCAAAAACCATCAAGCACTGCAAAGAAACTGGCTCACATGAGGACCGCCCCAGGAAAGGAAGACCAAGAGTCATCTCTACTTCTGAGGATAAGTTTATCCGAGTCACCAGCCTCAGAAATCGCAGGTTAACAGCAGCTCAGATTAGAGACCAGGTCAATGCCACACAGAGTTCTAGCAGCAGACACATCTCTACAACAACTGTTAAGAGGAGACTTTGTGCAGCAGGCCTCCATGGTAAAATAGCTGCTAGGAAAGCACTGCTAAGGACAGGTAACAAGCAGAAGAGACTTGTTTGGGCTAAAGAACACAAGGAATGGACATTAGATCAGTGGAAATCTGTGCTTTGGTCTGATGAGTCCAAATTTGAAATCTTTGGTTCCAACCACCGTGTCTTTGTGCGACGCAGAAAAGGTGAACGGATGGACTCTACATGCCTGGTTCCCACCGTGAAGCATGGAGGAGGAGGTGTGATGGTGTGGGGGTGCTTTGCTGGTGACACTTTTGGGGATTTATTCAAAATTAAAGGCATACTGAACCAGCATGGCTACAACAGCATCTTGCAGCGGCATGCTATTCCATCAGGTTTGCGTTTAGCTGGACCATCATTTATTTTTCAACAGGACAATGACCCCAAACACACCTCCAGGCTGTGTAAGGGCTATATGACCAAGAAGGAGAGTGATGGGGTGCTACACCAGATGACCTGGCCTCCACAGTCACCAGACCTGAACCCAATCGAGATGGTTTGGGGTGAGCTGGACCGCAGAGTGAAGGCAAAAGGGCCAACAAGTGCTAAGCATCTCTGGGAACTCCTTCAGGATTGTTGGAAGACCATTTACGGTGACTACCTCTTGAAGCTCATCAAGAGAATGCCAAGAGTGTGCAAAGCAGTCATCAAAGCAAAAGGTGGCTACTTTGAAGAACCTAGAATATAAGACATATTTTCAGTTGTTTCACACTTTTTGTGTTAACTATATAATTCCACATGTGTTAATTCATAGTTTTGATGCCTTCAGTGTGAATGTACAATTTTCATAGTCATGAAAATACAGAAAAATCTTTACATGAGAAGGTGTGTCCAAACTTTTGGTCTGTACTGTATGTAAGGACCAGGAGTCATAACCACCAATCCTGAAAACCCATTTTAAAAATAAGTAAATAAGTGATATACAGTAGATGAATAGGTATGGTGAATAATTCATCATATTGTGCTATTGCAAAACCTTTTTATTGTAGACCTGAATATGAGGACACATTTTTATGGTATGCATTGCAGTGAGCATATTCTTGTAGTATCACATCCAATTTTAAGTATTAAAGCTCTACTGCCAATTCACAATAAACAGATTTCGTCAAAGATATTTTCATACAGACAACATGCCATGCCTCATTTGTGGTTTTCTACAAGATCTATTAGCAGTATAAAATTTAAGCAGTTTTTACTCGATAAAAATGCCCAATATGCATTTATACATAATTACAAAAAACCTCAAGGGAGAAACTGTAATGGTGGCAGACGCCACAATATGTGAAAGGCTGCACACACCAAACTGGAAGGTTTAATCTCAAACCCATTAATGAGATGGATTGGTGCTTTCTATGCAAATGACTCCTTATGTCATCTCTGTAAGAAGTCGTTTTATTCTCAGCATAAGATAACGTGTTAACATGTTTGTCAGATGATAAAAGGCAGATTTGCTGACCCCTGCTTTCCGGAGAAGAAATATAAATGAGCAGTAGGCTCATAAACATGTCTGTATTCTGACACTGAACAAGTTCTGAAATGCACAGTGTAGAGCCATAGTATGGCTTCCATATAAGTCTAAAAGGCCATTCTGTATTTGCATCTGATTCCTATTTATACATATACTGATTACATTTATGCAATGCGACAAAAAAAAATGATGGCATGATTCATAAATTGCTGATTTATAGAATTTACGATATGTCCAGGGGTGTACATAGAACTTATAGGGCCCTTAGCAAAGTTCTAACTCGGCCTCACCACCTCCACAAAAGAAAAAATTAAGTAATATTGGGCGGAGCCAGATAAGAGCATACTGTTTCTTACAACTTTGCGGCCCTTCCAAAGTTATTTTGCTCCTATTGAAGCCTCTTAGTTTTCCCACACACTAAGATAACTCTTTCATTGCCCCCATAAAGCATGATACAAAGAAAACTGCTCCTAAAACACAGTGTAATACTCACACAGTGAATTCCTCCACAGTACCCTCCACACTCACAGTATGATTACCCTACAGCCCCCCCACAAAGAATGATACGCCTACAGTGACCCCAACACAGTATGATGACCCCCACACACAGTAGGATTCCCCTGACACAGTCCTAATAGTATGAGGCCACCCCACAAAATATGATGACCCCCACACAGCCCTCCATACCATTAATGGCCATCCATACAGTATAATTGCCCTCAATACAGTATTCTGGCCACCACACTACCCTCCACACAGTATGATGGACTCCACACAACTCTCGACATTATATTATGGCCCACACACACTATAATGGCCCTCACTAACCCTCCAAATAGTATAGTGGCCCCACACATAGTCCTCCAAACAGTATAATGGCCCCACATAGCCATCCAAATTGTATAAAGGCCGCCACACAGCCCACCAGACAGTATGATGGCCCCCTACACAGACCCACAAACAGTATAATGGCCCCAAACATAGCCCTCCAAATAGCATAATGGCCTCCACATAGATCTCCAAACAGTATAATGACCCCCACACATCTCACCAAACAGTTTGATTACTCTTACACAACCTTCCAAACAGTATAATCGCCACCACGCAGTCCATCACATAGTATGTGTTAGAATCTATTTTGTTTTACTATCGGCCATCTTGTTGTGGTTTGCTGGCTTCTAGTCTTTTCGTCTGGTGCTGGATTTCTTGGTCACGTGATCTCTGCACTCTTTATTACTCAGCACCTGGCTCCCATCCCCCGCTGGACATCAGTGTTGTTACGCTTGTGCTCTGGCTAAGTAACCTGGTTTAGTTCTTTGTGTTTTGGACAATTGTTATCCTGGGACTTCTTGTTCCACCAGTTTTGTTCCTTTTAATATTCATTTCTGCAACTAACTTTTCTGTTAGGAGATCTCCTGCTTTTGCTCCCAGTCCTTAGATCTTTTAGGGACCCCTTTCCCCTTCCGACAGGTCTTCGTTTGAGTTCAGTGCAGGAGTTTCGGTGGGGCTATTCATAAGGAATAGGGCACCCACCCCAGCGTAGGGTTAAGCTGAGTCTCAGTGCAGGGACAGCTTTTCCCTCCTATTCCTTAGTCCTAAGTTGCAGAACATAACAGTATGATGGCCCCCCACATAGCCCTCCAAATAGTATAATGGCCCCCACATAGCTGTCGAAACAGTATAAAGGCCCCCACAACGTACTCATTGATTTAAAATAAATAAAAATAGTTCTAAGTTGCAGAACATAACAGTATGATGGCCCCCCACATAGCCCTCCAAATAGTATAATGGCCCCCACATAGCTCTCGAAACAGTATAAAGGCCCCCACAATGTACTCATTGATTTAAAATAAATAAAAATAGTTCTAAGTTGCAGAACATAACAGTATGTCCAGCCGCGTTTAAAAAAAAAAAAAAAAGTTTTTTGATGTGTTTTTTTTTTCTCTTCTCCTCTCCTCTTCCTGGATTTTCTTCAGTATGAGTAGCATCCAGGAGCTTGCTCAACGCTTGCAAGGGTTGACTCTGGAGGTTGCCGGTCTTCAGCAGTACGTGAGTAAATACCCTGCAGAACGTTATGAAGAACCTAAGGTAGGATTACCTGAGTGTTTCTCGGGGAAACGACAGGATTTTTTTTCATTTAAAAATGCTTGTTTGTTGTATTTTCGGCTCAGACCTAGATCTTCTGGGAGTGAACTACAGCGTGTAGGGATTATTATGTCTCTATTGCGTAAGGAACCTCAAATCGGGGCGTTTTCCTTGTCTCCTGATGATCATTGTTTTAGGTCCGTGGAGGCATTTTTTGATGCCATGGGTTTGCTATATAATGATCCTGATCGGGTTACATCAGCTGAGGCTGAGCTCAGACGTCTCAAACAGGGTTCTCTTGATGATGAGAGTTATTGCACCCTGTTCAGACGATGGTCTGCAGAGGTCAGGTGGAATGACCCTGAACTCAAGTTTCAGTTTCTGGCAGGCTTGAGTGAAAGGGTTAAAGATTTGCTCATTGCATTCCCTGCACCTGATACTCTGCAAGTTGCCATGCAGTTAGCTATCCGTGTGGATAGCAGGTTTAGGGCCAGACAGAATGAGGAGAAGTTTACTGTATTGCTGGATTCTGCTTCTCACAATATTCCTGCCGACACAGGGGAATCAATGCAGGTCGGGGCAATGTCATCCCGTTCCAAGGAGGGGGACAGGAGGTTCTCTGAGGGACTTTGCTTGTATGCGGTAAGGCTGATCATTTTTTAAAGCAATGTGAGGTTCGCTTAAGGAAAGAAAAAAAATGGTCAGTAGAAATAACACTCCTGTTCGCATTGCATTTTTACGTTCTGCTGGGGTGTTTTTTCCTGGTAATACCACCTGTCAGGGTCGTTCGATTGAGTTTCAGGTTATGGTGGATTGTGGTTCTGCACTTAATTTGATTGATCAACAACTTCTTGAAATGTATAAGCTTGATTTTGAACCTTTGTCGTCTCCTTTTCCTGTGGTGGCGATTGATAATCCTCCCCTGTAGCATGGGAGCATTCTTCGAAAGGTCACTGGGTTTACGCTTACTATGAATATGGAACATCAGGAGCAGATTGACTTATTTGTACTTGCTAAGTTGCCTTCACCGGTCGCCCTGGGGTTGCCCTGGTTAAAAGTGCATAATCCTTTGCTGGACTAGTCGTCTGGTTCCATAAGTTCCTGGGGTCAGGGGTGTTATGGTAAGTGTTGTAATGTTCACATTGCGGCTGTTGTGAAGGGGGAGTTACCTGAACCCATTCAGGATTTTTGGAGGGTTTTTTTCGGAGGTGGAGTCGAAAGCTTTACCACCTCATAGAGAATACGATTGGGCTATTGACTTCGTCCCTGATGCTAAGCTCCCTAAGAGTCGGTTGCTTAATCTGACAATTCCCGAGAGGGAGGCTTTGAAGGAGTACCTTCAGACTAGTTTACCTGCAGGTCACATAAGACCCTCTAAGTCTCCTGTGGCGGTTGGGTTCTTTTTTGTCAAAAAGAAGGATGGGGGTCATAGGCCATGTCTGGATTTTCGGGAGATTAATAAGATCACTGTGCGCAATCCTTACCCGTTACCACTTATTCCGGATTTGTTTAACCAACTGACTGCAGCTAAATGGTTTTCTAAGATTGACATTCGTGGGGCATATAATTTGCTGCAGGTGAAGGACGGAGATGAATGAAAGACAGCTTTTAACACCCTGGAAGGACATTTTGAGTGTTTGGTGATGCCTTTTGGGCTTACTAACGCGCCTGCATATTTTCAAAATTTCATCAATGACATTCTGAGACCCTTGATCGGTAGTAGTGTTATTGTTTATCTGGATGACATTTTGATTTATTCATCGGATCTTGAGTCTCATTGGAAGAGAGTCCGTGTAGTTCTTCAGATACTGAGCGATAACACACTCTTTGCTAAACTGGAGAAGTTTCAGTTTGCTGTCCAGAAAATTAGTTTTTTTGGTTACTTTGTCTCTTGTGATGGTTTTGAGATGGACCCGGTGAAAGATCAGGCTGTGCTGGAGTGGCCGAGGCCTGAGGGTTTGAAGTCCGTACAGAGGTTTTTGGAGTTTGCCAATTATTACAGGAAATTCATAAAGAATTTCTCTGTCATTGCTAAATCCATTACTGATCTCACCAAGAAGGGTGCTAATACAGTCCAATGGTTCACTGAGGCTATTGAAGCTTTTGAGTATCTCAAGGAGAGGTACAGATCTGCTCCTGTTCTTATCCAGACGGATGAGACCAAGCCATTTTTGGTTGAGGTGGATGCCTCATCTATAGGCGTAGGGGCAGTTCTGTCCCAGGAGGGTGAGGATGGGGTGCAACCCTGTGCTTTCTTTTCAAAAAATTTTTCTGAGACAGAGCTCAACTACGATGTTGGGAATAGTGAGTTGTTGGCTAATAAACTCGCGTTCGAGCATTGGCGACATTTTTTGGAGGGGGCTCGACATCCTATACAGGTTTTCACTGATCATAAGAATTTGATTTATCTGGACGCAGCTAAATGTTTGAATGCCCGTCAGGCTAGGTGGGCACTGTTTTTTTGCCCGGTTCAATTTTTCCGTAACCTTTGTCCCGGGGACAAAGAATGTTAAGGCTGACGCTTTGTCTCGTAGTTTCTCTCCAGTGGTGAATGCTGAGCGGGAGGAGTGTATTTTGCAGAGAGGGGTGATGTTGGCCGCATTGGATTCTGAGATGGAGAATAGCATCCTAGGAGCTCAGAGTGCGGCACCAACTAACACTCCGTGTGGTAAATTCTTTGTGCCTAGAGCCTTGAGGAGAGCGTTGTTTGTTGAATGTCATGAGTCTCAGTTGGCGGGTCACTCAGGAATTTCAGAAACTAGGAAGTCTATCGGTCAGAGTTTCTGGTGGCCAGGGTGGCAAAGGGAAGTCATCAAGTGGGTGCGTCAGTGTTCTGTGTGCGCTAGGTCAAAGGCCTCCAATGCTCCGGCTGTGGGGTTGCTATGCCCCTTGGAAGTTCCTAGTTTGCCATGGACGCACCTTGCCATGGATTTTATCACTGATCAGCCTTTATCGGAGGCGAAGCCTACTGTTCCTCCTGTTGATGAGGACTGTGAATTTGACATTTCTCACATTTTGTAATCTCACATTTTGGCATAGAGGAAGATTACAGTATCATGAGTCCTGGAGAGGTTTCGGCCCCCGAGGATAATTCTTGGGTGAAGGCTGAGGACGTCTCGGCCTCAAGACTAATTAAGGCTTTTCACAGGAGATTTCCTGGTAAGGCTCGGCCATCTTGTTGTGGTTTGCTGGCTTCTAGTCTTTTCGTCTGGTGCTGGGTTTCTTGGTCACGTGATCTCTGCACTCTTTATTACTCAGCACCTGGCACCCATCCCCCACTGGACATCAGTGTTGTTACACTTGTTCTCTGGCTAAGTAGCCTGGTTTAGTTCTTTGTGCTCTGGACAATTGTTATCCTGGGACTTCTTGTTCCACCAGTTTTGTTCCCTTTAATCTTCGTTTCTGCAACTAACTTTTCTGTTAGGAGGTCTCCTGCTTTTGCTCCCAGTCCTTAGATCTTTTAGGGACCCCTTTCCCCTTCCGACAGGTCTTCGTTTGAGTTCAGTGCAGGAGTTTCGGTGGAGCTATTCATAAGGAATAGGGCACCCACCCCAGCGTAGGGTTAAGCTGAGTCTCAGTGCAGGGACAGCTTTTCCCTCCTGTTCCTTAGTTCTAAGTTGTAGAACATAACAGTATGATGGCCCCCCACATAGCCCTCCAAATAGTATAATGGCCCCCACATAGCTCTCAAAACAGTATAAAGGCCCCCACAACGTACTCATTGATTTAAAATAAATAAAAATACTCCTCTCTCCCTGTTCTCCCACTGCTCCAGGCTCTGCAGCATGTGGTCTGAAGCTCTGCACAGTGGGAGCGATGGAGTGATGTCATCGCGCTCACTGAGGTGAAACGTCAGAGCTCAGAAGTACTGGGAGAATGATGGAGGTGGGAGCTGGCAGCTCTCTGTTCCATCATTGCTTTCAACTATATTTGCATCCAGGATGCAGGTACAGTTGAAAGTGGATGCCAGACGCGGTGAGCCCAATGCTGGCACTGGATCTGCCCCCCCCGACTCACGAGTTCCATATCGGCTGTGCAGTCTGTTGCTATTAGTGGAATGCCACTGAGTACCTCCACAATATGGTGCCATTCTTGGAAGAAAATGTAGTTGGCCATACACTTTAGATACTTGTCGGCTGACAACAGCTACCCTTCTGGACCCTCATTCGCATGCATTCTGGGTACAGTTAAGCATGCATGTATTCTGAATGTGCATAGGGGAGTAAACTGCTTCTAAACATCTTTGTGCATCTGCCTAAAAAATAAAAGGATAGGTCATGTTTAAATCCACCTGCCCAATTCTGCTTTCGCTGAGACAAATGCAAGACACACTTTCTAGACACCTTTGAAAGCAACTTATCTTTTCTGTGTACAAAAGAATCAGGCATGTTGAAATCCAACATCTTAGTCTTTCTTTTTCCTCAATGAAAAATCAGGACACCCCCATATAGACTAAATGGTCGTCTGCTTCCGATAAAATCATCATGTTCAGCCAGCCTGTGTATGGTTCCCTTTAGTGTTGAAGCACTAAGGTGGGGTAATAAGGGACTAAGAGTATTTAATATAAAATATAATGGTTTAGTGAGAATCAAAGGATGCATAATTACATTATTTTACTCATTGAACCTGATAAATCGGTTTTAAGACTGCAGTAGAAGAAATGTATAAGACTTCACATTGCCATTTACTTTTTACTGGTGTCTGAACATTAAGTATGATCAAAGAAATTCTATTTTTCAGGTATGCTATTGTTCCAGGCTGTAATAGTAAAGTAAATGCCAGGTAGAAGTGAAATAAATTATACTTCCTATAAGATTGGTTAATCTGTGGTGCATAGCAAAAGCCTTTCTCAGTCTTGGAATCAATTTTAGCTGTATGCATATAAGGCATAAATTGTGATTTGTAACTTGGATACAGAATTCGTGATCCATAAAATAGCTCACCTATGATGGGTAAGGGGAAAAATCTGATTGCAAAAATACATGAGGCTGAGAGCAGGAGGAATAGGTGACTGTGACATTTATTTTAAGAGTCAGATGAGGAGAGAATACATTTTTATCACGTCAACATTTCCAATGTATTTTGAGATCACATTGCTCATTGTTAAACCGTATGACTACTAATGTGGAGCTAGGGAGAGTCCAGATCATTATGTTACTAATTTTATTACTTTATCTTTAGGTATATTTAATGCTATGTACTACTAGCACTCTACACCATTATGAGAAAGCAATTTAGATAATATTATAGCATTTTATGTGATTTTCAGCACCCAATATTCCCTTTTTTATAAAAATCAATAAAGGCTTTCAACTCCATCCTTGGCCATGGAGTGCTTGTGTATGTTGTGTATTTGAGAAATATTCCTTTATCTAAAAGTAAATTGCTCACAGTAGGGAATAACTCCTGCAGCATTTGGTGCTTTCCTATCTTCTCTTCTGTATCTTGTTCTCTTACATATTTAAGGGGTGGTTCAGTACTTTATATTATCCCCCAATGTATCCCCCCGGGGCCCCTAAGGATTTTTGTAATTACCTTGCGTTGCAGATAATGCCTGTGAGTGGCGCTATCACTGGCCGCTCACAGGCATCACGTGTCCCCGACTCTGACATCCGCTGATGTCACGACAAGTGCTTGCAGCAGTCGGAGGTCTTTGTCTTCCGCGTTCCAGGTGGATGCCAGGCTGTGAGCGGGGTTACCCCCCCGCGTCACACCTGGCATCCACCGCGCGCTCTGCCTCTCCCCATTCATTGAGAAAGCGCTCGGTGGATGCTGGGTGTGACACGGGGGGGGGTAACCCCACCCACAACCCAGCAGCCACCGCGGGGACCTCAGCGCTGAGTTACTCCTCACTTGTTGTGACGTCAGCGCGGGGTCACGTGATGCCTGTGAGCGGCCACCAATAGCGCCGCTCACAGGCATTATCAGCAATGTAAGGTAATTACAAAAAGTCTCAGGGGCCCCGGGGGGGATACATTGGGGGGTAATATAAAGTACTGTACAACTTCTTTAACAGTGTTGTTCCTCAATGGTATTGGCAATATGTATAGAATACCCAGTAATGGTATAGTTGATTAACCAATTAGTATATATTAAATAGATAGCTGTTATTTGGGGTATGAGTTAGGGGCCCTTCATAGAGTGCAATATCAATGAAAAACAATATGTTTTTTTACACAGCTTTAGTAATGTCCACGTGACCTCAACATACAGCTGGTGAAATAAGTATTGAATATGTCATCAATTTTCTAAGTAAATATATTTCCAAAGGTGCTGTTGGCACGAAATTCTCACCAGATGTCAGTAACAATCCATCCAATCCACACATGCAAAGAAATCAAGCCATTGATGTCCATAAATTAAGTTACTTATAATGAGTGTTGAGCAAATTTGTTTGGCAAATGTTCAAAAGTTTCAAATTCGGCACGAATATGGCACATTCGGATTCGTGATCGCAAAGGTGAGCAAATTTTCTTAAACTCAGAAAAGGTTGACGAATTTGCGCGGGACCGCGAATACAGAGCAACCACGGTGTTTTGAACAGTTTTGTTAGCATAGTGCAAGTGTATGATGAGCGGTGACATGTGCCAGGTGAGTGTGGGGGCTGTGGAGAGCTTAAAATAGGTCAGATCAGCGGCGCACTGTTTTTTTTTTTTTTTTCCTGTGGGCGGTAACCTTAACTAAGGAAAGTGCGGCCAGCCAATCATAGCGCAGGAAGCATCTACACTGTCCAGACATAAGGGCTTCTGCAATTGGCTGCAGAAATCACATGTCCTCTCAATGTAAAAAGCGGCCATGTTCCCTCAGCGCCATTATATCCATGTCACTGCTGGAGACAGACGCAGCCCAGTGTTCTCCTGTGTAATGAGAGATATTAGCTAGATAGATGGGCGTTTGTGTGGTAGTCAGATAGTGTAGATAATTCCTGGCCTGTGTACCTCTGCAACCACTGGTGCAGCACATTTTGGGTGTTCTTGTGCAAGTACTGAGAGAAACAGAGGGCCCATGCCATACAAAAGTGCTGTGCACAGCTGGTATAGAGCTCCATGTCTCAGTATACCTTGAATCTTTTTTTGCACTTGCTAATGTGATCAAGCAAGCGCAGTGCACCTTTTCATTTAGTGGGGTTGAAATTGTGCTCTGCACAGTCTGCAGAGCTTCTTATTGCAAAATCTGTTTTTTTTTCTGTTGCTATTGTGATATTGAAAGCTGTGTGCACTAAAGTTTTTTTTTAGTGTCAGATACTACTTTAGTGGAGTTGAACTTCAGGTGGTTTCAGAGTTAAAAAATAAATTTTTTCTCTTTCTAAGCCCAGTCCAAAAAATATTTTTTCCTGTGCCAAAAGTCATACAGTGCTATAAGCCAGCTACTACGTCAGTGGCGGTCAAATTTAGCTTGTACGCACAGTCAAACCTATATATATTTTTGGTTGGCAGGCAGAGTCCACCAAAGGTTTTTTACTGTGGTAAAGTTGATCCAGTCTGCTAAAAGACAGATCCGATTTTAGTGCAATTGAACTTGTCCTGGTTTCACAGTAAAAAAAAAAAAAACTTCTTACTAGGCCCAGTCCAAAAAATATTTTTTCCTGTGCCAAAAGTCATACAGTGCTATAAGTAGTGTTGAGCCACCCCCGTAGTGTTCGAGTTCGGTTCGGTTCGTCGAACACCCGTGTGTTCGCCGAACTGTTCGTCGAACTGTTCGTCGAACACCTTCGAACACCGTTAAAACCAATGGCAGGCAAACAAAAACACATAGAAACACATAGAAAACACCTTCAAAGGTGTCCAAAAGCTGACAAACTGCTCAGAAGACATAACTAACACATGGAAAAGTGACAAGTACATATAGTCATGCGAAAATAAAAGAGGTGGAGGAGTAAAAGGAGGGGGAGACACAGATATAGGCATGTCATGCCCTTCTAAAATCCAAAAAGTGAGAAGCCGACACGGCCAGTCCACTCCTGCCCGTGCCACCTCCGTGTCGCCGGGTTTGTGCCAGAGCCGCGGTGAACCCTGACGGCCAGCCCCCCTCTCCCAATACTGGTGCCTGTCCGCTGGTGGGTCGAGCGAGCCCCCCTGTGGTGGAGGCAGCTCTAAGCTTTTTAATTTAAATTGTCTCTCTAATTTGAATGAATACACTTTAAATCCATTTACAAGGATCTATTGGAGGGCAAGTCTCATGCCAGCAGCCGCGGTAATTCCAGCTCCAGTAGCGTCCACTAAAGCTGCTGCAGTTAAAAAGCTTTTATAAGGATCGAGCTCGGCTGTCCACCGCAAGGCATCCTACTGCCAGTCCCAGCCCCTATGCCTTGGGGTGCCTCCTGATGCTCTTCACTAAGTATCCCATGGTCCCGAAGCATTTCCTTTGAAAAAATTAAGTGTCTAAACTACAGGTGGTGTAGCTTGCTTAACAGCCGGGATAATCCGCTGACTAGCAGACACTGCTACTAGGCACAAAGTATTTCCTGGGCTAGATGCAGTTAAAAATTTGTAATTAGATACTCTCGTTGGATGCTGAGAAAGCATTCCATAGAGTCTGCTGGCACGCCATATATGATTCTCTTAAAAAGCTTGGGGTAGGGGTCTAGGGGACCCTTTTATAGCCAAAATCACGGCCCTGTATCGCAATACGTCACCTAGGCTGAAGATAAATGGAACTGTAGCACCCTGAGGGCTCGGTTGCTACAGACGTATTGCACCTCACCCAGAGGTGTGATATCTCACTCTCAGGTAACGATGGAGTGTGGATCAGGACCCGACACCTGCATGCATTACACCACATTGCCGTGGGGCAGGGCGACCAATATGCCCCTGAGATGGGCACGACAGTCCCTGTCCCTGGCTGGAGTGGGGGGAGGGAACACTGAGGAAGGGGAACCCTGTAATGCAGGAGCAGGGAGGAAGCAGTTCCTGGGTGCATTGAGAAGGGAGTATAAAAGGTGGGCACCATCTTAGTTCAGTGCAGAGAAGTCTGAGCAGAAGTGGCAGGGAGCAGGGGCTCTGCATGAGCTCTGCTCCGGAGGCGGGCCTAGTAACAGAGGCCCAGGCCTGGAAGAGGGAGAAGGAAGGAAGAGGAGCGGAGAAGGCTCCAGGAACGAGGAATGAAGGGATCCCAGGGGTGCGGACGGGCGAGTCGCCACCGCACGCCCGAATCCACCTGCGTGGAGGGGTCAGGCCAAAGGGGGAGACCGGTCCCCGAACTAGTGGAGGCAGGAAACGACCCTCAGCTAGAAACCGGAGGCTCTGACATTTTATGTGGCGCAGCCCCTCGCTACACCCGCTAGGAAGGCACCACATAGGGTCAGGGAAACTGGCGCCAAGTTTACCAAGAGGAGGCCCGAGGCAGCCGGACAGAAGTGTTGGTAAGAAAGGCCAGACAAAGGACACACAAAGGGGGTCCTGTGAAGTGCTCCAAAGTTATCTGGGAGTTGTCTGAGCCCCTCACCTGGTGAGCACAGTACGACGTGGGCAGCCGTTACCTGCAGACGTGGTCTGGATAATAAGAACTGTGAGTAAAGGCCCTGGACTGCATCACTGACTCCATGTCGTTACTGCTGCTGCCCTGCACCATCACCCCCATCCTCCGCATACACTGCCCTGAGGCTATACTCCTCCCGTGGGGAGTTATGCTACACTCTGCTGCACCCACAACACCAGCCTCAGCGGTCTGCCCTGTAGCGGCGGTTCACTCTGACCGCAATCCACGGGTGGATTTGATTTAAACATCAAAACCACATAAATAGTTCTGCCACTGGTTTGACCGCCCTGAGCCACGGAACCGGGTCGCCGCCACGAAGACTACAACCACCAGCATCCACCAAAAAGGGTCCGGCTCCGGGTGTCCCAAGGCCCAGGGGGTGCGTCAGAACATTTTCATCACCTTTCACAATCACCAATGGGACAAGGCAGGGATGTCCTCTGTCCCCTCTCTTATACATCCTAGTGACGGAGCACCTGCTCTCATCAATTCGCCATAACCCCAATATTAGGTGGATTGAGGTGGGAGGCACCGAGTACAAGTGCTCTCTATTTGCTGATGATGTCCTAGTATATATCACTCAATCACATATATCCATCCCTGCTGTTATGGCTGAAATAGATCACTTTGTTACATGGTAAAATTTTAAAATCAATGCAGCGAAGTCTGAGGCCCTCGATGTCTCCCTCCCCAAATCCATATAGGATTCCATCCAGTCCAACTTTCCCTTTGCCTGGCCCTCACAGGGTATCAAATACTTAGGAATTCCTATTCATAGAGACCTCTCCCATCTATGTTATCTTAATTTTGGGCCCTTTATTGAACAATTCCATACAGACCACGGTTGGCAAGTTAGAACTGTAAGATTCACTACGTGAACCACTGGTGTTTTGTGGAAAAGCACATGTACACTGCGTTCCAAATTATTATGCAAAAAGTGTTTAGGAGTGATAAGGGAAGAATTTGTTTGTTTGTCAGTTAAACTCATTGATGGTGATGTGTGTCAGGGCTCTTTATATCACTGTAAGCAATTGCAGACACCTGTGCTAATTAGTTTGGCAGGTGTGTCCAATGAAAGGCAAGACTACTTAAGAAGGCTCTCTCACATTATTAAGCAGCCTACATTTTCTGCCAAAATGGGAAAGAAAAAGGATGTGTCGGCTGCTGAGAAGCAACAAATTGTGGAGTGTTTAGGTCAAGGCATGACTACAATCAACATTGTACGATGATCAGGATGAAGTGTCTTGGCAATCAAGAAGTATGTAGCTGATTCACAGTACACACGTGTGCGTGCTGATAAGGGCAAATTGAGGACTCTTTCCTACAGGCAATTACATCAGGTTAAAAGAGCAGCGGCAAGAAAGCCTTGTCATAGCAGCAGACAAGTTTTTGAAGCTGCTGGTGCCTCCAACGTCCCCCGAACAACAAGATGCAGGGTCCTTCAGAGGTTTGCAGCTGTGCATACGCCATCCTGTCGACCTCCTCTATCCACTTCACACAAGCAGAAACGGCTCCAGTGGGCCAAACATTACATGAAGACTGATTTCAAAACTGTTTTGTTCACGGATGAGTGCCGTGCAGCGCTCGATGGTCCAGATGGATGGAGTGGAGGATGGCTGGTTGATGGACACCCCACGCAAACACGGCTACAGCGCCAACAAGGAGGAGGTGGAGTAATGTTTTGGGCTGGAATCATGGGGAGAGAGATTGTCGGCCCCTTTAGGATCCCTGAAGGCGCTAAAGATGAACTCCATAATGTATGTGGATTTTCTCAAACAGCACTTCCTGCCATGGTTCAAGAAGAAGAACCGTGTATTTCACAGCAAGATCATTTTTCTGCATGATAATGCACCATCTCATGCTGCACATAAAACATCTGCATCTCTGGCTGATATGGGCATAAAAGGGGACAAACTTATGGTGTGACCCCCATGCTCCCCTGACCTCTACCCCATTCAGAACCTTTGGAGCATCATTAAAAGGAGTGTCTATGATGGCGGGAGGCAGTTCACATCTAAGCAACAGCTCTGGGAGGGTATTCTGTCCTCATGCAAAACAATTGAAGCAGAAACCATCCAAAACCTGACAAATTCAATGGACGAGAGAGTTCAGAAGCTCCTTTCGAACAAGGGGTCCTATGTGAAAATGTAACATCACCTAGAGTAAAGTTTTGAGTTGAAAACTGTTTGATTTCAGTTTCTAACAACCTGCTAATGCTTATAATTTCAAAAATGACCATTTTTTTGGTCTTTATTAAAATGAAAAGGTTGATCGAAAAGTTTGGGGGATCTAAGAGTGTGGCAACCCAGTAGTCATGATTACTTCGAATTCTGACAATATGAGGGTCATGCTGCAGGTAGTGCAGCAAGAAGGCACTTATGTGTCTTGCGCATCTCGGAGCCCCAAAATTATTTTCCGGGCTAGATGCAGCTAAAAATTATTTTTAATTTTAAATCTGGTGGAGCTTATTATAGATGGCCTAATAGGATCAGTGCTGCACACTGCTACAAAGCCCAAATTATTTTCCAGTCAAGATACAGATAAACATGATTAGTAATTTGAAAGCTTAAAACGGTTGGTAGGGTGATTTTAACCAATTATCAAGCTTTTACTCTCCCCAGGATGACACAGGGGTAGAAAAGTCGTTTCGGATCCATGATTTGTTCATCTTTATGAACGTGAGTCTGTCTACATTATCAGTGGAGAGCCGCGTGCGCTTATCTGTCAGCACACCACCAGCAGCGCTGAACACACGTTCAGACAGAACGCTGGCTGCGGGGCATGACAAGATCTCCAAGGCGTAAGTGGCTAGCTCCGGCCATTTATCCAGATTGGAAGCCCAAAAAGAGCAAGGGTCCAGTGACACAGTCGTGGCTTCAATGTTTACTTGGAGATACTCCTGTACCATCGTCTCTAGGCGTTGACTATGTGTCAGACTTCTTGTCTCCTGTGGCCTTGCAAAGGATGAGCTAAAAAAGTGGTGAAATGATTCCGCAAAATTGATGTTACCAGCAGATACTGTGGTTCTGTTACGGTTTGAGTGCTGAACACTTGACGGTCCCACGGTTGGCAAGTTGGAACTGTGAGATTCACTACGTGCACCACTGGTATTTTGTGGAAAAGCACATGTAAGATTCTGCAACAGTCTCTGCTGATACTCCTGCATGCGTGCATCCCTTTCTATGGCAGGAATAATTTCTGCAAATTTACTTTTGTACCGGGGATCTAACAGTGTGGCAACCCAGTAGTCAGGATTATTTCTAATTCTCACAATTCGAGGGTCATGTTGCAGGTAGTGCAGCAAGAAGGCACTCATGTGTGTTGCGCATCCAGGAGCACCAAGTCCCTGTTGTGTTGGTGGCGAGGTAACAATCATGCTTCCTTCCTCTGTCCTCTCCCCCCAACCTCGCACAACAGAAATGTGATCAAGGTCTCCCTCATCTGATGAGTCTTCCATCAGTTCGTCCTCCACTTCTTCCTGGGCTCCTGCACCTCCCTCACTAGTTTGGCTGCTACCATACGCCCTGGTAAAACCATCTCCCCCACCCTCACATGCCTGCCTCCTTGGTGCTGCCGACCGTCTGGACCTTGCAGATGTTAGCCCTTCCGCATACAACTCCTCCTCCTCTACTTCCTCCACCTCCTCTTGTGCCACCACCTGACTCCGAATTCTGTTTAACATGTGCTCCAGCATGTAAATCACCGGAATAGTCATGCTGATAATGGCATCGTCAGCACTAAACATCTTCGTCGCCATTTCAAAACTGTGCAGAAGGGTGCATAGGTCCCTGATCTGAGACCACTCCTCCAGCATGATTTGCCCCACCTCTGAATCTCGTTGGCCCAGGCTATACGTCAGAACGTATTGCACCAGGGCTTGTCGGTGCTGCCACAGTCGCTGCAACATGTGCAGAGTTGAATTCCACCGGGTAGGCACATCGCATTTTAGCCGGTGAAGTGGCAGGCCCAACGACTTCTGTAGAGATGTAAGTCGCTGAGCTGCGGGATGCGAACGGCGGAAGTGAGCACACAGCGACCGTGCCCTCTGCAGAAGGCCATCTAGTCTGGGATAGTGGGCTAAAAATTGCTGGACAACCAGGTTCAACACATGAGCCATACAAGGCACGTGTGTGACATTGCCCCGGCGAAGGGCCGCACCCAGGTTTGCAGCATTGTCGCACACGGCCTTCCCTGGTTTCAGGTCCAGTGGAGACAACCATTCATGAAATTGGTTCTCCAGAGCTGACCACAACGCCTCAGCTGTGTGACTCACATTTCCCAGACATTTCAAAGTAAAAACCGCATGATGACGTTGAGCCCTACTGCCAGCATAGTAAGGAGGTGTGCAGGATCCCTTCTGCGCAGTTAGAAAGCTTGTGGCATGACCAGACAGGCTTTGGGTGCAGGTGGAAGACCGAGAGGAGGTTGAGGAGGCAGAAGCAGTGGAGGAACTTTGACATAAAGAGGATTGACGCACAACTCGTGGGGATGGCAAGACTTGGACAGCAGCCCCTTGTCCTGCTGTCACCATAGTTACCCAGTGCCCAGTCAGCGACATGTAACGCCCCTGTCCATGCCTACTCGTCCAAGTGTCTGTGGTGAAATGCACCCTGTCACACACAGAGTTTCTCAAAGAAGCGGTGATGTTGTGTGCGACATGCTGGTGGAACGCAGGCACACCTTTCTTTGAGAAGTAGTGCCGACTGGGCATCTGGTACTGGGGCACTGCGACGGACATAAGGTCTCGAATATCCTCTGTGTCCACCAGGCGGAAAGGCAGCATTTCTGTAGCCAAGAGCTTGCAGATGGTGAAATTCAACCTCTTAGCTTTCTCATGGCTAGGAGGAAATGGTCTTTTACTTGTCCACATCTGAGGGACCGAGGGCTGGCTATTGTGCTTAGACGGGGTTGATAAGGGTGTCCCCGGCAAACTGCCGGTCTGTGAGGAAGATGCAGGCGGACATGTTAGGTTGCCTTGATCCAAAGGTGGTGCTATCGATGTCGGACAGCGCTCAACACCAGCTGGTGTTACCACCTCCAAAGAAAATGATGACCTGCCAATCACGCTGGCTGTTGCGGGTAAAGAGGTGGCAGGTCTGCGCCCCAAAACAGGTGTGACTGCTGTCCCCCCAGTCACAGAGGATGAAGAGGCAGCGGATGCACAAGATATGGCAGACGGTGGTTGGCCCAGCCGGCTAGGCCACATTGTAGCACACTGAGCTTCCCACTGCAACTTATGCTTCATGTCCATGTGCCGGTTCATGCATGAAGTACTCAAACTATGTATTTTTTGGCCTCTACTTAGCTTTTGCTGACAAATGTTACAGATAACACGAGTTGGGTCATCTTTATCGATCTGAAAAAATGCCCAGGCTATGCAAGGCTTAGCACCCATGCGACCTGAAGAGCCACCACGACTTGTGGTGAGAGGCAGAGTTGTGTTTGAGGATGCAGTTGTTGACGTGCTTCTGACGCGCCCCTGGGCCTGTGTCGCGCTGCGTTGCGCATGCGGGAGCTTACCCGGAGCCGGATCTCTTGAGGGTTGTAGTCTCGTGGCGGTGATCCGGTCCGTGCCCAGGGAGTCAGACTAAGTGGCGCTGTATTAGCGGTAGATGTTGGACGACTACGCCACCCGTTGAGTACAGCTAAGGAGCTGCTGCTGCAGGGCAGACCGCTGAGGCCGGTGGTAGGATTGTGCAGCGTGATAGTATAACCCCCAACGGGAGGGGTATGGCCTCAGGGCAGCCGACGTGGATGATGGGGGTAGCAGGAACCACTCAGAGACGATGCGGTGTAGTTCAGGGTCTTTACTGGTGACAAAGATAGACCCTCCCGGAGTACTGGCTAGCGGTTGGGGCCTGGTCAGTCCTTGAGCAGATGGGATCTCCCCTGGCCAGGCGGAGTTGTAGGCCTCCCAAACTAACGATACTCTTCTGGCTACCTTGCTTGAAGCGAGTATAAGTAGCCCACGTCCCTGAGTGTACCGTGTGGTGCTCACCCGTATGGCCGGTGACTCGGGGCCTTCTAGTAGCTTCCGCTCCACGACGGCGGTGCTGGTCCCATGCGTGCGACCGTGCCTTCGGGTTTCTTGGCCAGAGGACCTGAAATCCCCTGCCTGACGGATTCTGCTGCTGGGTAGGAGTTAGTCCCCACAGCCTCGGACTCCGGGTCCGGTAAGAAATCTTCTCAGTCAGGGCGAGCTCTGCAGCTGCCAGCCCCTGACTCCTTGTAACACTGCTCCCACAGAGCTCCTGTTGTTTCTTCCTATGCTGCTTCTCTTCTCTACTTCTGGCATGGCTCAGGAGCTGGGCCCAGCCGGAGCCACAGCTCCCTGTCAGCCCTCCTGGCTGCACTCTCCCTCTCAACTCTCTAACCCTGCCTCAGCCCCAGGTTTATACAGGGGAAGTTCTTCCCCTCCCAGGACTGGGCAGGAGGTGTGGCATGCATAGGATTCCTGACCAAGAGACCTCCCACCTGCTCTCAGACATAACATTGCATTACTGTGGAAACCAGACCCCTGGGGTGCCACATTCCCCCCTAGTGAAATTTAGTACTCCGGGACTAAACATATTTTTAGAAAAACATAACTAGGTATAAACAATAATAATACAATAAGAAAAACACATAAAGATGGTCACGGCGTGTCCGCAACCGGGTGCAGTTTTTGAAGAAAAGCAAGGTGTCCATTTCACCAAAACAGGGAGACGTAACCAGGTAGGGGTCTGTCCTGCCCCGAGTCCTTAACAGTCTTTTAGTCCATCCTGGGTTACGCTCCACTAACTGTACAAAGGATTCCCGGTAAATCCACCAAGGACTCCTATAAATTACTAGAAACACATAATTATTTACAGGATATGGCCGCTCTCAGGCCTCGGCCAGTGGGGATAAGGATTGGCTGCTCACAGTCCTCAGCCTGGTAAGGGATAGGGGATGGCTGCTCACAGTCCTCAGCCTGGTAAGGGATAGGGGCACATGGGGAACAATTCACTAATCCCAACGGGGACCATATTTTAATTAGCAGCAGTCCTTGTACCCTAACGGGTAACTATGTACAGCTCTTTATTCACGCTACTTCCCTTCAGTAGCTATGTCCTCTTTGTGCTCCCTCCTGAGGGTAGTCCTCAGACCCGTCCGGGTCCTCTTGGCTTTCCTCGTATTGGTAGTACTGCAGCTCCTCCTCGGTTAGCTGGGTTAGTATCTCAGCGACAGTCCTCCTCCCAGGTGGCCAGGACTTTACCTCCCTTTGGGCTGCCCCGGTTAATTGGGCCACCAGGATGCTCACTTTTTGCTCCTCTGTGAGGGGGTACACCTGGAAGAGGCTATCCAGCTTTTCTCTAAAGTCATGCAGGGTATGTGACTCCCCTGAGTACTGGGGTAGCCAGGCTGCCCCCGGGATATAGGGCATGGTGAAAGGCATGACCGCAACAGCGGTGGCGCTGGCGGGGGTTGAAGCGGTGAAGCTCTCCTCCGTATCCGGCATCCTTCTCCCCCCTAGTGGACCGTGGCCTACCTTGCGATGATCCTCTTCCGTAGGCCGCGGCTCCGCAGTGGATCGTCAGGGTTGAGGACTTTCCGTCGCGCTCCTGTGACGTCGGCGTCTGCTGGGCTCCTTCCAGGACCTTACGCAACGTCCGGACGTGAGGCGGGGCTTCAGTTCTCGCGCGCTTTCGGAGTCCACGCCCCTCTTCTTCCCGCGCGGCGTCCTCAAGATGGCGTCCAATGACGGGAAAACTCCACGTATGGCGGGAAGAAGGCCGAAGATGGCGCCGGATGGCGGGAAAACTCCACCGATGGCGGGAAGGAAGCGGAAGATGGCGCCGGATGGCGGGAATCTTCACCACAGGTAAGTTTGAACAGTCTTTTTCAGGCACGCAGTACCCGGTGGTTGCGGGCACGAAATCCTGCCGACTACGCCAAAAGTTGACGCGCCCCTGGGCCTGTGTCGCGCTGCGTTGCGCATGCGGGAGCTTACCCGGAGCCGGATCTCTTGAGGGTTGTAGTCTCGTGGCGGTGATCCGGTCCGTGCCCAGGGAGTCAGACTAAGTGGCGCTGTATTAGCGGTAGATGTTGGACGACTACGCCACCTGTTGAGTACAGCTAAGGAGCTGCTGCTGCAGGGCAGACCGCTGAGGCCGGTGGTAGGATTGTGCAGCATGATAGTATAACCCCCAATGGGAGGGGTATGGCCTCAGTGCAGCCGACGTGGATGATGGGGGTAGCAGGAACCACTCAGAGACGATGCGGTGTAGTTCAGGGTCTTTACTGGTGACAAAGATAGACCCTCCCGGAGTACTGGCTAGCGGTTGGGGCCTGGTCAGTCCTTGAGCAGATGGGATCTCCCCTGGCCAGGCGGAGTTGTAGGCCTCCCAAACTAACGATACTCTTCTGGCTACCTTGCTTGAAGCGAGTATAAGTAGCCCACGTCCCTGAGTGTACCGTGTGGTGCTCACCCGTATGGCCGGTGACTCGGGGCCTTCTAGTAGCTTCCGCTCCACGACGGCGGTGCTGGTCCCATGCGTGCGACCGTGCCTTCGGGTTTCTTGGCCAGAGGACCTGAAATCCCCTGCCTGACGGATTCTGCTGCTGGGTAGGAGTTAGTCCCCACAGCCTCGGACTCCGGGTCCGGTAAGAAATCTTCTCAGTCAGGGCGAGCTCTGCAGCTGCCAGCCCCTGACTCCTTGTAACACTGCTCCCACAGAGCTCCTGTTGTTTCTTCCTATGCTGCTTCTCTTCTCTACTTCTGGCATGGCCCAGGAGCTGGGCCCAGCCGGAGCCACAGCTCCCTGTCAGCCCTCCTGGCTGCACTCTCCCTCTCAACTCTCTAACCCTGCCTCAGCCCCAGGTTTATACAGGGGAAGTTCTTCCCCTCCCAGGACTGGGCAGGAGGTGTGGCATGCATAGGATTCCTGACCAAGAGACCTCCCACCTGCTCTCAGACATAACATTGCATTACTGTGGAAACCAGACCCCTGGGGTGCCACACTTCCAGTACTACGTCTCTGTCCAGGAAGGCGCAACCTGACCTCGTCGTCACTAGCATCTTCCTCCACCTCCTCTGCTGACCTCATCTCTTGGCTGACTGTGGGTTGACAGTAAGTGGGATCTCCAACCTCATCATCATCACCCTGTGTGTTATCACACCCGTCGTCCTCAGAGCCAACCTGTTCCTGCCCTGACAAAAAACTAAAGTTGTCGCTCCAATCAGGTATTTGAGTCTTATCATCGTCTTCCTCATTGTCTCCACCAACAGGAGTTACAGTTTGGGAATGAGGGTCTACATTATGGTCAGAACCTTCTGCGTCTAGTCCTGGATCCGACTCATAAAGATTCTGGGCATCAGTGCAGATCATTTCCTCGTCTGGATTCACAGAAGCGCTGGAGTCGACCTCTGATTCCCAGGCTATAGTATGAGTAAACAGCTCTGCAGACTCAACCATTTGTTCTACCTCATACTCAGACGGGCAGCTGGAGATTTGGGAGCTGTGAGGAAGCAAGTGCGATTTGGGTGACACCTTTGAGGACTGGAGTATTTGTGATGTTGAAGTTGATGTGGAGGAGAGCCCACTTAAAGGAGCACTTGATATCCGTTGAAGCACCTGCTGTTTTTGTGCCTCATCTGGAATTTGTAGCGATTGGCGTGGCAGTAAGAAAGGGATCTTATCACATTGTCCGCTAAAAGAAGTAGACATTTTAGTTTGGCTGGAAGATGGTCTTTCTTCTGCAGATGTTACTGTTGCTTTAACACCTACCCCACGGACACAACCTTTTTTCCCCTTCCCAACACGCCTATTCCCCTTTCCACCAGCAGCAGGCCTTTTTCCACTCATTTTGGTGGTTAACTAATTCACAACTCTGGAGTTGTTTGCACAAAAAAACAATGGATGGTAACCGAGCAGAGCTGAGTGGCCAAACTGTGGTATTAGGCCAAAACTATTGGCTGGGTTAGATGCAGAAAAAAATTATATTCAATTTGCAACCTGATGGAGGTCAGTATAGATGGACTAATACAACAAGTCCCACACACAGCTAGAAGCCCAATATTTTTTCAGAGGTAGATGCAGAAAAAAATATATTCAGTTTGCAACCTGATGGAGGTCAGTATAGATGGACTAATACAACAAGTCCCACACACAGCTAGAAGCCCAATATTTTTTCAGAGGTAGATGCAGAAAAAAATATATTCAGTTTGCAACCTGATGGAGGTCAGTATAGATGGACTAATACAACAAGTCCCACACACAGCTAGAAGCCCAATATTTTTTCAGAGGTAGATGCAGAAAAAAATATATTCAGTTTGCAACCTGATGGAGGTCAGTATAGATGGACTAATACAACAAGTCCCACACACAGCTAGAAGCCCAAATATTTTTTCAGAGGTACTGTAGATGCAGATAAAAATTATTTTGAATTTGCAACCTGATGGAGGTCAGTATAGATGGACTAATAGAGAAAGTCCGACACACTGCTAGAAGGCCAAATATTTTTTCAGAGCTAGATGCAGAAAAAAATTATATTCAGTTTGCAACCTGATGGAGGTCTGTATAGATGGATTAATAGAACAAGACCCACACACAGCTAGAAGCCCAATATTTTTTCAGAGGTAGATGCAGAAAAAAATATATTCAGTTTGCAACCTGATGGAGGTCAGTATAGATGGACTAATACAACAAGTCCCACACACAGCTAGAAGCCCAAATATTTTTTCAGAGGTACTGTAGATGCAGATAAAAATTATTTTGAATTTGCAACCTGATGGAGGTCAGTATAGATGGACTAATAGAGAAAGTCCGACACACTGCTAGAAGGCCAAATATTTTTTCAGAGGTACTGTAGATGCAGATAAAAATTATTTTGAATTTGCAACCTGATGGAGGTCAGTATAGATGGACTAATAGAGAAAGTCCGACACACTGCTAGAAGGCCAAATATTTTTTCAGAGGTACTGTAGATGCAGATAAAAATTATTTTTAATTTGCAACCTGATGGAGGTCAGTATAGATGGACTAATAGAGAAAGTCTGACACACTACTAGAAGGCCAAATATTTTTTCAGAGCTAGATGCAGAAAAAAATTATATTCAGTTTGCAACCTGATGGAGGTCAGTATAGATGGACTAATACAACAAGTCCCACACACAGCTAGAAGCCCAATATGTTTTCAGAGGTAGATGCAGAAAAAAATATATTCAGTTTGCAACCTGATGGAGGTCAGTATAGATGGACTAATACAACAAGTCCCACACACAGCTAGAAGCCCAAATATTTTTTCAGAGGTACTGTAGATGCAGATAAAAATTATTTTGAATTTGCAACCTGATCGAGGTCAGTATAGATGGACTAATAGAGAAAGTCCGACACACTGCTAGAAGGCCAAATATTTTTTCAGAGGTACTGTAGATGCAGATAAAAATTATTTTGAATTTGCAACCTGATGGAGGTCAGTATAGATGGACTAATAGAGAAAGTCCGACACACTGCTAGAAGGCCAAATATTTTTTCAGAGGTACTGTAGATGCAGATAAAAATTATTTTTAATTTGCAACCTGATGGAGGTCAGTATAGATGGACTAATAGAGAAAGTCCGACACACTACTAGAAGGCCAAATATTTTTTCAGAGCTAGATGCAGAAAAAAATTATATTCAGTTTGCAACCTGATGGAGGTCAGTTTAGATGGACTAATACAACAAGTCCCACACACAGCTAGAAGCCCAATATTTTTTCAGAGGTAGATGCAGAAAAAAATATATTCAGTTTGCAACCTGATGGAGGTCAGTATAGATGGACTAATACAACAAGTCCCACACACAGCTAGAAGCCCAAATATTTTTTCAGAGGTACTGTAGATGCAGATAAAAATTATTTTGAATTTGCAACCTGATGGAGGTCAGTATAGATGGACTAATAGAGAAAGTCCGACACACTGCTAGAAGGCCAAATATTTTTTCAGAGGTACTGTAGATGCAGATAAAAATTATTTTGAATTTGCAACCTGATGGAAGTCAGTATAGATGGACTAATAGAGAAAGTCCGACACACTGCTAGAAGGCCAAATATTTTTTCAGAGGTACTGTAGATGCAGATAAAAATTATTTTTAATTTGCAACCTGATGGAGGTCAGTATAGATGGACTAATAGAGAAAGTCCGACACACTACTAGAAGGCCAAATATTTTTTCAGAGCTAGATGCAGAAAAAAATTATATTCAGTTTGCAACCTGATGGAGGTCAGTATAGATGGACTAATACAACAAGTCCCACACACAGCTAGAAGCCCAATATTTTTTCAGAGGTAGATGCAGAAAAAAATATATTCAGTTTGCAACCTGATGGAGGTCAGTATAGATGGACTAATACAACAAGTCCCACACACAGCTAGAAGCCCAATATTTTTTCAGAGGTAGATGCAGAAAAAATATATTCAGTTTGCAACCTGATGGAGGTCAGTATAGATGGACTAATACAACAAGTCCCACACACAGCTAGAAGCCCAAATATTTTTTCAGAGGTACTGTAGATGCAGATAAAAATTATTTTTAATTTGCAACCTGATGGACGTCAGTATAGATGGACTAATAGAGAAAGTCCGACACACTGCTAGAAGGCCAAATATTTTTTCAGAGCTAGATGCAGAAAAAAATTATATTCAGTTTGCAACCTGATGGAGGTCTGTATAGATGGATTAATAGAACAAGACCCACACACAGCTAGAAGCCCAATATTTTTTCAGAGGTAGATGCAGAAAAAAATATATTCAGTTTGCAACCTGATGGAGGTCATTATAGATGGACTAATACAACAAGTCCCACACACAGCTAGAAGCCCAAATATTTTTTCAGAGGTACTGTAGATGCAGATAAAAATTATTTTGAATTTGCAACCTGATGGAGGTCAGTATAGATGGACTAATAGAGAAAGTCCGACACACTGCTGGAAGGCCATATATTTTTTCAGAGGTACTGTAGATGCAGATAAAAATTATTTTTAATTTGCAACCTGATGGAGGTCAGTATAGATGGACTAATAGAGAAAGTCCGACACACTACTAGAAGGCCAAATATTTTTTCAGAGCTAGATGCAGAAAAAAATTATATTCAGTTTGCAACCTGATGGAGGTCAGTATAGATGGACTAATACAACAAGTCCCACACACAGCTAGAAGCCCAATATTTTTTCAGAGGTAGATGCAGAAAAAAATATATTCAGTTTGCAACCTGATGGAGGTCAGTATAGATGGACTAATACAACAAGTCCCACACACAGCTAGAAGCCCAATATTTTTTCAGAGGTAGATGCAGAAAAAAATATATTCAGTTTGCAACCTGATGGAGATCAGTATAGATGGACTAATACAACAAGTCCCACACACAGCTAGAAGCCCAATATTTTTTCAGAGGTAGATGCAGAAAAAAATATATTCAGTTTGCAACCTGATGGAGGTCAGTATAGATGGACTAATACAACAAGTCCCACACACAGCTAGAAGCCCAAATATTTTTTCAGAGGTACTGTAGATGCAGATAAAAATTATTTTGAATTTGCAACCTGATGGAGGTCAGTATAGATGGACTAATAGAGAAAGTCCGACACACTGCTAGAAGGCCAAATATTTTTTCAGAGCTAGATGCAGAAAAAAATTAGATTCAGTTTGCAACCTGATGGAGGTCAGTATAGATGGACTAATAGAATGATGCTATGCCCAAAAGATTTTACTTCACTAGGTGCAGTAAAAAAATTGGTATTCTATACACAGGTGGTATATCTTGCAACACAGGCTACTCCACTGACTAACACACTCTGCAATAGGCCAAAAAGGATTAGCTTTGCTAGATTCAGCCAAATGCTGTGAAAAAAACTTGCACAGCACTGGCACAGACCTGCCTGGCAAAAACTGATAGGAACTGATGTAACCTAGTCCTGAAAAGGACTCCAATTACAATTAGTCTTTACTCCCACAACCTATCTATTTAAGAGCACAGACCTGCCTGATAAAAGTCGTAGGAAATGCTGTAACCTAGTCCTTAAAAGGACTGCAATCACAACTATTCCCTACTCCCAAGCTATCTGTATATTTGTGCGAAAATTGGCTTGAAATTAACAAGGTATAGCGCACACAGCAACAGCGGTGCCGTCTAACACGCAGCTGCAGCAGTGAGAAAATGGTGGCGACGGGGAAAATGGCTTGGTCTTATAGGGCAAGGACATGTAACATACACTGCCAATGACACATGCCCTTGCTTGTGTGAAAAAAAGCACTTCGCTCCGTGTGTGCGCTGCTGATAGGCTGACAGATTGCACCTCCCCACTGTAAATGCGGGAAAGAGAAAAAAAAATGGAGATCTTCATTGTTCCTGCAGAGATCCATCCCCTGCCCCTCCCCCCACCCCGCTGTACACTCAAACTGCGTATTAACATTAATTTTCATCATTACTGAGAAAAAATCCAGTTATGATTTTGGTGCACGAACAGTTATCGAACATAACCTCGAACAGCCGAATTTTTCTCAAATTGTTCGTGTTCGCCGAACGGCTCGAACACCGCCCAAAACAGCTCGAATTTGAGATTGGCGAACAGTTCGAGTAGAACAACGCTCATCTCTAGCTATAAGCCAGCTACTACGTCAGTGGCGGTCAAATTTAGCTTGTACGCACAGTCAAACCTATATATATTTTTGGTTGGCAGGCAGAGTCCACCAAAGGTTTTTTACTGTGGCAAAGTTGATCCAGTCTATTAAAAGGCAGATCCTATTTTAGTGGCGTTGAACTTGTCCTGGTTTCACAGTAAAAAAAAAACTTCTCTTACTAGGCCCAGTCCAAAAAATATTTTTTCCTGTGCCAAAAGTCTTACAGTGCTATAAGCTACTATGTCAGTGGCGGTAAAAGTCAGCTGGATGCAGAGCTTATGCAGAGTAACCCAAAAAATATTTTTTGCTCTGAGTAAAGTGATACAGCTGACTCGATCTGAGTTTGAAATATTTTGGAGCATAAATTCTATGTCATACTGGCCTCATCCACATTAAAAAAAAAAATCTTCTGTTCCTAAAGTAATACAGCAGGGGACATCTCAGTTTGAAATTGTTTGGAGACTATCTCGCAGGTTTTATCGGCCTCATGCACACTAACAAATTTCTATTGTCTGTTAGTAACGTTATACGGCAGGCCATATATTACCTTGTCATTTAGTGTCGCTGAAATTCAGGTGTGTGCTGAGCTATTGCACAGGAAAAAAATGTATTTTCTTTAGCTAATTGCGTGCTCCTACCACTGTATCTGACCAACATGAGTGGGAAAAAGAGAGGTCATGGTGGAAGGGGGAATAGGCTTGGTGTTCAAGGTGTATGTGGGGTACGTGGTAATGTTAGTGAAAGCACTAGTGAACCAACACAAACAGGTCCTATCCAAAGACAACTGACGTCTTATGTTAGTGGATGGCCTACTGCACTCCCTTCCTTTGGCAGCCGCACAGCGATATGACTTGTTGATAAGGCCCAGAAAGAGCAGGTGCTCCAGTGGATGGCAAGCTCTGCTTCCAGTGCCCTCTCCTCTTCTTCCTCCACCTCAACATCACACGCAGTACAGTCCACAGAGGTGGCACCCCAATTACCCATGCTTCCCCCCACGTCACAACTGGCCAACTCCCCACATCTGACTGTAGTGAACCACAGATGGGCGAGTCTGTAGAACTCTTCACCCATTCTACACCATGGGCATCAGAAGTGTACTCCAAACAGTCACAGAGTCAAGGGGAGGAAAGCATCTGCACCGATGCCCAAAATTTTTTAGCTTGGATTCAGGGCAGGACGAAGTAGGGTCCGAGCAGTTCCTAACCCTCGTCACCAGTCATTTACCGCAGGGGAGGGAGGTGATCCCGATGAGACTCAGATATCTGAGGCTCATGCATACTGTACTGTGCTGTCAGGGCAGCAAGAGGAGAGGGGTCACTCTGAGGGCGAGGAATGGGATAACACATTGGATGATGACGAGGGTGAAGATCCTACTTGTTGTGAACCCAGAGTCACGCAGCCGAGTAGCTCATCTGAGGAGGTGGAGGAGGAAGACGAGGAGGTTACATTTCACCCTACGGCGCAGACATGGAGTGATGCAAGCATGAGGAGCACTGCATCCTTAACCACAACCGTGGCTGTGGCAGCAGCGGTCACGGGTCTGCAGCTTGCAGGGGCAGCAAGGGTTGTCTAGCATGGGCCTTTATAGTCACTGCAAAGCATGAGCCAACTCACGTTATCTGCAAACTTTGCGATAAAAAACTCAGTAGAGGGAAAAACTGCAATAATTTGACTACTACATGCATAAACGTTCACATGCTCAAACAACATTCTTTATGCTGGGAATCTTACCGCGCTGAAATGTGGACCAGCGCACCTCAACAACCATCAGCTGCCCCATAAAACGCATCCGCTGCTTCTTCCTCCTCGTCTGTTACCGTGCCAAGTATTGTCACACAGTTCTCCCATCGCAGAAACTCCGGTTCCTTACCCGCTCCAGTCAGGCTGAGTGACAGCCTGTCAGCTGTAACGGAAGCGGACACCCCTGCTGTGTTTGTTTCACCGAGCACACCACATTTTTCTCAATCCATTGTAACATCTGCACCTCACTCATGCTCCACCAGTTTTTCCGGTTCACCATACTCCGCCCTCTCTCAGCACCTTAGCCAGCCATCGGTCCCGCAGTTGTGGTCACGTAAAAGATTGTTTCATCCTACGCATGACAAGGTTAAGAGGTTGAACTCCACTATCTCCAATCTGTTGGCCACAGAAATGGTGGTCTTAGGCCCTATTTTTTTAAATGTAAACACTTCCGATTGAGTCTGCATCTCCTGGGTTGGCTGTAGTGGGTCAGGTAAGGGTCTGCGCTAAACTACTTGTAGTCTGATGACATTGATGCCACTTCGGTGGTGTTAGGGCAATGTGAATACTCCTGGTTAGGTCTCCATCTCCTGGGCGATCACTCACTGGAGAACCAATAAAAGAAAGTGAATTTACATTTATATTCTTCTGACTTGCTTCATCTTTATGAGTGCCAGAACCTTGCTTACTTTATATCCATCTCCTGGGTTGGCTGTACTGGAAGAGGTGTGGGTCTTATTTACACTATTTCTACAGTAGTGAAATTGATACCACTTTGCTGGCGTTTGCCACTAATTTTTTTAAATGTGGGGAATCCTGATTGGGTTTCCATCTATTGGGTTGGCTGTAGTGGAACCTTCCTGTTCTGCAGTCTAAGTTGTTTAAGATTGTGTACCAGTCCTTGCTGCACTCCTGATACAGACTCTGCCTGCTGCACTCCTGATACAGACTCTGCCTGCTGCACTCTGATACAGACTCTGCCTGCTGCACTCTGATACAGACTCTGCCTGCTGCACTCAGATACAGACTCTGCTGCACTCTGATACAGACTCTGCCTGCTGCACCATCTAGTCTGTCCTACTTGGTCCAGCTGTTGCGCGTCCATTAGTCTGTCCAGGAGTGGCACCTGGCATTCATCGGGAGCCAAGTCTAACCTCACCATCAGAGGCTCTAGTGAACAGTCCGGTGCTCGCTTAGTCAAGGCCCGGGGTCCGTGGCACAGTGGTTCCACAAACTATGTCCTTGACAGTGCGCCCTCGCAGGCAGGGTCCTCTCTCCTGTTGTACCAGTTGGTGACCCCTTTTGTTGACATGTAAAGCGCAGCTGAATAAATGTCGCTGTCACAGTAATAATAATTATAGTACTTATACTTTGGGTCAATTAATGGCACGTCCCTGGCGTCTCCACCTAATTTGATGTGTTTTGGCAGCTTTTGATCCCATTTCTAAGTGTTGTATATGCATTTTTTTGGTCCACCCATTGACTCCTATGGGATTCGGAAATGTTCGACAAACATTTGGCGAATAAATTCGGCGAGTATCGATTTGTTCGGCGAACTTTTCCAAACTGAACATTGAAATGTTCACTCATGCATACGTATAATAATGACACAGGGAAAAAGTATTGACTACATGAAGAAAGAGAGATGCAAAAAGCCATGGAAAGTCATGACCTCAGCTGAAATCTTTCAATAATTAGAAAACAATCCTGCCACTTAGTGAAAAATAATATCAGTTGGTTCAACTAATGGTCTATAAAAAAGTGTCTCATTACCAAGGTGCCACACAAGAAATATCTCATGATGGGTAAAACCAGTGAGCTGTCTCAAGACCTTCGCAACCAACCTTATTGTTGGAAAACATACTGATGGCATTGGTTACAGAAGAATTTCTAAACTACTGAAGGTTTCAGTGAGCACTTCTGGGGCCATAATTCGAAGGTGGAAAGAACATAATTTCACCATAAACTGGTCAAGACCAGTTGTTCCCCCAAGATTTCAGACAGAGGAATGGAAAGAATTATCAGAACAGTTCTCAAGGAGCCAAGGAACACCTGTGGAGAGCTACAGAAAGACTTGGAATCAGCAGGTACAATTGTTCTAAAGGAAACAATAAGTAATGGACTCAACCTCTGTGGCCTGTATGCACGATCACCATGTAAAACTCCATTGCTGAATAAAAAGCATGTTGAAGTGCATTTAAAGTTTGCTCAACAACATTTAGACAAGCCTGTGAAATACTGGGAGAATATAGTCTGGTCAGATGAGACCAAAATTGAACTCTTTGGATGCCATAATACACACCATGTTTGGAGGCCAAAAGGCACTGCATATCACCCCAAAAATACCATATCAACAGTTAAATTTGGAGGTGGGAACATCATGATGTGGGGCTATTTTTCAGCATACGGCACTGGCAAACTTCATATAATTGAAGGAAGGATGAATGGACAAATGTAGTGCGACATAAAAATCTGCTGCCATCTACCAGAATGATGATGAAGATGAAATGAGGGTGAACACTTCTCCCGAATATCCCTCATTCACTGGAATTTTGTGCCCCAACAGGTTTGATTATCCACCACATTCGGATCCTTCAGACAGAACTTGAAATCCCATCTCTTCAAGAAAGCTTACAGCCTGCAATGACCCACTGCCTTGTCACCACCACCGGAGCTGCTGCCTCACAAACACTGGAGCTGCTGCAACCCCCCAACCTACTGTCTCCTTCCCCATCAACCTGTAGAATGTAAGCCCGCAAGGGCAGGGTCTTCTTCCCTCTGTACCAGTCTAACATTGTTAGTTCATTTACCACAAGTGATATCTGTATTTTGTACGTAACCCCTTCTCATGTATGGCACCATGGAATCAATGGTGCTATATAAATAAATAATAATAATTAGGTTAGTTGTCTGAATGTTTTATAGCCCCACTATCCATGTAAGATTAGAGACCTGGTGCCCTCACTGTCTCTGAAGCAGATTCTTCAGATTTTGTAGTGAGTCATAAATCCTCCTGACAGATTTAGTCCTGTAAGGAGGGAATCAAAGAATCTAATAAGTTTGTATTCCCAAACCTTTCAATGTTTTTGTGATTTGAAGTTGCCTTTTAATATGAAAATAAATGGGTTTACCGGTGGCCAAACATTTCTATGGTCCAGTACACAACATAAACAATATGTAAGTTGTGATACTAAAAGGCAACATACCCTTATTTTGCTTCATTTTCTCCCAAATTCCATGCTGAAAGGGCTGTTTCAACTGCCTTGTTCATGTACTTAGAGTAGCTAATTTGAACAACAGGCCTAGCAAATATCCATACCTTTATGATCTTCTCTGCTCCATTCCTCCATGTTTAGACAGTAAGAATGTTTGCAAATAGTGTCTAAGCAACAGGGGAGGGAAGCAGAGAAACTGACATAGGAGTTTGGATATTTGCAAAAACTACAGTTCAAATCAGCTTGAAAAAAAGAAAGCTTAGTGTGAGGAGCTGCCCACTTACTAAAGACTATGAGACTTTTCCATCACGGAGCACCTGTTCCATTGATATTATTATAATTTTTTTTAGTGATTTACTTGTTATGTTTTATATAGTTCTGCTTCCTTGTCAGTATGTACACTAAATTCACTTGTAAAGTGTCCAGCATTCCATTAATCTCATTAGTGATTTGTTTGCTCATCAGTTTAGCTTCAGGAATCAATGCTTCCATTCAATGACCATATCCCAGGAGCCTTAAAACATTGTTCTCTGAAAGGGCCATCACCACAGGGGTCACTAGTGAGGGGCATCTGAAAGATTTTTCATTCTTACAGCTAAAAGCAAATGTCTAAGGGGGAGGGGGCTGATCCAAGAGAGGGAGAAAAGAGAAGCCACATGTTTAGTGGGCAGTTGGTGGAATGTCGTTGAAGGGAGAGGATCTAATCAGAGGACCCTGGATGGATCGAGGGCATATAGAGATCAGTACCGACTGGGCTGGATAAAAGTGTTAAAGTTGAGGGATATATCGTTGGGATTTAAACTTTTTTAAAGGACTTTGCTAAAGGATACCTGTGCTTCCATCGTTTTATCAGTTGTATGGAGGATCTTGTGGACTGAGACAATTGTATTTTGGACATTTACCTGGAATTGATGTATTACCATGGATGTAATGAATAAAATATTATTGCATCGTTAACCTCCCTAGGTGATTATTAAGACCCCACAATCTCAGATCCTCACACTTAGTTACTCTTAAATGTCACCTCCTTAACCCAGCCATAGGTGCGGCACTGACTCAAATACATACCTCCCAACCATCACAGATCCAGTGGGTCTGTCTCAAATTTGGTGAGCTGTTGGTCGGGAGTATGTCCTGACTTCAGCCCTATCTGTGTCCTGAGATCACAGAAACAGCTGAATATAATAGTGGAGCAGAAAGCTGAAAGGTACTTTCTCCACCCAATCAGTCTATGTAAAACTGAAGATCCTATCAGGACCTTTGGGTCACTTGACTGGCGGTGGAGAAGAGGGAAGAACAATAAAACACAGACAGACAGAATTAGTGTACAGCAGAGCTGAGTGTGTGTTGCAGAGCTGAGTGAGTTTATAGAAGTGCAAAGAAAGGGAATCTGTCACTCCAGCTATAGCAAATGAAACTAAAGCTTTATTTGTTGTGAAATCCCCAAAATAATAACATACATAGTAACATAGTTTTTAAGGTTGAAGGAAAACTAAGTCCATCTAGTCCAACCCATAGCCTAACATGTTGATCCAGAGGAAGGCAAAAAAAAACATGTGGCAAACACTAGGCTCCACATTGGGGAAAAAAATTCCTTCCTGACTCCACATACATCAGACTAGTTCCCTGGATCAACACCCTATCAAGGAATCTAGTATATAACCTGTAATATTATACTTTTCAAGAAAGGCATCCATGCCCTTCTTAAATTTCAACAGTGAATCACTCATTACAACATCATGCGGCAGAGAGTTCCATAGTCTCACTGCTCTTACAGTAAAGAATCCGCGTCTGTGATTATGATTAAACCTTCTTTCCTCCAGACGTAGAAGATGCCCCCTTGTCCCCGTCTCTGGCCTCAGAGTAAAAAGATCAGTAAAAAGGTCTTCGGACTGTCCCCTCATATACTTGTACATAGTAATAAGATCACCCCTAAGCCTTCGTTTTTCCAAAGTAAATAACCCCAAGTGTAATAACCTGTCTTGGTATTGCAGACCCCCAGTCCTCTAATAACCTTGGTCGCTCTTCTCTGCACCCTCTCTAGTTCAGCTATGTCTTTCTTATACACCGGAGACCAGAACTGTACACAGTATTCTAAGTGTGGTCGCACTAGTGACTTGTATAGAGGTAAAATTATGTTCTCCTCATGAGCATCTATGCCTCTTTTAATGCATCCCATTATTTTATTTGCCTTTGCAGCAGCTGCCTGACACTGGCCACCAAACGTGAGCTTGTTGTCCACCAATACGCCCAGGTCTTTTTTTAATGTAATGTAACATTTCGGTCTTAAAATTCAGAACTTCATCAGATGGATTGCCATTATGTAAGGAAGAGATCAAGTAAAGTGCTGCACTTGTAATGGGGAGCTGCCTCAGAGAATAGCGCATTACAGGGGCAGACATACTGCCAGTGAAGCTGTATGGGGGCCCAGAGCAGAAGGGGGCCCCCGGAGAACTAATGGAAGTGCATAATCCATCACAGAGTCGGTGGCAGCATCAGCACTAATGGGAAAAGCAGGGGCCCGCTCAGCTGCATGCTACAAATGATTGTGCTGAAACATGCCCCTTTCCTCAGCTGTTAGTGTTGATGATGCTGCTGGTGGTTGTATCTATGTGGAGACACTGCGGGAGTTACACAGTGACATTTGTGTCTCTTTGCCTGTCAACCAGTTACTTTGCTTTGCCTGTCAGCCAAAGACTTTGCTTTATAAGCATGTCTGTGATTGGCTGACAGGGGATGATATGCAAGTGTTTTGCGTGCCCTGGAGTCACAGCTTGGAGCTGGAAGCTGCAGCTGAAGACAACTATGGACCAGTTTAACAGAATGGGAAATATGTCCAGCCTCTCCTGTGGACATTCTGCAAGAGTATTGTTTTAAAAAATAATAATTAATTTATACATGAACATGTTGGCAGCAGTGGTCACTGCAGGAAAGTGACATGCAGTGGCATGGCCTGTACCAGGCAGGTGCAAGCTGCAATCTCTCTCACATAGACCATAAGTCCGTATGAACAATCACTCATGTACCCTGGTAAACAGGTTATTATTGGGTCTGCTTGCTGTCTATTGCAAATAAGCATCAAATTGATCAAATTCTGTATACTGTGCAATTGTTTGAATGAGCAGTGTTACAACCAGGGGTGTGGAGTCGGTGTCAATTTTGGTGGAGTAGGAGTCGGTATAAAATGGACCGACTCCGACTCCTAAAATATATAATAAATTGGGTAAAGTAGTTCAATGCAGGTTGTGCTGTAAATTTTTTCATATGAATTTGGGAAAGTTATGCAATGTCCTATAAATGTCTGCAAACTCAAATTTAGTGACCAGTGTCAATTCAAATTAAAGAATAGGAGGCATTAAAAGAATATAGTTTTGTCTCTATAGTCAGTTGCTACTTAGGCCATCCTTAGAATACTTTGTACAATTTTGGGCTCCAATGAATAAGAAGAACATAGCTGCACTAGAGCTGATGCAAAGAAGAGAAACCAAGATTATGAAGGAAATGGGTGGACTACAATACTAAGACATGTTATCAAACTTTGGGTTATTCAGTTTGGAAAAACGACAATTTAGGGGCGATCTTATTACAATGTACTGTAAATATATATGAGTAGCCAGTATAGAGATCATTCTAAAGATTTTTTTTTGTACCCAAGCCTGTAACAATCACAAGAGAGCATCTTCTACATGTAGAGAAAAGAAAGTTTAATTGTCATCACAAGTGAGGATTCTTTACTGTATCAACCACAAAATGTTGTAATGTCGTATTAACTAAACAAGTTCAAGTAGGGCCTAGATGTCTTTTTTGATAAATATAATATTACAGATTATGAGCACGGTCTTCTAAGGGGTAACATCTCTCCTTATGGAGAGTTTCATGCCTGACATGCCAGTGTAAGGGGACTTATAGGCCATGCAATGCTTAGCTGGGAAATTAAATTGCCTCTTGATAGAGGAAAATGACTGGAACTCTAGTGACATCTATTGGAAGTAGCAATCATAAAAGTCAACAATAAACCTTTAATGAGCCTTGCCACATGACTTGGGATAACAGCCAAACTATAGATTTTCAGTACTTAACTCTGCAATGAGACATTAAGCCAGAGAAATAGTCAGATTGTCATATGTGGAGTCGGGAAATAGTTCTACCCTTATATGAGGAAATTTGCATCTGGCTGATAGGGTTTTTGTCTTCCTCTAGATCAAAATGTTAGGGTATAGGTTGAACTCAATGGACTTGTGTCTTCTTTCAACCTTCAAACTGTGAATCTATGAAACAGAGTATCCCTATTCTTAAAAATTCGATTTTCTATACCTAAGCACTCAGATTGGGTAAATACTGCTAGAGAAGTCTGACTTAAGTTCAGAATTTTACTTATGCAATTAAGTATTTAAGGGAAACCTATCAGGTCACTGAAGCTTCCCAGTACAATTTAGAAAGTGAATCCCAATTGCTTTGCAACAATGTCTTTGATATCTGAGACAATAACTGTTATTGCCAGAATAATAAACTTTTAATGTTATCTTTTTTATATACAAATGTAACTTACTAGTCCAGGGAAGATCTGTCGAAATGTGCGTCAAGGGGTGACGCTGCTGCGCTCTGTGGTCCGGGTAATAAAAACTTTTCTCTGACATATACGGACTGTATGATTATTCGTTCGGCTCTTGTTTGGTAGTCATCAAATGTATTTTAATACTAAACCACTACGTGCTTGTCAGATCTCATGTCCATATGCAAAGAGGAGATTTATCTGTGTAACTGGTAATGAACTTTCTAAAACTGTTTATAACATATCTGATTTGTCTCCTCCTTAGAATATGTCCTAGAGATCTCCCCAGCACTCTTTAGTGTTTACTGTTTATGTATCTCACTCATGATTCAATTATATGTTGCATGCTGCCCTTCTGCTTCTCTGTATTCATGTAACCATTATCTGATCACTGTTTTAGATTGAACGTATAGTTACCAATAATTTTTTGGATGTACAGTTAATAGTGTTGAGCGAGCATGCTCGACACTGCTCGGTACTCGCCCGAGCATCTCACTACTCAGGATGTTTGGCGAGCACCGAGCATTTCTGGGTTACTCGGGCGGGAGCTCGGGTCTCCGCCCTGCACGTTTGGCGCTCTTTACAGAGCCAATGAACATGCAGGGATTGCCAGCCAGTCACTGTATGGCCGCAGCCATGTTGTTTGTGGGCATTACAGTGATTGGCTGGCCGCACAGCGTCACCTCGAGTATTTAAAACCGGGCGCTGCCATCTTGGACACAGTCGCTCCGGATCAGACAGTGTAGAGTCAGTGCTGCTGAGTTAGGGAGAGATATATACTGCGAAATAGTTGGGTCTCTAAAGCCTGCCAAATCAAACAAACAGTCCTTCTCAGGACTAATATCCATCCCAGATATCAGGCAGGCTGGCAGTATAGGAGACGCAGTGGTTATACCAACAAACAGTGCATTACAGTCCTGAGTGCTCCTGCTGGTCAAATTGCTAGACTTATCCCCAGGTCTCAGGGGCCAGGAAAAATCATTTTTTCCATCTAAATCCTGTTTTTTTTTTCCCTCAGTCTGACTGTACAAATACGCGTCTTATTAACCTTTTGGTATCCCCCCCCCCCCAAAAAAAAAAATTGAGTGTCTCGCTGACTGTTCAGACACCAATATATCTGTTTAAAAGAGTCTGGTGAAGGCCAGAGAAATAGAACTGTGCTTTTCCTCTTCCACGGTTCAAATCAGGGTGTTATCATCCTGCTTGCCTTTTTTCCATAAAAAAAACAGTTTGAGTGTGTCGCTGACTGTTTAGACACAAATATATCTATTTTAACAAGTCTGGTATACACCAGGAAATTATAACTGTGGTTTTGCAATTCCACGGTTCAAATCTCTGTATTATCCACTTTTTTGTCTTTTTTGCATAAAAAAAACATTTTCAGTGTCTCGCTGACTGTTCAGACACCAATATATCTGTTTATCCCCTTTAGAGCCCATGCCGTATTAGTACGCATATTTGCGTACTGCCCGTTCAGTGAGGGCTGCTGCGCTGAGCCCTCACTCAACCGAGCACATGTCAGCTGATTCTTACAGCTGACATGTGCCCGCAACAGCCGCGGGTGGAATCGCGATCCACCCGCGGCTGTTAACCTGTTAAATGCCGCTGTCAATCTCCGACAGCGGCATTTAACGAGCGCTTCCTGGAAGCGCGTCCTAAGCCCCGCCCACCGGTGACCCCGTCACGTGATCGCGGGTCGCCGATGGGCGTGTATGACAACCCAGGGTCTGCAGCAGACGCCTGTGGTTGTCATGATCTGGTCGTTATGAGCGCCACCTAGTGGTCGGCGCTCATAGCACAGGACCAATTCTGCTATATGCAGGGGATCTGCTGGTCCCCTGTATGTAGCAGAGCCGATCAGACAACTGCTGCTTCTAGTCTCCTATGGAGACTATTGAAGCATGCAGTAAGTGAAAAAAAAAAGTTTTTAAAAAAATAAAAAAAATTACAAAAATCTAAAAGTTTAAATCACCCCCCTTTTTGCCCCATTCAAAATAAAATAATAAAAAATAAACCCCACATACACATATTTGGTATCGCCGCGTTCAGAATCGCCCGATATATCAATATAAAAAAAGAATTAATCCGATCGGTAAACGGCGTAACGAGAAAAAAATTCTAAACGCCAGAATTACGTTTTTTGGTCGCCACAAAATTGCAATAAAATGCAATAACGGGCGATGAAAACAGTGGATCTACCCCATAATGTTATCAATAAAAATGTCAGCCCGGCGCACAAAAAATAAGCCCTCGCCCAGCCCCAGATAACGAAAAATGGAGACACTACAGGTCTCGGAAAATTGCGCTATTTTTTAATTTTATTTTTTACCAAATTTTGGAATTTTTTTTCACCACTTAAATATAAAAGAACCTATACATGTTTGGTGTCTATGAACTCGTAATGACCTGTAGAATAAGAATGGCAGGTCAATTTTAGCATTCAGTGAACGTGGTAAAAAAAATAAATAAAAAACAACAGTGGTATTGCACTTTTTTTGCAATTTTACCGCACTTGGAATTTTTTTCCCGTTTTCCCGTACATGATATGGTAAAACTAGTAATGGCGCTTAAAATGTGCCACAACCAACAGCCACATCTTCTCACTCCCACTTCTTGACCGAATTACTAGGGAAGCACACAACAACAAGACCACTATTGCGAACTAATCAGTGTGAACAGGTTATTAATTGTATAGCAGATAATACTTTCAGTCACCTGGGCACCACCACCTCCGGTCTGTCTTCCACACGGTCAAGTGTTAGTAGCCGTGAGTCTCGACCGCATACTCCTCCTCACCCTGATGCTCCTTCCTCTCACCATGCCGAGTGTCGTCAGACAGCAACTGATCCCACAGTTGGACACTCTGAAGAGCTGTTCACTGGTCCATTTCAATATTTGTGCCCCTCGCCTGCTCCGCTTGAAGTGGTGGAAGAGGAGATCCCATGTAGCGATGGCCAAATATTTGAACAGCCACAGGAAGTCGACGCTGGCAATTTGTCACAAGAGGTGGACGATGACGATACACAATTGCCACAAAGTAAGGAGGAGGACCATGGTGCGGAAGTGGAAGAGGAGGAGGTGGTGGATGATCTAGTAACTGACCCAACGTGGCAGGAGGACACGTAGAGCGAGGCCAGGAGCACACAGGGGGAGGAAGGCAGAGTACCCCAACAGGCAGGAAGAAGCAGTGTGGTGTCCGCAGACAGAAGGCGGGCAACTGTTCCCTGTAACACCAAGACTAGGGAAGTTGCCAGTACAAGCGGTAGGTCTTCCAGAGTCTGGAATTTTTTTAAAGACTGCTGATAACCCCAAAAAGGCCATTTGTACCACCTGCAAGGCCAGCATCAGCAGGGGTGATCAAACTACCAGCATGACCACCACCAGCATGATCAGGCACATGGCAGCAAAGCATCCGACTTTGTGGGGCGAACCCCAGGGTCCACGACCAGTGTCAGCGGGTGTCACCACTGCTTCTTCCGCTGTTGTGCGTGTAAGAGAACCCCCTGTTGTGTGTGCAAGGCAATCCCCTGTCCATACTGCATGCAAAGATGCCCCCTCCTCTCAGTCTTCACTTGTTATGGCAGTTTCTCAAGAAACAGCATCAACGTCCACGTCCCACTGCAGCGTTCAATTGTCCATATCCCAGAGCTTTGAATGAAAGCGCAAATTCGCAGCCAACGCCCCACAGGCCACAATCCTAAATTCGCACATTTCACGACTGCTTGCGTTGGAAATCCTGCCTTTTAGGCTGGTGGAGACGGAATCCTTCTGCAACCTTATGCCGGTGGCCGTCCCTCGGTACTCAGTCCCCAGCCGACACTATTTTGCCAGGTGTGCCATCCCCGCACTACACAAGCAAGTGTCCCAAAACATCTGCCGTGCCCTCAACAACGCAGTTACTGGTAGAGTCCACCTGACAACGGACACGTGGACAAGTGCTTGTGGCCAGGGACGGTACATCTCCCTGACGGCACACTGGGTAAACATAGTGGAAGCTGGGACCCAGTTGGACCTTGGGACAGAACACATCGTCCCCACACTGAGGATTGCGGGCCCTATGTCAGTCAGAGTTGCCCCCACAGAGTACAGCTCCTGCGCATCATCCTCCTCCTCCTCATGTTAAGCCTCCATCTCAGATATCACCACATCAGTTACAACTGCAGTACTGCCTCAGCCAAGCGGCAACAGGCTGTGCTGAAACTCATAAGCTTAGGTGATAAACCTCACACTGCTTGTGAGTTGTGGACAGCTGTGAAAGAGCGGCAGATCTGTGGCTGAGACCGCTGAACCTACATCCAGGCATGGTCGTGTGTGACAATGGCCGTAACCTGGTGGCGGTTCTGAGGTGAGATCACACACGTACCATGCCTGGCTCATGTGCTTAACCTGGTGGTTCAGCGGTTTCTTAAATCATACCCCGAGTTGCCAGATCTGCTCGTCAAAGTACGCCGCCTGTCAGCTCATTTTCGGAAGTCGGCTACAGCTTCCGCCGCTCTTGCTGTGTTTCAGCAGCGTTTGCAGCTTCCGGCACACCGACTGGTGTGTGATGTCCCCACACGTTGGAACTCTACCCTCCACATGTTGCAAAGGATTTGTGAGCAGAAGAGAGCAGTTGTGGAGTACCAGCTGCAACAAGGCCGTCGATATTCAGGTCAGACTCCACACATAAGACCTCAGGAGTGGA
This sequence comes from Phyllobates terribilis, assembly GCF_046119375.1. NCBI lineage: Eukaryota > Metazoa > Chordata > Amphibia > Anura > Dendrobatidae > Phyllobates > Phyllobates terribilis. The sequence goes on from NW_027362762.1 coordinate 213,413,263, forward strand.
CCTGGATGTCTGACATATGTACCATCCTGACAAACTTTGAGAAGTCCACCAAAATGGTGAGTGGCGATGTTGCCATCATTAGCATCAGCATCCCACTTGTCTGTCTTTTGCAACGCTTTCTGCAGAGACTTAAAGAGGAGGCATTGCAGCCAGAGTATGATGAGATGGATCAAGAAGCCGTAGCGGGCGATTACACACATCCCAGCCTCATCTCATCCCAATGTGCATTGGGGGACAATGAGGGAGAGGAGGAGGAGGAGGAAGAACAGGAGCTGGTATCATGCGCTGTAGACGGTAGTACCTGTACAACTGTCATACCGTCGGTTCAGTGTGGGTGGCCTGAGGACAGGGGGGAGGAGGAGGAGGAGAGCATGGTCACTCGTCATCTTGGTGAGGACACGGAAGTCTTGCCCGTTACCAGTCTGGCACGCATGGCTGACTTTATGTTACGCTGCCTTAACCGTGACCCTCGCGTTGTCAAAATGTTGGGTGACAGTCATTACTGGTTGGTAACACTTTTAGACCCCCGCTACAAGGAGAACTTTCACTCTCTTAATCCTGAGGTGGATAGGTCTACAAAAATGGGCCAGTACCAGAAGGCCCTTGCTGCAGAACTGTTAAAAAAAATTCCCATCTGAACACGCTAGCGGCAGAGGTCACAGTTCACTGACCAACCAAGGCGTACAGGCGAGAGAGACGCAACTCCAATCCAGCAGAGGCAGGGGAACACTGTCAACTTTCTGGGACAGTTTTCTGAGACCCACCCAGCTTACAGGTCCTGAGGCGCAGGGTACTCTCACAAGGAGTGGAAAGTTACAAAAGATGGTGAGGGAGTACCTTGCCGACCGTACCAGCGTCCACCGTGATTAATCTGTGCCTTTTAATTATTGGGTATCCAAGCTGGACACTTGGAATGAACTCGCTCTGTATGCCTTGGAGGTCCTGGCCTGCCCTGCCGCTAGCGTGTTATCGGAGCGTGTTTTTAGTGCCTCTGGGGGAATTATAACTGATAAGCGCACTCGCCTGTCAACTGACAATGCTGACAAGCTGACCCTTAACAAAATGAACAAGGACTGGATTGGGCCAGACTTCTCATCACCAACAAATGACAGCAGAGTAACATGAAGTCAAATCCACTGTGTTGTTTCTGGAGGTGTATTCCCATGCACCGCTTCACACCCACACATGGGTATACGCTTCCTCATTTCGGCTGTTTTTTGCTCTTATCCTTATCCTCAGCCTCCACCACCACTATACCACCAGGGTAACCGTGGTCCGTGTTGCCAGCATTGCAAGTTCCTCGTCTTAATTTTTGGCAGCTTTTGCATGGAAGGCATAGGCAAAGACTATGGGAGACCCACTCCCCAAGAATGGAAATAATGTTTTTAATATGCTGTACTGCATGGCTCTTGTAAGGGGCATTAAAATCGTCTTGTTAAGCTACTATGACCTCCACGTCTCTTCCAAGGGGCATTAAAACCGTCTTGTTAAGCTACTGTGACCTCCAAGTCTCTTCCAAGGGGCATTAAAACCGTCTTGTTAAGCTACTGTGACCTCCATGTCTCTTCCATGGGGCATTGATATTGTCTTTTTATTCCACTGTAACCTCCACTACTCTTCCAAGGGGCATTAAAACCGTCTTGTTAAGCTACTGTGACCTCCATGTCTCTTCCACAGGGCATTGATATTGTCTTTTTATTCCACTGCGACCTCCATCACTCTTCCACGGGCATTGATATTGTCTTTTTATTCCACTGCGACCTCCACCACTCTTCCAAGGGGCATTAAAACTGTCTTGTTAAGCTACTGTGACCTCCATGTCTCTTTCAAGGAGCATTAAAACTGTCTTGTTAAGCTACTGTGACCTCCACGTCTCTTCCACGGGGCATTCATATTGTCTTTTGATTCTACTGCGACCTCCAACACTCTTCCAAGGGGCATTGATATTGTCTTTTTATTCCACTGCGACCTCCACCACTCTTCCAAGGGGCATTGATATTGTCTTTTTATTCCACTGTGACCTCCACCACTCCTCCAAGGGGCATTAAAACCGTCTTGTTAAGCTACTGTGACCTCCACGTCTCTTCCAAGGGGCATTACAACCATCTTCTTAAGCTACTGTGACCTCCACGTCTCTTCCACGGGCCAATGATATTGGCTTTTTATTCCACTGCGACCTCCACCACTCTTCCAAGGGGCATTAAAACCGTCTTGTTAAGATACTGTGACCTCCACGTCTCTTCCAAGGGGCATTAAAACCATCTTGCTAAGCTACTGCGACCTCCACGTCTCTTCCACGGGGCATTGATATTGTCTTTTTATTCCACTATAACCTCCACCACTCTTCCAAGGGGCATTAAAACCGTCTTGTTAAGCTGCTGTGACCTCCACATCTCCTCCAAGGGGCATTAAAACCATCTTGTTAAGCTACTGTGACCGCCACATCTCTTCCACGGGGTATTGATATTGTCTTTTTATTCCACTGCGACCTCCACCACTCTTCCAAGGGGCATTGATATTGTCTTTTTATTCCACTGCGACCTCCACCACTCTTCCAAGGGGCATTAAAACCGTCTTGTTAAGCTACTGTGACCTCCACGTCAATTTCACGGGACATTGATATTATCTTTTTATTCCACTGCGACCTCCACCACTCTTCCAAGGGTCATTAAAACCGTCTTGTTAAGCTACCGTGACCTCCACGTCTCTACCAAGGGGCATTAAAACCGTCTTGTTAAGCTACTGCGACCTCCACCACTCTTCCACGGGGCATTGATATTGTCCTTTTATTCCACTGTAACCTCCACCACTCTTCCAAGGGGCATTAAAACCGTCTTGTTAAGCTACTGTGACCTCCACGTCTCCTCCAAGGGGCATTAAAACCATCTTGTTAAGCTACTGTGACCGCCACATCTCTTCCACGGGGTATTGATATTGTCTTTTTATTCCACTGCGACCTCCACCACTCTTCCAAGGGGCATTAAAACCGTCTTGTTAAGCTACTATGACCTCCACGTCTCCTCCAAGGGGCATTAAAACCATCTTGTTAAGCTAGTGTGACCGCCACATCTCATCCACGGGGTATTGATATTGTCTTTTTATTCCACTGCGACCTCCACCACTATTCCAAGGGGCATTGATATTGTCTTTTTATTCCACTGCGACCTCCACCACTCTTCCAAGGGGCATTAAAACCGTCTTGTTAAGCTACTGTGACCTCCACGTCAATTCCACGGGGCATTGATATTGTCTTTTTATTCTACTGCGACCTCCACCACTCTTCCAAGGGGCATTAAAACCGTCTTGTTAAGCTACTGCGACCTCCACCACTCTTCCACGGGGCATTGATATTGTCCTTTTATTCCACTCTAACCTCTACCACTCTTCCAAGGGGCATTAAAATCGTCTTGTTAAGCTACTGTGACCTCCACGTCTCCTCCAAGGGGCATTAAAAACATCTTGTTAAGCTACTGTGACCGCCACATCTCTTCCACGGGGTATTGATATTGTCTTTTTATTCCACTGCGACCTCCACCACTCTTCCAAGGGGCATTAAAACCGTCTTGTTAAGCTACTGTGACCTCCACGTCTCCTCCAAGGGGCATTAAAACCATCTTGTTAAGCTACTGTGACTGCCACATCTCATCCACGGGGTATTGATATTGTCTTTTTATTCCACTGCGACCTCCACCACTATTCCAAGGGGCATTGATATTGTCTTTTTATTCCACTGCGACCTCCACCACTCTTCCAAGGGGCATTGATATTATCTTTTTATTCCATTGCGACCTCCACCACTCTTCCAAGGGGCATTAAAACCATCTTGTTAAGCTACTGTAACGTCCACGTCTCTTCCACGGGGCATTGATATTGTCTTTTTATTCCACTGCGACCTCCACCCCTCTTCCAAGGGGCATTAAAACCATCTTGTTAAGCTACTGTGACCTCCACGTCTCTTCCACAGGGCATTGATATTGTCTTTTTATTCCACTGTAAACTCCACCACTCTTCCAAGGGGCAATAAAACCGTCTTGATAAGCTACTGTGACCGCCACGTCTCTTCCAAGGGGCACTAAAACCGTCTTGTTAAGCTACTGCGACCTCCACCACTCTTCCACGGGGCATTTATATTGTCTTTTTATTCCACTGTAACCTCCACCACTCTTCCAAGGGGCATTAAAACCGTCTTGTTAAGCTACTGTGACCTTCACGTCTATTCCACGGGGCACTGATATTGTCCTTTCATTCCACTGCAACCTCCAGCACTCTTCCAAGGGGCATTAAAACCATCTTGTTAAGCTACTGTGACCTCCACGTCTCTTCCAAGGGGCATGAAAACCGTCTTGTTAAGCTACTGTGACCTCCACCACTCTTCCACGGGGCATTGATATTGTCTTTTTATTCCACTGCAACCTCCACCACTCTTCCAAGGGGCATTAAAACCGTCTTGTTAAGCTACTGAGACCTCCACGTCTCTTCCAAGGGGCATTAAAACTGTCTTGCTAAGCTACTGTGACCTTCACGTCTATTCCACTTTGCATTGATATTGTCTTTTTATTCCACTGTAACCTCCACCACTCTTCCAAGGGGCATTAAAACCGTCTTGTTAAGCAACTGTGACCTCCACGTCTCTTCCAAGGGGCTTTAAACCGTCTTGTTAAGCTACTGTGACCTCCACGTCTCTTCCACGGGGCATTGATACCGTCTTTTTATTCCACTGCAATCTCCACCACTCTTCCAAGGGGCATTAAAACCGTCTTGCTAAGCTACTGTGACCTCCACGTCTCTTCCACGGGGCATTCATATTGTCTTTTAATTCCACTGCGACCTCCACCACTCTTCCAAGGGGCATTAAAACCATCTTGTTAATCTACTGTGACCTCCACGTCTCTCACAGCGGGCATTAAAACCGTCTTGTTAAGCTACTGCGACCTCCACCACTCTTCCACGGGGCATTGATATTGTCTTTTTATTCCACTGTAACCTCCACCACTCTTCCAAGGGGCATTAAAACCGTCTTCTTAAGCTACTGTGACCTCCACCACTCTTCCACAGGGCATTGATATTCTCCTTTAATTCCACTGTAACTGCCACCACTCTTCCAAGGGGCATTAAAACCGTCTTGTTAAGCTACTGTGACCTCCATGTCTCTTCCAAGAGGCATTAAAACCGTCTTGTTAAGCTACTGTGACCTCCACGTCTCTTCCACGGAGCATTGATATTGTCTTTTTATTCCACTGCGACCTCCACCACTCTTCGAAGGGGCAATGATATTGTCTTTTTATTCCACTGCAACCTTCACCACTCTTCCAAGGGGCATTAAAACCATCTTGTTAAACCACTCTGACCTCCACATCTCTTCCAAGGGGCATTAAAACCGTCTTGCTAAACCACTCTGAACTCCACAGCTCTTCCAAGGGGCATTGAAATGTTGTTTTTAATTACCTCTAACCTCCACGACTCTTCCAACGGGCATTGCATTTCCTCCTAATTTTAGTCAGCTTTTGCTTTTCAATGCATAGGCGAACACTAAGGGAGACCCACTCCCCAATAATGGGTAGAAGGTTTCAAGTAAACTGTAATCCACGTCTGTTTCAAGGGGCATTGCAGTTCCTCATAATTTTTGGAAAGCCTTCCATTCACTGCTTATGCCAACAGTGTACAGGAGATCCAGTTGCTATAAATGTAAAAAATGGTTTAGTTAAGGCCCTCTGACCTCCATGTCACTTCCAAGGGTCATTGGATCATTGGAGTGCCTCGAAATTTTTGGTAGGCATTGCACTCACTCTATGCCCTATAACTGTGTAGCTGAACTTCTCCTTTTGGTACAGAAACATATCCTACAAGCCACCACCTCATCCATCATTCATCACCTGAAGCTTTGCTATAACGGGAGTCGTAGAACTGGGATAGTAGCAGGAAAACATCCAGCAATCCTCGGAGGAGGTAGGATATGCGCCAAAACGCTGACCACCTCAGGCCTAGCCTCTACTGCATACATGCGCTTGCATTCCAAGGAACAGAAAGTTAAGGAGATGGATGGCCTCATGATCATGAATAATTTACTCGTTGTGTAGGCGGCCGACCACTGCTGCTGTCTACCTTCTGAACTTTGTTTTGAAGCCTGATTGACCCAGGACCCGCAATCCTCTATGTCTGGAGGACGTGTTTTATCCCAGTGTCCAACTGTGTCCTGGGTTCCACAATATTAACCCAGTGTGAAGGCGTGAGTGAGATGGACCATCCCTGGCCACTTTCACTTGTCCACGTGTTTGTGGTTAGGCTGTCCTTCACTAAATGCACTGGGGAGGGCACAGGTAATGTTTTGGTATGCGTGCTTGTGTATAAGGCACACCGGGACAAATAGGGGCGGCTGGGGACCGTTTATGGACACCCGGCCGTCCCCAGGCGGCTGGGGACCGTGTGTGGGCACCCGGCCGCCGGGCGGCTGGGGACCGAGTATGGACACCCGGCCGCCCACTGGCGGCTGGGGACCAAGCGTGGACACTCGGGTGGCAGGGGACTGAGTATGGATACCAGGCCGCCGACCCAGCCTTGACGTGCTGGCCAGATTCCGCCTCCACATGCCTAAAAGGCCCGATTTCAAGTGCAAGCAAGCAAGCAGTATGGTATTGCAGCCTGGGGGTGGGTGGGTGGCAGGCTGCATATTTGTGCTTGCATTGCAAGGAATGGGGGAGGTACAATTGAACACTGCCCTGGGACAAGGACTTGCACAGGGATAGTTGCAAGTCTGCATCTTCTGATGCGGCAAGGATCACTTCTGATGGGCACACGTTTAGGCAGTGACCTGGGTGTCATAGATGCTTTCAGGGGTGTTCCCCATGCTGTTCCCATGTCTTTTCAGCACTGTATGCATGTGTCACGCAGCACATGGCCAGATAAAGTTGTAAAATGTCCTGGTGAATGCATTTGTCACGGTTGAAAGCAATGCAAAAGTGAAAAAAACGCATAAAAAATGCTACTTTTGAACATGACCCAAGGTGTGGAGGAGTATTTTTGTTTTTGGTTATTTATTTTACCTTATACCAAGTCTTTACCCTGGAAAGGAAGTTCCTTAACATATTTCACAGGAAAACCGTTTTAGTTTCGTTTTTGAACGTTTTATTGTGAGCCAGTAAAAGTGGCTTAATACCTCTGACCACATTGTTGACAGCAGTGACCGGGGGGTCAGAAATGCTTCCTGGGGCGATCCCCATGCTGTCCCCATGTCATTTTAGCACTGTCACTATCGTTTTGGGCACTTTTTAGGCTTTCTACAGACTGCCGGGGGTGCCGCCGCAAAAATGCTCGGGTCTCCCATAGACTAACATTGGGCTCGTTGCTCGGGTCGAGCACCCGAGTATCACGGTGAGCTCGGCCTGAGCTTCGAGCACCTGAGTATTTTAGTGCTCGCTCAACACTAACAGTTAATAGTGTGATTTAAGTGGCAGTGACCTTCAAAGCTGTTTGTTCTAGCTTAGACTATCATAATTCCATCCTGTACACACTGCTGCTCAGCATTCTTTTTTCATTCCTTGTCTGTAACCCTTTGGCATTTTTAACTTTTTGTATGTCTTTTTGGGCATTTTGTCAACAAAGATTTATTTTTATCTCTAGTTCTGTTTTGCAGACCCTTTCCTTTGCAGGTCCTTCTGCTAGAGAAGAAGTCTGCTTTAAGTTCGGAATTTTACTTATCCAATTAAGTATGTAAGGGAAACCTATCGGATCACTGAAGCTTCCCAGTAGAATTTCGAAAGTGAATCCCAATTGCTTCCCAATAATGTCTTTGATATCTGAAACAATAACTGTAATTGCCAGAATAATAAACTTTAATGCTGTCTTTGTTATGTACAAATATACAGTGCCTACAAGTAGTATTCAACCCCCTGCAGATTTAGCTGGTTTGATAAGATGCAAATAAGTTAGAGCCTTCAAACTGCAAACGAGAGTAGGTTTTATGAACAGAAGCATAAATCTTACAAACCAAAAAGTTATGTTGCTCAGTTGAATTTTATTAATTTTTAAACATAAAAGTGTGGGTCAATTATTATTCAACCCCTATGTTTAATATTTTGTGGAATAACCCTTGTTTGCAATTACAGCTAATAATCGTCTTTTATAAGACCTGATCAGGCTGGCACAGGTCTGTGGAGTTATCTTGGCCCACTCCTCCATGCAGATCTTCTCCAAGTTATCTAGGTTCTTTGGGTGTCTCATGTGGACTTTATTCTTGAGCTCTTTCCACAAGTTTTCAATTGGGTTAAGGTCAGGAGACTGACTAGGCCACTCCAACACCTTGACTTTTTCCCTCTTGAACCAGGCCTTGGTTTTCTTGGCTGTGTGCTTTGGGTCGTTGTCTTGTTGGAAGATGAAATTACGACCCATCTTAAGATCCTTGATGAAGGAGCGGAGGTTCTTGGCCAAAATCTCCAGGTAGGCCGTGCTATCCATCTTCCCATGGATGCGGACCAGATGGCCAGGCCCCTTGGCAGAGAAACAGCCCCACAGCATGATGCTGCCACCACCATGCTTGACTGTAGGGATGGTATTCTTGGGGTCGTATGCAGTGCCATCCAGTCTCCAAACGTCACGTGTGTGGTTGGCACCAAAGATCTCGATCTTGGTCTCATCAGACCATAGAACCTTGAACCAGTCTGTCTCAGAGTCCTCCAAGTGATCATGAGCAAACTGTAGACGAGCCTTGACATGACGCTTTGAAAGTAAAGGTACCTTACGGGCTCGTCTGGAATGGAGACCATTGCGGTGGAGTACGTTACTTATGGTATTGACTGAAACCAATGTCCCCACTGCCATGAGATCTTCCCGGAGCTCCTTCCTTGTTGTCCTTGGGTTAGCCTTGACTCTTCGGACAAGCCTGGCCTCGGCACGGGAGGACACTTTCAAAGGCTGTCCAGGCCGTGGAAGGCTAACAGTAGTTCCATAAGCCTTCCACTTACGGATGATGCTCCCAACAGTGGAGACAGGTAGGCCCAACTTCTTGGAAAGGGTTTTGTACCCCTTGCCAGCCTTGTGACCCTCCACGATCTTGTCTCTGATGGCCTTGGAATGCTCCTTTGTCTTTCCCATGTTGACCATGTCTGAGTGCTGTTCACAAGTATGGGGAGGGTCTTAAATAGTCAGAAAAGGCTAGCAAAAGAGATCTTTAATCCACACATGTGAAGCTCATTATTCTTGGTGCCTGAACTACTTCTTAATACTTTAGGGGGACCAAACAGAATTCTTGTGGGTTGAGGGGTTGAATAATAAATGACACTCTGAATTAACTTTTAACGTTTAAAAAAAAAAAAAAAAAAAAATTTGCTGCAGTGCATTTCCCACTTCCAGGCTGATCTACAGTACAAATGTCACAATGCCAAGTTAATTCCGCATGTGTCAACCAGCTAAATCTGCAGGGGGTTGAATACTACTTGTAGGCACTGTAACTGACTAGTCCAGGGAGGCATTTCTTCACTGAAAGCAGTCCGGCCACCTCCAACCACCCCCTTGGTGTGATTGACATCCTCCTGACTAGCTAGGTCTTTTCTTCAGTTCTAGATGTGCATGGGATGTGATTGATTACTAGGCACTGCAGAAAAGCCACAGCAAGTCAAGGGTATGTGAATCACAACCAAGGGGGTGTGATTACTGTGTGTATAGCCAGACTCCTCTCATTTAAGAAATGCACCGCCCTCCAAGACTAGTTATGCACATCTGCATTCACCGAAGAAGGCATTAAACGTTTATTTTGCTAATAATAACAGTTATTGTCTCAAGTACGAGTATACATTATTGCTGAATTCATATTCTAAATTGTACTGGGGAAGGTTTCTAAGCATTCAGGTATCTGACATGCTCCCTTTAAGCTTTTAATCAATGTTTATTGACATCTTGCTCATTTATCAGTACCCTTGGTTTTTATTCACTAAACTGACAGACCAAAACTAGTTGTTAGTGAAAAGCCTTCTCTAAGGTTCTAATGCATGAGTATTAAGAAAAAAAGAACATTAATACCTGCATTATTGCTGTGCTATCAAAATCAGACAGTGCAATAGACTTTTGCAAAACTCTCAATTTTGTTTTTCTATGTCAGATTTGACACAGACATCGGAGTGAATTACAAGGTAAAATCCGTGTCAAATCTAATGCCAATATATATCCCAAAAGTATCAGGTTTACACAACACCATTCACATGCAACATAAATTTTCCAGGTCTAATCTTTGATTTGAAACAAAAGTAGTATGCAACCTATTTTGAGTGTAAAAGCCAAGGATTAGCCCCTTTAAATGACAATAATGGACTAATCATCAAATGGACCTCCTGCACAGCCACAGCAGATATCCAAGGGTCAGACTCAGTTGTGTACCTTGGAAAGACACAGACATTCCTATCTTTAAAAGAAATAGGGAGATTTAACACAAGGTGAAAGTTACAAAATAAGATGGGTCAAAACTGGCATCTTTAGGATGGTAGCAATCAATGCATGCTGTAAAAAAGAATAGAAATATCTCAGAGATGTTGAGAGTTTGAAGATTTCATTTAGATATGAAATGATAACCAGTAAGACAGCCTAAAAGATAAGGTAGATAGTTATGGTAGCAGCAGGGTACATGTATGACGTCGGTTTGTAGCAATTCATGATGAATAAATAAGATCACTGTGCCAAGGCCCAACAACATGAATTCTCCTAGTATTTAAGTCAATCCAACAGTGTTAATCCAGTATGAGTTTCATTAAGAAATATATTTTTGGTGGTAGTAACACTATAGTGATCTGGTGTAGTTATGTTCTTAACGTCTATCATTATTCTTTAGAAATATATGAGAGCGAGTTACTGTAACTATACTTTATCCATAAACCTTAAGAAATCCTGATTATCGCCATTAATTCTATACTCCACTTTCCTGACATCTGCATTCTCTAATGAAACGAAAAGGCCGTCTATTCCATCCTCTGGCATTTCTCTCTAGATCATTTTATGATGAAATGATCTAATACCGGCTAGACGAGTAAATCTCTATAGGCTACTAGTCATTTATCTGTTTTATGTTCTATATCTTGATATATGCTGTCCATAAAGTTTCACACTATGAGAGGATTGAAATTCTTAGAGCACAGCTAGATTATGAATATGTCCTCAGTACTTACCCCAGTGCTTCTCATAGAAATCTTGAGATGTAAATCACTACGTGCCTGAACTGTGCAATAATATAGATTGGGGAAGATGGGAACATAGTTGTGGGACTTTTGGATTTAAAGTAGTAAAGCAATCCATAAAGATGAAAGAGAACACATAATATACATGACCTCAAATTTTTCAAGGTCGTAATAGCATACAATATGCTATAGATGACCATCTAAAGCAAGCCACATTGCAGTTTCATTGGTGATACTTTTAAGCATTTTTTTACAATGCTTGCTAGCCTCCATTGAATATCCATTTCTGAACACCTTTTCGTTGTTTATTTTTAACCTAAATACTGTAGATAACTTTAATTTTAATACGAATATTTTGTTAATATGTCTCTATAGAGATTGAACTTTACTTTTATGTTATTGATTTAGATCTACAAATCCAATGCAAATATACTTTCTTAATTAACTACCATGAATTTTATCTATCTATCTGACTGTGGCCACCGCTAGATGGAACATGCAGTATTCTATTTTACCATTGAGTTCCCTCTTTAGCATGCCACTAAATTTCTTCCCCTAGTGGTGACTGCAGCCAGTCTAAATTTTATTATTCAAAGTGACCCTTTTACAGAAATTTAAACTTTGGTTATAAATAGTCATCAAACCTACTCTATGCTATTTATGCATTCTTCATGAACATTTTTTTTTCAAGCTGTTTTATTGCATGTGGAGTATTGTAGGTAGACATGCATTCTTTTTCAACAATACTATCCCTAGAAGTCATAGACCATGGAGACAATTTTGTAAAAATGAAAAAGAGGGTCCAAAACACAAAATTACAATTTGTAAAAAAAATAAAAATGACTTTGTGTTCAAAAGTGAACAGTAAAAAAACACATTATGGCTATGATTCATCATTTGAATTTTTTTAAAGGACTTCTTTTTTTGTCTTGTGGTAGCTGTTGCTGTTTTTTGTTCCAAATTCTAAAAAATGGCACATGTAGGTTTATACATTTTGCGCAAAATCAAGGATGCTATGTTTTGTCCTTTATAACATAGTAACATAGTAACATAGTTTTTAAGGTTGAAGGAAGACTAAGTCCATCTAGTCCAACCCATAGCCTAACTTGTTGATCCAGAGGAAGGCAAAAAAAAAACATGTGGCAAACACTAAGCTCCACATTGGGGAAAAAAAATTCCTTCCCGACTCCATACGACAATCAGACTAGTTCCCTGGATCAACGCCCTATCAAGGAATCTAGTATTTATAACCTGTAATATTATACTTTTCAAGAAAGGCATCCATGCCCTTCTTAAATTTTAACAGTGAATCACTCATTACAACATCATGCGGCAGAGAGTTCCATAGTCTCACTGCTCTTACAGTAAAGAATCCCCGTCTGTGATTATGTTTAAACCTTCTTTCCTCCAGACGTAGAAGATGCCCTCTTGTCCCAGTCTCAGGCCTCAGAGTAAAAAGATCAGTAGAAAGGTCTTTGTACTGTCCCCTCATATACTTGTACATAGTAATAAGATCACCCCTAAGCCTTCTTTTTTCCACAGTAAATAACCCCAAGTGTAATAACCTGTCTTGGTATTGCAGACCCTCCAGTCCTCTAATAACCTTGGTCGCTCTTCTCTGCACCCGCTCTAGTTCAGCTATGTCTTTCTTATACACCGGAGACCAGAACTGTACACAGTATTCTAAGTGTGGTCGCACTAATGACTTGTATAGAGGTAAAATTATGTTCTCCTCATGAGCATCTATGCCTCTTTTAATGCATCCCATTATTTTATTTGCCTTTGCAGCACCAGCCTGACACTGACCACTAAACGTGAGCTTGTCATCCACCAATACACCCAGGTCTTTTTCAGTTACAGTTTTGCCCAGTGTTTTACAATTAAGCATATAATTATACATTTTATTTCCTCTGCCCAAGTGCATTACCTTACATTTATCCCCATTAAAGCTCATTTGCCATTTATCAGCCCAAGCTTCTAGTTTACATAGATCCTCCTGTAATATAAAATTGTCCTCCTCTGTATTGATTACCCTGCAGAGTTTAGTGTCAACTGCAAATATTGAAATATTACTCTGTATGCCCCCTACAAGGTCATTAATAAATATGTTAAAAAGAAGGGGGCCCAATACTGACCCCTGTGGTACCCCACTGTTAACTGAGACCCAGTCTGAGTGTTTTCCATTAATAACCACCCTTTGTTTCCTATCACTGAGCCAATTCTTAACCCACATACATATATTTTCCCCTATCCCCATTGTTCTCATTTTATGTATCAACCTTTTGTGTGGAACCGTATCAAAAGCTTTTGAAAAGTCCATATACACAACATCCACTGCATTTTCTTGGCCCAGTCCAGAACTTGCCTCCTCATAAAAACTGATCAGATTAGTTTGACAGGAACGGTCCCTCGTAAATCCATGTTGATATTGGGTCATGAGGTTATTCTTCTTCAGATACTCTAGTATAGCATCTCTTAGGAAACCCTCCAGGATTTTACCGACAGTAGAGGTTAAGCTTACCGGCCTATAATTTCCAAGTTCAGTTTTTGTCCCCTTTTTGAATATTGGCACCACATTTGCTATACGCCAGTCCTGTGGTACAGACCCTGTTATTATGGAATCTTTAAAGATTAAAAATAATGGTCTATCTATGACGTTACTTAATTCCTGCAGTACTCGCGGGTGTATCCCATCCGGGCCCGGGGATTTGTCAACTTTAGTGATTTCTAGACGCCGCCGTACTTCCTGCTGGATTAAGCAAGTGACATTTACTGGAGAATTTTTGTAATCACTAATCATGTTTTCTGTCATGCGATTTTCTTGTGTAAATACGGTTGAAAAAAAATCATTTAGCAAATTGGCTTTTTCCTCATCCTCATCCACGATGTCACCCAGACTATTTTTAAGGGGGCCAACACTATCATTTTTTTTCGTTTTTTACTATTTACTATTTTGGGGTTATTTTTACTTTCTCTGGCAATGATTCTCTCTGCCTCAATCTTTGCTGCCTTGATTTGGTTTTTACATAATTTATTTAATTTTCTATATTTATTTAATGCCTCATCACTACCTTCTTGCTTTAGTTCTCTAAATGCTTTCTTTTTGTCACTTATTGCGCCCCTTACAGCTCTATTTAGCCATAGTGGTTTCCTCCTATTTCTAGCATGTTTATTCCCATAGGGTATATATTGTACACAGGTCCTATTCAGGATGTTAATAAATGTCTCCCATTTGCTTTGTGTAGTTTTATGTCTCAGGATATCGTCCCAGTTTATTGCACTAAGATCATCTCTTAACCGTTGGAAATTTGCCTTCCTGAAGTTTAGTGTCCTTGTAACCCCTCTACTACACATCTTACTAAAGGTTACATGAAAACGTATTATTTTGTGATCACTATTACCCAAGTGACCCCCAACTCGTATATTTGATATGCGGTCTGGCCTATTGGTTAATATTAGGTCTAGCAGTGCCCCCCTTCTTGTTGGGTCCTGAACCAGTTGTGAAAGGTAATTGTCTCTCATAGTAGTCAAAAACCTATTTCCTTTGCTTGAACTACATGTTTCTGTCCCCCAATGTATTTCAGGGTAGTTGAAGTCTCCCACAATAATGACTTCTCCTTGAGTCGCTGCTTCATCTATTTGCTTTACGAGGATATTCTCCGCTACTTCCATTATTTTTGGAGACTTATAACAAACTCCTATCAGTAATTTATTATTTTTTCCCCCTCCCCTTATCTCCACCCACAGGGACTCTACATTTTCATTAGATTCACATATATCCTCCCGCAAGACAGGTTTTAAGGATGATTTTACATATAAACACACCCCCCCCTCGCTTGTTTGTTCGGTCATTTCTGAACAGACTATAGCCCTGTAAATTAACTGCCCAGTCATGGCTTTCGCCCAGCCACGTCTCACATATCCCTACCATGTCATAATTATTTTCCAACAAAATTAATTCTAATTCCTCCATTTTGTTGGTGAGGCTTCTGGCATTAGTGTACATGCATTTTATGTATCTCTCTGTACCTCTATTCCTTCTTACTTTATTGACTGTTCTAACCCCCCCCCAATTTCTTTATTTGTGCCCAGGTCACTATCTGCACTATCTTCCCCACCTATAAAATGAATACTCTCCCCCCCAATCCCTAGTTTAAACACTCCTCCAACCTTCTAGCCATTTTCTCCCCCAGCACAGCTGCACCCTCCCCATTAAGGTGTAGCCGGTCCCTAGCGTAGAGTCTGTAGCCAACTGAGAAGTCGGCCCAGTTCTCCAGGAACCCAAATCCCTCCTTCCTACACCAGTTCTTGAGCCACTTATTTATCTCCCTAATCTCCCGTTGCCTCTCTGGCGTGGCACGTGGTACCGGTAGTATTTCAGAGAATACCACCTTGGAGGTCCTTGCTTTCGGCTTGCAGCCTAATTCCCTGAAATCATCTGTAAGGACCTTCCACCTACCTCTAACTTTGTCATTTGTGCCAATGTGCACCATGACTGCTGGGTCCTAATCAGCCCCTCCCAGTAATCTGTCAACCCGATCAGCGATGTGCCGGACTCGAGCGCCAGGTAGGCAGCACACTGTTCAACGATCCCTGTCTTTGTGACAGATTGCCCTATCTGTTCCCCTAATAATTGAGTCCCCCACTACCAGCACCGGCCTGGCCTGCCCTACTCTCCTATTTCCCTCTTTACTGGAGCTGACACTCCTCCGGCTTTCAGGGGACATGCCTTGCTGCAGTAGTGCTGCCCCTGTACCGTCACTCCCCTCATCCGCCAACTTTGCAAACTTATTGGGGTGTGCCAGATCAGGACTAGCCTCCCTGGCACTCTTCCCTCTACCACCCCTTCTGTCACCCAACTAGCGACCTCACTGTCCTGCAGCTCCCGACTACCACCCTCCCCCACATCTACCCCAGTGAGCTGCTGCTCAGTGAGCAGCAGACTCCTTTCCATGTTGTCAATGGATCTCAGTATTGCCAGCTGCTCATTTAGATCCAGTATCTGGGCTTCCAAACGCACAACGTGCACACATCTCGCGCCTCAGTAAGCAACCTCGACCGGCTGTTCAAGGAATACATACATGTGGCAAGATGTACACTGGATAGCATTGTCAATAATGGAGCTCATTTCCTAATGGGGATTTCAATATACAGAATGTTAAGTAAAAAGTAAAGTAAAGAAATTAATGAAATACAGTCAGCAATTCAGTCCAAAGTCCTCCCTTCCAAACTCCCTGAATACAAAGTCACTGAAAAACAAGTCACACACTTACTTTCGTTCGCATTTACGCTCCAGACACACGCAGCTCGTTCACACTCGCAAACTAAGAGATTTAAAGAGTTTTTTTTTCTTTTTTTTTTTTTTTTTCCCTTTTCCAGCAATGCACCCTTCACCTCAATGCACTTCCAAAGAGTAGTATTTCTGCAGCTTTTTTGGGGGGAAAAAAGCAAATGATTCCTTAAAATGCCATATGTTAGTCTTCAATTGCCTACAAGAAAATTAGACAGATTTTGTAACCCAGTACAGTACTAGAGTACAATTACACAAAAGTGTAAAAATGTTGCAACATTTTGACATGTTCCAAAAGATAAATTAGGCTAAAATATCTGCATAAGGAAAACCACGCACAACAAAACCAGACAAAACCAAGTAAGGCTAACTTAAAAAGGCACACAGTAAATAACGAAGAAGATGCAAATAAAGAAGCAATCGTTAGAACTTTTTACTCTCAAAAAGAATGTTGATTATTTTTGATATTTTGATAATTTATTCAGAAACCTGTTGGCATTGGTATGATATGATTTAACCTGCATAGAGTACCAGTACTTACACTTTACAGATCCTTGATTGCAAGGGCAACTTTAGTAGAAAAGGCTTAAAAAGGTTTTTCACCACACAGATATTCATAACCTCTCCATTGTAT
The DNA here is from genome assembly GCF_046119375.1 of Phyllobates terribilis. Taxonomy (NCBI): domain Eukaryota; kingdom Metazoa; phylum Chordata; class Amphibia; order Anura; family Dendrobatidae; genus Phyllobates; species Phyllobates terribilis. Next base: position 213,430,343 of record NW_027362762.1, read on the forward strand.
AGGTTATCATTATCAAATGGTGGGGGACAATATCCAACACCCCTAGCTAACAGCTGCTATTAGCTCTGGCAGTCATAGGTAAAAAGTGTACTGGAGGAGGACACAGTTGTTGGCTCTGATATGTGTAACTAGAAATTGTCGAAAATTTTGAAATTATAATTTACCAGCTTCATTGAAATTTTCACCAAAAATAATTGATTTGCAGCAAATTGATTCATCACAAATCGCAAGCCCTTAATCCCTTAAGTCTGTTTTCACTTACATGACCAGGCCAAATTTTACAATTTTGACCAGTGTCACTATATGAGGTAATAACTCTGGAATGCATCAAAGAATCCCACTAATTCTGAGATTATTTTTTCGTGACATATATAATTCATGATAGTGGTAAAATTTGTTCAATATGACTTGTGTTTATTTATGAAAAAAATTGAAATTTGGTGAGAATTTTTAAAATTTTGCAATTTTCAACATTTTAATTTTTTATGCCCTTAAATCATTGAGTTATGTCACACAAAATACTTAATAAATAACATTTCCCACATGTCTACTTTACATCAACATAATTTTTTTTTGTTAGGAAGATATAAGCGATTTCTCATTTGGAGAGCCCCTGACATGCTTAAACAGTGGAAACCGCCCATTAGAGACACCATTTTGGAAACTAGACTCCTCAGGGAACTTATGTAGATGTGTGGTGAACACCTTAAACCCCCAGATGCTTCACAGACGTTTACAAAGTTGAGCCGTGAAAAATAAAAAAAATAAAAATTTTCACACAAAAATGTTCTTTTAGCCTTAAATTTTGCATTTTCACAAGGATAACAGGAGAAATTACACCACACAATTTGTTGTGCAATTTCTCATGAGTATACCAATACCCCATATATGGGGGAAAACTACTGTTTGGGAGAACAGCAGGGCTTAGAAGGGAAGGAGTGTTATTTGACTTTTGGAATTCAAAATTTGTTGGAATAATCAGTGGCCACCATGTCGCATTCGGAGAGCCCTTGATGTGTCTAAACAGTGGAAATCCCCCACACGTGACACCATTTTGGAAATGAGACCCCTCAGGGAACTTATTTAGATGTGTGGTGAGAACCTTGAACCACAGGTGCTTCACAGAAGTTTATAACATTGAGCTGTTAAAATAAAATTTAAAAAAACACATTTTTCCCACAAAAATGTTTTTAGCCCTAAATTTTGCATTTTCATAAGGGTAACAGGAAAAATTTTAACATACAATTTGTTGTGCAATTCCCAATATGTGGAGGAAAACTACTGTTTGGGCACACAGCAAGGCTTGGAAGGGAAGGAGCACCATTTGACTTTCTGAATGCAAAAGTTGCTAGAATAATTAGCAGACATCATGTCGTATTTGGAGAGCTTGATGTGCCTAAACAATGAAAACCCCCCACAAGTGACTCCATTTTGGAAACTGGACCCATTAGGGAATGTATCTAGATGTGTGATGAGCACTATGAACCTCCAGGTGCTTCACAGAAGTTTATAATGTAGAGCCATGAAAATAGCCCCAAATTTTTAATTTTTACAAGTTTAACAGGAGAAAATGGACCCCAAAATTTGTTGTGCAATTTCTCCTCAGTACACAGATACCCAATATGTGGGAGAAAACTACTGTTTGTGTGCACGACAGGGCTCAGAAAGGAAGGAGTGACATTTTGGAATGCAGACTTTAATGGAATGGTCAGCGATTGTCATGTTTGGAGAGCCCCTGATGTTGTAAACAGCCAGAGTATTTTAAAACTTAACCTTTAATAAGATATATAAAAACATAATCCATATAAAAAGGTGCTCATAGTGCCAGTGCTCATTAAAAAACTTGTGATCTCACCCAGGACTTGTAGTTTCAGATGAATTCAATGTATGAAGACAGGTCAGCCAGAATGCAGGAATACTGATCAATGTTCCCTATGTAGCATGACGGTCTCTGGCAGTTATCCTAAGTAGCAGTTTTCAAAGTGGCTTGTGGAAATATCCCGAATCCAAATCCAGAAATGTAGCCTCATGTTGTATATTATTCGGTGCCGCCATCACTTCTGATCTGATAATCTATCAGTTTTCATTCACAGGTATGTTCCCATCCTGCAATAGCAGCATATTCATTGAACTCCCCATTAAAATCTGTGTATCTGTATGGTCCTCTCCCTATTCAATTCCCTGCTGTGTTGATAGCAAGCTTTTCTTATTCTTACCGGTCTCCCTGTGCCTCCTCCCTTCTATTTACACCTGGTTTCTTTCATGTGTAATTAGTTAAGAGGTATAAATTCAGAAGCCCTGGTCTCTAACCACGGTCTCTGGCAGTTATCCTAAGTGGCAGTTTTCAAAGTGGCTTGTGGAAATATCCCGGAAATGTCCCAGAAGTGACCAGAAGGGACCATTCACGAAGGTGCTTGCTCTACTTCTTTTCTGCTTATTTCACTTGATGATCTGTGGTCTGTCTGTCTTGCTTAGTAATGCCTGCTGTGGTCTCTTGCTATGTAATGCACACGCCCGGACTGACTGGCCTGTGCGTGTTTAGTGGTTCCACTGTGCCATGAACCGGAGAGTGCCTGGAGGGGCGTAACTAAGTATCTGCCCGATCCGACCAAGGTCGCACGACGGCATACGACGCCAGTGCACCAGCGAGGAACCGAGCAGAGGGACCAGGGTCTACTCCAGGTCAGACTCCGGACACGGCTGTTGACCCACACTGGGGAATACAGGAACAGGCAGACTAGAGCGCAGGCTGGGTAGGGTCCAGTACAGACTGGGAGACAAATTCGGAGCCGCAGATGCGGTAAACTAACAGAGTAAAGCGAAACCGCAGGTGCGGTAGTCAAGGCCGAGCAGAGCAGAACCGCAGACGCGGTAGACAAGGCAGAGCAGAGCAGAACCGCAGACGCGGTAGACAAGGCTGAGCAGAGCAAAACCACAAACGCGGTAGACAAGGCTGAGCAGAGCAAAACCGCAGACGCGGTAGACAAAGCTGAGCAAAGCGAAACCACAGACGCGGTGGACAGGGCTGAGCAAAGCGAAACCGCAGACGCGGTGGACAGGGCTGAGCAAAGCGAAACCGCAGACGCGGTGGACAGGGCTGAGCAAAGCGAAACTACAGACGCGGTGGACAGGGCTGAGCAAAGCGAAACCGCAGGCGCGGTGGACAGGGCTGAGCAAAGCGAAACCGCAGACGCGGTGGACAGGGCTGAGCAAAGCGAAACTGCAGACGCGGTGGACAGGGCTGAGCAAAGCGAAACCGCAGACGCGGTGGACAGGGCTGAGCAGGCAAGAACCGCCGAAGCGGCAAGCAAGGCAGAGCGGAGGGGACAGGGCTCTGTTCACACGGAACAGACTGGAAGGGAAAGGCAGAACCAGGTACACACAGGATACTTGCAATGAATTAGCGAGTGGACTCTAAACTCACAAACGGGAGTACAGAGACAACGAGTAGGAGATAGGTACAGGATCAGATTCTGCAAGAAAAGGGAAGGTACGGACATGGAGAAAAACAGGTAACAGACTAGGAGAGTATACAGACAAGAACAGGCAAGATACTGGAACAGGTCTAGGTATGCGGCCCCTAGAAGGCGGAAAGAACAGGCTAGGAGCGTGTTCACACTGGCCTGGAAATACAGCCTCCAGGATAGGCAGAAGACAACAGGCTAGAGAGCGTGTACAGACTGCAGATTAGAGTACAGAGGTAGGACACAGTACAGACACGGGAACAGATACTGCAAGACAGGTAACATACACAGGACCTGGCATGTCAGAGACAAGAAGCCAACTGACAGGGCAAGATGCTCAGGCATGGGTTAATTGGAGCAGCTGGTTTAAATACCAGGTGACAGACAGCAATAGGCTGAGGACGCACAAGGGGTGTGCCTGCAGCAGGTACAAAAAGCAGGAAGTGATCGGGCGCCACCCTTAAGCAGCAGAAACAGAAGCAAACAGACAGCATGGAGGGAAGCCAGAGAGACATTCTGGATTGGAGATCAAGTGCGCGCTCTTGCACAGTGGGAGATGGACCACTATGCAAGGACGCCGCCAGGTATGTTACATGCTAATTGCTATTCAAGAAGGAAAACTGGCCCTACATTCCAGCATATACTTCCAAAATATCCAGATCTGGCTTAAAGAAAATATGTGTGCTGAGGCACATGTGAAATTAATTCTACGTCCAAAATATTCACGGTGTCTCGCCAGATAAACATGGCAAGACGACAGAGCAGGAGACGGGCCAGCTGTGTCAGATATTCAAACAAACATGTTCTTTGTTCAGTTGCACTGCAACATCTAATTTCCATATCTCTTTGCTTCATGTACTGTATGTCCTAACTGCTGTTTCCTTTCATCTCTACCGCCCCTTTGATATATTCTACAGTCTCTAAACATCAGTCCCTGTCTTCTGCTCTCTCCCATGTACAACACTGAGGCCTTACTGACTTTTCTCAATCACTCCCAACCATCCACTACCACCATACAGCGCACAAAACGCTCACACAAATCATTGAACCACCTGATCTTTCTCTTCTGTTTCATCCTCCTAGTTGCTGGCGACATCTCCCCCAACCCTGGGCCCCCACACACTAACATACATAACTCTCATCCTGCTGCACTCAGAAGCCCTGCCAATCTTATAAACATTCATTGCTTGCCTTCTCCTGTCTCTTTTAACTGTGCTCTTTAGAACTCACGCTCAGCCCACAATAAACTCCCCTATATCCAAGATTTCCTCCTTTCTAATTCCCTTAACCTTCTGGCTCTCACTGAAACATGGATCCAGCAGTCTGACACAACCACCGCAGCTGCTCTCTCGTATGACGGGCTACAATTTTCACATACCCCCAGACCTGAGAGCAGACAAGGTGGAGGTGTTGGTTTGTTCCTTTCACCACAATGTGCTTTCCAGGTCATCCACCCAGTTCCCTCACTTATGTTTCCTTCCTTCAAAGTCCACACCATTAGACTCTTCAAACCCTTCTCCCTGGGAGTGGCGGTTGTATATCACCCTCCAGGCCCCTCCTATCAGTTTCTGGATCACTTTACCACCTGGCTTCCACACTTCCTATCCTGTGATATTCCCACTCTCATCATTGGGGATTTTAAAATATCCATTGATAAGCCGCTTTCCCCATCTGCCTCTCATCTTTTTTCTCTAACCGCCTCATTCAGCCTCTCACAGCTTACTAACTCTCCTACGCATGAAGAAGGGAATACTCTGGACTTGGTATTCTCACGAGTCTGCTCACTGCATGACTTTACTAACTCCCCTCTACCACTCTCTGACCACAACCTCTTTGCTTCTCTGTCAAGGACTGTCTCCTCACTCGGGAGACCCCCACTTACCATACACACAGAAATCTACGTGCCATTAATACCCAGCAACTTATGAACAATCTACAGTCATCTATAGCCCCCATCCTCTCCCTCTCCTGTCCAGACTCAGCATTGTCACACTATAACAACACATTGCAGAGTGCCCTGGATGAAGCAGCACCTGCTACACGAAGAATAACCCGGCATAGAAGGCAGCCCTGGCACACGATGCAAACAAGTTTTCTCCAGCGCTGCTCAAGGTGTGCTGAGCGGCTGTGGAGAAAATCACTTTCAGCAAAAGACTTCATCCACTATAAGTTCATGCTCAAAACATATAACTCTGCTCTTCATCGGGCTAAACAAGTCTACTTTACCACTCTCATCACATCTCTAGCCAACAATCCTAAATGACTATTTGAAACCTTCCACTCCCTCCTGAGCCCTAACGTACAGATCCCTGTCACCAACCTAAGCACTGACGATCTGGCCACTCATTTCCTACAAAAAATCAATCATATCCGTCAAGACATTCTTGCACAATCTCATCATAGTCTGGATCCCCTTCCTTCCCCCACCTCAAGTTCCCTTTCCATTTTCAAGCCGGTCACAGAAGAAGAAGTGACCAGACTTCTTGCTTCTACTGGCCCTACAACCAGCAACAGTGACCCTATTACCTCACATCTCCTTCAGTCCCTTTCCCCAGCTGTCACTAACCACCTAGCTAAAATACTTAACCTCTCTCTTTCTTCTGGTATCTTTCCCTCTTCATTCAAACATGCCATCATAACCCCTTTACTTAAAAAGCCATCCCTGGATGAGAACTGCACTGATAACTACAGACTGGTCTCTAATCTTCCCTTCATCTCTAAACTCCTGGAATGCTTGGTCCACTCCCATCTAATCTGCTATCTCTCAGATAACTCTCTTCTCGACCCTTTACAATCCAGATTCCGCTCCTCACACTCTACTGAAACTGCCCTCACTAAAGTCTCTAACGATCTACTAACAGCTAAATCTAATGGTCACTACTCCCTGCTGTTTCTCCTGGATCTCTCTGCCTCACTATGCTCCGCTCTATTGGCCTCATGGACACCACTCTCTCTTGGTTCTCTTCCTATCTTTCTGACCGCTCCTTCACGGTTTCTTTTGCCAGCTCTTCTTCCTCTAATCTTCCCCTTACTATCGGGGTTCCACAAGGATCAGTCCTAGGACCCCTCCTCTTCTCCTTGTATACTGCCCCTATTGGACAAACCATCAGCAGATTTGGTTTCCAGTATCATCTCTATGCTGATGACACCCAACTATGCACCTCTTCACCTCTCATCACCCCCACTCTAATACAAAATACCAGTGATTGTCTGTCCGCTGTCTCTAACATCATGTCCTCCCTCTATCTTAAACTGAATCTCTCCAAAACTGAACTCCTCATTTTTCCTCCCTCTACTAACCTACCTATACCTGACTTTTCAATTTCCTTGAGTGGTGCCACCATAACTCCCAAGCAGCAAGCTCGCTGTCTTGGAGTCATATTTGACACACAACTTTCCTTTATTCCCCATATTCAATCACTCACTCGCTCATGTCACCAGCACCTTAAAAACATCTCCAGAATTCGACCTTTTCTCACATGATACTGCAAAAACTCTTACTGTCGCTCTCATTCACTCTCGTCTGGACTACTGCAACTCTCTTCTAATCGGTCTCCCTCTAAATAAGCTCCTCTCCAATCAATTCTGAATGGAGCAGCCAGGGTCGTATTTCTATCAGGCCACTTCACCGACGCCTCTACCCTGTGCCAGTCATTGCACTGGTTACCCATTCACCACAGAATACAATACAAACTCATCTCTCTTACCCACAAACTCTCCACAGTTCTGCACCGCCCTATATATCATCCCTCATTTCTGTTTATCACCCCTCCTGTGCCCTCCGTTCTGCAACTGATCTAAAACTAACATCCTTCTTAATCCGAACCTTACACCTCTGTCTCCAAGACTTCTCTTGTGCAGCGCCAGTTTTCTGGAATGCACTGCCCCAAACGATCCGACTGATCTCTAACCCCCATGTCTTCAAACGTGCTTTAATAACACATCTGTTTAGACAAGCCTATCACCTCAACTCACCAAACTAACTCTCCCCTGTTCCCTCCTAAATGTTAATCTTAATCTGCCCCTGCGTATTCATCTGTTTCCACATCCTCCATGCACCAAATACCACATGGTAACTGCTCTTAGACAGATACTGGCTGATGACCATGTTCTACCTATTGTGTCGCCCCCCCCCCCATTTCCATATACATATAGATTGTAAGCTTGCGAGCAGGGCCATCAATCCTCCTGTAACTGTTGAAATGTGATACATTGTATTGTTTATATCGTCTGTATATGTCCCTACTTAATGGTAAAGTGCTGAGGAATATGTTGGCGCTATATAAATAAAAATTATTATATTATTATTACCCTGTCGTGCCCTGTTTGTCTCCCACTCTCACAAGAGCAGTACCCAAGTGTAGCCTATATAAAATAAATCCCAAGAAAAAACAGCCCTCCCAACGCATTTCTGCCTCAATAGCGAGGCCTCATCAGGGGAGCGTACTTGTATTTAAAAAGGGGGGAAAAAACGTTCATCCATACATGGGAAAAATAACAGAGAGGAGCCAAAAAGGCTCTAAACTACACACAAAGATAAGTAAGCCAAGTGCTGCAGTAGCAGTCACATGGTAAAAAAGACCGTGCAGAGTGATGCCTGGTCAAAAGGGAGATGTGTCACATCTGTCTACAACGAATTGGTGAGGAGTATATTCGTCTTATTTGTAGAGATAGATCCCCATAGCTGTCTGGTGTAGAGCCCATGATGTGCCTAAACAGTGTAAACTCCCCACAAGTGACCCCATTTTGGAAACTAGACCTCTCAAGGAATGTATGTAGATTAGTGTTGAGCGAGCACTAAAATGCTCGGGTGCTCGAAGCTCGGGCCGAGCTCACTGTGATACTCGGGTGCTCGACCCGAGCAACGAGCCCAATGTTAGTCTATGGAAGACCCGAACATTTTTGCGGCGGCTCCCCCAGCAGTCTGTAGACAGCCTAAAAAGTGCCCAAAACGATAGTGACAGTGCTCAAATGACATGGGGACAGCATGGGGATCGCCCCAGGAAGCATTTCTGACCCCCAGGTCAATGCTGTCAACAACGTGGTCAGAGGTATTAAGCCACTTTTACAGGCTCACAATAAAACGTTCAAAAACGAAAGTGAAAGTGCTTTCCTGTGAAATATGTTAACCCCTTAACGACCATGGGTCTTTCTGTTTTTGTGTTTTCCCTTTTTGCTCCCCTTCTTCCCAGAGCCAGAACTTTTTAATTTTCGTTCAATATGGCCATGTGAGGGCTTATTTTTTGCGGGACGAGTTGTACTTTTAAACACCATCACTGGTTTTACCATATCGTGTGCTGGAAAATGGGAAAAAAATTCCAAGTGCAGTGAAACTGCAAAAAAAATGCAATTCTACAGTTGTTTTTTGGGTCCTTTTTTTACCACTTTCACAGATTGCTAAAACTGACCTGCCATCATTATTTTCCAGGTCGTTACGAGTTCATAGACACCAAACATGTATAGGTTCTTTTTTATTTAAGTGGTGAAAAAAAAATCCAAAGCTTGCTAAAAAAAAAAAAAAATGACGCCATTTTCCGAGACCCTTAGCTTCTCCATTTTTCGGGATCTGGGGTCAGGTGAGGGCTTATTTTTTGCGTGCCGGGCTGACGTTTTTATTGATATCATTTTGGGGTAGATCCGATGTTTTGATCACCCGTTATTGCATTTTATTGCAAAGTTGTAGCGACCAAAAAAACTTAATTCTGGCGTTTAAAATTTTTTTCTCGTTACGTCGATTGTATTAATTCTTCTTTTATATTGATAGATCGGGCGATTCTGAATGCGGCGATACCAAATATGTGTATGTGTTTTTTTTTTTTTATATATATATATTTTTTATTTTGAATGGGGCGAAAGGGGGGTGACTTAAACTTTTATATATTTTTTATTTTTTTTATTTTTTTAAAAACTTTTTTTTACACTTTCTGCTTGTTTCTATAGTCTCCAGAGGAGACTAGAAGCAGCAGTTGTCTGATTGCTTCTACTGCATACAAGCGATGAGCAGATCGCTTGTATGCAGGAGAAATGCTCACTTGCTATGAGCGCTGACCACTAGGTGGCGCTCATAGCAATTGAGACATGACAACCACAGGCGTCTGCTGCAGACCCTGAGTTGTCATGCCCACCCATTGGTGACCCGCGATCACGTGACGGGGTCACTGATGGGCGGGGCTTAGGACTCCCGGAAGCGTGAGTTAAATGCCACTGTCAGAGATTTAACATATTAACAGCCGCGGGTGGATTGCGATTCCAATAATCAGCTGACATGTGCTCGCTTCAGTGCGGGCTCACCGCCGGAGCCCCCGCTGAACCGGCCTTCCCGACCTGGTGCGTACTATTACTGACCAGGTCGGAAAGGGGTTAAGGAACATCCTTTCCAGGGTAAAGACTTGTGTATAAGGTAAAATAAATAACCAAAAACAAAAATACTCCTCCACACCTTGGGCTATGTTCACAAGTAGCATTTTTTATGCGTTTTTGCACGTTTGTATTGCTTTCAACCGTGACAAATGCATTCACCGGGAAATGTCATTTTAACATTTTACAACCTTATCTGGCCATGTGCTGTGTGACACATGCATACAGTGCTAAAAAGACATGGGAACAGCATGGGGAAGACCCCTGGAAGCATCTCTGACACCCAGGTCACTGCCTAAAAGTGTGCCCATCAGAAGTGATCCTTGCCGCATCAGAAGATGCAGACTTGCAACTATCCCCGTGCAAGTCCTTGTCCCAGGGCAGTGTTCAATTGTACCTCCCCCATAACTTGCAAAACAAGCGCAAGTATGCAGCCTGCCACCCACCCACCCCCCAGGCTGCAATACCATACTGCTAGCTTGCTTGCACTTGAAATTGGGCTTTTTAGACATGTGGAGGTGGAATCTGGCCACCACGTCATGGCTGCGTCGGTAGCCTGGTATTCATACTCAGTCCCCAGCCGCCCGGCGGCCGGGTATCCACGCTTGGTCCCCAGCCGCCAGGTGGGCGGCCGGGTGTCCATACTCAGTCCCCAGCCGCCCCGCGGCCGGGTGCCCACACACAGTCCCCAGCCGCGTGGGGGTGGCCGGGTGTCCATAAACGGTCCCCAGCCGCCCCTATTTGTCCCGGTGCGCCTTATACACAAGCACGCATACCAGAACATTACCTGTGCCCTCCCCAGTGCATTTAGTGGGAAGGCCAGCCTAACCACAAACACGTGGACAAGTGAATGTGGCCAGGAATGGTCCATCTCACTGACGCCTTCACACTGGGTTAATATTGTGGAAGCCGGGACACAGTTGGACACTGGGATGCAACACGTCCTCCAGACATAGAGGATTGCAGGTCCTGGGTCAATCAGGCTTCAACACAAAGTTCAGAAGGTAGACAGCAGCAGTGGTTGGCCTCCTACACAACGAGTAAATTATTCATGATCATGAGGCCATCCACCTCCTTAGCTTTCTGTTCCTTGGAATGCAAGCGCATGTATGTAGTAGCAGCTAGGCCTGAGGTGGTCAGCGTTTTGGCGCATATTCTACCTCCTTCGAGGATTGCTGGATGTTTTCCTGCTAATATCCCAGTTCTATGACTCCCGTTAAAACAAAGCTTCAGGTGATGAATGATGGATGAGGTGGTGGCAAAGGAGAAAGAGCAGGAGGAACAGGGACCATTCCCATCAATATCAGGCCAGCCAACCACACATGTCTTGTAGGATATGTTTCCGTACCAAAAGGAGCGGTTTAGCTACACAGTTATAAGGCATACAGTGAATGCAATGCCTACCAAAAATTTCGAGGCACTCCAATGCCCCTTGGAAGTGACATGGAGGTCAGAGGGCCTTAACTAAACCGTTTTTTCCATTTATAGCAACTGGGTCTCCTGTACACTGTTGGCCTAAGCAGGGAATGGAAGGCTTTCCAAAAATTATTAGGCCCTGCAATGCCCCTTGAAACAGACATGGATTACAGCGTATTAAAAACCTTCTACCCATTATTGGGGAGTGGGTCTCCCTTAGTGTTTGCCTATGCATTGAAAAGCAAAAGCTGACAAAAATTAGGAGGAAATGCAATGCCCGTTGCAAGAGTCGTGGAGGTTAGAGGTAATTAAAAACAACATGTCAATGCCCCTTGGAAGAGCTGTGGAGTTCAGAGTGGTTTAACAAGACGGTTTAAATGCCCCTTAGAAGAGACGTGGAGTTCAGAGTGGTTTAAAAAGACAGTTTTAATGCCCCTTGGAAGAGTTGTGGAGGTCACAGTAGCTTAACAAGATGGTTTTAATGCCCCTTGGAAGAGACGTGGAGTTCAGAGTGGTTTAACAAGACAGTTTTAATGCCCCTTGGAAGAGTGGTGGAGGTTACAGTGGAATAAAAAGACAATATCAATGCCCCGTGGAAGAGACGTGGAGGTCACAGTAGCTTAACAAGACGGTTTTAATGCCCCTTGGAAGAGTGGTGGAGGTCGCAGTGGAATAAAAAGACAATATCAATGCCCCTTGGAAGAGTGGTGGAGGTTACAGTGGAATAAAAAGACAATATCAACGCCCTGTGGAAGAGACGTGGAGGTCACAGTAGCTTAACAAGACACTTTTAATGCCCCTTGGAAGAGTGGTGGAGGTCGCAGTGGAATAAAAAGACAATATTAACGACCCTTGGAAGAGACGTGGAGGTCACAGTAGCTTAACAAGACGATTTTAATGCCCCTTACAAGAGCCATGCAGTACAGCATACTAAAAACATTATTCCCATTATTGGAGAGTGGGTCTCCCATAGTCTTTGCCTATGCCTTCCAAGCAAAAGCTGCCAAAAATTAGGAAGGGGGAACTTGCAATGTCCCTTACAAGAGCCATGCAGTACAGCATATTAAAAACATTATTCCCATTATTGGGGAGTGGGTCTCCCATAGTCTTTGCCTATGACTTCCAAGCAAAAGCTGCCAAAAATTAGGACAGAGGAACTTGCAATGCTGGCAACATGGACCACGGTCACCCTGGTGGTATAGTGGTCGTGGAGGCTGAGGATAAGGAGAAGAGCAAAAAACAGCCAAAATGAGGAAGCGTATACCCATGTGTGGGTGTGAAGCGATGCATGGGAATACACCTCCCGAAATAACACAGTGGATGTGACTTTATGTTACTCTGCTGTCATTTGGTGGTGATGAGAAGTCTGGCCCAATCCAGCCCTTGTTCATTTTGATAAGGGTCAGCTTGTCAGCATTGTCAGTTGACAGGCGAGTGCGCTTATCAGTTATAATTCCCCCAGCGGCACTAAAAACACGCTCCGATAACACGCTAGCGGCAGGGCAGGCCAGGACCTCCAAGGCATACAGAGTGAGTTTATTCCAAGTGTCCAGCTTGGATACCCAATAATTAAAAGGCATAGAGGAATCACGGAGGATGCTGGTACTCCCTCACCATCTTTTGAAACTTTCCACTCCTTGTGAGAGTACCCTGCGCCTCAGGGCCTGTAAGCTGGGCTGGTCTCAGAAAACTGTCCTAGAACATTGACAGTGTTCCCCTGCCTCTGCTGGATTGGAGTTGCGTCTCTCTCGCCTGTATGCCTTAGTTGGGCAGCGAACTGTGACCTCTGCCGCTACCGTGTTCAGATGGGAATTTTTTTAATAGTTCTGCAGCAAGGGCCTTCTGGTACTGCCCCATTTTTGTAGACCTCTCCAACTCAGGAATAAGAGAGTGAAAGTTCTCCTTGTAGAGGGGGTCTAAAAGTGTCATCAACCAGTAATGACTGTCACCCAACATTTTGACAATGCGAGGGTCACGGTTAAGGCAGCGTAACATAAAGTCAGCCATGGGTGCCAGACTGGTAACGGGCAAGACTTCCGTGTCCTCACCAAGATGACGACTGATAGTGTTGAGCGATCACTAAAATGCTCGGGTGCTCGAAGCTCGGGCCGAGCTTACCGTGATACTCGGGTGCTCGACCCGAGCAACGAGCCCAATGTTAGTCTATGAGAGACCCGAGCATTTTTGCGGCAGCACCCCCAGCAGTCTGTAGAAAGCCTAAAAAGTGCCCAAAACGATAGTGACAGTGCTCAAAAGACATGGGGGCTGCATGGGGATCGCCCCTGGAAGCATTTCTGACCCCCAGGTCACTGCTGTCAACAACGTGGTCAGAGGTATTAAGCCACTTTGCGGGCTCACAATAAAACGTTCAAAAACGAAACTGAAACGGTTTTCCTTTGAAATATGTTAAGGAATTTCCTTTCCAGGGTAAAAACTTGTGTATAAGGTAAAATAAATAACCAAAAACAAAAATACTCCTCCACACCTTGGGCTATGTTCACAAGTAGCATTTTTCATGCGTTTTTGCACTTTTTTATTGCTTTCAACCGTGACAAATGCGTTCACCGGGAAATGTCATTTTAACATTTTACAATCTTATCTGGCCATGTGCTGTGTGACACATGCATACAGTGCTGAAAAGACTAGGGATCAGCATGGGGAAGACCCCTGGAAGCATCTCTGACCCCCAGGTCACTGTCTAAAAGTGTGCCCATCAGAAGTGATCCTTGCCGCATCAGAAGATGCAGACTTGCAACTATCCCCGTGCAAGTCCTTGTCCCAGGGCACTGTTCAATTGTACCTCCCCCATTCCTTGCAATGCAAGCGAAAATATGCAGCCAACGACCCACCCACCCGCAGGCTGCAATACCATACTGCTAGCTTTCACTTGAAATGGGGCCTTTTAGTTTGGAGGAGGCCGAAGCTGGCCACTACCTCATGGCCGCATCGGCAGCGAGGTATCCATACTCTGTCCCCAGCCGCCCGGCGGCCGGGTGTCCATACTCGGTCCACAGCCGCCCTGATTTCTCCTGTCACCTTCCCCCACACTTTTCTTAGCCTGGCCTGCTTTAGGGCAGCATTGGACGAGCCCACCAGAGAACCAGACTCCTCCGGTGGGCCCTGGCTTCTCCATCAGGGGAGTTGAGAGTGCCTAGGTGAGGAGCATGATGATGATGATAGAAGTTAGCATCTGCTTTGTTTTCTTGGAATGCAAGCGCATGTATGTAGTAGCAGCTAGGCCTGAGGTGGTCCGCGTTTTGGCGCATATCCTACCTCCTCCGAGGATTGCTGGATGTTTTCCTGCTACTATCCCAGTTCTATGACTCCCGTTAAAACAAAGCTTCAGGTGATAAATGATGGATGAGGTGGTGGCAAAGGAGAAAGAGCAGGAGGAACAGGGACCATTCACATCAATATCAGGCCAGTCAACCAGATATGTCTTGTAGGATATTTTTCTGTAACAAAAGGAGCGGTTCGGCTACACAGTTATAGGGCATACAGTGAGTGCAATGCCTACCAAAAATTTCGAGCCACTCCAATGCCCCTTGGAAATGACATGGAGGTCAGAGGGCGTTAACTAAACCTTTTTTTCGATTTATAGCAACTGGGTCTCCCATGCACTGTTGGCCTAAGAAGTGAATGGAAGGCTTTCCAAAAATTATGAGGAACTGCAATGCCCCTTACAAGAGCCATGTGTGGCACCCCAGGGGTCTGGTCACCACAGTAATAGAGATATTACGTCGGAGAGCAAGTGGGAGGTTTCCTGGTCAGGATCCCTTAAACATGCAACATCCTCCTGCCCCAGTCCTGGGAGGGGAGAATTCTGTCCTTATAAACTGGATCTGGGGTGGGGTTGAGTGAGTCAGAGAACAGTCAGAGTCAGAGTGAGAGCAAGGGAAAGTAACAGCAAGGAGCTCTGTAGGAGCTAGGAGCTAAAGACCAGGGGCTGGAAGCTGAGCAGAGCTCGCCCTGGCAGAAGATAATAGGAACCGGACACAGGAGTCCGAAGCTGTGAGGACTTATATATCCAGCAGCAGAAACCAGCCGGCAGGGGATTTCAGGTCCTCTGGCCATAGAAGCCCGGAGGCTCAGTCACAAGCAAGGGACCAGCACCGCCGTCGTGGAGCAGAGGCTAACAGAAGGCCCCAAGTCACCAGCCATACGGGTGAGCACTACACGGTACACTCAGGGACGTGGGCTACTTCTACCCGCTTACAGCAAGGTAGCCAGGAAGAGTGCAGACAGACGGGGAGGCCTACAACTCCACCTGGCCAGGGGAACTCCTGCTTGCTCACAGACTGACCAGGCCTCTTATGCTAGCCAGTACTCCCGGGAGGGTCTACCTTATAATCATCAGTAAAGACCCTGAACTGCACTGCAAAGACTCTGAGTCGTTCCTGCTGCGCTCGTGCACCTTCACCCCCATCACCCACACTCACTGCCCTGAGGCTAAACTCCTCCCGAGGGGAGTTATCCCATTCTATGCTGCGCACACAACACCAGCCTCAGCGGTCTGCCTCGCAGCAGTGGTACTCCCTGACCGCAATCCACGGGTGGCGCAGTCGGACAATTAACCTCAAAACCTAAGAAAGACTGCCACTGGTTTGACCAGCCTGAGCCACGGGACCGGGTCACCGCCACGGAGACTACAGACCCCAGAGACCCGGCACCAGGTATCCCACACACGTGTACACACGGCCCAGGGGGCGCGTCACATGCAGTACAGCATATTACAAACATAAGTCCCATTATTGAGGAGTGGGTGTCCCATAGTATTTGCTTATGCCTTGCAAGCAAAAGCTGCCAAAAATTAGGACCGAGCAACTTGCAATGCCCCTTACAAGAGCCATGCAGTACAGCATATTACGCACATAAGTCCCATTATTGGGGAGTGGGTCTCCCATAGTATTTGCTTATGCTTTCCCAGCAAAAGCTGCCAAAAATTAGGGCGGAGCAACTTGCATTGACCCTTACAAGAGCCATGCAGTACAGCATATTACAAACATAAGTCCCATTATTGGGGAGTGGGTGTCCCATAGTATTTGCTTATGCCTTGCAAGCAAAAGCTGCCAAAAATTAGGACGGAGCAACTTGCAATGCCCCTTAAAAGAGCCATGTAGTACAGCATATAACAAACATAAGTCCCATTATTGGGGAGTGGGTCTCCCATAGCATTTGCTTATGCTTTCCCAGCAAAAGCTGCCAAAAATTAGGATGGAGCAACTTGCAATGCCCCTTACAAGAGCCATGCAGTACAGCATATTACAAACATAAGTCCCATTATTGGGGAGTGGGTCTCCCATAGTATTTGCTTATGCTTTCCCAGCAAAAGCTGCCAAAAATTAGGACGGAGCAACTTGCAATGCCCCTTACAAGAGCCATGCAGTACAGCATATTACAAATATAAGTCCCATTATTGGGGAGTGGGTCTCCCATAGTATTTGCTTATGCTTTCCCAGCAAAAGCTGCCAAAAATTAGGATGGAGCAACTTGCAATGACCCTTACAAGAGCCATGCAGTACAGCATATTACAAACATAAGTCCCATTATTGGGGAGTGGGTGTCCCATAGTATTTGCTTATGCCTTGCAAGCAAAAGCTGCCAAAAATTAGGACGGAGCAACTTGCAATGCCCCTTAAAAGAGCCATGCAGTACAGCATATTACAAACATAAGTCCCATTATTGGGGAGTGGGTCTCCCATAGTATTTGCTTATGCTTTCCCAGCAAAAGCTGCCAAAAATTAGGATGGAGCAACTTGCAATGCCCCTTACAAGAGCCATGCAGTACAGCATATTACAAACATAAGTACCATTATTGGGGAGTGGGTCTCCCATAGTATTTGCTTATGCTTTCCCAGCAAAAGCTGCCAAAAATTAGGACGGAGCAACTTGCAATGCCCCTTACAAGAGCCATGCAGTACAGCATATTACAAACATAAGTCCCATTATTGGGGAGTGGGTCTCCCATAGTATTTGCTTATGATTTCCCAGCAAAAGCTTCCAAAAATTAGGACAGAGCAACTTGCAATGCCCCTTACAAGAGCCATGCAGTACAGCATATTACAAACATAAGTCCCATTATTGGGGAGTGGGTGTCCCATGGTATTTGCTTATGCTTTCCCAGCAAAAGCTGCCAAAAATTAGGACGGAGCAACTCGCAATGCCCCTTACAAGAGCCATGCAGTACAGCATATTACAAACTTAAGTCCCATTAATGGGGAGTGGGTCTCCCATAGTATTTGCTTATGCTTTCCCAGCAAAAGCTGCCAAAAATTAGGACGGAGCAACTTGCAATGCCCCTTACAAGAGCCATGCAGTACAGCATATTACAAACATAAGTCCCATTATTGGGGAGTGGGTCTCCCATAATATTTGCTTATGCTTTCCCAGCAAAAGCTGCCAAAAATTAGGACAGAGCAACTTGCAATGCCCCTTACAAGAGCCATGCAGTACAGCATATTACAAACATAAGTCCCATTATTGGGGAGTGGGTGTCCCATGGTATTTGCTTATGGTTTCCCAGCAAAAGCTGCCAAAAATTAGGACGGAGCAACTTGCAATGCCCCTTACAAGAGCCATGCAGTACAGCATATTACGCACATAAGTCCCATTATTGGGGAGTGGGTCTCCCATAGTATTTGCTTATGCTTTCCCAGCAAAAGCTGCCAAAAATTAGGACGGAGCAACTTGCAATGCCCCTTACAAGAGCCATGCAGTACAGCATATTACAAACATAAGTCCCATTATTGGGGAGTGGGTGTCCCATGGTATTTGCTTATGCTTTCCCAGCAAAAGCTGCCAAAAATTAGGACGAAGGAACTTGCAATGCTGGCACCCTGGTGGTATAGTGGTGGTGGAGGCTGAGGATAAGGAGAAGAAGATTAAACAGCCGAAACGAGGAAGCGTATACCCATGTGTGGGTGTGAAGCGGTGCATGTGAATACACCTCCCGAAATAACACAGTGGATTTGACTTTATGTTACTCTGCTGTCATTTGGTGGTGATGAGAAGTCTGGCCCAATCCAGCCTTTGTTCATTTTGATAAGGGTCAGCTTGTCAGCATTGTCAGTTGACAGGCAAGTGCGCTTATCAGTTATAATTCCCCCAGCGACACTAAAAACACGCTCCGATAGCACGCTAGCGGCAGGGCAGGCCAGGACCTCCAAGGCGTACAGAGCGAGTTCATTCCAAGTTTCCAGCTTGGATACCGAATAACTAAAAGGCACAGAGGAATCACGGAGGACGCTGGTACGATCGGCAAGGTACTCCCTCACCATCTTTTGAAACTTTCCACTCCTTGTGAGAGTACCCCGCGCCTCAGGGCCTGTAAGCTGGGCGGGTGTCAGAAAACTGTCCCAGAACGTTGACAGTGTTCCCCTGCCTCTGCTGGATTGGAGTTGCATCTCTCTCGCCTGTACGCCTTGGTTGGGCAACGAACTGTGACCTCTGCCGCTAGCGTGTTCAGATGGGAATATTTTTAAGATTTCTGCAGCAAGGGCCTTCTGGTATTGCCCCATTTTTGTAGACCTCTCCACCTCAGGAATAAGAGAGTGAAAGTTCTCCTTGTAGCGGAGGTCTACAAGTGTCACCAACCAGTAATGACTGTCACCCAACATTTTGACAACGCGAGGGTCACGGTTAAGGCAGCGTAACATAAAGTCAGCCATGCGTGCCAGACTGGTAACGGGCAAGATTTCCGTGTCCTCACCAAGATGACGACTGACTATGCTCTCCTCCTCCTCCTCCTCTTCCTCCTCCCCCCTGTCCTCAGGCCACCCACGCTGAACCGACGGTATGACACTTGTACAGGTACTACCGTCTACAACGCATGATAGCAGCTCCTGTTCTTCCTCCTCCTCCTCCTCTCCCTCATTGTCCCCCAATGCACGTTGGGATGAGATGAGGCTGGGCTGTGTGTAATCGCCCGCTACGGCTTCTTGATCCATCTCATCATACTCTGGCTGCAATGCCTCCTCTTTAATTCTCTGCAGAGAGCGTTGCAAAAGACAGACAAGTGGGATGCTGACACTAATGATGGCGTCATCGCCACTCACCATCTTGGTGGCCTCCTCAAAGTTTGTCAGGATGGTACATATGTCAGACATCCAGGTCCACTCCTGAGGTCTTATGTGTGGAGTCTGACCTGAATATCGACGGCCTTGTTGCAGCTGGTACTCCACAACTGCTCTCTTCTGCTCACAAATCCTTTGCAACATGTGGAGGGTAGAGTTCCAACGTGTGGGGACATCACACACCAGTCGGTGTGCCGGAAGCTGCAAAAGCTGCTGCAACACAGCAAGGGCGGCGGAAGCTGTAGCCGACTTGCGAAAATGAGCTGACAGGCGGCGTACTTTCACGAGCAGATCTGGCAACTCGGGGTACGATTTAAGAAACCGCTGAACCACGAGGTTAAGCACATGAGCCAGGCATGGTACTTGTGTGATCTCACCTCGCCTCAGAGCCGCCACCAGGTTACGGCCATTGTCACACACGACTATGCCGGGATGTAGGTTCAGCGGTCTCAGCCACAGATCTGCCTGCTCTTTCACAGCTGTCCACAACTCACAAGCAGTGTGAGGTTTATCACCTAAGCTTATGAGTTTCAGCACAGCCTGTTGCCGCTTGGCGGAGGCAGTACTGCAATGCTTCCAGCTTGTAACTGATGTGGTGATATCTGAGATGGAGGCTGAACATGAGGAGGAGGAGGAGGATGCGCAGGAGCTGTAGACTGTGGGGGCAACTCTGACTGACATAGGGCCCGCAATCCTCGGTGTGGGGAGGATGTGTTCAGTCCCAAGGTCCGACTGGGTCCCGGCTTCCACTATGTTTACCCTGTGTGCCGTCAGAGAGATGTACCGTCCCTGGCCACAAGTACTTGTCCACGTGTCCGTTGTCAGGTGGACTCTCCCAGTAACTGCGTTGTTGAGGGCACGGCAGATGCTTTGGGACACGTGCTTGTGTAGTGCGGGGATGGCACACCGGGCAAAATAGTGTCGGCTGGGGACCGAGTACCGAGGGACGGCCACCGCCATAAGATTGCGGAAGGATTCCGTCTCCACCAGCCTAAAAGGCAGCATTTCCAATGCAAGCAGTCGTGAAATGTGCGAATTTAGGACTGTGGCCTGTGGGGCGTTAGCTGCGAATTTCCGCTTTCGTTCAAAGGTCTGGGATATGGACAATTGAACGCTGCGGTGGGACGTGGACGTGGACGTTGATGCTGTTTCTTGAGAAACTGCCATAACAAGTGAAGACTGAGAGGAGGGGGCATCTTTACATGCAGTATGGACAGGGGATTGCCTTGCACACACAACAGGGAGTTCTATTGCACGCACAACAGTGGAAGAAGCAGTGGTGACACCCGCTGACACTGGTCGTGGACCCTGGGTTTCGCCCCACAAAGTCGGGTGCTTTGCTGCCATGTGCCTGATCATGCTGGTGGTGGTCAGGCTGGTAGTTTTGTCACCCCTGCTGATGCTGGCATGGCAGGTGGAACAAATGGCCTTTTTGGGGTTATCAGCAGAGTCTTTAAAAAAATTCCAGACTCTGGAAGACCTACCGCTTGTACTGGCAACGTCCCTCGTGTTGGTGTTACGGGGAACGGTTGCCTGCCTTCTGTCTGCGGCCACCACACTGCTTCTTCCTGCCTGTTGGGGTACTCTGCCTCCCTCCCCCTGTGTGCTGCTGGCCTCACTCTGCATGTCCTCCTTCCACGTTGGGTCAGTTACTAGATCATCCACCACCTCCTCCTCTTCCACTTGCGCACCACGATCCTCCTCCTCACTTCCTGGCAATTGTGTCTCGTCATCGTCCACCTCTTGTGACAGATTGCCAACGTCGACTTCCTGTGGCCGTGGCTGTTCAAATATTTGGGCATCGCTACATGGGATCTCCTCTTCCACCACTTCAAGCGTATCAGGCGAGGGGCCCAAATATGGAAATGGACCAGTGAACAGCTCTTCAGAGTGTCCAAGTGTGGGATCACTTGCTGTCTGACGACACTCGGCATGGTGGGAGGAAGGAGCATCAGGGTGAGGAGGAGTATGCGGTCGAGACTCACGGCTACTAAGAGTTGACCGTGTGGAAGACAGACCGGAGGTGGTGGTGCCCAGGTAACTGGAAGTATTGTCTGCTATCCAATTAATAACCTGTTCACACTGATCAGTTCTCAATACTGGTGTTGTTCTGTGCTTCCCTAGTAATTCGGTCAAGAAGTGGGAGCGAGAAGATGTGGCTGTTGGTTGTGGCACATTTTCACCTTGGCCACGGCCCCGTCCTCTGCACGAACCATCACCAGAACATCCACTTCCACGTCCCTTGCCACGCGCCTTGCCCATTGTAAATTAAGTAAAATAGCTTACACTTGCACTATCAATGGAAGAAGGGTAATAAAGAGTAGATTAGAACCGTGGAAGAGGAAAACCACAGTTATTGTTTACTGGGGTATACCACACTTTTTTAAATAGAGATATTTGCGGCTGAACAGTGAGCGACACACTCAAACTGCTTTTTTTTTAGATACCAAAGGCCCAAAACTGGATAGTACAGCGATTTGACCCGTGGAACTGCGAAACCACACTGGGATGTCGGGCCTACACAAGACTATTTTCAACAGATATATTTTTGTGTCACAACAGTCAGGAGACACTACTGTTTTTCTTTACGGAAAAAACTACCAAAACCTGAATAATAGAGATTTTTTACCGTGGAACAGCAAAACCACAGTTATAATTTACTGGTGTATACCAGGCTTTTTAAAATATATATATATTTGCGGCTGAACAGTGAGCGACACACTCAAACTGTTTTTTTTAGATACAAATGGCCCAAAAGTGGATAATACAGAGGTTTGTACCGTGGAACTGCAAAACCACACTTGTATTTCTCGGGCCTACACCAGACTATTTTCAACAGATATATTTGTGTCTGAAAAATCAGGGAGACACTATTTTTTTTTTACAGCAAAAAATGCAAAAAGCAGGATAATAGAGATTTTTTACCGTGGAACAGCAAAAGCACACTTCTGTCTCTCTGGCCTACACCAGACTATTTTCAACAGATATATTTGTGTCTGAAAAATCAGGGAGACACTATTATTATTTTTATACAGCAAAAAATGCCAAAAACAGGATAATAGAGATGTTTTACCGTGGAACATCAAAACCACAGTAATAATTTACTGGTGTATACCAGGCTTTTTAAAATATATATATATTTGCGGCTGAACAGTGAGCGACACACTCAAACTGTTTTTTTTAGATACAAATGGCCCAAAAGTGGATAATACAGAGGCTTGTACCGTGGAACTGCAAAACCACACTTGTATTTCTCGGGCCTACACCAGACTATTTTCAACAGATATATTTGTGTCTGAAAAATCAGGGAGACACTATTTTTTTTTTTACAGCAAAAAATGCAAAAAGCAGGATAATAGAGATTTTTTACCGTGGAACAGCAAAAGCACACTTCTGTCTCTCTGGCCTACACCAGACTATTTTCAACAGATATATTTGTGTCTGAAAAATCAGGGAGACACTATTATTATTTTTATACAGCAAAAAATGCCAAAAACAGGATAATAGAGATGTTTTACCGTGGAACATCAAAACCACAGTAATAATTTACTGGTGTATACCAGGCTTTTTAAAATATATATATATTTGCGGCTGAACAGTGAGCGACACACTCAAACTGTTGTTTTTAGATACAAATGGCCCAAAAGTGGATAATACAGAGGTTTGTACTGTGGAACTGCAAAACCACACTTGTATTTCTCAGGCCTACACCAGACTATTTTCAACAGATATATTTGTGTCTGAAAAATCAGGGAGACACTATTTTTTTTTTTTTTTTGCAGCAAAAAATGCAAAAAGCAGGATAATAGAGATTTTTTACCGTGGAACAGCAAAAGCACACTTCTGTCTCTCTGGCCTACACCAGACTATTTTCAACAGATCTATTTGTGTCTGAAAAATCAGGGAGACACTATTATTATTTTTATACAGCAAAAAATGCCAAAAACAGGATAATAGAGATGTTTTACCGTGGAACATCAAAACCACAGTAATAATTTACTGGTGTATACCAGGCTTTTTAAAATATATATATATTTGCGGCTGAACAGTGAGCGACACACTCAAACTGGTTTTTTTAGATACAAATGGCCCAAAAGTGGATAATACAGAGGTTTGTACCGTGGAACTGCAAAACCACACTTGTATTTCTCGGGCCTACACCAGACTATTTTCAACAGATATATTTGTGTCTGAAAAATCAGAGGCACACTTTTTTTTGTGGGGGGGGGGCACCAAAAGGTTAATAAGATGGGTATTTGTACATTGTGAAGGAGGAAAAAAAAAAGGATTTAGATAAAAAAAAGGATTTTTCCTGGCCCCCGGGACCTGGAGCTAAGTCCAGCAATTTCAGCAACAGGAGCAGCACACAGGACTGTAATGCAGCGTTTGCTGGTATAACCACTGCGTCTCCTATACAGCCTGCCTGGCTGATATACCTGGGATGGATATTAGTCCTGAGAAGGACTGTTTGTTTGATCTGGCAGCCTTTACAGACCCTACACTAACTATTTTGCAGGATATATCTCTCCCTAAATCAGCAGCGCTGTCCCTACACTGTCTGATCCGGAGCGACTGTGTCCAAGATGGCGGCTCCCGGTTTTAAATACTCGAGGTGACGCTGTGTGGCCAGCCAATCACTGTAATGCCCACAAACAACATGGCTGCAGCATTACAGTGACTGGCTGGCAATCCCTGCATGTTCATTGGCTCTGTAAAGAGCGCCAAACATGCAGGGCGGAGACCCGAGCTCCCACCCAAGTAACCCGGAAATGCTCGGTGCTCGCCGAAGATCCCAAGTAGCGTGATGCTCGGGCGAGTACCGAGCAGTGTCGAGCATGTTCGCTCAACACTAATGTAGATATGTTGTGACCACATTGAACCCACAGGTGCTTCACAGAATTTTACAATGTTGATCTGTGAAAAAGAAAAAAAATATTTTTCACACATAAATGTTGCTTTAGCCTCAATTTTTTAATTTTTACAAGGATAGCAGGAGAAAATAAACCCCAAAATTTGTTGTGCAATTTTTCTTGTGTATGCCAATACCCCATATGTGATCAAAAACTACATTTTAGACACAGTGTAAAGTTCAGAAGGGTGTAGTGATGATTTTGACTCCATGAGTGTTTTCCAGAAACAAGCAGCATAGATATTGCTGAGTGAAAATTGCATACTGCCGTTGTAGTGACCAGTATGTTGTAGGAGATACCATGGTCGATCCAATCATTGACATTAGCAGTAGGTGAATGAAAGTCGAAAAATGGGACAACATTCATCTCTCAAAACTCCATTGATTGGTCTCCTCACCTCCCAGACATTTCCAGACCGTTGTAAAAAGAAGAGGGGATGCACAATGGTAAATAAGTGACCCTGTACCAACTTAGTTGAAATATGTTGCTGACATCAATTTTGAAATTTGATAATTTTTTTCAAATGAAATGGAAGCATGTCTAACTTTCAACTTCTGATATCTATTCTATGTCCTGTTGTGAATAAAATATGGCTATAAGAGATTTCCAAATCATTGCATTCTTGTTTCCTTTACATTTTACACAGCATCCCAACTGTTTTGGAATTGAGGTTATATAAAAACATTACTTCTGTATTCCACTCGAGAGATAAGCTTAAAATTTCATTTCAAAAATAAGAAAAAAAGCAGGGTAGAATCCAATAATGCTAAGTAAAATAACATAATGTAGCATATATATATATATATATATATATATATATATATATATATATACACAAATGTACTTTAAAAAGCCATAATTATGCTTCTAAAATTAATGATAGTAAATAAATTATGTGTATGCTTCTTATAGTCCGGAGGCAGCTTCCTGTGATGGAGGCGAATGCTGACAGTGCGTCCTTCCCGATCACAGAGAGAGGTGGCCTCTCTTCTCTTGTCTGACACTGATCTGTATGTTATAGATAGTACAGTATGTGTAGAGCAAAAGAGGAAGCTTAGTGGGACCTGAACTGAGTCTGCACAAGCTTAGCAGCTGAAAAACCTTCCACCCAATTAATTCAAGAACATTTTAGGTCATATGTCACGTTTTTCTGCATTTTTTCCTCCCATATTTGCTGTGAAAAGCACAGAATTTTATTGGCCCAACAAAGTGAATGCAATTTCTGAAATCTCATGCACATGCTGCTTGGTTTTTTCCTTGCAGATTTGAAGCAGTTTCAAAACTGCAGCATGTCAAGCGTTTTTGCAGCATTTTTCTCCCATTCTAATGAACGAAGAAAAGTGCATTAAAAAAACACATAAAAGATGCAGACAAAAATTAGGTAAAAATGCTGTTTTTTTTGCAACATTTTTCCTGCCACTAAAAAAGGTTTTTGATGCAGAAATGTCTGCAGTAAATACTTAAAAGTGTGTGCATATCCTAAACAAGTATTTAGGGGAGTTCAACAATTTCTTAGAGAAAGCGCTAAATGATGGTATTATAGCTAAAAAAGAGAGATTATATTTACGTAAAAATAACTTTAACAAATATATCTTTGTTCTACCATTTACCAAAAGTACACAACGATGCAACCAGTTCTAATGGCAGGCCGATCATTTCTGGCATCTCCTCCTTAACTTATAAAATCTTTCACATTTCACAGACATACACCTCCAAAAATATGTATTGAATTTGTGTTGAATTTGATGTCCTATTTTAAGGACTCCCCAAATCTATTTAACTGTCCTCAAGACATCCTGTGGAAAGAGGAGCTTCTTAGGGTAACTCTAGATGCTTCCTCATTATATTCAATTACTACACACAAAAGGATATTGAGTATGTGAAACTATTTTTATATAATGACCAACATATGCATATTCCGCAAAGTGGATGGCATGCTATAAATTTTATACTTACTAGTGATGAGCGAGCACTAAAATGCTCGGGTACTTGTTGCTCGGGTCGAGCAAATTGGAATACTCGGGTGCTCGACCCGAGCAACGAGCCCAGTGTAAGTTTATGGGAAACTCGAGCATTTTTCAGGCGGCTCCCCTCAGCGGTCTGCAGAGGGCCTAAAAATTGCCCAAATCGATGGGAACAGTGCTCAAATGACATGGGAACAGCATGGGGAAGACTTCTTGAAGCATCTCTGACTCCCAGATCACTGCTGTCAGCAATGTGGTCAGAGTATTACGCCACTTTTACGGACTCACAATAAAACATACAAAAACTAAACCAAAATGGATTTTCCTGGGAAATATGTTAAGGAACATCCTTTCCAGGGTAATGACTTGTATATGAGGCAAAATAAATAACCAAAAACAAAAATACTCTTCCACAACTTGGGCTATGTTCACACGTAGCGTTTTTGATGTGTTTTTGCACTTTTGCATTGCTTTCAACCAAGACAAATGCATTCACCAGGAAATGTAATTTTAACATTTTACAACCTTATCTGGCCATGTGATGTGTGACACATCATCAGACACATGCATACAGTGCTGAAAAGGCATGGGAACAGCATGGGGAAGACCTCTGGAAGCATCTCTGACTCCCAGGTCACTGCCTAAAAGTGTGCCCATCATAAGTGATCCTTGGCGCATGCGAAGATGCCTCCCGCCATGCACCTGTCGTTGCAGACTTGCAACAATCACCGTCCACGTCCTTGTCCCACTGCAGCATTCAGTTGTCCCTACCCCATTCCTTGGAATGCAAGCGCAAGTATGCAGGCCGCCACCCACCCACCCACAGGCTGCAATACTATACTGCCAAATTTTTGACAGCTGCTTGCACTTGAAATGTGGCCTTTTAGGCTCATGGAGGCGGAAGCTTTACATAACCTCATGCCGGCGGCGGCCGGGTGTCCATACTCGGTCCCCAGCCCCCACTATATTTCCCGGTGTCGCCTCCGCCTTCCACAAGCACGGGTCCCACAACATTACCCGTGCCCTCCCCAGTCCACTTACTGGGAAGGACTGCCTAACCACAAACACATGGACAGGTGAATGTGGCCAGGGACGGTACGGAGCCAGTCCACAACTTTTTTTGCTGAGAGTTGTATTTAGCTTGGTGAAAGGACTGGCATAGAGGGAAACCGTATCTACCCTGCATGTCATTTCTCCCAGGAAATCCTGTAATTGAGCTTGTTGCAGAAGCAATGGCAGCCCGTCCAACATCAACTCGCACTTGTCGGTGGTGCTTTGACACACATACATCTTTCTTTGCACATTTAATGTCTTGAATACAGAGTTGGACAATGGCCTGATCTGTAATGCGTTTTGAGAAATAACATGCATAAGCATGGCCGATCCACATTAAAAAAGCAGCCATAGAGTGTCCGGGAACCTTCCCCCACACTTTTCTTAGCCAGGGCTGCTATTCGGCAGGGTTGGATGGGCCCACCAGAGAACCGGAGACTCCTCTAGCGGGCCCTGGCTTCCTCTTCAGGAGAGTTCATAGTGCCGAGGTGAGGCCATGATGATGATAGAGGCCACCATCTGCTTAGTTTTCTGTTACTTGGAATGCAAGTGCAAGTATGCAGCCAGCCACCCACCCACCCACAGGCCGCAACACTAAACTGCCAGATTTCTGGGAAGCTCTTTGCACTTGAAATATGGTCTTTTAAGCTCATGGAGCCGGAAGCTTTTCACAACCTCATGCCGGTGGAGGCCGGGTGTCCATACTCGGTCCCCAGCTGCCACTATATTTCCCGGTATCGCCTCCGCCTTCCACAAGCACGGTGTAACATACCTGGTGGCGGGCTTGCATAGTGCACCATCTCTCACTATGCAAGATCGCAAACTTTATCTTCAGTCCAGTCTGCTAGCCTGGCTTCTTTCCATGCTGGCTGTTTGTCTCTGTTCTGACTGCTTAGGGCGGCGGCCCGGTTACTTCCTGATTCTTGTAGCTGCTGTGGGCACACCCCTAATGCGTCCTCAGTCTATTGCTGTCTGTCACTGGATTTTTAAACCAGCTTCACTTGGAAGCTGATGCCTGAGCAACTTCAACATTCAGTGTGCTCTTTGACTCTGAATGTGCCAGGTCCAGTTCTGTTTTTCTCCTGCCTGTCCGCCTTCCTGGAGGCTGTATTTCCAGGCCTGTCTGAACACGCTCCTAGCCTGTTCGTTTCTGCCTCTGGGGGCCGTATACCCAGGCTCATTCCTGTATTTCGCTGCAGTAACAGTTCCTGTCTGAACTGTCTCCTAGCCTCTTACCTGTTTTGTCTCTATGCCCGTTTCCTCCCTTTTTCTGCAGTGTCTGAACCAGCACTTGGCTATACCTAGGCTCATTCCTGTATCTTGTTGTAGTAACAGTTCCTGTCTGAACTGTCCCCTAATCTGTTATTTGTTTCGTCTGTATGTCTGTTTCCTCCCTTTTTTCTGCAGTGTCTGAACCAGCGCTTGGCTATACCTAGGCTCATTCCTGTATTCTGTTGCAGTAACAGTTTCTGTCTGAACTGTCTCCTAACCTGTTACTCGTTTTGTCTCTATGTCCGTTTCCTCCCTTTTGCTGCAGTGTCTGAACCAGCACTTGGCTTTACCTAGGCTCGTTCCTGTATTTCGTTGCAGTAACAGTTCCTGTCTGAACTGTCTCCTAACCTGTCACCTGTTTTGTCCCTATGTCCGTTTCCTCCCTTTTTGCTGCAGTGTCTGAACCAGCACTTGGCTATACCTAGGCTCGTTCCTGTATTTCGTTGCAGTACAGTTCCTGTCTGAACTGTCTCCTAACCTGTTACCTGTTTTGTCCCTTTGTCCGTTTCCTCTCTTTTTCTGCAGAGTCTGAGCCTGCACCTGACTCCTACTCTTTGTCGCTGTACTTCTGTTTGTGAGTTTGGAGTCCACTCGTTGCTTCTTGTGGGTGCCTTGTGTGTATCTGGTTCTGCCTTTCCCTTCCGGTCTGTTCCGTGTGAGCAGAGCCCTGTCCCCTCTGCTCTGTCTTTGCCTTGTCCTCCGCACTTGCGGTTTCGCTCTGCTCTGCCTTGTCCACCGCATCTGCGGTTTCGCTCTGCTCGGCCTTGTCCACCGCATCTGCGGTTTCGCTCTGCTCAGTCTTGTCCACTGCATCTGCGGTTTCGCTCTGCTCAGCCCTGTCCACCGCATCTGTGGTTTCGCTCTGCTCAGCCCTGTCCACCGCATCTGCGGTTTCGCTCTGCTCAGCCCTGTCCACCGCACTTGCGGTTTCGCTCTGCTCAGCCCTGTCCACCGCTCTTGCGGTTTCGCTCTGCTCGGCCCTGTCCACCGCGCTTGCGGTTTCGCTCTGCTCAGCCCTATCCACCGCACTTGCGGTTTCGCTCTGCTCGGCCTTGTCCACCGCACCTGCGGTTTCGCTTTGCTCTGCTTTATTACAGCGTCTGCGGCTCTGGGCCCGTCTCCTAGTCTGTACTATACCCAACCCAGCCTGTGCTCTAACCTGCCTGTTCCTATATTCCCCGGTGTGGGTCAACAGCCGTGTCCGGGGTCTGACCTGGAGTCGCACCTGGTCCCTCTGCTCGGTTCCTCCCTGGTGCACTGGCGTCGTTAGCCGTCGTGCGACCTTGGTCAGATCAGGTAGATACTTAGTTACGCCCCTCCAGGCACTCTCCGGTTCATGGTCCAGTGGGATCACTAAACACGCACACGCCAGTCAGTCCGGGCGTGTGCATAACACACGGGTCCCACAACATTACCCGTGCCCTCACCAGTGAACTTACTGGGAAGGACCGCCTAGCCACAAACACGTGGACAGGTGAATGTGGCCAGGGACGTTACGGAGCCAGTCCACAACTTTTTTTGCTGAGAGTTGTATTTAGCTCGGTGAAAGGACTGGCATAGAGGGAAAACGTATCTACCCTGCGTGTCATTTCTCCCAGGAAGTCCTCTAAAGCTGCTTGCACTTGAAGTGTGGCCTGAACATTACTGCAGGTACTTTTCTGTGGTAATTTGCTTTCCACCTAACAGCCTGGAATATTTCCAGCAAACTATGGTACAACGCCATGGTACTAGCACTGCCCAAATACATTTTCTCACAAAGAAGCTGAAGATAGAGAGGCAGTAGGTGCAAGTTTCTCCAGCCTGTTAGATATTAGAGGGTGAACGGCAGCACACTGGATCAATGGTTAGCACTGAAGCCTTGCAGCACTGGGATCCTGGGTTCAAATCCCAGCAAGTACAACATCTGCAAGGACTGTTTGCGTGTGTTTCCTCCTCAGTAAAAGTAGAGTGTCCGGGAACCATCCCACACACTTTTCTTAGCAAGGACTGCTTCTCGGCAGGGTTGAACGGTCCCAACAGAGAATCCTCTGGTGTGCCTTGGCTTCTACCTCAGGAGAGTTCATGATAGCGCTAACTTTGCAGCTGATATGGGGCTCTTGAGCGGATGAGAAAGGTTATCCCTCAGAATCAAATCCCCTGGTGGGCACAATGTTTTTCAATCTGAAACAGCTTCTCAGTGGGAGTTGTATTTCACCACAGCCATATTCTTTAGCTCGGTGAAAGGACTGGCATAGAGGGAAACCGGATCTACCCCAGCTGTCATTTCTCCATCACCAGGTTCCGCCCATTGTCACACACGACCATGCCTGGCTGTATGTTCAGCGGTGAGAGCCACAGATCAGGCTGCTGTGTTACAGCTTTCAACAACTCTGCAGCGCTGGGCGGTTTGTCAATTAAGCATTAACCCTAGAACGCATACCTGGGACCTCGCAGGCCCGCCCTGTTAATTGTTTTCTATTTTCTGCAAGATTACTTTAGCTAGAATTTTGAAACTCTAGGTATTCCTCAGGTATATAGTTGTTTGTCATTTTTGTTTGAGTTATTCCATGTTATTTGCACACGGGCCTTAAAGGCCCCAAGTATGTGAAAAAGTAGATTTTTATGGTCATGCGTTCTAGGGTTAAGCATGTTATCTTCAGCACAGCCTGTTGCCGCTTGGCCAAGGCAGTGCTGCAGTGCTGTCAGCTTGTGACTGATGTAGTCATTTCGGAGATGGAGGAGGAGGTGCATGAGCTGAACAATGTGATTACATTGAGGTTAAATTGGTGATGCTGTTTTTTATGCTAACGAAAGATCCTATTATTTTGTTTTTTTATGTTATTTTTTAAGACAAATGCATTCACCGGGAAATGTAATTTTAACATTTTACAACCTTATCTGGCAATGTGTTGTGTGACACATCATCAGACACATCCTGTTTTATTTATGATGGAGGGACTCTGAAAGTCATAAAGCCTATTATTATAGGGCCATCAGATGGTCCTTACTATTCTTAAAAGGCCAGCAGTCGGTCCTCGCTATTGTTAGAGAGCCATTAGCCGGCTATGCTTTGTTGTTCCCATTATTAACAAGTGGGTCTCCTATACTGTTATCGCGTATCCAGTGACTGCAAGGGCTGCCAAAAATTTGGAAGCAACCCAATACCCCTTTGAAGAGACATAGAGGAGGGTCCCAGTAAAAAAAATGTTCCCATTATAAAGGAGCGGGTGGTAATGCCCATGCTGTGACTGTAAGGGCTGCCAAAATTTGGGAAAAACCCCACTAAAAATTTAAAGACGCATAGAGCAGGGCCACAGTAATGACAAATTCCATTTAGAAAGGCGAGAGTCAGCTATATAGTTATAGGGTATGCAGTGAGTCCAACGGCTGACCAATTTTAGGAAAAACCCCACTAAGAATTTAAAGACACACAGAGCAGGGCCACAGTAACAAATACTACATGTTCCCATTAGAAAGGAGAAGGTCTGCTATACAGTTATAGGGTATGCAGTGAGTCCAACAGCTGACCAATTTTAGGAAAAACCCCACTAAGAATTTAAAGACACATAGAGCAGGGCCACAGTAACAAGGTACGACATGTTCCCATTAGAAAGGAGAGGGTCTGCTATACAGTCATAGGGTATGCAGTGAGTCCAACGACTGACCAATTTTAGGAAAAACCCCACTAAGAATTTAAAGACACATAGAGCCGGGCCACAGTAACAACAAATTCCCATTAGAAAGGAGAGAGTCTCCCATAGTGTTGGCCTATGCAGTGAATGCAGAGGCTGCCAAAAATTTGGAGGCACTTCAATGACCCTTGGAAGAGACGTGGAAGCAGGGCCTCATAAAAAAATGTTCCCATTAGAAAGGAGCGGGCCTCCTATACTTGTAATGCCCATGCACTAAGTGTATGGGCTGACAAACATTTACCCCTGGGGGGTATACATGAACATACTGTATTAAAAAAAATTTTTTATGGGCATCATAAACACCCTTTAAAAAAATTATGTGGGTGTTGCATCACGGACCACGGTCACCCTGGTGATATGGTGGTGGAGGATGAGGAGAAGGAGGAGGACAAGAGCAAATAGCCAAAATCAGGAAGCGTATACCCATGTGTGGGTGTGAAAAGGTGCATGGAAATCCACCTCTCAAGAAAAGACACTGGATTTGAGCTTATGTTATGCTGCAATAATTCGGTGGTGTGGAGAAGTCTGGCCCAATCCAGCCCTTGTTCATTTTTATAAGAGTCAGCCTGTCAGCATTTTCAGTTGACAGGCGGATGCGCTTATCAGTTATAATTCCACCAGCGGCACTAAAAACCCGCTCTGATAAAACGCTAGTGGCAGGGCAGGCCAGGACCTCCAAGGCATAGAGAGCCATTTCATTCCATGTGTCCAGCTTGGATACCCAATAATTATAAGGCACAGAGAAATCACGGAGGACGTTGGTACGGTTCGGCAAGGTACTCCCTCAGCATCTTCCCAAACTTTGCACTCTTTATGAGAGTTCCCCGCAGCTCAGGGTCTGTGTGATGGGAGGGGCTGAGAAAACTCTCCCAGAACTTTGATAGTGTTCCCCTGCTTCAGCTGGATTGGAGTTGTGTCTTTCTCGCCTGTACTCCTTGGTTGTCCAACGAAGTGTGCCCTCTGCCACCAGCGTTTTCAGATGGGAATTTCTTTAATAGTTCCGCAACAGGGGCCTTCTGGTACAGCCCCATTTTTGTAGACCTGTCCGCCTCAGTAATAAGAGATAGAAAGTTCTCCTTGTAGTTTAGGATGTCACGGCAGTCGGCTCCCGGGCCCGTACTCTGGGGTCTCTCTTGAAAAAGGGGTTTTTAGTGCATAGTTTGTTTCGTGACGCCACCTGTGGTTTCCGGTAATGGTTACCGGCGCTGCTGGAGACCTCCGGGGGTGATGAAATGGCAGCTGGGATGTTTCTGCTCCCCACAGGCGGAGCGGACCCCCGGGGCAGAGTTGATGAAAGGATGCAGGTGAAAGATGGCCAGGTCAGGGGGAATGACGGACACTCACACAGGGGATTCCCTTCAGTACCTTTACTGGTGTAACGGCAGTTATGGTCCAGGGTACTTTCTAGGAAGGGTGCACTTCCGGACTTCTCCCCAGTCAGCGGGTATAAGGCCTCCTGATCCGTGTCTCCCTCTCTCTAAGCTTCTAGCCAGCCTGAAACTTGGCCTAGCTTCTGTGTTGTGTTGCTCTTTCACCTGACCGCTTGGTAGTAGGACCTTTCTTTGGCAACCACTATCCCTGGACGCTGGGGCCTTCGTGGTTCCTAGTCCGGTTATTGCTGGTAGCTTCAGGATGACCAAGCGTCTGGAAGCCTCCTGGTAAGCCGGTAGTCCCTACTGGGTATTGAGGACCCTGTAGGCACGGACCCAGTGTCCGGTTTGTGTCTTGGGGCGAGCCTATGATGCTCCTCTGCCCCCTCAACTCCTCTCTCCTTTCCTCTTTGCCTCAGGCCACACTCGGGGCCCTCAGAACACAGCAGCAGATGTGCTGCTCCTTCACTGGTCTCAGCGCCAGCACGCTCTCTGAACTACTCACTAACTAACTGCCTGGCACGACCCTCCATATATATCCCTATCAGGGCTCCCTCTGGTGGTATGAGGTGGAAAGGTGGAGGTGTCTGCATGTAATAAGGGCCCCTTGTGGAGAAGTCCGTCCATGCACCCTTTTGGGTCCTGTGGTACCTGTGGGCAGCAGGGTGCCACAGCGTGGGTCTAGAAGTGTCACCAACCAGTAATGACTGTCACGCAAAATTTTGAGAACGTGAGGGTCATGGGAAAGGCAGAGTAACATAAACTCAGCCATGCGAGCCAGACTACTAACAGGCAAGACATCCGTGTCCTCACCAAGAGGATGACTGACCATGCTCTCCTCCTCCTCCTCCTCTCTGTCCTCTGGCCATCCACGCTGAACAGATGGTATGACTGCTGTTCAGGTAGTACCGTCTATAGTGCATGAAACTAGCTCCTGTCCTTCCTCCTCCTGCTCATTGTCACCCAATCCATGTTGGGATGAGATGAGGCTTGGCTGTGTGAAATCACCCTGTATGGTTCCTTGCTCCATCTCATCGTGCTCCGCCTGCAATGCATCCTCTTTGATTGTGAGCAGAGAGCGTTTCAGGAGATAGAGAAGTGGGATGGTGACGCTAATTATGGCGTCATCGCCACTCACCATCTTGGTGGAGTCCTCAAAGTTTTGGAGGATGGTACATATGTCTGACATCCATGTCCACTTCTGAGGTCTTATGTGTGGAGTCTGAACTGAATACCGACGGCCTTGTTGATGCTGGTACTCAACAACTGCCCTCTTGTGATCACAAATCCTTCCCAACATCTACAGTGTAGAGTTCCAATGCGTGGGGACATCAAACACCAGTCTGTGAGCCGGAAGCTGCAAAAGCTGCTGAAACACTGCAAGGGCGGCAGAAGCTGTAGCTGACTTTCTAAAATGGGCACACAGGTGGTGTACTTTAACAAGCAGATCCGGCAGCTCCGGGTAGGATTTGAGAAACCGCTGAACCACGAGGTTAAGCACATGGGCCAGGCATGGTACATGTATGAGCTCTCCTCACCTCAGAGCAGCCACCAGGTTCCGGCCATTGTCACACACGACCATGCCTGGCTGTAGGTTCAGCGGTGTGAGCCACAGATCTGCCTGCTCTTTCAGAGCTGTCCACAACTCTTCAGCATTGTGCGGTTTTTCAGCTAAGCATATTATCTTCAGCACAGCCTGTTGCCGATTGGCCACCACACTGCTTCTTCCTGCCTGTTGGGGTGCTCTGCCTCCCCCCCCCTGTGTGCTGCTGTCCTCGCTCTACATGTCCTCCTGCCAGGTTGGGTCAGTTACTATATCATCCACCACCTCGTCTTCCACTTCCGCACCCTGGTCCTCCTCCTGACTTTCTGGCAATTGTGTCTCATCATCGTCCACCTCTTGTGACACTTTCCCACAGTCGCCTTCGTGTGACCGTGGCTGCTCAAATATTTGGGCTTCGCTACATGCGATCTCCTCTTGCCCCACTTCAAGTGGACCGGGCGAGAGGCCCGAATCTCTAAATGGAAAAGTGAACAGCTCTTCAGAGTGTCCAAATGTGGGATCAATTGTCTCCGGGCACTCGGCATGGTGGGAGGAAGGAGCTTCAGGGTGAGGAATATGCGGTCCAGACTCACGGCTACTGAGACTTGACCGTGTGGAAGGTGGTGGTGGTGGTGGCTAAGTGACTGGAAGCATTATCCGCTATCCAACCAACAACCTTTTGACACTGCTCTGGGTTCAATAGTGGTGTGCTGTGGTCCCCTAGGAATTGGGACAGGAAGGTTGGGCAAGAAGATGTGGGTGTTTGTTGTGGCACAATTTCAGCTTGCCCACGGCCTTGTCCTCGGCCTCTGCATGCACCATTACCATCACATCCAGTTCCCTGTCCGTTGCCACGTGCCTTGCCCATTTTAAATGGAGGACAGTATCTTCCACGCTCACTACAAATGACTGAGTTTGGAGCGAACTTATATGTGATCCGTGTGATGGAGGCCAGAAATGGCAGTATTTTCTGACAACGTATATGTGATCCGTTTGACACAGTTTTAAATAGCTGGATTTCTAGCGCTCTAATATGGAAAGGACCTGGCTGTATTCTGCATTGCCAACAAGCAAATGGTGCAGAAAAAATGGTGTTCTCTGGATTGCTTTTTAAGCAAATAATGAGGATTAAGATCCAAAGAAAAGTATTCTTGGCCCCTGAGACCTGGGCCTTTGTATAGAAATTTCTAACAGCAGCAGAAGGCAGAATTGGAATGGAGCCTCTTGTGCTATATGCACTGCAGTCTGCTATACACACTGCCTGCCTATACAGCCTGCCTGCCTGATATCTCTGCAGATGGATTAGTCCTCAGAAGGACTATTTGTTAAGATGAATATGTGTAATGTACGTTTTTTCTCCCTACACTACCTAATACACAATCAAATTTGTCCCTGACGCAGCAGCAGCTCTCCCTACACTGTCTGATCCGGAGTGACTGTGACGAGCATGGCGGCGCCAGGTCTGATATAGACCTGATGATGCTGTGCGGCCAGCCAATCACTGTAATGCCCATAACCAACATGGCTACGGCATTACAGTGCATGGCAGGCAATCCCTTCATGTTCATTGGCTCTCTAAAGAGCACCAAACATGCAGGGAGGGGACACGAGTTCCAGCCCGAGCAATCCGGAAATACTCGGCGAGCGCCGAGCATCTCAAGCGGTGAGATGCTCGGGCGAGCACCGAGCAGTAGCAAGCATGCTCGCTCATCACTAATACTTACCCATAACCTGTTTTCCTTTCAGGGAACCCTCTGCAGACAAACTTAGGGACCAGCTAAGGGGACATGTTTTGCCCCAAGTTATGCTGAACTTTTATGTTGGACTGTTTGAGAACACATTCATCTATGATAATAATAAAAATTGGTCCAAACATACCGTATTATTTGTTTCAAGAGGTAAACTGATAATTTAATATTTTTTTGCCATAATTCTAAAATAATCTCGAGTTTTTTATCCAACATCAGAATTGTAATGATTGGGGACTCTCCTTCTCATGTACATTTTCGATTAAAAAAATTGAATACTTCACTCTTGTTATATCAAGTCAACATGGAATTATTAAAACAAAAACATTTTTCAAAATTGTAGCTAGCATCAGCAGCAATCTAGAATTTAGGCGCTCAGACTACAAACAGTGGAAGATCAATATCCCCTTTTGTCAGTTTAAGTGCATTATGTATGGACACTATTGACAATGAGACCTCTATTCGAAGTAGAAGTTTTTTTGCTACTAGATACCCCAAAATTTTGGTCCAACAGGCACAAGCAAGAGTTGTCTCCTCATTGTAGATATACAACTATAAAAAATATCTTTGCACCCAGTAAACTCAGGCCTATGAAAAGCATACTGATTTTTTCCCCATACAAGAGGGGAAGCTTCAAATGTGGCTTAAGACATTGTAAATACTGTAATAACAAAGCAAACTGTACATAAACCTTCTCTAGCACTAATATGGGAAAGAACTTAAAGATCCAAACCTTTCTTAGTTGCCCCTCCTCGTATTTCATTTATCTATTAGACTGTAGTTGCAGATTACAGTATATGGGTGGTATGCCTGCACATGGCGATGAGCTTCTTCCAAAGATGGGCACTCCACTCTGCATGTGCGGACTAAATGGACACATCTATACACAGTGGCATCATGTTTCCATGACATTGCTTAACAACTTGATAGCCCATGTATACCCCTCAATCAGTGATGTAATTGTCACTATGATTTAATTCTTTCATTATTTTGTCTCTTCTGATGTATTGTAATCATGAAATGGGCCAGATTGGTGCCACTTTTTGACAATTTAAACCTAATTTGTCTTACCTGTTTTTAAGTGTGTCCCTGCTATTTTATAACAGGATGTTTAAACCCCAAAACACTGTATATTCAGGAGACCTTATGAATAAAGAGAAAAGCTGTTCATCAGTGTCCTGGCTTTATTGATTCATCAGCTGGAGTTTTGCACTTAAACTAGTCTCTATTTCTGTGGAGTACTTAACCATACACTTCCTCCCTTCTGAATACCATCAAGTAGGCATCTGATTGGCTCCAAATTGATTTTGCAGTAGGGCAATGCCCCATATCAATATCATTAAAAACTACCTTAAATATAAAGAACAATGAGTGCTGGAAGTGATGATTTGGCTCCACAGAGCCCTGATCTCAACATCAAGTCTGCTGGGATTACATGAAGATAAAGAAGGATTTGAGCAACCCTACATCCTAAGAAGATCTGTGGTTAGTTCTCCAAGATATTTGGCGCAACCTCCCTTCTGAGTTTCTTCAAAAATTGTATGTGGAAAAATTTGTGCTGTTTTGAAGAGAAGGGTGGTAACAATACATATTGATTTGATTTATATTTCTCTTTTGAACATTCACTTTGCATTTTGTTACCGTATTTTTCGGACCATAAGACACACTTTTTTTCCACCAAATTTGGGAGGAAAATGGGGTGTTTGTCTTATGGTTCCAACGTTGCGTACCTGCGGTGGGGATGGAGCGGGATCATGGGGCCTCCCTCCTTCAAGAACCCGGCGGTGGCGGCAGCAAAGGAGGAGGAGGTGAGATACTTAAGGTGTCTGGCTGTGGTCCGGGGGCCAGTGAGTGGCGCAGGTTTCCGGTGTGCACGGCCATCTTCCTGAAGCTGTGATCCACAGGAAAATGGCCACCCGAGCCGTCGCATGCGCTGACTTGTAGCTCGGGCGGCCATTTTCCTGTAGATCACAGGTTCAGGAAGATGGCCACGCACATCGGAAACCTGCGCCGCTCACCGGCCCGCAGCCAGACACTGCCCGCATCCAGTCCAACCCACGCCGGCCCTCAGCCAGACACCCGCAGCATCTCACCTCCTCCTCCTTTGCTGCTGCTGCTGCCGCCACCACCACCACCGATCCCGGTCCCCAGGCAGGTCTCGGTGGCACGCAGCCAGACCCCGGCCCTCAGGCTGGCCCCAATCACCAAACACTGGCCCCGGACCTCAGCCAGGCCCCAGCCATGCACCGGGTCTCAGTGAGGCCCCCAGCCCTCAGCCAGACCCCCAGCCAGGCCACGGGCCACAGCCAGGCACCGGCCCCCCGCCAGGCCCCGGCCCCCAGCCAGGCCTCGGCCCACAGCCAGGCAACGGCCCCCAGCCTTCTCTTCTGCTGTAGCCGCCAGGTTCCTGAGGGAGGGAAATGAGGGCCCTGCAATCCTGCTCCACCGCAACTCCCTGCTGCTGGAGCACCGGATTCCTGAAGGACCCTGCCTCCTATGACCCTCACTCCACCGCCCCCCAGATAAGATACTGTACCTATTAAGACTATAAGACGGACTCCCATCTTGTAAAATATTTTTTGTTTCTATATTCCACCCCAAAATTTGGTCCGGTGCATCTTATAGACCGAAAAATATGGTAATTCATAAAAATAAACTGCAGTTAAATGTAGATTTAGTTTATTATTTTTTTTATATTTTTTGATAACCAAATCAAATTCCCCTAGTTAAGAAGAACAAAAATTGCATGGTAGCTGCATGCCCAGGATGACAAATGCGGCAAATGCAACAGCCTATATGATTGTTAATTCGCACTTTGTTCGACAAGTAAATCAGGTATGCAAAATGTAAAATGTGTGTATTTTTTAGATATATTTCTTTTTTAAACACTTTTCTCCCCCAGCTGACAAAAAGGTATAACCAAAAATGCTACAGTGAGACATTACACTGTATTCCTGTTGCGTGTACAGATATTAAATTTGACTAGTACAGCATGTGAGCAAAAGAAACATTTTTTTTGTAACGCACATTGTGAGAGATAGACTGTGGCATTTAAATGTTTGCAATGTTGGGGTATTTTTTTTGCCTTTTTAAAATGAAAAAAAAATTGCCCCATTCACAAAAATTAAAGAAGTTGTGCACTACTTTAGATTAACCCCCCCCCCCATGTATCCCCCGGGGGCCCCTAAGACTTTTTGTAAATACCTTCTGTTGCAGATAATGCCTGTGAGTGGCGCTATTGGTGGCCGCTCACAGGCATCACGTGACCCCACGCTGACCTCACAACAAGTGAGGCGTGACTCAGCGCTTGGGTCCCCGCGGTGGCTGCTGGGTTGTGGGCGGGGTTACCCCCCACGTCACACCCAGCATCCATCGCTCGCTTTCCCAATGAATGGGGAGAGGCAGAGCGCGCGGTGGATGCCGGATGTGACGCGGGGGGTAACCCCACCCACAGCCTGGCATCCACCGTGGAACCAGGAAGAAAAAGTTCCCCGGCTGCTGCCAGCACTTGTCGTGACATCAGCGGATGTCAGAGCCGGCTGCAGCCAGGGGTCACGTGATGCCTGTGAGCGGCCAGTGATAGTGCCGCTCACAGGCAGTATCTGCAACGGAAGGTATTTACAAAAAGTCTTAGGGGCCCGGGGGGATACATTGGGGGGGTAATATAAAGTACTGGACCACCCCTTTAATGCACAAGAATTGCAAAAAGTTGGCACTTGTCAGTGTTACAAGCCAGCAAGGACACTTTCTTATTTCAGTTTTTTTCTTCATATAGGGCACTATTCTACCCACCTGATTTATACTTCTTCAAGAAGGAATACAAAAAATTGTGCAAATTAATTCACAAACAGTTAGCAAAGGTGCCCTACTTAAATATATCACTGCCTTATCATACAGCGTCTGCAGCTGCTAACAACTCTACTATCACTCTATCCCCCTATCAAATGAATCTATGTATTCTTCACAGACTACAACTATCACTCCCATTTTCTATCTTCATAGTGCTGCAGTAGATGTCCAGTACATTTTAGGCATATCTTCTCCTCTCTGTAATGCTGAGCTGTGCAAACCCTAAAATGGCCACAACTTTCCCTAGCTCAGCCTTTGTACAGTTTCTGATGGGTCTCCCTGATCGCCAACGCTATACCATGTGGTTTGTTGCCTACAAACCATTATGATTTCTTAGCCGCAAGGCGGCACCTGAGGTCATGTGAGCCTTCTCTGACTGATGCAATCTTCAGCATCGTGTAAAATGGCACTGGGCTTATTTTTTTTAGTTTCAAAAATGCTTTATTAATTTTATCAAACATAGTTACTAGATAAAGCATATTCCCTGCGCAGAGGGTCAAGACATGTTCTAATACATAAAGTATGCATATTTTATGTGTAGATCAGTGTAGAAGTTTTTATAGGTACAAAAATGGGGAGAGATTTGAATAGATATAAAAATCTTGGGCGAGATACCATCTTTATTGAATGTTTTCTACTAGTGATGGGCGAGCACTAAAATGCTTGGGTGCTCGATGCTCAGGTCGAGCACATTGGAATACTCGGGTACTCGACCCGAGCAATGAGCCCAATGTAAGTCTATTAGTATTGAGCGAGCACTAAAATTCTCAGGTGCTCAAAGCTCGGGCCGAGCTCACCGTGATACTCGGGTGCTCGACCCGAGCACGAGCCCAATAATAGTCTATGGGAGACCCAAGCATTTTTGCGGCGGCACCCCCGGCAGTCTGTAGAAAGCCTAAACAGTGCCCAAAACGATAGTGACAGTGCTCAAAAGACATGGGGATAGCATGGGGATCGCCCCAGGAAGCATTTCTGACCCCCAGGTCACTGCTGTCAACAACGTGGTCAGAGGTATTAAGTCACTTTTAAGGGCTCACAATAATACGTTCAAAAACGAAACTGAAATGGTTTTCCTGTGAAATATGTTAAGGAACTTCCTTTCCAGGGTAAAGACTTGTGTATAAGGTAAAATAAATAACCAAAAACAAAAATACTCCTCCACACCTTGGGCTATGTTCACAAATAGCATTTTTTATGCGTTTTTGCACTTTTGTATTGCTTTCAACCGTGACAAATGCATTCACCGGGAAATGTAATTTTAACATTTTACAACCTTATCTGGCCATGTGCTGTGTGACACATGCATACAGTGCTGAAAAGATATGGGAACAGCATGGAGAAGATCCCTGGAAGCATCTCTGACACCCAGGTCACTGCCTAAAAGTGTGCCCATCAGAAGTGATCCTTGCCGCATCAGAAGATGCAGACTTGCAACTATCCCTGTGCAAGTCCTTGTCCCAGGGCAGTGTTCAATTGTACCTCCCCCATTCCTTGCAATGCAAGCCTAAGTGTGCAACCAACCACCCACCCACCCACCCCCAGGCTGCAACACCATTCTGCTAGCTTGCTTGCACTTGAAATTGGGCCTTTTAGGCATGTGGAGGCAGACGCCGGCCACCATGTCATGGCTGCGTCGACGGCCTGGTATCCATGCTCAGTCCCCAGCCGCCCAGCGACCGGGTGTCCACACTCGGTTCCCAGCTGCCAGGGGGCGGCCGGGTGTCCATACTCGGTCCCCAGCTGCCCTGCGGCCGGGTGTCCACACTCGGTCCCCAGCCACCTGGGGGCGGCGGGGTGTCCATAAACGGTCCCCAGCCACCCCTATTTCTCCTGGGAACTTCCCCCACACTTTTCTGAGCCTGACCTGCTTTAGGGCAGCATTGGACGAGCCCACCAGAGAACCAGACTCCTCCGGTGGGCCCTGGCTTCTCCATCAGGGGAGTTGAGAGTGCCAAGGTGAGGAGCATGATGATGATGATAGAAGTTAACGTCTGCTTTGTTTTATTGGAATGCAAGCGTAAGTGTGCAACCTGCCACCCACCCACCCCCAGGCTGCAAAACCATACTGCTAGCTTGCACTTGAAATGGGGCCTTTTAGTTTGGAGGAGGCCGAAGCTGGCCACTACCTCATGGCTGCTTCGGCAGCGAAGTATCCATACTCAGTCCCCAGCCGCCCGGCGGCCGGGTGTCCACTCTCGGTCCCCAGCCGCCAGGGGGCGGCCGAGTGTCCATACTCGGTCCCCAGCCGCCCCGCGGCCGGGTGTCCACACACGGTCCCCAGCCGCCTGGGGGCGGCCGGGTGTCCATAAACGGTCCCAAGCCACCCCTGTTTCTCCTGGGAACTTCCCCCACACTTTTCAGAGCCTAGCCTGCTTTATGGCAGCATTGGACGAGCCCACCAGAGAACCAGACTCCTCCGGTGGGCCCTGGCTTCTCCTTCAGGGGAGTTAAGAGTACCAAGGTGAGGAGCATCATGATGATGATAGAAGTTAACGTCTGCTTTGTTTTCTTGGAATGCAAGCGCATGTATGTAGTAGCGGCTAGGCCTGAGGTGGTCAGCGTTTTGGCGCATATCCTACCTCCTCCGAGGATTGCTGGATGTTTTCCTGCTACTATCCCAGTTCTATGACTCCCGTTAAAACAAAGCTTCAGGTGATGAATTATGGATGAGGTGATGGCAAAGGAGAAAGAGCAGGAGGAACAGGGACCATTCACATCAATATCAGGCCAGTCAACCACACATGTCTAGTAGGATATGTTTCTGTACAAAAAGGAGGGGTTCGGCTACACAGTTATAGGGCATGCAGTGAGTGCAATGCCTACCAAAAATTTTGAGGCACTCCAATGCCCGTTGGAGGTGACATGGAGGTCAGAGGGCCTTAACTAAACCGTTTTTTCCATTTATAGCAACTGGGTCTGTGCACTGTTGGCCTAAGAAGTGAATGGAAGGCTTTCCAAAAATTATGAGGAACTGCAATGCCCCTTGAAACAGGCGTGGATTACAGCATACCAAAAACTTCTACCCATTATTGGGGAGTGGGTCTCTCTTAGTGTTCGCCTATGCATTGAAAAGCAAAAGCTGACTAAAATTAGGAGGAAATGCAATGCCCGTTGGAAGAATGGTGGAGGTCGCAGTGGAATAAAAAGACAATATCAATGCCCCTTGGAAAAGTGGTGGAGGTCGCAGTAGCTTAACAAGACGGTTTTAATGCCCATTGGAAGAATGGTGGAGGTCGCAGTGGAATAAAAAGACAATATCAATGCCCCTTGGAAAAGTGGTGGAGGTCGCAGTAGCTTAACAAGACGGTTTTAATGCCACTTGGAAGAGACATGGAGGTCGCAGTAGCTTAATAAGACGGTTTTAATGCCCTTTGGAAGAATGATGGAGGTCGCAGTGGAATAAAAAGACAATATCAATGCCCCTTGGAAAAGTGGTGGAGGTCGCAGTAGCTTAACAGGACGGTTTTAATGCCCCTTGGAAGAGACGGGGAGGTCGCAATAGCTTAACAAGACGGCTTTAATGCCGCTTGGAAAAGTGGTGGAGGTCGCAGTAGCTTAACAAGACGGTTTTAATGCCCCTTGGAAAAGTGGTGGAGGTCGCAGCAGCTTAACAAGATGGTTTTAATGCCCCTTGGAAGACACGTGGAGGTCGCAGTAGCTTAACAAGATGGTTTTAATGCCCCTTGGAAGAGACGTGGAGGTTGCAGTAGCTTAACAAGATGGTTTTAATACCCCTTGGAAAAGTGGTTGATGTCGCAGTAGCTTAACAAGACAGTTTTAATGCCCCTTGGAAGAATGGTGGAGGTCGCAGTGGAATAAAAAGACAATATCAATGCCCCTTGGAAAAGTGGTGGAGGTCGCAGTAGCTTAACAAGACGGTTTTCATGCCCCTTACAAGAGCCATGCAGTACAGCATATTAAAAACATTATTCCCATTATTGGGGAGTGGGTCTCCCATGGTCTTTGCATATGCCTTCCAAGCAAAAGCTGCCAAAAATTAGGACG
The DNA here is from genome assembly GCF_046119375.1 of Phyllobates terribilis. NCBI lineage: Eukaryota > Metazoa > Chordata > Amphibia > Anura > Dendrobatidae > Phyllobates > Phyllobates terribilis. Next base: position 213,475,037 of record NW_027362762.1, read on the forward strand.
GAGGAACTTGCAATGCTGGCAACACGGACCACGGTCACCCTGGTGGTATAGTGGTGGTGGAGGCTGAGGACATGGAGAAGAGCGAAATACAGCCGAAATGAGGAAGTGTATACCCATGTGTGGGTGTGAAGCGGTGCATGGGAATACACCTCCCGAAATAGCACAGTGGATTTGACTTTATGTTACTCTACTGTCATTTAGTGGTGATGAGAAGCCTCGCCCAATCCAGCCCTTGTTCATTTTGATAAGGGTCAGCTTGTCAGCATTGTCAGTTTTAATTCCCCCAGCGGCACTAAAAACACGCTCCGATAACACGCTAGCGGCAGGGCAGGCCAGGACCTCCAAGGCGTACAGAGCGAGTTCATTCCAAGTGTCCAGCTTGGATACCCCATAATTAAAAGGAACAGAGGAATCACGGAGGACGCTGGTACAGTCGGCAAGGTACTCCCTCACCATCTTTTGAAACTTTCCACTCCTTGTGAGAGTACCCCACGCCTCAGGGCCAGTAAGCTGGGCAGGTCTCAGAAAACTGTCCCAGAATGTTGACAGTGTTCCCCTGCCTCTGCTGGATTGGAGTTGCGTCTCTCTCGCCTGTACGCCTTGGTTGGTCAACGAACTGTGACCTCTGCCGCTAGCGTGTTCAGATGGGAATTTTTTTAACAGTTCTGCAGCAAGGGCCTTCTGGTATTGCCCCATTTTTGTAGAACTCTCCACCTCAGGAATAAGAGAGTGAAAGTTCTCCTTGAATCGGGGGTCTAAAAGTGTCACCAACCAGTAATGACTGTCAACCAACATTTTTACAACGCGAGGGTCACGGTTAAGGTAGCGTAACATAAAGTCAGCCATGCGTGCCAGACTGGTAACGGGCAAGACTTCCGTGTCCTCACCAAGATGACAACTGACCATGCTCTTCTCCTCCTCCTCCCCCCTGTCCTCAGGCCACCTACGCTGAACCGACTGTATGACAGTTGTACAGGTACTACCGTCTACAGCGCATGATGCCAGCTCCTGTTCTTCCTCCTCCTCCTCCTCTCCCTTATTGTCCCCCAATGCACGTTGGGATGAGATGAGGCTGGGCTGTGTGTAATCGCCCATTACGGCTTCTTGATCCATCTCATCATAATCTGGCTGCAATGCCTCCTCTTTAATTCTCTGCAGAGAGCGTTGCAAAAGACAGACAAGTGGGATGCTGAAGCTAATGATGGCGTCATCGCCACTCACCATCTTGATGGACTCCTCAAAGTTTCTCAGGATGGTACATATGTCAGACATCCAAGTCCACTCCTGAGGTCTTATGTGTGGAGTCTGACCTGAATATCGACCTGAATCTCTTCTGCTCACAAATCCTTTGCAACATGTGGAGGGTAGAGTTCCAATGTGTGGGGACATCACACACCAGTCGGTGTGCCGGAAGCTGCAAAAACTGCTGCAACACAGCAAGGGCAGCGGAAGCTGTAGCCGACTTCCGAAAATGAGCTGACAGGCGGCGTACTTTGACGAGCAGATCTGGCAACTCGGGATACGATTTAAGAAACCGCTGAACCACGAGGTTAAGCACATGAGCCAGGCATGGTACATGTGTGATCTCGCCTCGTCTCAGAGCCGCCACCAGGTTACAGCCATTGTCACACACGACCATGCCTGGATGTAGGTTCAGCGGTCTCAGCCACAGATCTGCCTGCTCTTTCACAGCTGTCCACAACTCACAAGCAGTGTGAGGTTTATCACCTAAGCTTATGAGTTTCAGCACAGCCTGTTGCCGCTTGGCTGAGGCAGTACTGCAGTGCTTCCAGCTTGTAACTGATGTGGTGATATCTGAGATGGCAGCTGAACATGAGAAGGAGGAGGAGGATGATGCGCAGGAGCTGTACACTGTGGGGGCAACTCTGACTGACATAGGGCCCGTAATCCTCGGTGTGGGGAGGATGTGTTCCGTCCCAAGGTCTGACTGGGTCCTGGCTTCCACTATGTTTACCCTGTGTGCCATCAGGGAGATGTACCTTCCCTGGGCACAAGCACTTGTCCACGTGTCCGTTGTCAGGTGGACTCTCCCAGTAATTGCGTTGTTGAGGGCACGGCAGATGTTTTGGGACACGTGCTTGTGTAGTGCGGGGATGGCAAGAGTGTCGGCTGGGGACCGAGTACCGAGGGACGGCCACCGCCATAAGGTTGCGGAAGGATTCCGTCTCCACCAGCCTAAAAGGCAGCATTTCCAACGCAAGCAGTCGTGAAATGTGCGAATTTAGGTCTGTGGCCTGTGGGGCGTTGGCTGCGAATTTGCGCTTTCGTTTAAAGCCCTGGGATATAGACAATTGAATGCTGCGGTGGGACGTGGACGTGGACGTTGATGCTGTTTCTTGAGAAACTGCCATAACAAGTGAAGACTGAGAGGAGGGGGCATCTTTGCAAGCAGTATGGACAGGGGATTGCCTTGCACGCACAACAGGGGGTTCTATTACATGCACAGCAGCGGAAGAAGCAGTGGTGACACCCGCTGACACTGGTCGTGGACCCTGGGGTTCGCCCCACAAAGTCGGGTGCTTTGCTGCCATGTGCCTGATCATGCTGGTGGTGGTCAGGCTGGTAGTTTTGTCACCCCTGCTGATGCTGGCATGGCAGGTGGTACAAATGGCCTTTTTGGGGTTATCAGAAGAGTCTTTAAAAAAATTCCAGACTCTGGAAGACCTACCAGTTGTACTGGCAACGTCCCTCGTGTTGGTGTTACGGGGAACTGTTGCCCGCCTTCTGTGTGTGGCCACCACACTGCTTCTTCCTGCCTGTTGGGGTATTCTGCCTCCCTCCCCCTATGTGCTGCTGGCCTAGCTCTGCGTGTCTTCCTGCCACTTTGGGTCAGTTAATAGATCATCCACCACCTCCTCCTCTTCCACTTGCGCACCACGATCCTCCTCCTCACTTCGTGGCAATTGTGTCTCGTCATCGTCCACCTCTTGTGACAAATTGCCAGCGTCGACTTCCTGTGGCCGTGGCTGTTCAAATATTTGGGCATCGCTACATGGGATCTCCTCTTCCACCAGTTCAAGCGGAGCAGGCGAGGGGCACAAATATGGAAATGGACCAGTGAACAGCTCTTCAGAGTGTCCAACTGTGGGATCAGTTGCTGTCTGACGACACTCGGCATGGTGGGAGGAAGGAGCATCAGGGTGAGGAGGAGTATGCGGTCGAGACTCATGGCTACTAAAACTTGACCGTGTGGAAGACAGACCGGAGGTGGTGGTGCCCAGGTAACTGGAAGTATTATCTACTATCCAATTAATAACCTGTTCACACTGATCAGTTCGCAATACTGGTGTTGCAGTGTGCTTCCCTAGTAATTTGGTCAAGAAGTGGGAGCGAGAAGATGTGGCTGTTGGTTGTGGCACATTTTCACCTTGGCCACGGCCCCGTCCTCTACACGCACCATCACCAGAACGTCCAGTTCCACGTCCCTTGTCACGCACCTTGCTATTGTAAATGAAGTAAAATAGCTTACACTCGCACTATCAATGGAAAAAGGGTAATAAAAAGGAGATTAGAACCATGGAAGAGGAAAACCACAGTTCTATTTCTCTGGCCTACACCAGACTCTTTTAAACAGATATATTGGTGTCTGACCAGTCAGGGAGACACTACAGTTTTTTTTTAAGGCAAAAAATGCCAAAAGCAGGATAATACAGAGATTTGACACGTGGAACTGCAAAACCACAGTTCTATTTCTCTGGCCTACACCAGACTCTTTTAAACAGATATATTGGTGTCTGAACAGTCACAGACACACTCAATTTTTTTTTTTGGGGGGGGGGGTGAATACCAAAAGGTTAATAAGACGCGTATTTGTACAGTCTGACTGAGGGAAAAAAAAATACAGGATTTAGATGAAAAAAAAATAAAATAAAAAATTTCCTGGCCCCTGAGACTGGGGGATAAGTCTAGCCATTTGACCAACAGTAGCACAGAGGACTGTAATGCAGCATTTGCTGGTATAACCACTGTGTCTCCTATACAGCCTGCCTGTCTGTCTGATATCTGGGAAGGATATTAGTCCTGAGAAGGACTGTTTGTTTGATTTGGCAGGCTTTAGAGACCCTACACTACCTATTTCGCACTATATATTGTAACATACCTGGCGGCGTCCTTGCATAGTGGTCCATCTCCCACTGTGCAAGAGAGCGCACTTGATCTCCAATTCAGAATGTCTCTCTGGCTTCCCTCCATGCTGTTTGTTTGTCTCTGTTTCTGCTGCTTAAGGGCGGCGCCCGATCACTTCCTGCTTTTTGTACCTGCTGCAGGCACACCCCTTGTGCGTCCTCAGCCTATTGCTGTCTGTCACCTGGTATTTAAACCAGCTGCTCCAATTAACCCATGCCTGAGCATCTTGCCCTGTCAGTTGGCTTCTTGTCTCTGACATGCCAGGTCCTGTGTATGTTACCTGTCTTGCAGTATCTGTTCCCGTGTCTGTACTGTGTCCTACCTGTGTACTCTAATCTGCAGTCTGTACACGCTCTCTAGCCTGTTGTCTTCTGCCTATCCTGAAGGCTGTATTTCCAGGCCAGTGTGAACACGCTCCTAGCCTGTTCTTTCCGCCTTCTAGGGGCCGCATACCTAGACCCGTTCCTGTATCTTGCCTGCTCTTGTTTGTATACTCTTCTAGCCTGTTATCTGTCTTTCTCTATGTCCGTACCTTCCCTTTTCTTGCAGAATCTGATCCCGTACCTATCTCCTACTCGTTGTCTTTATACTCCCGTTTGTGAGTTTGGAGTCCACTCTCTACTTCATTGCAAGTATCCTGTGTGTATCTGGTTCTGCCTTTCCCTTCCAGTCTGTTCCGTGTGAACAGAGCCCTGTCCCCTCCGCGTCTGCAGTTTCGCTTTGCTCAGCCCTGTCCACCGCGTCTGCGGTTTCGCTTTGCTCAGCTCTGTCCACCGCGTCTGCGGTTTCGCTTTGCTCAGCCCTGTCCACCGCGTCTGCGGTTTCGCTTTGCTCAGCTCTGTCCACCGCGTCTGCGGTTTCGCTTTGCTCTGCCCTGTCCACCGCGTCTGCGGTTTCGCTTTGCTCAGCCCTGTCCACCGCGTCTGCGGTTTCGCTTTGCTCAGCCCTGTCCACCGCGTCTGCGGTTTCGCTTTGCTCAGCCCTGTCCACCGCGTCTGCGGTTTCGCTTTGCTCAGCCCTGTCCACCGCGTCTGCGGTTTCGCTTTGCTCAGCCCTGTCCACCGCGTCTGCGGTTTCGCTTTGCTCAGCCCTGTCCACCGCGTCTGCGGTTTCGCTTTGCTCAGCCCTGTCCACCGCGTCTGCGGTTTCGCTTTGCTCAGCCCTGTCCACCGCGTCTGCGGTTTCGCTTTGCTCAGCCCTGTCCACCGCGTCTGCGGTTTCGCTTTGCTCAGCCCTGTCCACCGCGTCTGCGGTTTCGCTTTGCTCAGCCCTGTCCACCGCGTCTGCGGTTTCGCTTTGCTCAGCCCTGTCCACCGCGTCTGCGGTTTCGCTTTGCTCAGCCCTGTCCACCGCGTCTGTGGTTTCGCTTTGCTCAGCCCTGTCCACCGCGTCTGCGGTTTCGCTTTGCTCAGCCCTGTCCACCGCGTCTGCGGTTTCGCTTTGCTCAGCCCTGTCCACCGCGTCTGCGGTTTTGCTTTGCTCAGCTCTGTCCACCGCATCTGCGGTTTCGCTTTGCTGAGCTCTGTCCACCGCATCTGCGGTTTCGCTTTGCTCAGCTCTGTCCACCGCGTCTGCGGTTTCGCTTTGCTCAGCCCTGTCCACCGCGTCTGGGGTTTCGCTTTGCTCAGCCCTGTCCACCGCGTCTGGGGTTTCTCTTTGCTCTGTCCTGTCCACCGCGTCTGCGGTTTCGCTTTGCTCTGCCCTGTCCACCGCGTCTGCGGTTTCGCTTTGCTCAGCTCTGTCCACCGCATCTGCAGTTTCGCTTTGCTCAGCTCTGTCCACCGCATCTGCGGTTTCGCTTTGCTCAGCTCTGTCCACCGCGTCTGCGGTTTCGCTTTGCTCAGCCCTGTCCACCGCGTCTGGGGTTTCGCTTTGCTCAGCCCTGTCCACCGCGTCTGGGGTTTCTCTTTGCTCTGTCCTGTCCACCGTGTCTGCGGTTTCGCTTTGCTCAGCTCTGTCCACCGCATCTGCGGTTTCGCTTTGCTCAGCTCTGTCCACCGCGTCTGCGGTTTCGCTTTGCTCAGCCCTGTCCACCGCGTCTGGGGTTTCGCTTTGCTCAGCCCTGTTTACCGCGTCTGGGGTTTCTCTTTGCTCTGTCCTGTCCACCGCGTCTGCGGTTTCGCTTTGCTCTGCCCTGTCCACCGCGTCTGTGGTTTCGCTTTGCTCAGCTCTGTCCACCGCATCTGCGGTTTCGCTTTGCTCAGCTCTGTCCACCACATCTGCGGTTTCGCTTTGCTCAGCTCTGTCCACCGCGTCTGTGGTTTCGCTTTGCTCAGCCCTGTCCACCGCGTCTGGGGTTTCGCTTTGCTCAGCCCTGTCCACCGCGTCTGGGGTTTCTCTTTGCTCTGTCCTGTCCACCGTGTCTGCGGTTTCGCTTTGCTCTGCCCTGTCCACCGCGTCTGCGGTTTCGCTTTGCTCAGCCCTGTCCACCGCGTCTGCGGTTTCGCTTTGCTCAGCCCTGTCCACCGCGTCTGGGGTTTCGCTTTGCTCAGCCCTGTTTACCGCGTCTGGGGTTTCTCTTTGCTCTGTCCTGTTCACCGCGTCTGCGGTTTCGCTTTGCTCTGCCCTGTCCACCGCGTCTGTGGTTTCGCTTTGCTCAGCTCTGTCCACCGCATCTGCGGTTTCGCTTTTCTCAGCTCTGTCCACCGCATCTGCGGTTTCGCTTTGCTCAGCTCTGTCCACCGCGTCTGTGGTTTCGCTTTGCTCAGCCCTGTCCACCGCGTCTGGGGTTTCGCTTTGCTCAGCCCTGTCCACCGCGTCTGGGGTTTCTCTTTGCTCTGTCCTGTCCACCGTGTCTGCGGTTTCGCTTTGCTCTGCCCTGTCCACCGCGTCTGCGGTTTCGCTTTGCTCAGCCCTGTCCACCGCGTCTGCGGTTTCGCTTTGCTCAGCCCTGTCCACCGCGTCTGCGGTTTTGCTTTGCTCAGCCCTGTCCACCGCGTCTGCGGTTTCGCTTTGCTCAGCTCTGTCCACCGCGTCTGCGGTTTCGCTTTGCTCAGCCTTGTCCACCGCGTCTGCGGTTTCGCTTTGCTCAGCCTTGTCCACCGCGTCTGCGGTTTCGCTTTGCTCTGCCCTGTCCACCGCGTCTGCGGTTTCGAATTTGTCTCCCAGTCTGTACTGGACCCTACCCAGCCTGCGCTCTAGTCTGCCTGTTCCTGTATTCCCCGGTGTGGGTCAACAGCCGTGTCCGGAGTCTGACCTGGAGTAGACCCTGGTCCCTCTGCTCAGTTACTCCCTGGTGCACTGGTGTCGTATGCCGTCGTGCGACCTTGGTCGGATCGGGCAGACACTTAGTTACGCCCCTCCAGGCACTCTCCGGTTCATGGCACAGTGGAATCACTACATACACACGCACACGCCACTCAGCCCGGGCGTGTGCATTACAGCATGCTCAGGCCATGGTTCCCGTTGAGCCCCACGGCCTTCGCTCTTTGAGACGTTTTCCAGCGAATACGTGCATTAAAATTAAATAATAAAAAAAAATATTTATTATTTTTATTTATTTTTTTTATTTTTTTTTTTCTTTAGCTGAGTTCCAGGCGAATTACGCACCCGTCCAGTTGGATCTTTCTGCACTCGTTTCTGCGGATCCGCCACGGTACTATGGGGATCCAAGACAGAGTCGTGCATTTGTGGAGCAATGCATGCTACACTTTAAGGCCTACCCTCTCTATTTTCCTTCTGATTGGGCTAAAGTGGCTTTATGATTGACTACCTAGCGGGTGATGCCTTGAAATGGGTCACCCCCCTATGGGAAGCATGGGATCCTGTCGTCCTTGACCTGCAGGCCTTCCTGGTGGCCTTTCGTATGGTCTTTGAGGACCCTAACCCTGAAGCCCCTGCTGAAGCTTCACTTCCCAATATCCCGGAGCAGCCCCGACCGGTAATGTGTGTGGGTAGCGCACTAGTCCTCCTGCCCGAAGAGACTACTGCCCACCCAGAATCCACACAGGATGACTACGCTCTCCGGAATACTTCTCACGACCTCAAGAGGCAGTCCAGACGTGCTAGGCGTAGAGGCAAGCCGTCACGCCAAGGTCTGTTCTCCCAAAGACCTCCTGATTCCAACCTTGAGGTTCCTGCTGAAGCTTCATTTCCCGGTATCCCGGAGCAGCCTCGACGGGTAATGTGCGTGGGTAGCGCACCAGTTCTCCTGCCCGAAGAGACTACTGCCTACCCAGAATCCACACTGGAGGACTTCCTGCACCCGGTATCTGATGCTTCACCCACTTTAACCGGTGAGCCTGTCCAAGGGTACTCTGAAGCAGTGATTACCTCCGAGTCTGTGCATCTCTACTACCTGGCGGAGGACCCCCTGTTGCCTCCTGAATCCTCCGGGATACCACCTGATGACAAATGGAGAGAGACTTCCCTACACCCGGTATCCGATACTTCGTCTGCTCCATCTTGTGAGCCTGACAATGGGTACCTCAAAGCGGTAGTTAACCCCGAGTCTCTACTCCCCTCCGACCAGGCGGAGGACCTCCAGTTGTCTCCAGAACCCTTCGGGGTGCTACCTGGTAGCGAATGGACAGAGCCTTCCCTATACTCTGCACCTGATACCTCGCCCGCTTCGTCCAGTGAGTCCGACTTAGTGTTCTCCGAAGCAGAGGTTACCCCCGAGTTTCTACACCCCTCCGATCAGGCGGAGGATCTCCAGTTGTCTCCTGAACCCTTCGGGGTGCTACCTGGTAGCGAATGGACAGAGACTTTCCTATACTCGGTACCTGATACCTCGGCTGCTTCATCCAGTGAGTCCGACCTAGTGTACTCCGAAGCAGAGGTTACCCATGAGTCTCTTCACCCCTCCTACCTGGCAGAGGACCTCCAGTTGTCTCCTGAGCCCTTCGGGGTGCTACCTGGTAGCGAAAGGACAGAGACTCTCCTATACTCTGTACCTGATACCTCGCTCACTTCGTCCAGTGAGTCCAACCTAGTGTACTCCGAAGCAGAGGTTACTCCCGAGTCTGTACACCCCTCCGACCAGGCGGAGTACCTCCAGTTGTCTCCAGAACCCTTCGGGGTGCCACCTGGTGGTGAATGGACAGAGACTTTCCTATATCTTGGATCTGATACCTCGCTCGCTTCGCCTAGTGAGTCTAACCTAGTGTACTCCGAAGCAGAGGTTATTCCCGAGTCTCTACACCCCTCCGACCAGGCGGAGGACCTCCAATTGTCTCCAGAACCCTTCGGGGTGCTACCTGGTGGTGAATGGAGAGACTTTCCTATACTCGGCACCCGATACCTCTCCTGCTTTGTCCAGTGAGTCCGACCTAGTGTTCTCTGAAGCAGAGGTTATCCCTGAGCCTCTGCACTCCTCTGACCCGGCAGAGGACCTCCAGGTGTCTCCTGAACCCTTCGGGGTGCTACTTGATAGCGAATGGACTGAGACTCTCCTATACTCGGTACCTGATACCTCGCCTGCTTCATCCAGTGAGTCTGAACAAGTGTACTCCGAAGCGGAGGTTACCCTTGAGTCTCTGTCCCCCTCCAACCTGGCGGAGGACTTCCAGTTGTCTTCTGTACCCTCTGGGGTGCCACCTGAAAATATGTGGAGAGAGACTTCCTTGTGTGCTGTTCCTGGTACTCCACCCGTTTCGTCTGTTGCTGAGGATGGCTGGATAGGAGGCAGCATCCTAGCTACCCAGATGAGACCAGTTTTTCCTGTGGACAGTGGAAGTGATCTTCTTGAAGTGAAGGATTGGCCCTCGAATTCCCTACGGAAGATTCTGGCAGGCCTGAAGAAGAGGGGGCGTAAGGGGGGGGGGGTACTGTAACATACCTGGCGGCGTCCTTGCATAGTGGTCCATCTTCCACTGTGCAAGAGAGCGCACTTGATCTCCAATTCAGAATGTCTCTCTGGCTTCCCTCCATGCTGTTTGTTTGTCTCTGTTTCTGCTGCTTAAGGGCGGCGCCCGATCACTTCCTGCTTTTTGTGCCTGCTGCAGGCACACCCCTTGTGCGTCCTCAGCCTATTGCTGTCTGTCACCTGGTATTTAAACCAGCTGCTCCAATTAACCCATGCCTGAGCATCTTGCCTTGTCAGTTGGCTTTTTGTCTCTGACATGCCAGGTCCTGTGTATGTTACCTGTCTTCCAGTATTTGTTCCCGTGTCTGTACTGTGTCCTACCTGTATACTCTAACCTGCAGTCTGTACACGCTCTCTAGCCTGTTGTCTTCTGCCTATCCTGGAGGCTGTATTTCCAGGCCAGTGTGAACACGCTCCTAGCCTGTTCTTTCCGCCTTCTAGGGGCCGCATACCTAGGCCCGTTCCTGTATCTTGCCTGCTCTTGTTTGTATACTCTTCTAGCCTGTTATCTGTCTTTCTCTATGTCCGTACCTTCCCTTTTCTTGCAGAATCTGATCCCGTACCTATCTCCTACTCGTTGTCTTTATACTCCCGTTTGTGAGTTTGGAGACCACTCTCTACTTCATTGCAAGTATCCTGTGTGTATCTGGTTCTGCCTTTCCCTTCCAGTCTGTTCCGTGTGAACACAGCCCTGTAACCTCCGCGTCTGCGGTTTCGCTTTGCTCAGCCCTGTCCACCGCGTCTGCGGTTTCGCTTTGCTCAGCCCTGTCCACCGCGTCTGCGGTTTCGCTTTGCACAGCCCTGTCCACCGCGTCTGCGGTTTCGCTTTGCTCAGCCCTGTCCACCGCGTCTGCGGTTTCGCTTTGCTCAGCCCTGTCCACCGCGTCTGCGGATTCGCTTTGCTCAGCCCTGTCCACCGCGTCTGCAGTTTCGCTTTGCTTTGCCCTGTCCACCGCGTCTGCGGTTTCGCTTTGCTCAGCCTTGTTCACCGCGTCTGCGGTTTCGCTTTGCTCTGCCCTGTCCACCGTGTCTGCGGTTTCGAATTTGTCTCCCAGTCTGTACTGGACCCTACCCAGCCTGCGCTCTAGTCTGCCTGTTCCTGTATTCCCCGGTGTGGGTCAACAGCCGTGTCCGGAGTCTGACCTGGAGTAGACCCTGGTCCCTCTGCTCGGTTCCTCCCTAGTGCACTGGCATCGAATGCCGTCGTGCGACCTTGGTCGGATCGGGCAGATACTTAGTTACGCCCCTCCAGGCACTCTCCGGTTCATGGCACAGTGGAATCACTACATACACATGCACACGCCACTCAGCCCGGGCGTGTGCATTACATATATCTCTCTCTAACTCAGCAGCACTCTCCCTACACTGTCTGATCCGGAGCGACTGTGTCCAAGATGGCGGCGCCCGGTTTTAAATACTCGAGGTGACGCTGTGCGGCCAGCCAATCACTGCAATGCCCACAAACAACATGGCTGCGGCATTCCAGTGACTGGCTGGCAATCCCTGCATGTTCATTGGCTCTGTAAAGAGCGCCAAACGTGCAGGGTGGAGACCCGAGCTCCCGCCCGAGTAACCCGGAAATGCTCGGTGCTTGCCGAACATCCCGAGTAGTGAGATGCTCGGGCGAGTACCGAGCAGTGTCGAGCATGCTCTCTCAATGCTAAAGTCTATCGGAAACTCAAGCATTTTTCCGGCGATTTCCCCCGGTGGTTGCAGAAGGCCTAAAAATTGCCCAAATCGATGGGAACAGTGCTCAAATGACATGGGAACAGCATGGGGAAGACCCCTGGAAGCATTTATGACTCCCAGGTCACTGCTGTCAACAGCATTGTCAGAGGTATTACGCCACTTTTACGGACTCACAATAAAACTAAACCAAAATGGATTTTCCTGGGAAATATGTTAAGGAACATCCTTTCCAGGGTAATGACTTGTATATAAGGCAAAATAAATATACAAAAACAAAAATGCTCCTCCACACCTTCGGCTATGTTCACACGTAGCGTTTTTAATGCGTTTTTGCACTTTTGCATTGCTTTCAACCAAGACAAATACATTCACTGGTAAATGTCACTTTAACATTTTACGACCTTATCTGGCCATGTGGTGTATGACACATAATCAGACACCTCCTGCTTCATTTATGATGGAGGGACTCTGAAAGTCACAAAGCCTATTTTTATAGGGCCATCAGACGCCCATTACTATTATTAAAGGGCCAGCAGTCGGCCCTTGCTGTTGTTATAGAGCCATCAGCTGGCTATGCTTTGTTGTTCCCATTGTTAATGAGTGGGTCTCCTATACTGTTTTTGCATATGCAGTGACAGCAAGGGCTGCCAAATATTTGGAGGCACTATAATGCCCCTTGCAAAAGACATAGAGGTCAGAGAGCCTCCTAAAAACAATGTTCTCATTATTAGGAACTGGGTCTCCCATAGTGTTTACCTATGCAGTGAAGCAACAGCTGCCAAAAATTTGGAGGAACTCCAATGGCCCTTGCAAGAGACGTAGAGGTCGGTGAGCCTCCTAAAACCAACAATGTTCCCATTATTAAAAAGTTGGTCTCCCATAGTGTTTACCTATTAAGTGAAGCAACGGCTGGCAAAAGTTTGGAGGAACTCCAATGCCCCTTGCAAGAGACAAGCAAAATACTCAAGTAACAGGAAGTAAAAGGGTAAATCGCGATTTACCCATTTACTTCCTGTTACTTGGGTATTTTGCTTGTCTTTGGTTTTTCTTTGTCTAGTGGCCTTGTGTGAACATGCATTTACATTTTGCATGCACATCAATTTATGTTTCAGTTCAGACTTCCAGGTTTTTCCCTTGCAAGAGACGTAGAGGTCGGAGAGCCTCCTAAAAACAATGTTCCCATTATTAGGAAGTGGGTGTCCCATAGTGTTTGCGTATGCAGTGAAGCAACAGCTGCCAAAAATTTGGGGAAACTCCAATGCCCCTTGCAAGAGACAGAGAGGTCAGAGAGTCTCCTCAAAACAATGTTCCCATTATTAGGAAGTGGGTCTCCCATACAGTTTGCCTATGTAGTGAATGCAAAAGCTGCAAAAAATTTGGAGGCACTCCAATGCCCCTTGGAAGAGACATAGAGGTCAAAGAGCCTCCTAAAAACAATGTTCCCATTATTAGGGAGTGGGTCTCCCATAGTGTTTGCCTATGCAGTGAATGCAAAAGCTGCAAAAAATTTGGAGGCACTCCAATGCCCCTTGGAAGAGACATAGAGGTTGGCGAGCCTCCTAAAAGCAATGTTCCCATTATTAGGAAGTGGGTCTCCCATAGAGTTTGCCTATGCAGTGAATGCAAAAGCTGCCAAAATTTGGAGGCACTCCAATGCCCCTTGGAAGAGACGTAGAACCTCCTAAAAACAATGTTCCCATTATTAGGAAGTGGGTCTCCCATAGAGTTTGCTTATGCAGTGAATGCAAAAGCTGCGAAAAATTTGGAGGCACTCCAATGCCCCTTGGAAGAGACGTAGAAGTCGGAGAGCCTCCTAAAACAATGTTCCCATTATTAGGAAGTGGGTTTCCTATAGTGTTTGCCTATGCAGTGAATGCAAAAGCTACCAAAAATTTGGAGGCACTCCAATGCCCCTTGGAAGAGACGTAGAGCCTCCTAAAAACAATGTTCCCATTATTAGGAAGTGGGTCTCCCAGTGAATGCAAAAGCTGCCAAAAATTTGGAGGAACTCCAATTCCCCTTGCAAGGCACGAGGCGATATGGTAGATATAGTGGTGAATGATATGGTGATGTAGGATGAGGAGAAGGAGGAGGACAAGAGCAAATATACAAAATCAGGAAACGTATACATGTGTAGATGTGAAGAGGTGCATGGGAATAGACCTCCCAAAAAAAATCACTGGATTTGAGTTTATGTTATGCTTCTATCATTCGGTGGTGTTGAGAAGTCTGGCCCAATCCAGCCCTTGTTCATTTTTATAAGAGTCTGCCTGTCAGCATTTTCAGTTGACAGGCGGATGCGCTTATCAGTTATAATTCCACCAGTGGCACTAAAATCCCACTCTGACAAAACGCTAGCGGCAGGGAAGGCCAGGACCTCCAAGGCGTAGAGAGCCAGTTCATGTCACGTGTCCAGCTTGGATACTCAATAATTATAAGGCACAGAGGAATCACGGAGGACGTTGGTATGGTCGGCAAGGTACTCCCTCATCATCTTCCCAAACTTTCCACTCCTTGTGAGAGTACCCTGCGCCTCAGGGCCTATAAGATGGGAGGGTCTGAGAAAACTGCCCCAGAACTTTGACAGTGTTCCCCTGCCTCTGCTGGATTGAAGTTGTGTCTCTCTCGCCTGTACTCCTTGGTTGTCCAACAAACTATGACCTCTGCTGCCAGCGTTTTCAGATGGGAATTTTTTTAATAATTCCGCAACAAGGGCCTTCTGGTGCTGCCCCATTTTAGTAGACCTGTCCACCTCAGGAATATGAGATATTAAGTTCTCCTTGCAGCATTGGTGTAGAAGTGTCACCAACCAGTAATGACTGACACCCAAAATTTAGAGAACACGAGGGTCACGGGGAAGGCAGCGTAACATAAACTCAGCCATGCGTGCCAGACTGCTAAAAGGCAAGACTTCTGTGTCCTCACCAAGAGGACAACTGACCATGCTCTCCTCTTCCTCCTCCTCCTCCCTGTCCTCAGGCCATCCACGCTAAACAGATGGTATGACAGTTGTGCAGGTAGTACCGTCTATAGCGCATGAAACTAGCTCCTCCTCCTCTTCTTCATTGTCACCCAATCCACGTTGGGATGGGATGAGATGAGGCTGGGCTGTGTGTAATCACCCTGTATGGTTCCTTGATCCATCTCATCGTGCTCTGCCTGCAATGCATCCTCTTTGATTGTGAGCAGAGAGTATTTCAGAAGACAGAGAAGCGGGATGGTGATGCTAATTATGGCGTCATCAACACTCACCATCTTGGTGGAGTCCTCAAAGTTTTGGAGGATGGTACATATGTCTGACATCCATGTCCACTCCTGAGGTCTTATGTGTGGAGTCTGAACTGAATACCGATGGTCTAGTTGATGCTGGTAGTCAACAACTGTCTTCTTCTGCTCACAAATCCTTCCCAACATCTGCAATGTAGAGTTCCAATGCGTAGGGACAGGGCCGGCCCGAGGTTTCTGTGGGCCCTGGGCGAAAGAGTCTCAGTGGACCCCTTTAACACATACCACGATTCATGATGCACAGAAACCGCAGAGAAATATATATATACACTGTGTGCAGAATTATTAGGCAAGTTGTATTTTAGAGGATTATTTTTATTATTGATCAACAACTATGTTCTCAATCAACCCAAAAGACTCAAATATCCAAGCTTAACATTTTTGGAAGTTGGAGAGGGTTTTTTTTAGATTTGGCTATCTTAGGAGGATATCTGTTTGTGCAGGTAACTATTACTGTGCAGAATTATTAGACAACTTAATAAAAACCAAATATAATCCCATCTCACTTGTTTATTTTCACCAGGTAAACCAATATCAGTGCACAAAATTTAGAAATAAACATTTCTGACATGCAAAAACAAAAATGAAAAAATTAGTGATCAATATAGCCACCTTTTTTTATGATAACACTCAACAGCCTTCCATCCATAGATTCTGTCAATTGCTTGATCTGTTTTTGATCAACATTGCGTGCAGAAGCCACCACAGCCTCCCAGACACTGTTCCGAGAGGTGTACTGTTTTCCCTCCATGTCGATCTCACATTTTATGATGGACCACAGGTTCTCTATGGCGTTCAGATCAGGTGAACAAGGGGGCCATGTCATTATTTTTTCTTCTTTTAGACCTTTACTGGCCAGCCATGCTGTGGAGTAGTTGGATGCATGTGATGGAGCATTGTCCTGCAAGAAAATTATGCTTTTCTTGAACGATACTAACTTCTTCCTGTACCACTGCATGAAGATGTTGTCTTCCAGAAACTGGCAGAAGGTCTGGGAGTTGAGCTTCACTCCATCCTCAACCCGAAAAGGTCCCACAAGTTCATCTTTGATGATACCAGCCCCCTTACTGATCCAGCCTCTGGCCCATCCATCTGGCCCATCAAGAGTCACTCTCATTTCATCAGTCCATAAAACCTTTGAAAAATCAGTCTTAAGATATTTCTTGGCCCATTCTTGATGTTTTATCTTATATTTCTTGTTCAAAGGTGGTTGTTTTTCAGCCTTCCTTACCTTGGCCATGTCCCTGAGTATCTCACACCTTGTGCTTTTTGTTACTCCAGTAACGTTGCAGCTCTAAAATATGGCAAAACTGGTGGCGAATGGCATCTTGGCAGCTTCACGCTTGATTTTCCTCAATTCATGGGCAGTTATTTTGCGCCTTTTTTGGCCAACAGGCTTCTTGTGACCCTGTTGGCTATTTGCCTTGAAACCCTTGATTGTTCGGTGATCAAGCTTCAAAAGTTTGGAAAGTTCAAGACTGCTGCTTCCCTCTGCAAGACATCTCACAAATTTGGACTTTACAGAGCCCGTCAAATCTCTCTTCTGACCCATTTTGCCAAAGGAAAGGAAGTTGCCTAATAATTAAGCACACCTTATATAGGGTGTTGATGTCATTAGTCAACACCCCTCCTCATTACAGAGATGCACATCACCAGATTTACTTAATTGGTAGTTGGCTCTCAAGCCTATGCAGCTTGGAGTAGGACAACATGTATAAAAAGTATCATGTGATCAAAATACTCATTTGCCTAATAATTCTGCACACAGTGTATAGTACAAGGCCAAAGATTTCACTTCTTACATTACATGAGTGATATCCATACAGAATACTGGCCACCATAAAATGCTCCATACAGGAGCTCCATGCAGGCTGTTCCCCTACATAATGCCCCATACAGGATGTCACCCCCCTTATAATGCCATATGCAGGATGTCAGGATGTCACCCCTCCCTTATAATGCCCCATGCAGGATGTCATCCTCCCTTATAATGCCCCATGCAGGATGTCACCCCCCCCTTATAATGCCCCATGCACCCATGCAGGATGTCACTCCCCCCCTTTTAATGCCCCATGCAGGATGTCACTTCCCCCCCTTTTAATGCCCCATGCAGGACGTCACTTCCCCCCTCCCATATAATGCCCCATGCAGGATGTCACTCCCCCCTTTTAATGCCCCATGCCTATGCAGGATGTCACTTCCCCCAATATAATGCCCCATGCAGAATGTCCCCCCCCCCTTCTTCCCCCTTTATAATGCCCCATGCCTCCATACATTAAAAAAAAAAATCAAATACTCACCTCATTCCTCCTCACCTGCTGCCGCTGCTCTGGACTCCAGCGTCGCTGGCGTCTTCCCGCTCTGCGCTGTGACGGCTCAGGAGAGTGCGTGGTGGAAAGATGTCACCGCACCCTCTGACCTGAGACGTCACAGTCAGAGGACATGGAAGACACCGGAGCTGCTGCGGAGGCATGGGGAGGGGTAAGTATTGTGCCAGTTTCCGGGGCCCTGAGCAAGTGGAAGGGAGCAGGCGCTGACACCGCTCTCCTCCACTCATGGGTCCCATAGAGTGGCAGGGTGCCCGATGGTGAGTGGGCACCCCCGCCTGCTCAGGGCCCCGGCACTTGCCCGGGTGTGCCAGGTGCTAGCGCCGGGCCTGCATGGGGACATCACAGACTAGTCAGTGAACTGGAAGCTGCAAACGCTGCTGAAACACGGCAAGGGCAGGGAAAACTGTAGGTGACTTTCTAAAATGGGCACACAGACGGCGTACTTTGACAAGCAGATCCGGTAGGTTTTTAGAAACCGCTGAACCGCGAGGTTAAGCACATGGGCCAGGCATAGTACGTGTTTGAGCTTGTCTCACCTCAGAGCCGCCACCAGGTTACGGCCATTGTCACACACGACCATGCCTGGCTGTAGGTTCAGCGGTGTGAGCCACAGATCTGCCTGCTCTTTCAGAGCTGTCCACTACTCTTCAGCGTTGTGTGGTTTGTCACCTAAGCATATTAGCTTCAGCACAGCCTGTTGCCGCTTGACTGAGGCAGTGCTGCAGTGCTTCCAGCTTGCGACTGATGTGGTAATTTCGGAGATGGATGCTGAAGAGGAGGAGGAGATGCAGGAGCTGTAGATTGTGGGGGCAACCTTGATTGACCCAGGGCCTGCAATCTTCGGCATTGGGAGGACGTGTTCTGTCCCAAGGTCTGACTGGGTCCCGGCTTCCACTATGTTAACCCAGTGTGCCGTCGGCGAGATGTACCATCCACGTGTCCGTGGTTAGGTGGACTTTCCCAGTAAATGCGTTGTTGAGGACATGGCTAATGTTGTGGGACATGTGCTCGTGTAATGCGGGGACGGCACACTGGGAGAAATAGTGGAGGCTGGGCACTGAGTACCGAGGGACGGCCGCCGCCATCAGGTTGCGGAAACCTTCCGTCTCGACGAGCCTAAAAGGCAACATTTCGAGCGCAAGCAGCCACAAAATGTGTGAATTTAGTAGTGTGGCCTGTGGGACGTTGGCTGCGTATTTGTGCTTGCACTCCAAGAACTGGGGAAGGGACAACTGAGCGCTGCACTGGGACAAGGACATGGACATGGTTGCTGATGGTGCTACTTGAGAGTGTGAAATGACAGGTGCAGGGCAGGAGGCATCTTCGCTTGCGCCATTTACAGGGGATTGGCTTGCATACACAACAGCGGAAGAAGCAGTGGTGCCACCCGTAGACACTGTTCCTGGACCCTGGGGTTCGGCCCAATTAGTCGGGTGCTTCATGCCATGTGCCTTATTATGCTGGTGGTGGTGAGGCTGGTAGTTTTGCTAACCCTGCTGGTGCTGGCCTGGCAGGTGGTGCAAATGGCCTTTTGGGGTTATCGGCAGAGTCTTTAAAATACAACCAGACTCAGGAAGACCTAACAGTTGTACTGGAAACTTCCATCATGTTGAGGTTACGGGGAACAGTTGCCCGCCTTCTATCTGCGACCACCACACTGCTTCTTCCTGTCTGTTATGGTGCTACGCCTCCCTCCCTCTGTGTGCTGCTGTCCTCGCTCTGTATGTCCCCTTTCCAGGGTCAGTTACTATATCATCCACCACCTCGTCTTCCACTTCTGCACCCTGGTCCTCCTCCTGACTTTC
Source organism: Phyllobates terribilis (assembly GCF_046119375.1). Taxonomy (NCBI): domain Eukaryota; kingdom Metazoa; phylum Chordata; class Amphibia; order Anura; family Dendrobatidae; genus Phyllobates; species Phyllobates terribilis. The sequence goes on from NW_027362762.1 coordinate 213,494,098, forward strand.
TGGCACTTGTGTCTCATCATCATCCACCTCTTGTGACACTTTCCCACCGTCGCCTTCGTGTGACCATGGCTGCTGTAATATTTGGGCAACGCTACATGCGATCTCCTCTTGCCCCGCTTCAAGTGTACCGGGCGAGAGGCCCGAATCTATAACTGGAAAAGTGAACAGCTCTTCTGAGTGTCCAAGTGTGGGATCAGTTGTCTCCGTGCACTCGGTTTGGTGGGAGGAAAGAGGATCAGGGTGAGGAATATGCATTCCAGACTACTGAGACTTGACCATGTGGAAGACAGTGTGGTGATGGTGGTGGCTAAGTGACTGGAAACATTATCTGCTATCCAACCAATAACCTTTTCACACTGCTCTGTGTTCAATAGTGGTGTTCTGCGGTCCCCTATTAATTGGGACAGGAAGGTCGCGCGAGAAGATGTGGGTGTTTGTTGTGGCACAAGTTTAGCTAGCCCACGGCCTCGGCCTCGTCCTCTGCATGCACCATCAAGACCATCACGTCCACTTCCCCATCCCTTGCCACGTGCTTTGCCCATTTTAAATGGAGTACAATATTTTCCACGTTCACTACAAATGGCTGGATTTCAACCGCAGTGATATGTGATACATGTAACGGAATACCACAGCTTTAAATAGCAGGCCTGTAGGTAACTATTTTTAACAGCGACCTCGTGTCAATAACTTCACTGACACACTGCAACAAAATTTCAATGGAGGCCAGAAATGGCAGAGTTTTCAGCGCACTTGTATGTGATCTGTGTGACGGACAAACCACAGTTTTAAATAGCTAGCCTGTAGGTAACTATTTTTAACAGCAAACTGGTGTCAATAACTTCACTGACACACTGCAACAAAATTTCAATGGAGACCAGAAATGGCAGAATTTTCAGCGAACTTGTATGTGATCGGTGTGACGGACAAACCACAGTTTTAAATAGCTGGCCTGTAGGTAACTATTTTTAACAGTGAACTGGTGTCAATAACTTCACTGACACACTGCAACAAAATTTCAATGGAGACCAGAAATGGCAGAATTTTCAGCGCACTTATATGTGATCTGTGTGATGGACAAGCCACAGTTTTAAATAGATGGATTTTTAGCGCTGTAATATAGAAAGGATCTGGCTGTATTCTGCAGTGCTAACAAATGGAGCGGAAAAACTGTGTTCTCTGGATTGCTTTTTAAGCAAATAATCAGTATTAAGATCCAAAAAAAATTATTCCTAGCCCCTGATACCTGGGGCTATTTCTATAAATATCTGTAAAAGCACCAGCAGCAGACAAAACTGGAATGGACCCTTTTGCTATATGCACTGCAGTCTGCCACATACACTGCCTGCCTGCCTAGCACTGATATGTACAGTACAGACACACCTTCTCATTTAAAGATTTTTCTGTATTTTCATGACTATGAAAATTGTACATTCACACTGAAGGCATCAAAACTATGAATTAACACATGTGGAATTATATACTTAACAAAAAAGCATGAGACAACTGAAAATATGTCTTATATTCTAGGTTCTTCAAAGTAGCCACCTTTTGCTTTGATGACTGCTTTGCACACTCTTGGCATTCTCTTGATGAGCTTCAAGAAGCAGTCACCGGAAATGGTCTTCCAACAATCTTGAAGGAGTTCCCAGAGATGCTTAGCACTTGTTGGCCCTTTTGCCTTCACTCTGCGGTCCAGCTCACCCCAAACCATCTCGATTGGGTTCAGGTCTAGTGACTGTGGAGGCCAGGTCATCTGGCGTAGCACCCCATCACTCTCCTTCCTGGTCAAATAGCCCTTACAAAGCCTGGAGGTGTGAATGGGGTCATTGTTCTGTTGAAAAATAAATGATGGTCCAACTAAACGCAAACCGGATGGAATAGCATGCCGCTGCAAGATGCTGTGGTAGCCATGCTTGTTCAGTATGCCTTCAATTTTGAATAAATCCCCAATAGTGTCACCAGCAAAGCACTCCCACACCATCACACCTCCTCCTCCATGCTTCACGGTGGGAACCAGGTGTAACATTCCTGGCGGTGTGCTTGCATGGCTTACCATCTCCCACAATGCAAGACCGTAATCTTACCTATCAGTCCAGGCGGCACACTTTGCTCCAGTACCTGCTGTTTGTATGTCTCTTGTCTGCTGGCTTAGGGCGGCAGCACTGTTGCTTTCTGATTCTTAAAGCTACAGTGTGCGCAGTCCTAATGCGTCCCCAGCCTATTGATGTGAGTCACTGGATACTTAAACCCCCTCCACCTAGTAGGAGTTGCCTGAGCAACACTTTCTTACAGTGTGTTCTGTGCAACTGTGAGTTGCCAGGTCCTGTCCTGACTCTAGTCTGTTTCCGCCACCCTGGGGGCTGAGTACCCAGGGCCGCTACCTGTATCTCTGACTTCTAGTCTGTTTCCGCCACCCTGGGGGCTGAGTACCCAGGGCCGCTACCTGTATCTCTGACTTCTAGTCTGTTTCCGCCACCCTGGGGGCTGAGTTCCCAGGCTCGTTCCTGTATCTTGTTCCTGGTTCAGTTCCTGTCTGAACGGTGTCCTAGCCCGTTACCTGTTTGTCTCTTTGTCCGAACCTTCCCTTTTCCTGCAGTGTCTGAACCTGCACCTAACTCCTACTCGTTGTCTCTGTACTTCAGTTTGTGAGTTTTGTGTCCACTCGCTACTTCATTTTAAGTACCTTGGGTGTATCTGGTTCTGCTTGTCCCCTTTCCCTGCCTCCGTATCTACCTCCTGTGTTTTAACTATCTTCCTGTATTTTCCAGTCTGTTCCATGTGAATAGAGCCCTGTCCTGTCTGCCTGCACCTTCTGCTCTGTACCGATCTGCTTGTTCACCGCACCTGCGGTTTTGCTCCGCTCTGCTTGTTCACCGCACCTGCGGTTTTGCTCCGCTCTGCTTGTTCACTGCACCTGCGGTTTTTCTCTGCTCTGCTTGTTCACCGCACCTGCGGTTTTGCTCCGCTCTGCTTGCTCACCGCACCTGCGGTTTTACTCCGCTCTGCTTGCTCACCGCACCTGCGATCTTGCTCCGCTCTGCTTGTTCACCGCACCGGAGTTTTTTCTCCGCTCTGCTTGTTCACCGCACCTGCGGTTCCGCTCCGCTCTGCTTGTTCACCGCACCGGCAGTTCCGCTCTGCTCTGCTTGTTCACCGCACCTGCGGTTTTGCCCTGCTCTGCTTGTTCACCGCTCCTGCGGTTCTGCTCTGCCTGTTCACCGCACCGACGGTTCTGCTCTCCTCTGCTTGTTCACCGCTCCGGCGGTTCCGCTCTGCTCTGCTTGTTCACCGCACCGGCGGTTCCGCTCTGCTCTGCTTGTTCACCGCACCTGCGGTTTCGCTCTGCTCTGCTTGTTCACCGCATTGTCGGTTTTGCTCTGCTCAGCTTGTTCACCGCATATGCGGTTTCGCTCTGCTCTCCTGTCCACCGCACCTGCGGCTCCATTCCTGTGTCCCAGTCTGTACAGGTCCCTATCCTGCCTGTGTTCCTACCTGCCAGTACCCGCCGATCTGCATACCAGCCGTGCCTGCCAGTGCCCACCTGTCTGCATGCCAGCCGTGCCTGCCAGTCCCCACCTGTCTGCATACCAGCCGTGCCTGCCAATACCCACCTGTCTTCATACCAGCCATGCCAGCCAGCACCCACTTGTCTGTATGCCAGCCTAACCTGCCTGTTCCTGCATTTCCCGGTGTGGGTCAACAACTGTGACCGGGGTCTGACCTGGAGTAGCACCTGGTCCCTCTGCTCGGTTCCTCCCTGGTAGTGTTGAGCCACCCCCGTAGTGTTCGAGTTCGGTTCGGTTTGTCGAACACCCGTGTGTTCGCCGAACTGTTCGTCGAACTGTTCGTCGAACACCTTCGAACACCGTTAAAACCAATGGCAGGCAAACAAAAACACATAGAAACACATAGAAAACACCTTCAAAGGTGTCCAAAAGCTGACAAACTGCTCAGAAGACACAAGTAACACATGGAAAAGTGACAAGTACATATAGTCATGCGAAAAGAAAAGAGGTGGAGGAGTAAAAGGAGGGGGAGACACAGATATAGGCATGTCATGCCCTTCTAAAATCCAAAAAGTGAGAAGCCGACACGTTCAGTCCGCTCCTGCCCGTGCCACCTCCGCGTCGCCGGGTTTGTGCCAGAGCCGCGGTGAACCCTGACGGCCAGCCCCCCTCTCCCAATACTGGTGCCTGTCCGCTGGTGGGTCGAGCGAGCCCCCCTGTGGTGGAGGCAGCTCTAAGCTTTTTAATTTAAATTGTCTCTCTAATTTGAATGAATACACTTTAAATCCATTTACAAGGATCTATTGGAGGGCAAGTCTCATGCCAGCAGCCGCGTAATTCCAGCTCCAGTAGCGTCCACTAAAGCTGCTGCAGTTAAAAAGCTTTTATAAGGATCGAGCTCGGCTGTCCACCGCAAGGTATCCTACTGCCAGTCCCAGCCCCTATGCCTTGGGGTGCCTCCTGATGCTCTTCACTGAGTATCCCGTGGTCCCGAAGCATTTCCTTTGAAAAAATGAAGTGTCCAAACTACAGGTGGTGTAGCTTGCTTAACAGCCGGGATAATCCGCTGACTAGCAGACACTGCTACTAGGCACAAAGTATTTCCTGGGCTAGATGCAGTTAAAAATTTGTAATTAGATACTCTCGTTGGATGCTGAGAAAGCATTCCATAGAGTCTCCTGGCACGCCATATATGATTCTCTTAAAAAGCTTGGGGTAGGGGTCTAGGGGACCCTTTTATAGCCAAAATCACGGCCCTGTATCGCAATACGTCACCTAGGCTGAAGATAAATGGAACTGTAGCACCCTGAGGGCTCGGTTGCTACAGAGGTATTGCACCTCACCCAGAGGTGTGATATCTCACTCTCAGGTAAGGATGTAGTGTGGATCAGGACCCGACACCTGCATGCATTACACCACATTGCCGTGGGGCAGGGCGACCAATATGCCCCTGAGATGGGCACGACAGTCCCTGTCCCTGGCTGGAGTGGGGGGAGGGAACACTGAGGAAGGGGAACCCTGTAGTGCAGGAGCAGGGAGGAAGCAGTTCCTGGGTGCATTGAGAAGGGAGTATAAAAGGTGGGCACCATCTTAGTTCAATGCAGAGAAGTCTGAGCAGAAGTGGCAGGGAGCAGGGGCTCTGCATGAGCTCTGCTCCGGAGGCGGGCCTAGTAACAGAGGCCCAGGCCTGGAAGAGGGAGAAGGAAGGAAGAGGAGCGGAGAAGGCTCCAGGAACGAGGAACGAAGGGATCCCAGGGGTGCGGACGGGCGAGTCGCCACCGCACGCCCGAATCCACCTGCGTGGAGGGGTCAGGCCAAAGGGGGAGACCGGTCCCCGAAACTAGTGGAGGCAGGAAACGACCCTCAGCTAGAAACAGGAGGCTGTGACATTTTATGTGGCGCAGCCCCTCGCTACACCCGCTAGGAAGGCACCACATAGGGTCAGGGAAACTGGCGCCAAGTTTACCAAGAGGAGGCCCGAGGCAGCCGGACAGAAGGGTTGGTAAGAAAGGCCAGACAAAGGACACACAAAGGGGGTCCTGTGAAGCGCTCCAAAGTTATCTGGGAGTTGTCTGAGCCCCTCACCTGGTGAGCACAGTACGACGTGGGCAGCCGTTACCTGCAGACGTGGTCTGGATAATAAGAACTGTGAGTAAAGGCCCTGGACTGCATCACTGACTCCGTGTCGTTACTGCTGCTGCCCTGCACCATCACCCCCATCCTCCGCATACACTGCCCTGAGGCTATACTCCTCCCGTGGGGAGTTATGCTACGCTCTGCTGCACCCACAACACCAGCCTCAGCGGTCTGCCCTGGAGCGGCGGTTCACTCTGACCGCAATCCACGGGTGGCGTAGTCGGAAATTTAAACATCAAAACCACATAAATAGTTCCGCCACTGGTTTGACCGCCCTGAGCCACGGAACCGGGTCGCCGCCACGGAGACTACAACCACCAGCATCCACCAAAAAGGGTCCGGCTCCGGGTGTCCCAAGGCCCAGGGGGCGCGTCAGAACATTTTCATCACCTTTCACAATCACCAATGGGACAAGGCAGGGATGTTCTCTGTCCCCTCTCTTATACATCCTAGTGACGGAGCACCTGCTCTCATCAATTCGCCATAACCCCAATATTAGGTGGATTGAGGTGGGAGGCACCGAGTACAAGTGCTCTCTATTTGCTGATGATGTCCTAGTATATATCACTCAATCACATATATCCATCCATGTTGTTATGGCTGAAATAGATCACTTTGTTACGTGGTCAAATTTTAAAATCAATGCAGCGAAGTCTGAGGCCCTCGATGTCTCCCTCCCCAAATCCATATAGGATTCCATCCAGTCCAACTTTCCCTTTGCCTGGCCCTCACAGGGTATCAAATACTTAGGAATTCCTATTCATAGAGACCTCTCCCATCTATGTTATCTTAATTTTGGGCCCTTTATTGAACAACTCCATACAGACCACGGTTAGCAAGTTAGAACTGTAAGATTCACTACGTGAACCACTGGTGTTTTGTGGAAAAGCACATGTACACTGTGTTCCAAATTATTATGCAAAAAGTGTTTAGGAGTGATAAGGGAAGAATTTGTTTGTTTGTCAGTTAAACTCATTGATGGTGATGTGTGTCAGGGCTCTTTATATCACTGTAAGCAATTGCAGACACCTGTGCTAATTAGTTTGGCAGGTGTGTCCAATGAAAGGCAAGACTACTTAAGAAGGCTGTCTCACATTATTAAGCAGCCTACATTTTCTGCCAAAATGGGAAAGAAAAAGGATGTGTCGGCTGCTGAGAAGCAACAAATTGTGGAGTGTTTAGGTCAAGGCATGACTACAATCAACATTGTGCGATGATCAGGATGAAGTGTCTTGGCAATCAAGAAGTATGTAGCTGATTCACAGTACACACGTGTGCGTGCTGATAAGGGCAAATTGAGGACTCTTTCCTACAGGCAATTACGTCAGGTTGAAAGAGCAGCGGCAAAAAAGCCTTGTCATAGCAGCAGACAAGTTTTTGAAGCTGCTGGTGCCTCCAACGTCCCCCGAACAACAAGATGCAGGGTCCTTCAGAGGTTTGCAGCTGTGCATACGCCATCCTGTCGACCTCCTCTATCCACTTCACACAAGCAGAAACGGCTCCAGTGGGCCAAACATTACATGAAGACTGATTTCAAAACTGTTTTGTTCACGGATGAGTGCCGTGCAGCGCTCGATGGTCCAGATGGATGGAGTGGAGGATGGCTGGTTGATGGACACCCCACGCAAACACGGCTACAGCGCCAACAAGGAGGAGGTGGAGTAATTTTTTGGGCTGGAATCATGGGGAGAGAGATTGTCGGCCCCTTTAGGATCCCTGAAGGCGCTAAAGATGAACTCCATAATGTATGTGGATTTTCTCAAACAGCACTTCCTGCCATGGTTCAAGAAGAAGAACCGTGTATTTCACAGCAAGATCATTTTTTTGCATGATAATGCACCATCTCATGCTGCACATAAAACATCTGCATCTCTGGCTGATATGGGCATAAAAGGGGACAAACTTATGGTGTGACCCCCATGCTCCCCTGACCTCTACCCCATTCAGAACCTTTGGAGCATCATTAAAAGGAGTGTCTATGATGGCGGGAGGCAGTTCACATCTAAGCAAAAGCTCTGGGAGGGTATTCTGTCCTCATGCAAAACAATTGAAGCAGAAACCATCCAAAACCTGACAAATTCAATGGACGAGAGAGTTCAGAAGCTCCTTTCGAACAAGGGGTCCTATGTGAAAATGTAACATCACCTAGAATAAAGTTTTGAGTTGAAAACTGTTTGATTTCAGTTTCTAACAACCTGCTAATGCTTATAATTTCAAAAATGACCATTTTTTTGGTCTTTATTAAAATGAAAAGGTTGATCGAAAAGTTTGGGGGATCTAAGAGTGTGGCAACCCAGTAGTCATGATTACTTCGAATTCTGACAATATGAGGGTCATGCTGCAGGTAGTGCAGCAAGAAGGCACTTATGTGTCTTGTGCATCTCGGAGCCCCAAAATTATTTTCCGGGCTAGATGCAGCTAAAAATTATTATTAATTTTAAATCTGGTGAAGCTTTAGTATAGATGGCCTAATAGGATCAGTGCTGCACACTGCTACAAAGCCCAAATTATTTTCCAGTCAAGATACAGATAAACATGATTAGTAATTTTAAATCTGGTGGAGCTTATTATAGATGGCCTAATAGAATCAGTGCTGCACACTGCTACAAAGCCCAAATTATTTTCCAGCCAAGATACAGATAAACATGATTAGTAATTTGAAAGCTTAAAACGGTTGGTAGGGTGATTTTAACCAATCATCAAGCTTTTACTCTCCCCAGGATGACACAGGGGTAGAAAAGTCGTTTCGGATCCATGATTTGTTCATCTTTATGAACGTAACTCTGTCTACATTATCAGTGGAGAGCCGCGTGCGCTTATCTGTCAGCACACCACCAGCAGCGCTGAACACACGTTCAGACAGAACGCTGGCTGCGGGGCATGACAAGATCTCCAAGGCGTAAGTGGCTAGCTCCGGCCATTTATCCAGATTGGAAGCCCAAAAAGAGCAAGGGTCCAGTGACACAGTCATGGCTTCAATGTTTACTTGGAGATACTCCTGTACCATCGTCTCTAGGCGTTGACTATGTGTCAGACTTCTTGTCTCCTGTGGCCTTGCAAAGGATGGGCTAAAAAAGTGGTGAAATGATTCCGCAAAATTGATGTTACCAGCAGATACTGTGGTTCTGTTACGGTTTGAGTGCTGAACACTTGACTGTCCCATGGTTGGCAAGTTGGAACTGTGAGATTCACTACGTGCACCACTGGTATTTTGTGGAAAAGCACATGTAAGATTCTGCAACAGTCTCTGCTGATACTCCTGCATGCGTGCATCCCTTTCTATGGCAGGAATAATTTCTGCAAATTTACTTTTGTACCGGGGATCTAACAGTGTGGCAACCCAGTAGTCAGGATTATTTCTAATTCTCACAATTCGAGGGTCATGTTGCAGGTAGTGCAGCAAGAAGGCACTCATGTGTGTTGCGCATCCAGGAGCACCAAGTCCCTGTTGTGTTGGTGGCGAGGTAACAATCATGCTTCCTTCCTCTGTCCTCTCCCCCCAACCTCGCACAACAGAAATGTGATCAAGGTCTCCCTCATCTGATGAGTCTTCCATCAGTTCGTCCTCCACTTCTTCCTGGGCTCCTGCACCTTCCTCACTAGTTTGGCTGCTACCATGCGCCCTGGTAAAACCATCTCCCCCACCCTCACATGCCTGCCGCCTTGGTGCTGCCGACCGTCTGGACCTTGCAGATGTTAGCCCTTCCGCATACAACTCCTCCTCCTCTACTTCCTCCACCTCCTCTTGTGCCACCACCTGACTCCGAATTCTGTTTAACATGTGCTCCAGCATGTAAATCACCGGAATAGTCATGCTGATAATGGCATCGTCAGCACTAAACATCTTCGTCGCCATTTCAAAACTGTGCAGAAGGGTGCATAGGTCCCTGATCTGAGACCACTCCTCCAGCGTGATTTGCCCCACCTCTGGATCTCGTTGGCCTAGGCTATACGTCAGAACGTATTGCACCAGGGCTTGTCGGTGCTGCCACAGTCGCTGCAACATGTGCAGAGTTGAATTCCACCGGGTAGGCACATCGCATTTTAGCCGGTGAAGTGGCAGGCCCAACGACTTCTGTAGAGATGTAAGTTGCTGAGCTGCGGGATGCGAACGGCGGAAGTGAGCACACAGCGACCGTGCCCTCTGCAGAAGGCCATCTAGTCTGGGATAGTGGGCTAAAAATTGCTGGACAACCAGGTTCAACACGTGAGCCATACAAGGCACGTGTGTGACATTGCCCCGGCGAAGGGCCGCACCCAGGTTTGCAGCATTGTCGCACACGGCCTTCCCTGGTTTCAGGTCCAGTGGAGACAACCATTCATGAAATTGGTTCTCCAGAGCTGACCACAACTCCTCAGCTGTGTGACTCACATTTCCCAGACATTTCAATGTAAAAACCACCTGATGACGTTGAGCCCTACTGCCAGCATAGTAAGGAGGTGTGCAGGATCCCTTCTGCGCAGTTAGAAAGCTTGTGGCATGACCAGACAGGATTTGGGTGCAGGTGGAAGACCGAGAGGAGGTTGAGGAGGCAGAAGCAGTGGAGGAACTTTGACATAAAGAGGATTGACACACAACTCGTGGGGACGGCAAGACTTGGACAGCAGCCCCTTGTCCTGCTGTCACCATAGTTACCCAGTGCCCAGTCAGCGACATGTAACGCCCCTGTCCATGCCTACTCGTCCAAGTGTCTGTGGTGAAATGCACCCTGTCACACACAGAGTTTCTCAAAGAAGCGGTGATGTTGTGTGCGACATGCTGGTGGAGCGCAGGCACACCTTTCTTTGAGAAGTAGTGCCGACTGGGCATCTGGTACTGGGGCACTGCGACGGACATAAGGTCTCGAAAATCCTCTGTGTCCACCAGGCGGAAAGGCAGCATTTCTGTAGCCAAGAGCTTGCAGATGGTGAAATTCAACCTCTTAGCTTTCTCATGGCTAGGAGGAAATGGTCTTTTACTTGTCCACATCTGAGGGACCGAGGGCTGGCTATTGTGCTTAGACGGGGTTGATAAGGGTGTCCCCGGCAAACTGCCGGTCTGTGAGGAAGATGCAGGCGGACATGTTAGGTTGCCTTGATCCAAAGGTGGTGCTATCGATGTCGGACAGCGCTCAACACCAGCTGGTGTTACCACCTCCAAAGAAAATGATGACCTGCCAATCACGCTGGCTGTTGCGGGTAAAGAGGTGGCAGGTCTGCGCCCCAAAACAGGTGTGACTGCTGTCCCCCCAGTCACAGAGGATGAAGAGGCCGCGGATGCACAAGATATGGCAGACGGTGGTTGGCCCGGCCGGCTAGGCCGCATTGTAGCACACTGAGCTTCCCACTGCAACTTATGCTTCATGTCCATATGCGGTTCATGCATGAAGTACTCAAACTATGTATTTTTTGGCCTCTACTTAGCTTTTGCTGACAAATGTTACAGATAACACGAGTTGGGTCATCTTTATCGATCTGAAAAAATGCCCAGGCTATGCAAGGCTTAGCACCCATGCGACCTGAAGAGCCACCACGACTTGTGGTGAGAGGCAGAGTTGTGTTTGAGGATGCAGTTGTTGACGTGCTTCCAGTACTACGTCTCTGTCCAGGAAGGCGCAACCTGACCTCGTCGTCACTAGCATCTTCCTCTACCTCCTCTGCTGACCTCATCTCTTGGCTGACTGTGGGTTGACAGTAAGTGGGATCTCCAACCTCATCATCATCACCCTGTGCGTTATCACACCCGTCGTCCTCAGAGCCAACCTGTTCCAGCCCTGACAAAAAACTAAAGTTGTCGCTCCAATCAGGTATTTGAGTCTTATCATCGTCTTCCTCATTGTCTCCACCAACAGGAGTTACAGTTTGGGAATGAGGGTCTACATTATGGTCAGAACCTTCTGCGTCTGGTCCTGGATCCGACTCATAAAGATTCTGGGCATCAGTGCAGATCATTTCCTCGTCTGGATTCACAGAAGCGCTGGAGTCGACCTCTGATTCCCAGGCTATAGTATGAGTAAACAGCTCTGCAGACTCAACCATCTGTTCTACCTCATACTCAGACGGGCAGCTGGAGATTTGGAAGCTGTGAGGAAGCAAGTGCGATTGGGGTGACACCTTTGAGGACTGGAGTATTTGTGATGTTGAAGTTGATGTGGAGGAGAGCCCACTTAAAGGAGCACTTGAAATCCGTTGAAGCACCTGCTGTTTTTGTGCCTCATCTGGAATTTGTAGCGATTGGCGTGGCCGTAAGAAAGGGATCTTATCACATTGTCCGCTAAAAGAAGTAGACATTTTAGTTTGGCTGGAAGATGGTCTTTCTTCTGCAGATGTTACTGTTGCTTTAACACCTACCCCACGGACACAACCTTTTTTCCCCTTCCCAACACGCCTATTCCCCTTTCCACCAGCAGCAGGCCTTTTTCCACTCATTTTGGTGGTTAACTAATTCACAACTCTGGAGTTGTTTGCACAAAAAAACAATGGATGGGAACCGAGCAGAGCTGAGTGGCCAAACTGTGGTATTAGGCCAAAACTATTGGCTGGGTTAGATGCAGAAAAAAATTATATTCAATTTGCAACCTGATGGAGGTCAGTATAGATGGACTAATAGAGAAAGTCCCACACACTGCTAGAAGGCCAAATATTTTTTCAGAGCTAGATGCAGATAAAAATTATATTCAATTTGCAACCTGATGGAGGTCAGTATAGATCAGACCTGGGCAAACTGCGGCCCTTGGGCCACATCCGGCCCTTTGACTGTTTCTGTCTGGCCCCCTGACACAGCCAGCCAGAGGGCCGGAGATTGGAGAAAGCCTGAGCTATGATTCTGATTTTAATCAGACTCGTCATTCTGATTGTAACTCCGCGCCCCCTCCCCAATGGTGTCGTCTTCTCATTGGTGGATGCGGGGATGCTCAGTTCCATGTTTGCAGAGCTGCTCAAACTTTTGCAGGAACGTTCAGGAAGATGGAAGCTGGGACTACTACACCCATATGCTGCACATAATGGGCAAGTAAGTGGAGCCCCATAGTATAAAATAACAGCTAGGAGCTGACATTGTGTCTGCTGTGCTGATTAGCTCCTTTCTCAGACTGTAGTTTATGTACAGTGAGTGCTGCTAATTATAAGTATCTGCATCTCCTGAGTCTTCTCCTGGCAGCTCAGGCTGATAGGGAATAACACTTGTATTCCTAGTGAATGACTCCAAAAGTGAAGTGCCCCCCTCACCTGGGATATTCTATGTGCGTCCCAAGCTGCTCTTCTGCTGCCTCCCCACCACATACTCTGCTGCCTCCCCACCACATACTCTGCTGCCTCCCCACCACATACTCTGCTGCCTCCCCACCACATACTCTGCTGCCTCCCCACCTTTGTGTGAGGGTTAACCCTTACCTCACCCTTTGCACTGAGTTTTTGAGTTATTGCGCTGTGGTGTATGTCCTGTGTAGGAGAGGTAAGGGTTAAGCCCCTCACAGTGCTCCCTGCTGTGATCTGTGACTTATCACAGCTATAGACTGCAATAAAGATTCCCCCTCCTTTCCTGCCTGTCACCTCCTGCCCCACATGTGATGTGGGTCTATGCATGTGGAACAGGGGTGGGCAAGCAACTTTTTTTCCAACGCTCCCAATTTAATTTTTTGCTTGATCAATTGCTAATACTTGTTACGATAAACTTTAGTGCAGCAAGTATTATCAGGCTATGGTCACACGACTGTCTTAGTGCTTTTCGTGAAAAAAATAAACCTGACTTCACACGGACAGCACTAGCAGCAATGCCCCACTATCAGTATTTGGTCAGTATTCGGTCAGTATTTTTTCATAGGAGTGGGAGCCAAATATGAATCATCCGTATGGCATCTGATTTTTACAGATACATTTCCATTACAAACATAGGAAACTGTATTCATTCTTGTAAATTTTATTCACTTCTGATATATAAAAATGGATGACAATAGAGATGATAAAAATAGTCTGTTTTTCTGGATGACAATCATTTGATTTTTTTGTATGCTCGTGTAATTATAACCATATACAGTGCTGGCCAAAAGTATTGGCAGCCCTGCAATTCCGTCAGATAATATTCAGTTTCTTCCTGAAAATGATTGCAATCACAAATTCTTTGGTATTATTCTCTTCATTTAATTTGCTTGCAAGGAAAAAACACAAAAGAGAATGAAGCAAAAATCAAATCATTAATCATTTCACACAAAACTCCAAAAAAGGGCCGGACAAAAGTATTGGCACCCTCAGCCTAATACTTGGTTGCACAACCTTTAGCCAAAATAACTGCGAACAACCGCTTCCGGTAACCATCAATGAGTTTCTTACAATGCTCTGCTGGAATTGTAGACCATTCTTCTTTGGTAAACTGCTCCAGGTCTCTGATATTTGAAGGGTGTCTTCTCCAAACTGCCATTTTGAGATCACTCCACAGGTGTTCTATGGGATTCAGGTCTGGACTCATTGCTGGTCACCTTAGAAGTCTCCAGTGCTTTCTCTCAAACCATTTTATAGTGCTTTTGGAAGTGTGTTTTGGGTCATTGTCCTGCTGGAAGACCCATGACCTCTGAGGGAGACCCAGCTTTCTCACACTGGGCCCTACATTATGCTGCAAAATTTGTTGGTAGTCTTCAGACTTCATAATGCCATGCACACGGTCAAGCAGTCCAGTGCCAGAGGCAGCAAAGCAACCCCAAAACATCAGGGAACCTCCGCCATGTTTGACTGTAGGGACCGTGTTCTTTTCTTTGAATGCCTCTATTTTTTTCCTGTACACTCTATGTTGATGCTTTTTCCCAAAAAGCTCTACTTTTGTCTCATCTGACCAGAGAACATTCTTCCAAAACGTTTTAGGCTTTCTCAGGTAAGTTTTGGCAAACTACAGCCTGGCTTTTTTATGTCTCAGGGTAAGAAGTGGGGTCTTCCTAGGTATCCTACCATACAGTCCCTTTTCATTCAGACACCGACGGATAGTACGGGATGACACTGTTGTAACCTCGGACTGCAGAGCAGCTTGAACTTGTTTGGATGTTAGTCGAGGTTCTTTATCCACCATCCGCACAATCTTGCGTTGAAATCTCTCATAGTTACATAGTTTATAAGGCCGAAAAAAGACAAGCGTCCATCCAATTCAGCCTATTTCTTGTGCACTGCAGCTATTCCGCAGCGTTGATCCAGGGGAAGGCATCAAAAAACCATGCGGTATAGGCCAATTTACATCATTGAGGAAAAATTCACTTCCCGACTCCAATCTGGCAGTCAGATTAAATCCCTGGATTAATTAACTATCACTAAGCATAAGATGTAATTTTATTGTTCTCCAGAAAGGCGTCCAGGCCTCTCTTGAACTCATTAAGTGAGTTGGACATCACCACTTCCTCTCCCAGAGAGTTCTCATCAATTTTTCTTTTCCGTCCACATCTAGGGAGGTTAGCCACAGTGCCATGGGCTTTAAACTTCTTGATGACACTGCGCCCGGAAGACACAGGAACATTCAGGTCTTTGGAGATGGACTTGTAGTCTTGAGATTGCTCATGCTTCCTCACAATTTGGTTTCTCAAGTCCTCAGACCGTTCTTTGGTCTTCTTTCTTTTCTCCATGCTCAATGTGGTACACACAAGGACACAGGACAGAGGTTGAGTCAACTTTAATCCATGTTAACTGGCTGCAAGTGTGATTTAGCTATTGCCAACACCTGTTAGGTGCCACAGGTAAGTTACAGGTGCTGTTAATTACACGAATTAGAGAAGCATCACATGATTTTTCAAAGGGTGCCAATACTTTTGTCCACCCCCTTTTTTTGTTTGGTGTGGAATTATATCCAGTTTGGCTTTAGGACAATTCTTTTTGTGTTTTTTTCATTGAAGACAAATTAAATGAAGAGAATAATACCAAAGAATTTGTGATTGCAATCATTTTCAGGAAGAAACTGAGTATTATCTGACAGAATTGCAGGGGTGCCAATACTTTTGGCCAGCACTGTAATCACCTGCTTTTTATAAAGAAATAAAATTAGTATTGTGCAGAATTAAAGGGGCAGTAAAAAAACGAAGGTGAATATCATACTAAATGTCTATTTAATTCAATCTAATCACTTTTCTAATACAGTTCAATTAATAATTCCCTACTGATTCCTCTCTACTCTAACTTCCTGTCTGCTTGTTTTTTTTTACTTCCAATGATGTTTCGTTCAGAATTCCAGTGCATTTTGGGATACTCACATGGGACGTCATCAGGGGGCAGAGGCTGCGATCGCTGTCAGCAGCTTTCCGCACCTTTAAACGAAGCGTCATCAGTGACCTCTGTTTCAAAGGTTGGGTCAGTCCCTGCTTGCTGCGTTGTCTCCTTACAATTTCCACTGACCGTGCACTCTCTTGATGGCTCATCACTTGTCTTTAAAGCCGACAAAGGAACGCATTGTCATTGTGCATTCAAAGGAATATAGCGCAGGGAACTCATCAGAATTCACAACCGACGCACTACCAGCCCCTGAAACAGACGTAATTGATGCCGCTTTGTTTCAGGGAGGGGGCAGAAGCTGCGGCAGCTTCTACCACCTTATGACGTCCTAGGTGAGTATTCCAAACAAAATGCCATTAGAGGTTAAAAAAATAAGACAGGAAGTCAGACTGGAGAGGATACATTAGGGAATTTTCAATTGAAGTATATTAGAAAAGGAGATTAGAAAATTACATTAATTAGATAGACGTTTAGTATGAAATTCACCTTTGGTTTTGGACCGCCCCTTTAAGTTCAGCAGACTGGTTCGGCCCTCCACAGCAGTGCCAGTTTCTCATGTGGCCCCTTGGGAAAATTAATTGCCCACCCCTGGTATAGATGGACTAATAGAACAAGTCCCACACACAGCTAGAAGCCCAAATATTTTTTCAGAGGTACTGTAGATGCAGATAAAAATTATTTTTAATTTGCAACCTGATGGAGGTCAGTATAGATGGACTAATACAACAAGTCCCACACACAGCTAGAAGCCCAATATTTTTTCAGAGGTAGATGCAGAAAAAAATATATTCAGTTTGCAACCTGATGGAGGTCAGTATAGATGGAGTAATAGAACAAGTCCCACACACAGGTAGAAGCCCAAATATTTTTTCAGAGGTACTGTAGATGCAGAAAAAAATTATTTTTAATTTGCAACCTGATGGAGGTCAGTATAGATGGACTAATACAACAAGTCCCACACACAGCTAGAAGCCCAATATTTTTTCAGAGGTAGATGCAGAAAAAAATATATTCAGTTTGCAACCTGATGGAGGTCAGTATAGATGGAGTAATAGAACAAGTCCCACACACAGGTAGAAGCCCAAATATTTTTTCAGAGGTAGATGCAGATAAAAATTATTTTTAATTTGCAACCTGATGGAGGTCAGTATAGATGGACTCAGGGCTGGCTCCAGGTTTTTCTGGGCCCCGGGCGAAAGAGTCTCAGTGGGCCCCTTTAACACATAACACGATTCATGATGCAGAGATACGGCGGAGAAATATATATATATATATATATATATATATATATATATGTATATAGTACAATGCAAAGATTTCACTTCTTACTTTACATGAGTGATATCTATTGTAAATTCCACAATAGCTCAGAAACCGGTGAATCGCTCCACACAGAATACTGGCCCCCATATAAGGCTCCATACGGAATACTGGCCCCCATATAACGCTTCATACGGAATACTGGCCCCCATATAAGGCCCCATACGGAATACTGGCCCCCATATAAGGCCCCATAAGGAATACTGGCCCCCATATAAGGCCCCATACGGAATATTGGCCCCCATATAAGGCTCCATAAGGAATACTGGCCCCCATATAAGGCTCCATACGGAATACTGGCCCCATATAAGGCCCCATACGGAATACTGGCCCCCATGTAAGGCCCCATACGGAACACTGGCCCCCATATAAGGCTCCATACGGAATTCTGGCCCCCATATAAGGCTCCATACGGAATACTGGCCCCCATATAAGGCTCCATACGGAATACTGGCCCCCATATAAGGCTCCATACGGAATACTGGCCCCCATATAAGGCTCCTTACGGAATACTGGCCCCCATATAAGGCTCCATACGGAATACTGGCCTCCATATAAGGCTCCATACGGAATACTGGCCTCCATATAAGGCTCCATACGGAATACTGGCCCCAATATAAGGCTCCATACAGAATACTGGCCCCCATATAACGCTCCATACAGGATACTGGTCCCCTTATAAAGATCCATACAGGATACTGGCCCCCATATAACGCTCCATACAGGATACTGGTCCCCTTATAAAACTCCATACAGGATACTGGCCCCCATATAACGCTCCATACAGGATACCGGTCCCCTTATAACGCTCCATACAGGATACCGGTCCCCTTATAACGCTCCATACAGGATACTGGCCCCCATATAATGCTGCATGCAGGCTGTTACCCCCCACACAATGCCCCATACAGGCTGTCCCCCCCTTATAATGCTCCATGCAGGCTGTTACCCCCCACATAATGCCCCATACAGGCCCCCCCTTTTAATGCTCCATGCAGGCTGTTCCCCCCCCACATAATTCACTATGCAGGCTGCCCCCCCCTTTATAATGCCCCATGCAGGCTGTTCCCCACCTTATAATGCCCCATTCAGGATGTCACCCCCCCTCTTTATAATGCCCCATGCAGGATGTCCCCCCCTCTCTTTATAATGCCCCATGGAGGATGCCCCCCCTCTTTATAATGCCCTAATGCCCCATGCAGGATGTCTCCCCCTCTCTTTATAATGCCCCATGCAGGATGTCACCCCCCCTCTTTATAATGCCCCATGCAGGATGCCCCCCCCTCTCTTTATAATGCTCCATGGAGGATGCCCCCCCTCTTTATACTGCCCCATGCCTCCATACATTAAAAAAAAAGATCAAATACTCACCTCCCTTCTCCTCACCTGCTACCTGCTACCTGCTGCCCGCTGCTCGGGTCCGAACTCCAGCGTTGTCGGCGTTGTCCCGCTCAGCGCTCCCTGTGATGGCTCAGGGGAGGGCGCGGTGTAAAGACGTCACCGCACCCTCTGACCTGAGACGTCACAGGGAGCGCAGAGCAGGAAGACAGCTGATCTGCGGAGGCACGGGGAGAGGTAAGTATCGGGCTGCCGGGGCCCTGAGCAAGCGGCGGAGAAGGGCGGGCGCTGACACCGCTCTGCTCCGCCCATAGCCCAGCGGGGTGCGCGACCACCAGTGGGCCCCTCTGCCTGCTCAGGGCCCCGGCATTTGCCCGGGTGCGCCGGGTGCTGACGCCGGCCCTGGATGGACTAATAGAGAAAGTCCCACACACTGCTAGAAGGCCAAATATTTTTTCAGAGCTAGATGCAGATAAAAATTATATTCAATTTGCAACCTGATGGAGGTCAGTATAGATGGACTAATAGAGAAAGTCCCACACACTGCTAGAAGGCCAAATATTTTTTCAGAGCTAGATGCAGATAAAAATTATATTCAATTTGCAACCTGATGGAGGTCAGTATAGATGGACTAATAGAACAAGTCCCACACACAGCTAGAAGCCCAAATATTTTTTCAGAGGTACTGTAGATGCAGATAAAAATTATTTTTAATTTGCAACCTGATGGAGGTCAGTATAGATGGACTAATAGAGAAAGTCCCACACACTGCTAGAAGGCCAAATATTTTTTCAGAGCTAGATGCAGAAAAAAATTATATTCAGTTTGCAACCTGATGGAGGTCAGTATAGATGGACTAATAGAGAAAGTCCTACACACTGCTAGAAGGCCACATATTTTTTCAGAGGTAGATGCAGAAAAAAACATATTCAGTTTGCAACCTGATGGAGGTCTGTATAGATGGATTAATAGAACAAGTCCCACACACAGCTAGAAGCCCAATATTTTTTCAGAGGTAGATGCAGAAAAAAATATATTCAGTTTGCAACCTGATGGAGGTCAGTATAGATGGACTAATACAATAAGTCCCACACACAGCTAGAAGCCCAATATTTTTTCAGAGGTAGATGCAGAAAAAAATATATTCAGTTTGCAACCTGATGGAGGTCTGTATAGATGGATTAATAGAACAAGTCCCACACACAGCTAGAAGCCCAATATTTTTTCAGAGGTAGATGCAGAAAAAAATATATTCAGTTTGCAACCTGATGGAGGTTAGTATAGATGGACTAATACAACAAGTCCCACACACAGCTAGAAGCCCAATATTTTTTCAGAGGTAGATGCAGAAAAAAATATATTCAGTTTGCAACCTGATGGAGGTCAGTATAGATGGACTAATACAACAAGTCCCACACACAGCTAGAAGCCCAATATTTTTTCAGAGCTAGATGCAGAAAAAAATTATATTCAATTTGCAACCTGATGGAGGTCAGTATAGATGGACTAATAGAATGATGCTATGCCCAAAAGATTTTACTTCACTAGGTGCAGTAAAAAAATTGGTATTCTATACACAGGTGGTATATCTTGCAACACAGATAGGCTACTCCACTGACTAACACACTCTGCAATAGGCCAAAAAGGATTAGCTTTGCTAGATTCAGCCAAATGCTGTGAAAAAAACTTGCACAGCACTGGCACAGACCTGCCTGGCAAAAACTGATAGGAACTGATGTAACCTAGTCCTGAAAAGGACTCCAATTACAATTAGTCTTTACTCCCACAATCTATCTATTTAAGAGCACAGACCTGCCTGATAAAAGTCGTAGGAAATGCTGTAACCTAGTCCTTAAAAGGACTGCAATCACAACTATTCCCTACTCCCAAGCTATCTGTAGATTTGTGCGAAAATTGGCTTGAAATTAACAAGGTATAGCGCACACAGCAACAGCGGTGCCGTCTAACACGCAGCTGCAGCAGTGAGAAAATGGTGGCGACGGGGAAAATGGCTTGGTCTTATAGGGCAAGGACATGTGACATACACTGCCAATGACACATGCCCTTTCTTGTGTGAAAAAAAGCACTTCGCTCCGTGTGTGCGCTGCTGATAGGCTGACAGATTGCACCTCCCCACTGTAAATGCGGGAAAGAGAAAAAAAAATGGAGATCTTCATTGTTCCTGCAGAGATCCATCCCCTGCCCCTCCCCCCACCCCGCTGTACACTCAAACTGCGTATTAACATTAATTTTCATCATTACTGAGAAAAAATCCAGTTATGATTTTGGTGCACGAACAGTTATCGAACATAACCTCGAACAGCCGAATTTTTCTCAAATTGTTCGTGTTCGCCGAACGGCTCGAACACCGCCCAAAACAGCTCGAATTTGAGATTGGCGAACAGTTCGAGTAGAACAACGCTCATCTCTACTCCCTGGTTCACGGAGTCGACTGAGCCGCCGTGTGACCTTGGTCGGACCAAGTTGATACTTAGTTACGCCCCTCCAGGCACTCCTCGGTTCATGGTACAGTGGGATCACTAATCACGCTCACGCCAGTCAGTCCGGGCGTGTGCGTAACACCAAGCATGTAGAGTCCATCCGTTCACCTTTTCTGCATCGCACAAAGACACGGTGGTTGGAACCAAAGATCTCAAATTTGGACTCATCCGACCAAAGCACAGATTTCCACTGGTCTAATGTCCATTCCTTGTGTTCTTTAGCCCAAACAAGTCTCTTCTGCTTGTTGCCTGTCCTTAGCAGTGGTTTCCTAGCAGCTATTTTACCATGAAGGCCTGCCGCACAAAGTCTTCTTTTAACAGTTGTTGTAGAGATGTGTCTGCTGCTAGAACTCTGTGTGGCATTGACCTGGTCTCTAATCTGAGCTGTTGTTAACCTGCGATTTCTGAGGCTGGTGACTCAGATAAACTTATCCTCAGAAGCAGAGGTGACTCTTGGTCCTCCTTTCCTGGGGCGGTCCTCATGTGAGCCAGTTTCTTTGTAGCGCTTGATGGTTTTTGCAACTACACTTGGGGACACATTCAAAGTTTGCCCAATTTTTTGGACTGACTGACCTTCATTTTTTAAAGTAATGATGGCCACTCATTTTTCTTTACTTAGCTGCTTTTTTCTTGCCATAATACAATTTCAAAGTCTATTCAGTAGGACTATCAGCTGTGTATCTACCTGACTTCTGCACAACACAACTGATGGTCCCAACCCCATTTATAAGGCAAGAAATCCCACTTATTAAACCTGACAGGGCACACCTGTGAAGTGAAAACCATTTCCGGTGACTACTAGTGTTGAGCAAGCATGCTCGACACTGCTCGGTACTCGCCCGAGCATCTCACTACTTGGGATGTTCGGCGAGCACCGAGCATTTTCGGGTTACTCGGGTGGGAGCTCGGGTCTCCGCCCTGCATGTTTGGCGCTCTTTACAGAGCCAATGAACATACAGGGATTGCCAGCCAGTCACTGTAATGCCGCAGCCTTGTTGGTTGTGGGCATTACAGTGATTAGCTGGCCGCACAGCGTCACCTCGAGTATTTAAAACCGGGCATCGCCATCTTGGACACAGTCGCTCCGGATCAGACAATGTAGGGAGAGTGCTGCTGAGCTAGAGAGAGGTTTATACTGCAAAATAGGTAGTGTAGGGTCTTTAAAGCCTGCAAAATCAAACAAACAGTCATTCTCAGGACTAATATCCATCCCAGATATCAGGCAGGCAGGCTGGCAGGCTGTATAGGAGACGCCGTGGTTATACCAACAAACACTGCATTACAGTCCTGTGTGCTGCTGGTGCTCAAATTGCTAGACTTAGCCCCAGGTCTCAAGGGCCAGGAAAAATCCTTTTTTTTCATCTAAATCCTCTTTTTTTTTTTTCTTCCTCAGTCAGACTGTACAAATACCCCTCACAGGAAAACCGTTTCAGTTTCGTTTTTGAACGTATTATTGTGAGCCCTTAAAAGTGACTTAATACCTCGGACCACGTTGTTGACAGCAGTGACCTGGGGGTCAGAAATGCTTCCTGGGGCAATCACCTTGCTGTCACCATGTCATTTGAGCACTGTCACTATCGTTTTGGGCACTTTTTAGGCTTTCTACAGACTGCCGGGGTGCCGCCGCAAAAATGCTCGGGTCTCCCATAGACTAACATTGGGCTCGTTGCACGGGTCGAGCACCCGAGTATCACGGTGAGCTCGGCCCGAGCTTCGAGCACCCGAGCATTTTAGTGGTCGCTCAACACTAGTGACTACCTCTTGAAGCTCATCAACAGAATGCCAAGAGTGTGCAAAGCTATCATCAAAGCAAAAGGTGGCTACTTTGAAGACATATTTTCAGTTGTTTCACACTTTTTTGTTAAGTATTTCATTCCACATGTGTTAATTCATAGTTTTGATGCCTTCAGTGTGAATGTACAATTTTCAAAGTCATGAAAATACAGAAAAATCTTTAAATGAGAAGGCGTGTGCAAACTTTTGGTCTGTACTGTATGCAGATGGATTAGTCCTCAGAATGACTGTTAGTTGAGATGGATATGTGAATAATATATGGTGGTATACCTACTCTAACTGAGAAACAAGCAAATCTCTCCCTAACTCAGCAGCATCTCTCCCTACACTGCCTGATTCCGGAATAGACTGTGACAAGCATGGCGGCGCCAGGTCTGATATAGACCTGATGGACGCTGTGCGGCCAGCCAATCACTGTACTACCACAACCAACATGGCTGCGGCATTACAGTGGATGGCATACAATCCCTGCATGTTCATTGGCCCTCTAAAGAGCACCAAACATGCAGAGAGGGGACTCGAGCTCCCACCGAACAACCCCGGAAATACTCGGCGAGCGCCGAGCATCTTAAGCAGTGAGATGCTCGGGCGAGCACCGAGCAGTAGCGAGCATGCTCGCTCATCACTATATTATACCCAACCAGGACAGAGAAGTTGGGGACCATTTAGCAAGGTCATTTATAAAACTTTCCATTAATGGCGCATAATTCCATTTAAATATAGTTGATTTATGAGGGGTTAAATTAATGCCTAGGTAGGAAAGATAGTGGTCTCTTTTAGTAAAGCCAAATTGGGAGATAATATGATTTTGTTCTAATTTTGGTGTATTCAAAAATAAGACTTCTGACTTATCAACCTTTACTTTTAGTCCAGATATTCTTTCAAAATCATTTAATACAGAGAATAGATTAGGTAATGAGGTTAGGGGTTGCATAATTGACATTAACAAGTCGTCAACAAAGAGACTCACTTTGTAATTTTCTGTTTGGGAGCTGAAGCCTTTAATGTCTGGATGATTTCTAATAGCATCCGCTAGAGGTTCCATGGCAATCGCGAATAGAGCGGGAGAAAGAGGGCAGCCTTTTCTGGTACCTCTCCTAATTTGTATAGAGGATGGCTTAGTAGTTGGTAATTTCAAACATGCAGTAGGGGTATCATATAATAATTGTAAGACTGAGACTAAGTTACTATTAAACCCCAGCTTATTTAATACTTGGAAGAGATATGGCCAAGAGATAGTATCAAAAGCCTTTTCTATGTCTAATGTCAACATCATAAGGGGACTTTTGTTTAGATTTGCTGAATGTATTATATTAAGATTTCTTCTAATGTTATCAGTGGCCTGTCGTGTGGGGGATCAATCCATCCTGATCCAAATGGACTACCGTTGGGAGTAACCTATTAATTAGTTGAACGATAATTGATGTGAATATTTTAAGATTGAGATGAAGAAGTGAGAAAGGTCTAGAATTTTTGGCTAGTAGTGGATCCCTTTTGTCTTTAGGTATTACAGTTATATGAGCTATGTAAAACTCTGGCGGCATCTATTTGCCTGTCATCAGAAGATTACAGTATGTTTTGATGTGGGAAAGTAGCAATTCATGGAATTTTTTATAATATACAGTACTGTATCGCAGTTAGACCATCTGGGCCAGGAGCTTTACCTCTTTTAAGATGTTTAATTGTGGCGGTAATTTCTTCTTCCGTAATAGGGGATTGCAGCTGTTGGGCGGTTAAGAGTTTTGTAAAAAGGAGTTTAGAAGACTAGAGGGAGCCGTCTTTGGACTTGAATATAGCTGCTGATAGAATTCATTAAACAAGGTATAAATTCTATCTGGGTTTGAGGTGATATTACCTCTAGATTCTTTAAGGGCAAAAACAGAATTTAACAATTCTCTCTGTTTTAATTTTCTCGCTAACATTTTTCCCAGATTGTTGGCTTCTTTATAGAAAGTTGCTTGGGTCCATCTTAGGGCCCTTTCTGATCTTGTGGTTAATAGGGCATCTAATTGTAGTTTGTTTCTTGTATACGCTTAGTTAAACAGATAGAGGGGGACATTTGGTTTGCTAATTCCAATTTCGAGAGTTGGGATTCTAAGTTAGTTTGTCGGGCAGACCTCTCTTTCTTCCTTTTTGATGCTAGGTTAATCAATATTCCTGTGATCACCTTTTTGTGAGCCATCCACACATAACCAGGCGAAACTCCTGTACAGTTATTTTGGAAATATTCCTCGATATTTGTTTTGATTGAATCATTAATTAGTGGGTCAGCTAATAATCTCCACTTGTATACCAAAGTTGTAGTTACTTAAAATTTGAACATGGTAAGGACTGCATCATGGTCTGACCATGAGGACACCACGTGGCATGAAAATAGCACCGAGGGTAGAGTTGTGGTATTGGTGACAATCATGTCAATTTTGGAATACATTTTATGTACTGGGGAGAAATATGAATATCCCCTGTTCACCCCATTTCATTCTCTCCAAGTATCTGCAAGTAGATGTGATTTCATAAGATAGTTTAGTTTTTGTCTATCTGAACTAGAAATATCTGTTCTTCTTAGGGTGGAGCTATCTATGTCAGGGTTTAAAGTCGCCACACCAAATCAAACATTTGTTTTGAAATTGGGTTAGTTTGGTTAATATATTTCTGAATGTGCTCAATGGGTGGTTAGCTGGTAGATACAGTGGCATGCAAAAGTTTGGGCACCCCTAGTCAAAATTACTGTTATTGTGAACAGTTAAGCAAGTTTTAGATTAAGTGATCTCTAAAAGGCCTAACATTAAATATGACACATTTCCTTTGTATTTTAGGCAAAAATATATTTATATTGTCATTTTTTATATTTTATAAATTACATAAAGGTAAATCGGCCAATGCAAAAGTTTGGGCACCCTAGCAGATTTATGTGCTCAGATAACTTTGACCAAGGTTCCAGACCTTAATTAGCCTTTTAGGGTTATGACTTCATCACTAACAATATCATCGTTAGGAAAGGCCAGGTGATGCAAAAAACCCAGCCTCCTCTAACCTTGTGCCAAAGAACAGAAGCCATAGAAGCCATAGGTTCTTCTAAGCTGCTGGCTTGCACTCTGAAAATGAAAATGGTGGAGGCCCTCAAAGCAGGAGAAGGCTATAAGAAGATAGCAAAGCGTTTTCAAGTTGCCCTTTCCTCAGTTCTAAATGTAATTTAGAAATGGCAGTTAACAGGAACAGTGGAGGTCAAGATAAGGTCTTGAAGACCAGGCAAAATGTCAGTGAGAGCTGCTCGTAGGATTACTAGAGAGGCAAATCATAACCTTCGCTTGACTGCAAAAGACCTTCAGAAAGATTTAGCAGACTCTGGAGTTGTGGTACATTGTTTTACTGTTCAGAGACACCTGCACAAATATGGCCTTGATGGAAGAGTTATCAGAAGAAAACCTCTCCTGCTTCCTCACTATAAAATTGAGCATCAGAAGTATGCAAAAGAACATCGAAACAAGCCTGATGCATTTTGGAATCAAGCCTTGTGGACCAATGATATTAAAATAGAACTCTTTGGCCACAATGATCAAAGGTATATGTGGAGAAAAAGGGCACAGAATTTCAGGAAAGAACATCTATCCAACCATTAAGCATGGGGGTGGATCAATAATTATTTTGGGTTGTGTTGCAACCAATGGCACGGGGAACATTTCACGGGTAGAGGGAAGAATGGATTCAATTAAATTTCCACAAATTCTTGATGCAAACATAACACCATCTGTAAAAAGCTGAAGTTTAAAAGAGGATGGCTTCTACAAATGGTTAATGATCCTAAACAAACATCAAAATCTACAATAGACTACCTCAAAAGGTGCAAGCTGAAGGTTTTACAATGGCCCTCACAGTCCTCTGATCTAAACAGCACTGAAAATCTGTGGCTCGACCTCAAAATAGCAGTGCATGCAAGGCGACCCAGTAATCTCACAGAACTAGAAGAATTTTCCAAGGAAGAATGGATGAAAATCCCTCAAACAAAAATTGAAAGACTCTTGGCTGGCTACAAAAAGCGTTTATAAGCTGTGACACTTGCAAAAGGGGGGCTACTAGGTACTAACCATGCAGGGTGCCCAAACTTTTGCTTCTGCCCATTTTCCTTTTTGTAATTTATAAAATGTAAAAGATAGAATTATACATATATTTTTTGCCTACAATACACAGGAAATGTGTCATCTTTAACTTCAGGCCTTTTAGAGATCATTTCATTTTCAAATTGCTTAACTGTTCACAATAACAGTAATTTTGACCAGGGGTGTCCAAACTTTTACATGCCACTGTAACTATTGATCAAACATATCTCTAGTGCTTGAAGGGAACCATTTAAAATAAGGAATCGACCTTCAGAGTCTGCGTATGAGTCCATTATCTGAAATGGTAAGGAGTTTTTAATAAACGTAACCACTCCCCTAGTTTTTTGTGTATGGGATGCTAGAATGAATCTGGAATGCAGTGGGTCAAAATATTTAGGGCTCGAAGTTGTTGAAAAATGTGATTCTTGTATACAGATAATATCTGGGTTGTGTTTTTTGTAATCTAGGAAGGCTTTCTTACGCTTTATAGGAGAGTTAAAACCTCGAACATTATGAGGCAATATCTTACACATGGTATTTTTCAAAATAATGGCTGAATATAATCTTCCCCAGGATCAACGAATAGATTAATAATCTTATTATAATACCTTTTGTTCTGCTGTAATGGATTGAGTGATACCATGAAAAACAACCAAAGAAAATACTGAAGAAAAACATAAAAAAGAAATAGAAAAAAATGAAAAGGTAAAGCATTTTGTCATAGACTTGGGTTGTGGACCTAAAGTAATTAGTGACATGGGACCTCATATTAGAGAGAGGCCTCTAGGACATCACTAACATTTTGGTGACATGTTATCCACCTGGTCTAGAGCAGTCTAGAGATGTCAATGTTTGTATATGCACCAAATATTAATTTTCAAATTTTGTAACTACTTATAGCCTGGAGTTCTATGCAATTTAAGTCGACATAAGCACATAGAAGATATCATTTAAGCAATTATGGATAACCATGTGTATACATACACAAAGTCCTTCTGGAAAATTTAGAGGAGTCGTCCTACTTATCTAAACCTAAATATAAAGCTGCATGTTAAATAGAGTCAATAACCAGTTTGTGGCAGAAAATAGAATACAATGCTTCTTAACTGTGGAAACCAATGGGAGTTGCAGGGGGGGTTCAGGATGTATTTGATGGGTGTCTCTGTCTCCTATTGACCTCTCTCCATTCCCTCGTGGGATGCGAGGCACGCTGGGGTGCTGGGGTGCTGGGATGTTGTCGACAGCTGGGATCCGGGCTTTTTCTAATATTGGTAGCCCATCTTCCAGTGAGCGGATTGTAAAAAAGTGTTGTTATGAGAGAATAGCAAGGCACATTAGCTGCTTGTAATGCAGCTGTAAAAGGGCATAGGGATCTTCTCCAAAAGAAAGTAGCCAGGGATAAATCAGCATAGAGATGCACAGATTTGGGCAGATTTGGTAGTGCCTCTCTATCCCTGGCAGCTGAGAGTTTTAAATCCCTGGAGTCCACATGGTGTGATTTTAGGATGACATCCCTGGGATGTCCCATCCCAGCGAGGTCGCCCTTTTGACCTGTGGATTCTCTTTATATGTAACGCTGTAGGGTCTGTTTGCGGTAGTAGTTCTGAGAAAAGGGTTGTGGCTGTCCCTTTTAGGGAGGTGAAACTTTCAGGTAGCCCCTTCATGCGTATATTCCCTCTCCTTGATCTGTTCTTAATATTATCATATTTTAGTTCAAGAAAGTCAAGGCGCTCAGTATGCTGTTTGAGCTTTTACTGATCTTCTAATGCCTCAGCTACTTCAGCCATTTTATTCTCTAATTCTGATGTATGCTGCTCATTCTCTTGTAATTGTACCGTAAGAGTTGCTAAAGCAGATTTTAATTCTGATCTGAAAGTCTTTTGCATACTGTTAAGAAGAGCTGAAGTTGTAATTACCGAGTCTGAAGTTGTTTGCTGCTTGTCTGGGGCCTCCATGCTGTACTCAGGTTGCTTTGCAGATAAGGAAGTGCCGGCAGCTGCCATTGCTGCAGCTCTGTCTGCTGGGCCAGAAAGAGGTCAGAGATTGAATGACTTGCCGTCTTCCTAGGAGTCCCTTTCTTGGGCATATTCGGCTTTGGTCTGGCTTCAGATAGGCGCTGTAAATCACTGCTCTCTGGAGTCCAAGTGTCGGAGCTCAGTCAGGCATGTCCTCCTGCACTGAGAGCCACACACGCGCCACACTGGGCATTTTTTGAATGATTCATGAGAACCTGCAAATTTCGTGAAATTCAACTCAAAGTTTGATGTGCATCTAATCAAATCAATCTGCTCATCTCTATTAAGCAGCAGTACTCAATGTCACATCTGTCAGAGGCCACAGGCTCAAAAACGCTACCTTGGCAGACTTGGCAAAAGCCACTCCGTTTGGCAGATTCCAGGGACACCATCACCTTTACTGTTTAACCCCTATACAGGGATCTGGTCTTAAATGGGATCCAGTGAATTGCTTCCATGGAAAGGCCACCGACTGGAGGCGCGAACCAGAGACAAGAAGGATCACCAAACAGGGTCAAAGCCAAGAGGTCACGTCAGGAACAGAATCGGAAAACAAGAAAATAGTTAAAATTCACACCGAGGTCAAAAGATGGGAGGAATCAGGAAAAGACCACAAGAAAGGACAAGAGCACAAGTCAGGTAGCAAAACTAAATGACTGGCAGTGGAAGTCAGGAATCCAGGATTTAAAATAGCAGGCAGCCCCACACAGGGTTCTCAGAAAGGAGCAATCAAAACCAGACAATTAACTTGATAGTTCCTTTATCTCATGGCACCAAAAGTCCCAGGAATAAAACAAGACTTATGCTGTCAAGCATCCCCAGCAACAAAGGTGCGCCGTTGCCTAGCGGCCGATGCAGAAGCCGGCACAGATGTCACACATCAGCTGCAAAAGCTAATACGATTTTAGGATGTAAAAAAGAAAGATAAAATCCTATAATTCAAATGTATTATTACCCCCCTACAAATCACTCATTAGGCCACATCTTGAAATTGGGATTCAGTTTTGGGATCCACATTTTAAAAAGGATATTGGAAACCCCGAGTCAGTTCAAGAGCATTCAACTAGATAATTGCAGGGGATGAGATCTCTCCTATAATGAGATGTTAATAGTTAGGCATAGTTATCTTAGAAAAAATACATCTTAGACACGATCCCATTTATATTTATAAATACACAACTACTACCCCCCACTCTTATTTATGACTGTTTACTTGGCCTTTGAACATCCAGCATGTGGCTCAGCCTTAATCAGCTGGTCAAGATGAGCACAGACCACTCCCCACTGGTTCAAAGCTGAATGCGTTCTGTAGCAAATATATTGTGAACTAGGAGTCTGTTATAATTTAGTCTATGTCCATAACCTTAAGTGTGTCCATTGCTTAAGTGTGAGAAACATGAATTATACCTGAATTGAACCTGAAGGAAACTGAAGGTAACTGGATACTAAGTCACAGTGAACAATGTTTGTGTCTGTTTTCACTTTCACCCCCTTAATCCTTCACTTTTTACAACCACCCCTAATCCCTACACCTAGTTAGGAACTCTTCATCTCTCTCTCTATCCTCCCCATTCATCTCATCTCCTCCTCAGAACTATTCCTTGACATTCTATCCTGTGTCTCTAAGCACAGACAGCCAACTCATGCTCTCTCCTGCTCCCACCTACTAACACTTTCTCTGCTCCTCCTTTCTGACCACAACCTACTTACATTCTCTACCCTCTCCTCTCCAGGTCCTCAATCTCCACTCCACTAACTTGTACACCATCGCAGAAATCTTAAACACCTTGACCTACACTCACTCTCTGAATCCCTTCTCCCTCTTACAGACATTAGTTCCTTACATGATGCAGACGTTGCTGCCACTTTATGCAACATCACAACAGCTGCAGCTCTCAATTCGGTCGCCCCCCTCACACATACCAAAGCTCGCACAATCAACAGGCAACCCTGGCACACCAGCCTAACTAAAGAACTGCAACGGGCCTCCAGGGCCGCTGAGCATAGATGGAAAACGTCCCACACCAATGAGCACTTCACCGCATTCAAACAGTCCCTCACTACCTTCAAGTCCGCACTTACTGCAGCAAAACAAACATACTTCTCATCTCTCACATCCTCCCTGTCTCACAACCCCAAACAGCTATCCAACACCTTCAATTCTCTCCTGCGTCCCCTGGTGCCTCCTCCCTCTCCTCTTATTTCAGCTGAAGACTTTGCCTCATTCTTCAAACAGAAGATTGACACCATCAGACAAAGAGTTTGCTTAAAGTCCCCACAGCTCCTCCTCATATCCACTCAACCCTCCTCTTTCAAAACCACCTTCTCCACCATTACGGAAGATCAACTTTCCTCTTTACTCTCCAAATCACACTTCACCACCTGTAAACTTGACCCAATCCCATCCCACCTCGTCCCAAACCTTACCACTATCTTCATCCCAACCCTAACCCACCTTTTCAACAACCTGTCACTAACAACTGACTATTTCATCCTTTTTCTCTGCTACATTTCTAAAACTTAACATGGATAAAACAGAATTCCTCATCTTTCCGCCATCTCACTCAATCCCCCCAACTGACCTATCTATCAACGTCAATGGCTGTCCACTCTCCCCAGTCCCGCAAGTTCGCTGCCTTGGGGTTCCCCTGGACTCTGACCTCTCCTTCAAAGCACATATCCAAGCCCTTTCTACTTCCTGCCAACTCAAACTTAAAAATATCTCCCAGATCCGCACATTCCTCAACCATGAATTTGCAAAAACACTAGTGCATGCCCTCCTCATCTCCTGCCTCGACTACTGCAACCTCCTGCTCTGTGGCCTCCCTTCCAACACTCACACCCCTCAAATCTATCCTAAACTCCGTTGCATGACTAATAGATCTGTCCCCCCGCTATTCCCCGGCCTCTCCTCTCTGTCAATCTCTTCACTGGCTCCCCATTACCCAGAGACTCCAGTTCAAAACCCTAACCATAGCATAGAAAGCCATTCACAACCTGTCTTCTCCATATATCTCTGACCTAGTCTCCCGGTACATACCCGCACGCAACCTCCGATCCTCACAAGATCTCCTTCTCTACTCCCCTCTTATCTCCTCTTCCCACAATCGTATACAAGATTTCTCCTGTGTATCCCCCCTACTCTGGAACGCTCTACCCCAACATATCAGACTCTCTCCTACCATGGAAACCTTCAAAAGGAACCTGAAGACCTACGTCTTCCGACAAGCGTACAACCTGCAGTAACCAAAGCTCCACCATACAGCTGCACGACCAGCCCTACCCTCACCTACTGTATCCTCACCCATCCTTTGTAGACTGTGAGCCCTCACGGGCAGGGTCCTCGCTCCTCCTGTACCAGTCGCCATCACGTTTTGCTCAAGATTATTGTAATTGTTTTAGCTCACATGTAAAGCGCCATGGAATAAATGGCTCTATAATAATAAATAATAATAATATGTGGTCAATACAAAGGACTGGCACATGACTTATTCCTTCCTAGGACCTTACCTAGGACATGGGGACATTCGTTACCCGTAGAGGAAAGGCTATTGCAGCAGCTAAATAGGAAAGTGTCCATTGCAGTTAGAGCAGTCAGACTGTGGAATGCCCTACCATATGGAAGACATTATTTAAGCTTTTTTAAAAAAAGCCTATATGCTTTTCTCACAACCAAATGGCATTGTGGGTTACAAATAAG
The DNA here is from genome assembly GCF_046119375.1 of Phyllobates terribilis. Classification (NCBI taxonomy): domain Eukaryota; kingdom Metazoa; phylum Chordata; class Amphibia; order Anura; family Dendrobatidae; genus Phyllobates; species Phyllobates terribilis. The sequence continues at coordinate 213,526,723 of NW_027362762.1, forward strand.
CTAGTGATATATAATGTACAACTGGTTAAGGATGATTGAATTTGATGGTCGTATGTCTTTTTTCAACCTATGTAACCTATCTTGAGGAAAACCCCTTTACCTGGACTCTTCCTAAAAAAAAAAGTTGAAGATCATCAAATTAAAGCCATTATGCAATTTATCTTCACATAATGTATCCTTGAATATAAATTAAAGGGTATAGTATATCAGAATAGTCAGGGTTACCATAGAATTGATAAAGGATCTTCTAAAATTCTTAACACCATCTCGGAATTAAAAAAAAAATAAGTCTGTTTATTCAAAACTAAACAGTACTGCATCCTTAAACGCAGAGAGGTTCTTAAGAGATACTTCCATGAATTATTCAGAAACATGTTTTATTATACTTGAAAACCTAGTACACCGAGTACATATTCTCCTATACAGGTTATTTCAATCATGGAAATATTATGAGACCTTCAGCAACTATAATTTGAACATTTTATTACCCTTGAAGACGAAATGGTTATACCTCAAGAAAACAGAAAGAAATAAAATTCCACTTTTAGAATCTAATTTCCTGGGCTCATCCACAAACATAAGAAAAGGGAGGAATAAATGCTCCAAGTTTCAAGGTCATTTTCATTCTGTCATATTACCGCTATTGTATGTTTTTTTTTTCCCAGAATTAAACATTTCATTCAATTACTTCTCAACAGTTTTAGATTTGGACCCCTTTTGAACTCCTCTCCTATTGAATTAAAATTCCTGCCTGGCATGCTCAATTTATGCGGGCAGTGATATCTCAGGAGTTCAGAGCTAATTGAGTTAGATTGATTCCAAAGCAAAGAAGATGACTACACATGCTGAAAAGACATGAAAAATAAAAGCTTTTAAGAAATTAAAATATCAACCAGAAGGCAGAGCAAGTCTGGGCTAATAAAACCATATACTATACATTTCCTCCAAGCACCGGTTGCAAGAACTGCATTAAACTGTCACAGTCTGACCAGCAAAGTGATGACACAGAAAAAAAATGCCATTTCTCATTTTTAACTACAGTAAAAACATGTATTTTTCACAGCTACTTCAAGTGGGTGGAAGGAGCTATTTTAGGAAACCGAACAGGGGGATACTAAAAGTTTATTGCTGCTGTAGCATTCTAGAAAAAAAGTCAATAGTACTGTCTTTAACAGCTGTATGTGACGCGCCCCCTGGGCCTGTGCTGCTGCTGCTGTGCAGGGGGAATACCCGGAGCCGGATCTCTGGGGGTTGTAGTTCTCCATGGCGGTGACCCGGTCCGTGCCCAGGGTGGTCAAACTAGTGGCAGTCTATATGTTGTAATAAGTGTCCGACTACGCCACCCGTGGATTGCGGTCAGTGAGGACCGCCGCTGCGCTGCCGACCGCTGAGGCTGATGTTGGTTGCGCAGCCGAGTATGGGATAACTCCCCACGGGAGGAGTATTGCCTCAGGGCAGCTAGTGTGGATAATGAGAGTGATGGTGTGAGGGTCCCAGTACTAATGGTGCTGGTGCGGCGAGGAATCACAGAGACGTGCAGTTGCAGTTTTCAAAGCTTTACTCACGGTTGTTATTCTGGTCACTTGTGCACATGAGGGGCCGCCTGAGCCGTGCTGCATTCACCAGGCAAGGGACTCGGTCAACTCCCAGGCAATTCCAGAGTGTGGTTCAGAGCTCCCCTCTCCTCCTTTCTACTGGCCGTCCCCACCAGTGACCCACCTTTGTCCAGCTTCCTCGGGCCTTCTGTTGGCGAAACCTCTCTCCGGTTTCCCTGACCCTATACGGTATGCCTTTCTGGTGGATGTAGTGAGGGGTCGCACCAAGATGTGGTCACAACCTCCGGTTTTGGCTGAGGATTAGTCGCCTCCACCAATTCGGGTTCCGGTACCCTGCTCTGCCAACCCTTCACCCAGTATCTCCTCTGGGAATATGGGGTTCCTTCTGCCTTCGTGTCTCTGGGCCTTTCTTTGTGTTCCTTGCCTCCTTTCTCCTCCGTTTCAGTTCCTTTCTTACTTTCCTTCCTGTTCCTTCTCCTTTCTCTTTCTGCTGTCTCAGGCCTCCACTCCAGGCTTGCCTCTGGAGCTGGGCCCAGACTGAGCCACAGCTCCCTGTCAGCCCTCTCTGGCTGAGCTCCTCTCTTCTTCTTCTCCTCTCTGAACTGAACGCTGATCTAAGATGGTGCCCACCTTATATACCTCCCTCTATGTGTGAGCCCAGGTGACTAGCAACCAATGGGCTCCTATCTATGCCCAGAAACCCACCCCTATCTGCTCCTACACCACTGGGTGTACTTTCCCCTCCCCACTCCAGCCAGGAACAGAAGCTGTCGTGCCTGCACTCTGTCTAGTGGGAGCACCGTTGGTCTGTTCCTCGGAAATGGGGTGTGTGTGGTGCATGCAGCCTACCGAGCCCTGGTCCACACTCCATCCTTACCCAGGAGTGGAATATCACACCTCTGGTTCGAGGTGCAATACCCCTGTAGCAGCCGAGTCCTCGGGGTGCTACATTCCCCCCTGGTAAATCACAGCACGTCCTCGGGCTGGAAAAGAGCAAAGACAATTTAAAACATACAAATTTTTAAAGTGCACTCATATATAAGACATTAACTTTTCACTCATCCCTTTATGGGAGGTACTCTTTTCTTTTTAACGTTACTGGTACTCCGTTTCATAAAACATCTTGCTAATGCCACTGGAACTCTTTTATAAAATACTATATAAAACTTTGGCATTATTATTTTAGCAGCATATTAAACTTTCCATTATAAGACATTTTCAAATAAACATTTTCAAAACATATTCTTGAGCTCTGGCCGCTGTGCAACTTGTGACCAGGTAAAGGTGCAACAGTCCATTTTAATCCACCTTGAGGTAGACGTTGCGGTTCTTGTATAAAACCAGCAGGGGGCGCTTTAAGAAGCGCAACTATGTACAAGGGTATGGCCGCTCTCAGTCCTCGGCCAGTGGGAATAGGGGAATGGCTGCTCACAGTCCTCAGCCTGGTTAGGGATTAGGGGCACATAGGTAACAGTTCACACAATCAACAATTTCACAACAGTTCTTGTACCCCGACGGGTAACTATATACAGTTCCACTTTACCGTTCACTGGTAACGGTGTCCTCCTGATGCTCCTTCCTCATAGTCTTCAGACCCGTCCGGGCCCTCTTGGCACTCGGCCTTGCGACCAGGCCGGTGGTCGCTTGTTGGTCGCGCCCGGGGGTGGCACCGCCAAGGTAGGGGGCGCTGGTGAGGCAGCGGCGCCCGGGTGTGCTGGGCCTTGCGTCCTGGCCTGTGACGTCTCCCGCTTTACAGCGCCCGGGTTCAGAGGGCACAGCGTGGGGCGGGGCGTGATGACGGTTCTCGCTGCCTGAGGCCTAGCTGGCGGCGGTGGAGGAGTGGTGTCAGGGACGGTCCCCGGGGTTTCGGGTCCCGCAACGGAGGGTGAGGGCAGGCTGGTGTTCCCTGGGCTTGGGGTGGTGGCGTCCCCATTACCTGCCTCGGTCTCCGTGGCCTCCTCCGCGGCGTCATCTGCAGCTGCCGGTCTCTCTTCTCCGCGCCCAGTGGTAAGCGCGCTGCCCGGTTCCGGCGGGGTCCTCTGCTGGTCACCTCCGTGCTGCCGGGCCATCTCCTCTCTCCACCCGGCAAACACATCCCGCTGTGCCCGGACCATTCTTCTATTCAGATCTTCCAGCGCTGCGTGCGCACGATCCGGGTCTCTAGGCAGTTGGGCCAGCAGTTCTGTCAGGCTGCAGGGTGGCTCCGCTTGCAGCAGGCTGCGGGCTAGGGTGCTGGTGGAGTTTTCTGCTCCCTCCATCTCCGGGTGCAGCAGGTCCAGACTGATCCAGGCCGCACCCAGCCCCTCAGTTTTCTTTCCTATCCGCCCCCATGGGGGTTGGTCTTGGGGGCATCTGCTGACAATCACCTTCAGGGGCAGCCCCCCCACGTTGATGGACATCTCCATTGCTGCATTCATGGCTGGTGGGGGCGGGCTCCTTCTTTGGCGCCACTCTGGGACCTGGCCCACGATGGGAGGTGGCTTCCTGCTGTCCTTTGGTGCGCACATAATGCCGTCCGCTCTGCCAGGGCGGGAAAAACTGATGAAGATGGCGGGAAACGGTCCAAGATGGCGTCTGATGGCGGGAATCGGCTCCGGATGGCGGGAAACGACTCCGGACGGGGGGAAACTTCTGGAAATGGCGGGAGACTTCTTTTTAAGGTACATGTGCAGTTTTCTTCAGGCACGCAATACCCGCTTGTGGCGGTTTGGTAACGATCCTGCCGACTACGCCAAAGTTGACGCGCCCCCTGGGCCTGTGCTGCTGCTGCTGCTGTGCAGGGGGAATACCCGGAGCCGGATCGCTGGGGGTTGTAGTTCTCCGTGGCGGTGACCCGGTCCGTGCCCAGGGTGGTCAAACCAGTGGCAGTCTATATGTTGTAATAAGTGTCCGACTACGCCACCCGTGGATTGCGGTCAGTGAGGACCGCCGCTGCGCTGCCGACCGCTGAGGTTGATGTTGGTTGCGCAGCCGAGTATGGGATAACTCCCCACGGGAGGAGTATTGCCTCAGGGCAGCTAGTGTGGATAATGAGAGTGATGGTGTGAGGGTCCCAGTACTAATGGTGCTGGTGCGGCGAGGAATCACAGAGACGTGCAGTTGCAGTTTTCAAAGCTTTACTCACGGTTGTTATTCTGGTCACTTGTGCACATGAGGGACCGCCTGAGCCGTGCTGCGTTCACGAGGCAAGGGACTCGGTCAACTCCCAGGCAATTCCAGAGTGTGGTTCAGAGCTCCCCTCTCTTCCTTTCTACTGGCCGTCCCCACCAGTGACCCACCTTTGTCCAGCTTCCTCGGGCCTTCTGTTGGCGAAACCTCTCTCCGGTTTCCCTGACCCTATACGGTATGCCTTTCTGATGGATGTAGTGAGGGGTCGCACCAAGATGTGGTCACAACCTCCGGTTTTGGCTGAGGATTAGTCGCCTCCACCAATTCGGGTTCCGGTACCCTGCTCTGCCAACCCTTCACCCAGTATCTCCTCTGGGAATATGGGGTTCCTTCTGCCTTCATGTCTCTGGGCCTTTCTTTGTGCTCCTTGCCTCCTTTCTCCTCCGTTTCAGTTCCTTTCTTACTTTCCTTCCTGTTCCTTCTCCTTTCTCTTTCTGCTGTCTCAGGCCTCCACTCCAGGCTTGCCTCTGGAGCTGGGCCCAGACTGAGCCACAGCTCCCTGTCAGCCCTCTCTGGCTGAGCTCCTCTCTTCTTCTTCTCCTCTCTGAACTGAACGCTGATCTAAGATGGTGCCCACCTTATATACCTCCCTCTATGTGTGAGCCCAGGTGACTAGCAACCAATGGGCTCCTATCTATGCCCAGAAACCCACCCCTATCTGCTCCTACACCACTGGGTGTACTTTCCCCTCCCCACTCCAGCCAGGAACAGAAGCTGTCGTGCCTGCACTCTGTCTAGTGGGAGCACCATTGGTCTGTTCCTCGGAAATGGGGTGTGTGTGGTGCATGCAGCCTACCGAGCCCTGGTCCACACTCCATCCTTACCCGGGAGTGGAATATCACACCTCTGGTTCGCGGTGCAATACCCCTGTAGCAGCCGAGTCCTCGGGGTGCTACATATGCAATCTGGATAATGGTTATCTATATCTGTATACAATATTCGCTAATGAGTTTTCTAATGCATGCCGTAACCCGTTCTATAAATACTGATATATACAATGATTGTAGGGATTATTCTCTTAATGATCCATAAACATATTATATGCATACAGTTCAGTCTGTTCTTTGGAATACACTTTTAAACTGTAGGTTTTGCAATGTGTACACTATTTCTAGGGACTTGTTATCCCCAAACAAAGAAAACCTACAAAAATGAGTGCAAGGCACAATATCTAAAGAAACTATATTGATTCAATTTTATTAGATAATTGTTAAAATAGTAAATGCAAAGTTAAGACATAAAAATACTATAAACTAGTGGGTATTGACATCATTAAATTACAAATAAATTTATAGAGCAATACAAAACTTACATGGTAGAAATACAGCCACAATAATGAAAATGGATACTTAATGGGAACTATGGCTGGTGACTGGTGAGGTTATGTGTATGCCACTGTGCATTCCTATTTGTATTTACTGATACTTGACATCCTCTTTCACTTATATATTTTCTGAGAGCAGAAAAAAAAGAAAAAAATCGGCACCAAAAATCTCAAAAGCACTGGTATATAATTACCTGCCACACATAATTATTGCAAACTGGTACTCCGGGATCTCGGGTGCAAACCTGGAGAAAACAGTTGTCAGACAAGTCCACGTAAAAAGAAAGAAAAAACATGCCCCCGATCTTCCCGGGGAACGCCATAGACATTTTCCACGATCAGGTCATCAGGGATGTTGAGGCGGTTATTTATCCCAAAACATTGTTTAATTTAAGTGAAAGAGAACTGAAAGCACTTAAGACAATCAGGGATGACACTATTATAAGGGAAGCGGACAAAGGGGAAACGTTGTGTTGTTAACTAGGGACTGCTATCTACAGGAAGCTGACAGACAATTGTCAGATATAAGCACTTACACAAAATTGCCCTGTGATCCAACAAACAAATACATTTAAAACAGAATTACAATCTTTTTAGGGGTGCAAATCAGCGTAGGGGTTCTCTCCAAGAATAAAGCCAAAAAACTTTTTCCAGAATTGCCCCAAAAACCAGTTTGGTACTTTATCACAAAATTACATAAGTCCCTGCAGGCACCCTCGGGACGTCCAATCGTCTCTGGGTGAGGGTCCCTATTGGAAGCTCTTTCCCAGTATATTGATTGGCTTTTAAGCCCTTTATTAAAAAATATCCCTTCCTATGTAAAATATACGAGTGAGTTTTTGTGCGCTCTCCAAGAGTTTTCATGGCAAGATGGTTCCTCTTTGGCGTCAATTGATGTAGAGAGCCTATATGCCAGAATACCACAGGAGGAGGGTAATGAGACGATTCGTTCAATCTTGATCAATACGGGTAAAGATGGGACTTTTGATGGTTTTGCATGTGGGGCTATCAATTTTGTGTTGAAATGCCTTTAAATTCAGGAAGCGGTGATACCTGTAGAACACTGGCACAGCCATGGGTACTCCAGTGGCATATACGTTTGCAAACTTATTCTTGGCTGTGTTTGAGGATAGTTATGTGTATTCCGCATTTAATCCCTTCCTCAAGTACATTAGATTATTCTTAAAATTCGTGGATGACATTTTCGTGGTTTGGGCCGGTAGTCAGAATCAATTTTATGATTTTGTGTCGTTCCTAAAAAATTTACCAATATGATAAACATGAGGTTTACCTCGGTTTTTGGAGGCTCTAAAATCTTTTTTTTAGATGTAAACATGGAGGTCCATGAAGGCTTTCTCGTAACAGAGGTACACAAAACACCTTCATCAACCAATTCTCTGCTCCACTTTGAGAGTTTACACCTCACCTACATGAAAAAGCCACTTCCCTATAGCCAATTCCTCAGGCTTAGGAGAATCAACAGTGACCAGAAACGTTTATTAAATAGTGCTCTAGGTAGGGCCAACACATTTTCACAGACAGAGTTGCTGAAGGAGAGTCAAAAAAGGCTCATGCAAAAAGGTTCATATTTAGCTTTAAGTATGGGCCGATGGATAAACAAATCCAGGCCGCCATAAATAAGAATTGTCACATCCTTGAAAAGGACAGTGAAATCGCAGATGTGGTGGCCCACAGACCTTTGATTTCTTGTAGGAGGAATGTGAATCTTAAAGATATGCTGGCACATAATTATGTTAAAACTGAATCAAAAAATTGGTTGGATAATCTGAAACCAAGAGGTAACCATAAGTGTGGTAGTTGCACCTTTTTTCTTTACTATTTGACCTCCCCTGTTTTGCAAATGGGAGATATCACACATTGGGTACATGATCTGATCACCTGCAGAACTAGTTATGTGGTATATGTGATTTTTTTGTCCATGTAACTTTGTGGCGCCTCTTCTCGGAAGCCCTTGTTTACCCTGGGAGATGGGGGACTCGGAGTCGGGTCCTGTGATGGAGAGATGGGGTGCAGCCGTGGCCCGGACCCGCTCTGTGCTCAGGGTCGTCACAATTTAAAAAGGATAGTGTGGGCTTATCCGGGTTGAGTGGCTTATTACGACTACGCCACCTGTGGCACCTGGTGATGGCCACCAGCGCTTCTGCAGTCCGCTGAGGCAGGATGTTATGGCAGCCGTCGTTGTTACTACTCCCCACAGGCGGAGCAGGGCCTCAGGGCAGAAAGACAGGATGGAGGGGGGTAGTAGTAGAGGAGTACGAGTGCCGCGTCGTGCGGTGTAGCGCAAAATAAACAGTCCGGAGGCCATAGGGGTGAACTTCCAAGGCTTTACTCACATTAGAGATGGCAGTAGGAAGGCGACTCCCTGCTCCCCACGGAGTCCTGCGGTCACCGGGGACGGGGATCCGACTACCTCCGAGCAAGTCCAGCATTCAATCGGGACCCAGCACCAGAGTGTTCCTGAACTATAGACCGAGTCCTTTCCTGTCTGTATGTGTGTAAATAGGCCGGGTCTCCCTCTGAACTCCTCTCAGAAAAAGGGTACGGGTGGCAGCGTCATTCCTTCCGATACCCGATGGGATCCTCAGGGCCTAACTGGGCTTCCCTGACCAGGACGTGGAGTAGCAAGATCAGGTGTCGGGGGCCGGTACCCCTTTTTGCAGCCGGAATCCCTCTAACTAGATCAGCATAGAGAGGACAGGTGGTGTACACCGCTCCGTCTGCATCCTCCCTGGGATCCATTTGCTATGGAGCTACACTCTTAAACTCCAGGCCTTCTTGGTCGTGGTCCTTGACCAGGTTGAGACATTCCTCGTCTGCAACCTGCCCGTCGTCCCAAGGCCGGGGTACGAGGTCCGTGTCCCCATCCGCTGCAGGTCCACACAGGATCCACTTTCAGGGTAGGAGATTACAGTACATGACAGCCAGGCAGGTTAACTAACCAGGACCGTCAAAGAACTAAACTACAAGGACTGGACTATGAGCCAAGATGGCTGTGTATTAAATATGAAAATATTAAGTGTCACTAAATTGTGAGTCCTCCACCCTCACCCACTAACTGGTTCCCCTAACTCTTGGTTCCCCAGTCTCCCTGTAACCAGGAGGGCAGCACCTAGTACATACTAGCCCCCTCTGGTGGAGAAATGTGGTGTTGGATGCAAAGGTTGGGTCCCGACCATCACACTGTTCTTACCTCAGAGGAGGAACACTACACTCCATTAAAGAAGTGCAGCATCCCTGTGGCGGTCGAACCCTCAGGGGCGCCACAACTTCCTTTTACATTGGCAAAACCATCCATCCATTGTTTGTTAGGTTCCGTGAACACTTAGATCCACCTGAACAGGTGTAGGCTCACGGAGACTTATACAACACATACATGAAAAACACACAGGTAACCCCAGAGTTATGTGTTTTGCAGGTTTGGAGAGGATTCAGTAACCAGCCTGGGGAGGAGATCTCCATAGACTCTTGTTAAAAAGGTAAGCCAGGTGGATAATGCGCACACGAGCGCAGGGTCCGATTGGCTTTAATGAAAAGTTTGAAATGACCAAGTTCTTATAGTGTGTGAGGAATATTGGTCTTTTAATATTTTTATTTAGGTTTGTTTTTGCACTATTTCTATGTTTGCTTTCCTGAGATGTGAGAGGAGGGGAGTGATTAATGTCAGTATTGATGTAATCAAGGTGGGTAGATCATGGTCTCAAATAGGATCCCCGTAATTTCTTCCTTACCGTAGGACCCGTTGAAGCGCAGGAGGCGCGAAATGGCTGTCGTCCGACTTTGATCCACTTCGTTCCTCTGCCTGCATGATTTTAGCTGCAATGCATTAAAGGATTTTTAAAGGAACAGTGAGTGCAACCCTTATTTTTCTTTGTACATGGACTTATATATTTTCTGGTTGGTCCATCAGCACACAATGTCCAATACCTTTTTCCTTGGACCTAGTTCCCATTAAGTGTCCATTTCTATAGATATTGTGCCTTGAACTCCTTTTTGTAGGTTTTCTTAAATTACCATGCTTATTGGCTTTTTACTCTGTGCCCGTTATACATATGTAGGTTTACTCCCAAAGAAAGATATAGTAAACTCCATGTGTCTTTGGGCATTAAGATAATATAGTGAAATGTGCCTTCTGTTTCATTGTAGATGGTGGAATAACTGCATATCCTTTAAAGGTAAACGTAAGCTGCACATTTTGTGCTGGCTGTAGAAATACAGAGCACTTAAAGGGGTTTCAGAAAATCTTTGTCAATGGGTGCAGTTTGTTTAAAAAAAAAAAAGTGCTTTACTCACCATGTTTGGGTTCTGGTATTGGCTGCTGCAAATAACCAATGTAGCCCATATAGCCACACCAAGGGTGGAAGACTGAAGGGAAAAAGGGGGGAGTGGGGCGGGAAAGGGGGGGGGTGGGAGAGGAAATGGTCCCTATATCCCTACCATTGCCCAGTACCATGCCCATTCCATACCTTGATATACATCACAATAAATAAATCCCTCTATTTATTGTGATGTATATTAAGGTATGGAATGGGCATGGTACTGGGCAATAATAGGGATATATGGACCATTTCCTCTTTCTCCCCCCCTCACTTCCTCCCCCTCCCCCCTTTTTCCCTTCAGTCTTCCACCCTTGGTGTGTTTATATGGGCTACATTGGTTATTTTTTCCTTTATTCATTTGATATTCATTTATTATCTATTTCACCCATACTTTGTTTCCGTTTTTCTTTTTTTGGGTTTCAGTTATCTTTCATCTATAGTGGCAAGGATGCTTTCTCTGAGTTAATTGCACTTCTGAGATCGATCCAATAAATGTATCTCTTCTTAATTCTTTCTTTCTATTAGGAACGGGACAAGATTTCCCCATGCCCTCTAGCATACTTGCCTTGTAAGCTCCGCCCTTTTTGTACTCCGCCACCGTCTATACTGTTCATACTATTCCATCTCTCTGTGCCCTGCTCGGTGGGTGCGCATGCGCAAACGGCGGCGCTCGTGGACTTCCAGTGAGGCGCACACAGGAAGGCTAAACGTTCCACGCTTGCGTTCCAAGTGCCGGAACCGGAAGTCCCCCTTTTCAACTACGAGATGCCGGATTGTGCTTCATGCGCCCACTACACCGAGCGTCATGAGCACACCACTGTGGTCTGATTGGACATGGGCACTAATTAAGGAGCCTGTTAAGCGTTAGTGGTTAACGCCCTCTGGAAGAAGCGTGGCGAAACGGCGTCGTCGGGGTGCAGCACCAGGATCACTGGGTTACTTTCTCTCTCCTCTGGCTGTAAGTAATTGATATAATGACAACTTTTGGGGATATAGCGGTTAGATCTCTACCGCGGATATTGTCTTTCCATGCAGTTTACCATGGACCATACAGGAATATCTAGACTATAATTATATGCTGCAGGCACTGACACTTTTTAGGGCATTTGCACTTTATGCTCTTTGTTTATCACATAGAGACAGCATAATATTGCTATTTGATATTTCCTGGGCTTACAGCTGTCATATCTCTACTGCTCATTATGATTATTTCATTTTGAAAAAACAGCATTGGATTTTATACTGTTTACTAACCTCTCTATTATGACAACTAAGGCAATATGGGTATATTTGGGTAATAAACCCATGCTGCTGGCACTGACACTTTATAAGGCATTTGCACTTTATGTCTCCTGTTCATCAAATAGAGACAAACATCTCTTGTCCTAAGAAAATCTCCCCATTGATTATCAAGAGCTAGATTGTTGGTATTTACATATGCCTCAACTCTATTCCTTACCTAAATGAACCTTTGGATTGAGCCCCATATGTATAACCTTGGTTAGCTGAAATTTTCCTGCTTAACTTTTTAATTGTTTTTGTGTAATATTTTAGTATGATTCAATATAAATTGTAAATTTAAATTTCATTGTGTCTAGACTCCATTATACCCCCTAGTGCTGCCTATAGTGGGTGAAGTGTTATATATACTGACTCTGGAGTGACTAAATTCCGTTTTTCTGACAAGTGTTAGTTTATTAGATGATTCAGTTTTGCAAAGTCTAGAAGGCATGCTTTGCCATGTAACAATGATTGAAATGTCCAGACACTTTCTTATTCATCGCCACCACCTTTCTCAAACAGGTATATTTCTTTAAGTAAATTTGTATGATTAAATTCAGGATGTGAGCCATACCGTGGAGCAAAATGTGGAAAAGCCTGAACAAAAAATTGGGCACTAGCATTTCCATAAAAGTGAAGATTTATTACAAAAGGGTCTAAAATGAATGGTTATAGGTAGTATTAAAGTTGTAACCGGTTTTTCGACGACCTGATGATCTATTTCTAATTTGGAGACTATCTTTTTGGCTCAAAAATCCAGCCCTAGTGTATGCTGATTCAATGATATTTTGTTGGTAATTCTTTTCTTTGAAACACTGTTTCATTGTTTTGTCCTGTGCAATGAAATCCACATCATTTGTAAAGTTTCTGCATAATTGCCTAATTTGACCAAATGGTACATTTGTTTTCTATTTTTAATAATGACAATTGTTAAAATTCAATATACTGTTGGAGTATTCCTGTTTAAAAAAGTTTTAGTGGTAATTGAAGTGTTTTCTACCCTAAATTCTATATATTCATTGGAGTTGGAATGGGTAAAATTTAGGCATTCACAACATCTCATGGTAGTCATAGTTGTCCAACTATACAAGAGTCTGTAGTTACCACTCTTATTGTTACCTCTGACACCTCTTCAGAGGGACATGGAATTCCACCACCAATGGTTAATACTGTACAAATGACACAAACCCTTAACCACGTCCCAGTCAATAATAGAAAAGGGAACTTTACTCACTTATGCTCCCCCTCCAGTGTGCTTAAAGAAGTTGTCCACTACTTGGACAACTCCTTGTCATACCCCACGCTTGGACCCGATAAAATAAAGAAAGCGTATACTCACCTCCCATGCCGGCAGCGTTCCAGTCCCGAGGCTTCTGTGCGGTCATTGTGACACACGAGTCATGCATCACTGTCTCCACCTTTGGAAAAATTGAACATAAAGAGGAAGTTAGAAATCAGCTGCAGCCTGGACTTCCTCTTCATGTTCAATTTGACAGAAGGCGGGGACAGTGATGCCGACGCTGATTGGGCGCCTGTCTCACATGTCACGACACCTGCACGGGAGCCTCGGAATCGTGAGTGCCGATATTGCTGGAACGGCGCCGGCACGGTAGGTGAAAATAGTCTTTTTTATTTTATCGGGGCCAAACATTTAGGCCCTAGTAGTGGACAACCTCTTTAATGATTCTTTACTTATTGTATAAAATACTCCTGTTCCTACATAATCCACCTCCAACTATTCCCTGCCGGTTGTTCTTAACGATGCTCCAATTACATCATGTTCAACAGCACCTATTGGACATAATTACTCTATTATAATTAGTTCTGAGTCCTTTTTAGAGCTTCCAATGGTTCTCATACTTACAGTGACTTATCACATCATGGAGAAACCAACCAAAATCACCAATATTTTCAGTCCGTCAGGAACCACATGCAAAATAGAAGGATTACGGGTTGTAGAAGAGGAAGAAGAAGCAGAGGGCTCAGTAGAAAATTATCACTGCCCTAAATGCAACAAGATCCTTCAGTAAAACTTTCAATCTTTCTATCCATAAACTTATCAAATCTGAAAGCAGCTTGGTCTTCAAAGGCCTATCATGTGGTCCTAATGGCTTCTTTAATGATTTTAATCTGTTCCTGAATCTCAATAAGTATAACAGAAAGCCCACTTTTGCCAGACGTTTTGCTATGCAGAAATCCAGTCGAAACTCTGAATAGAGCCAATAATGATTGTCTCTAAACAAAAAGACTAGATCATCCGATCCTCCAAAAACCAGTAGCAACTTTATTACTACTATAAACATTCATTTTAGACCCTTTGTAATAAATCTTCACTCTTCTGGAAATGTAAGTGCCTGTTGTTTTGTTCAGGTTTTACCACATTATCTTCTCCACGTTGAACTACTCTGCAAAACATCCCCAGAGACCCCTGCAACTATGTAGAAGAGAACAAATGATTTTCCTTTTTTAGCTACACACATGCCACTGTAGTTGTGACTGTTCATTCACAACAACAGAAAGTGAGTATTTCCAAAGATCCTTTACTAATGTTTCTACCCTACAGTATCAGACTATGTGCCGTTGTTTGCTTTTTCTATAGTTTTCTAATATGTAGGTGTAGCACCCCGAGGGTTCGGTTGCTACAGAGGTATTGCATCTCACCCAGATGTGCGATATCTCACTTCCAGGTAAGGATGGAGTGTGGCTCAGGACCCTAACACCCACATGCACTACACCACATTTCCGGGGGACAGCTCGACGGTGCTCCCATTAGTTATGCAGGCACGAGTGAGCATGTCCCTGGCTGGAGTGGGGGGAGGGAACACCTAGAGAAGGGAACCCGGTAGTGTGTGCGTGGGGGAAGTAGATCCTGGGTGCACTCTGTACAGGAGTATAAAGGGAGGCACCATCTTGGAAAGGGAGTGAGTTGAGAGAGGAGAAGACAGGGAGCAGAGCTGCTTTATGGGCTCTGCTCCACAGGCAGGCCCTGTCAGGAGGCCTGAGCCTGGAGGAGGGAAGAAGGAGGAAGAGGAGCAGACTGGGCTCCAGGAAGGACAGAGGGGACCCCAGGGGTGTGGACTGGCTGGTAGCCACCACACGCCCGCCGCTACCTGAGTAGGGGGGTCAGGTCAAGAAGATGGGAACCGGATCCCAAATTAGTGGAGGAGAGAAACTACCCTCAACTAAGAACCGGAGGCTGCGACATTACATGTGGAGCAGCCCCTCACCACACCCGCTAGAAAGGCACCACATAGGACCTGGGAAACGCAGACCAACGTTTGCCCACCAAGAAGGTCCGAGGCAGCTGGACATAAGCGTGGTCACTAGTGGGGTTGAAGACCAGAGACAGGGGACATAAAGGGGGTCCTGCAAAGCACTCCAGAAAGACCTGGGAGTTAACCGAGCCCCTCACCTGGTGAGCACAGCGCGACACAGGCGGCCACCTCTGCAGCGGTGGCCTGGAGCAGTAACCGAGTAACCGTGAGTAAAGACCCTGAACTGCACCACCAAGACTCCGAGTTGTCTTTGTTGCGCTCGTGTACCACCATCACCCCCATCATCTATCCCTGCTCCCCTGAGGCCATACCCCTCCCGTTGGGGGTTATAACATCATCGCTGCACCCATACCACCGGCCTCAGCGGACTGTTCTGCAGCGGCGGCTGCAAAGCCGCACTCAACGGGTGGCGTAGTCGACATCCAAGTTAACATCTACTGCCATAGACTGCCACTTAGTTTGACACCCTGGGCACGGACCGGGTCACCGCCACAAGGACTACTACCCCTATCCAGATCCGGCTCCGGGTATCCCCTGAATATGGCCCAGGGGGCGCGTCAACTTTTGGCGTAGTCGGCAGGATTTCGTGCCCGCAACCACCGGGTACTGCGTGCCTGAAAAAGAGACTTTTAAAACTTACCATCCGTGAAGTTTTCCCGCCATCCGGCGCCATCTTCAGCCTTCTTCCCGCCATCCATGAAGATTCCCGCCATCCGGCGCCATCTTCAGCCTTCTTCCCGCCATCTGTGGAGTTTTCCCGCCATTGGGCGCCATCTTGAGGACGCCGCGCGGGAAGAAGAGGGGCGTGGACTCCGAAAGCGCGCGAGAACTGAAGCCCCGCCTCACGTCCGGACGTTGCGTAAGGTCCTGGAAGGAGCCCAGCAGACGCCGACGTCACTGGAGCGCGACGGAAGGTCCTCGACCCTGATGATCAACTGCGGAGCCGCGGCCTACGGAAGAGGATCATCGCCAGGTAGGCCACGGTCCACCAGGGGGGAGGAGGACACCAGGAACGGACAGCAAGATGGCGGACCGGCAGCAGACTAAGCTGCCCAGCATCGGCAGCGCCCCAGCCGTCGCGGGCCCCGACCAGCACCAGGAGAAGACGCGTGACGCAGGAGCGGTCGCGGGAGCAGGTAAGAGGAGTCTCCCTGTCCCGGACGCTGCCAGCGTCAGCCTGCTCCCGGGCCACCCGGTGGAGCCGCCGATCCCGGGTGCTGCAGACGCAGACCTGCTCCAGACCCCGCAACAAGCCCTGCAGCCGAGCCCTCCAGACCTGGGCACTGCCACCACTAGCCCGCGCCCAGGCCCAAAGTCGCACCCCCTGACCCCGGGCGTCATTAACAGTACCACTCAGACCCCGAGTACCAAGAGGGCCCGGACGGGTCTGAACCTGAGAAAGAGAAAGGAGCGTGTGGAGCACACCGTTAATCGTAAACGGTAAAAGAGGAGATGTAAATAGTTACCCGACCGGGTATAAGGACTGTTGTGGGACTGTTTCCACTAAGAGTGTGGTCCCCGTTGGGACAGAAAGAGAACTGTTTCCCTTACCCCCTACCTGGCTGGGGACTGAGAACAGCCACCCCTTTTTCCCTCTAACTGGCTGGGGACTGAGAACAGCCACCCCTACCTGGCCGAGGACTGAGAGCGGCCATATCCTGTAAATAATTATGTGTTTCTAGTAATGTATAGGAGTCCTTGGTGGATTTACCGGGAATCCTTTGTACAGTTAGTGGAGCGTAACCCAGGATGGACTAAAAGACTGTTAAGGACTCGGGGCAGGACAGACCCCTACCTGGTTACGTCTCCCTGTTTTAGGAAAATGGACGCCTGGTTGCAGAATAAACTGTGACCTGTTATAAAGAGACTTCTTCGTGGATCTGCTGCTAGAAATGTTTTATATGAAAAATTTATATGCTAGAATGTGTTACTATGAAAAAGAGTTCCAGAACAGTACATATGCACTTATACCGTTTAAGAGAGAGCCGTTCCCATAAAGGGAAACTGAATGTTGATACCTGTTATACTTGTTGTTTATGAAAAATTTGCATGTTCTAATGTATACCCTGTCTTTTGCTCAGTTCCAGCCCGCGGACGTGCTGGGTTTTGCCAGGGGGGAATGTAGCACCCCGAGGGTTCGGTTGCTACAGAGGTATTGCATCTCACCCAGATGTGCGATATCTCACTTCCAGGTAAGGATGGAGTGTGGCTCAGGACCCTAACACCCACATGCACTACACCACATTTCCGGGGGACAGCTCGACGGTGCTCCCATTAGTTATGCAGGCACGAGTGAGCATGTCCCTGGCTGGAGTGGGGGGAGGGAACACCTAGAGAAGGGAACCCGGTAGTGTGTGCGTGGGGGAAGTAGATCCTGGGTGCACTCTGTACAGGAGTATAAAGGGAGGCACCATCTTGGAAAGGGAGTGAGTTGAGAGAGGAGAAGACAGGGAGCAGAGCTGCTTTATGGGCTCTGCTCCACAGGCAGGCCCTGTCAGGAGGCCTGAGCCTGGAGGAGGGAAGAAGGAGAAAGAGGAGCAGACTGGGCTCCAGGAAGGACAGAGGGGACCCCAGGGGTGTGGACTGGCTGGTAGCCACCACACGCCCGCCGCTACCTAAGTAGGGGGGTCAGGTCAAGAAGATGGGAACCGGATCCCAAATTAGTGGAGGAGAGAAACTACCCTCAACTAAGAACCGGAGGCTGCGACATTACATGTGGAGCAGCCCCTCACCACACCCGCTAGAAAGGCACCACATAGGACCTGGGAAACGCAGGCCAACGTTTGCCCACCAAGAAGGTCCGAGGCAGCTGGACATAAGCGTGGTCACTAGTGGGGTTGAAGACCAGAGACAGGGGACATAAAGGGGGTCCTGCAAAGCACTCCAGAAAGACCTGGGAGTTAACCGAGCCCCTCACCTGGTGAGCACAGCGCGACACAGGCGGCCACCTCTGCAGCGGTGGCCTGGAGCAGTAACCGAGTAACCGTGAGTAAAGACCCTGAACTGCACCACCAAGACTCCGAGTTGTCTTTGTTGCGCTCGTGTACCACCATCACCCCCATCATCTATCCCTGCTGCCCTGAGGCCATACCCCTCCCGTTGGGGGTTATAACATCATCGCTGCACCCATACCACCGGCCTCAGCGGACTGTTCTGCAGCGGCGGCTGCAAAGCCGCACTCAATGGGTGGCGTAGTCGACATCCAAGTTAACATCTACTGCCATAGACTGCCACTTAGTTTGACACCCTGGGCACGGACCGGGTCACCGCCACAAGGACTACTACCCCTATCCAGATCCGGCTCCGGGTATCCCCTGAATATGGCCCAGGGGGCGCGTCATAGGGATCATGAGTTAGTTTTCCAATGTGAGGCACCCATAATATTCTGAGCCCTTTCACTGATGAAAATACCCAGTTGCAGTTGACAGAGAGCTATCCAGCCTGAGATTGGCTGCTTAATGCGCAGCAGCAATTCATCTACTGTATTACAGCTTGTAAGTGTGGGTGGTAAAAGAAAAACTGCTTGGCAGCACTTTACCTTCCATTTTTGAAAAAACTGAGGGCAGACAGTGGATGCAATGCAGTGCCTGGTTGCTGTTGGGGATAGTGTCATGTCTAATGATGAGGATGAAGAGGACTGGCGATTAAACCAGATATAACAACCAACTGTAGAGGCTTCACCACCTGCCCTGATTGTGGTGTTACATTGCTGCCACTCACAATATGGTGTCAAAAGATGGAATTTAAAGTCTACAATGTAAAAGATTATGTGTAATGACTGAGAAGCAGAACGTAGACCGCTCAAGACACTGACATAAACTGACAGTGTTACTCTCAGAGGTAACATCATCCTGCTGTGATTGAGATGACTGATGTGCCATATATTCCAATAAGCCCTACACTTCCTCCCCTCTAATACACTTGCTGAACGCCAATTGTAACCTACGTTTGGTAGCACTACTGCCTTGATGGCTGGTGCCAATAGTGGCAGTGGTGCTTCTGTTTGGCTTCTGTTGCTAGAGGCTCTCATATTATTACCCATATCATGCTTTTTTTTCTTTCACACTAACCAGTTCAATACATAATGTACATCACCCTAAACCTTTGATTGGTGATCCAACCTTGAAGCAGCGATGGCAAAACGTGTATTGGGCATAGACGTGCAAGGTTCAGTGGTATGTATTTATTACATTTCCTATTTATTGCTGTGTACACTTTATGTGCTCTATCTCTACTGTACTGTTTTGTATATATGAGAAACTGTTATGCTTTACCAATCCAAGGGTTAGGGTCATTTCCATAATGCAATTTATAACTTGTATTTACCATATTCATTATACTTAGCCTAGAATTATGGTCACTTGTTTATGCAGTAGGACTTTGTGATGCTTCAAATGTTTCCTGTACCCAGTCTTTATGGACTACCTATTTATTTATACTTTTATCACTTTGAAATATATTTTATGAATTTCATGATTTTTATCTATATACTCTTCCTTCATTATCCATCTGGTTTTCAATATCAAGCAAAGAAATGTATTCATTTTCGTATTCTTTATCATTACGACCACGTTCCTCATCTAGTAAAATGATAATTACCTACTGATTTTTACTGATTGTCAATTTTAGCCGCTTTTATCCAATTAAGTAGTGATTAATAAATATATATAATCTTTTGCATAATTATTTTTGGAGTATGTAATCATTATTGTAGGTTAAATTATTTTATGATGAAGTATGGAGCAGTGAAAAGAAATCATGTAATTGCTCTCTTACAATTCAGTCAGCAGAAGCAGGGTTCCCAACTTTGCCTAAATTGTTGTGCCGCTGCAGCGGCTCTGATGCTTCCATGGCAAGCAGGAAAGACAGCAATTTGTATCAACCGCTGCTCAATTGAGAGAGCAGATACCTTTTTTTTTATCCAGTTGTGAGGATCACGAGCCAGCATGCATTTCCACCAACGCGCAACTAATCAGTCAGATAAGCACATTAAACACAAGAAGGTATCATCATAGGGATTTTTAGTTCACCAGTCAGCTCTGGAGGTCCTACAATAGTAGCCACTTTGTAGCGCCATTGCCGATGCCCCTGCATGGTGTTCCCTTCTCCTTCCATGCAGGAATCCTCTTGTCTCCTGTTTCCTGGTGTGCACGCCACTGTTTTTCGGCAGCATGCCTAGTACGCGCATGCGCTCCCCTGTTCTTAAAGGGGCAATTCGTACACATGGTAAATACCCCCAGCTAACAGCTGGGAGGCATTTAGTAATGTGTTCACCTGCAAGGTGTCTCCCAGACAATAGCTGGGAGGCATCTTGTATAAAAGGTCCCCTCCCCAAATAGGGAGGTGCCTGAGCAACACCTATAGGTACTGTTAGGTGGTTTGGTGTGTGCAACAACTGTATGTTGCCAGGTCCTTAGTCTGTTAAAGTAATTCCCTTATCCTGTGTCCCGTTAGTCCAGTATAGTTTGTTAGTGTTCCTGTTAACGCTTTGGCAGTGTCTGAATCCTGAAACCATATCTGCGGTATCTATCTGCACAGTCTGAACCTGTCCCAGTGGCTGCCCTGTCTGCAGAGTCTAAACCTGTCCCAGTGGCCGTCCTTTCTGCACAGTCTGAACTTGTCCAAGTGGCTGTCCTGTCTGCACAGTCTGAACCTGTCCCAGTGGCCATCCTGTCTGCACAGTCTGAACTTGTCCTAAGTGGCCGTCTTGCCCTGTCTAGGAATCTGAATTAACGTTGTTGACCCTTGGGGTCAGCTACTACTGCCGGACTCTGCCCTGGAGTAGCACCTGGCAACTACCTGCTGCACAAGCTTGACCTCACCACTAGAGGCTCCAGTGAACACCAAGGTAGCTGCTTTGTCACACCCCTCCAGGGTACGTCCAGTCCATGGCACAGTAGGTCCACGAACTACGTGCGCCATCTTCGAGCATAACACACTTGATCATATTACATTGCATTCCACAAACTGTGTTGGACTGGGGTGCCAGTGGCCCATCAGTAAAATTCACTCTATATTTGCATAAAATATTACCTGACCCTCATTCACAAATTCCTGTCTGACACATTCACCATACATTTCAATGGAAATGTAACTGAGTTTGCATGCAGCCACATTATTATTATTCTTTATTTTTAGCGCATCATTGATTACATGGTGCTGTACATGAGAAGGGGTTACATACAAGATAGAAATAAAAATTACAGTCAACAAACTAACAATGACAGACAGGTACAGAAATGAGAGGGCCCTTCCCTTGCTGGCTTACAGTCTACAGTGTATTGAGGAAGGAGACTGTAGATTTAGGGGTTTCAGCATCTCCAGACATGGTGAGGTGGGTTACTGCAAGCTGTAAGCTTTCTTGAAGAGAAGCAATTTCAAGTTCTGTCTGAAAATTCTGAATATGGTAGATAATAATCGGACATGTTGGGGCACAGAATTCCAGAGGATGGGGGATACTTGGGAGAAGTTTTGGAGGAGATTGGGTGAGGAACGTATAAATGCGGAAGAGAGAAGGAGGTCTTGGGAGGAACAGAGATTACTTGTTGGAAGATATCAGGAGATTAGTTTGGAGATATATGGAGGAGACAGATTATGGGTAGCTTTGTAGGTCAGTGTTAGTAGTTTGAACTAGATACGTTGGGAAATTGGCAGCCAATGAAGGGATTTGGAGAGGGAAGAAGCAGAGGAGTAGCAATGAGAGAGGTGGATTAGTCAAGCAGCGAAGTTAAAGACGGACTGGAAAGGTGCAAGAGTGTTAGCAGCCACATCACCACTGAAGTATATAGAGAATAAGGAAATGATGGGTGAGGAATCCTATCTAGAAAATGGTTAGTGCAAAAGTATCAGTTTCAGTATCAGTTTCAGTGTGGTCAAAATCCTCATGAACATGCAGTTTTACTAGTGTTGAGCGAACATGCTCGACACTGCTCGGTACTCGCCCGAGCATCACGCTACTCGGGATGTTCGGCGAGCACCGAGCATTTCCGGGTTACTCGGGCAGGAGCTCGGGTCTCCGCCCTGCATGTTTGGCGCTCTTTACAGAGCCAATGAACATGCAGGGATTGCCAGCCAGTCACTGTAATGCTGCAGCCATGTTGGTTGTGGGCATTACAGTGATTGGCTGGCCGCACAGCGTCACCTCGAGTATTTAAATCCGGGCGCTGCCATCTTGGACACAGTCGCTCCGGATTAGACAGTGTAGGGACAGCACTGCTGATTTAGGGAGAGATATAAACTGCAAAATAGTTAGTGTAGGGTCTGTAAAGGCTGCCAGAACAAACAAACAGTCCTTTTCAGGACTAATATCCATCCCAGATACCAGGCAGGCAGGCTGTATAGGAGACACAGTGGTTATACCAGCAAACGCTGCATTACAGTCCTGTGTGCTCCTGTTGCTGAATTTGCTGGACCAGGTGTCGGGGGCCAGGAAAAATCCTTTTTTTTTCATCTAAATCCTCCTTTTTTTCCTCCTTCACACTGTACAAATACCCGTCTTATTAACCTTTTGGTGTGCCCCCCCCCCCCCCCCCCCGAAAAAAAGCGTGTCTCTGATTTTTCAGACAGAAATATAACTGTTGAAAATAGTCTGGTGTAGGCTAGAGAAACAGAAGTGTTGTTTTGCACTTCCACGGTTCAAACCTCTGTATTATCCATTTTGGGCCATTTGTATCTAAAAAAAAACAGTTTGAGTGTGTCGCTCACTGTTCAGCCGCAAATATCTCTATTTAAAAAAGTGTGGTATACCCCAGTAAACAATAACTGTGGTTTTGCCATCCCACGGTAAAAAAATCTCTATTATTCAGGTTTTGGTATATTTTCCATAAAGAAAAACAGTAGTGTCTCCTGACTGTTGTGACACAAAAATATATCTGTTGAAAATAGTCTTATGTAGGCCCGACATCCCAGTGTGGTTTCGCAGTTCCACGGGTCAAATCGCTGTACTATCCAGTTTTGGGCCTTTGGTATCTAAAAAAAAAGCAGTTTGAGTGTGTCGCTCACTGTTCAGCCGCAAATATCTCTATTTAAAAAAGTGTGGTATACCCCAGTAAACAATAACTGTGGTTTTGCCATCCCACGGTAAAAAATCTCTATTATTCAGCTTTTGGTAGTTTTTTCCGTAAAGAAAAACAGTAGTGTCTCCTGACTGTTGTGACACAAAAATATATCTGTTGAAAATAGTCTTGTGTAGGCCTGACATCCCAGTGTGGTTTCGCAGTTCCACGGGTCAAATCGCTGTACTATCCAGTTTTGGGCCTTTGGTATCTAAAAAAAAAGAAGTTTGAGTGTGTCGCTCACTGTTCAGCCGCAAATATCTCTATTTAAAAAAGTGTGGTATACCCCAGTAAACAATAACTGTGGTTTTGCCATCCCACGGTAAAAAATCTCTATTATTCAGCTTTTGGTAGTTTTTTCCGTAAAGAAAAACAGTAGTGTCTCCTGACTGTTGTGACACAAAAATATATCTGTTGAAAATAGTCTTGTGTAGGCCCGACATCCCAGTGTGGTTTCGCAGTTCCACGGGTCAAATCGCTGTACTATCCAGTTTTGGGCCTTTGGTATCTAAAAAAAAAGCAGTTTGAGTGTGTCGCTCACTGTTCAGCTGCAAATATCTCTATTTAAAAAAGTGTGGTATACCCCAGTAAACAATAACTGTGGTTTTGCCATCCCACGGTAAAAAATCTCTATTATTCAGCTTTTGGTAGTTTTTTCCGTAAAGAAAAACAGTAGTGTCTCCTGACTGTTGTGACACAAAAATATATCTGTTGAAAATAGTCTTGTGTAGGCCCGACATCCCAGTGTGGTTTCGCAGTTCCACGGGTCAAATCGCTGTACTATCCAGTTTTGGGCCTATGGTATCTAAAAAAAAAGCAGTTTGAGTGTGTCGCTCACTGTTCAGCCGCAAATATCTCTATTTAAAAAAGTGTGGTATACCCCAGTAAACAATAACTGTGGTTTTCCTCTTCCACGGTTCTAATCTACTCTTTATTACCCTTTTTCCATTGATAGTGCAAGTGTAAGCTATTTTACTTCATTTACAATGTGTGCAAGGTAATCTCCTGTCCATACTGCATGTAAAGATGCCCCCTCCTCTCAGTCTTCACTTGTTATGGCAGTTTCTCAAGAAACAGCATCAACGTCCACGTCCCACCGCAGCGTTCAATTCTCCATATCCCAGACCTTTGAACGAAAGCGGAAATTCGCAGCTAACGTCCCACAGGCCACAGTCCTAAATTCGCACATTTCACGACTGCTTGCGTTGGAAATGCTGCCTTTTAGGCTGGTGGAGACGGAATCCTTCCGCAATCTTATGGCGGTGGCCTTCCCTCGGTACTCGGTCCCCAGCCGACACTATTTTGCCCGGTGTGCCATCCCCACACTACACAAGCACGTGTCCCAAAGCATCTGCCGTGCCCTCAACAATGCAGTTACTGGGAGAGTCCACCTGACAACGGACACGTGGACAAGTGCTTGTGGCCAGGGACGGTACATCTCTCTGACGGCACACTGGGTAAACATAGTGGAAGCCGGGACCCAGTCGGACCTTGGGACGGAACACATCCTCCCCACACCGAGGATTGCGGGCCCTATGTCAGTCAGAGTTGCCCCCACAGAGTACAGCTCCTGCGCATCCTCCTCCTCCTCCTACTCCTCATGTTCAGCCTCCATCTCAGATATCACCACATCAGTTACAAGCTGGAAGCATTGCAGTACTGCTTCTGCCAAGCGGCAACAGGCTGTGCTGAAACTCATAAGCTTAGGTGATAAACCTCACACTGCTTGTGAGTTGTGGACAGCTGTGAAAGAGCAGGCAGATCTGTGGCTGAGACCGCTGAACCTACATCCCGGCATGGTCGTGTGTGACAATGGCCGTAACCTGGTGGCGGCTCTGAGGCGAGGTGAGATCACACACGTACCATGCCTGGCTTATGTGCTTAACCTCGTGGTTCAGCAGTTTCTTAAATCGTACCCCGAGTTGCCAGATCTGCTCGTGAAAGTACGCCGCCTGTCAGCTCATTTTCGCAAGTCAGCTACAGCTTCCGCCGCCCTTGCTGTGTTGCAGCAGCGTTTGCAGCTTCCGGCACACCGACTGGTGTGTGATGTCCAGACACGTTGGAACCCTACCCTCCACATGTTGCAAAGGATTTGTGAGCAGAACAGAGCAGTTGTGGAGTACCAGCTGCAACAAGGCCGTCGATATTCAGGTCAGACTCCACACATAAGACCTCAGGAGTGGACCTGGATGTCTGACATATGTACCATCCTGACAAACTTTGAGGAGGCCACCAAGATGGTGAGTGGCGATGACGCCATCATTAGTGTCAGCATCCCACTTGTCTGTCTTTGGCAATGCTCTCTGCAGAGAATTAAAGAGGAGGCATTGCAGCCAGAGTATGATGAGATGGATCAAGAAGCCGTAGCGGGCGATTACACACAGCCCAGCTTCATCTCATCCCAACGTGCATTGGGGGACAATGAGGGAGAGGAGGAGGAAGAACAGGAGCTGCTATCATGCGTTGTAGACGGTAGTACCTGTACAGGTGTCATACCGTCGGTTCAGCATGGGTGGCCTGAGGACAGGGGAGAGGAGGAAGAGGAGGAGGAGGAGGAGGAGAGCATGGTCAGTCATCATCTTGGTGAGGACACGGAAATCTTGCCCGTTACCAGTCTGGCACGCATGGCTGACTTTATGTTACGCTGCCTTAACCGTGACCCTCGCGTTGTCAAAATGTTGGGTGACAGTCATAACTGGTTGGTGACACTTGTAGACCCCCGCTACAAGGAGAACTTTTACTCTCTTATTCCTGAGGTGGAGAGGTCTACAAAAATGGGGCAGTACCAGAAGGCCCTTGCTGCAGAACTCTTAAAAAAATTCCCATCTGAACACGCTAGCAGCAGAGGTCACAGTTCGTTGCCCAACCAAGGAGTACAGGCGAGAGAGATGCAACTCCAATCCAGCAGAGGCAGGGGAACACTGTCAATGTTCTGGGACAGTTTTCTGACACCCGCCAAGCTTACAGGCCCTGACGCGCGGGGTACTCTCACAAGGAGTGGAAAGTTTCAAAAGATGGTGAGGGAGTACATTGCCGACCGTACCAGCGTCCTCCGTGATTCCTCTGTGCCTTTTAATTATTGTGTATCCAAGCTGGACACTTGGAATGAACTCGCTCTGTACGCCTTGGAGGTCCTGGCCTGCCCTGCCGCTAGCGTGTTATCGGAGCGTGTTTTTAGTGTCGCTGGGGGAATTATAACTGATAAGCGCACTCGCCTGTCAACTGACAATGCTGACAAGCTGACCCTTATCAAAATGAACAAGGGCTGGATTGGGCCAGACTTCTCATCACCACCAAATGACAGCAGAGTAACATAAAGTCAAATCCACTGTGTTATTTCGGGAGGTGTATTCACATGCACCGCTTCACACCCACACATGGGTATACGCTTCCTCATTTCGGCTGTTTTATCTTCTTCTCCTTATTCTCAGCCTTCACCACCACTATACCACCAGGGTGCCAGCAATGCAAGTTCCTCCGTCCTTATTTTTGGCAGCTTTTGCTTGCAAGGCATAAGCAAATACTATGGGACACCCACTCCCCAATAATGGGACTTATGTTTGCAATATGCTGTACTGCATGGCTCTTGTAAGGGGCATTGCAAATTGCTCCGTCCTAATTTTTGGCAGCTTTTGCTTGCAAGGCATAAGCAAATACTATGGAACACCCACTCCCCAATAATGGGACTTATGTTTGTAATATGCTGTACTGCATGGCTCTTGTAAGGGGCATTGCAAGTTGCTCCGTCCTAATTTTTGGCAGCTTTTGCTTGCAAGGCATAAGCAAATACTATGGGACACCCACTCCCCAATAATGGGACTTATGTTTGTAATATGCTGTACTGCATGTGACGCGCCCCCTGGGCCGTGTGTACACTTGTGTGGGATACCCGGTGCCGGGTCTCTGGGGTCTGTAGTCTCCGTGGCGGTGACCCGGTCCCGTGGCTCAGGCTGGTCAAACCAGTGGCAGTCTTTCTTAGGTTTTGAGGTTAATTGTCCGACTGCGCCACCCGTGGATTGCGGTCAGGGTGGTATGTTCTGCTACCAGAGCTAAGGAAAGAGAGGAGATCTGTCCCTACGATAGAACTCAGCTTAATCCCTACGATGTAACAGGGAACCTGATCCTGCGATCAGACCTGCTAAAGTCCTAAGCTAGTCTGTACGGAGACCTATAGATATGGGGAAGGAATCCCTACAAGCACTAAGGACTGGGAGGAAAATGGGACACCTCCTAACAGAAATAGTAGCAGACAGACGAACAAACAAAACATATAGAACATAGAGGTCCGTAGACCAAGCAAACTAACAGAGTTAGATACAGAGCACAGGCTAGCTAGAAAGTAGTTATACAATGAAGTCCAGCAAAGCCAGAAGGGCGGAGCAGGATTAAATAGGCCAACAAGGTCATGTGACCAGCAAAGGAAAAAACCTAAGAGCAAGGTTCTAACAGTACCCCCCCTTCTAAGAGGATCCTCCGGATCCCCTAGGACCAGGCTTATCAGGAAATCTCCTGTGAAACGCTCTGATAAGTCTGGACGCGGAAACATCATCTGACCTCACCCAAGAGTTATCCTCGGGTCCGAAACCTTTCCAGGCCACAAGATACTGCAAACTACCTCTATACCGTCTAGAGTTAAGGATGCGAGAAATTTCATATTCCCCGTCCTCCACCACCGGAGGAACAGAGGCAGAGGCGTCACAATCCGATACAACAGCTTTTTTCAACAGAGAGACATGAAATACCGGATTAATTCTCCAAAAATCCTGAATAGGAACAGGCAATTCTCCCCTATCCAAAGCTGCAATACGCCCGTTACAACACTTGTCATAACATTTATGGCTCCAGGATTTAATTTCACTGGTAGACCAATCCAGTACAGGATTGTGAAATTTTAACCAGGGCAATCCCAATATTACTGGAGAAGGCAAGTTATTCAAAACTACCAAATCCAATTTCTCATGGTGAACACCATTAATAGTGAGAGGAAATTCACAGACCTTGAGAGTAATATTCTTCAAAGGGGAACCATCCACAGAAACCACAGCAATGGGGGATGATAAAGGTTCGGGTTTTAAATTGAGTCTTTCCAAGAATCCCCCATCAATTACATTCAGAGTAGACCCACAATCAACAAACACCCGAAATTCCATTAATTTTTCCTGAGCAATCGTGGAAGCAGCTAAAAATACACCCTTGGAATTTAAACAGGCAATACGGGCATGACTGACCATTTTTTTTTTTCTTCATACGAAGCTCACAGCCTTTAATCAAATGACCAGATTTTCCGCAATAGAAACACAAGCCTTCAGAAAATCTACGGTCTTTTTCTTGAGAGCGAGGTGCCACCGATCCAATCTCCATCGGTTCACCACTGTTAGTACACACATTCTCATAACCAGAAACTGACATAGCAGAGGATTTGCTCTCATTAACCCTTGCACGCAGTCTCCTATCCACCCGTATAGCTAATTGCATAGCCTGTTGCAAATCTTCAGGTGTAGGATAAGCAATTAGCAGGTCTTTAACCCTTTCATTGAGCCCAGCAAGAAATAGACTTTTCAGAGCAGAATCGTTCCACCCTGTTTGAGTAGACCAACGACGGAAATGAGTACAATATTTTTCCACATTACCTGATCCCTGTCTCAAACGTCTCAACTCAGTCTCAGCTGATGAGACACTGTCAGGATCATCATATAATAGTCCCAAAGCAGAAAAAAAACTATCCACTGATCTGAAGCATGTATCACTAGGTTGCAAAGAAAAGGCCCACTCCTGAGGCTCTTTGCGCAAAAGTGACATTATGAACCATATGCGCTGGGATTCATCCCCAGAGGACTTGGGTCTCAAACGAAAATACAATAAGCAAGCATTTTTAAATGAAAAAAATTCTCGGTGTTCACCAAAAAATAAATCCGGCAAACATACCTTAGGCTCCAAGAAATGTGCTCCAGGACAGTTACTCACGTGCTGACGGAGCTCGGCCACCTCCAGAGAGAGTCCCTGCAGGCGTTTAGCCAAATCCAGAACCGACACCATGATGGAACAGAAAAATCTTTCCTTAGAGAATTTGCAGGCTGGACTTACTGTTATGTTCTGCTACCAGAGCTAAGGAAAGAGAGGAGATCTGTCCCTACGATAGAACTCAGCTTAATCCCTACGATGTAACAGAGAACCTGATCCTGCGATCAGACCTGCTAAAGTCCTAAGCTAGTCTGTACGGAGACCTATAGATATGGGGAAGGAATCCCTACAAGCACTAAGGACTGGGAGGAAAATGGGACACCTCCTAACAGAAATAGTAGCAGACAGACGAACAAACAAAACATATAGAACATAGAGGTCCGTAGACCAAGCAAACTAACAGAGTTAGATACAGAGCACAGGCTAGCTAGAAAGTAGTTATACAATGAAGTCCAGCAAAGCCAGAAGGGCGGAGCAGGATTAAATAGGCCAACAAGGTCATGTGACCAGCAAAGGAAAAAACCTAAGAGCAAGGTTCTAACTCAGGGAGTACCACCGCTGCGAGGCAGACCGCTGAGGCTGGTGTTGTGTGCGCAGCAGAGAATGGGATAACTCCCCACGGGAGGAGTATAGCCTCAGGGCAGTGAGTGTGGATGATGGGGGTGATGGTGCACGAGCGCAGCAGGAACGACTCAGAGTCTTTGCAGTGCAGTTCAGGGTCTTTACTGATGATTATAAGGTAGACTCTCCCGGGAGTGCTGGCTAGCATAAGAGGCCTGGTCAGTCTTTGAGCAAGCAGGAGTTCCCCTGGCCAGGTGGAGTTGTAGGCCTCCCCGTCTGTCTGCATTCTTCCTGGCTACCTTGCTGTAAGCGGGTAGAAGTAGCCCACGTCCCTGAGTGTACCGTGTAGTGCTCACCCGTATGGCTGGTGACTTGGGGCCTTCTGTTAGCCTCCGCTCCACGACGGCGGTGCTGGTCCCTTGCTTGTGACTGAGCCTCCGGGCTTCTATGGCCAGAGGACCTGAAATCCCCTGCCGGCTGGTTTCTGCTGCTGGATATATAAGTCCTCACAGCCTCGGACTCCTGTGTCCGGTTCCTATTGTCTTCTGCCAGGGTGAGCTCTGCTCAGCTTCCAGCCCCTGGTCTTTAGCTCCTAGCTCCTACAGAGATCCTTGCTGTTACTTTCCCTTGCTCTCACTCTGACTCTGACTGTTCTCTGTTCTCTGACTCACTCAACCCCGCCCCAGATCCAGTTGATAAGGGCAGAATTCTCCCCTCCCAGGACTGGGGCAGGAGGATGTTGCATGTTTAAGGGATCCTGACCAGGAAACCTCCCACTTGCTCTCCGACGTAATATCTCTATTACTGTGGTGACCAGACCCCTGGGGTGCCACACATGGCTCTTGTAAGGGGCATTGCAGTTCCTCATAATTTTTGGAAAGCCTTCCATTCACTGCTTAGGCCAACAGTGCAAAGGAGACCCAGTTGCTATAAATGGAAAAAAAGGTTTAGTTAACGCGCTCTGACCTCCATGTCATTTCCTAGGGGCATTGGAGTGCCTCGAAATTTTTGGTAGGCATTACACTCACTGTATGCCCTATAACTGTGTAGCCGAACCGCTCCTTTTGTTACAGAAACATATCCTACAAGACATATCTGGTTGACTGGCCTGATATTGATGTGAATGGTCCCTGTTCCTCCTGCTCTTTCTCCTTTGCCACTACCTCATCCATCATTTATCACCTGAAGCTTTGTTTTAATGGGAGTCATAGAACTTGGATAGTAGCAGGAAAACATCCAGCAATCCTCGGAGGAGGTAGGATATGCGCCAAAACGCTGACCACCTCAGGCCTAGCCGCTACTACATACATGCGCTTGCATTACAACAAAACAAAGCAGATGCTAACTTCTATCATCCTCATCATGCTCCTCACCTTGGCACTCTCAACTCCCCTGATGGAGAAGCCAGGGCCCACCGGAGGGGTCTGATAGTCCGGTGGGCTCGGCCAATGCTGCCCTAAAGCAGGCCAGGCTAAGAAAAGTGTGGGAAAGGTTACCGGGACAAATAGCGGTGGCTGGGGACCGAGTATGGACACCCGGCCACCCCCTGGAGGCTGGGGAGCAAGCGGGGACACCCGGCTACCAGGCGGCTGGGGACTGAGTATGGATACCAGGCCGCCGACACAGCAAGCAAGCAGTATGGTATTGCAGCCTGGGGGTGGGTGGGTGGCAGGCTGCATACTTACGCTTGCATTGCAAGGAATGGGAGAGGTACAATGGAACACTGTCCTGGGACAAGGACTTGAATGGGGATAGTTGCAAGTCTGCAACGACAGGTGCAAGGTGGGAGGCATCTTCGCATGTACCATGAACAGGGGTTTGGCATGCGCACACTACAGCGGAATAGGCTCTCCTTCCCACTAAATGCACTGGGGAGGGCATAGGTAATGTTTTGGTATACGCGCTTAATCTTATGTATAAGGCACACCAGGACAAATAGGGGCGGCTGGGGACTGAGTATGAATACTTCGCTTCCGAAGCAGCCATGAGGTAGTGGCCAGCTTCGGCCTCCTCCAAACTAAAAGGCCCCATTTCAAGTGCAAGCTAGCAGTATGGAATTGCAGTATGGGGGTGGGTGAGTGGCAGGCTGCAAACTTACACTTGCATTAAAAGAAAACATAGCAGATGCTAACTTCTGTCATCATCATCATGCTCCTCACCTTGGCACTCTCAGCTCCACCGATGGAGAAGTCAGGGCCCACCGGAGTAGTCTGGTTCTCTGGTGGGCTCGTCCAATGCTGCCTAAAGCAGGCTGGGCTAAGAAAAGTGTGTGGGGGGATGTTCCAAGGAGAAATAGGGGCGGCTGGGGACCGTTTATGGACACCCGGCTGCCCCCAGGCGGCTGGGGACTGTGTGTGGACACCCGGCCGCGGGGCGGCTGGGGACCGAGTATGGACACCCGGCCGCCGGGCAGCTGGGGACTGAGTATGGATTCCAGGCCGCCAACACAGCCATGACGTGGTGGCCAGATTCCGCCTCCACATGCCTAAAAGGCCCAATTTCAAGTTCAAGCAAGCAAGCAGTATGGTATTGCAGCCTGGGGGTGGGTGAGTTGCAGGCTGCATACTTGCGCTTGCATTGCAAGGAATGGGGAGGTACAATTGAACACTGCCCTGGGACTAGAACTTGCATGGGGATAGTTGCAAGTCTGCATCTTCTGATGCGGCAAGGATCACTTATGATGGGCACACTTCTTCCCCATGCTGTTCCCATGTCTTTCAGCACTTTATGCATGTGTCACACAGCACATGGCCAGATAAGGTTGTAAAATGTTAAAATGACATTTCCCGGTGAATGCATTTGTCATAGTTGAAAGCAATACAAAAGTGCAAAAACGCATAAAAAATGCTACTTGTGAACATAGCCGAAGGTGTGGAGGAGTATTTTTGTTTTTGGTCATTTATTTTAACTTATACACAAGTCTTTTCCCTGGAAAGGATGTTCCTTAACATATTTCACAGGAAAAAAGTTTCACTTTCGTTTTTGAACGTTTTATTGTGAGCCCGTAAAAATGTCTTAATACCTCTTACCACGTTGTTGACAGCAGTGACCTGGGGGTCAGAAATGCTTCCTGGAGCGATCCCCATGCTGTCCCCATGTCATTTGAGCACTGTCACTATCGTTTTGGGCACTTGTTAGGCTTTTAAAAGACTGCCGGGGGTGCCACCGCAAAAATGCTCGAGTCTCCCATAGACTAACATTGGGCTCGTTGCTCGGGTCGAGCACCCGAGTATCACGGCGAGCTCGGCCCGAGCTTCGAGCACCCGAGCATTTTAGTGCTCGCTCAACACTAAGTTTTACCACTAAATGTGTCAGTTTTGAAATTGATTTTTAACCCCTTCCTGCAAACAGGCACAACTGTATGTCCTGATTACAAGTGATTTCCCATATAATTTCAGGCGCACAATTACATATCTGGATGAAACAGGCTCAGGTTTTGTGCCCGGCAGCAGCTGGAGTTGGCTGGAATACACAGCTGAACTCCTGCTGTGTGTGCTGGGATCAAAGCAAGCTCCCTTCCTTGCACTTTAACCCCTTATATGCCACTGTCAATAGTAGAAGTGGCATGTGAGAAGTTTTGCTTTCTCTATCAGTCCAGCGCAATTGCAAGGTGCCGATGAGTTAGTGTAGCAACAAAAGACTTAGATATGGCCTCGGTGTCTCCAATATCACATAACTGTTCAGATCCCTCTGGAGCTAGGATCTAATAGGCTACCTGTCACTCAAATACTGACAGGTTAGATAACGCACTGTAGTACATATGTTGTCTGGTTTACAGTATTACACTGTGCTACATATTTTCAAAAGTTGTCATGTTCAGTTTTGAAATGAGCCATTTCTTAATAATTTTGACCTTGAATTCAAATTTGACAATGAAAATTTTTAGTTGGCTAGTTTGTACGATATCAAAGAGTTTTGCTTTTATTGCTACATATAATTAATGCATAAATGTGTCAGTACTTTGAAACATTATAATTTTTGAAAGTATAAACATGCAGAATATTTTGTTATGCCAATTTTCTGATATTTATTTCGCCGAAACTTAGCAACAATTCAAATAACTAAAACGTGGCTAAACACTATTGAGAATTATAAACAGTTACAGAAATTGCACTACAAAATATCTTCCTCATTCAGTGACAACTCTTTTTTGCTTGTCTCTTATACTCCTGCATCTGATCATCTCTTACAATTGTCCAACAGTAATCTGGAAACTTTGATAGATTCCATTTTCCTTGATATCTTTTTTCCATAGCCGCAGTATCTTGGTGAAATCTCTCACCATTCTCGTTGCTCACTGCTCTGCAGTTTGGTGGAAAAAATTCAACATGCAAATGTAAGAAATTAATCTTTAATGACATGTTACAACCAAGATCCTTAAGTGTTTTGAGGAGATTTTTCAACAACTCTTCATAGTTTTCTGCTCTTGAGTTTCTCAAAAAATTAGTTACCACTAATGCGAATGCTACCCATGCAGCCTTTTCCTTGCCCTGCAACAAATGGGGAAACTCCTCATCTTGAAGAAGCTTATGAATCTGAGGTCCAATAAAGACTCCTTCATTTACCTTTGCTTTACTCAATCTTCAAAATTTATCAATGAGATACTTGAATGCTTTTGCATTTTTATCCATTGCCTTTACAAAGTTCTTCATTAGGCCCAACTTGATATGCAATGGTGGTAACAAAATCTTATGTGGGTCAACAAGTGCTGCAAGCAGGACATTTTTACTCCCTAGCTTTAGTGAATGTCGGAGAGGCCAGTCTCTTTAAGGCTATGTGCCCACGATGCAGAAATGCTCTGGATAGTAATATTCTCTTGCACGACTATCGCACTCACACAGAAAGCAGCAGTACTTTGCGTATCCACCCTGGAGACCAGGTAAGAGGGCAACCACTTTTAAGTCACCACACAGAGGCCACAAATGTTGGTCGTAGTTCAGGCACATCAACAGCTGTTTTACGTTGTCATAAGTTTCTTTCATATGGACTGCATAACCAACTGGAATTGAAGGTAGCAAATGGCAATTATGTAGCAAGACGGCTTTTAGGTTTGCTTCGGATGAATTGATGAAGAGCTTCCATTCCTTTGGATTATGACTTATCTTCAAAGCTTCTAATAAACTGTTGATGTTGTTGCATGTCACAAGATCGCCCTCCATGAAGAAGTATTGGACAAGATCTTTATCACGGTTCCAGAACAAAGAAATCTGAACATCGCCTGCAAGAAGATTGCATTGCTGTAGCCTGGAACCTAAGAACTCAGCCTTACTCTTGGGCAGATCCATATCTCTAACATGTTGGTGCAATTCACTTTGTGTTATAAGGTATGGTGTAGTTGAGGTTGCTGACAGAAAGTCTGGGTCATGAGAGGAAGCTGCTTTATGACACCAATCGTCCTCTTCTTCCTCAATTGACTCAACTGAAATGTTTCTGGTGCTTTTTGAACCCGCAGTTCTTCTGTATGTGGTACTTGGCATATTCATATTGCAGATGGAATGTTTGGATATTGTAAAGTCCACTTCTTCTTCTTCCTTGAAATGTATTTCCTAATGGGGGCCACCAAGCTGAAATAGCAATTGGTAGTATGATCGGTTGAAACTCTCCAGATCATTGGGACTGCAATAGCCATAGATTGCCTCTTCCCATGATACCACTGAGTAAGATGTGATGCACATCTATTGCAGCATAAGTGTGGAGCCCAACTCTTATCCTGATCTCCTATTCTGCAGCCAAATTCAGGTTGTAGGCTTTCCGTATGATGGTAATCAAGTTTCGCTTTTGTGATGCAAAAGTGACTTCACCGCATATGTAGCAAAAACTAAAAAACTACCCACTTTGTTAATGCAAGAACGAGGTATATCTGAAAAAAACATATAGAAACATGTCAATATGCAAAGAAAGTAAGCTAAGAAATCCTAAAATGGTATACCTTACACAGAGAGCATTTATAAAAGTAGGTGATGAAACTGTAATTAGCATTACATCATCGGAGCTGCTTTGGCATTTTTTGGTTGGTCACCCTGAGATGATATAGTACTGAAGACTCAATAGACTTAATAGTTAATGTGAATAATATTGTAGATATAATCCCATGTCAATCATTGTAGCCTGTTTGGCAGGGGATTATAATGGTCTACAGTGTACAGCTGTAACCGGACACCTCTGCAGCTAAGGAAGAAGGGAGGGGGCTGAGGGACAGTGAGTGACAAAACCCCACCAGCAGCTGTGGAGCTGCACAGGAAGACCCCCTGTGGACCCAAGCTATGCGGCTCCCTTTGTGTCAGACAAGTATAATTCAACACCGAGTTATGGGAATACGATACATCCCAGTGATACACCAAATAGGTTTTTGGAATCACACATACATGAGGAATGTAACCCTGGCTTCCAGCACAGTCTAGCATATAGGGATGGGGAGATACACGGCACAGCCTTTTGGAAACCCCTAGGGCTACTGTGTTTGGTCTCCACGCGTAGCAGGGGCCCAGCAGGATCTGATGACACCAGAACCAGCTCCCAAGTCCGTCCATTAAGAAAGTATATCCCATTTTAGTTTTTGGAGTGTATAGCTGAGAGAGGCCAGGGGTGGAGATTTAGGTCCAGCCAGGGGGCTGTAAGGGAAGTGACCCAGAGAGGTTAAGAGCTCCTGCAGCTAGAGCCCAGTGTATTTTTCCTGGAAGGTCAAAGATGACATATCATGTGGGAGAAGTCCCGCAAAAAGGGGATCACAAGCCTCCCATGTGGCAGCCCCTCCCCCGCAAGCCAGGCCTTCCATCTGACTGGTAACTGACTCTTAATATCTGCTTATATCTTTTGTACCACTACTATTATGTTTGCATCTCTGACCATTATGTATGTATAACCCTTATGTGTATAGTGTATTGTCTAGTGTGCCCTTAAGGCGATTAAATATATACTGTAGTTTAACCTTTTATCTCGATCCACAAATCCTCACATTGTTCGGTCCAATGAACACGCTACCGGGGCTGGTTCCTGGCCCGATATAATCCCCCAGTCCGCTAGCAGGAATTATATTTAATATGAACTGGTGGCATCTCTACCCGGCCGACAAGGTTCTGCTTCACTGGGGCTAGTGAAGGGGCCTCTCAGCCTGTCAGGGGAATGAGCGAGTGTGGTGCCACATCAGTGACTGAGTGGGTTACCTCTTCTCACTCCCGATGCCTTTCTGTACCCATGTGGACAGGGAGTGTCTGTGAAGGACTGACCTTACGCATCCCCGAGGAGGTGTGGAACATCACGTTGGTGCAAAGGACATATCTGTATGACGTGTTCCTTCTGACATAACTGACGTCAGGCGGGTGGCGAGGTGTGGATCCGTCACAAGTGGTGGCAGCGGTGGGATTCTGTGGGATCTCTCTGGTGCCATTCCTCACAAGTGGTGGCAGCGGTGGGATTCTGCGGGATCTCTCTGCAGCCATTCTTCACAAGTGGTGGTTGTGGTGGGATTCTGCAGGATCTCTCTGGTGCCATTTATCACAGATAATGTAATACACTAGCTACTAACAATGCATTACACACATAAACCACAGTTATATAAACTTGGTTTTAAAGAAAGATATACCACAAATCCAATAAAATCATTATTTTTATTTCATCAATTTAAGAACATAATAATAAAAAACAAGTAAAAAGCAGGTACCTTGAAGACTAATCAAAGGAGACCCTTCCAGATCAGCTTAAACACATGTAACATCACTTATTTATCAGAAAAATATCTGTAAAGATGCCAATATTGCACCAATCCCAAATAATAAATAGTTTTAACAAATATTATATCTAAATTGCATTACTCCCATAAATATAAAGTGCTAAAGATAACAATATGAATGATATTATGCGCAGTACATAGGGCAAAAATTTATTTTAGACAAGTGTCGCTTCCTATATAAAATCATACAATGATCATATATAAATATAAAGTGCTCAAATAAAATTTTTAAATACAGTATATTAAAATATAAAGTGCCAGAAAGACTATTTAGACAAGTGTCTGTCCCTATATCTAGGCAAATATATTCAATATATACTTATGATTTCATATTCTGGCATAATAGCAAAGGAGTTGCACTTTTTAAACTTCAAGTGAACTATTATTAAAAAATACATTATGGGTGCGTATAATGACATCAGAATTTAATAACATCAAGATTTAAACAATCATTATACCATAATACTTACACGTAAATTATCTGTACTAGTATATGCCTGGAGGTCTCCTTAGAAAGGAACTACCCCGACGACGCCGTTTCGCTATATGCTTCTTCAATAGGGGCGACTTTAAAAAGTGCAACTCCTTTGCTATTATGCCAGAATATGAAATCATAAGTATATATTGAATATATTTGCCTAGATATAGGGACAGACACTTGTCTAAATAGTCTTTCTGGCACTTTATATTTTAATATACTGTATTTAAAAAATTTATTTGAGCACTTTACATTTATATATGATCATTGTATGATTTTATATAGGAAGCGACACTTGTCTAAAATAAATTTTTGCCCTATGTACTGCACATAATATCATTCATATTGTTATCTTTAGCACTTTATATTTATAAGAGTAATGCAATTTAGATATAATATTTGGTAAAGCTATTTATTATTTGGGATTGGTGCAATATTGGCATCTTTACAGATATTTTTCTGATAATTAAGTGATGTTACATGTGTTTAAGCTGATCTAGAAGGGTCTCCTTTGATTAGTCTTCAAGGTACCTGCTTTTTACTTGTTTTTTATTATTATGTTCTTAAATTGATGAAATAACAATAATGATTTTATTGGATTTGTGGTATATCTTCCTTTAAAACCAAGTTTATATAACTGTGGTTTATGTGTGTAATATATTTGGATTGGAGGAATATTGTTGACCCTTTTGATATCAACTACTAACAATGCAGTAATGATGAGTAAATAATAAAGACACAATTTTTCTATAAGGCGGCATGAAAGGTGTCATAAGTAATTACAATCTCCTCTGGATATTGAAAACTAGAACCAATCAGCAAATTTAAGCATCATATTCGTTTTCAGCACCACAAAATTAGTTAACTGTGTTAGTCTCTCAACCAATTTGGCTGTAGGACAGTAGTATCAATGCGATCTTTTCTGGTATCCAGCACCATTCCATTCTTTTTCTCAGTGATGTCACCACTCTTCATACTTTCCAGATCACACTGAGCTCTGTGTGACCCGGAAGTAGTTTTTACAATGTAAGTCTATGGAGCATCATAATGAGGCTCTATAGACTTACATTGTAAAAGAGACTTCTGGCTCACCCATAGAGCATAGTGTGATCCAGATAGTCTGAAGAGCCATGACATCACTGAGAAGCGGACTGGAACGGCACTGGATACCAAAAAAAACAGCCGTAGGTTAGTATATTAACATACACACTGCACTATATACATATGTTAACAGATTTGGAGAAAAAAAATCATCATGGGGTGCTTCTTAAGTGTAAATAAATGTAAAAATAAAAAAGAACAAAAACAATTTTAATTATTAAAAATATATATATTTGTGAACAAAAGCAACCCACCCAACCTCCACTCTGAGAAAAATATACATTTTTGGTATTGCCAAGTTTGTAACGACCCATACTATAAAACTATATTATTTTTCTTCCTGTATAGTGAATGCTGTTAAAGAAAAATATGAAAAATTATGACACAATTGCTGTTTTTGTTAAACCTGGGTCATAAAATGAACAGCTTGTTATACAAAAAATAATCTTCATACAATTCTGTAAACAGTAAAAGAATTAGGGTTTGTACAATATAATGACCAATAAAAATATTTTTGTTTGAAAAGTGATTTTCTTGTGAAAAGTAGTAAAACATAAAAAAGCTATAAATTGGGATTATACCATGATTATATCGACCCACAGAATAAAGTTAAAAAGACAATTATACTCCACCATGAATTATAAAATACAAATGTAAAAACAATTCCAGATTTAATGTCTTTTGTTCACGACTACTACCGAAAAAAAAATTAAAAAGTGATCAAAAAGCTGTATATATCTAAAAATGGGTCAAGTAAAAAGTACAGTTTGTCCCACAAAAAACAAGCCCTCATACAGTTCCATCTAATGAAAAATATGAAACATTTTCAAAAACAAAAAGAGTAGTAAAACATAAAAAAACTATATACATTTTGTATTGTTATGATCATATCAACTTGCAGAATAAAGACAACATGGCAACTATACCCAACAATGAATGGCGTTTTCAAAAAATAATCAAAATACACTGTATAATTGCTGTTATTTGTTCATTTTGCATCCTGTGGACTGTAATAAAAAGTGATCAAACAGCTGCATGCACCACAAGATGACACTAATGAAAACTTCAGCTTGTTGCAAAAAAAAAAACAAGCCCTAATACAGCGCTGCTAACAGACAATTGTGAATCTTAAGGCAATCAGAATATGGTGATCCAAAAACAAATGATTATTTTTTTAAAGTATATTCATTCTACAAAAGTAAAAATAATAAATAAAACTGTAGAAATTTGATATTGCCATAATATCGCTGACCAAATAATAGTATTAAAAATGTATTTGTGCAGTATGGCGAATAGTGTAAAATTTAAAATGCAAAGAAAACTGTGGGAGAATTGCTGTTTTGTTTATATTTAGTGTTGAGCGAGCACTAAAATGCTCGGGTGCTCGAAGCTCGGGCCGAGCTCACCGTGATACTCGGGTGCTCGACCTGAGCAACGAGCCCAATGTTAGTCTATGGGAGACCCGAGCATTTTTGCGGCGGCACCCCCGGCAGTCTTTTAAAAGTCTAACAAGTGCCCAAAACGATAGTGACAGTGCTCAAATGATATGGGGACAGCATGGGGATCGCCCCAGGAAGCATTTCTGACCCCCAGGTCACTGCTGTCAACAACGTGGTCAGAGGTATTAAGCCACTTTTAAGGGCTCACAATAAAACGTTCAAAAACGAAACTGAAACTGCTTTCCTGTGAAATATGTTAAGGAAGTTTCTTTCCAGGGTAAAGACTTGTGTATAAGGTAAAATAAATAACCCAAAAAAAATACTCCTCCACACCTTGGGCTATGTTCACAAGTAGCATTTTTTATGCGTTTTTGCACTTTTGTATTGCTTTCAACCGTGACAAATGCATTCACCGGGAAATGTCATTTTAACATTTTACAACCTTACCTGGCCATGTGCTGTGTGACATATGCATACAGTGCTAAAAAGACATGAGAACAGCATGGGGAAGACCCCTGGAAGCATCTCTGACACCCAGGTCACTGCCTAAAAGTGTGCCCATCAGAAGTCATCCTTGCCGCATCAGAAGATGCAGACTTGCAACTATCCCCGTGCAAGTCCTTGTCCCAGGGCAGTGTTCAATTGTACCTCCCCCTTTCCTTGCAATGCAAGCGCAAATATGCAGCCAACCACCCACCCACCCACCCGCAGGCTGCAATACTATACTGCTAGCTTGCACTTGAAATGGGGCATTTTAGTTTGGAGGAGGCCGAAGCTGGCCACTACCTCATGGCTGCTTCGGCAGCGAGGTATCCATACTCAGTCCCCAGTACTGTTATTCTTTACGGAAAAAATAACAAAAGCTGAATAATAGAGATTTTTTACTGTGGAATGGCAAAACCACAGTTATTGTTTACTGGGGTATACCAGACAATTTTAAATAGATATATTTGGGGCTGAACAGTGAGCGACACACTCAAACTGGGTTTTTTTTAGGTAAAAGTGGCCCATAAGTGGATAATACAGAGGTTTGAACCGTGGAACTGCAAAACCACACTTCTGTTTCTCTGGCCTACACCAGACTATTTTCAACAGATATATTTGTGTCTGAAAAATCAGAGACACACTTTTTTTTTTTTTTTCGTGGGGGGGGACACCAAATGGTTAATAAGACGGCTATTTGTACAGTGTGAAGGAGGGAAAAAAAAGAGGATTTAGATGAAAAAAAAAGGATTTTTCCTGGCCCCCGAGACCAGGAGCTAAGTCCAGCAATTTCAGCAACAGGAGCACACAGGACTGTAATGCAGCGTTTGCTGGAATAACCACTGCGTCTCCTATACAGCCTGCCTTCCTGCCTGCCTGATATCTGGGATGGATATTAGTCCTGAGAAGGACTGTTTGTTTGATCTGGCAGCCTTTACAGACCCTACACTAACTATTTTGCAGTATATATCTCTCCCTAAATCAGCAGCGCTGTCCCTACACTGTCTGATCCCAGCCGTCTGTGTCCAAGATGGCGGCGCCCGGTTTTAAATACTCGAGGTGACGCTGTGCGGCCAGCCAATCAATGTAATGCCCACAACCAACATGGCTGCGGCATTACAGTGACTGGCTGGCAATCCCTGCAAGTTCATTGGCTCTGTAAAGAGCGCCAAACATATTGGGCGGAGACCCGAGCTCCCACCCGAATAACTCGGAAATGCTCGGTGCTCGCCGAACATCCCGAGTAGCGTGATGCTCGGGCAAGTACCGAGCAGTGTCGAGCATGTTCGCTCAACACTATTTATATTCCTTCTAATAAGTAAAGAGTTAAAAAAAGTTTGGTAATAAGTTAGATGTAGCCCAAAATGATGCCAGTGACAAAAATAATTCATCACGAAAAAAAACAAACTTTAATATGACTATGTCGCCTAAAAAAATAAATAATCTTTTTGGCTCCTGGAACACCACAATAAAAAAATGTTCTGTTTTAACTTTTTTATTTATTTATTTTATTTATTTATTTTATTTTATTAAGTCTTGTAATTCTTGTTTGGTAACTCTACCAGAAGATAAGTACTGTATTTGTTAGTATGTATATTCTATACTACCTGCCATAAGATTTACATACTAGTGGTAATATATAGCATTAAAGGAACATAAGCACATTAATTAAAGGGAACAGTAGTTGGAGATGTGTAACTGGTGTGTTCTTTTAAATCTTGATAATATACCACAGTGGATACTCTCATGCCTTTAATATAATTGAAAACACTAATTTTGATAAAGCCTTGTACAGCTCAGAAGTCTGTGTAAGAAAATCAATTAAGAGAATTTGTCTCACCACATAAACTTTTAGTTAGATCACTCAGCCGCTGTTTCTCTGGGTAATAGACTTCCCCTAGCGTGGCACCAAAAGACCTGCAGCTACAGTGATAACAGCTTTCATTTCCACATATTTTACATTTTGTGAAGAGAAAAGTGCCATAACACCTCGACTAAAGCCGAATCACACAA
The DNA here is from genome assembly GCF_046119375.1 of Phyllobates terribilis. Lineage (NCBI taxonomy): Eukaryota > Metazoa > Chordata > Amphibia > Anura > Dendrobatidae > Phyllobates > Phyllobates terribilis. The sequence continues at coordinate 213,569,483 of NW_027362762.1, forward strand.
ATATCTGAGAATATATCAATAGAAAAAAGAAAGCAACACCATAGAAAAACAGTAACAGGTAAAAGGAGCAAGCTTCAGGGTAATGACTCCTTATTAAATTCACATATAAATCAAACTAATGCCAGCACAGTAAATTTGAGCATAAAGAAAACATTAGTTTATTCACCATTGTGGTATGCCAGCTGTATAGTCTGGCTGAGCCTTTCTCATACCAAGAAAGGCTCAAGCAGACTATAGAGTCGAAAAACTGGATCAATAAAAAACTTTTCTATATTGATGAAATTTTGTAGCTTTGTCAATTTTTTTTTTTATTTACATGTCAATATAATAAGAATAATAATAATTTTTATTTCTATAGCGCCAACATATTCCGCAGCACTTTACATTTTAGAGGGGACTTGTACAGACAATAAAAGACATTACAGAATAACAATGTAGTGCCGGCGTCCCTGCCCTCTGCTAGGCAGGGACGCTGCTCCTCTCACCGCTCTGCTCCGTGCCCGGCATCCTCCCCCCGCTCTGCTGTCAGCGCGCGCTCCGTCCCGGCGTCCTCCTCCTGCTCTGCTCTCAGCGCGCGCTCCTTCCCGGCCCCTGTGCTTAGGGCGCGCGCGCGCGCGCTCCCCTCCTCTTAAAGGGGCCGCGCGCGCCGCCCTAAAGAGTCCCCGGCCAATGGCCGGAGGACTTCATCATATATAAGGCACCTCCTCCAAAATGGAGGTGCCCGAGCAATGTTGTTTGCACCTGTGTCTCACCTGTGCTTCAGCCCTCAGGTCCCGTTCCCAGTTACCTGCCAGTTACCTGCCAGTTTCCTGCCAGTTTCCTGCTAGTTTACCTGCCAGTTACCTGCCTGATTCCTGCCTGAATACTTGTTACCTGTCTGCCAGTCTGAGGTCCGACGGTCTGCCTTACTACTCCTGTCAGTCTGTCTAAAGGACCAGCCTGCCCGCTCACCTGGGAGCGCATATCAGCTACCTGCCTGCTTGCCTGAGGTCCGACGGTCTGCCTTACTACTCCGGTCAGTCTGTCTATGGACCAGCTTGCCCGCTCACCTGGGAGCGCTTCTCCGTTATCTGCCTGCTTGCCAGCCCGGAGGCTCCGTTGTCACGTGCTGTGACCACCAGCTATCTCAGAGACTCTTGCCCGCTCACCTGGGAGCGCATCTCCGTTACCTGCCTGCTTGCCAGCCCGGAGGTCCCGTTGTCACGTGCGGTGACCACCAGCTATTCCAGAGACTCTTGCCCGCTCACCTGGGAGCGCTTCTCCGTTACCTACCTGCCTGCCAGCCCGGAGGTTCCGCCGTCACGTGCCGTGACCACCTGCTATTCCAGAGACTCTCGCTTGCTCACCTGGGAGCACACATCTACCATCTGCCTGCTAGCCTACCCGGAGGCTCTGCCATCACAGGTCGTACCTACCCCTTACCCAGAGACTGCCCTGATCACTTGCCGTAACTCCCTGTCCGTTCACCCAGAGACTGCCACCCGCTCCCTTACAAGGGCCGCCCCCTTGTATAGTAGCTCAGAGGTTCCGCCTCCCGGACCCGTTACAGTTTGCTCGGGCCATGGAACCCGGTGGCACCCAAGCTCCCTCGCTCTCGGACCTCTGTCTTGAACTGTCCCGTCAGAGGTCCCAACAGGAGGCCATCCTGGGTCACCTGCGGAATGTTAATACTCGCCTGAACACTCTGTCTGATCCACCAACAACCTCCGCCAGTGCCATATCTTGCAATCCGGCAGCTCCGCTGCCCACTAATACTATGGTATCCTACCCCGGACCCCGGCTCTCTGCACCTCCTCGCTTCGGAGGCGACCCCGTCCAGGCTCGGGGCTTCATAAATCAGTGCACCCTGCACTTTGAACTTTTGTCCCATCAGTTTAATTCCGACCGGGCCAATATGCCATACGGTTCCGCACCCTTGCCTCGGAGCTGGCCTGGGATAACGACGCTCTGGTATCCGTCTTCTGGGAGGGTCTGTCCGGTCGTATTAAAGATGAACTTGCTGGTCGGGACATTCCTACCTCTCTCGATGATCTAATAACCCTTGCCACCCGGATTGACCTACGGTTCCAAGAGCGTGCCAAAGAGGTCACCCGTGAGAGAAGGATTCCACGTTTAGCTCCTACTTTCCAGAAACCCGTCATTCCCTCCGTCTCTCCCCAGGTACACTCTCCTGAGCCTATGCAGGTCGACCAGACCAAGATGGTCAAAACCCGTCAGGACTCACGCCGTGCCGAGGGGAGCTGCTTCTACTGTGGCAGTAAGGAGCACCGGATCCGTGCCTGCCCGGAGAGGTCGGGAAACGCCTGTGTCTAGGTTCGCTCAGAGAGGTCCACCTAGACAAGAATAAATCCTCTCCATCCCTGCTGTTGTCTGTTTCGATCATCTACGGGGAGAACCGTTATTTCGAACTAGCCCAACTTGACTCTGGAGCAGCCGGGAACCTTATTTCACAGTCCCTGGTTGAGAAATACCGCATCCCCACCAAACCTCTGGCTGTACCCTTGTCTGTCGCTGCCGTGGATGGGGGCCTCTTACCTCGCCCCATTCAACTCATCACCGAATCCATTACCCTGCAGGTGGGAATGCTGCATTCTGAAAGTATCTCCTTTCATGTTTTGCCTGGACTCTCTCACGCCCTCTTGCTAGGTCTGCCCTGGCTCCAGAGACATGCACCCGTGCTAGACTGGCAAACCGGAGAGGTCCTTCGCTGGGGACAAGACTGTCATAAAACCTGCCTGGTTCCCGTCCATCCCGTCCGTCCTTCTCCTACCCCAGCTAATCTACCTGGACTTCCGATTCCTTATTGGTCTTATGCAGATGTCTTTAATAAAAAGGAGGCAGAGACATTACCACCACATAGACCATACGACTGTCCCATCGATCTGCTACCCGGTACTACTCCTCCCCGTGGGCGTATCTATCCTTTATCCGCTGCTGAGACCCGGTCAATGTCCGAATATATTGAGGAGAATCTGGCCAGAGGATTCATCCGGAAATCTACCTCCCCGGCGGGAGCAGGCTTCTTTTTCGTCAAAAAGAAGGACGGCTCTCTCCGTCCCTGTATAGACTATAGAGGCCTAAACCTGATCACGGTGAAGAATAAGTACCCCCTTCCGCTCATTCCAGAATTATTTGATCGTCTGAGGGGGGCTAGGATCTTCACCAAACTGGACCTTCGTGGGGCGTACAACCTGGTTCGTATTCGTCAGGGGGATGAATGGAAGACGGCATTCAACACCCGGGACGGCCACTATGAATACCTGGTAATGCCCTTTGGTCTCTGTAACGCTCCTGCCGTCTTTCAAGAGTTGGTCAATGACATCTTCCGGGACCTTCTCTACTCCTGCGTAGTGGTGTACCTGGACGACATCTTGGTCTTCTCTCCGGATCTCCAGACTCACCGGAGGGACGTTCGTCAGGTCCTGCTCAGGCTAAGGCAGAACCATCTCTACGCTAAATTTGAGAAGTGCCTCTTTGAGCAGACCTCGCTTCCGTTTCTGGGCTACATTATCTCTCAGACCGGCCTACAAATGGATCCTGAGAAACTGTCTGCCATCGAGAAATGGCCCCGACCGGAGGGGTTGAAGGCCATTCAGCGATTCCTGGGCTTCGCCAACTACTACCGCCTCTTCATACCACACTTCTCTTCCCGGACGGTCCCAATTTCTGCGCTCACCCGTAAAGGTACTAATCCCAAAGAGTGGCCACCCGAAGCAGAGGAGGCCTTTCTTTCCCTTAAACAGGCCTTTTCTTCCGCCCCGGTGCTGCATCGCCCAGATGGCAACAAGCAGTTCTTCCTGGAAGTTGACGCCTCCTCCTCTGGAGCCGGAGCAGTACTTACTCAAAAATCATCTTCCGGGAGGATGGTAACTTGTGGCTTCTTCTCAAAACTCTTCTCCTCCTCAGAGCGCAATTATTCCATAGGAGACCGAGAGTTATTGGCCATCAAACTGGCATTGGAGGAGTGGCGTTACCTGCTCGAGGGGGCTCTTCACCCGGTAATAATTTACACTGACCACAAGAACTTGGCTTACCTCCAGCATGCCCAGAGACTTAACCCGCGCCAAGCCCGGTGGTCCTTGTTTTTTGCTCGTTTTGATTTTGTCCTTCATTTTCGCCCGGCTGACAAAAACGTCAAGGCGGACGCCTTGTCTCGATCCTTTCTGGTGTCTGATCTCGAGGAGGATCCGAAACACATCATCGATCCCGCCAGAGTAATGCAGGTGGCTCCCGTGAGTCTAAATCGTCTTCCTCCTGGTAAGACGTTCATACCAGTACCTGATCGGGAGAAGATCCTACACTGGGGTCATTCGTCTAAACTAGCTGGCCACGCCGGTCAGAAAAAGACCCTCCAGCTTATTACCCGGCACTACTGGTGGCCTAACCTGCACAAGGATGTAATTGACTTTGTTTCTGCCTGTGTGTCCTGCGCCCGCAACAAAGTTCCGAGACACCTGCCGGCCGGCCGCCTCCTACCTCTGCCAGTACCTGCTGCCCCCTGGCAGCATATAGCGATGGACTTCATAACTGATCTGCCCGTCTCTGCCGGTTGTACGGTCATTTGGGTGGTCGCTGACCGCTTTTCCAAGATGGCTCACTTCATTCCACTGCCAGGTCTTCCGTCTGCACCCGAGCTGGCTAAAGACTTTATCCGCCGCATCTTCCGTCTTCATGGCCTGCCCCGTCACATCGTGTCGGATCGAGGAGTACAGTTCACTTCCCGTTTCTGGAGAGCCACTTGTAAATTGCTGGACGTCACCCTGGACTTCTCCTCCGCTTACCACCCACAGTCTAATGGTCAAGTGGAGCGGATCAATCAGAACCTGACCAGTTACCTTCGGCACTTCGTTAATGCCCACCATTCTGACTGGGTGGATCTCCTGCCATGGGCCGAATTCTCGTACAACAATCACGAGAGCGAGTCTTCCTCCAAATCCCCGTTTTTTGTAGTCTACGGTCAGCATCCTCGGATCCCGTTTCCTGTCTCCACCTCGGTGGACAATCCGGCTGCGGAATCTCTTGTTAACAAATTTTCCTCCATATGGGAGAGTACCCGGTCCGCACTCCTTCTGTCATCCGAGCGTATGAAAAGACACGCTGACAAAAAACGTCTGGACCCTCCTCAATTCCGCCCTGGGGATAAAGTCTGGCTCTCGTCCAAATATGTCCGGCTCAAGATCCCTTCCTATAAGTTAGGGCCTCGGTTCATCGGCCCACTGGAGGTCATCAGTCAGATCAACCCGGTGGCCTATAAATTGAAACTCCCGGCCAACTTACGGATCCCTAACTCCTTCCATGTGTCTCTCCTCAAACCTGTGGTGCTTAACTCTTTTTCCAAGTCTACAGGTACGCCTCCTGCTCCGGTTTCTGCTGAGGACGAGTTTGAGGTAGAGAACATTCTTGCCACCAAAAGGGTAAGAGGAAAGACCTTTTTTCTGGTAGATTGGAAGGGGTTTGGTCCTGAGGAGAGAACGTGGGAGCCCCGGGAGAACATCCATGCCCCTCTCATCCTAGCTAAATTTCTGTCTGGCCTAAAAAAGGGGGGGCCTAAAGGGGGGGGTACTGTAGTGCCGGCGTCCCTGCCCTCTGCTAGGCAGGGACGCTGCTCCTCTCACCGCTCTGCTCCGTGCCCGGCATCCTCCCCCCGCTCTGCTGTCAGCGCGCGCTCCGTCCCGGCGTCCTCCTCCTGCTCTGCTCTCAGCGCGCGCTCCTTCCCGGCCCCTGTGCTTAGGGCGCGCGCGCGCGCGCTCCCCTCCTCTTAAAGGGGCCGCGCGCGCCGCCCTAAAGAGTCCCCGGCCAATGGCCGGAGGACTTCATCATATATAAGGCACCTCCTCCAAAATGGAGGTGCCCGAGCAATGTTGTTTGCACCTGTGTCTCACCTGTGCTTCAGCCCTCAGGTCCCGTTCCCAGTTACCTGCCAGTTACCTGCCAGTTTCCTGCCAGTTTCCTGCTAGTTTACCTGCCAGTTACCTGCCTGATTCCTGCCTGAATACTTGTTACCTGTCTGCCAGTCTGAGGTCCGACGGTCTGCCTTACTACTCCTGTCAGTCTGTCTAAAGGACCAGCCTGCCCGCTCACCTGGGAGCGCATATCAGCTACCTGCCTGCTTGCCTGAGGTCCGACGGTCTGCCTTACTACTCCGGTCAGTCTGTCTATGGACCAGCTTGCCCGCTCACCTGGGAGCGCTTCTCCGTTATCTGCCTGCTTGCCAGCCCGGAGGCTCCGTTGTCACGTGCTGTGACCACCAGCTATCTCAGAGACTCTTGCCCGCTCACCTGGGAGCGCATCTCCGTTACCTGCCTGCTTGCCAGCCCGGAGGTCCCGTTGTCACGTGCGGTGACCACCAGCTATTCCAGAGACTCTTGCCCGCTCACCTGGGAGCGCTTCTCCGTTACCTACCTGCCTGCCAGCCCGGAGGTTCCGCCGTCACGTGCCGTGACCACCTGCTATTCCAGAGACTCTCGCTTGCTCACCTGGGAGCACACATCTACCATCTGCCTGCTAGCCTACCCGGAGGCTCTGCCATCACAGGTCGTACCTACCCCTTACCCAGAGACTGCCCTGATCACTTGCCGTAACTCCCTGTCCGTTCACCCAGAGACTGCCACCCGCTCCCTTACAAGGGCCGCCCCCTTGTATAGTAGCTCAGAGGTTCCGCCTCCCGGACCCGTTACAAACAATAATCACATAAATCAACAGATACCAAGAGGAGTGAGGGCCCTGCTCGCAAGCTTACAATCTATGAGGAAATAGGGGAGACACTAAAGGTGGATGTTAACAATTGCTTGTATTGTACGGTCAACCATCAATGTAGTAAATAGGGTAATCACATAATGCTAAATGAATCAGTCACCAACTAGTATGTGAACAAGTACAGACACAGAAGTCTATTAAGTACATGGGGGTGTGTGAACAGATGATACGAGGATCCTGATTTAAAAGGAAATTTTGTTTGTGAAAAAAAAAAAAAGGGGTGAAACGATAGGCCAGTGTAAAGAAATGCGTTTTTAGGGCACGCTTAAAACTGTGGGTATTGGGGATTAATCGAAGAGTCCTGGGTAGTGCATTCCAAAGAATTGGTGCAGCACGTGAGAAGTTTTGGACACAGGAGTGGGAGGTTCGGATTATTGAGGATGTTAATCTTAGGCCATTAGCAGAAAGGAGGGCAAGGGTAGGGTGGTAGACTGAGACAAGGGAGGAGATGTAGGGTGGTGCTGAAGCATGGAGCGCTTTGTGGGTGAGGGTGATTGGATGTGGGGAGAGAAGGAAAGATCTGAATCAAGTATGACCCCAAGACAGCGGGCTTGTTGCTGGGGAGTAATGGTGGACCACACATCGAGATGGCAATATTGGACATAGGTAGGTTAGTGAAGAGAGGAAACACAAGAAGTTCAGTTTTTGACGGGTTCAGTTTCAGATAGGAGGAGGAGATAATGTTAGAGATGGTGGAAAGACAATCACTGGTGTTTTGTAATAATTCAGGGGTGAGGTCAGGAGACGATGTGTATAATTGGGTGCCATCAGCATAGAGATGGTACTGAAAACAAAATCTACTGATTGTTTGTCCAGTAGGGGTGGTGTATAAGGAGAAGAGGAGGGGGCCTAGGACTGATCCTTGAGGAACCCCGACAGTAAGGGGAAAAGGAGAGGAAGATGAGCCAGCAAAAGATACAGTGAAGGAGCAGTCAGATAGGTAGCAGGAGTACCAGGAGAGAACAGTGTTCTTGAGCCCAATAGAGTGGTGCATCATGAGGAGGAGCTGGTGATCCACATTGTCAAATGCTGCAGAGGGATACAGGAGAATCAGCAGGGAGTAGTGACCATTAGATTTAGCTGTTAGTAGATCATTAGAGACTTTAGTGAGGGCAGTTTCAGTGGAGTGTAAAGAGCGGAAACCGGATTGTAGAGGGTCAAGAAGAGAGTTATCTGAGAGACAGCAGATTAGATGGGAGTAGACCAAGCGTTCCAGATGTTTAGAGATGAAGGGAAGATTAAACACAGGTCTGCAGTTAACAGCACAGTTTTGGTCAAGGGATGTTTTTTTTAAATAATGAATTTATGCTGGAATATTTAAATGAGGAGGGAAAAATACCAGATGAGAAAGAGGTTAAAAATTTTAACTAGGTGAGTGGAGACAGCCAGGGAAAGAGACTGAAGGAGATGTGAAGAAATAGGGTCACTGGTGCAGGAAGTAGAGTGAGAAGATGCAAGGAGCCTGATCACTTCTTCTTCCCTGACTGATTCAAAGACAGAGAGTGAGCTAGATGCAATGGAAGAGGGAGGACCATGAATGGTATTAGGGGATTGGGAAAACATTTCCTGTCTGATATAGTCAAATTTTTCTTTGAAATAATTAGCCAGATCATCAGGGCTGAGGTCGGTAGTCAGGGCTTTCTCTCTTGGATGGAGGAGGGAATGAAAAGTGTCAAAGAGATGTTTAGGATTTTAGGAAAGTGAGGTTATGAGGGTATTGAAATAGGTTTGTATGGAGAGATGAAGGGCGGAGTTGTATGTTTTAAGTATAAACTTATAATGGATGAAATCTTTGGCCAGATTGGATTTTCTCCACAGACGTTCAGCGCACCTGGAGCACCACTGGAGAAAACGTGTTTGCAGCGTGTGCCAGGATTTTCACCATCTGTAACGAGATGTTCTATGTGTAGGAGGTGCAGCTTCATCCCGGGCACTCTGCAATGTATAATTATAGTGTTTCAGTGCAGAGTCAGGACATGAGAGGGAGGAGATCGGGGTCAATGATGATTAAATTTCTTTACATGTTTCTGGATGTTAATAGCGCATATATTTCTATAAGCGTGGTAAGAGGGGGTGTCCTGAGCAGGGTGACAGTTACTGACGGAGAATAAAAGAAGGTTGCGGTCAGAGAGTGAAAGAGAGGAGTTAGTAAAATCATGCACTGAGCAGAGTCGGGAGAAGATCAGGTCCAGCGTGTTTCCATCTTTGTGAGTAGGAGAGTTTGTAAGCTGTGAAAGGTCAAAGGATGGGGAGATTGGATTACTGATGGGGAGGTTGAAGTCCCCTATTATGAGGGTTGGGATGTCACAGGATAGAAAGTGAGGAAGCCAGGTGGCAAAGTAATCCAAGAACTGATCGGGGGGGCCTGGAGGGGGCGGAGGGCGATACACAACCACCACTCGCAGGGAGAAGGGCCGGTAGAGTCTGACAGTGTGGACCACAAAAGAAGGGAAGATAACCTGAAAAGTACATTTGGCTGATAGGAGCAGACCAAGTCCTCCACCTTGTCTGCTCTCAGGTCTGGGGGTATGTGACAACTGTTGGCCACCATACGAGAGAGCAGCAGCGGCAGTGGTGTCTGACTGCTGGATCCAGATTTCAGGAAGAGCCAGAAGGGTAAGGGAATTTGAAAGGAAAAAGTCATGGATGTAGGAGAGTTTGTTACAAACTCAGTGAGCATTCCAAAAGGCACAATTAAATGAGACAGAAGGCATGCAGGGAATATTAATGAGATTAACAGGGTTTCTGAGTGTAGCAGGGGAGGGGTTCGACTTACTATTACAAGAAGGGCCGTGGTTGAGAGAGATATCTCATGTGACAAGGAGAAGGAGGATAGAGAGTGAGCAGATGGTTGAGTGATTTGTGAGAGCATTTCTTGTGTTGTATGGTGGGAGTGAAAGGATCTGTGCAGTTTAAGATTGTGAAAAGTGTGTGAGTGTTGTACATAGGAGAGGAGAGGAGAGAGGGGCCAATATGGATGGAGTACAAATAATGTGTGTAAGGACGGTGGATGTGAGTGAATGCAGCAGTCAGAATATAAATGATACAAATGCATATGGCGCTTATTTGTTGCAATGCACATGTTGTGGAAGTAGTTTAAATATATGTAGATAAATGTGTATTTAGACAGCAAAATGTGCTACGATAGGCATAATGCGATTGCAATCTCCATGTTGACCACGAGCTGAAAGATGGCTTAAGGGTCACCCAGGTATGGTGGCCTGAAAGCTCATGCTCAGAGCAAGAGCTGACATGCCTCCAGCCTGCGTGCGATTGCATGATCCAATGCCCTGAAAAGCATTGTAGAGTATTAGATTAGCGATCAGGGCAGTGAAAGCTGGGAAAGGATAAAAAAGTACAAATAAAGTTTTTAAAAGTTAAAAATATTTGCTAAAAAAAAAAAAAATCACAAAATAAAAAACAAAAAAATGAAAAAAAAATTATACCAATAAATACAGATATTTAATGTAAAAACAAAAATAAATATTTTGCCGTGTCCGAAATAACCGGATTTATTAATCTGTCCCACTAGTTTACCACTTCAGTGAACATCATGAAAAATAAATAAAAATAAAAAACGTGTCAAAAACTATGTGTTTTCATCATAACGCCAATCAAAAAGTTGAATGTAATTAAAAATGGTATTAATGAAAATGTCATCTTGTCCTGCAAAAAACAAGCAGCCATACACCTCCCTTAGCGGAGAAATCAAAAAATTATAGCTCTCAGAATATAGCGATGAAAAAACTTATTTTTTCTGCAAAATTGTTTTTATTGTGTAAGAGCAGCAAAACATAAAAAAGTACACATATTTAGTGTTGCCGTGTCCAGAATGACCCGTTGTATGAAGCACACTAGTTAATCCCTTCAGTTAACACCATAAAAAAGAAGAAAAAGTGGCAAAAAAACAATGCTTTTTCATCATACTACTAAATAAAAAGTAAAATAAAATACATTCAAAAAGTTGAAAGTAAATAAAAATGGTATTGCTGAACGTTAGCTAATTCAAAATGCTCACCACAACTGTAGATAAATACCTTGAGGGGTGTAGTTTATAAAATTCCACCACATATGGAGTATCGCCGTACTGAGAAGAAATTGCACAGCAAATTTTGGGGTTCATTTTCTCCTGTTACCCTTGTGAAAATGAAAAAAAATTGGGGCTAAAGAAACATTTTTTGTGGTAAAAAATTATTTTTTTCATTTTCATGACTCAACATTATCATACTCTGTGAAGCACTTGTGGGTTTAAGGTGCTCACCACATCTCTAGATAAATTCCTTGAGGAGTGTAGTTTTCAAAATGGAGTCACTTGTGGGGGGTTTCCACTGTTTAGGCACATCAGAGGCTCTCCAAACGTGACATGGTGTCAAGTCAAATGGTGCTCCTTCCCTTCCAAGCCGTGCCGTGTGCCAAAACAGTAGTTTTCCACAGCATATGGGGTATCGGCATACTCAGTGGAAATTGCACAACAAATGTTTGTGTTTATTTTCTCCTATTACCCTTGTGAAAATGAAAATTTGGGGTAAAGCAACATTTTTGTGGTAAAATTTAATATTTTAATTTTTTCCTTCCACATTGCTTTAATTCCTGTGAAGCACCTGTGTAACGGGGCCGGGTGGTGGAACCTCTGTGCCTTGGAACAAGGAGAGACCCCGAGGGGCAGGTGTTATACTGGGGACGACCTTGTAATGGAGCAGGTGGCTCCCACGGGTCAGGTAGCTGGGACTGACCAGAGTAGCGGGTGGACACAACAGGTAGGTAGCAGTCTCTGGGTCAGTAGGCGGGTGGTCACGGGAAGTGACGGAAGAGCAGGTAAGAGTCTCTTGGCTGGCAGGCAGGTGGTCACGGCAAGTGACGGCTGAGCGGGTAAGAGTCTCTTGGCTGGCAGGCACGCGGTCACGGCAAGTGACGGCTGAGCGGGTAAGAGTCTCTTGGCTGGCAGGCAAGCGGTCACGGCAAGTGACGGCTGAGCGGGCAAGAGTCTCTTAGCTGGCAGGCAGGCGGTCACGGCAAGAGACGGCTGAGCGGGTAAGAGTCTCTTGGTTGGCAGGCAGGTGGTCACGGCAAGTGACGGCGGAGCCTCCAGGTAGGCTAGCAGGCGGGTAGCAGGTGAGCGCTCACAGGTGAGCGGGCTAGCAGGTACGGCAGGTAGCAGGTTGGTAACTGGCAGGTGCTTCCTGGTCCGCAGGTGGACTTGCCCATAGACAGACTGGCGGATGCAGGAGACAGACTGGCGGGCAGAAGAGAAGACAAGCAGGCAGACAGGACTGGTAGTCAGGCTGGCAACGGGACCTGAGGGCTGAAGCAGAGGTGAGTATGCTTTGCAACAACTTTGCTCGGGCACCTCCATTTTGGAGGAGGTGCCTTATACATGGGAAGTCCTCCGGCTATTGGCCGGGGACTCCTTAGGACGGCGCATGCGGTCCCTTTAAGAGAGGGGGAGCGCGCGCGCGCCCTAAGCACAGTACCCGGGAAGGAGCGCGCGCCGGCAGCAGCGAGGGAAGGAGCGCTGGAGGACGCCGTGCGCTGAACAGGAAGGTGAGAGGGACGGCGTCTCTGCCTAGCAGGAGGCAGAGACGCCGATGCTACAGTACCCCCCCTTTAGGCCCCCCCTTTTTTAGGCCAGACAGAAATTTCTCAAGGCGAAGTGGAGCGTTGATGTTCTCCCTGGGTTCCCAAGTTCTTTCCTCAGGACCAAACCCCTTCCAATCCACCAGAAAAAAGGTTCTCCCTCTTACCCTCTTGGTGGCCAGGATACTCTCCACTTCAAAGACGTCCTCAGAAGAAACCGGAGTAGGAGGAGTACCTGGATTGTCGGAAAAAGTGTTAAGGACAACGGGTTTGAGGAGGGATACGTGGAAGGAGTTGGGAATGTGTAGGGTGGCCGGGAGTTTTAATTTGTAGGCCACTGGGTTAATTTGCCTGAGGACTTAGAAGGGTCTGATGAATCGAGGGCCTGACTTGTAAGAGGGTACTTTGAGCCGCACATGTTTGGAAGAGAGCCAAACCTTGTCTCCCGGATTGAATTGAGGCAGATCCAGACGTCTCTTATCAGCATATCTCTTCATTCGCTCGGAGGACAGAAGAAGAGCGGACCTGGTACTCTCCCAAATAGTAGAAAATTCGCTGACAAGAGACTCCGCGGCAGGGTTGTCCACAGAAGCAGAGACAGGAACTGGAATCCGGGGATGTTGGCCACCGACTATAAAGAACGGGAATTTGGAAGAGGATTCGCTCTCATGGTTATTATAAGAGAATTCGGCCCATGGTAGGAGATACACCCAATTCGAATGGTGGGCATTAACGAAGTGCCGGAGGTAGCTGGTCAGGATCTGATTGATCCGCTCCACTTGACCATTGGACTGTGGGAGGTAAGCGGAGGAGAAATCCAGGGTGACGTCTAGCAGCTTACATGTGGCTCTCCAGAAGCGTGAGGTGAAGTGAACCCCACGATCCGACACGATGTGGAGGGGTAGGCCATGGAGACGGAAGATGTGGTGGATAAAGTCTTTAGCCAGCTCGGGTGCAGATGGGAGACCAGGCAGGGGAATGAAGTGGGCCATTTTAGAAAAGCGGTCAGCGACCACCCAAATGACTGTACAACCGGCAGAAACAGGAAGATCGGTGATAAAGTCCATAGCAATGTGCTGCCATGGAGCAGCAGGTACGGGAAGGGGCAGGAGATGGCCAGCTGGTAGATGTCTGGGAACTTTGTTACGGGCACAGGATGAACAGGCCGCGACGAAGTCTACAACGTCCTTACGCAGGGTAGGCCACCAGTAATGCCGGGTAATGAGCTGGAAGGTCTTCTTTTGGCCAGCATGGCCAGCTAGTTTAGAAGAATGTCCCCAGCGAAGAACCCTCTCCCGATCTGGTACTGCTACAAACATCTTACCGGGTGGAAGACGAGTCAGATCGAAGGGGGCCACATTCATCACCTTGGAGGTGTCAATGATGTGCGTAGGCTCCTCCTCTTGATCGGAGGACAGGAAGGCCCGGGACAAGGCACCAGCTTTGGCGTTCTTGTCCGCCGGGCGGAAATGAAGTATTAAGTCGAAGCGGGCAAAAAACAACGACCACCGGACCTGGCGAGGATTAAGTCTCTGGGCATTTTGGAGATATGCCAGGTTTTTGTGATCCGTGTAGATGATCACCGGGTAAAGAGCCCCTTCAAGCAGATAGCGCCACTCCCCCAGTGCCAATTTGACGGCTAGCAATTCACGGTCTACTATGGAGTAGTTGCGCTCAGACGAGGAGAAGATTTTGGAGAAGAAGCCGCAGGTTGCCATTCTCCCGGTAGAAATTTTTGGGTACCGCTCCGGCTCTGGAGGAGGAGGCATCAACCTCCAGGTAGAATTGTTTATTGCAGTCCGGACGGTGTAGGACGGGGGCAGAGGCGAAGGCTCTCTTTAAGGAAAGGAAGGCCTCCTCGGCTTCAGGCGACCATACCTTGGGATTTGCCCCCTTACGGGTAAGCACAGATATGGGAGCAGTCCGGGACGAGAAGTGTTGGATGAAAAGACGATAGTAATTGGCGAAGCCCAGGAATCGCTGTATCGCCTTCACTCCTTCTGGACGGGGCCATTTTAGGATGGTAGAGAGCTTCTCGGGATCCATTTGCAGACCTGTCTGGGAGATAACATAGCCCAAGAATGGAAGGGAGGTCTGGTCGAAGAGGCACTTCTCATATTTGGCATAGAGGTGGTTCTGCCGAAGCCTAAGCAGGACCTGACGAACATCCCTCCGGTGTGTGGGGAGATCCGGAGAGAAGACCAAGATATCGTCCAGGTATACCACTACGCAGGAGTACAGGAGGTCACGGAAGATGTTGTTGACCAGCTCTTGAAAGACAGCAGGGGCATTACAGAGACCAAAGGGCATCACAAGGTACTCATAGTGACTGTCCCGGGTATTCAATGCTGTCTTCCACTCGTCTCCTTGACGGATACGGACCAGGTTATATGCTCCTCGTAGATCCAGCTTGGAGAAGATCCTGGCACCCTTGAGACGGTCAAACAATTCGGAGATGAGCGGCAGGGGGTATTTGTTTTTTACAGTGATTAGATTGAGTCCTCTGTAGTCAATACAGGGATGTAGCGAGCCGTCTTTGTTTTTGACAAAGAAGAATCCGGCTCCAGCCGGGGAGGTAGATTTTCGGATAAATCCCCTAGCCAGATTTTCTTCAATGTATTCAGACATGGCCCGGGTTTCAGCCGCAGACAACGGGTAGATACGCCCATGGGGAGGAGTGGCGCCAGGTACCAGTTCGATCGGGCAGTCATATGGCCTATGGGGTGGCAACGTCTCTGCTTCCTTTTTACCGAAGACGTCCGCATAGGGCCAGTATGGAGCCGGGAGACCGGGTAGATTAGCTGGAGTAGGCGGAGGGCGAGCTGGGCGGACCGGAACCAGGCAGGTCTTATGGCAGTCTGGACCCCACCGGAGTACTTCACCGGATCGCCAGTTCAATACGGGTTCATGTGTCTGGAGCCAAGGTAGACCTAGCAACAGGGAGTGAGAGAGTCCGGATAGCACATGGAAGGAGATCTTCTCTGAGTGCAGCATTCCCACCTGCAGAGTTAAGGGTTCAGTGACGAGCAGGATGGGCACTGGAAGGAGTCTACCATCCACGGAGGCAACTGACAAAGGTTCAGTGAGAGGCTTGGTGGGAATACGGTATCTCTCTACCAAGGACTGGGAGATGAGGTTCCCAGCAGCTCCAGAGTCCAGGTGGGCGATTTCAAAGTGCCGATCCTCTCCCCAGGAGAAAGAGACAGACAAAGTCAGGGAGGGAGAGGACTTACTTTTGTCTAGGACGACCTCTCCGAGCGATCCTAGACACCGGCGTTTCCCGGCCTCTCCGGGCTGGAACGGATCAGGTGCTCCTTGCTGCCACAATAGAAACAGCTCGGCCCGGCGTGACTCCTGGTGGGATTTGACCAACTTGGTCTGGTCGACCTGCATGGGCTCGGGTGAGTGCGCCCGGGGAGTGACTGAAGAAGAGACAGGTCTCTGGAAGTTAGGAGCAAGGCGGGGAAACCTTCTCTCACGGGTGGTTTCCTTGGTACGTTCCTGGAACCGGATGTCAATCCGGGTAGCAAGTGACACCAGGTCGTCCAGGGTGGTAGGGCTGTCCCGACCGGCAAGTTCATCTTTAATCCAACCAGAAAGACCCTCCCAGAAGACGGACAGCAGGGCCTCGTTATCCCAGGCAAGCTCAGAAGCGAGGGTACGGAACCGTATGGCATATTGGCCTACGGTGAGACTCCCTTGGCGGAGACGTAGCAGAGAGGAGGCTGACCAGGACTTTCGTCCCGGTTCATCGAAGACTTTCCGGAAAGCAGTGAGGAAAGCTGACAAGTTGGATACCAGGGGATCCCCTCTCTCCCACAGGGGATTTAGCGAAGCCAGTGCTTCCCCAGTGAGATGGGACATGATGAAGGCCACTTTGGCCCGGTCGGTGGTAAAGTGATGTGCCAAGAGTTCAAAGTGCAGGGTGCACTGGTTAATGAAGCCTTGAGCCAAGGCGGGATCTCCACTAAAACGAGGCGGTGCAGAGAGCCGGGGACCCGGACCAGGTACCATGGCATTGATGGGCAGCGGCGCTGCCGGGGCGTGAGTCGTATGACTGGAGGCAGGTCCAGGTGGAGCAGTCAATGTGTCCAGGCGGGAGTTGACATTATGCAGGTGGTTCAGGATGGATTCCTGTTGGGATCTCTGACGGGAGACTTCGTGGAACAGGTCAGAGAGCGAGGGAGCTTGGGTGCCACCGGGTTCCATGGCCCGAGCAAACTGTAACGGGGCCGGGTGGTGGAACCATCTGTGCCTTGGAACAAGGAGGGACCCCGAGGGGCAGGTGTTATACTGGGGACGACCTTGTAATAGAGCAGGTGGCTCCCACGGGTCAGGTAGCTGGGACTGACCGGAGTAGCGGGTGGACACGACAGGTAGGTAGCAGTCTCTGGGTGAGTAGGCAGGTGGTCACGGGAAGTGACGGAAGAGCAGGTAAGAGTCTCTTGGCTGACAGGCAGGTGGTCACGGCAAGTGACGGCTGAGCGGGTAAGAGTCTCTTGGCTGGCAGGCAGGCGGTCACGGCAAGTGACGGCTGAGCGGGTAAGAATCTCTTGGCTGGCAGGCAGGCAGTCACGGCAAGTGACGGCTGAGCGGGTAAGAGTCTCTTGGCTGGCTGGCAGGCGGCCACGGCAAGTGACGGCTGAGCGGGTAAGAGTCTCTTGGCTGGCAGGCAGGTGGTCACGGCAAGTGACGGCGGAGCCCCCAGGTAGTCTAGCAGGCGGGTAGCAGGTGAGAACTCACAGGTGAGCGGGCTAGCAGGTACGGCAGGTAGCAGGCAGGTAACTGGCAGGTGCTTCCTGGTCCGCAGGTGGACTTGCCCATAGACAGACTGGCGGATGCAGGAGACAGACTGGCGGGCAGAAGAGAAGACAAGCAGGCAGACAGGACTGGTAGTCAGGCTGGCAACGGGACCTGAGGGCTGAAGCAGAGATGAGTATGCTTTGCAACAACTTTGCTCGGGCACCTCCATTTTGGAGGAGGTGCCTTATATATGGGAAGTCCTCCGGCTATTGGCCGGGGACTCCTTAGGACTGCGCGCGCGGTCCCTTTAAGAGAGGGGGAGCGCGCGCCCTAAGCACAGTGCCCGGGAAGGAGCGCGCGCCGGCAGCAGCGAGAGAAGGAGCGCTGGAGGACGCCGTGCGCTGAACAGGAAGGTGAGAGGGACGGCGTCTCTGCCTAGCAGAAGGCAGAGACGCCGATGCTACAACCTGAATGGTTAATAAACATATTGAATGTGGTTTTGAGCACTTTGAGAGGTGCAGTTTTTAAAATGAGGTCACCTTTGTGTATTTTCTGTCACATAGGCCTTCAAATCAATTCAAACAGGATGTGTCCCTAAAAAATGGATTTGTAAATTTTGTTGGAAAAATGAGAAATAGCTGATAATAAACTTTTAACCCTTCTAACTTCCTAACAAAAACATATTATGCTTCAAAAATAATGGTGATGTCAAGAAGACATATGGGAAATGTTATTTATTATCTATTTTGTGTGATATAACTCTCTGGTTTAAGGGCATAAAAATAAAAAGTTTGAAAATTGAACATTTTAGTCAAATTTCCGATATATTCACAAATAAATGCAAAAAATATTAACCTAAATTTACCAATACCATAAAGTACAATATGTCACGAAAACTCTCAGAATCGCTGGGATACATGGAAGCATTCCAGAGTTATTACCACATAAAGTAACATTTGTCAGAATTGAAAAATTTTGTCTGGTAAGGAAAGTGAAAACAGGCTTCGGGGCAAAGGGGTTAAGGTGCATAGGTTGTTAAAAAAAAATTTTTTAGAAACCTGATAATTTCTCTAAAATCATTACAGCTTGCAACCATTGTAAAACTAATTTCTGACTGATAGATATTACAATAAGAAATACTGTCTGAATATTCTTTTAACGTATAAAGCAAACTAAGGAGCATAAGAGCGAAAGTGTTCTGTGGAGTTACAGCAGACAGGCAGGACGGACAGCTCTGCCATCGAAAGACGCAGCAATCTGGAGAGACTGACTTGGTTGTCATGGGGACAAGACACACAACACGAGCTGAGAGGCGAGAACATACTAGGATAATAAGACCAAAGGAAACTTCACAAGCAGAGGAAGGGTGAGGAGACCAAGAATCAAGTCAGGTGAAAGTGATTTTACTATTCTTATTCCATTACCGCTGATATAATCTGACCACTTTTAGGGTAATGGTGGAGTCGCTAATTTAAATGGTTTTTAATAGGACGTCATGGCGATTTGCCTTTTCTGAAGTTTTGTATTGGTTTGAGACTACTTTAGCAGTTTACAGATCAAGAGATTATCAATTATTTCAGAGGAACATGTCCTGGACAATATAGCCATTGCATTGTAGGGAAAAATTTTGAAACAAAAAAAAATATCTCTGCAGCATAATTTGATATGTTGCAGGTTAAAAGGTTTTTTAATGTTTGCAAAGTGGACCCCAATCAACTGCAATTATGTAAAATAACAAAATCAGATGATACTCACCCTCCCCCGTTCCTGCGCCGACTCTCCAGCGCTGCTCCAGTCTCTATGTTTTGGCTGCCGTGGTGACATCGCATCAACAGCGTGCATCACCACTGCAGCCAATCATTGAGCTCAGAAAATCATGGCGTCTATATCTTATCCTCATTTTACATACGGACAGCACAAGGACGCTTTATATGATTGTCTGAACCAGTCTTTATAGTAGTATTTATAAGCCCAGCTTCACACTGCTCTGTACAGTGCTTTCATGGCTTAGGCTGGGTTCACATAGCATTTGCCACAAAGGTCAGTGGCTACAGAAGGGGATTTACATCCGAACCCATGAAAAACGAGTACGGGCATATGCTCCGTCGGGGCCATTGACTATGATAATACAGATGGAGTCACAGTGTGCTCTGTCGTGCAGCATTTTCAGCCTTAGGCCACGGCCCCACTATCAGTATTTGGTCAGTATTCGGTCAGTATTTTTTCTCAGGAATGGAAGACAAAACCAGGTGAGGAACAATCAGAGAAAAGGTATAATAGAAACAAGTCACCAATTCTGCATTTATCACCCAATCCTGGTTTTGGCTCCCACTCCTGAGAAAATATACTGACCGAATACTGACCAAATGCTGATAGTGGGGCCGTGGCCTTATGCTCATAGTTTAGGCAGCAAGACATTGTCTTTGGATTGTGATTGATGCATTACTCAATGTAAAGTGTATTAGAGGAAAGAAAAACAATTATTCAGCACTCATCTAAATGAATTCACCCCACCTTTAAGACACTTTCACACATCTGAATTTGGTTAGTATTTTGTATCAGTATTTGTAAGCTGATACTATGGTTTTGGCTTACAAATACTAATGCAAAATATTGACCAAATTATTGATGTGCGAAAATGGTCTTAAGGCTGCCTGAGCATAAGTGTTTTACGGTACTGTATAAATTCCAGACTTCTATGGAGCCAAATGCATCTTTCTATGCTATAGAAGTTTTTTATATTTCATTTATTAATAAAATATTTATTAAAAAAAAAAAAAGGAAATCATAGCATATTTCATTCTAAGATGTGTACAGTAAGTCTAGAGCCACGCTCAATATTTTTGGAGAGCTAGTTTCTATGGTGACTTTTTGACAAGAATCTTGCCAGCAGCTATCTGAAGTGTATGGCCATTTTAAAATGGTTTACCACTTCATGCTTATTTTCACAAATTTGTTGAAAACAGCATTATGTGCCATTTACTAACATTTAGCAATTAGAAGATCAGTGTTGAATTCTTTATCCATGAACAACCTCCGCTGAAAAACACTGCCCAGGCAAAATTTGCTCATGCAGAGTATTTTTAACCCCTTTATGACATGCGCCATACAATGTACGGTGCAAGTCGGAAGTGGGTATATGGAGGGGGCGCACCAGGTGAGCCAGTCCCATACCTGGCAGGTCATGGCTGTGTGTTACAGCAAGGACCTGCCTCTAACAATTGTTAACCTGTTTAATGCAGCTGTCAATCTCTGACAGCGGTATTTAACAAGCGCCGGCATTGGTGCTCATCATTCCATTTCCCTATCACCGTAATCGTACTGATGGGCAGAATATTACAGGGTCATTTTTACCACAAAATGTACACCATAAAAACAATTCCCAAAAAACAATGTCACAATTACGTTTTTTTTCACAATTTCGTGGAATTTTTTTTACTGTTTCCCGGTAGATTATGTTCTAAAATGAATGCTGTCACTGAAAAGTACAACTCGTCCTGCGACAACAAGCCCTCATATGTCCATGTGAACAGAAAAACAAAAGAGTTATGGCTCTGGGAAGCAGGGAAGGAAAGAACGAAAACACAAAAATGGAAATTGGCCCCGTAGTGAAGAGGCTACTGATGGAACTCTCTTGTTACTTGTACCTCCATCAGCTGCCATTTTCAGGACAATTGGCACTCATCTTCTAATAATTATACATTAATAAGCAGCACTTAATGGTGTTTGCAACATATTTATGAAAGTAAATAAAAACTCGACAACTCCTTTAAGACTTAGTATACTAAACTAAAGTGATGTTTGAGGTACTGTATCTTCCTGATTCAATTCCATACAGAGCATAATGCAGGAGAATACCTGAAATACAATATTCAGGCACTCTCTAGACAGAGCCGTGGACTTCAATGATCCAGGTGAAGTCCAAAATATGAAACTTTGGACTGTTTGTGACCCTGAACGAGTCATGGTGTGAACCAAGCCCAAGGGTCAAGCCAGACATATTGTAATGATGATTGTAATGGCAGCACAGTTAAATTGTCTATGTACTAGGTTTCTGTGCTGCACATGTTGATCATTTGACTTTACATTCCGAGTATTACTTAATATAGTAATGGGTTGAATTCTAAATACAGAATTACCTAACCATAATAATGATTAAAAATCAGCTTTTTGCTATTCTTACATGTCTATATCCAGTAACATACTCAGTCTGGCTTTTTCAGCTTCTTTTCTCCCTACCTATGCTAAAAGCCTGTACATGACACATAATACATAAAATCCTCACCTCCATTATGTAACGCTTGTCCTATTGAGCAATATAATCTACCATAAGCATAATTAAGGGTTAATCACAGCAAGCAACGCTTCCGACAAATCCTCAAGGATTAAAACAAACACAAAGAAACAAATACTCTATGAATGGAACATGGACAAATAGGACTAAGGAGTGAAGCACCATGCCAAGTCTCTTTATAAATAGCCCTCTGCAGCAGCTATAATGATGTACCCAATGTATTACTTTATATTGACATTATATTGCCTGGTAAAACCCTACATTCTGGTCTGCTCCACCATGTATAGGTGTAATTTATTAACTGAGGGCTGGAGTATTACATTCAGCCTTTACAATAAAGCCATTGTAATGCCTATTGACATTCCATGTTAGGGTTAGTCACATTCAAGCATGTACATAACGTAGATGAAGCCATAGCAGCTTCTTATGAGGCCCATAGCAGGAGGAGACCCCAAACTGGTCCCTCTTTTATTACTGGTCCTTCTCTCAACAAGTAAAACCTTAACCAATTCGGAAAAACTGTACAACTCCGTGCTCCTCTAAATGCGTAGGAAGGTGACCAAGCATACGATTGATTAGTTATCATGAGGACATGATGGCATCAAACTACATAAAGAGAGGGAATTATCAGTTTGGTTATGTAGTCCATCATCGTCAGTGCATGTGACTGATCAAATGAGTAAAGAATTTATTTGAGTTTAAAGGACCCCATACACAATAGATCAAAGTCAGCCGAACCCACCAATTGGCATTTGCCAACCACCTTATCTGTTTGCAGGCCAGACAATGCTTCACCAACAGAGATGTTGGAAGAGATAAGGGTTGGGCAGATTGAATTCAAACACTTGATCCTTCTGTTCTCCAGGCAGATAAGCCACTTTCTCCTCTTTGAATGCTTGGCAAAGCTGAACGTTCATGTGTATGGGGGAGTAAGGTTGGGGTCACACGAGCGCCTAAAAAATTCGGTCTCATTCTCATCCAGGAGAGTGTAACAATTTTTTTCTCACTTGTCATCCGTAAACTGTCCGTGTGCTGTCCGCATGCAATCCGTTTTTTTTACTCAGCAGTTATTAATCTTTTACAAGACCATTTACAGTTTCCTATCTTACAGAATTACAACGTAGCCATAAAAATCGGATGCCATACTGATGGTCCGTGTGGCATACAAATTTTTTCTCGCACTCAGACAATACAGAGTGAAAGTGGAGCGTGCTGTGATTTATTTCTCAGACAGATTCTGTCAGTGAACAAAATCATCCATCTGCACTGCCCCATTGAATAACATGGATTAGTGTTCTATCCGATAAAAAATCAAATAGCACTCACCCGAGTTATACGCTCATGTGAGCGAGCCCTAAGGCGTATAGCAACCTTAACTTGTTATACACCAGGAAACACGTGCACATAAAACAACATGAAGCAGAAAGTGTCTGAACTATTACTGAGGTTCATGATCTGTAGTGCTTGTACCTTTTAGGGTGTAATCTCATTGTGTTCATGTTGCCCTTTTATTAGGCATGACATTGACTGAATGTTAGCATTGAGGATGGAATGTATGTACAGCACCACTCAAGTATTTCTTTTTTATTTCAGCGCTGGAGTGGTTCCACTAATGTAAGTTCCCTGATCCTACTATATAGTTACCAGGCACTATCTTCTGCCACAGTCCCAATCCACCATCTTGTTGTGACATCAACTTCTGGCAAAGTGAGAGATAATGGTCGCAAGCTCTCAAGGTAAGTCTATGAGAGTCTCGTTCTGGCCTCATTCTTGCTCTCATAGACTTACTTTGAATAGTGACTTTTGGATCGCTCAGCGAACAGTGGAGCAATCCAGCAGCAGGTCATAAACTGCAGAAGACTGACTAGCGGCACTGATATCAGATGAAGACGATGGCTGGTGAGTATAATACTAGGGGCAGGGAACTTATGTTACTGACATTACTTCAGTGGTAAAGTAAAAAAAAAACACTGGAGTGGCTCTTTACCTAGGCAGCTATTGGCTTACAAAACTAATTTAATTGCAAGATGCAGACATAAGGGCCTTGATTCACCGTTATCTTTAAAAAGATGAAGGGTCCGATTCATTATTGCATTTGCATCTGTTTTTTATCTAGTTTTTGGTGTTGTTTCCTTGATTAATATTATAAAAATGTAATAAAAATATTTAAAAAAAGAAGTATATAGTCATGCAACTTCACAGCAGTTAACCTAAGAAGTAAAATGCCAAACTGGGGGTGAGTGTTTCTTGTGACACAATACGGTGCACACTGCAAAGAAATGGCATGTAAGGGTGTCATCCATGAAGGAAGACTCTCCTAATGCTCATGAACAAAAAATCCCACCTACAATTTGCCAGGGCCTATGCTGAATAATATGAAGACTTACTGGGACTTTATACTCTGGAGTAATGAGACCAAGATAAATGTTTTTGGAACTGATAGCTTCAAAACTGTATGGCGTTGCAAAGATGAGAAGTACAAAGAAAACTGCATGATGCCTTCAGTGAAACATGGTCGCAGAATCCTTATGGGTCAGCATGAGTGCTGCTGGTGTTGAGGAGCTACATTTCATTGATGGTATCATAAATTTACAGATGTATTGCTTTGTATTGAGAGAAATCACGCCATGTCCTTGGTAGACATGTACTTTTCCAACATGAGAATTATCCAAATCACACATAAGCCCACTGTTGCATTTCTGAAGAAGAACAGGGTGCACATGATTCAGTGGCCAAGTATGTGACCTGATCTGAACCCAATCGAACACCTATGGGTAATTCCGAGACAAGTTGAGCATTACTTTCCATCCAGCATCCAAGCCTAAAAGAGGTCGTTCTTAAAGAATGAAAAAACATGAATGTTGCAATTTGTCGCCAAGTTGTTCATATAAGAAAAATGTGGATTTCTCTGGAATAAGACATCAGATCACAGATATCAATGAATCATTTTATTCAGCAGCCTATTACCTACATGCCCATATAGACGACTTAGGAAGGTCAATCAGACGGATAGATTCCCTTTAATAAGAGATTCTACAAGTACTTTGCAATTTTACCCATTTAATTGAATGAAATAACCCCTTTAATTTCAAGCTAGCAATAGCAAAACGTACCTATTAGAGTTATAAGATATGGATATATTTGCACACTGGAGATTCGATAAAGACATTTTCCACAACAAATTCTCAAGTATCTACAGGGAAGTCTGCAGAGGCAGATCTGCTTTGCATCACCATACAGATTAGCAGCGGCCTATCTTCACTGGAAACTTTACTTCTCCTACCAGGGCTGCCATGTTGGTCTTGGCGTATTATGGACCCCTGTAGGTCCCATGGGACAGCTACATTCCCCCTTGTATACTTGAATTTGAACCTATATACAGTTTTCCATATTTTCTTCTAAATCCCAGCATAATAAATTTGTTGATATATTGAGCACCATCATTAATTTTAAGTAATATAAAATCTATTTTTTTTCTAGAAAATGTAAATTTATTTTAGTGAGCAGGAATACTATTAAGGCTTCTTAAAAAAAATGTCCAGGAGATCTGCTCCTGGGTTGCAGCCATGCAGTGTCCGTAAAATAAAATTGCTGTTTGTGATTTGTTAATGAAAATTTGTGCAGGTTATTGTGACTGTAATGTTACCATTTTACAGGTCACAGTAAATGCAGCTAAAGCGTCCATTTCACAGTTCTGAGCTATAGGAATATTTCACTTATCTTTAGGCTGCGTGCCCACTATGCGTTTTTCAAGTGTTTTTGCTGGGGAATTTCCGCAGCGAAAACACTTAAAAAACGCTTGGTAATAAGTGCCCCATGGACCCCAATGATAATCCGCATGTGCTGTGCACATGCTGTGGAAATTTCAGCTGCAGATTATCATTGCGGAAAAATCCGCAGCATGTCCATTAATTTTGGGGACACGCAGCGTAATTGCCGCCATTGACTTGCATTGAATCGCTTAATATCCGCATGACTACATGTGCACATGCGGATATTAAGCGATTCAATGTGCGGATGGTACCTGGGTCTGGAGAAGAGGAGACTCTCCTCCAGACCCGGGTACCATAGTACCTGTTAAAAAAGAATTTAAAATAAAAAATATACATTATACTCACCTTCTGATGTCCCCCGGTCTCCTGTACGATGCGTCCTGGCTCCCTGGCGGCTCGCGATGGTCTAAAAGGACCTTCCATGACGTCATTTAGTCATGTGACAGGTCAGGCGACCGCTGACGTCGGCGGTCGCATGACCTGTCACATGACTAAATGACGTCATGAAAGGTCCTTTCACACCACTGCGAGCCGCCCAAGACACCGGACGCAGCGAAGAAAAGACCGGGGGCCATCAGAAGATGAGTATAATGTTTTTTTTTAACATTTTTATTCTTTTTTTCAGCTATTAACTTGGTCACACTATATAAATCCATGCCGGTTGCATGGATTTATATAGTGTGATCAAGTTGTCAAGCACTTTTCCAAGTGATGCTAAAATCGTTTGGAAAAGCGCTTGATAACCCGCATGCAGAAATACATGCAAAAACGCTTGACAAACGCTTCTACCTGGCGGGAAAAAACGCATGTAAAATCTGCATGCGTTTTTCCTGCCAGGGAGATGCGGAAAAAATCTGCAGCATTTCTGCATCATGGGCACTTAGCCTTATGATGCATTATAGTTTCCAATACGTCTGTTTAAATTGCTGCCTATGACTTTTTTAATATTTGTCCAGAAGAAAGAAAAAAAAAATAATGTGATCACCCTGATCTGTTTTCTAGTATTTTTCCATCAAAAGTAGGAACAGATACTAGTAAAAAGCAAAATAGAAAGACTTCCCAAAAAATTTACAAGACCAATTAAAGAATTTTCAGTTGCTAGTAGAAGATCCTCATCTCTTGGCCATAGTGGAGAGCGGTTACCATGAGCGTCTCATGCGTTGGAGGACTTGTACTGTCCTGCATTAAGCTGACAGCTCATTGATTTTAATGGGTATTGTGTAATTGCTAATTTCCCCTGTGGTGGCCCAACATAGAAATTGAGCACATGTTACCAGTTTTACCCCCAGATTAAAGCTTAAAATCCCAACAAGGGGGTAATTTGCGATTATCATATAGTCAAGGGACTGTTCTAAAAAATAGAAATTGTCCAAAAAAAATAAACTTTTTAGGATCCTTTATCACATTGCCTTGAGGGCCTTCAGCGGGTACCCGACTGCCATGCCAACCAATCACAACGATTGTAGCAAGCTACGGTCGCTGGTGTTAGCAGGATCAAAGTTTTGGCATGGCCCCACCAGAGCCCTGATCTGAATCCAATTGAAAATCTGTGGGTTGACCTGAAGAGGGCGCTGTACACAGGAGATGCCCTCACAATCTGACAGATTTAGAGCTATTACAAGGCTCAGTGGGTAAAGATTACCAATTCTAGATGTGCCATGCTGATAGAATACTTCTCAAAAAGACTGAGCTGTTATAAATTGAAAGTGTACTTCAACAAAGTATTAGTTAACAGTCACATTCACATATTCAGTATTTGGTCAGTATTTTACCTCAGTATTTGTAAACCTAAATCAGGAGTGGGTGATAAATGCAGAAGTGGTGACGTGTTTCTATTATACTTTTCCTCTGATTGTTCCCCTCCTGATTTTGGCTTACAAATACTGATGTAAAATACTGACCAAATACTGAACGTGTGAACGTAGGCTAAGGGTGTGCATAATTATGCAACCACATTATTTTAATTTCATTTTCTTTTTCCATGCGAAAAGATTTTAGATTATTTTTCAATTGCTTTGTACAGATGATGGGAGATATTAAAGGTGGGAAAAGTTCTGAAATGATTTTTCTATATGAAGTTTATATGATTTTTTACATGGCAAAAAAATGGCATTTTTACAAGGGTATGTATATAATATATGGTAAGTGTGTGTGTGTGAGTATGTGTGTGCATTTATAACATAAACACATATACATAGGCTATGATGCCATATTCTAAAACAATGACACTTCCTGCTGCCTAGTGTGGTGCAGGATTTCCAGGTATTAAAAGGCCATTTTGCTAGATACAATTTATCAAGATCAGTGGGGTTTTGACCTTGAGACCTTCAAAAATTGCCAGAATAGCAACTTCTGTCCCCCATTTGATAAGAGCAGCAATGCGTATACTTGACCATAATTCCTTTTATAGTCTACGGGGCTGGTAGAGAAAGCCGAGTAGAGCGCTTAGCTATTTCAGCTATTAATGGAGCATGCGCATGGGTACGCTATTTAATTTGGGGAAGAAGTCCCTTGTTCTGGTGACTTATTGCAGTTGGACACCCATTTATAAGTTGTTAGCTATGATGTGGATACAGAAAACCTTTTAAAAAAAGTATTGGTATAAAAAATTAAAGGGGTTCAATACTGCTATACTTCCCTTTCCCTGGCACTAGAGGGGGGTATTTTACACTTCACAGTTTCTCTCTCTTGGGTAGAAGTATTTAAAGCTTTGGGGAATTTGATTGGCGCCACTGGGAGTATATTTTGTGCTTCACTATTGTGTTAGGTTGCTAGCACAATGAAGTAGAGATGAGCGGACCTGTAGAAATTCAGGTTCTGGTACCTGACCCGAACTTTAGTCCAAAGTTCAGTTGGGATAGCAGAACTGTACCCACACCTGAACCAGAACCCTAACCCCATTGAAAACAATGGAGACCCAAACTTTGGATCTGGAAAAAAAAAATCTCTCTCTCTCTCCCTCTCTGCAACAGACTTTCCCTGGAACTCCAAACTTTGCAACAGACTTCCAGGAGAAGTCTGTGTTCTGCATTTAGCGTTGGACACTAACTGTCCGGTACGAACTCCAAACTTTTAAGTTCGGGTTCACTCATCTCTACTAAGGAGGTATTTTGTGGAATTGCTGCTGCCGTGGGAGGGGGGCTCTTTTCCGCTGCTTTCTTTGGTGCTGCTAGTGTATTTTATGCTTCCTTCTGGTAGGAGATGTTGGAATGATCACAGGGGCCCTTAGTGTTGAACTGTATGGGGCTCAACATTTTCTAATGGCTGCACTGTGAATGGGTTAAAGTTGTGAATATTTATTTCAGTAACCTGAATATAAACATCTAACTTTCCATATGGACAAGCTTTAGACGTGTACATGGGGTGACGCTTTTGCACCTATGATTTATGCATTGTATTCTTGTAATTAATAGTCAAGTTGCTCTGCAGATGTCATTCTTCAGTAACTCTCATACCATTAATTCATGTCTAAGCCAAATTGATTGTAAATATGTAGCAAAACCGTAAAAGCTGGACTCAGCATATTTATTTGATGATTCGATAAATAGGGAAATGCACAATACACAACTTTGATGGCAGCTTCTGGCTGCTGTAATAAAGCCTTATTCTAAAGACAAGTACAGGCGCATTAGTCAGCTTAGATTTTTTTACATAGTTTTTATTGCATTTTAGATGTTTTGGTTTTTATCTCTTTTTGGTATGTTATGTTTTAAATAAAGCTGCATTGTTTTTGATACTTCTTAGTATTTGACTTTGCAAAATGTTATTGATTCAGTCATGGGGATTACATGCGTTTTTAGGATGTTTACGCAGTGGAAACACATATGCGTTTCTTTCCTATGGATTTTCTGCATGTAATGCCATTCTATTGGAAAACTCAGCGTACCCGCAAGAGAAATCATCATGTTGTGTATTTAAAAAAAACAATCCGCAGGTCAGTTTACACAAAATAAAAAAATACAGCTATTTCTATAATTCCCATCCACTTTGCTGGAACTTTAAGACGCTACACCTTTTGCTCAGTAAAAATACTCAGCACCAAAAACTCACCAAAAACTCATCGTGGGAACATAACCTTAAAGGGAATCCGTCACCTGATTCATGCTGCCAAAACCATAAGCAGCATGAATCAGATTGCACGATTGCAGCCAGGTATAGTTCTTTCAGAGTAAATATACTTTATAGATTCCCTTTTCCTGGTTCTGCAGGTGATTGACAGGTCTATGATTCCTGCAAATGGAGCATTTGAAAGAAAATTATACCCAGCTGCAATGATGCCGCCAGGCTCTGATTCAGGCTGCTCGTAGTTTGGACAGCATAAATTGCATGACAGGTTCCTTTTAAATCTACTGTAAAATCCCCAAGTCCATGTGTGTCATGTAGATTTTGCTGCCGATTTCTTGTGAATTTCAAGGCAAATATTGTCTAAGCAGTGACAATTTTCAGAATGACCCAAAATTTGTTTGGATTTTTTTCTGTAAAATCCAATTTACTATTTGTACTCAATTAGCATTCGGCATTTGGTTTTAATTATGATTTGCAGGAAGTTTTTACATTATCTATGAGTAATAGTTTGTAGTAAAGCGCCTATATCGGTCCTTTCTTCTTCATAGTTCCTTAGTTATTAAGGTTGAAAAAAGGCAGATGTCCAACGAATTCAACCTGTACCTAAGGGTACACTCACACTGGCTTATATTCTCTCATCTGCTAATGCTTATGCTAATGACACTCAGCTCAAACTCTGTCAGAGAATGATCTGAGTGTCATCTGAGTGTGATCGGATTCTTTCGCATGAGAGAATCACAGCACAGGTGCAGAGAAGATAGAGAATGTAATTTATACCTTTTCCATTGTCTCTGTGAGCGTACATCGGACTGCACTCAGATGATATCCGAGTGCAGTTTGATGTTTTACATGCTCCCATAGACTTCTATTAGTGCGCTTGATCTGAACATCGGAGCCACTCGCAGCATACTGCGATTGTTTTCACATGCAGAATCGGCATGAAAAAATAATCGCAGATCTTCACTGCCCCATTTTATAACATTGGGCCGAGTGCTATCCGATAAAACATCAGAGAGCATCATCCGTGTTATACGCCAGTATGAGCGTACCCTAAGAAGTTGATCTGGGGGGGGGGGGATATGAGAGATGCTAATTGCCCGTATTGGGGGAAAATGTTCTGATATATATCCAATTTCATAAAAGCATACAGAGGTTTGTAATGAGCAAGTGTTGATATACATTATAATATATTATTATTAATTATTATTATAGCGCCATTAATTCCATGGCGCTTTACATGTGAAAAAGTGGTATACATAGCAGAAATACTTACAATAATCTTGAACAAAACGATCAGCGACTGGTACAGGAGGAGCGAGGACCCTGCCCGCAAGGGCTCACAGTCTACAAGGAATGGGTGAGGATACAGTAGGTGAGGGTAGAGCTGGTCGTGCAGTGGTATGGTGGAGCGGTGGTTACTGCAGGTTGTACGCTTGTTGAAAGAGGTGGGTCTTCAGGTTCCTTTTGAAGGCTTCCATGGTGGGTGAGAGTCTGATATGTTGGAATAGAGAGTTCCAGAGTAGGGGGGTGTAACACAGGTACTTTAGATGCAGTGACACAGAAACACAGAGCAGCCAGTACAGGGTTAATAAACAAGGGGGATTTACTGTAACAGGGTCAATCTCCACGCAGGGAGTAACAGGGGAAATATGGGGTAGCAGGTAATATGCTATAACTGACAATCCACAGTTGGGCTAGATGTAGCAGAGTCGACATGGTTGTAATCGGCAGTTTTTTCACTTAGCTGACTCTTGCTCCTCACGAGGCAGTTGCTGGCTGGTGCCGGTGTTGCTTTCTTTCGGCTTCCCCACCTAAACAATGCTCCGTCTTCTGGCGGCAGCGGGCGGTCTCCAGTTTGACCCGCTGAGCCCTTAGTCCATAACAGTACACCTCACTTGCTCGGCTCCAGGGATCCTGCGTCTCTTTTCCCTCTTGTCGGGATTGACTCCCACTGTCCACTGCCGCTATTCCCACGCAAAAACTCCTTTCCCACCCTCTTCCTAGACACGAGCTCAGCTCCCCGTTCACCTGACTCCTCAGCTCTCTCTCTGGACACACCCCCAGCTTCCCGGTCACCTGACTCCTGTTTCGCAGTCTGTCTACCCCCTGCAACAAGAGGCACGGCCCCGGCAGTTCCGGATCCCTTGTTCTGAAAGTACTTACACCCCGGTCTTCCCCCTTACACTCCGGCTCTCCTTTAACTCGCCATTCCACGGGCGAGAGTTCCTTCACCAAACGTTCACATTCTTGGACTTCCTAGACGATAAGTTGCCATATAAATTGATCTCGTTTGTAACGGTGAGGAGGCACTCCTGCTGTTGTCCGTTCTGACCGGCGTAACTCAGTTTGACCGATGGGGGGTGCAGGGTCACTTGGATTCCCAATCTCCGCCTGCCCGGTGGCTTCAACCGATGGTGTTCCCTCGCCGCCTGCACTGGGGACTGCAGGTAATCGAGTGCTGGGGCTCGGAGGTAGAATCAACAATTCTTCTTCATCCACATCGTGGCTTGGGGCAACTGTGTCACAAACCCTGATAAGAATCAGGTGAGTCTTCTTCATCCTCGTCATCTTTAGACAGACAGGGCGGCAGCATACTACGATGAACCACTCTGGTTGGGGCTCCTTCAGCCCCCTCGGGTTGAACTTCATACACAGGTCCTTCAGCGCCAAACCTGTGCTTCACTCGGTGCGGGGTCCATTCCCACCGCCTACTCAATTTGCCGCGGGGCAGCCTGTCTCAAACCAATACCGCTCCCCAGGCCTCAGAGCTGTCCCTCGAAGAGGCAATGTCTCATGATGTTTGAGCTCCTGAAACTTTGTTGTATCAACCGTCGGAGGGTCTGCAGTCGATGCCGGTGTTCTCAGACCCAGGAAGATATCCCCGTCCGTGGGTAGTCCTCCTGGGGGTCCAGCTCTAACTCGGTAATCTCTCACCCCTTTCACCCAAACAGTAAGGTATAAGGAGTGAACCCCGTCGTACTATTCACTCGGTTGTTGTAGACCCACACCAGCTCGGCTACAAACTCAGGCCATCGCACCTTCCGATCTTCCTCCAACGTGCGGAGCATTTGGATCAGTGTCCGATTAAGGCGTTCACAGGCCCCATTTCCTTGAGGGTGATAAGGAGTAGTCCGTGACTTCTCAATCCTGTACAACCGATGCAACTCTTCCATCACCCGGCCCTGGAAGCAGGCGCCTTGATCGGAATGGATCCTCTTTGGGCAGCCGTACACCCGAATGAAGTCTCGGCAGATGGCCTGTGCAGCTGATTCGGCGGTCTGATCTCTGGTCGGGGTCACCACCGCAAACTTTGTGAAGTGGTCTGTCATTACCAGGCAATGTTCATACCCGAGATGCGCCGGTCCAACAATCAAATAGTCGATCATCAGCACCTCCAAGGGGGCAGAAGTCACAATGGTTTGCATGGGGACCCGCTGCTCCGGGGGCTTAACCAGCTCACAGCTCCGACATCTTCGACAAGTGTCTTCTATTGTTGTTCGCAGTCGGGGGTGATACACCAGCCTCTGCAACCACTGAAATGTCTTCTCTGGTCCGAAGTGAGCCCCTCGTTCATGAGCCCCCTTACCCTGACCAACTTCTCTGGGATCACCACTTGCCAGGTGGTCCCAAACTCTTGCAGTAGCTGTACCCATCGGTACAGCAGCCTGTTACGCAAACACAGTTTCTACCATTGTCCCAGCATTTTCAGCGCTCCTGGGGACAGGATACACCTCTCCTCTCAACTGGGGACCTGCCTCAAAGCCACCCATTGATGTAATTGAGCAACTTCTCTGTCAGTCTGTTGAAGTCGGACCCAGTCATCTCTTGGCCGTCCTAGCACTTGTTCTTGTTGATCCACTGCCGCTATTCCCACGCAAAAACTCCTTTTCCACCCTCTTCCTAGACCTGAGCTCAGCTCCCCGGTCACCTGACTCCTCAGCTCTCTCTCTGGACACAACCCTAGCTTCCCGGTCATCTGACTTCTGTCTCGCAGTCTGTCTTCCTCCTGCAACAAGAAGCACGGCCCCAGCAGTTCCGGATCCTTTGTTTTGAAAGTACTTACACCCCGGCCTTCTCCCTTACAGGGGATGCACGGGAGAAATCTTGTATGCGATTGTGGGAAGAGGAGATAAGAGGGGAGTAAAGAAGGAGATCTTGTGAGGATCAGAGGTTGTGTGTACCGGGAGACTAGGTCACAGATATATGGAGGAGACAGGTTGTAGATGGCTTTATATGCCGTGGTTAGGGTTTTGAACTGGAGTCTCTGGGCAATGGTGAGCCAGTGAAGGGATTGGCAGAGAGGAGAGGCTGGGGAATAGCGGGGGGACAGGTGGATTAGTCGGGCAGCACAGTTTAGGATAGAATGGAGGGGTGCGAGAGTGTTAGAAGGGAGGACACAGAGCAGGAGGTTACAGTAGTCGAGGAGGGAGATAATGAGGGCATGCAATAGGGTTTTTGCAGAGTCTTTGCTGAGGAATGTGCGGATCTGGGAAATATTTTTGAGTTGGAGTCGGCAGGAAGTGGAAAGGGCTTGGATATGTGGTTTGAAGTATAGGTCAGAGTCCAGGGTTACCCCGAGGCAGCGAGTTTGTGGGACTGAGGAGAGTGGGCAGCCATTGACTTTGATGGATAGGTTAGATGGGGGGGTTGAGTGAGGTGGGGGGAAGATGATGAATTCAGTTTTATCCATGTTAAGTTTTAGAAATCTAGCAGAGAAGGATGAAATAGCAGACAGACATTGTGGGATTCTGGTTAGTAAGGAGGATATATCGGGTCCAGAGAGGTAGATCTGTGTGTTATCAGCATAGAGGTGATACTGAAAGCCATGAGACTCTATGAGCTGTCCCAGGCCGAAGATGTAGATGGAGAAGAGCAGGGGACCTAGAACTGAGCCTTAGGGGACACAGACACATAGGGGGTGAGATGAGGAGGTGGCGCGTGAGTGGGCGATGCTGAATGTCTCTCTCTGTTTCTGGTCAAAATTATTGGATAAATCATACACTATCCACTAAACCGCACTCATGTCTATCATAAGTGGAGAGGAAAGCTAAAATGTGGTGTGCACCAAAACTTGTGGTTTTTTAATTCCAAAGTCTGGTTATCATCTGATTTGCTACACATTTCCCTGCCTTGTTGACCATACATTGCCATACAGTCTGAATTCACTTCTCCCTGACTAATAATACTACGTTTACATGCTGAATGTGCGGTGATTTATCCGTTGAGTTTTCCTATTCATGTTTTTCTATCTGTATTTTTATAATTTCAAGGCCCCAAAACCATCAGAGCAGATTCATTATTATGGGCTTGTTCACAGGCTGCATTTTTGTCACGGTTTTTCCCGCTTTTCTTGAGAGTAAAAATTGCTGCAGTTTACAGCACCATTAAAGTAAATGAGATATCTGAAATCTCATGTTCATACTGCTTATTTTTTCCTTGCGAACCTGAATCATCAAAACATTTTTTAAATCTGCAACATGTCAATTGTTTCAGCATTTTTGTAACCTTTTTTTGCCCATTCAAATGAGTGAAGATAAAACGCATGTAAAACAAATCAAAACTGCAGTTAAAAACGCTTCTAATACTTGTATATTTTAAGCAGTGTCTACTGAAAATACTCAGCTTGTGCAGATGGCCTAAGGTTAAGTTCCCTTAATGAGTTTTTGGTGAGTTTTTACAGTGTCAGCAAAATGGATCGGATTTTTATTATTTATTTAAAACTTGACATACAAAAAAGAGACAAAAACAGCAGCAACAAAAACGCATGTAAAAAATACACTCAAAAATGCAATGCAAAAAGCAAGAAACCTAATTGACTTAATAGGTGCCGAAATGCTGTAGAAAATCTGCAACATCAAAAACTCACCAAATACTTATTGTAAGAACATAGCCTAATACTTTTCAAAATTTATTCTGCATGAAACTAAACAAGACAGGCAGACAGTGCATACATGGATATTCTCGGCAGACATATTACAGACTTTTCCTTGCGCCATCTTACTTTACTCCATCATTTTACACCAAGGTAATGGCATATACCATAAATCAAACAGATTTTACGAACCCCACATAGCTACGCCCCCATTTTTCAATACCGTTCACAGAATCATAAAAACTGTGTAGAACGAGTGATAAATAAAATCAGTAAATTATATCATACCAGCATCTTTAACAGAAAGAACCAAATGATATGCTTCATAAGAAAAAAAATGACTTTTTGCTTTCAAGACGCTTGCCCTAAATGTAACTTGCACTTTGTTAAATTAAGGTAGTTTTGCTGATTCCAACAAACATGTCAGCTTTGATTGCCATGGAGAATTAAAGGGGGTTACTGATGCAAGAAGGAACACAGCCATGAGGGAAAATATTGAATAACCTGTACAAAAATACAATCCATTAACTATATCCTTAGTTTTTAATCATTATGTATGCTTCTTCATTCGGTCATTTGGCTACTGATTAAAAAAAGATAACGTTGAATGAATTTTATCGAACTCATTTCCATAGCCTTCTTCGATCTGCCGCGTAACGTCTTCTGGGGATCTGTCATATTTCCATACTCTCAATTAAAATTGTCTCTCAGGATTTTTCTATATTGGCATTTATTCATCAATCAGTTTAATTTATCACATTTCATTTTTAAGCAGCTAAAGTTGGAAAAGACGATCTCCTGAGAACCACTGCAATTATAAGTATCTCCAGCGCCGCTGATTCATTTACATTTGAAATTGTAATGAAGACATTTGGAGTTTGCTGGATGGCATCGTATACATGATTACAGCGTCTCTATATTTTAAATGTCCTCATATGTCTATGGGAAATATTCAACAAAGATTCTTAAATATAAAATCATTGCCAGCACTCTGCTATAAGAATACTATGCTGACACTTGGAATTTTTTTCATACAGTGGAAATCTGCATATCCCTAAAATAAATTTTCATCTTTTAACACTATTTAAATTTATGTCTAAAACTGATGATTACTTTAGAGTACACATTTATAATAGCTAGAGCTACATGTTTTCTGATACAGAGATCCAAATCCCATACAAAAAATAGTAAAAGAGAACCTGTCTCTGGGATTTTATACCTCAAACTAATGGCATGTATGTAAAGACGCATTAATGCTGCGTAAATCCTTACCTTTCTTGCAGAAATCCGTTTTACTATATTAGCGAAATCCATAGTTGAAATTGTATGCTAATGAGCTGCAAGTGCATTGGGGTGGGGACTGCACTTGCAGCTCTCCTGCATCTCTCCATATTCCATGCCCGCTGCCTGCCTCCTGTTTGACCGGTCACTCATGTTTCAGTGACCTATCAGTCAGACACAGGAGTCAGGCAGGGGGCAGAGAATTTGGAAAGAGACAGGATTCCTGTAAGTACAGGTCCCACCTACTGCATTTGTAATTCATTAGCATACAGTTTCTCCTATGAATTTCTCTAAAACAGCAAAACAGATTTCTACAAGAAAGGTAAGAATATATTCAGCATTAAAGTGCGTTTATATACATGCCTTTAGTTTGGGGTATAAAATCTGGATGACAGGTTCTCTTTAAATTATTAAATTATGGGAAGACTTATTGTTTGTTTTTTGTTGAATTAAAGGGAATCTGCCAGCCGGTTTTTGCTATGTAATCTGAGGGAAGCATAAGAAAGGGGCTGAGACACTGATTTCAGGGATGTGTCACTTATTAGGCTGTGTGCTGTTGTTTAAATACAATAAGTGCTTTATCAGCAAGAGATTATAGCTGCAGGACAAGCTGCCCTCATGCCTCCTGGTCCAACCACTGCCCCATCACTGATTAGCAGTCTTAGGCCACGGCCCCACTATCAGTATTTGGTCAGTATTTTTCTGAGGAGTGGGAGCCAAAACCAGGTGAGGAACAATCAGAGAAAAGGTATAATAGAAACAAGTCACCAATTCTGCATTTATCACCCACTCCTGGTTTTGGCTCCCTCTCCTGAGATAAAATACTGACCAAATACTGATAGAGGGTCCTTGGCCTTACTGTCAATGTACAAACTGCTAACCAGGGGTGTTGGTGGCATTAGATTTCTGAGTACTACTACATCTACAGCAGAGAAATCACTGATTGTATCACAACTGCTGCACCTAATAAACTATGTGACACATCTCTGGAATCAGCTTCTCTTTCCCTACAATATCCTACACTCCGATGAGGGAATCTGTCACCAGGCAAAAACCTGGTGACAGATTCCCTTTAAATTTATGTAGTAAGAGCCTGAGCAGCTTCTAGTGTAATCTGCAGGCAGCCAAACTTTATAATTGTCTTTGCAGGAATTTGAAGCTATAGATCAGAAACATAGAGATTCTACCACTGTTAATAATAATAATTAATTTATATAAGAAGAATTTGGACCTCTTTAGTAAAAAGAAAGAAAATTGTACATGGTACTACTATGGGGAGAAAAGCACAACTGCATTGATCTCCAGTGATATTCCAGAGCTGTAAAAACACATTACACTAGAAAGAGCCTTCATATTGACCACCAAGAAAGGCATATTGGGGGTTAATGATTAACAGAGTGAATCCAGCTCAGCCAATCAGGGACTACATAGATCAACAATGTTGCCAGTGATTACTTATAACTATTTCTGATATTTCAAAATGGGACCCGGAACAAGTGCCCAACAGGGACCAGGTAGCGGCAGAACATAATCTGCTAGGGTTCGGTGACGGTAAGTATCACTGATTTTACTTTTAACTGGTCTTAATAATTATAATTAGCTGAATAACTCTTTTAAAACACAGAACATCACTACATAAACCTAATTAATAAAAAAAACACCATCGATTCCACCACTCAAAACTGCATGTGAAATTTATTGGTTCAGCAGTTTGTGATCCTTATTATTGAGACAAAGTCAGAAATGGAACCAACAGAAAGTATCTGACCTTCCTTTATGTATTCTGCTGCGTTTAAATCCACTCGTGGCTTCACCTCATAAAACTGCTGCAAAAGCTGTAGTGTTTTCGAACAACACTCTACAATAACGAGCACCATGAAATTTTCAACTTAATTAATTAGTAAAATCAGCGCCACTTGCCTGGGAGAGAAAGAAATAGGTCGACCTCTTCAATTCGTAGCATTTTCTGCAGAGCTAAATATCACTTCTGGTCTGAGACATTAATGTCATCAGAAAGAAGCAGGTTGATAACGCGCATTGTTTTTTTCAGTATTACAACAGCTATAGGGCAGAAAACCCCTTCATCTGAGACAAACCTGAGAGTGATACAGAAAGTAATTGAGTTCAAATAATGAATTGGCTTCATGTTTCAAATCGACTTGTCGTCTTGTTCTCACCAGCAAGGTGTGGGAGTCAGAAAAGATTGTGTTTTTATTAAGCAGAACTATTATTACTTCCTACACACATATGCCCAACCTGACTTTATATTATTTCAGTATTTTGTGTCGGGGTAATCAACATGTGGCTGTCAGGCAGTGTCTGACAAGTTTCTGTTCTTTACATTTCAGGCAGAACTTTCCATGACTTCTGTGACATTGTACAGTAAGTTTTTAGAATGATAGGTAGATATAATTAACTTTTGTGCAAATGTGTACATAGTATATCATAAGGACGGGTTCTTACAGGATAGTTTGGCTTAGTGTTTGCATAGTTATTTTCTAGCCATGGAGAGTATAATGAATAATTAATAAATAATAATAATAGACAAAGCAGATTTTACGGCAATCAAATACATGTTAATGGAGTTCAAATCCGAGGGTGGACACATCGCTCTCCACTATTTTATTATAAAGCACCTAAAACTTTCCAAAGGTCTACTAAGGCTATGTGCCCACGTTGCGGACCTGAAGCATATTTTTTACGCTTCTCCCTGGTGGGAAAATCGCATGCGGATATTACATGCGGTTTTCCCGCCAGGTAGAAGCGTTTGTGAGGCGTCTTTGCATGCATTTCCGCATGCGGGTTATCAAGCACTTCTCCAAGCATCACTTGGAAAAGTGCTTGACAACTTGTTCAGAATGGTAAAAAATAAAAAAATAAACTTTATACTCACCTTCTGATGCATTCTCTGCCCCGTCCGGAGGCTTGAGCGGCTCACGCTGTTGTGTGCAGGACCTGCGGTGACGTCATTGAGTCATGTGGTGGGTCACATGACTCAATGACGTGGCAGGTCCTTCAGACAACAGCGCGACGGAGGGAAAACATCAGAAGATAAGTATAAACTTTATTTTATTCTTTTTTTTACAGGTTCTTTGGTAC
This sequence comes from Phyllobates terribilis, assembly GCF_046119375.1. Lineage (NCBI taxonomy): Eukaryota > Metazoa > Chordata > Amphibia > Anura > Dendrobatidae > Phyllobates > Phyllobates terribilis. The sequence continues at coordinate 213,608,940 of NW_027362762.1, forward strand.
CCAGGTCTGGATGAGAGTCTCCTCTCATCCAGACTTGGGTACCATCCGCACATTGATTCCGCTGCGCTTCCGCAAAATTAATGAACATGCTGCGGATTTTTGACCGCAGCATATACGCTGCGAAAAAATCCGCAGCATGGGCATTGACATTGCGGAATGCCATTGGGGACCATGGGGTGCGGATATACGTGCGTTTTTCAAGCGTTTACGCTGCGGAAATTCCGCAGCATATACGCTTGAAAAACGCTACGTGGGCACACAGCCTAACAGATCACAGTTAAATCAGGGTTTTGTAAAATGATTTTTTTTTTTTTTTTTTTACATATTTTGCTGTTTTGCAAAAAGGAACAAGAAAAACAACAAATCAGTGCAGCTGAGCATATATATATATATATATATATATATATATATATATATATATATATATATATATGGACCAGGGAGGTAAGGGGGCCATTTCAACCTCCAAAGCAAGTGGAATTGTGTATTATGATGCACAGGTGACCTCTTCTGTCTGTGTCTGCTCCTGAGTCGTGCTTTAAATTGTTATGCAGGACTGTTTTATTTTTTTACTATGGGCCTAAGAACTAACAGGCAGGTAGTTGCTAACTACTTTCCTGTTCTATCCGGCGCTGGCTCAGAGTGTTCACCGCTCCTGCCAGCGATTCTGCTGCTTCACCTCAACAGAGCAGCCCTTCCGCTTCTGAGCTGATTTGTTGATGGGGAGTGACTGCTGACAAAAAAATAAAAAATAAAGTAGCACACTGCAACGATAAGTATGTGAACATGAAATATATGAAATTTGAATAGCATTACTGCTCTAGGAAATAAAAATAAATGAGAAATCTTAGCGCATAAATTGGCCAATTCATGTGTACCTGGTACCGGCTATTCAAATTTCATATATTTCATGTTCGCATACTTAGCGTTGCAGTATGCTGCTTTGTTTGTTAGTTGTATATGGAGGTAGCTGCTCCTAGTAAGCACCTGTACACACCTATTTCTTGCTCTGGATGTGCCGGTCAGTTTTTTCTGTTTCTATGTATAAGCTTTGACTGAGCACTCCACCTCTATGCCACAGAAGGTTTTAATTGCAGCAGGTTCTTGCCTTCCCATACACAAGCAGACGAATGTCCCTTAGGCTATGTGCCCACGATGCTGAATTGATGCAGATTTCCTGAGCATTTCTGCCTCTCCCTTGCAGAAAAAAACGCATGCAGATTTTACAAGCGCTTTTCCCAGCGATTTTGAGCATCACTTGGAAAAGTGCCTGACAAGTTGGTCACACAATATAAATCCATGCAACTGGCATGGATTTATAGTGTGTGACCAACTTATGCTACTTTAAATGCAGCATCAATAGTAAAAAAAATAATTAAAACTTAAAAAATAAAAAAAAACATTATACTTACCTCTCCGCCGACCCGCGGTCTCATTTCCGGTGGCGTGCTCTGTCTTCAGCATCCCACGGTGTTCAGAAAGGACCTGCGGTGATGTAATTTTTTCAGCTGACAGGTCACGCGACTAAATGACGTCACCGCAGGTCCTTTCAGAACACCGCGGGACTCCGAGGACAGAGCACGCCACCGGAGAGGAGACCGGGGACCACCAATTTCTTGTTTTGGATGTGCCGGTCAGTTTCTTCTGTTTTTATGAGTGACTGCAGACGTCATGCTGATTAACAGCAGTTAGGCAGCTGGGTGTCTATCAACATGACATCGACAGTCACACCCCGTCAATAGGGTAGAGTGGAAGAGAAGCAGCTGCTATGTCAACATTACATCAGAAGATGCTGCAGATTAACCACTTAAGGACGGAGCCAATTGTGTCCTTAATGACCAAGCCAATTTTTACAATTCTGACCATTGTCATTTTAAGAGGTAATAAGTAGAGATGAGCGTTGTTCTACTCGAACTGTTCACCAATCTCAAATTCGAGCTGTTTTGGGCGGTGTTCGAGCCGGTCGGCGAACACGAACAATTTGACAAAAATTCGGCTGTTCGAGGTTATGTTCGATAACTGTTCGTGCACCAAAATCATAACTGGATTTTTTCTCAGTAATGATGAAAATTAATGTTAATACGCAGTTTGAGTGTACAGCGGGGCGGGGGGAGGGGCAGGGGATGGATCTCTGCAGGAACAATGAAGATCTCCATTTTTTTTTCTCTTTCCCGCATTTGCAGTGGGGAGGTGCAATCTGTCAGCCTATCAGCAGCGCACACACGGAGCGAAGTGCTTTTTTTCACACAAGCAAGGGCATGTGTGATTGGCAGTGTATGTCACATGTCCTTGCCCTATAAGACCAAGCCATTTTCCCCGTCGCCACCATTTTCTCACTGCTGCAGCTGCGTGTTAGACGGCACCGCTGTTGCTGTGTGCGCTATACCTTGTTAATTTCAAGCCAATTTTCGCACAAATATACAGATAGCTTGGGAGTAGGGAATAGTTGTGATTGCAGTCCTTTTAAGGACTAGGTTACAGCATTTCCTACGACTTTTATCAGGCAGGTCTGTGCTCTTAAATAGATAGATTGTGGGAGTAAAGACTAATTGTAATTGGAGTCCTTTTCAGGACTAGGTTACATGAGTTCCTATCAGTTTTTGCCAGGCAGGTCTGTGCCAGTGCTGTGCAAGTTTTTTTCACAGCATTTGGCTGAATCTAGCAAAGCTAATCCTTTTTGGCCTATTGCAGAGTGTGTTAGTCAGTGGAGTAGCCTATCTGTGTTGCAAGATATACCACCTGTGTATAGAATACCAATTTTTTTACTGCACCTAGTGAAGTAAAATCTTTTGGGCATAGCATCATTCTATTAGTCCATCTATACTGACCTCCATCAGGTTGCAAACTGAATATAATTTTTTTCTGCATCTAGCTCTGAAAAAATATTTGGGCTTCTAGCAGTGTGTGGGACTTGGTCTATTAGTCCATCTATACTGATCTCCATCAGGTTGCAAATTAAAAATAATTTTTTTCTTCATTTAGCTCTGAAAAAATATTTGGGCTTCTAGCAGTGTGTGGGACTTGTTCTATTAGTCCTTCTATACTGACCTCCAGCAGGTTGCAAATTGAATATAATTTTTTTCTGCATCTAGCTCTGAAAAAATATTTGGGCTTCTAGCGGTGTGTGGGACTTGGTCTATTAGTCCATCTATACTGACCTCCATCAGGTTGCAAATTAAAAATAATTTTTTTCTGCATCTAGCTCTGAAAAAATATTTGGGCTTCTAGCAGTGTGTGGGACTTGGTCTATTAGTCCATCTATACTGACCTCCATCAGGTTGCAAATTAAAAATAATTTTTTTCTTCATTTATCTCTGAAAAAATATTTGGGCTTCTAGCAGCGTGTGGGACTTGTTCTATTAGTCCATCTATACTGACCTCCATCAGGTTGCAAATTAAAAATAATTTTTTTCTGCATCTAGCTCTGAAAAAATATTTGGGCTTCTAGCAGTGTGTGGGACTTGGTCTATTAGTCCATCTATACTGACCTCCATCAGGTTGCAAATTAAAAATAATTTTTTTCTGCATCTAGCTCTGAAAAAATATTTGGGCTTCTAGCAGTGTGTGGGACTTGGTCTATTAGTCCATCTATACTGACCTCCATCAGGTTGCAAATTGAATAAAAAAAATTTCTGCATCTAGCTCTGAAAAAATATTTGGGCTTCTAGCGGTGTGTGGGACTTGGTCTATTAGTCCATCTATACTGACCTCCATCAGGTTGCAAATTAAAAATAATTTTTTTCTGCATCTAACCCAGCCAATAGTTTTGGCCTAATACCACAGTTTGGCCACTCAGCTCTGCTCGGTTACCATCCATTGTTTTTTTGTGCAAACAACTCCAGAGTTGTGAATTAGTTAACCACCAAAATGAGTGGAAAAAGGCCTGCTGCTGGTGGAAAGGGGAATAGGCGTGTTGGGAAGGGGAAAAAAGGTTGTGTCCGTGGGGTAGGTGCAGAAGAAAGACCATCTTCCAGCCAAACTAAAATGTCTACTTCTTTTAGCGGACAATGTGATAAGATCCCTTTCTTACGGCCACGCCAATCGCTACAAATTCCAGATGAGGCACAAAAACAGCAGGTGCTTCAACGGATATCAAGTGCTCCTTTAAGTGGGCTCTCCTCCACATCAACTTCAACATCACAAATACTCCAGTCCTCAAAGGTGTCACCCAAATCGCACTTTCTTCCTCACAGCTCCCAAATCTCCAGCTGCCCGTCTGAGTATGAGGTAGAACAGATGGTTGAGTCTGCAGAGCTGTTTACTCATACTATAGCCTGGGAATCAGAGGTCGACTCCAGCGCTTCTGTGAATCCAGACGAGGAAATGATCTGCACTGATGCCCAGAATCTTTATGAGTCGGATCCAGGACCAGACGCAGAAGGTTCTGACCATAATGTAGACCCTCATTCCCAAACTGTAACTCCTGTTGGTGGAGACAATGAGGAAGACGATGATAAGACTCAAATACCTGATTGGAGCGACAACTTTAGTTTTTTGTCAGGGCAGGAACAGGTTGGCTCTGAGGACGACGGGTGTGATAACGCACAGGGTGATGATGATGAGGTCGGAGATCCCACTTACTGTCAACCCACAGTCAGCCAAGAGATGAGGTCAGCAGAGGAGGTGGAGGAAGATGCTAGTGACGACGAGGTCAGGTTGCGCCTTCCTGGACAGAGACGTAGTACTGGAAGCACGTCAACAACTGCATCCTCAAACACAACTCTGCCTCTCACCACAAGTCGTGGTGGCTCTTCAGGTCGCATGGGTGCTAAGCCTTGCATAGCCTGGGCATTTTTTCAGATCGATAAAGATGACCCAACTCGTGTTATCTGTAACATTTGTCAGCAAAAGCTAAGTAGAGGCCAAAAAATACATAGTTTGAGTACTTCATGCATGAACCGGCACATGGACATGAAGCATAAGTTGCAGTGGGAAGCTCAGTGTGCTACAATGCGGTCTAGCCGGCCGGGCCAACCACCGTCTGCCATATCTTGTGCATCCGCGGCCTCTTCATCCTCTGTGACTGGGGGGACAGCAGTCACACCTGTTTTGGGGCGCAGACCTGCCACCTCTTTACCCGCAACAGCCAGCGTGATTGGCAGGTCATCATTTTCTTTGGAGGTGGTAACACCAGCTGGTCTTGAGCGCTGTCCGACATCGATAGCACCACCTTTGGCTCAAGGCAACCTAACATGTCCGCCTGCATCTTCCTCACAGACCGGCAGTTTGCCGGGGACACCCTTATCAACCCCGTCTAAGCACAATAGCCAGCCCTCGGTCCCTCAGATGTGGACAAGTAAAAGACCATTTCCTCCTAGCCATGAGAAAGCTAAGAGGTTGAATTTCACCATCTGCAAGCTCTTGGCTACAGAAATGCTGCCTTTCCGCCTGGTGGACACAGAGGATTTTCGAGACCTTATGTCCGTCGCAGTGCCCCAGTACCAGATGCCCAGTCGGCACTACTTCTCAAAGAAAGGTGTGCCTGCGCTCCACCAGCATGTCGCACACAACATCACCGCTTCTTTGAGAAACTCTGTGTGTGACAGGGTGCATTTCACCACAGACACTTGGACGAGTAGGCATGGACAGGGGCGTTACATGTCGCTGACTGGGCACTGGGTAACTATGGTGACAGCAGGACAAGGGGCTGCTGTCCAAGTCTTGCCGTCCCCACGAGTTGTGCGTCAATCCTCTTTATGTCATTTTTCCTCCACTGCTTCTGCCTCCTCAACCTCCTCTCGGTCTTCCACCTGCACCCAAAGCCTGTCTGGTCATGCCACAAGCTTTCTAACTGCGCAGAAGGGATCCTGCACACCTCCTTACTATGCTGGCAGTAGGGCTCAACGTCATCAGGCGGTTTTTACATTGAAATGTCTGGGAAATGTGAGTCACACAGCTGAGGAGTTGTGGTCAGCTCTGGAGAACCAATTTCATGAATGGTTGTCTCCACTGGACCTGAAACCAGGGAAGGCCGTGTGCGACAATGCTGCAAACCTGGGTGCGGCCCTTCGCCGGGGCAATGTCACACACGTGCCTTGTATGGCTCACGTGTTGAACCTGGTTGTCCAGCAATTTTTAGCCCACTATCCCAGACTAGATGGCCTTCTGCAGAGGGCACGGTCGCTGTGTGCTCACTTCCGCCGTTCGCATCCCGCAGCTCAGCGACTTACATCTCTACAGAAGTCGTTGGGCCTGCCACTTCACCGGCTAAAATGCGATGTGCCTACCCGGTGGAATTCAACTCTGCACATGTTGCAGCGACTGTGGCAGCACCGACAAGCCCTGATGCAATACGTTCTGACGTATAGCCTGGGCCAACGAGATTCAGAGGTGGGGCAAATCACGCTGGAGGAGTGGTCTCAGATCAGGGACCTATGCACCCTTCTGCACAGTTTTGAAATGGCGACGAAGATGTTTAGTGCTGACGATGCCATTATCAGCATGACTATTCCGGTGATTTACATGCTGGAGCACATGTTAAACAGAATTCGGAGTCAGGTGGTGGCACAAGAGGAGGTGGAGGAAGTAGAGGAGGAGGAGTTGTATGCGGAAGGGCTAACATCTGCAAGGTCCAGACGGTCGGCAGCACCAAGGCGGCAGGCATGTGAGGGTGGGGGAGATGGTTTTACCAGGGCGCATGGTAGCAGCCAAACTAGTGAGGAAGGTGCAGGAGCCCAGGAAGAAGTGGAGGACGAACTGATGGAAGACTCATCAGATGAGGGAGACCTTGATCACATTTCTGTTGTGCGAGGTTGGGGGGAGAGGACAGAGGAAGGAAGCATGATTGTTACCTCGCCACCAACACAACAGGGACTTGGTGCTCCTGGATGCGCAACACACATGAGTGCCTTCTTGCTGCACTACCTGCAACATGACCCTCGAATTGTGAGAATTAGAAATAATCCTGACTACTGGGTTGCCACACTGTTAGATCCCCGGTACAAAAGTAAATTTGCAGAAATTATTCCTGCCATAGAAAGGGATGCACGCATGCAGGAGTATCAGCAGAGACTGTTGCAGAATCTTACATGTGCTTTTCCACAAAATACCAGTGGTGCACGTAGTGAATCTCACAGTTCCAACTTGCCAACCGTGGGACCGTCAAGTGTTCAGCACTCAAACCGTAACAGAACCACAGTATCTGCTGGTAACATCAATTTTGCGGAATCATTTCACCACTTTTTTAGCCCATCCTTTGCAAGGCCACAGGAGACAAGAAGTCTGACACATAGTCAACGCCTAGAGACGATGGTACAGGAGTATCTCCAAGTAAACATTGAAGCCACGACTGTGTCACTGGACCCTTGCTCTTTTTGGGCTTCCAATCTGGATAAATGGCCGGAGCTAGCCACTTACGCCTTGGAGATCTTGTCATGCCCCGCAGCCAGCGTTCTGTCTGAACGTGTGTTCAGCGCTGCTGGTGGTGTGCTGACAGATAAGCGAACGCGGCTCTCCACTGATAATGTAGACAGACTCACGTTCATAAAGATGAACAAATCATGGATCCGAAACGACTTTTCTACCCCTGTGTCATCCTGGGGAGAGTAAAAGCTTGATGATTGGTTAAAATCACCCTACCAACCGTTTTAAGCTTTCAAATTACTAATCATGTTTATCTGTATCTTGACTGGAAAATAATTTGGGCTTTGTAGCAGTGTGCAGCACTGATCCTATTAGGCCATCTATACTAAAGCTTCACCAGATTTAAAATTAAAAATAATTTTTAGCTGCATCTAGCCCGGAAAATAATTTTGGGGCTCCGAGATGCGCAAGGCACATAAGTGCCTTCTTGCTGCACTACCTGCAGCATGACCCTCATATTGTCAGAATTCGAAGTAATCATGACTACTGGGTTGCCACACTCTTAGATCCCCCAAACTTTTCGATCAACCTTTTCATTTTAATAAAGACCAAAAAAATGGTCATTTTTGAAATTATAAGCATTAGCAGGTTGTTAGAAACTGAAATCAAACAGTTTTCAACTCAAAACTTTATTCTAGGTGATGTTACATTTTCACATAGGACCCCTTGTTCGAAAGGAGCTTCTGAACTCTCTCGTCCATTGAATTTGTCAGGTTTTGGATGGTTTCTGCTTCAATTGTTTTGCATGAGGACAGAATACCCTCCCAGAGCTGTTGCTTAGATGTGAACTGCCTCCCGCCATCATAGACACTCCTTTTAATGATGCTCCAAAGGTTCTGAATGGGGTAGAGGTCAGGGGAGCATGGGGGTCACACCATAAGTTTGTCCCCTTTTATGCCCATATCAGCCAGAGATGCAGATGTTTTATGTGCAGCATGAGATGGTGCATTATCATGCAGAAAAATGATCTTGCTGTGAAATACACGGTTCTTCTTCTTGAACCATGGCAGGAAGTGCTGTTTGAGAAAATCCACATACATTATGGAGTTCATCTTTAGCGCCTTCAGGGATCCTAAAGGGGCCGACAATCTCTCTCCCCATGATTCCAGCCCAAAACATTACTCCACCTCCTCCTTGTTGGCGCTGTAGCCGTGTTTGCGTGGGGTGTCCATCAACCAGCCATCCTCCACTCCATCCATCTGGACCATCGAGCGCTGCACGGCACTCATCCGTGAACAAAACAGTTTTGAAATCAGTCTTCATGTAATGTTTGGCCCACTGGAGCCGTTTCTGCTTGTGTGAAGTGGATAGAGGAGGTCGACAGGATGGCGTATGCACAGCTGCAAACCTCTGAAGGACCCTGCATCTTGTTGTTCGGGGGACGTTGGAGGCACCAGCAGCTTCAAAAACTTGTCTGCTGCTATGACAAGGCTTTCTTGCCGCTGCTCTTTTAACCTGACGTAATTGCCTGTAGGAAAGAGTCCTCAATTTTCCCTTATCAGCACGCACACGTGTGTACTGTGAATCAGCTACATACTTCTTGATTGCCAGGACACTTCATCCTGATCATCGCACAATGTTGATTGTAGTCATGCCTTGACCTAAACACTCCACAATTTGTTGCTTCTCAGCAGCCGACACATCCTTTTTCTTTCCCATTTTGGCAGAAAATGTAGGCTGCTTAATAATGTGAGAGAGCCTTCTTAAGTAGTCTTGCCTTTCATTGGACACACCTGCCAAACTAATTAGCACAGGTGTCTGCAATTGCTTACAGTGATATAAAGAGCCCTGACACACATCACCATCAATGAGTTTAACTGACAAACAAACAAATTCTTCCCTTATCACTCCTAAACACTTTTTGTATAATAATTTGGAACGCAGTGTACATGTGCTTTTCCACAAAACACCAGTGGTTCACGTAGTGAATCTTACAGTTCTAACTTGCCAACCGTGGTCTGTATGGAGTTGTTCAATAAAGGGCCCAAAATTAAGATAACATAGATGGGAGAGGTCTCTATGAATAGGAATTCCTAAGTATTTGATACCCTGTGAGGGCCAGGCAAAGGGAAAGTTGGACTGGATGGAATCCTATATGGATTTGGGAAGGGAGACATCGAGGGCCTCAGACTTCGCTGCATTGATTTTAAAATTTTACCATGTAACAAAGTGATCTATTTCAGCCATAACAGCAGGGATGGATATATGTGATTGAGTGATATATACTAGGACATCATCAGCAAATAGAGAGCACTTGTACTCGGTGCCTCCCACCTCAATCCACCTAATATTGGGGTTATGGCGAATTGATGAGAGCAGGTGCTCCGTCACTAGGATGTATAAGAGAGGGGACAGAGGACATCACTGCCTTGTCCCATTGGTGATTGTGAAAGGTGATGAAAATGTTCTGACGCACCCCCTGGGCCTTGGGACACCCGGAGCCGGACCCTTTTTGGTGGATGCTGGTGGTTGTAGTCTTCGTGGCGGCGACCCAGTTCCGTGGCTCAGGGCGGTCAAACCAGTGGCGGAACTATTTATGTGGTTTTCATGTTTAAATGTCCGACTACGCCACCCGTGGATTGCGGTCAGAGTGAACCGCCGCTACAGGGCAGACCACTGAGGCTGGTGTTGTGGGTGCAGCAGAGCGTAGCATAACTCCCCACGGGAGGAGTATAGCCTCAGGGCAGTGTATGCGGAGGATGGGGGTGATGGTGCAGGGCAGCAGCAGTAACGACACGGAGTCAGTGATGCAGTTCAGGGCCTTTACTCACAGTTCTTATTATCCAGACCACGTCTGCAGGTAACGGCTGCCCACGTCGTACTGTGCTCACCAGGTGAGGGGCTCAGAAAACTCCCAGATAACTTTGGAGCACTTCACAGGACCCCCTTTGTGTGTCCTTTGTCTGGCCTTTCTTACCAACACTTCTGTCCGGCTGCCTCGGGCCTCCTCTTGGTAAACTTGGCGCCAGTTTCCCTGACCCTATGTGGTGCCTTCCTAGCGGGTGTAGCGAGGGGCTGCGCCACATAATATGTCCGAGTCTCCGGTTTCTAGCTGAGGGTCGTTTCCTGCCTCCACTAGTTCGGGGACCGGTCTCCCCCTTTGGCCTGACCCCTCCACGCAGGTGGATTCGGGCGTGCGGTGGCGACTCGCCCGTCCGCACCCCTGGGATCCCTTCATTCCTCGTTCCTGGAGCCTTCTCCGCTCCTCTTCCTTCCTTCTCCCTCTTCCAGGCCTGGGCCTCTGTTACTAGGCCCGCCTCCGGAGCAGAGCTCATGCAGAGCCCCTGCTCCCTGCCACTTCTGCTCAGACTTCTCTGCACTGAACTAAGATGGTGCCCACCTTTTATACTCCCTTCTCAATGCACCCAGGAACTGCTTCCTCCCTGCTCCTGCACTACAGGGTTCCCCTTCCTCAGTGTTCCCTCCCCCCACTCCAGCCAGGGACAGGGACTGTCGTGCCCATCTCAGGGGCATATTGGTCGCCCTGCCCCACGGCAATGTGGTGTAATGCATGCAGGTGTCGGGTCCTGATCCTCACTCCATCCTTACCTGAGAGTGAGATATCACACCTCTGGGTGAGGTGCAATACGTCTTTAGCAACCGAGCCCTCAGGGTGCTACAGTTCCATTTATCTTCAGCCTAGGTGACATATTGCGATACAGGGCCGTGATTTTGGCTATAAAAGGGTCCCCTAGACCCCTACCCCAAGCTTTTTAAGAGAATCATATATGGCGTGCCAGGAGACTCTATGGAATGCTTTCTCAGCATCCAACGAGAGTATCTAATTACAAATTTTTAACTGCATCTAGCCCAGGAAATACTTTGTGCCTAGTAGCAGTGTCTGCTAGTAAGCGGATTATCCCGGCTGTTAAGCAAGCTGCACCACCTGTAGTTTAGACACTTAATTTTTTCAAAGGAAATGCTTCGGGACCATGGGATACTTAGTGAAGAGCATCAGGAGGCACCCCAAGGCATAGGGGCTGGGACTGGCACTAGGATGCCTTGCGGTGGACAGCCGAGCTCGATCCTTATAAAAGCTTTTTAACTGCAGCAGCTTTAGTGGACGCTACTGGAGCTGGAATTACCGCGGCTGCTGGCATGAGACTTGCCCTCCAATAGATCCTTGTAAATGGATTTAAAGTGTATTCATTCAAATTAGAGAGACAATTTAAATTAAAAAGCTTAGAGCTGCCTCCACCACAGGGGGGCTCGCTCGACCCACCAGCGGACAGGCACCAGTATTGGGAGAGGGGGGCTGGCCGTCAGGGTTCACCGCGGCTCTGGCACAAACCCGGCGACACGGAGGTGGCACGGGCAGGAGCGGACTGGCCGTCTCGGCTTCTCACTTTTTGGATTTTAGAAGGGCATGACATGCCTATATCTGTGTCTCCCCCTCCTTTTACTCCTCCACCTCTTTTATTTTCGCATGACTATATGTACTTGTCACTTTTCCATGTGTTAGTTATGTCTTCTGAGCAGTTTGTCAGCTTTTGGACACCTTTGAAGGTGTTTTCTATGTGTTTCTATGTGTTTTTGTTTGCCTGCCATTGGTTTTAACGGTGTTCGAAGGTGTTCGACGAACAGTTCGACGAACAGTTCGGCGAACACACGGGTGTTCGACGAACCGAACCGAACTCGAACACTACGGGGGTGGCTCAACACTAGTTATAAGGGTTAAAATTTGACTAATTTTTCCAACGAAATTTCCAAAACCATTTTTTTTAGGGACCACATCACATTTGAAGTGACTTTAAGGGGTCTACATGACAGAAGATACCCAAAAGAGACACCATTCTAAAAACTGCACCCAAAACCACATTCAAAAAGTTTATTAACCCTTTTCATGCTTCACAGGAACAGAAGCAATGTGGAAGGAAAAAATGAACATTTAACTTTTTTCACACAAATTTTACTTCAGGCCCCAAATTTTTAATTTTCTCAATGGTAACAAGTAGTGATGAGCGATCACTAAAATGCTCAGGTACTCGTTGCTCGGGTCGAGCACATTGGAATACTTGGGTGCTCGACCCAAGCAACGAGCCCACTGTAAGTCTATGGGAAACTCGAGCATTTTTCAGGCAGCTCCCCCCAGCGGTCTGCAGAGGGTCTAAAAATTGCCCAAATCGATGGGAACAGTGCTCAAATGACATGGGAACAGCATGGGGAAGACCCCTGAAAGCATCTCTGACTCCCAGGTCACTGCTGTCAACAACGTTGTCAGAGTATTACGCCACTTTTACGGACTCACAATAAAACATACAAAAACTAAACCAAAATGGATTTTGCTGGGAAATATGTTAAAGAACATCCTTTCCAGGGTAATGACTTGTATATAAGGCAAAATAAATAACCAAAAACAAAAATACTCCTTCACACCTTTAGGCTATGTTCACACGTAGTATTTTTGATGCGTTTTTGAACTTTTGCATTGCTTTCAACCAAGACAAATGCATTCACCAGGAAATGTCATTTTAACATTTTATAACCTTATCTGTCCATGTGGTGTGTGACACATCATGAGACACATGCATACAGTGCTGAAAAGCCATGGGAACAGCATGGGGAAGACCTCTGGAAGCTTCTCTGACTCCCAGGTCACAGCCTAAAAGTGTGCCCATCATAAGTGCTCCTTGGAGCATGCGAAGATGCCTCCCGCCATGCACCTGTCGTTGCAGACTTGCAACAATCACCGTCCACGTCCTTATCCCAGTGAAGCGTTCAGTTGTCCCTACCCCATTCCTTGGAATGCAAGCGCAAGTATGCAGCCAGCCACCCACCAACCCACAGGCTGCAACACTATACTGTCATATTTTTGACAGCTGCTTGCACTTGAAATGTGGCCTTTTAGGCTCGTGGAGGCAGAAGCTGTCCACAATCTTATGGTGGCGGCGACCGGGTATCCATACTCGGTCCCCAGCCGCCACTATTTGTCCCGGTGTCGTCTCCGCCTTCCACAAGCACGGGTCCCACAACATTACCCGTGCCCTCCCCAGTGCACTTATTGGGAAGGACCACCTAACTACAAACACATGGATAGGTGAATGTGGCAAGGGATGGTGCGGAGTCAGTCCACAGCTTTTTTTGCTGAGTTGTATTTCACCACAGCCATATTCTTTAGCATGGTACGTGTGTGAGCTCGCCTCACCTCAGAGCCACCACCAGGTTCCAGCCATTGTCACACACGACCATGCCTGGCTGTAGGTTCAGCGGTGTGAGCCACAGATCTGCCTGCTCTTTCAGACCTGTCCACAACTCTTCAGCATTGTGCGGTTTGTCACCTAAGCATATTAGCTTCAGCACAGGCTGTTGCTGCTTGACCGAGGCAGTGCTGCAGTGCTTCCAGCTTGTGACTGATGTGGTAATTTCGGAGATGGAGGCTGAAGAGGAGGGGGAGGCTGAGGAGGAGGAGGTGAAGGAGTTGTAGACTGTGGGGTCAACCCTGATTGACCTAGGGCCTGCAATCCTTGGCGTCGGGAGGACGTGTTCCGTCCCGATGTCCGACTGGGTCCCGGCATCCACTATGTTAACCCAGTGTGCCGTCAGCGAGATGTACCGTCCCTGCGCACAAGCACGTGTCCGTGGTTAGGTGGACTTTCCCGGTAACTGCGTTGTTGAGGGCACGGCTAATGTTTTGGGACACGTGCTTGTGTAATGCGGGGACGGCACATCGGGAGAAATAGTGGCGGCTGGGGACCGAGAACCGAGGGATGGCCGTCGTCATCAGGTTGCGGAATGCTTCTGTCTCCACGAGCCTAAAAGGCAACATTTCGAGCACAAGCAGTCGTGAAATGTGAGAATTTAGTAGTGTGGCCTGTGGAGCGTTGGCTGCATATTTGCGCTTGCATTCCAAGGACTGGGATATGGACAACTGAACGCTGCGCTGGGACAAGGACATGGACGTGCTTCCTGATGCTGCTACTTGAAAGTGTGTAACGACAGGTGCAGGGCAGGAGGCATCTTCGCATGTACCATGGACAGGGGATTGGCTTGCATGCACAACAGCGGAAGAAGCAATGGTGCCACCTGCAGACACTGTTCCTGGACCCTGGGGTTCAGCCCACAAAGTCAGGTGCTTTGCTGCCATGTGCCTGATCATGCTGGTGGTGGTCAGGCTGGTCATTTTGCCACCCCTGCTACTGCTAGCCTGGCACGTGGTGCAAATGGCCTTTTTGGGGTTATCGGCAGAGTCTTTAAAATACAACCAGACTTGGGAAGACCTAACAGTTGTACTGGCAACTTCCTTCATGTTGGTGTTACGGGGAACGGTTGCCTGCCTTCTGTCTGTGGCCACCACACTGCTTCTTCCTGCCTGTTGGGGTGCTCTGCCTCACTCTCCCTGTGTGCAGCTGTCCTCACTCTGCATGTCCTCCTGCCAGGTTGGGTCAGTTACTATATCATCCACCACCTCGTCTTCCACTTCCGCACCCTGGTCCTCCTTCTGACTTTCTGGCAATTGTGTCTCATCATCGTTCACCTCTTGTGACACTTACCCACAGTCGCCTTCGTGTGACCGTGGCTGCTCAAATATTTGGGCATCGCTACATGCGATCTCCTCTTGCCCCGCTTCAAGTGAAATGGGCGAGAAGCCCGAATCTCTAAATGGAAAAGTGAACAGCTCTTCAGAGTGTCCAAGTGTTGGATCAGTTGTCTCCGGGCACTCGGCATGGTGGGAGGAAGGAGGATCAGGGTGAGGAATATGCGGTCCAGACTCACGGCTACTGAGACTTGACCGTGTGGAAGACGGTGGTGGTGGCTAAGTGACTGGAAGCATTATCCGCTATCCAACCAACAACCTTTTGACACTGCTCTGGGTTCAATAGTGGTGTGCTGTGGTCCCCTAGGAATAGGGACAGGAAGGTCAGGCGAGAAGATGTGGGTGTTTGTTGTGGCACAATTTCAGCTTGCCCACGGCCTTGTCCTCGGCCTCTGCATGCACCATCACCATTACGTCCAGTTCCCCGTCCCTTGCCACGTGCCTTGCCCATTTTAAATGGAGGACAGTATCTTTCACGCTCACTACAAATGATTGAGTTTGGAGCGAACTTACATGTGATCCGTGTGACGGAGAAAACAGAGTTTTAAATACCTGGCCTGTAGGTAACTAGCTTGAACAGCAAACTGGTGTGAATTGCTTCACTGACACACTGAAGGAAATTTTAAATGGAGGCCAGAAATGGCAGTATTTTCTGACAACGTACAGTACAGACCGAAAGTTTGGCCACACCTTCTCATTTAAAGATTTTTCTGTATTTTCATGACTTTGAAAATTGTACATTCACACTGAAGGCATCAAAACTATGAATTAACACATGTGGAATTATATACTTAACAAATAAGTGTGAAACAACTGAAAATATGTCTTATATTCTAGGTTCTTCAAAGTAGCCACCTTTTGCTTTGCACACTCTTGGCATTCTCTTGATGAACTTCAAGAGGTAGTCACCGGAAATGGTCTTCCAACAATCTTGAAGGAGTTCCCAGAGATGCTTTGCACTTGTTGGCCCTTTTGCCTTCACTCTGCGGTGCAGCTCACCCCAAACCATCTCGATTGGGTTCAGGTCTGGTGACTGTGGAGGCCAGGTCATCTGGCGTAGCACCCCATCACTCTCCTTCTTGGTCAAATAGCCCTTACACAGCCTGGAGGTGTGTTTGGGGGTCATTGTCCAGTAGTCCAGTAAGTATATAATTCCACATGTGTTAATTCATAGTTTTGATGCCTTCAGTGTGAATGTACAATTTTCAGTCATGAAAATACAGAAAAATCTTTAAATGAGAAGGTGTGTCCAAACTTTTGGTCTGTACTGTATATGTGATCCTTGTGATGGAGAAAACAGAGTTTTAAATACCTGGCCTGTACGTAACTAGTTTGAACAGCAAACTGCTGTGAATTGCTTCACTGACACACTGAAGGAAATTTTTAATGGAGGCCAGAAATGGCAGTATTTTCTGACAACGTATATGTGATCCGTGTGACGGAGAAAACAGAGTTTTAAATAGCTGGATTTCTAGCGCTGTAATATGGAAAGGACCTGGCTGTATTCTGGAGTGCCAACAAGAAAATGGCGCAGAAAAACAGTGTTCACTGGATTGCTTTTTAAGTAAATAATGAGGATTAAGGCTGTGTGCCCAAGATGCGTTTTTCAAGCGTTTACGCTGCGGAATTTCCGCAGCGTAAACGCTTGGGAAACGCTTGTTAAACCTTCCCCCATGGTCTCCAATGCAATTCCGCACTTTCAATGCCCATGCTGCGTATTTTTCCGCAGCGCTTATGCTGCGCTCAAAAAATACGCAGCATGTCCATTAATTTTGCGGACACGCAGCGTAATCGCCGCCATTAACTTAGAACGCGCCAATTCCGCAAGACTGCATCTGTACTTGCGTAATTGGTGCGTTCCAATGTGCGGATGGTACCCAAGTCTGGAGGAGAGGAGAGTCTGATCCAGACCTGGGTACCATACAATCTGTAAAAAAAAGAATTTAAAATAAAAAATAAAGTTTATACTTACCTTCCGATGTCCTCCCGGTGTCTTGCAATGTTCGAGCTGTTGTGAAGGACCTGTCATGACGTCACTGAGTCATGTGACCCATCACATGACTCAATGATGTCACTGCAGGTCCTTCACGCCACCGCAAGCAATGCAAGAGACCGGACGCAGCAGAGATGACACCGAGAAGACACCGGAAGGTGAGTATAATCTTTTTTTTTTTTCTTTTTTTACCATTCTTATTCTTTTTTTTAACTATTACTTGGTCACACTATATAAATCCATGCTGGTTGCATGGATTTATATAGTGTGAGCAACTTGTCAAGCACTTTTCCAAGTGATGCTAAAATCGCTTGGAAAACTGCTTGAAAAAACGCATGCGAAAACGCATGTAAAAACGCTTCTCTCTGGCAGAAAAACGCATGTAAATCTGCATGCGGTTTTTTCTGCCAGAGAGAGGCAAAAACGCTCTGCATCAAATTTGCTACGTGGGCACATAGCCTAAGATCCAAAAAAAAGCATTCCTGGCCCTTGAGACCTGGGCCTTTGTATAGAAATATCTAACAGCAGGAGAAGGCAGAACTGGAATGGGGCCTCTTGTGCTATATGCACTGCAGTCTGCTATATACACTGCCTGCCTGATATCTCTGCAAATGGATTAGTTAATCCTCAAAAGGACTGTTTGTTAAGATGGATATGTGTAATGTATGGTTTTTCTCCCTAAACTACCTAATACTCAAGCAAATCTCTCCTTGATGCAGCAGCACCTCTCCCTACTCTGCCTGATTCCAGAGTGACTGTGACGAGCACAGCAGCGCCAGGTCTGATATAGACCTGATGACGCTGTGCGACCATCCAATCACTGTAATGCCCCAATCACCATGGCTGCGGCATTACAATAAGTGAAAGGCAATCCCTGCATGTTGATTGACGCTCTAAAGAGCGCCAAACATGCAGGGAGGGGACCCGAGCTCCCGCCGGGCAACCGCGGAAATACTCGGCGAGCGCCGAGCATCTCGAGCAGTGAGATGCTCAGTTAAGCACCGAGCAGTAGCGAGCATGCTCTCTCATCACTAGTAACAAGAGAAAATGGGCCACAAAACTTGTTGTGCAATTTCTCCTGAGTACACCGATACCCCATATGTGGGGGGAAAACACTATTTGGGCGCACGGCAGGGCTTGGAAGGGAAGGAGCGCCATTTGATTTTTTGAATGTAAAATTAGCTTGAATAATTAGTGGACGCCATGTCGCATTTGGGGAGCCCCTGATGTGTCTAAACAGTGGAAATCCCCCATAAGTAACACCATTTTGGAAAGTAGACCCCTCAGGGAACTTATCTTGATGTATGGTGAGCACCTTGAACCCCCAGGTGCTTCACAAGTTTGTAACATTGAGCCGTAAAAATAAAATTTTCACATTTTCCAACAAAAATGTTTTTCAGCCCCCAATTTTGCTTTTTCATAAGGGTAACAGGAGAGATTACACCATACAATTTGTTGTGCAATTTCTCCGGAGTAAGCCGATACACCATATGTGGGAAAAAAACACTGTTTGGGCACAAGGCAGGGTTCAGAAGGGAAGGAGCACTGTGTGACTTTTTGAACGCAAAATTGGCTGGAATCAAGAGCGGACACCATGTCGCGTTTGGAGAGCCCCTGATGCGCCTAAACAGTGGAAACCCCCCACAAGTTACCCCATTTTGGAAACTAGACCCCTCAAAGATTTTATCAAGGGGCATAGTGAACATTTTGAACCCAGAGATACGACACAAAATTTGAAAACATTAGGTCATCTTATTGAATAAGTTGTCATTAGTGTTGACTGCAAGTGCTCGCTACTTGAGTTTGCATCGGGTACTCGGGTATGCAGCAAGTATCGCGAGTGACATGCTTGAGTCCCCATCCCTCATGTTTCGCGGTTGTTAGACACCCCAAAAAAACATGCGGGGATTGTTCGCGTATGGCAGGCAATCTCCGCAAGTTTTTTTTAGCTGTATAACAGCCGCAAAACATGTGGGGCAGGGACTCGAGCATGTCACTCGAGCACCCACGATACTCGGTGCATATCCGAGCACCCGATGCAAACTCAAGTAGCGAGCACTTGCGCTCAACACTAGTCGCCAAATCGTCATCATTTTTTTTCTTTACTATTGAAAAAATTTCAACCCCCAACACAACCCTAACCTCAGCCCTAACACAACCCTAACCCTAACACTACCCTAATCCTAACCCTAACCCTGACACAACTCTAACCCTAACCATAACACGACCCTAACCCTAATCCTAACCCTAACACAACCCTAATCCTAACCCTAACTCTAAATGCAAAGAATGGAATATATATATATATATATATATATATATTTTATTTTATAATTTTTATCTAACTAAGGGGGGGACAAAGGGGGTTTGATTTATTGTTTTGTTTATTTTGATCACTGTGATAGGGTTTAACACAGTGATCAAAAGGAACCAATAGGGAAAATTTCCTGTTGTTGCCGGGTACCGGCTGGCAGATCTCGGTGGGCGCACTGCGCTCTCCATTTTTTTTTCTGCAGCAAGATGCCGGAGGGGCCGGGCAACGATCTGGGGGAGATTGGGGGACGGCGGAGGTACCAGGAGAGCTCAGGGGGCTTCATTTCTCTCTCCTCTGACATGTATATCATGGCAGAGGAGAGAGAAATTATTTTAACCACGGGCACACTTTTTTTTTTCGATCGCCGTTATTCAGTGAATAATGGCAATCACGTGATAGGGGGACCGTAAAAACCGGCCCTGATCATATTTTCCAGAGTCTGAGCTACCCCTGTAGCTGAGGCCCCGGAGAATTTCCGACTCTGGTGGGCGCTGCAGCCTTATTCCTCAGCGACGCATTTTCACGGCGCTGAGGAATAAGTACCCTTAACTGCCGCTGTGAAAATGCGTTATGGCGGTCGTTAAGGGGTTAAAAAGTAGGAGAGGTCTGTCACCAATCTGAGCTGGTATAACAGGCCAAATTAACCCCTGTCCAGATTAAATCTGGGTATAGTTTGGCCCAAGCTAGAGTATACCCCGGGGAATAAACTGCCCTAGGCCAAACTATACCCGTGGGTATAAAATAGCCTATGCCAAACTATACCCCTCCAGAATATACCCCTCTATTTTATGAACCCTTGTAAACAAGATAGATTTTATATGCCATTTTTTACCCCTCCAGGCTACAATATAGCCCCGTATTTTCAATTTTATGAGCCTTTGTAAATTAGATAGATTTTAGATGTAATTTTTACCCATTCAGGCTACAATATACCCCTCTATTTTCTATTTTATGAGCCCTTGTTAATTAGATAGATTTTAGATGACGTTTTTTACCCTTTCAGGCTACAATATACCCCTCTACTTTATGAACCCTTGTAAATGAGATTGATTTTAGATGCAATTTTTTACCCCTCCAGGCTACAATATACCCCTCTATTTTATGAGCCGATGTAAGTAAGATGATAGATTTTAGATGCCATTTTTACCCATGCAGGCTACAATACACCCCTCTATTTTCTATTTTATGAGCCCTTGTAATTCAGATGATAGATTTTAGATGCTATTTTTCACCCTTCCATGCTACAATACAACCCTCTATTTTATGAGCCCTTGTAAATGAGAAAGATTTTAGATGCCATTTTTTAATAACTTATAAATGACTTACACGTAGTGGGAAGGTATTTGTGTTGTTAATCACATGATGAAGATTGATTTTACAATACAATGTGACTGGGAAGTCTAACATCTGAGATGTGCCATGTTTGTTTTATTTAAGTCCGATTTAAGTCAGTTATCTTCTTACATACAGTGAAGGAAATAATTATTTGATCTCTTGCTGTTTTTGTAAGTTTGCCCACTGAAAGACATGAACAGTCTCTAATTTTAAGGATGGGTTAATTTTAAAATTGAGAGATAGAATATCCCAAAAAAAAATCTGTAAAATCACATTGTATAAATTAGATACATTTATTTGCATTTTGAAGTGAAAAATAAGCATTTGATCCCTCTGGCAAACACTTAATACTTGGTGGCAAAACCCTTGTTGGCAAGCACAGGAGTCAGATGTTTTTTGTAGTTGATGAGGGTTGTGCACGTCAGGAGGAATTTTGGTCCACTCCTCTTTGAAGATCATCTCTAAATCATTCAGATTTTGAGGCTCTCGCTTGGCAACTCAGAGCTTCAACTCCCTCCATAAGTTTGCTATGGGATTAAGGTCTGGAGACTGGTTAGGCCACTCCATGACCTTACTGTGCTTCTTTTTGAGTCACTTCTTTGCTGCATTGGCTGTATGTTTTGGGGCATTGTCTTGCTGGAAGACCCAGCCACGACCCATTTTTAATGTCCTGGGGAGGGAAGGAGGTTATCACTCAGGATTTTACGATACATGGCTCCATCCATTCTCCAATTGATGCATGAAGTAGTCCTGTGCCTTTAGCAGAGAAACACCCCCAAAACATAATGTTTCCACCTCGATGCTTGACAGTGGGGACGACGGTGTTCTTTAGGTCATAAGCAGCATTTCTCTTACTCCAAACACGGCGAGTTGGGTTAATGCCAAAGAGCTCAATTTTTGTCTCATCTGACCACAGCACCTTCTCCCCATAACTCACAGAATCATCTAGGTGTTCATTGGCAAACTTCAGATGGGCCTGCACATGTGCCTTCTTGAGCAGGGGGACCTTGCGGGCACTGCAGGATTTTAAGCCTTTAAGGCGTAATGTGTTACCAATGGTTTTCTTGGTGACTGTGGTCCCAGCTGCCTTGAGATCATTAACAAGTTCCCCTCCGTGTAGTTTTAGGCTGATCTCTCACTTTCCTCATGATCAAGGATACCCCACAAGGTGAGATTTTGCATGGTGCCCCAGATCTATGTTGATTGACAGTCATTTTGTATTTCTTCCATTTTCTTACTATTGCACCAACAGTTGTCTCCTTCTCACCCAGCTTCTTACTTATGGTTTTGTAACCCATTTCAGCTTTGTGCAGTTCTATGATCTTGTCCCTGACATCCTTAGAAAGTTCTTTGGTCTTGCCCATGTTGTAGAGGTTAGAGTCTGATTTATTAATTGGGTCTGTGGACAGGAGTCTTGTATACAGGTGACTATGTAAAACAGTTGTCTTTAATGCAGGCAAGAAGTTGATTAGGAGCGTCTAACTGGTCTGTAGAAGCCAGAACTCATAATGGTTTGTAGGGGATCAAATACAGTGGTGGCCAAAAGTATTGGCACCCCTGCAATTCTGTTAGATAATACTCAGTTTCTTCCTGAAAATGATTGCAATCACAAATTCTTTGGTATTATTCTCTTCATTTAATTTGTCTTCAATGAAAAAACACAAAAAGAATTGTCCTAAAGCCAAATTGGATACAATTCCACACCAAACCTAAAAAAGGGGGTGGACAAAAGTATTGGCACTGTTTGAAAAATCATGTGATGCTTCTCTAATTCGTGTAATTAACAGCACCTGTAACTTACCTGTGGCACCTAACAGGTGTTGGCAATAACTAAATCACACTTGCAGCCAGTTAACATGGATTAAAGTTGACTCAACCTCTGTCCTGTGTCCTTGTGTGTACCACATTGAGCATGGAGAAAAGAAAGACCAAAGAACTGTCTGAGGACTTGAGAAACCAAATTGTGAGGAAGCATGAGCAATCTCAAGGCTACAAGTCCATCTCCAAAGACCTGAATGTTCCTGTGTCTTCGTGCGCCGTGTCATCAAGAAGTTTAAAGCCCATGGCACTGTGGCTAACCTCCCTAGATGTGGACGGAAAAGAAAAATTGACGAGAGATTTCAACGCAAGATTGTGCGGATGGTGGATAAAGAACCTCGACTAACATCCAAACAAGTTCAAGCTGCCCTGCAGTCCGAGGGTACAACAGTGTCAACCCGTACTATCCGTCGGTGTCTGAATGAAAAGGGACTGTATGGTAGGATACCCAGGAAGACCCCACTTCTTACCCCGAGACATAAAAAAGCCAGGCTGGAGTTTGCCAAAACTTACCTGAGAAAGCCTAAAACGTTTTGGAAGAATGTTCTCTGGTCAGATGAGACAAAAGTAGAGCTTTTTGGCAAAAAGCATCAACATAGAGTGTACAGGAAAAAAAAAGAGGCATTCAAAGAAAAGAACATGGTCCCTACAGTCAAACATGGCGGAGGTTCCCTGATGTTTTGGGGTTGCTTTGCTGCCTCTGGCACTGGACTGCTTGACCGTGTGTATGGCATTATGAAGTCTGAAGACTACCAACAAATTTTGCAGCATAATGTAGGGCCCAGTGTGAGAAAGCTGGGTCTCCCTCAGACGTCATGTTTCTTCCAGCAGGACAATGACCCAAAACACACTTTCAAAAGCACTATAAAATGGTTTGAGAGAAAGCACTGAAGACTTCTAAGGTGGCCAGCAATGAGTCCAGACCTGAATCCCATAGAACACCTGTGGAGAGATCTCAAAATGGCAGTTTGGAGAAGGCACCCTTCAAATATGAGGGACCTGGAGCAGTTTGCCAAAGAAGAATGGTCTACAATTCCAGCAGAGCATTGTAAGAAACTCATTGATGGTTACCGGAAGCGGTTGTTCGCAGTTATTTTGGCTAAAGGTTGTGCAACCAAGTATTAGGCTGAGGGTGCCAATACTTTTGTCTGGCCCATTTTTGGAGTTTTGTGTGAAATGATCAATGATTTGATTTTTGCTTCATTCTCTTTTGTGTTTTTTCCTTGCAAGCAAATTAAATGAAGAGAATAATACCAAAGAATTTGTGATTGCAATCATTTTCAGGAAGAAACTGAGTATTATCTGACAGAATTGCAGGGCTGCCAATACTTTTGGCCACCACTGTACTTATTTCTCATTGCAAAATGCAAATAAATTTATCTAATTTATACAATATGATTTTCTTGATTTTTTTTTTTGGATATTCTATTTCTCAATGTTAAAATGAACGTACCCTTAAAATTATAGACTGTTCATGTCTTTGTCAGTGGGTAAACTTACAAAAACAGCAAGGGATCAAATAATCATTTTCTTCACTGTAACTTGCCTGACAAACATGAACCCCCATAAAGATGTTGAAAAAGTCTTGTGTATATCACTCAACGCTGCTAATATCATGGGGGGTGTAATATGGCAGGAGGGGGTATGAAATGGCCTAGGCCATTTTATACTCCGGAGTATAAATTTGCCTAGGCCAGACCTCGGCAAACTGCGGCCCTTGGGCCACATCCGGCCCTTTGACTGTTTCTGTCTGGCCCCCTGACACAGCCAGCCAGAGGGCCGGAGATTGGAGAAAGCCTGAGCTATGATTCTGATTTTACTCAGACTCGTCGTTCTGATTGTAACTCCGCGCCCCCTCCCCAATGGTGTCGTCTTCTCATTGGTGGATGCGGGGATGCTCAGTTCCATGTTTGCAGAGCTGCTCAAACTTTTGCAGGAACGTTCAGGAAGATGGAAGCTGGGACTACTACACCCATATGCTGCACATAATGGGCAAGTAAGTGGAGCCCCATAGTATAAAATAACAGCTAGGAGCTGACATTGTGTCTGCTGTGCTGATTAGCTCCTTTCTCAGACTGTAGTTTATGTACAGTGAGTGCTGCTAATTATAAGTATCTGCATCTCCTGAGTCTTCTCCTGGCAGCTCAGGCTGATAGGGAATAACACTTGTATTCCTAGTGAATGACTCCAAAAGTGAAGTGCCCCCCTCACCTGGGATATTCTATGTGCGTCCCAAGCTGCTCTTCTGCTGCCTCCCCACCACATACTCTGCTGCCTCCCCACCACATACTCTGCTGCCTCCCCACCACATACTCTGCTGCCTCCCCACCACATACTCTGCTGCCTCCCCACCTTTGTGTGAGGGTTAACCCTTACCTCACCCTTTGCACTGAGTTTTTGAGTTATTGCGCTGTGGTGTATGTCCTGTGTAGGAGAGGTAAGGGTTAAGCCCCTCACAGTGCTCCCTGCTGTGATCTGTGACTTATCACAGCTATAGACTGCAATAAAGATTCCCCCTCCTTTCCTGCCTGTCACCTCCTGCCCCACATGTGATGTGGGACTATGCATGTGGAACAGGGGCGGGCAAGCAACTTTTTTTCCAACGCTCCCAATTTAATTTTTTGCTTGATCAATTGCTAATACTTGTTACGATAAACTTTAGTGCAGCAAGTATTATCAGGCTATGGTCACACGACTGTCTTAGTGCTTTTCGTGAAAAAAATAAACCTGACTTCACACGGACAGCACTAGCAGCAATGCCCCACTATCAGTCAGTATTCGGTCAGTATTTTTTCATAGGAGTGGGAGCCAAATATGAATCATCCGTATGGCATCTGATTTTTACAGATACATTTCCATTACAAACATAGGAAACTGTATTCATTCTTGTAAATTTTATTCACTTCTGATATATAAAAATGGATGACAATAGAGATGATAAAAATAGTCTGTTTTTCTGGATGACAATCATTTGATTTTTTTGTATGCTCGTGTAATTATAACCATATACAGTGCTGGCCAAAAGTATTGGCAGCCCTGCAATTCCGTCAGATAATATTCAGTTTCTTCCTGAAAATGATTGCAATCACAAATTCTTTGGTATTATTCTCTTCATTTAATTTGCTTGCAAGGAAAAAACACAAAAGAGAATGAAGCAAAAATCAAATCATTAATCATTTCACACAAAACTCCAAAAAAGGGCCGGACAAAAGTATTGGCACCCTCAGCCTAATACTTGGTTGCACAACCTTTAGCCAAAATAACTGCGAACAACCGCTTCCGGTAACCATCAATGAGTTTCTTACAATGCTCTGCTGGAATTGTAGACCATTCTTCTTTGGTAAACTGCTCCAGGTCCCTGATATTTGAAGGGCGTCTTCTCCAAACTGCCATTTTGAGATCACTCCACAGGTGTTCTATGGGATTCAGGTCTGGACTCATTGCTGGTCACCTTAGAAGTCTCCAGTGCTTTCTCTCAAACCATTTTATAGTGCTTTTGGAAGTGTGTTTTGGGTCATTGTCCTGCTGGAAGACCCATGACCTCTGAGGGAGACCCAGCTTTCTCACACTGGGCCCTACATTATGCTGCAAAATTTGTTGGTAGTCTTCAGACTTCATAATGCCATGCACACGGTCAAGCAGTCCAGTGCCAGAGGCAGCAAAGCAACCCCAAAACATCAGGGAACCTCCGCCATGTTTGACTGTAGGGACCGTGTTCTTTTCTTTGAATGCCTCTATTTTTTTCCTGTACACTCTATGTTGATGCTTTTTCCCAAAAAGCTCTACTTTTGTCTCATCTGACCAGAGAACATTCTTCCAAAACGTTTTAGGCTTTCTCAGGTAAGTTTTAGCAAACTACAGCCTGGCTTTTTTATGTCTCAGGGTAAGAAGTGGGGTCTTCCTAGGTATCCTACCATACAGTCCCTTTTCATTCAGACACCGACGGATAGTACGGGATGACACTGTTGTAACCTCGGACTGCAGAGCAGCTTGAACTTGTTTGGATGTTAATCGAGGTTCTTTATCCACCATCCGCACAATCTTGCGTTGAAATCTCTCATAGTTACATAGTTTATAAGGCCGAAAAAAGACAAGCGTCCATCCAGTTCAGCCTATTTCTTGTGCACTGCAGCTATTCCGCAGCGTTGATCCAGGGGAAGGCATCAAAAAACCATGCGGTATAGGCCAATTTACATCATTGAGGAAAAATTCACTTCCCGACTCCAATCTGGCAGTCAGATTAAATCCCTGGATTAATTAACTATCACTAAGCATAAGATGTAATTTTATTCTTCTCCAGAAAGGCGTCCAGGCCTCTCTTGAACTCATTAAGTGAGTTGGACATCACCACTTCCTCTCCCAGAGAGTTCTCATCAATTTTTCTTTTCCGTCCACATCTAGGGAGGTTAGCCACAGTGCCATGGGCTTTAAACTTCTTGATGACACTGCGCACGGAAGACACAGGAACATTCAGGTCTTTGGAGATGGACTTGTAGTCTTGAGATTGCTCATGCTTCCTCACAATTTGGTTTCTCAAGTCCTCAGACCGTTCTTTGGTCTTCTTTCTTTTCTCCATGCTCAATGTGGTACACACAAGGACACAGGACAGAGGTTGAGTCAACTTTAATCCATGTTAACTGGCTGCAAGTGTGATTTAGTTATTGCCAACACCTGTTAGGTTCCACAGGTAAGTTACAGGTGCTGTTAATTACACGAATTAGAGAAGCATCACATGATTTTTCAAAGGGTGCCAATACTTTTGTCCACCCCCTTTTTTTGTTTGGTGTGGAATTATATCCAGTTTGGCTTTAGGACAATTCTTTTTGTGTTTTTTTCATTGAAGACAAATTAAATGAAGGTAATAATACCAAAGAATTTGTGATTGCAATCATTTTCAGGAAGAAACTGAGTATTATCTGACAGAATTGCAGGGGTGCCAATACTTTTGGCCAGCACTGTAATCACCTGCTTTTTATAAAGAAATAAAATTAGTATTGTGCAGAATTAAAGGGGCAGTAAAAAAACGAAGGTGAATATCATACTAAATGTCTATTTAATTCAATCTAATCACTTTTCTAGTACAGTTCAATTAATAATTCCCTACTGATTCCTCTCTACTCTAACTTCCTGTCTGCTTGTTTTTTTTTACTTCCAATGATGTTTCGTTCAGAATTCCAGTGCATTTTGGGATACTCACATGGGACGTCATCAGGGGGCAGAGGCTGCGATCGCTGTCAGCAGCTTTCCGCACCTTTAAACGAAGCGTCATCAGTGACCTCTGTTTCAAAGGTTGGGTTAGTCCCTGCTTGCTGCGTTGTCTCCTTACAATTTCCACTGACCGTGCACTCTCTTGATGGCTCATCACTTGTCTTTAAAGCCGACAAAGGAACGCATTGTCATTGTGCATTCAAAGGAATATAGCGCAGGGAACTCATCAGAATTCACAACCGACGCACTACCAGCCCCTGAAACAGACGTAATTGATGCCGCTTTGTTTCAGGGAGGGGGCAGAAGCTGCGGCAGCTTCTACCACCTTATGACGTCCTGTGTGAGTATTCCAAACAAAATGCCATTAGAGGTTAAAAAAATAAGACAGGAAGTCAGACTGGAGAGGATACATTAGGGAATTTTCAATTGAAGTATATTAGAAAAGGAGATTAGAAAATTACATTAATTAGATAGACGTTTAGTATGAAATTCACCTTTGGTTTTGGACCGCCCCTTTAAGTTCAGCAGACTGGTTCGGCCCTCCACAGCAGTGCCAGTTTCTCATGTGGCCCCTTGGGAAAATTAATTGCCCACCCCTGGACTAGGCCATAATATACCCAGGGTATAATCAATCCTAGGCCGCTTTAACACCGGGTATAGTCAGAACTCAGTGTAAACTATGGCCTGTTACACCGGCAAAGATTGGCAGCGGATCGAACAGGCATGTAGTTAGCAACTACCTACATGTTAGTTCTTAGGTCCATAGTAAAAAATAAAATAGTCCTGGATAACCCCTTTAATGAGTTTTCAATAGTGATAGGGGAGGGAGTCACTCCACATACATCAGCCCTGAAAACAGAAGGATACGGTGTTTAGATTTCAACTGTCCAATCCTCTATGCTGAATGTGTGATTCATTGGATTAAAGCATCCATATATGTTTCTATATTTCCTTCATCCATTCTGTTTTTAGCGCAACACAGCTTATTGGCCTGTATTTGTTTCTTTTTTTATGTTTTTTTGGGGGTTAAGATTGCTTTCAATGAGACCAATGTTATACTCTTGTTCTATAAGCCAAAATATGTTTGAAAATAAACTTTGGCCCCCAAACAGAAGAGATAAAAAGTTTATATTATTCGTATGGAGTTATATGACAGTGACTAATGCTGGCTGCCAGCAGAGGAATTCTTCTGTTTATAAATTCTATTTTTCTCCTTCAATGTCCTTTGTGTTTATTCTTAGCATTCAACAAAATCTATATACTAAAACTTTTTACTATACTTTACTATGCAAAGAAGCAATATAACAAAATCTCTACCATTAAATGAGTGGTCCAACATACAAATTAATTTTCATCCTAAATCCCTATGTATTTAGTACTTAGTACTATCTAAACTATTTCTAAAATACTAAAATTCCCTATCCTTCCCTAACTACACAAACTGTCTTTCTGTTTTCACTACTTCCTTTTTGATAACACTTTGTTTGAGAATCCGAATGCATGCTGGGATACTCAAACTAGAGTGCACTGTAAGTCTGTGTTCTAAGACTACCCAGTATGCAGAGCGTGCAGCATGCCCACGTAAATGATGTCTCAGTTTATTTGGACACCATGTACTGACAGTGCGCTCTGTTGCCGGCTCGTTACTGCTAATCTGAGCCGGCGAGAGAGTGCACTGACCCAGCCCCTGAAACGAGCTTAAAGGGGTTTTCCCACGAACAAAAGTTCATTTTAATTAATAGATCTTGGAGTGATAATAAGTTCCACAATTGAATGTATTTTAAAAAAATGTTCCTCTGCCGAGATAATCTTATAAATGTGCCCCTGCTGTGTAGTGTGTAATGGCTGTGTCTGACCATGCAGGGACATGGTCTGATCATACCACATCTCCTGGGCAGGGGAGGAAGCAAAAGAGTATACAGACATTACAGCAGGTGATCACAGCTGATTCTTTCTTTGAAGTAAAACATTGTTCAAAAACAGGCAGTGAAATGCTTTACCTCACAAAAAGAATCAGCCGTGATTCCCTGCTGTAATGTCTGTATAATCTTTTGCTTTCTCCTCTGCCCAGGAGATGTGTTATGATCAGACCATGTTCCGTACACGGTCAGACACAGCCATTACACAGGGGAACATTTAGACGATTATCTCAGCACAGGAACATTTTATTTAAACACATCCAATTGTGGAAATTATTATTATTCCAAGATCTATTGATTAAAATGAACTTTCGTTGGTGGGAAAACCCCTTTAACTAACGATGCTTCGTTTCAGGGGGTTGCAGGGTCTGTGACAGTGACCTCAACCTCTGCCACCTGATGATACTTCATTTGAGTATGCCAGCGTTCACTGGGACTCTCAAACGAAGCGTCGTCGAAAAAGAAGTAGGGAAAAAGGAAAAACAGTTAGATACTGCAGTTAGGGAAGAAACGGGAATTTTTTATTAAAGTATATTAGAAAATAGTTTATATTATGGCATAAAATAGATAAGAATTTAGGATGAAAATTAATTTGTATGTCAGACCACCCTTTTAAGATAACAAATAATTGATAAAAATTAGGTAAAGAAGCGGTGACATTTCCCATAGCAACTACTATATGTAATATTCTTGCATTACAACATTTGTACGGTAGGTTTCTTTTCCTTTTTATGGTTTCAGCATATGTGCTCCCAATCAATCTTTGTCCACAACAGACTGAGGGGTCATGCACATGAGCGTATCTGGAATCAGCAGCCCATGTGGCATGGTGTTATATAGGGACAATATTCTCAATTAAAAGCATTGTTTCCAGGATAGACTACTATGACATAGTGATATTCTGTACATTTTATTTCCTTTGTCTCACACAAGGATCAATAATAACACAAAACAGTTTAGATTTCAAAGAACATTATCTACATCAGAAAGCTTCATACTAGCAATCAGGCAAAGAAATAAAGTGTAGCACATACTACTTAAAAAATAAAAAAAAATAACATGACTGCTATCTTAGCAATCTTCATAATACAATGGTCTGAGCTAACTCAACTGGCTACATAATATAGCTTTATTCTTATAGTAAGTCCTTTATTCTAAAATATTAAACTATTCTACCAGTAGGTCGTGCTTTTTCAAACAGTGAAACCTCCAAAAGACCCAAGAAGAAGAACAGATTTTACTATAATGAATGTTTACTTTCCCATATACTTCGTATTTTGGTCGTCTTTCAGAAGAGCACCACAACAACCAAAGTTTCACTGTATTTTGAAACAAATAAAACATTTTCTTCGCACAGCCACACTTCCATACTATTGACTGCATACGTAAGTGCAGCTGGCACCATGGACTTAAATGGGTTGGTGCTGCGATTGTTGGGTGGCAATGTGCTAAGAAAAACAGTGAAGGGGGTACAACACTACACCAGCGATACAGTCATTTCATTTCCAGGATCAGTGAGGGCCACAGAGATATCCTAGGGATATACCATCACCTTATGAAGTGGGAAACCATTTTAATCATTCCTAAATGTTGGAAATCTCAGACTTCATATCCTCTTGAGGAATGGCTGCAAGTTGTGAAAATTAAGTCAACAGAAGCAGAATTGGCATCTATCCAAGAGAACAAAAGATCTGGTTGCCAACTGTTTCTTCTGTTTATTTTCTCCTGAATTACTTATGGATTTTGGCAAGGGTGTTTGCACCTGTTTTCTAGGAATGGTTTGGCTTATCTTCACAGTCATTATGTGCTTTGGATGATGGTTGTTTAGCCAAGATTTCTCTTTGTATAGATCCAGACTTAAATATTAATATATTCACTGTTCCTTATTGCAGGATAGACATGGGCAATATAAAGTTTTCCTGAACTCCTACCATGAGCAGCATAAAGAAGAGCAATCAAATGGCAAACAGATCG
Source organism: Phyllobates terribilis (assembly GCF_046119375.1). Taxonomy (NCBI): domain Eukaryota; kingdom Metazoa; phylum Chordata; class Amphibia; order Anura; family Dendrobatidae; genus Phyllobates; species Phyllobates terribilis. The sequence goes on from NW_027362762.1 coordinate 213,640,397, forward strand.
AATGGATCAATGAAAGAACAAGCACCACGGCCGAGTAATCTAACAGTGGAAAATGTCGCCAAATTAGAGCTGGAATATGACTCTTTTGATGATGAAAGACGAAAGGTAGAAGAATATATCAAGAAGAACCAGCAGCTAGAGGAACTGAAAAAGAATACAGGACTATCACCTCTTGAAACACAAGGGAAAGACTTGGTGGAATGTGGAACTAATACAACGTTGGAAGACCTTGGAATATATGGTGTGTTAGGTTGGGTTCACATAGCAATTTTTCTTATCATCATTACTCCGTCGGGGCTTACACAAAATGGGATTTGAATTTATTGGTCGACGGAGCAATTGCCTATAATGATGCAGACTGAGTCACATTGTGCTCTGTCATGCATCATTTTCTGCCATATACACCTAGTGGATGCGAGCAGCAGTCAACTACGTTTTGTTCAGATGTAAGCCCCGACTGAGCCACTGGCCATGGGAGAAAACACTTATGTGAACCCAACCTTCTATTTTATTACATGTTATATTTTATACATTTCAAACTGTTTAGCATCATTGAAGTTTGGCAATGTTTCCTCCTCAAAAATTATGTTTTCCTTATCACACCGTTCACTATAATTGCCTTTTTAAGCATCAAATATACAAAAGCTAAATCATGATCAAGGCCACTGACATAACTGTAGTCAGCCGACAGTTTAGGTGTTCTCTAACAGTAACTTGACATAAAGGGAAAAAAGCTTGAGCACATTGGATTTCAACAAGTTCTTTTATTTGTTCGTTCCGCCGGTAGAGAATTCTCTGACTTAGATGTTACGGAGTCAGGATAAAGAGCTGACAATGAGACATGTATTCAAGGGTATTTCATATGTCCATGGAGTGTTAAAATCTAATAATGTATTAACATATTACTAGGCTACATTGTGGCATAATGATTTGTGAAGATCTGACCCCTAGGATCCCTGATGAGTGATGATCACTATAGTGAAGGGTCCAAAGTTCCTTCGACTTCTTCCGAGTACAGCAACATTATGGGCTATCCTCTGTATATGGAACCGCAGCGCAAATTCATTCAAATGAATGGGACTATGTTGTTGTTTCATGTCGTTCAGAGAAAATCTGAGGATGAATTGGTGACCAGCAGTCAGACCACTATTGATCAGCACTCAGCAGGAGATAACCTAATATTATCCAAACTAAGATAATGGCATGAGTTTTACTGAACATATCTGCTTTAGCACTGTACTGGTATCTGACAGTGTAGCTTTTGCAAGAAAGGGAACTATTTTCCATTTGGTTGTAATTATTGTGGTGTATGCCTCTTGATTAGAGATGAGCGAACCCAAACTTAAAAGTTCGGGGTTTGTGCCGGCCGACAGGTAGTGTTCGGTGCTAAACGCCGATCACGGTCTTCACCCGGAAGTCCGCAGCAAAGTTTGGAGTTCTGGGGAAAGTCTATTGCAGAAAGAGAGAGAGATTTTTCCAGATGCAGAGTTCGGGGATCCGAACCGAACTTTGGACTAAAGTTCGGGTCAGGTACCAGAACCCGAATTTCCATGGGTACGCTCATCCCTACTCTTGAGCAACCAACATAAAAGATATTGAAACACTGATGTAATTGAAAACAAATTGTATATACATTATTTAATTACAAATCCGTAGCAAAACTAAACTTGATGTCAAACTTCAGAGACAATTTTTTACACAAGGCACTGAAAAATATCCCACATAACTTTGCAATAATTGGCAAATGTGCAATTCAGCTAAAAGATATAGCGCAAGCTTAGTTGAAAATAGAAATTCCCATACATTGCGTGAGTGAGCGAACTACTGTATCAACCTCCATAAAACACTCATGTGACACGAGCCTGAAGGCAGAGCTGTGACCTAGTCCTCTTCTATTATTTTACTGCTTAGTGCCTCATGTACTATGCAGTGATAAAATAAAGGTTTTCCCATGGGAGGGCTGGCAAATAGTTAGAGGTCAGTTTGCCTGGAGCCACTAGATTTTACAAATAAGGACCTGCTCTCCCATTTCTGTGTAATGTCCAAACCTGCAGGATATACACATATGAATCATTTACAGCGAGATACAGTATATTTATATGTTATCCAAAAATAATATTTTATTCTAGATACAAACCTGGTGTCATAGTAACATAGACCACTTTGTTCCACATGCATCACAGAGTGATATGATCTTTTCCAGTCATTCTTCCTTTAGAGACACAGCTGTAAATCAATAGTCTGTTCTTGGACTTAGAGAAATTACTATGACAGGACAGAGAGGTGAGCTGGTTGAGATACTTGTTTACACATACAAAAAGAACCTATTCAGAGATGGAGATAACACCCAGAAGTTGGACAGTAAATATTAATCCCACACAATTAATAGTAATATTAAGTACATATATTATAGATAAAAAGAGGGACAAGAAGCTGTAGAGACACAGATGACACTGCCAGGAGACACAGAACTTGGGCGGATTGTAGAAGTCCAGCCAGCGTAGCATATAAAAAAAGTACAAAAATACAATGTTAGTCACCAGCAATGAGTTATATAGAGTGCCTTGAAAATGTATTCATACAGTGGGGGAAAAAAAGTATCTTTCCGGTGTCCAGTGCCTTTCTTCTGCTCTTCTGAGTGATGTCACCACAAATGAGACTATCCAGCTTATTCTATACTCTATGCGTGAGCCAGAAGTCTCTTTTACAGTGAAAGTCTATGGAGTATTGTTCTACCGCTGAATAGGCTTACCTTGTAAAACCCCCTTCCAGAGCGCAGTGTGACCCAGATAGTCTGCGGAGTGGTGATGTCACTGGGAAGAGGAGCGAAGCGACGCTGGACACCGGAGAGCACAGCGGTAGCTGAGTATATTAATACACTTACACTACATTGCATGCACATACAGTGGGGAAAAAGTATTTAGTCAGCCATCAATTGTGCACGTTCTCCCACTTAAAAAGATGAGAGAGGCCTGTAATTGACATCATAGGTAGACCTCAACTATGAGAGACAAAATGAGAAAACAAAACTTGAAAATCACATTGTCTGATTTGGAAAGAAATTTTTTTCAAATTTTGGTGGAAAATAAGTAATTGGTCAATTACAAACAAGCAAGATTTCTGGCTCTCACAGACCTGTAACTTCTTTTTTAAGAGGCTCCTCTGTCCTCCACTCATTACCTGTAGTACTGGCACCTGTTTGAACTTGTTGTCAGTATAAAAGACACCTGTCCGCAACCTCAAACAGTCACACTCCAAACTCCACTATGGTGAAGACCAAAGAGCTGTCGAAGGACACCAGAAACATAATTGTAGCCCTGCACCAGGCTGGGAAGACTGAATCTCCAATAGGCAAGCAGCTTGGTGTGAATAAATCAACTGTGGGAGCAATAATTAGAAAATGGAAGACATACAAGACCACTGATAATCTCCCTCGATCTGGGGCTACACACAAGATCTCACCCTGTGGGTAAAAATGATCTCAAGAACGGTGAGAAGAAATCCCAGAACCACACGTGGGGACCTAGTGAATGACCTGCAGAGAGCTGGGACCAACGTTACACAGGCTACCATCAGTAACACACTATGCCGCCAGGGACTCAGATCCTGCAGTGTCTAACGTGTCCCCCTGCTTAAGCCATTACATGTCCGGGACCGTCTGAAGTTTGCTAGAGAGCATTTGGATGATCCAGAAGAGTATTGGGAGAATGTCATATGGTGAGATGAAACCAATGTTGAACTGTTTGGTAGAAACACAACTCGTCATGTTTGGAGGAGAAAGAATGCTGAGTTTCACCCAAAGAACACCATACCTACTGTGAAGCATGGGGGTGGCAACATCATGCTTTGGGGCTGTTTCTCTGCCAAGGGACCAGGACGACTGATCCGTGTACATGAAAGAATGAATGGGGCCATGTATCGTGAGATTTTGAGTGCAAACCTCCTTCCATCAGCAAGGGCATTGAAGATGAAACGTGGCTGTGTCTTTCAGCATGACAATGATCCCAATCACACCGCCTGGGCAACAAAGGAGTGGCTTCGTAAGAAGCATTTGAAGGTTCTGGAGTGGCCTAGCCAGTCTCCAGATATAAACCCTATAGAAAACCTTGGGAGGGAGTTGAAAGTCTGTGTTGCCCAGCATCAGCCCCAAAACATCACTGCTCTAGAGGAGATCTGCATGGAGAAATGGGCCAACATACCAGCAACAGTGTGTGCCAACCTTGTGAAGACTTACAGAAAATGTTTGACCTCTGTCATTGCCAACAAAGGATATGTAACAAAGTATTGAGATGAACTTTTGTAATTGACCAAATACTTATTTTTCACCCAAATGTAAAAAAAAATTCTTTCCAAATCAGACAATGTGATTTTCATGATTTATTTTCTCATTTTGTCTCTCATAGTTGATGTCTACCTATGATGTCAATTACAGGCCTCTCTCATCTTTTTAAGTGGGAGAACTTGCACAATTGATGGCTGACCAAATACTTTTTTTCCCCACTGTACCCAGTGAACTCTTCCATATTTTTTCACTTTATACCAACAAACTTAAATGTATTTTATTATGATTTTATGTGCTATACCAACACAAAGTAACAAGTATTTGTGAAGTGTAAAGGAAATGATACATGGTTTTCTAAATATTATAAAAATATAAATCTGAAAATTGTGACATGTATTTGAATTCACTTTGTAGTACCACCTATAACGCATAGTGGGCACACAGCCTAAGTCTTTTGGAGTATGTGTCTACCAGCTTTGCACATCTAAAGGCTGAAATTCTTCTTTACACACTTGCTCTAGCTCAGTGAGATTGGATGGAGAGTGTCTGAACAGCAATTTTCAATTTTTACCACAGATTCTGAATGGGATGTACAACCCCTGGCAAAAATTATGCAATCACCGGGCTCGGAGGATGTTCATTCAGTTGTTCAATGTTGTTGAAAAAAAGCAGATCACAGACATGGCACAAAACTAAAGTCATTTCAAATGGCAACTTTAGGGCTTTAAGAAACACTAAAAGAAATCAAGATTAAAAATGTGGTACTCAGTAAGGGTAATTTTTTTCAGACCAAGCAGAGGGAAAAAATTATGGAATCACTCAATTCTGAGGAAAAAGTTATGGAATCACCCTGTAAATGTTCATTTCCAAAACTAACACCTGCATCAAATTAGATCTGCTTGTTAGTCTGCATCTAAAAAGGAGTGATCACACCTTGGAGAGCTGTTGCACCAAGTGGACTGACATGAATCATGGCTCCAACACGAGAGATGTCAATTGAAACAAATGAAAGGATTATCAAGCTCTTAAAAGAAGGTAAATCATCACGCAATGTTGCAAAATATGTTGGTTGTTCACAGTCAGCTGTGTCTAAAATCTGGACCAGATACAAACAACATGGGAAGGTTGTTAAAGGTAAACATACTGGTAGACCAAGGAAGACATCAAAGCGTCAAGACCGGAAACTTAAAGCAATATGTCTCCAAAACAGGAAATGCACAACAAAACAAACGAGGAACGAATGGGAGGAAACTGGAGTCAATGTCTGTGACCGAACTGAAAGAAACCGCCTAAAGGAAATGGGATTTACATACAGAAAAGTTAAACCTAAGCCATCATAAATACCTAAACAGAAAAAACAAGGTTACAATGGGCTAAGTAAAAGCAATCGTGGACTGTGGATGACTGGATGAAAGTCATATTCAGTGATGAATCACAAATTTGCATTGGGCAAGGTGATTATGCTGGAACTTTTGTTTGGTGCCGTTCCAATGAGATTTATAAAGATGACTGCATGAAGAGAACATGCAAATTTCCACAGTCATTGATGATATGGGGCTGCATGTCAGGTAAAGGCACTGGGGAGATGGCTGTCATTACATCTTCAATAAATGCCCAAGTTTACATTAATATTTTGGACAGTTTTCTTATCCCATCAATTGAAAGGATGTTTGGGGATGATCACATCATTTTTCAAGATGATAATGCACCCTGCCATAGAGCAAAAACTGTGAAAACATTCCTTGAAAGAAGACACATAAGGTCAATGTCATGGCCTGCAAATAGTCCGGATCTCAATCCAATTGAAAATCTTTGGTGGAAGTTGAAGAAAATGGTCCATGACAAGGCTCCAACCTGCAAAGCTCATCTGGCAACAGCAATCAGAGAAAGTTGGAGCCAGATTGATGAAGAGTACTGTTTGTCACTCATTAAGTCCATGCCTCAAAGACTGCAAAGTGTTATTAAAGCCAGAGGTGGTGCAACAAAATACTAGTGATGTATTGGAGTGTTCTTTTGTGCGTTTGTTTTTCATGATTCCATAATTTTTCCTCAGAATTGAGTGATTCCATCATTTTTTCCCTCTGCTTGGTCTGAAAAAAATTACCCTTGCTGAGTATTACATTTTTAATCTTGATTTCTTTTAGTGTTTCTTAAAGCCCTAAAGTTGCCAATTGAAATGATTTTAGTTTTGTGCCATGTCTGTGATCTGCTTTTTTTCAACAAACTTAAACAACTGAATGAACATCCTCCGAGCCCGGTGATTGCATAATTTTTGCCAGGGGTTGTAGGTTTGGACTTCGACTGGGCCATTCAAGCACATGAGTATGCTTTGATCTAATTCCATTGTAGCTTTGGCAGTATCTTTAGGGTCGTTGTTTTGCTGGACGGTGAACCTACACCCCAGTCTCAACTTTTTTGCAGCCTCTGAAGGGTTTTCCTCCAGGATTGCCCTGTATTTAGCTCCATCCATATTCACATAAACTGTGACCTGCTTCCTTATCCTTTCTCAAGAAAAGTATCTCTATAGCATGATGCGGCACTACCATGTTTGACAGTGGGGATGGTGCTTTCAGGGTGATGTGCAGTGGTAATTTCCACCACACATAATGTTTTGCATTTAGCCCAAAAAGTTCTATTTTGGCTTCATCTGACCAGAACACCTTCTTCCACATGCTAGCTGTGTCCCTTACATGACTTTCTGTAAACTCAAATGGAAATTATTATGGCTTGCTTTCAAAAATGGCTTTCTGCTTGCCACTCTTTCATAAAGGCCAGATTTGTGGAGTATACGACTAATAGTTGTCTTGTGGAAAGATACATCCACCTGAGCTCTGGATCTCTGCAGCTGCTACAGAGTGACCATGGGCCTATTGGCTGCTTCTCTAATTAGTGTTCCCCCATTGCTTGAGATGTCAGCTTAGGTGGATGGCCATGTCTTGGTAGGTTTGCAGTTGTGCCATACTCCTTCCATTTTTGGATGATGGATTGAACAGTGCTCCATGAGATGTTCAGAGCTTGGGCTATTTTTTTATAACCTAACCCTAGTTTACTCTTCTCTGTCTGGTGTGTTCCTTGGTTTTTATGATGCTGTTTGATACCTAATGTTCTCAAACAAACCTCTGAGGCCTTCATAGAACAGCTGTAGTTCTACCAAGAATAAATTACACACAGGTGGATTCATTTTATTAATTAGGTGATTTCTGTAAGCAATTGGTTACTCAGGATTTTATTTAGAGGTATTAGACTACAGGGGACTGAATATAAATGTCATAATTTTCAGATTTATATTTTTAAAGTAATCATTAAACATTTCCTTTACATCTCACGAATACTTGCTACTTTGTGTTGGTATATCAGATAAAATACCAATAAAATACATTTAAGTTTGTGGGTGTAACGTGAAAAATGTGGAAAAGTGCACGGGGTATGAATACTTTTTCAAGACACTGTATATCAAGAAGTAGGAGTAATGGATTGACCTATGATAATACTATCCAGATTTTGGCAAAGAGATATATTCTATAAGTCGTAGACAAATGACCACCAAAATTAATAAAGGCCCATCCAATAGAAATAAAGGTAACTGCTGGAAATAGATGAAGGTTTAAAACACTTTACCAAAGCAACAATGCTAAATAACAAACAATACAAGCACAATATTCTGCATCATGAAGTGTTATTTTTTAATACTTTATAGTATCATTATGTGATCCACTCTACAGAATGTATTCACTCACATCAGTGGAGTTCTTGCTGAGTTCTACAATCTGACCTGACTGGTATAATACTGGTATGAAATGAATTTTAAAATTCATTTCTCAATATTGAAATTGATACCACAAGAAGGAAAAGTTGTGGAAATCACAGGATAGATAACATTAAAATGTCATGCAAATCATTAAAAAATAGAACAAAAATGTTGAAAATATCTTGATTTATTGAGTATCAAGTATGAGTGCCACGCACATAAATACACTGTGTGCAGAATTATTAGGCAAATGAGTATTTTGATCACATGATACTTTTTATACATGTTGTCCTACTCCAAGCTGCATAGGCCAAATAAGTAAATCTGGTGATGTGCATCTCTGTAATGAGGAGGGGTGTTCACTAATGACCCTATATAAGGTGTGCTTAATTATTAGGCAACTTCCTTTCCTTTGGCAAAATGGGTCAGAGGAGAGATTTGACGGGCTCTGAAAAGTCCAAAATTGTGAGATGTCTTGCAGAGGGATGCAGCAGTCTTGAAATTTCCAAACTTTTGAAGCGTGATCACCGAACAATCAAGCGTTTCATGGCAAATAGTCAACAGGGTCGCAAGAAGCGTGTTGGCCAAAAAAGGCACAAAATAACTGCCCATGAATTGAGGAAAATCAAGCGTGAAGCTGCCAAGATGCCATTCACCACCAGTTTTGCCATATTTCAGAGCTGCAACATTACTGGAGTATCAAAAAGCACAAGGTGTGCGATACTCAGGGATATGGCCAAGGTAAGGAAGGCTGAAAAACGACCACCTATGAACAATGGGCCAAGAAATATCTTAAGACTGATTTTTCAAAGGTTTTATGGACTGATGAAATGAGAGTGACTCTTGATGGGCCAGATGGATGGGCCAGAGGTTGGATCAGTAAAGGGCAGAGAGCTCCACTCCGACTTAGATGCCAGCAAGGTGGAGGTGGGGTACTGGTATGGGCTGCTATCATCAAAGATGAACTTGTGGGACCTTTTCGGGTTGAGCATGGAGTGAAGCTCAACTCCCAGACCTACTGCCAGTTTCTAGAAGACAACTTCTTCAAGCAGTGGTACAGGAAAAAGTCTGTATCGTTCAAGAAAAACATGATTTTCATGCAGGACAATGCTCCATCACAAGCATCCAACTACTCCACAGCGTGGCTGGCCAGTAAAGGTCTAAAAGAAGAAAAAATAATGACATGGCCCCCTTGTTCACCTGATCTGTACCCCATAGAGAACCTGTGGTCCATCATAAAATGTGAGATCTACAGGGAGGGAAAACAGTACACCTCTCAGAACAGTGTCTGGGAGGCTGTGGTGGCTGCTGCATGCAATGTTGATCGAAAACAGATCAAGCAACTGACAGAATCTATGGATGGAAGGCTGTTGAGTGTCATCATAAAGAAAGGTGGCTATATTGATCACTAATTTTATTGGTTTTTGTTTTTGCATGTCAGAAATGTTTATTTCTAAATTTTGTGCACTGATATTGGTTTACCTGGTGAAAATAAACAAGTGAGATGGGGTTATATTTGGTTTTTATTAAGTTGTCTAATAATTCTGCACAGTAATAGTTACCTGCACAAACAGATATCCTCCTAAGATAGCCAAATCTAAAAAAAAACACTCCAACTTCCAAAAATATTAAGCTTGGATATTTATGAATCTTTTGGGTTGATTGAGAGCATAGTTGTTGATCAATAATAAAAATAATCCTCTAAAATACAATTTGCCTAATAATTGTGCACACAGTGTAGACGCACTTATACACCTTGACATGCTATGCAATGCAATTAGATTATTAATGGTTGTCTGAGGAATGTTCTGCCACGTGGAATGCATTTGGGTACACATATCATCAAGATCTGCTGCTGCCAGTCCCCGTTGCAATTGTCAAATAATGATGTCCCTAATGTGCTGGATGAGAGATAAGTCCGGAGATGCTGCAGGCCATGGTAGCATGTTTAACCCCTTTCTGGCCCAAGGTGTACTAATATGTATCTGTGCCCTGGGCCTTATGGGCCAGATACGTATTAGTACGCCCTGGCTGTGCGGGTGTGATCGCCGTCGTGTGTTAGCTGACTGCCACAGCTGACACCCGGTACTATGTGCAAGGTGCGGTGCCACACCGCTCCCTGCACATTAACCCCCGAAATTCTGCAATCAAAGTCGGTCTCAGCATTGCAGGAGCAAGGGGGGAGGTAATCGCCGATACTTACCTCCTCTCCAGCGTCCCGTGGTGTCTGTATCGGGTTCCGGAAGTTATCACGGTGACCCGATGTCGTCATGACAACATCCGGGTCACCAGGAGGCAAGAAGTTACTTTGGTCATGCGCAGTGCGAGACCAAAGTAACTTCTCCCTGTGCAGCACTGACAGGCTGTATAGCACAGGGATGGTGCTGCATCTCTATGCTATACAGCCTATCAGAATGTAAAAAGTGAAAGTCCCACAGTGGGACAATGTGTAAAAGTAAGAAAAGTGTCAGAAAGTGAAAAGAAGAAATTGAAAAAATATTTTAAAAAAATAATCAAAAAAAAATAAAAATATACTGTACCCATAAATACATATTATTATGAAAAAAACAATAAAAGTACACATATTTGGTATTGCGGTGTCTGGAACGACCTGACCTATAAAACGGTCCCACTAGTTAACCCCTTTAGTGAACACGGTAAAAAAAAAAGAAAAAAAGAAAAAAACGATGCTTTATCATGATACTGCCAAACAAAAAATGGAATAAAACGCGATCTAAAAGACGAATGTAAATAAAAATGGTACCGCTGAAAACATCTTGTCCCACAAAAAGCAAGCCGCCATACAGCTCCATCAGCCGAAAAATAAAAAAGTTATAGCTCTTAGAATAAAGCGATGCAGACACAATTTTTTTTTCTATAAAATAGTTCTTATTGTGTAAAAGCGCCAAAACATAAAAAAATATATAAATGTGGTACCGCTGTAGACGTACTGACCCAAAGAATAAAGCTGCCTTATCAATTTTACCACAAGCGGAACGGCATAAAAAAAAACAAAAACAATTCCTGAATTGCGGGTTTTTGATGCAAAAACTAGTCTTTGCAAATAAAGGTTTTTTTTAGTGTGTGACAGCTGTCAATCATAAATATGTCAATATGGTATCACTGTAATCGCACCGAACTGAAGAATAAAGTCGTCTAATCACTTATACCGCACAAGGAAAATCGTAAAAAATAAACTCTAGAGTTAGGTTTGTGCTAGGGTTAGGGTTGTGCTAGGGTTAGGGTTATGCTAGGGTTACGATTGTGCTAGGATTAGGGTTGTGCTAGGGTTAAGGTTGTGCTAGGGTTAGGGTTGTGTTAGGGTTGTGCTAGGGTTAGGGTTGTGCTAGGGTTAGGGATGTGCTAGGGTTAGGGTTGTGCTAGGGTTAGGGTTGTGCTAGGATTAGGGTTGTGTTAGGGTTAGGATTGGGCTAGGTTTGTGATTGTATTAGGGTTGGGGTTAGGGTTGTGTTGGGGTTGGGATTTTTTCAGAAGTAAAGAAAAATAAATGATGACGATATATCAATTGGTGTTGAGCGCAAGTGCTCGCTACTTGAGTTTGCATCGGGTGCTCGGGTATGCACCGAGTATCACGGATACTCGAGTAACATGCTCGAGTCTTCGCTCCACATGTTTTGCAGCTGTTATACAGCCAAAAAAACTCACGAGGATTGCCTGCCATGCTTGAGCAATCCCCGCATGTTTTTTTGGGGGTGTCTAACAACCGTGAAACGTGCGGGCGGGCACTTGCATGTCACTTTAGCACCCGATGTACCCAAGTAACCAATCCAAACTCAAGTAGTGAGTACTTGCACTTAAGACTAATGACTTATTCAATATGATGACCTAATATTATCAAATTCTGTGTCGTACCTCTGGGTTCAAAATGTTCACTATACCCCTTAATACAATCCTTGAAGGGTGTAGTTTCCAAAATGGAGTCACTTGTCGGGAGTTTCCACTGTTTAGGCACATCAGGGGCTTCCCAAACACAACATGGCGTCTGCTAATTATTCAAGCAAATTTTATATTCAAAAAGTCAAATGGCACTCCTTCCCTTCCGAACCCTGTCGTGTGCCCAAACAGTGGTTTTCCCCCACATACGTCGTATCAGCTGACTCAAGAGAAATTACACAAAAATTGCATGGTGCAATTTCTCCTGTTACCCTTATGAAAATGCTAAATTGGGGGCTGAAAAACATTTTTGTTGGAAAAATGTGAAAATTTTATTTTTATGGATCTATGTTATAAACTTCTGTGAAGCACCTGGGGGTTCAAAGTGCTAGATATCATCTAGATAAGTTCCCTGAGGGGTCTAGTTTCCAAAATGGGGTCACTTGTGGGGGTTTCCACTGTTTAGGCACATCAGGGGCTCTTCAAATACAACATGGCGTCCACTAATTATTTAAGCAAATTTTACATTCAAAAAGTCAAATGGCGCTCCTTCCCTTCCGAACCCTGCCGTGTGCCCAAACAGTGGTTTCCCCCACATATGGGGTATCGGCATGCTCAGGAGGAATTGCACAGCAAATTTTGGGGTCCATTTTTTCCTGATACCCTTGCAAAAATAAAAAAATTGGGGTCTAAATTAACATTTTTGTGAAAAAAGTTAAATGTTAATTTTTTTCTTCCACATTCCAAAAATTCCTGTGAAGCACCTGAAGGGTTTATAAACTTCTTGAATGTGGTTTTGAGCACCTTGAGGGGTGCAGTTTTTAGAATGGTGTCACTTTTGGATATTTTCTGTCATAGAGGCCCCTCAAAGTCACTTCAAATGTGATATGGTACCAAAAAAAAAATGGTTTTGTAAATTTTGTTGCAAAAATGAGAAATCACTGGTCAACTTTTAACCCTTATAACTTCCTAACAAAAAAAAATTGGTTCCAAAATTGTGCTGATGTAAAGCAGACATGTGGGAAATGCTATTTATTAACTATTTTGTGTGACATATCTCTCTGATTTAAGGGCATGAAAATTAAAATTTTGAAAATTGCTAAATTTTCAACATTTTTGCCAAATTTCTGATTTTTTCACAAATAAATGCAAGACATACCAAAGAAATTTTACTATTATCATGAAGTACAATATGTCATGAAAAAACAATCTCAGAAACAGTGGGATCAGTTGAAGCTTTTCAGAGTTATTACCTCATAAAGTGACAGTGGTCAGAATTGTAAAAATTGGCCCGGTCATTAATGTGCAAACCACCCTCAGGGGTAAAGGGGTTAAACCACATAGGTTGCTCACAGCAATATAAGCAACATACGGTCTGGTGTTGTCGTGTTGAAAAACATCTCTTGGGACACTTTGGAGAAAAGGCTGCACCACTAGTTCCACCACCAAGTTAGCTTTTAGTGTACACACTACTATACATTATGCCACCCCACACCATAATCCTGGGAATGGGACGTTTCCACTTGAAGGTGTTCCACTGACCTCAGGCCACCGCTCTCAAAGGCTATTTTGGTGCAGAGTAAGATGACAATGGAGGCTGTAATGAAGGTCTACCATCTTCATGGATGGCTCTGACTTTTGTCTTGTACACAATAGTAGTCAAAGATTGGTCTGGAGTCCATGTGGGAAACGCCATGAAAAGACTTTCACATTGGTTGATAGCATGCTAAGGTGTGCAAAGTGCATGTATTTCTGTACGTGACTTGATACTGAGTAAATGGAGATGTTTTGAAATTTTTGTTTCCATTTTTTATCATTTGCGCATTCATAACATTTCTAGCAATGCTCTAATTTCCATAACTCCATGTCTTTTCCTTTTTGGTGTTGCAATTTCAATGTTGAGGGATGTACAGTGGGTAAAGAAAGTATTCAGACCCCTTTAAATTTTTCACTCTTTGTAAAATTTCACACTCATTGCAGCCATTTGGTAAATTCTAAGTAGTTCATTTTTCTCTCATTAAAGTACACTCTGCACCCCATCTTGACTGAAAAAAAAACAGAAATGTAGAAATTTTTTCAAATTTATTAAAAAAGAAAAACTGAAATATCACATGGTCATAAGTATTCAGACCCTTTGCTCAGTATTGAGTAGAAGCACCCTTTTGAGCAAGTACAGCCATGAATCTTCTTGGGAATGATGCAACAAGTTTTTCACACCTGGATTTGGGGATCCTCTGCCATTCTTCCTTGCAGATCCTCTCCAGTTCCATCAGTTTGGATGGTGAACGTTGGTGGACAGCCATTTTCAGGTCTCTGCAGAGATGCTTAATTGGGTTTAGGTCAGGGCTCTGGCTGGGCCAGCCAAAAATGGTTACAGAGTTTTTCCGAAGCCACTCCTTTGTTATTTTAGCTGTGTGCTTAGGGTCATTGTCTTGTTGGAAGGTGAACCTTCTGCCAAATCTGAGGTCCAGAGCACTCTGGAAGAGGTTTTCATCCAGGATATCTCTGTACTTGGCCGCATTCATGTTTCCTTCAATTGCAACCAGTTGTCCTGTCCCTGCAGCTGAAAAACACCCCCATAGCATGATGCTGCCACCACCATGTTTCACTGTTGGGATTGTATTGGGCAAGTGATGAGCAGTGCCTGGTTTTCTCCACACATGCCGCTTAGAATTATCACCAAAAAGTTCTATCTTCGTCTCATCAGACCAGAGAATCTTATTTCTCATAGTCTGGGAGTCCTTCATGTGATTTTGAAAAAACTCTATGCGGGCTTTCATATGTCTTGCACTGAGGAGAGGCTTCCGTCAGGCCACTCTGCCATAAAGGCCCGACTGGTGGGGGGTTGCAGTGATAGTTGACTTTGTGGAACTTTCTCCCATCTCCCTACTGCATCTCTGGAGCTCAGCCACAGTGATCTTGGGGTTCTTCTTTACCTCTCTCGCCAAGGCTCTTCTCCCACGATTGCTCAGTTTGACTGAATGGCCAGGTCTAGGAAGACTTCTGGTGGTCCCAAAATTCTTCCATTTAAGGATTATGGAGGCCACTGTGCTCTTAGAAACCTTGAGTAATGAAGAAATTCTTTTGTAACTTTGGCCAGATCTGTGCCTTGCCACAATTCTGTCTCTGAGCTCCTTGGGCAGTTCCTTTGAGCTCATGATTCTCATTTGGTCTGACATGCACTGTGAGCTGTGAGGTCTTTCCAAATAAAGTCCTATCAGTTTTTTAATAAATTTCTATATTTCTGTTTTTTTCAGTCAAGATGGGGTGCAGAGTGTACTTTAATGAGAAAAAAAATGAACGTTTTAGAATTTACCAAATGACTGCAATGAAACAAAGAGAGAAAAATTTAAAGGGGTCTGAATACTTTCCGTACCCACTGTATTTGGTTGTAGAAACCCTAAAATATACAGGAGGATTTTCAATTGTGAACTTGGTCTGAGTCTAACGCACATTGGGGCCATTTAATAGCAAACCAGTTTTTAAATGGAAGTCTTTATTGATGAGGGGAAAAGAAATCCAAACATACAGAGCCTGTGTGAAAAAGTGATTGCCCCCTAAACCTAATAACTGATTGGGCCACCCTTAGCAGCAACAACTGCAATCAAGCGTTTTCGATAACTGGCAATGAGTCTTTTACAATGCTCTGGAGGAATTTTGGCCCACTCGTCTTTGCAAAATTGTTGTAATTCAGCCACATTGGAGGGTTTACGAGCATGAACCACCTTTTTAAGGTCATGCCACAGCATCTCAATTGGATTAAGGTCAAGACTTAAGGCCAATCCAAAGTCTTAATTTTGTTTTTCTTAAGCCATTCAAAGGTGGACTTACTGGTTTGTATTGGATCATAGTCCTGCTGCATAGCCGAAGTGCGCTTTAGCTTGAGGTCCCGAACAGATGGCCGGACATTCTCCTACAGGATTTTTTTGGTAGACAGCAGAATTCATGGTTCCATTAACCACAGCAAGTCTTCCAGGTCCTGAAGCAGCAAAACAGCCCCAAACCATTACACTACCACCACCATATTTTACTATTGGTATGATGTTCCTTTTCTGAAATGCTGTGTTATTTCTACACCAGATGTAATAGGACATGCACCTTCCAAAAAGTTCAACTTTTGTCTCATCAGTCCACAGAGTATTTTCCCAAAAGTCTTGGCAATCATCAAGATGTTTTCTGGCAAAACTGAGAGGAGCCTTTATGTTCTTTTGGCTCAGCAGTGGTTTTCGTCTTGGAACTCTTCAATGCATGCCAGTCTCTTTCTTATGGTGGAGTCATGAATAATGACCTTAACTGATGTAAGTTAAGCCTGCAGTTCTTTGAATGTTGTTGCGGGGTCTTTTGTGACCACTTGGATGAGTCGTCGCTGTTCTCTTGGGGCAATTTTGGTCGGCCAGCCACTCCTGGAAGGTTCACCACTGTTACATGCTTTCGCCATTTGTGGATAATGGCTCTCACTGTGGCTCGCTGGAGTGCCAAAGTTTTAGAAATGGCTTTATAACCTTTTCCAGACTGATAGATCTCAATTACTTTGTTTCTCATTCATTCCTGAATTTCTTTGGATTGCAGCATTATGTCTAGCTTTTGAGGATCTTTTGGTCTATTTCAATTTGTCAGGCAGGTCCTATTTAAGTGATTTCATGATTGAGAACAGGTGTGGCAATAATCAGGCCTGTGTGTGGCTAGGGAAATAGAATTCAGCTTCCCAAAGATGTGATAAACCACAGTTAATTTTTGTTTTAAGGGGGGGGGGGCAATCACTTTTTCACACAGGACCCAGTAGGTTTGGATTTATTTTTCTATTATTAAAGACCTTCATTTAAAACTGCACTTTTTGTTTACTTGTGTTATCTTTGTCTAATATTTAAATTTGTTTTATGATCTGAAACCTTGTGTGACAAACATGCAAAATAATAAGAAATCAGGAAGGGGGCAAACACTTTTTCATACCCCTGTAAGTATGTAAAATCTACTAATATAGATATATGTGTCCATAGACTTTATTAATCAAACATGTGCTACATGGCTTTCCTTTTAGACGACATTGGATTTGTGTTAGAGTTGGGCGGGTCAATTTGTGGGACTACGGTCCATCAAATAGATCAGTAGTCTCTGGACTTGATGCTCTCGAATCTCTTACCTTCTGGGATTCCCAAAGCAGCTTTTGATAAGCCGGGCTGACGCAATGTCATCATTGTGGTGTGATGCACAGATAATGTCGCACCAGACTGACTATTCAAAAGGTTCGCTGGGAAACTGGAAAGGTAAGAGATTTGTAAGCCTCCCATCTAACGGTCAGAGAATACTAACCTGGCTGCTAGACCAAAGTCCGGCAAATCAATCTGCCCAACTCTAATTGGTATATGTTAGGTTCCCAAAGCCCAGATTGTAAAGAAAAGAGTGGTTGACTATTAGCCAGTAATAGCCTACGAAACAGCACCAGACTGGTAGTACGCCCAATTAACAGGAGTCAATTCATCAAGAATGGTGTTTTTCAGTCGCATACGTCTTAATGAACTTGGTGCATCTTCAAGCTGTCTCATATGATGGAATAGTCTTAGCTACGTTTCCACAATGAGCTTTTGATGAGTTTTTGATGTTGCAGATTTTCTGCACCATTTCTACACCCATTAAGTAAAATATGTTACATGCGTATTTTTTTTAAATATAAAACATAAAAATCTCACCAAAAATTGTGGGAACGTAGCCTTATACTATTATTTATGCCACTTTCTTGAGTAAATTATTGCATATATAGATATACTTACTGTAAATATGAATATATATATTTATTATGTAGGGTCGTGGTGCTTACCACCCGTTCCACTAAGCCCAGCCCAATTTTTAGAAATGTGTCAGGACTGAAATATAAATAGCAAAAGTGGCAACAAAAATTAGGAATTTTTATATACCGCAAAACATAAATAAAGGCCTTGATGAATTTCTCCTCTGTGTGTGAGTTTTTTTCTCTTCTCATAGCGTTTCATAATAAGATCATGCTTTTTTTTACTTTACGATCATGTCCTATTTTTATTTTTTTTTGCACAGGTGATAGACATGAAGCACAAAATGAATTTGGAACACAGCAGTGTAGGTATGTGTACTGCATTCATGCAATTTATTTCACTTGACGAATGATCAGAATATAACACTATTGTACAACCCCTGGCAAAAATTATGAAATCACCTGGCTTGGAGGATGTTCATTCAGTTGTTTAATGTTGTTGAAAAAAAGCAGATCACAGACATGACACAAAACTAAAGTCATTTCAAATAGCAACTTTAAGGCTTTAAGAAACACTAAAATAAATCAAGATTAAAAATGTGGTACTCTGTAAGGGTAATTTTTTTCAGACCAAGCAGAGGGAAAAATTATGGAATCACTCAATTCTGAGGAAAAAATTATGGAATCATGAAAAACAAACACACAAAAGAACACTCCAATACATCACTATTATTTTGTTGCACCACCTCTGGCTTTAATAACAGCTTGCAGTCTCTGAGGCATGGACTTAATGAGTGACAAACAGTACTCTTCATCAATCTGGCTCCAACTTTCTCTGATTGCTGTTGCCAGATCAGCTTTGCAGGTTGGAGCCTTGTCATGGACCGTTTTCTTCAACTTCCACCAAAGATTTTCAATTGGATTGAGATCCGGACTATTTGCAGGCCATGACATTGACCTTATGTGTCTTCTTTCAAGGAATGTTTTCAAAGTTTTTGCTCTATGGTAGGATGCATTATCATCTTGAAAAATGATGTCATCATCCCCAAACATCCTTTCAATTGATGAGATAAGAAAACTGTCCAAAATATTAATGTAAACTTGGGCATTTATTGAAGATGTAATGACAGCCATCTCCCCAGTGTCTTTACCTGACATGCAGCCCCATATCATAGAATCATAGAATGGTAGAGTTGGAGGGGACCTCCTGGGTCATCTGGTCCAACCCCCAGCTCAAAGCAGGATTCACTAAATCATCTCAGACAGATGTCTGTCCAGCCTCTGTTTGAAGACGTCCATTGAAGGGGAACTCACCACCTCTCGTGGCAGCCTGTTCCACTCATTGATCACCCTAACTGTCAAAAAGTTTTTTCTAATATCTAATCGGTGTCTCCTCCCATTCAGTTTCATCCCATTGCTTCTAGTCTTTCCTTGTGCAAATGAGAATAAAGATGATCCTTCTACAATGTGACAGCCCTTGAGATATTTGTAGACAGCTATTAAGTCTCCTCTCAGTCTTCTTTTTTGCAAGCTAAATATTCCCAAATCCTGTAACCGTTCCTCATAGGACATGGTTTGCAGACCGGTCACCATTCTGGTCGCTCTTCTCTGAACTTGCTCCAGTTTGTCGATGTCTTTTTTAAAATGTGGTGCCCAAAACCACATATCATCAATGACTGTGGAAATTTGCATGTTCTCTTCATGCAGTCATCTTTATAAATCTCATTGGAACTGAACCAAACAAAAGTTCCAGCATCATCACCTTGCCCAATGCAGATTCTTGATCCATCACTCAATATGACTTTCATCCAGTCATCCACAGTCCACGATTGCTTTTCCTTAGACCATTGTAACCTTGTTTTTTCTGTTTAGGTGTTAATGATGGCTTATGTTTAGCTTTTCTGTATGTAAATCCCATTTCCTTTAGGCGGTTTCTTACAGTTCGGTCACAGACATTGACTCCAGTTTCCTCCCATTCGTTCCTCGTTGGTTTTGTTGTGCATTTCCTGTTTTGGAGACATATTACTTTAAGTTTCCGGTCTTGACGCTTTGATGTCTTCCTTGGTCTACCAGTATGTTTGCCTTTAACAACCTTCCCATGTTGTTTGTATTTGGTCCAGATTTTAGACACAGCTGACTGTGAACAAACAACATCTTTTGCAACATTGCGTGATGATTTACCTTTTTTTAAGAGTTTGATAATCCTCTCCTTTGTATCAATTGACATCTCTCCTGTTGGAGCCATGATTCATGTCAGTCCACTTGGTGCAACATCTCTCCAAGGTGTGATCACTCCTTTTTAGATGCAGACTAACGAACAGATCTAATTTGATGCAGGTGTTAGTTTTGGAAATGAAAATTTACAGGGTGATTCCATAATTTTTTCCTCAGAATTGAGTGATTCCATAATTTTTTCCTTCTGCTTGGTCTGAAAAAAATTACCCTTACTGAGTACCACATTTTTAATCTTGATTTCTTTTAGTGTTTTTTAAAGCCCTAAAGTTGCCATTTGAAATGACTTTAGTTTTGTGCCATGTCTGTGATCTGCTTTTCTTCAACAACATTAAACAACTGAATGAACATCCTCCGAGCCCGGTGATTCCATAATTTTTGCCAGGGGTTGTATATTTGATGGTTCCTGTAAACACTTCTTGTCTTCTTATGTCTCCTTCTTCTTTACACAAAGAGATTCTATAAATTTCTTATTTTATTTATATGCATCCTGGACTCAGATACAGTTAGGTCCATATATATTTCGACAGAGACAACATTTTTGTAATTTTGGTTCTAGACATTAAAACAATGAATTTTAAACAAAACAATTCAGATGCAGTTAAAGTTCAGACTTTCAGCTTTCATTTGAGGGTATCCACATTAAAATTGGATGAAGGGTTTAGGAGTTTCAGCTCATTAACATGTGCCACCCTGTTTTTAAAGGGACCAAAAGTAATTGGACAGATTAAATAATTGTAAATAAAATGTTCATTTCTAGTACTTGGTTGAAAACCCTTCATTGGCAATGACTGCCTGAAGTGTTGAACTCATGGACATCACCAGACGCTGCGTTTCCTCCTCTTTGATGCTCTGCCAGGCCTTCACTGCGGAGGTTTTCAGTTGCTGTTTGTTTGCGGGCCTTTCTGTCTGAAGTTTAGTCTTTAACAAGTGAAATGCATGCTCAATTGGGTTGAGATCAGGTGACTGACTTGGCCATTCAAGAATATTTCACTTCTTTGCTTTAATAAACACCTGGGTTGCTTTGGCTTTATGTTTTGGGTCATTGTCCATCTGTAGTATGAAACGACGACCAATCAGTTTGGCTGCATTTGGCTGGATCTGAGCACACAGTATGGCTCTGAATACATCAGAATTCATCCGGCTGCTTCTGTCCTGTGTCACATCATCAATAAACACTAGTGACCCAGTGCCACTGGCAGCCATGCATGCCCAAGCCATCACACTGCCTCTGCCGTGTTTTACAGATGATGTGGTATGCTTTGGATCATGAGCTGTACCACGCCTTCGTCATACTTTTCTCTTTCCATCATTCTGGTAGAGGTTGATCTTGGTTTCATCTGTCCAAAGAATGTTCTTCCAGAACTGTGCTGGCTTTTTTAGATGTTTTTTAGCAAAGTCCAGTCTAGCCTTTTTATTCTTGATGCTTATGAGTGGCTTGCACCGTGCAGTGAACCCTCTGTATTTACTTTCATGCAGTCTTCTCTTTATGGTAGATTTGGATATTGATACGCCTACCTCCTTGAAAGTGTTGTTCACTTGGTTGGCTGTTGTGAAGGGGTTTCTCTTCACCATGGAGATTATTCTGCGATCATCCATCACTGTTGTCTTCCGTGTGGCGCCCAGGTCTTTTTGCATTGATGAGTTCACCAGTGCTTTCTTTCTTTCTCAGGATGTACCAAACTGTAGATTTTGCCACTCCTAATATTGTAGCAATTTCTCGGATGGGTTTTTTCTGTTTTTGCAGCTTAAGGATGGCTTCTTTCCCCTGCATGGAGAGCTCCTTTGATTGCATGTTTACTTCACAGCAAATCCTTCCAAATGCAAGCACCACACCTCAAATCAACTCCAGGCCTTTTATCTGCTTAATTGAGAATGACATAACAAAGGGATTGCCCACATCTGTCCATGAAATAGCCTTGGAGTCAATTGTCCAATTACTTTTGGTCCCTTTAAAAACAGGGTGGCACATGTTAATGAGCTGAAACTCCTAAACCCTTCATCCAATTTTAATGTGGATACCCTCAAATGAAAGCTGAAAGTCTGAACTTCAACTGCATCTGAATTGTTTTGTTTAAAATTCATTGTAGTAATGTCTAGAACCAAAATTAGAAAAATGTTGTCTCTGTCCAAATATATATGGACCTAACTGTATGTCTGCATGTTTATTACAACGAGGCATGCAGAATAAGCTGCTACAAGACACCTGAAATACAACATACCAAAATATATACTGCTGAAAACACTGAGTTTAAAGAAGTTGTTCACTACTTGGACAACCCCTTCTCATATCCGAAGCTTGGCCCCGATAAAATAATAAAGCTTATACTCACCTCCCGTGCAGGTGCCACTCCAGCAGTGTTGGCACTCGCTTTACCGGGGCTCTCGTGCGGTTGTCATGACACATGAGCATGACGCCCAATCAGCTCCTAGTAGTGGATAACCCCTTTAGCCTTCCGTCAGGGGCAATATGTTTCATAACGAGTTTAGGGACATTGCGCATGTCAGGCACAGGCTAGAAAATTGGCTATATTTTCCTTTTTTTTAAATTTCAATGCTCTAAAAGTGATCAGTTACCTTAATAGGAATGTAATAAATGAGAATACACATAATCACACAGCCTTTAAAGTTAGGAAGGCACTGGGAGGAGGGTGTTTCCCAGACAAACCACTGAAAATAGAGAAATGAAACTAAGTGAGCTGCGCCTGTCAGATCAGTTGCCCCTGATGGAGGGTTAAGGGCTCTTTCACACACTTTTGGTATGTGTGCTGTTATTTTTATGGGTAGCTCACAGACCCATTGCAATGTAACAGTTTTTTAGGACCCATTGTTTAGAAAAAAAAACAAAGACATGTCCTACTTTTATCCATTTTGCAGATCAAACTTGCCAATTCAAGTCACTGTCCCAATGAAAAAAATGTACAGTATACGGATGTCATTCTTGGCTTCCAGTATTTTACTGTTTAAAGGGAATCTGTCACCAAGTTGTTGCTACCTAATTTAAGAGCAGCATAATGTAGAGACAGAGACCCTGATTCCAGCAATGTGTCACTTACTGGGCTGCTTAGTGTAGTTTTTATAAAATCACAGTTTTATTAGGAGGATATTATCATTATTGGACTTGTATACCTGTTGCCATGTAGTCCAGCCAAGCCCCCAACACTGATAGGCAGCTTTCTGCCAATCAGTGGTGTGGGTGAGATTATACACAGCTCAGCATTCAGAGAACTTATTGATCTGTAGCAGAACAAACAGTGATTTTATCAAAACTGTAGCAAGCTGCAAGGTAAGAGACACATCGCTGGAATCAGGGTCTCTATCCCTATAATATGCTGCTCTCAGATGAGGTGGGAAAAATGGTGACAGATTCCCTTAAGCACGTAGGACAACCTGAGAAATTTATTTTCTTCATATGAGAATAACGAATGCAACAAGAATTGTAAGAATTGACACACAGATGAAAAATGTTTCCAGCATACTGAAAAAAACATGAACCGTTTTTCACGTATGCAACCGGCCAAACTCTGTGTGTGAACCCAACCAAATGTCACCCGTTTTCTGTTATTATAGAGAGGAAAGAAAACAGATATGACTGATCAGACATTTTAACAATGCAAGTGAAAAACGAATGTGTATTGATATAATACGTATATAAATTCATGTGGAGATGTTCATTATTAATTGCTATAATTGCTATGTATTTTTTTTTTACAGAAAGGAAAACGTAAAATTTGAGAAAAGGCAAATAAAAAACATAAGAAAAATTCCTTGCAAAAATGTACAGACCCAGACAGAGAGTAATGGGCTTCATGAAGCTGAAGCATGCATAAGTAAAAATGGTGAGTAGAAATCTTTAGTATTTACCAACTTTTTTATTTAATTCGGGTATAAATAAAACTAAGGGTCCTATTACACCAGCCGATAAAATGTATGTAGAAAGCCCCAATCCATGATATAGAAAATCAGTACTCATTAAAAGGATTGTCCACTGGCTGGACAACCCCTTTTTAAATTAAATGGTTCCCCTTGTAAAATAAAAAAAATATATATATTCACTAGTGTTGAGCCACCCCCGTAGTGTTCGAGTTCGGTTCGGTTCGTCGAACACCCGTGTGTTCGCCGAACTGTTCGTCGAACTGTTCGTCGAACACCTTCGAACACCGTTAAAACCAATGGCAGGCAAACAAAAACACATAGAAACACATAGAAAACACCTTCAAAGGTGTCCAAAAGCTGACAAACTGCTCAGAAGACACAACTAACACATGGAAAAGTGACAAGTACATATAGTCATGCGAAAAGAAAAGAGGTGGAGGAGTAAAAGGAGGGGGAGACACAGATATAGGCATGTCATGCCCTTCTAAAAGCCAAAAAGTGAGAAGCCGAGACGGCCAGTCCGCTCCTGCCCGTGCCACCTCCGTGTCGCCGGGTTTGTGCCAGAGCCGCGGTGAACCCTGACGGCCAGCCCCCCTCTCCCAATACTGGTGCCTGTCCGCTGGTGGGTCGAGAGAGCCCCCCTGTGGTGGAGGCAGCTCTAAGCTTTTTAATTTAAATTGTCCCTCTAATTTGAATGAATACACTTTAAATCCATTTACAAGGATCTATTGGAGGGCAAGTCTCATGCCAGCAGCCGCGTAATTCCAGCTCCAGTAGCGTCCACTAAAGCTGCTGCAGTTAAAAAGCTTTTATAAGGATCGAGCTCGGCTGTCCACCGCAAGGCATCCTAGTGCCAGTCCCAGCCCCTATGCCTTGGGGTGCCTCCTGATGCTCTTCACTGAGTATCCCGTGGTCCCGAAGCATTTCCTTTGAAAAAATTAAGTGTCCAAACTACAGGTGGTGTAGCTTGCTTAACAGCCGGGATAATCCGCTGACTAGCAGACACTGCTACTAGGCACAAAGTATTTCCTGGGCTAGATGCAGTTAAAAATTTGTAAGTAGATACTCTCGTTGGATGCTGAGAAAGCATTCCATAGAGTCTCCTGGCACGCCATATATGATTCTCTTAAAAAGCTTGGGGTAGGGGTCTAGGGGACCCTTTTATAGCCAAAATCACGGCCCTGCATCACAATACGTCACCTAGGCTGAAGATAAATGGAACTGTAGCACCGAGGGCTCGGTTGCTACAGACGTATTGCACCTCACCCAGAGGTGTGATATCTCACTCTCAGATAAGGATGGAGTGTGGATCAGGACCCGACACCTGCATGCATTACACCACATTGCCGTGGGGCAGGGCGACCAATATGCCCCTGAGATGGGCACGACAGTCCCTGTCCCTGGCTGGAGTGGGGGGAGGGAACACTGAGGAAGGGGAACCCTGCAGTGCAGGAGCAGGGAGGAAGCAGTTCCTGGGTGCATTGAGAAGGGAGTATAAAAGGTGGGCACCATCTTAGTTCAGTGCAGAGAAGTCTGAGCAGAAGTGGCAGGGAGCAGGGGCTCTGCATGAGCTCTGCTCCGGAGGCGGGCCTAGTAACAGAGGCCCAGGCCTGCAAGAGGGAGAAGGAAGGAAGAGGAGCGGAGAAGGCTCCAGGAACGAGGAATGAAGGGATCCCAGGGGTGCGGACGGGCGAGTCGCCACCGCACGCCCGAATCCACCTGCGTGGAGGGGTCAGGCCAAAGGGGGAGACCGGTCCCCGAACTAGTGGAGGCAGGAAACGACCCTCAGCTAGAAACCGGAGGCTCTGACATTTTATGTGGCGCAGCCCCTTGCTCCACCCGCTAGGAAGGCACCACATAGGGTCAGGGAAACTGGCGCCAAGTTTACCAAGAGGAGGCCCGAGGCAGCCGGACAGAAGTGTTGGTAAGAAAGGCCAGACAAAGGACATACAAAGGGGGTCCTGTGAAGCGCTCCAAAGTTATCTGGGAGTTGTCTGAGCCCCTCACCTGGTGAGCACAGTACGACGTGGGCAGCCGTTACCTGCAGACGTGGTCTGGATAATAAGAACTGTGAGTAAAGGCCCTGAACTGCATCACTGACTCCGTGTCGTTACTGCTGCTGCCCTGCACCATCACCCCCATCCTCCGCATACACTGCCCTGAGGCTATACTCCTCCCGTGGGGAGTTATGCTACGCTCTGCTGCACCCACAACACCAGCCTTAGCGGTCTGCCCTGTAGCGGCGGTTCACTCTGACCGCAATCCACGGGTGGCGTAGTCGGACATTTAAACATCAAAACCACATAAATAGTTCCGCCACTGGTTTGACCGCCCTGAGCCACGGAACCGGATCGCCGCCACGAAGACTACAACCACCAGCATCCACCAAAAAGGGTCCGGCTCCGGGTGTCCCAAGGCCCAGGGGGTGCGTCAGAACATTTTCATCACCTTTCACAATCACCAATGGGACAAGGCAGGGATGTCCTCTGTCCCCTCTCTTATACATCCTAGTGACGGAGCACCTGCTCTCATCAATTCGCCATAACCCCAATATTAGGTGGATTAAGGTGGGAGGCACCGAGTACAAGTGCTCTCTATTTGCTGATGATGTCCTAATATATATCACTCAATCACATATATCCATCCCTGCTGTTATGGCTGAAATAGATCACTTTGTTACATGGTAAAATTTTAAAATCAATGCAGCGAAGTCTGAGGCCCTCGATGTCTCCCTCCCTAAATCCATATAGGATTCCATCCAGTCCAACTTTCCCTTTGCCTGGCCCTCATAGGGTATCAAATACTTAGGAATTCCTATTCATAGAGACCTCTCCCATCTATGTTATCTTAATTTTGGGCCCTTTATTGAACAATTCCATATAGACCACGGTTGGCAAGTTAGAACTGTAAGATTCACTACGTGAACCACTGGTGTTTTGTGGAAAAGCACATGTACACCGCGTTCCAAATTATTATGCAAAAAGTGTTTAGGAGTGATAAGGGAAGAATTTGTTTGTTTGTCAGTTAAACTCATTGATGGTGATGTGTGTCAGGGCTCTTTATATCACTGTAAGCAATTGCAGACACCTGTGCTAATTAGTTTGGCAGGTGTGTCCAATGAAAGGCAAGACTACTTAAGAAGGCTCTCTCACATTATTAAGCAGCCTACATTTTCTGCCAAAATGGGAAAGAAAAAGGATGTGTCGGCTGCTGAGAAGCAACAAATTGTGGAGTGTTTAGGTCAAGGCATGACTACAATCAACATTGTGCGATGATCAGGATGAAGTGTCTTGGCAATCAAGAAGTATGTAGCTGATTCACAGTACACACGTGTGCGTGCTGATAAGGGCAAATTGAGGACTCTTTCCTACAGGCAATTACGTCAGGTTGAAAGAGCAGCGGCAAAAAAGCCTTGTCATAGCAGCAGACAAGTTTTTGAAGCTGCTTGTGCCTCCAACGTCCCCCGAACAACAAGATGCAGGGTCCTTCAGAGGTTTGCAGCTGTGCATACGCCATCCTGTCGACCTCCTCTATCCACTTCACACAAGCAGAAACGGCTCCAGTGGGCCAAACATTACATGAAGACTGATTTCAAAACTGTTTTGTTCACGGATGAGTGCCGTGCAGCGCTCGATGGTCCAGATGAATGGAGTGGAGGATGGCTGGTTGATGGACACCCCACGCAAACACGGCTACAGCGCCAACAAGGAGGAGGTGGAGTAATGTTTTGGGCTGGAATCATGGGGAGAGAGATTGTCGGCCCCTTTAGGATCCCTGAAGGCGCTAAAGATGAACTCCATAATGTATGTGGATTTTCTCAAACAGCACTTCCTGCCATGGTTCAAGAAGAAGAACCGTGTATTTCACAGCAAGATCATTTTTCTGCATGATAATGCACCATCTCATGCTGCACATAAAACATCTGCATCTCTGGCTGATATGGGCATAAAAGGGGACAAACTTATGGTGTGACCCCCATGCTCCCCTGACCTCTACCCCATTCAGAACCTTTGGAGCATCATTAAAAGGAGTGTCTATGATGGCGGGAGGCAGTTCACATCTAAGCAACAGCTCTGGGAGGGTATTCTGTCCTCATGCAAAACAATTGAAGCAGAAACCATCCAAAACCTGACAAATTCAATGGACGAGAGAGTTCAGAAGCTCCTTTCGAACAAGGGGTCCTATGTGAAAATGTAACATCACCTAGAATAAAGTTTTGAGTTGAAAACTGTTTGATTTCAGTTTCTAACAACCTGCTAATGCTTATAATTTCAAAAATGACCATTTTTTTGGTCTTTATTAAAATGAAAAGGTTGATCGAAAAGTTTGGGGGATCTAAGAGTGTGGCAACCCAGTAGTCATGATTACTTCGAATTCTGACAATATGAGGGTCATGCTGCAGGTAGTGCAGCAAGAAGGCACTTATGTGTCTTGCGCATCTCGGAGCCCCAAAATTATTTTCCGGGCTAGATGCAGCTAAAAATTATTTTTAATTTTAAATCTGGTGAAGCTTATTATAGATGGCCTAATAGGATCAGTGCTGCACACTGCTACAAAGCCCAAATTATTTTCCAGTCAAGATACAGATAAACATGATTAGTAATTTGAAAGCTTAAAACGGTTGGTAGGGTGATTTTAACCAATCATCAAGCTTTTACTCTCCCCAGGATGACACAGGGGTAGAAAAGTCGTTTCGGATCCATGATTTGTTCATCTTTATGAACGTGAGTCTGTCTACATTATCAGTGGAGAGCCGCGTGCGCTTATCTGTCAGCACACCACCAGCAGCGCTGAACACACGTTCAGACAGAACGCTGGCTGCGGGGCATGACAAGATCTCCAAGGCGTAAGTGGCTAGCTCCGGCCATTTATCCAGATTGGAAGCCCAAAAAGAGCAAGGGTCCAGTGACACAGTCGTGGCTTCAATGTTTACTTGGAGATACTCCTGTACCATCGTCTCTAGGCGTTGACTATGTGTCAGACTTCTTGTCTCCTGTGGCCTTGCAAAGGATGGGCTAAAAAAGTGGTGAAATGATTCCGCAAAATTGATGTTACCAGCAGATACTGTGGTTCTGTTACGGTTTGAGTGCTGAACACTTGACGGTCCCACGGTTGGCAAGTTGGAACTGTGAGATTCACTACGTGCACCACTGGTATTTTGTGGAAAAGCACATGTAAGATTCTGCAACAGTCTCTGCTGATACTCCTGCATGCGTGCATCCCTTTCTATGGCAGGAATAATTTCTGCAAATTTACTTTTGTACCGGGGATCTAACAGTGTGGCAACCCAGTAGTCAGGATTATTTCTAATTCTCACAATTCGAGGGTCATGTTGCAGGTAGTGCAGCAAGAAGGCACTCATGTGTGTTGCGCATCCAGGAGCACCAAGTCCCTGTTGTGTTGGTGGCGAGGTAACAATCATGCTTCCTTCCTCTGTACTCTCCCCCCAACCTCGCACAACAGAAATGTGATCAAGGTCTCCCTCATCTGATGAGTCTTCCATCAGTTCGTCCTCCACTTCTTCCTGGGCTCCTGCACCTTCCTCACTAGTTTGGCTGCTACCATGCGCCCTGGTAAAATCATCTCCCCCACCCTCACATGCCTGCCACCTTGGTGCTGCCGACCGTCTGGACCTTGCAGATGTTAGCCCTTCCGCATACAACTCCTCCTCCTCTACTTCCTCCACCTCCTCTTGTGCCACCACCTGACTCCGAATTCTGTTTAACATGTGCTCCAGCATGTAAATCACCGGAATAGTCATGCTGATAATGGCATCGTCCGCACTAAACATCTTCGTCGCCATTTCAAAACTGTGCAGAAGGGTGCATAGGTCCCTGATCTGAGACCACTCCTCCAGCGTGATTTGCCCCACCTCTGAATCTCGTTGGCCCAGGCTATACGTCAGAACGTATTGCACCAGGGCTTGTCGGTGCTGCCACAGTCGCTGCAACATGTGCAGAGTTGAATTCCACCGGGTAGGCACATCGCATTTTAGCCGGTGAAGTGGCAAGCCCAACGACTTCTGTAGAGATGTAAGTCGCTGAGCTGCGGGATGCGAACGGCGGAAGTGAGCACACAGCGACCGTGCCCTCTGCAGAAGGCCATCTAGTCTGGGATAGTGGGCTAAAAATTGCTGGACAACCAGGTTCAACACGTGAGCCATACAAGGCACGTGTGTGACATTGCCCCGGCGAAGGGCCGCACCCAGGTTTGCAGCATTGTCGCACACGGCCTTCCCTGGTTTCAGGTCCAGTGGAGACAACCATTCATGAAATTGGTTCTCCAGAGCTGACCACAACTCCTCAGCTGTGTGACTCACATTTCCCAGACATTTCAATGTAAAAACCGCCTGATGACGTTGAGCCCTACTGCCAGCATAGTAAGGAGGTGTGCAGGATCCCTTCTGCGCAGTTAGAAAGCTTGTGGCATGACCAGACAGGCTTTGGGTGCAGGTGGAAGACCGAGAGGAGGTTGAGGAGGCAGAAGCAGTGGAGGAACTTTGACATAAAGAGGATTGACGCACAACTCGTGGGGACGGCAAGACTTGGACAGCAGCCCCTTGTCCTGCTGTCACCATAGTTACCCAGTGCCCGGTCAGCGACATGTAACGCCCCTGTCCATACCTACTCGTCCAAGTGTCTGTGGTGAAATGCACCCTGTCACACACAGAGTTTCTCAAAGAAGCGGTGATGTTGTGTGCGACATGCTGGTGGAGCGCAGGCACACCTTTCTTTGAGAAGTAGTGCCGACTGGGCATCTGGTACTGGGGCACTGCGACGGACATAAGGTCTCGAAAATCCTCTGTGTCCACCAGGCGGAAAGGCAGCATTTCTGTAGCCAAGAGCTTGCAGATGGTGAAATTCAACCTCTTAGCTTTCTCATGGCTAGGAGGAAATGGTCTTTTACTTGTCCACATCTGAGGGACCGAGGGCTGGCTATTGTGCTTAGACGGGGTTGATAAGGGTGTCCCCGGCAAACTGCCGGTCTGTGAGGAAGATGCAGGCGGACATGTTAGGTTGCCTTGATCCAAAGGTGGTGCTATCGATGTCGGACAGCGCTCAAGACCAGCTGGTGTTACCACCTCCAAAGAAAATGATGACCTGCCAATCACGCTGGCTGTTGCGGGTAAAGAGGTGGCAGGTCTGCGCCCCAAAACAGGTGTGACTGCTGTCCCCCCAGTCACAGAGGATGAAGAGGCCGCGGATGCACAAGATATGGCAGACGGTGGTTGGCCCGGCCGGCTAGGCCGCATTGTAGCACACTGAGCTTCCCACTGCAACTTATGCTTCATGTCCATGTGCCGGTTCATGCATGAAGTACTCAAACTATGTATTTTTTGGCCTCTACTTAGCTTTTGCTGACAAATGTTACAGATAACACGAGTTGGGTCATCTTTATCGATCTGAAAAAATGCCCAGGCTATGCAAGGCTTAGCACCCATGCGACCTGAAGAGCCACCACGACTTGTGGTGAGAGGCAGAGTTGTGTTTGAGGATGCAGTTGTTGACGTGCTTCCAGTACTACGTCTCTGTCCAGGAAGGCGCAACCTGACCTCGTCGTCACTAGCATCTTCCTCCACCTCCTCTGCTGACCTCATCTCTTGGCTAACTGTGGGTTGACAGTAAGTGGGATCTCCGACCTCATCATCATCACCCTGTGCGTTATCACACCCGTCGTCCTCAGAGCCAACCTGTTCCTGCCCTGACAAAAAACTAAAGTTGTCGCTCCAATCAGGTATTTGAGTCTTATCATCGTCTTCCTCATTGTCTCCACCAACAGGAGTTACAGTTTGGGAATGAGGGTCTACATTATGGTCAGAACCTTCTGCGTCTGGTCCTGGATCCGACTCATAAAGATTCTGGGCATCAGTGCAGATCATTTCCTCGTCTGGATTCACAGAAGCGCTGGAGTCGACCTCTGATTCCCAGGCTATAGTATGAGTAAACAGCTCTGCAGACTCAACCATCTGTTCTACCTCATACTCAGACGGGCAGCTGGAGATTTGGGAGCTGTGAGGAAGCAAGTGCGATTTGGGTGACACCTTTGAGGACTGGAGTATTTGTGATGTTGAAGTTGATGTGGAGGAGAGCCCACTTAAAGGAGCACTTGATATCCGTTGAAGCACCTGCTGTTTTTGTGCCTCATCTGGAATTTGTAGCGATTGGCGTGGCCGTAAGAAAGGGATCTTATCACATTGTCCGCTAAAAGAAGTAGACATTTTAGTTTGGCTGGAAGATGGTCTTTCTTCTGCACCTACCCCACGGACACAACCTTTTTTCCCCTTCCCAACACGCCTATTCCCCTTTCCACCAGCAGCAGGCCTTTTTCCACTCATTTTGGTGGTTAACTAATTCACAACTCTGGAGTTGTTTGCACAAAAAAACAATGGATGGTAACCGAGCAGAGCTGAGTGGCCAAACTGTGGTATTAGGCCAAAACTATTGGCTGGGTTAGATGCAGAAAAAAATTATTTTTAATTTGCAACCTGATGGAGGTCAGTATAGATGGACTAATAGACCAAGTCCCACACACCGCTAGAAGCCCAAATATTTTTTCAGAGCTAGATGCAGAAAAAAATTATTTTTAATTTGCAACCTGATGGAGGTCAGTATAGATGGACTAATAGACCAAGTCCCACACACCGCTAGAAGCCCAAATATTTTTTCAGAGCTAGATGCAGAAAAAAATTATATTCAATTTGCAACCTGCTGGAGGTCAGTATAGAAGGACTAATAGAACAAGTCCCACACACTGCTAGAAGCCCAAATATTTTTTCAGAGCTAAATGAAGAAAAAAATTATTTTTAATTTGCAACCTGATGGAGGTCAGTATAGATGGACTAATAGACCAAGTCCCACACACTGCTAGAAGCCCAAATATTTTTTCAGAGCTAGATGCAGAAAAAAATTATATTCAGTTTGCATCCTGATGGAGGTCAGTATAGATGGACTAATAGAATGATGCTATGCCCAAAAGATTTTACTTCACTAGGTGCAGTAAAAAAATTGGTATTCTATACACAGGTGGTATATCTTGCAACACAGATAGGCTACTCCACTGACTAACACACTCTGCAATAGGCCAAAAAGGATTAGCTTTGCTAGATTCAGCCAAATGCTGTGAAAAAAACTTGCACAGCACTGGCACAGACCTGCCTGGCAAAAACTGATAGGAACTGATGTAACCTAGTCCTGAAAAGGACTCCAATTACAATTAGTCTTTACTACCACAATCTATCTATTTAAGAGCACAGACCTGCTTGATAAAAGTCGTAGGAAATGCTGTAACCTAGTCCTTAAAAGGACTGCAATCACAACTATTCCCTACTCCCAAGCTATCTGTATATTTGTGCGAAAATTGGCTTGAAATTAACAAGGTATAGCGCACACAGCAACAGCGGTGCCGTCTAACACGCAGCTGCAGCAGTGAGAAAATGGTGGCGACGGGGAAAATGGCTTGGTCTTATAGGGCAAGGACATGTGACATACACTGCCAATCACACATGCCCTTGCTTGTGTGAAAAAAAGCACTTCGCTCCGTGTGTGCGCTGCTGATAGGCTGACAGATTGCACCTCCCCACTGCAAATGCGGGAAAGAGAAAAAAAAATGGAGATCTTCATTGTTCCTGCAGAGATCCATCCCCTGCCCCTCCCCCCGCCCCGCTGTACACTCAAACTGCGTATTAACATTAATTTTCATCATTACTGAGAAAAAATCCAGTTATGATTTTGGTGCACGAACAGTTATCGAACATAACCTCGAACAGCCGAATTTTTCTCAAATTGTTCGTGTTCGCCGACCGGCTCGAACACCGCCCAAAACAGCTCGAATTTGAGATTGGCGAACAGTTCGAGTAGAACAACGCTCATCTCTAATATTCACCTCCTGCACCTGCACTGTTCCACTGATGTTGGCACTGTGTCTGCTGGGGTTCGCAGGACATTGTTATGCCATGTGAGCCATTCAGCCATTCAGCAGCTGCTATTGGGCTGCTGCTTTCTCATGTTCCTTGGATGAAAAAGTGAGAGCGCAGCAGCTCAATAGTAACTGTTGATTGGCTATATGGCTCACGTGGCATAGTAATGTCACATCACTCCGGCAGACACCACACCGGCATAGCTGGAACGGCGCTGGAGTGGGAGGTGAGTGTATGGTTTTTGTATTTTACAAAGGGGATTACCTAATTTCCTAATTTAAAAAGGGTTTGTCTAAGGGTTGGACAACCTTTTTGAAGAACCATTTTCACCTAGCAACAATTGGTATAGGTGTAACATACCTGGCGGCGTCCTTGCATAGTGTTCCATCTCCCACTGTGCAAGAGCGCGCACTTGATCTCCAGTCCAGTCTGCTAGCCTGGCTTCCCTCCATGCTATTTGCTTGCCTCTGTTTCTGCTGCTTAAGGGCGGCGCCCGATCACTTCCTGTTTCTTGTACCTGCTGCGGGCACACCCCTTGTGCGTCCTCAGCCTATTGCTGTCTGTCACCTAGTATTTAACCCAGCTCCTCCCAAGGAAGGCTGCCTGAGCATTGTGTATCATTCAGTGTGCTCTTTCACTCTGAATGTGCCAGGTCCCTTTCTGTGTTTGCTTGCCTGCCTTTCCTGGAGGCTGTATTTCCAGGCCTGTCTGAATTCGCTCATTGGCTCTTCGTTCCGCCTTCTAGGGGCCGCATACCTAGACCCGCTCCTGTATCTTGTCTGTCCTGTCTGAACACGCTCCTAGCCTGTTCCTTCCGCCTTCTAGGGGCTGCATACCTAGACCCGCTCCTGTATCTTGTCTGTCCTGTCTTAACACGCTCCTAGCCTGTTCCTTCCGCCTTCTAGGGGCTGCATACCTAGACCCGCTCCTGTATCTTGTCTGTCCTGTCTTAACACGCTCCTAGCCTGTTCCTTCCGCCTTCTAGGAGCTGCATACCTAGACCTGCTCCTGTATCTTGCTACTGTGTCTGTTCTTGTCTGAATACTCTTCTAGCCTGTTTCCTGTTTTTCTCTATGTCCGTACCTTTCCTTTTTCTGCAGAGTCTGAACTCGTACCTAACTCCTGTTCGTTGTCACTGTACTTCCGTTTGTGCATTTGTGGTCCACTCGCTACTTCACTGCAAGTACCCTGTGGGTATCTGGCTCTGCCTTTCCCTTCCTGTCTGTTCCGTGTGAACAGAGCCCTGTCCCCTTTGCCCTGCCTCGCTCTCCGCTCCTTCGGTTCTCGCTCTGCTCTGACCCTTTGCTCGCTGCTCTGGCAGTCTCGCTCTGCTCTGACCCTTTGCTCGCTGCTCCGGCAGTCTCGCTCTGCTCTGACCCTTTGCTCGCTGCTCTGGCAGTCTCGCTCTGCTCTGACCCTTTGCTCGCTGCTCCGGCAGTCTCGCTCTGCTCTGACCCTTTGCTCGCTGCTCCGGCAGTCTCGCTCTGCTCTGACCCTTTGCTCGCTGCTCCGGCAGTCTCGCTCTGCTCTGACTCTTGCTCACCGCTCCAGGCGGCCTCGTCCTGCTCTACTCTTGCTCACCACTCCAGACGGCCTCGTCCTGCTCTACTCTTGCTCACCGCTCCAGGCGGCCTCGTCCTGCTCTACTCTTGCTCACCGCTCCAGACGGCCTCGTCCTGCTCTACTCTTGCTCACCGCTCCAGGCGGCCTCGTCCTGCTCTACTCTCTCTCACCGCTCCAGGCGGCCTCGTCCTGCTTTTCTCTTGCTCCCCATTCCAGGCGGCCTCGTCCTGCTCTACTCTTGCTCACCGCTCCAGACGGCCTCGTCCTGCTCTACTCTTGCTCACCGCTCCAGACGGCCTCGTCCTGCTCTACTCTTGCTCACCGCTCCAGGCGGCCTCGTCCTGCTCTACTCTTGCTCACCGCTCCAGGCGGCCTCGTCCTGCTCTACTCTCGCTCACCGCTCCAGGCGGCCTCGTCCTGCTCTACTCTCGCTCACCGCTCTAGGCGGTCTCGTCTTGCCCTGCTCTCGCTCACCACTCTGGGCGGCCTCACTCTGCTGTGTTTGTCCGCCACATCTGTGGTTCTGTTCCTGAGTCCCAGTGTGTACTGGGTCCTATCCCGCCTGTGTTCCTACCTGCTAGTGCCTCCCTGTCTGCACTCTAGCCGTGCTTGCCTGTACCCCCCTGCCTGCATACCTGCCTGCCTGCATACCAGTCGTGCTCGCCAGCATCCACCCGTCTGTATTCCAGCCGTGTCTGCCTATACCCACCAGTCGGTGTGCCAGCCTAACCTGCCTGTTCCAGTATTCCCCTGTGTGGGTCAACAGCCGTGTCCGGGGTCTGACCTGGAGTAGCACCTGGTCCCTCTGCCCGGTTCCTCCCTGGTGCACTGGTGTCGTATGCCATCGTGCGACCTTGGTCGGATCAGGCAGATACTTAGTTACGCCCCTCCAGGCACTCTCCGGTTCATGGCACAGTGGAATCACTACATATACACTCACACGCCGCTCAGCCCGGGCGTGTGCATTACAATAGGGGATCATATGAACGAAAAGTCATGCAGTTGTTAATTCTCATTCCTGTCATTATTGTTGGCAGCACATCCCTGTTTACACGTGGGGGTGTGCTGCTGACCGAAAATAATTTTTAGTACCCATGTGATCAGGAACCTTCTTTCAGCCAATCTTCAGCCCATGTAGAAGGACCTCAGACTTTTGTGTGCTATAATAAAAAATGTTTTGACCAGATAAAAGTTGGTTGTGCAGAAGCCATCAATTATAAAAGGATTTTCATGTACAGTGGGTACGGAAAGTATTCAGACCCCTTTAAATTTTTCAT
Organism: Phyllobates terribilis; assembly: GCF_046119375.1. Classification (NCBI taxonomy): domain Eukaryota; kingdom Metazoa; phylum Chordata; class Amphibia; order Anura; family Dendrobatidae; genus Phyllobates; species Phyllobates terribilis. Next base: position 213,676,910 of record NW_027362762.1, read on the forward strand.
TCTTTGTTTCATTGCAGAGATTTGGTCAATTCTAAAAAGTTCATTTTTTTTCTCATTAATGTACACTCTGCACCCCATCTTGACTGAAAAAAAAACAGAAACTAGAAATTTTTGCAAATTTATTAAAAAAGAAAAACTGAAATATCACATGGTCATAAGTATTCAGACCCTTTGCTCAGACACTCATATTTAAGTCACATGCTGTCCATTTCCTTGTGATCTTCCTTGAGATGGTTTTACTCCTTCATTGGAGTCCAGCTGTGTCTAATTAAACTGATAGGACTTTATTTGGAAAGACCTCACAGCTCACAGTGCATGTCAGACGAAATGAGAATCATGAGCTCAAAGGAACTGCCCAAGGAGCCCAGAGACAGAATTGGGCAAGGCACAGATTTGGCCAAGGTTACAAAAGAATTTCTGCATTACTCAAGGTTTCTAAGAGCACAGTGGCCTCCATAATCCTTAAATGGAAGAAGTTTGGGACCACCAGAAGTCTTTCTACACCTGGCTGTGCAGTCAAACTGAGTAATCGTGGTTGAAGAGCCTTGGTGAGAGAGGTAAAGAAGAACCACAAGATCACTGTGGCTGAGCTGCAGAGATGCAGTAGGAAGATGGGAGAAAGTTCCACAAAGTCAAGTATCAATGCAGCCCTCCACCAGTCGGGCCTTTATGGCAGAGTGGCCCGACAGAAGCCTCTCCTCAGTGCAAGACATATGAAAGCCTGCATAGAGTTTGCTCAAAAACACATGAAAGACTCCCAGACTATGAGAAATAAGATTCTCTGGTCTGATGAGAAGAAGATAGAACTTTTTGGTGATAATTCTAAGCGGTATGTGTGGAGAAAACCAGGCACTGCTCATCACCTGCCTAATACAATCCCAACAGTGAAACATGGTGGTGGCAGCATCATGCTATGGGGGTGTTTTTCAGCTGCAGGGACAGGACTACTAGTTGCAATTGAAGGAAACATGAATGCGGCCAGGTACAGAGATATTCTGGATGAAAACCTCTTCCAGAGTGCTCTGGACCTCAGACTTTGCAGAAGGTTCACCTTCCAACAAGACAATAGCCCTAAGCACACAGCTAAAATAACAAAGGAGTGGCTTCAGAACAACTCTGTGACCATTTTTGACTGGGCCAGTAGAGGCCTGACCTAAACCCAATTGAACATCTCTGGAGAGACCTGAAAATGGCTGTCCACCAACATTCACCATCCAACCTGATGGGACTGTAGAGCATCTGCAAGGAAGAATGGCAGAGGACTCCCAAATCCAGGTGTGAAAAACTTGTTGCTTCGTTCCCAAGAAGACTCATGGCTGTACTAGCTCAAAAGGGTGCTTCAATCAATACTGAGCAAAGGGTCTGTATACTTATGACCATGTGATATTTCAGTTTTTCTTTTTTAATAAATTTGCAAAAATGTTGACATTTCTGTTTTTTTCAGTCAAAGATGAGGTGCAGAGTGTACTTTAATGAGAAAAAAATGAACTTTTTAGAATTTACCAAATGGCTGCAATGAAACCAAGAGTGAAACATTTAAAGAGGTCTGAATACTTTCCGTACCCACTGTACATCATCCAATGACTATTCTCTTCCCTCCGTACCAGTTTATCATTCTTAGTTTGTTTACTGTAAGTGATATCTGTATTTGGTATGTAACCCCTTCTTATGTACAGCGCCATGGAATCAATGGCGCTATATAAATTAATATTAATAAATAATAATAAATAATTTGGTTGAAATAAATTATAACTGCTATATATTATACAATTACTAATGGTCACCAAGATAACCTGTAAAGTGAGGCAGCAATTATACATGATTTGGAAATGTAATCCTTGTATGAGCATTGAACTTGTGAAATAACCAGCTATAATGTAGCACATGATTAAAGCCATTATTTCACATCAGTGGGCGACCTTTAGGATAGTACTTCAGCGTTAGATAGAAGTCACAATTAACACAGTGTTGCTCACTGAGATATCCAAATACTTGGATATTACTTTGTAGTCTATTTCCATATCATATATGCCTAATGCTTTATCTTTAAAGAGGTTTCCCAGCACTTTGATATTGATTACTTATCCCCAGGTCAGAAATATCAGATCAGTGGAGGTCTGACACCCAGCACCCCCACCGAACTGCCACAGCTCCGTTAATTGTTTATTGGCAGCTGCTGGCTACGTCAGATCAGCTGTGTTGTACAGATCCACAACTGTTTACTGCTGGAGATGACAAGAGCTGGATCTCAGCTTATCCTATATTAATGACTTATCCTAAGGATATGTTATCAGTATGATTTGCCTGGAGAACCCTTTAAGCAAGCAGCACAGAGGAAATATAACTACAAGTCATGTACAGGTAATTTGTACCCTGCTTTTTGCCATTACTTGATGGATCCTTTGATTTCAGTCACCTAATCATGCCAAAACCCAAAGTTTACATGCAAAAGTAAACTTACTAAAATCTACCTTGGTCATTTTGTTACAATGTCCTGTTCATTTTGAATTACATTTTTTCCCGGTGCAAATATCAGGATAAGAAGTTCTCTATAGATACATCATAGCAGGCAAATCTACAGTACATATTTGAATTCTATGAAACAAATTTTTTAGCTAATATTTTTTGAGTCTTCCAGCTCAAGGCTACATTCACACTTTGTATCCTCCTTGAGGTCTTTTGTGTTGCTTCATTTTGCCACAATTTACCAAACTTTCAGAAAAAACTGTGCGATTCTACCGTGACTGCAACTTTAAGAATTACATTATTTGGGAGGAATTAATAGGACAATTAATCAGGTGTGACAAATGTTAACCTGACAATTAAAGAGGTTGTCCACTATTTTAACATTGATGGCCTATCCTTGGTATAGGTCATCAATGTCTGATCAGTGGGGGTGCGACACCTGGCACGCCCGCCGATCAGCTGTTCTCGGTTTCTGCTGCGGCTCGAACAGACCAGTTACGGAGCTGCACAGCACAACTTTACCTACCATATAGGGACCGTGGCCAGGTAGTACACATCCACCTCCTATTAAAATAAATAGGGGGCGGATGTGCAGTACCCATCCGCAGGTCAATTCCTTTTTTTTTTATATGATAGGTCCCCTTTAATGTTACAAATAAATAAACAACTTAAACAAAAATATGAACAATCAAAGATATTTCACATGATTATATTTTATTAAGGACACCAGAATATGACAAGACTGATTAAAACACAAAATAACAAGATATGATAAAATAAACAACAAATAATTAAAAAGAGAAGGCAGGACAGCATAAACAACACAACGGCAGTATAAGAAATATAGCATGTTTATAAAATTCAGTGCATAATAGGGTAGAGTAATATTTGGACACCCATAACCATATTAAATATATGTTGAATATATATTAAGGTATATAAAGTGCAGTGCACCAAAAATAGAGAATTAGATTATATTATAAAGTGCAGTGCATTAGAGAATAATAATCACTCCCTGAGGTAGCAACGTGTGAAACGCGCGTTGGAGTGTGGGGTGGCCGTGGCGGCATTCACAGCATGAACTCAGGTTGGTAATCCCTTTCCATCTCTAATGTGGAGCCCTATACCATAATATATTTCTATTTACTTATTACATTTGTTTTTCACCAGTGATTCAGTGTGATTTCTTGTGGTATATATTGGTGATTATTATTCTTTAATGCACTTTATAATATAGCCTAATTTTTTTTCTTTTTATATTCTACTTTTGTCTGCTTGAATAGTGTTTAGCACAACACATATTTTCATTATAATATTTGGGGTTAAATTCCTTCTTATCTAGGTTAAAACCCCTGTAATTTTTTTGTTTGCTGTATCTAAAGAGATTTTGTCTGATCAGTTTTGAGAGGGAGTCATTTACTGCTAGATAAACTCTAGACTTTTATCTAAGTGCCATAAGAATTTAATATTTTCATAAAGAATAAATTCAGTGTAATCTCTATTTAAAGTTACTCATTTTTTTTTCACTTTTTTTAAAGGAATGTGTAGCGTTGTTTAGGTATTTGAAATATTTTCTTTGCCCTTCACGTAACTCAGTAAAAAAGCTAATTTTAGTAGTTGAAATAATTTCAGCCCATTTATCATGTTTCTCTTTCTCACGTATCCAGTGATCCAATCAATATAAACTATATAAATCAATGTCAACAGTTTCACTTTATTTGAAGTAAATGTGGCTGAGCAGGGATAGAATTCTTGGCTGTTGACCAGTTGCTTCAATGAGCATGGCTGTTGTCTAGCATAGGATGCCATTACATTGTTTGCATTTCCACACCTGGCAATAATCCCAGTTATTATATGACATAATTTTATTTCATGATGCAAAATGTGCACAGTTGAGCTTCTTTTGACAAAGAAGAATTTTTGTGCCAATAATTAAAAGATGTGGAAATCAAATTAATTAATTAAGAAGAAGATTGATTGATTTTCTCAATGGGAGTGAGGACAGCCAATATTTTTCTCTCTCTACATGTACTGTAACATTAGGAATTTAGGGGTTATAGAGCCACATGGATGTCAGACCTCTGTAGTATAAGGCTGTGCAGGTAGTCACACCAGGATGATTCCCACAAGAGGATTACATATCTGCATTATACAGTGGATATAAAATGTCTACATACCCCTGTTAAAATCATACCTAGGATAATCATTTCAGAACTTTTTCCACCTTTAATGTCACCTATAATCTGTACAAATCCAATGAGAAACAAAATGAAATAATTTTGAGGAGCAAAATAAAAATAGCAAAACTAAAATAATGTGACTGTATAAGTGTGAACATTTTTTATAATTGGGGATGTGGCTATGTTCAAAATTATCCAATCACATTTAAACTCATGTTAAATATTAGTCAGTAGTACACAGTTGTGATCATTTAAAGTTATTCTAATTAACCCCATATAAGGTGTAGCTCTTCTAGTAGGATTCTCCTGACATTTTCTTAGTTGCATTTTACAGCAAAAGTCATGGTCCATAAACAGCTTATAACACAGCAAAGGGATCTCATTGTTGAAAGTTATCAGCCAGGATAAAGGATAGAATTTTTTTTTACCAGAGCACTAGACATACCATTGAACACAGTGAACACAGTCATGAAGAAGTAGCTTAAATTTATCATGACAGTGACATTGCCTAGAACTAGACATCCCTCAAAAATTGCTGAAAAGATAGGAAGAAAAATTTTCTGGGAAGCTGACTAAAGGCCTATAGCTACATTAAAGAAGCTGCAGGAATTTCAGGCAAGTACTGATTGTCTATTCCATGTAACAACAATCTCCTGTATTCTTTATATGTCTGGCCTGTGAATTAGGATGACAAGAAGTCTTTTCTTACAAAGAGAAACATCCAAGCCCAGCTATGTCTGCCAAAACCTACATCAAGTATGCCAAAAACATGTGGGAAAATGTGTTATGGTCTGATGAGAATTTTTTGCTCATAATTCCAAAAGGTATGTTTAACGCAAAGCCAACACTACGCATGAGCAAAAGAACAGCTTTCCTACTGTTAAGCATTGTGGAGACAGCATTATGGTTTGGGGCTGTTTTTTCAGCAGCTGGAACTGGGGCTTCAGTCAAGGTGGAGGGAATTATCAACAGTTCCAAATATTAGTAAATTTTGAAACAAAACCTTCAGCCCTCTACTAAAAAGCTGAAGATGAAGAGGAATTTCACCTTTCAGCATGATAACGACCTTAACCACACCTTCAAATCATCAAAAATGGCTTTCCTAGAAGAAGTTTAAACTTTTGGAATCGCCCAGCCCTGAATCTAATTGAAAATCTATGGTTTGACCTGAAGACTGCTGTACACAGAAGATGGCCTCGCTCTCTGGCATATTTGAAGTGCTACTAGAAAGAAGAGTGGGGTAAAGATTGCCAATTTTACATGCGCCATGCTGATAGACTACTACCCAAAAATACTGAATGCTGTCATAAATTCAAAGGGTATGTCAACAAATGATTTGTTTCAGGGTGTGCATATTTCTGCAGTTACATAATTTTAGTTCTTTATTTTTCTTTTTCCACCAGAAAGATATGCTTATCTCTCAATAGATTTGTACAGATTATGGATGGGTGAGATTAAAGGGGACCTGTTACCAGAAATAACGTATTAACTTGCAGATATGCAATTAATCTGCATGTTAACAGCGTTGTTATGCTGCCTGGCGAATGCATGTAGCCAAATGCAGCGGAAAGAAAATGAACTTTATTCTCCCTGCCAGCATTTGGTTTCCATCATTGAGGCGGGGGCGCCGATAGTTCAGTCACCGTTCTGAGAATACAGAGTGGCCGCTGTAACCACACCACTGCCTTGACTGACAACCGGCCCCAATGCAGAGCAAGCGTCAGTCAGGGCAGGGAGCAGTTACAGCCGCCGCTCTGTATTCTCAGAGCGATGACTGAACCCACAGCGCCCCCGTCTCCATGACTGAAACCGAATGCTGGCAGGGAGAATAAAGTTCATTTTCTCCTCGCTGCATTTGGCTGCGTGCAGGCGCCGGGCAGCATAATAATGCTGTTAACCTGTAGATTAACCGCATATCTGCAGGTTAATAGCATTATTTCTGGTGACAGATTCCCTTTAAAGGTGGAAAAAGTTCTGAACTGATCCTTCTTGGTATGATTTTTTTTTTTCTTGACAAAAGCCTAGCATTTTAACAGGGATGTGTAGACTTTTATATCCCCAGTACGTCTTGTTTAAACTCATTTTCATACACATAGAAGAAATAAAAGCTGTCACTTTGTTAAAAGTTGTTTTTTACTCTTCAACGCATGACAAAAGAAACTGACATCTCTACAGGAAAATATATAACTAATTATATGTTACACTTTTTGAGTGTTAAAGACAAACTGTTCAGCCTGTACTCACCTTCTACATGTGTGCATAAAATTAGGCTTCTTAAGGGCGGCTATGAATATTCATGAGCATTAATTAGAGAATGCATAGTATCAGTGCTGACATCAATTAGGTTTCCTCATTCAGCAAATTGGCTTTAAATAATCAGATAAGATCAGCGGTGTCAGAGACTTGTGAAAGTTAAAATATATAATAACATGTATGACCCACATAATGAGGATTGCTCTTAGAACAGATTGTATCCATGTCTGCATTACAAGTTTTAATGATACCGCTAATACTTAGAGCTATAAAAAATAATTGTTTCTATGTATTTAGAAAATGGTTTTACTACTTTTAAAAATTATTTCTGTGTTTGGGTAAGTTTGAAGTAGTTCAAAAGGATTAAGTGATAACTATACTTTCAAGTAGCTTGGAAGAATAAGCTGTCTTGTTTATCCATTAGGAATAAGGCCTCATTCACACGTCTGTGTTGCACGTACATGGTTTATTTTATTTTTTTCACAAATACAACACACACCCATTATAATCTATGCTGCTGTTCACATGTCCATGTTTTTCACGGACCGTGTGTCCGTGCAAAAAACACAGAGACATGTCTGTTTTTTTCCAGCAGCACAGATGACCAGAGGTAATACAAGTCTATGGGACCGTGAAAAAACACGTACAGCACACGGATGACATCCGTGTGCTGTTCGTGTTTAACATTGCAAAGTATAGGAGAAGCTTTAGAACTTATTTATCTATTTATCCATCCTTGAAAAACACTGATGACACACTGATGGTAAAAACAGACGCACTGATGACACACTGATGGAAAATGGACACACTGATGACACACTGATGACACACTGATGACACACTGATGGTAAAACTGGACACAATGATGACACACTGATGGTAAAAATGGACACAATGATGACACACTGATGGTAAAAATGGACACAATAATGACACACTGATGGTAAAAATGGACACACTGATGGTAAAAATGGACACATGAATGACTGATGGTAAAAATGGACACAATGATGACACACTGATGGTAAAAATGGACACACAGATGACACACTGATGGTAAAAACGGACACACTGATGGTAAAAATGGACACATGGATGACACACTGATGGTAAAAACGGACACAATGATGACACACTGATGGTAAAAACGGATGCACTGTTGACACACTGATGGTAAAAACGGACACACGGATGACACACTGATGGTAAAAATGGACACACAGATGACCCACTGATGGTAAAAACAGACACACTGATGGAAAAATGGACACGCGGATGATACACTGATGGAAAAACTGGACACACGGATGATACACTGATGGAAAAACGAACTACACAATACCTGACTCTAAGGCTGCGTTCACACATTGCGTATTTTCGCGCGCTTTTTTGCGCGCGCTTTTTGAAAATACGCAATGTGCTTTGTGTCTGCCAGCAAAGTGAATGGGAAATTCACTTTGCCGTTCAGACACAGTGTAATTTTACGCAGTGGGAAAGCGCAGCTGCGTAAAGAATTGGCATGTCAATTCTTTACGCAACTGCGTCCCGCGCTTTCTCTCTATTGTGCCCATTATAAGCGATGGAATTACGCAGCGGTGTTCACACACTGCGTAATTCCATCGCTTTTAACGGAGGCGCAGGATGGATACTCACCTATCCGATGTCAGGGGAGAGGCGTCCGCTCCGGTCCGCTCCAATCCCGCGCTTCCAGCATCTGCCGGTGAGCCGATCAGCTGTTAGCTAACCGGCTTGTAACCGGCCGGTCAGCTGATTACAAGCCGGTCAGCTGACAGTCTGCTGATCGCTTCACGGCAGATGCTGCAAGCGCGGGACGGAGCAGACGCGTCTCTCATCCATCGGGTAGGTGAGTATCCATAGTCTGTACATACACTGCTAGGGACACACACACGACACATAGACACACAGGACACATAGACACAGACAGTACGCATGTCACCCTTCATTTTTCACACTGCGTTTTTTGCTGCGCTTTTTTACGCAGTGTGTGAATGGAGGTGCTTTTTTTACCTGCGTAAAAAAACGCAGGTAAAAAAGCAGGAAAATACGCAGCGCAAAAAAACGCAGGAAAATACGCAGCCTAAATCTACTTCTCACTCTGCTCCTCATTTCTCCTCTCCACTGACTTCAGTATGCTGTGTAACCTGACACCTCAGCATCAGGGCCATATTTTGAGCTTAAGTGCCTTAGGCACTTTAAGTGCTCTCGTCTCCTATTGGTGATAGCAGACAGTCAAATGCTGACAACTATCTGTTCTGACTTTCCCATATATATACACTACCGTTCAAAAGTTTGAGGTCATTTAGAAATGTCATTATTTTTTAAAGAAAAGCACATTTTTTTCAATATAGTTAACATTAAATGAATCACAAATACACTCTATACATTATTAATGTGGTAAATGACTATTCTAGCTGCAAACGTCTTGTTTTTATTGCAATATCTACATAGGTGTATAGAGTGTAATATACACCAATCATGAGTAGGTAGTATAAATCACATTATGCGTGTAAATATAGGTATTATGTGTACCTCCCATTTATTACTACCCTATTCTGGACCATATGCGACTCCATCGCCAAAATATAGAACGACTACCAGAGAAAAAGAGCGAAAACTGAATCCACAATTCTATAGCAAAAAATAGTCAATATTTATTATGGTAAAAAATCAGACATACACAGAGATCAGTGCAGCAACACAAAGATGGCAATAAAATCAACAACAGCCCTCTCCACATGTTACCCCAATAAAGGACCCATTCAAAAAGTTATCCAAAGCTTACACACATCCTATATAATTATTTAGTTATATTACATCATACATGATGCGTAATTTCAAAGTGCAGCATTAAAGTAAATCACTATATAGACCGCCTACCCTCACTGAGATTTAATGGATACATAAATGCATCTCCTACCATGTAACCAGTTACTATCTACCACGTGCGGTATGCTAAATAGATATAGAGAGCAAAAATGTCACCACTGTATACCTACCACAAATCTCCAATTTCCACACATGATCAGCAAAGGGCAGTGAGGCTACTAGGGGTCCATTCAGAGGAGGCACATGTTGAGACAGGCGCCCCGACGCGCGTTTCGGTGGTTCCCTTCGTCAGGGGGCGTGTTCATTCAACCTCCATTGCTTGCTTATATTGGCACCTAAAGTGCCGTGAAACAGGAAGTGATGCGTGCATCATCATGGTGATGAGGACGCCGGCGGGCTCCTGCATCACATGACGTCGGGTGGGCGGAACTAAGTCCTAACACCGTTGCCACTGAGAGACAAGAAGCCGGCCGGCGCCCACACCCGCTCATATACACGCAAGCATCATCTTCCGTCTATGCAGGTATATATAGTGGTCATCATCCCATATACACATAGAAGAGACAAAAGAGAAAAAAGACTAGGTAGACAACCGAATAACATATAACAGTACACGTAAAAAGACATATAGCGAGAACACACAGGGGAGGGGGGAGGGGGAGTGTGCCACATGTGAGGACCACAGAGTCTGGGCAGGAGACCACAATAAGCACCATGCATAGTAGGGCAAGATATATATATCTCTCTCTCCTCTTTATTGTGTCCATCCGGAGGGGGCAGATATAGATCAACTGAATGCATTCCATATTCTATGTCCAATGCATCATTACGTCAGGCATATCCTCCTCAAGGAGCACACAGGCGAACACAGCTATGCATAATTATACACACATATACAGAAGTTATATCCACTTCCTGCATGTATGTTGTGGGGGACACCACAACGAGACCAATTAATTGGGGCAAATTAACCACATTCCATATCCCACACGGTGTCCCCCTCGCATACATACATATGATGTCAGTAATCAAAGGCAAAATTAGTGTCCCCCACAGGAGAACTAGAAGGTATATAATCCACATAGTAAAGATAATGAAGACAAATATACACATACCCCCCACCCACCAGCCCATGCCTGCTGTGTGTTCCCCAGACTCAATGTATCCCACACAACTTATATCAAGTGCACCTTATGGAAGTCAGTATTAGCGAGAAGGAAGATACAAATTTCCGCAAATCCACAAAAACATAGTGCGATCAACTAGAGTTCCAAACAGTGTACTGGTAGGGCATCAGTATGCACAAACAATCTTCTTAACTATAGTGCTTTGATGTCCCCAGAATAGACTTGTAATCCACACTCCCTCGTCGTCATGTCCAGATCCGACGTGACACCACATCTGAACGACACTCGCTCCCCAGTGATAATCACCCCGTTGTCCAAGAGAAAGACGACCAAAGATACATAGACAATCCTAATGAATGCAAAAAAGGAGATAAAATCAATATATACACTTATTAAACATATATTAAAAATAAACCAAAGTTGCAGGGGGCCACTAGTATTGAGATACGTATATTCAACTTTTGGTAAAAAATATGGGATTTAGAGAAAGGGGGAATAGCTAATGCTCTCGTTCAGACCCTTCGGCTGTAGTGTATCTAAGGTCCAGATCCAACGGGATTCCATTTGGGCCAATTTTTGGCCCATCCTACCACCCCGAATGTTAGGTATTATACAATCGATACCCCTTACATGGAGTACTGATGAATCACAATTGTGATAGATCTTAAAATGACGGGGCAGGGTTTTGAGGGTGGATGTGTCCCCGTGGTCGGCCGCCGCAATGATGCCCAGAACATGCTCACGGACACGCACCTTGAACTGGCGGGTAGTCATCCCCACATATATGAGCCCACATGGGCATGTGGCAAAGTATATAACATGATTGGTAGTGCAGGTGATAAATTTATTAATCTTATACACTCTAGATCTATCCGATCCAAAGAACGTGTCACAGCGCTCCACATTCGGGCACGCAACACACCGACCACATGGGGCACATCCACTCCTCCTCCTCTGAGTGTCCAGAAATGAAGCCACTTCCGACCCCTCATAATGTGAGTGAACTAGGTGATCCCGCAAATTTCTTGATCGTCTGATTGTGATCAATGGCTTCTCTGGAATAAACTTGGAGATGATACTGTCAGCTCTCAGGATATGCCAAGATCTAGACAGTATCTGTCTCATCTTAGAAAATTGGGAATGATAGTTGGTAATAAACCTCACTTTTTCTTTTTCTTTTTCTTTATCTCCCCCATCACTTTTCTTTCCATAGATCAAGTCATGTCTGGACGAGAATCTCGCTCTATTGTATGCCCTCTTAATCATACGACGGCTGTATCCTCTCTCAAGGAATCTCTCTCTGAGTTCAGAGGCCTGTCGTTCGAATTCAGTATCAGTGGAGCAGATCCTCCGAATACGGAGGAACTGTCCCACCGGCACCGATCCAATCATATGCTTAGGATGCGATGATGTTGCATGTAGCAACATATTAGTAGATGTAGGTTTCCGAAATAACGTCGTCTGTAAACAGTTAGTGTCATCCCTTGTCAGTGACACATCCAAAAATTCAACTTGTTGTTCATTAGACTGATATGTAAGATGTATATTACATACATTCCCATTTAATTGATCCATAAATTCTTTAAGTTGCAACGAAGAACCCTGCCAGATCATGAGGATGTCATCAATGTAACGTGCCCAAAAGAGGACACGCCCCATTGACTCCTCACGATCTGTCAGGCAGAGGTCCCTTTCCCACAGACCCAGGAACAGGTTGGCATAGGCCGGCGCAAAGGCCGCGCCCATTGCTGTCCCCTGGGTCTGCAGGAAAAAGGACCCCTTAAATGTAAAAAAGTTATGATGTAGAGAGAACTCCAACAGCTCCAGGATCAGAGATCTTAGTGCATAGGGTACAGCCGAAGTACTCAAGAAGAACTTAGCCGCGGAGATGCCATCAGCATGTCTAATGTTGGTGTAGAGTGACTCCACATCGGCAGTCACTAAGGTGGTGTCATCCTCAACATATAGTCCATCCATTTTCTTAAGCAGCTCGCCAGTATAGAGGCCCATTTCCAACAACCACCACTCCAGTTTTTTAATGGTACATTGTGTTTGCTAACTGTGTAAGAAGGCTAATGGATGTTTAGAAAACCCTAGAAAACCCTTGCACAAGTATGTTAGCCCAGCTGAAAACGGTTTGGCTGATTTGTGAAGCTATAAAATTGACCTTCCTTTGAGCTAGTTGAGAATCTGGAGCATTACATTTGTTTGTTCTATGAAACTCTCAAAATGGCCAGAAAAAGAGAACTTTCATGTGAAACTCGACAGTCTATTCTTGTTATTAGAAATGAAGGCTAAGAAACCTGCCACTTATTATCCCTCCCACATACCTAATAAGAATTCATTAATTAACTCATTCATCTGGAGCAATAAAAGAGCCAGGATCTCTACTAATATTTTATATAAAAACAAAGCTAAGGGAGGCCTTGGCCTTCCTAACATTAACGCCTACTACCTCGCTAACATCATAAAACAGAGCATATACTGGTTAAAACAAGAGAATGCACCTGCATGGATTGATTTAGAAATTATGCTTAATAATAATCTTCCCTTGTGTGAACTTCTTTATAAACACCTTTTTAAAAAGTCCTACTATGAGCCATCTCACCCAATTTTCAATACAGCTGCGTTTACTTGGAAGAAATTATCTAAAGGCAAAAAAACTCTAATAATTCCAGCAACATAAATCATTTTCTCCTCTCATTCGAGGCTTCACTTTATAAAAAATCTACTCCCCCTCTTTGGTCAGACCTGGGCTTAAAAAAGATTAAAGATATCCGATGTGAAGAACAGAATCCATGTGTCCTGAGACAGCTCCAGCTCTGCTACAACGCTCACGCTGATGTCAATGAGGTGAACTGAGTTCATTTGACAGGAACTCAGCTCATCTTGATGCCGTCACAGCAAGACACTGAGGAGCACAAGCATGTTTCTGCAGGATGGCAGCCTGGATGGTCGCGTCCAGCTACAATCCAGCCTGCCATCTAGATGTAGCAGAGCTGGAGCGGTCGCAGAACACATGGATTCTGTTATTCACGTCGGAAAGGTAAGGATGAGGTTAGTTTATTATTTTACTTTTATTGCAGCTGACAAGAGATTCAGATGGAATGGGTGTGATGGTAAGTAGAGTTTAATTCAGAACATTAAAGGAGTCTGTGTCTTTATTTCAAATAAAATATTTTATTCACGGTGTGGGTGTATTTATTTTACATTTGACTTCCACTATAGGGTTAGTAATGGGGGCGTCGTATAGACGCCTCTCCATTACTAACCTGGGCTTGATGTCAGCTGGCATTATAAGCTGACATCAACCCCACCCCTATAAGCCCACTCACCATCGCTACAGGGCAGTGGGCAGAGCAGAGGCCAGAATTGCCAGAGCCAGAATTGGCGCATCTTATTGATGCGCCATTTCTGGGGTGGTTGAGGGCTGCTGTTTCTAGCCTCGGATGGTGCCAATATTGATGGCCCCTTCCTAGGCTATTAATATCAGTCCCCAGCTGTCTGCCTAGCCTTTGCTAGCTGTTAAAATAGAGGGACCGCACATCATTTTTTTTTAGGTCCCCCATTTTAATAGCCAGTAAAGGCTAAGTATTCAGCTGGGGGCTGATATTAGTAGCCTGGCAAGCTCCGTGGGTATTACCCTCTTCCCTGGCTTCAAACATCTGCCCCAGCTATCTGCTTAACCTCTGCTAGAGTATAAAATTACGGGTGACCCAACGCCATTTTTTGGTGGGTCCCCCATTTTAATAGCCAGTAAAGGCTAAGTATTCAGCTAGGTGCTGATATTAGTAGCCTGGGAAGCTCTATGGGTATTACCCCCTTCCCAGGCTAAAAGCATCCGCCCCAGCTGTGTGCTTAACCTTCAATTTCTTACATTTAACAATAAATTACATGCACAGAATATATATGTCACTCACATATTTATATATATGTATATATAAATCTGATTTTGTGTATGTATCTATCAATCTGTATATATCTAAATACATATATCTATATCTCTCCATATACTGTATATAGATAGATAAATATATACATATATATACATATTTATATATGTAGTGAAAAATATTTCCATATAAAACTGTGTAAACTATTCCCCTATGTAAAAACCCATGTTAAAATCGCATTGCAATTGCATTGCGATCGCTTTGCAATCAGATTGCATACGGATGCTATGTGAGAAAATCGCATATCACTCACATGAAAATTGCATGACACTTGCACTCGTCCATTTTTTTGGTCCAGATATCGGAACGTTTTTTTTTCTCACATATAGGTATGTGCCCTTACACAGACACTTGGCCTGTTAGACACTGCTTATGACATGGCCTAACAGTAAACATAACTGGCAGACCCCGAGGTAATTATTTAACCTCTAGTTGCCTTAGCAACTATCGGCACCCTGCAATCAAATGCCCATGGGGTTAAAGAGGGAGCTTCCTCCCACTGTTAATTATGTAGATGCTGCTGTTGCTATTGACATATGGCTGATATCTGCTACATTTTCACCTTTCATTGCGCGTTAAAATGAAAAAAAGTTGCAACAGTGGTCTTTAAAGGGGTTGTCTAGAATGAAAAATAATATCTTGATTAAAATTGATCAAACTTTATTGTGATTTCAGGCCTGGTGTGTCGGTTTCACCAGCGGTCCCACTTTACTTCCGGGTTTATTGGGACACTGAAAGAAAACTTCCCCCGCTGTCGGCATGTGACCACTGCTGTGTATAAGGGGGATGACACTGAGGCTCATTTCAGTAACTAATAGGCCAGCCTTCTTCTCTGTTACAGCTAATGCAGAGGCAGAAGGGAGCTGGCTTAGTTATTTATTGAGCCTAACAGTCAGTTCTCCTTTTATAAAGGTCCCTGGGTTTATTCTCTACAATATCTGCATGGATATTGCATGTTTCAACCTTGTTTGTGTGAATTTTCTCATAATATTCTGGTTTGCTCTTGCGTGTATACTGTCAGGAAAATTGGCTTCCTACAAAATTACCCTTAGTGGGTTGTAAGCACCATTTCTAATATTCCAAAATGGATTGAAATGATTAACCCCTTAAGGACTGTGTCACTTTGTATGTTAATGACCGAGCCTCATTTTTAAAATCTGACCAGCATCACTTTATGAGGTAATAGCTCTTCATCGTATCCCAGTGAATCCGAGATTGTTTTTCGTGACATATTTTACTTCATTTTAGTGGTAATTTTTGGTTGATATGATTTGCGTTTATTTATAAAAACATCGAAAATTTGACAAAAAATTTGAACATTGTGCAATTTTCAAACTTTTAATTTTTATGCCCTTAGGGGCACGTTCACACGTTCAGTATTTGGAATTTTTACCTCAGTATTTGTAAGCCAAAATCTGGACTGCGTAAAAAATGCAGAAGTGGTGCACCATGTTTCTATTATACTTTTCGTCTGATTGTTCCACTCCTGATTTTGGCTCACGAATATTGATGTAAAATACTGACCAAATACTGAATGTGTGAACGTGGCCTAAATCAGATAGTTATGCCACACAAAATAGTTAATAAATAACATTCACCACATGTCTACTTTATATTAGCATAATTTTTGAAACATATATTTTTTTTCTTAGGAAGTTATAAGGGTTAAAACTTTATCAGCAATTTTCCATTTTTCCAACAAAATTTACAAAACCTATTTTTTAGAGACCACATCACATTTGAAGTGACTTTGAGGGGCCTATATGACAAAAAAATACCCAAAAGTGACACCATTCTAAAAACTGAACCCCTCAAGGTGCTAAAAACCACATTCAAGAAGTATATTAACCCCTTACTTACCGGGGACGTATTAGTACGCATATTTGCGTACTGCCCATTCAGTGAGGGCTGCTGCGCTGAGCCCTCACTGAACGGAGCACATGTCAGCTGATTCTTACAGCTGACATGTGCCCGCAACAGCCGCGGGTGGAATCGCGATCCACCCGCGGCTGTTAACATGTTAAATGCTGCTGTCAATCTCCGACAGCAGCATTTAACGCGCGCTTCCGCGTAGCGCGTCATAAGCCCCGCCCACCGGCGACCCCGTCACGTGATCACGGGTCGCCGATGGGCGTGCATGACAACCCAGGGTCTGCAGCAGACGCCTGTGGTTGTCATGATCTTGTCGCTATGAGCGCCACCTAGTGGTCGGCGCTCATAGCACAGGACCATTTCTGCTGCATGCAGGGAACCTGCTCGTCCCCTGTATGTAGCAGAGGCGATCGGATAGTTGCTGCTTCTAGTCTCCTATGGAGACTATAGAAGCATGCAAAAAGTAAAAAAAAAAAGTTTTTAAAAATATAAAAAAAAATAAAAAAATATAAAAGTTTAAATCACCCCCCTTTCGCCCCATTCAAAATAAAATATATATATAAAAAAAACCACATACACATATTTGGTATCGCCGCGTTCAGAATCGCCCGATCTATCAATATAAAAAAAGAATTAATCCGATCGGTAAACGGCGTAACGAGAAAAAAATTCTAAACGCCAGAATTACGTTTTTTGGTCGCCGCAAAATTGCAATAAAATGCAATAACGGGCGATCAAAACATCGGATCTACCCCAAATGTTATCAATAAAAACGTAAGCCCGGTGCGCAAAAAATAAGCCATCAACCAGCCCCAGATCACGAAAAATGGAGACGCTACGGGTCTTAGAAAATGGCGCTATTTTTTTATTTTTTTTTTTACCAAATTTTGGAATTTTTTTTCACCACTTAAATATAAAAGAACCTATACATGCTTTGTGTCTATGAACTCGTAATGACCTGTAGAATAAGAAGGGCAGGTCAGTTTTAGCATTCAGTGAACATGGTAAAAAAAATAAATAAAAAACAACTGTGGCATTGCACTTTTTTTGCAATTTTACCGCACTTGGAATTTTTTTCCCGTTTTCCCGTACAGGATATGGTAAAACTAGTAATGGCGTTGAAAAGTACAACTCGTCATGCAAAAAATAAGCCCTCACATGGCCATATTGACCAAAAAATAAAAACGCTATGGCTCTGGGAACAAGGGGAGCAAAAACGAAAATGCAAAAACGAAAAATGCTCCGGGGCTTAAGGGGTTAACCCTTTAGATGCATCACAGGAATTAAAATGTGGAAAGATAAACATTTTACTTTTTCCCACAAAAATGTTGCTTTAACCCCAATTTTTTTATTTTCACAAGGATAACAGGAGAACATGGACCATAGAATTTGTTGTGCAATTTCTTCTGAGTAAGCTCATACCCCATATGTGATGGAAAACTACTGTTTGGGGACACGGCAGGGCTCAGAAGGGAAGGAGCATCATTTGACTTTTGGAGTGCAATACTTTCTGGAATAGATAGCATACACCATGTCGCGTTTGTAGAGCCCCTGAAGTGCGTGCAGAAGTTCGGATAGTATGAACAGGAGTTCTCTGTTCAAGGGGTTTATTCATTTCACACCGGCAACATTTTCGACAAACTCCTTCAACTTCTTGCCGTAGTTGGGGCCAATACACCAACTGTTGTAACCACCGAAATGTCTTCTCCACACCAAAGTGGGATCCCCTCTCATGAGCTTCTTTAACTAGTTGCACTGCTAGCATTTCTGGAGCCACCACTTGCCAGGTAACATCAAACTTTCAAGGTAGTTGACTCCTTCGGCACAGAAGACCATTTTTCAGGAAGAGCCTTTCCCACTAGTCCAATATCTGTAGGGTAGTTGGGAGTGAAGCAGCACTGGCCTCTTGGTCAGGCGTTTGTCCCATGGTGACCCATTTTGTCAGCTTCGCTAGTTCTGGATCGGACTGTTGAAAATGTATCCACTCCTCTCTTGAGTGGCCCAGAATCTGGGTGGATCTGGGCTCTTCTCCAGACTCCTGGGTGGCTATTACAGCAGCAGCAAACTGCCTGAAATCTGGGATCTCATCACTTTCAAGCTCGTGTCTATGTCTCTCTTCGGCCCAGCTTGAGTGACTCGGGACAGGGCATCTGCATGGGTGTTCAGGGCCTTAGACCGATAGGAGATCTTGTACTTGTAGCATCGGCGTCTCTGCCCCCCCGCCAGGCAGAGACGCTGTCCCCCTTACCGCCGCGGTCCTGCTCCGGCATCTTGCGGCTTCCCTGCAGCTGCTGCTGGTGCACGCAGCTTCTCTGGCTCTGTGCTTAGGGCGCGCGCACGCGCGCTCTCCCCCTCTTAAAGGGGCCGTGCGCGTCGTCCTAAAAAGTCCCCGGCCAATGGCCGGAGGACTTTCTCTATAAAAGGCACCTCCTCCAATATGGAGGTGCCCGTGCAAGGTTGTTGCTCTGTGATATTTACTTTGCTTCAGCCATCAGGTCCTCTGCAAGTCAGTCCTGTCCGCCAGTCTGATCTTCAGCCCAGTCCGCCAGTCTGACTACTTTCCAGCCCGACAGTCTGCCAACAGTCCAGTCCGCCAGTCTGTTTATGGGCTCTGCCTGCCTGCTTACCTGGAAGCACCTGCCTGTTACCTTCCGCGCCCATCAGTCCGCTTACCTGGAAGCAACTACCTGTTACCTGCCGTGCCCGCCAACCCGCTTACCTGGAAGCACCTGCCAGTTACCTGTTGTGCCCGCCTGCTTACCCGGAGCACCCGTCTGGCTATGAGCCGAATCAGCCTGCTTGTCTACCCGGACCACCCGTCAGCCTGCCTGCCATGCTCATCCGCTGTTCCGGTCAGTTCCTGCCTTCTGACCCGTGGGAGTCACCTGCTCTCATACAAGGTCGGTCCCAGAGTGGCACCTGGTCCCTCTGTTCGGTTCCTCCCTGGTTCACGGAGTCGACTGAGCCGCCGTGCGACCTTGGTCGGGCCGAGTAGATACTTAGTCACGCCCCTCTGGTCCCTCCTTGCACCGCAGCACTAAGGTTCCACCACCCGGATCCATAACAGTACTGATATTTGGACATCTTTGCGACCCGTCGCTGTTCTAGCGTGCCCAGCTTTGCATTCTCTAAGTGAGCTGCTGTTTGTCCACACGTGTAATTCTGACCCCGACAAGTACTCCACAAATTTCTCAGTCACGGCCCATACCAGTGCCAGCAAATCCAGTTTGAACGAACTGTAGTTGTCTGAATTTTTCTCCGTATCCTGCAGCGACCGACTGGCATACACAATCACCTGCTCTCTTCCTTCTTGTACCTGAGCCAATACTGTTCCCAGTCCGTACAAACTCCCATCGGTGTACAGTACAAAGGGCTGTGAAAACTCAGTGTAGGCCAGGATTGGGGCATTCATCAATGCCACCTTCAATGCCCGGAAACGCTTCCTTTTGTCGTGGGCCCCGCTGAATGGGTTGACGCCTGGCTCCCCCGGCTGTTCCTCTCAACAACTCATTGAGTGGTACCGCAATCTTAGCAAAGTCCTTTATGAATCTGCGGTAGTATCAGGCGAGCCCCAGGAACGTCCCCAGTTCTCTCAGGTTGGTAGCTGTAGGCCACTTCTGGAACACAGCCACTTTCTCTGCGTTGGGATGTACTCCCGTATTAAAGCATCTTTCCATCAACCGATGAAAGGTCCCTGGCACATTTGTCAGTCCAAACGGTATCCGGTTGAACTCGAACAAGCCCATAGGGAAGGCAAAGGCTGTCTTCGGACAGTCCTTCTCAGCCACTGGGACTTGCCAATAGCTACTAGCTAGTTTGAGAGAAGAGAAGAAATTAACTTACTCAGGGCAACCATTAAACAGAGCCTCCACAGTCATGAGAAATAGCAGCCTCCAGGCACACAGCTATAACATGGTCCCAAGCTGAAGTTAATCACAGTGGTTTTATTCAGACTTATCTCCAACACACAGAGGATTGCACTCGGACCAATCTTAATCAATGAGTGACATCTCATCTTCAATTTTTTTCTCAGCTGATATCGGGCTGAGAAAAAAATTGCAGCATGCTGCGATTGCCACATATCTCAGACGAAACTCACCAATGCACCAATGCAAGTTAATGGGTGTGTGAAAAAAATCGCACGGCTCTAGGCCCATGCGAGTGCCGTCCAATTTTCACGCACCCTTCTCTTTAAAAGCCGGCAATTCATCAGCCACATACAGTAAAATCACAGCGGTACATGACAATATAGAATAGAGAGAAAAGATCTACGCACATAGAATAGATAGATAGAAAGATGTCAGTCACATATATAATTAGTACAGTGACTGTGTTGGTTACTGTACTTGTCATTTATTGTTAAATGAAAGAATTTATTGAAAAAAAAATTGGCATGGGGTCCCCCGTAATTAGTCTAGCAGAGGTTAAGCAGACAGCTGGGGCAGATGTTTGAGGCCTGGGAAGGGGGTAATACCCACGGAGCTTCCCAGGCTATTAATATCAGCCCCCAGCTGAATACTTAGCCTTTACTGGCTATTAAAATGGGGGACTTAAAAAAAAATGACGTGGGATCCCCCTATTTTAACAGCTAGCAAAGGCTATGCAGACAGCTGGGGGCTGATATTAATAGCTTAGGAAGGGGCCATGAATATTGGCCCCCACTGAGGCTAGAAACGCTAGCCCTCAGCCTCCCCAGAAATGGCGCATCTATAAGAAGAGCCAATTCTGGCACTTAGCCTCGCTCTGCCCATTGCCCTGTAACGGTGGCAGTGGGGTTATAGGGCTGGGGTTGTTGTCAACTTATAAAGCCAGCTGACATCAAGCCCAGGTTAGTAATGAAGAGGTGTCTATAAGAGGCCCCCATTACTAACCTCATAGTGGAAGTCAAATGTAAAATAAATACACCCACACCGTGAATAAAATATTTTATTTTAAATAAAAGCACAGACTCCTTTAATGTTCTAAATTACACCATACTTTCCATCACGCTTGCATAGCCCCAGCTGTCCGCTTATCCTCTGCTAGACAATAAAATTATGGGGGACCCCACCCCATTTTTTTTTTAATTTTCACATTTAAGAATAAATTACATGCACAGAATATATGCAGTACAGACCAAAATTTTGGACACACATTCTCATTTAAATGTGGAATTATATACTTTACAAAAAAAGTGTGAAACAACTGAAAATATGTCTTATATTCTAGGATCTTCACAGTAGCCACCTTTTGCTTTGATGACTGCTTTGCACACTGTTGGCATTCTCTTGATGAGCTTCAAGAGGTAGTTACCGGAAATGGTTTTCACTTCACAGGTGTGCCCTGTCAGGTTTAATAAGTGGAATTTCTTGCCTTATAAATGGGGTTGGGACCATGAGTTGTGTTGTGCAGAAGTCTGGTAGATACACAGCTGATAGTCCTACTGAATAGACTGTTAGAATTTGTATTACGGCAAGAAAAAAGCAGCTAAGAAAAGAAAAACGAGTGGCCATCATTACTTTAAGAAATGAAGGTCAGTCAGTGCGAAAAATTGGGAAAACTTTGAAAGTGTCCCCAAGTGCAGTTGCAAAAACCATCAAGCGCTACAAAGAAACTGGCTCACATGAGGACCGCCCCAGGAAAGGAAGACCAAGAGTCACCTCTGCTTCTGAGGATAAGTTTATCCGAGTCACCAGCCTCAGAAATCGCAGGTTAACAGCAGCTCAGATTAGAGACCAGGTCAATGCCACACAGAGTTCTAGCAGCAGACACATCTCTACAACAACTGTTAAGAGGAGACTTTGTGCAGCAGGCCTTCATGGTAAAATAGCTGCTAGGAAACCACTGCTAAGGACAGGCAACAAGCAGAAGAGACTTGTTTGAGCTAAAGAACACAAGGAATGGACATTAGACCAGTGGAAATCTGTGCTTTGGTGTGATGAGTCCAAATTTGAGATCTTTGCTTCCAACCACTGTGTCTTTGTGCGACGCAGAAAAGGTGAACGGATGGACTCTACATGACTGGTTCCCATCGTGAAGCATGGAGGAGGAGGTGTGATGGTGTGGGGGTGCTTTGCTGGTGACACTGTTGGGGATTTATTCAAAATTGAAGGCATACTGAACCAGCATGGCTACCACAGCATCTTGCAGCGGCATGCTATTCCATCCGGTTTGCGTTTAATTGGACCATCATTTATTTTTCAACAGGACAAGGACCCCAAACACGCCTCCAGGCTGTGTAAGGGCTTTTTGACCAAGAAGGAGAGTGACGGGGTGCTACGTCAGATGACCTGACCTCCACAGTCACCAGACCTGAACCCAATCGAGATGATGTGGGGTGAGCTGGACCGCAGAGTGAAGGCAAAAGGGCCAACAAGTGCTAAACATCTCTGGGAACTTCTTCAAGATTGTTGGAAGACCATTTCCGGTGACTACCTCTTGAAGCTCATCAAGAGAATGCCAAGAGTGTGCAAAGCAGTCATCAAAGCAAAAGGTGGCTACTTTGAAGAACCTAGAATATAAGACATATTTTCAGTTGTTTCACACTTTTTTATTAAGTATATAATTCCACATGTGTTAATTCATAGTTTTGATGCCTTCAGTGTGAATGTACAATTTTCATAGTCATGAAAATACAGAAAAATCTTTAAATGAGAAGGTGTGTCCAAACTTTTGGTCTGTACTGTATATGACTCACATATTTATATATATGTATATATAAATTTGATTTTATGCATGTATCTATCAATCTGTATAAATCTATATACATATATCTATCTCTCTCTCTATAGATAGATAGATAGATAGATATACATATACAAACCCTGGCAAAAATTATGGAATCACTGGGCTCGGAGGATGTTCATTCAGTTGTTTAATGTTGTTGAAAAAAAGCAAATCACAGACATGGCACAAAACTAAAGTCATTTCAAATAGCAACTTTAGGGCTTTAAGAAACACTAAAAGAAATCAAGATTAAAAATGTGGTACTCGGTAAGAGTAATTTTTTCAGATCAAGTACAGGGGAAAAAAATATGGAATCACCCTGTAAATTTTCATTTCCAAAACAAACACCTGCATCAAATTAGATCTGCTCATTAGTCTGCATCTAAAAAGGAGTGATCACACCTTGGAGAGCTGTTGCACCAAGTGGACTGACATGAATCATGGCTCCAACATGAGAGATGTCAATTGAAACAAAGGAGAGGATTATCAAACTCTTAAAAGAAGGTACATTATTACGCAATGTTGCAAAAGATGTTGGTTGTTCACAGTCAGCTGTGTCTAAAATCTGGACCAAATGCAAACAACATGGGAAGGTCGTTAAAGGCAAACATACTGGTAGACCAAGGAAGACATCAAAGCGTCAAGACCGGAAACTTAAAGCAATATGTCTCCAAAACAGGAAATGCACAACAAAACAAATGAGGAACGAATGGGAGGAAACTGGAGTCAATGTCTGTGACCGAACTGTAAGAAACCGCCTAAAGGAAATGGGATTTACATACAGAAAAGCTAAACATAAGCCATCATTAACAGCTAAACAGAAAAAAACATGGTCAGAAAGGGCTAAGGAAAAGCAATCGTGGACTGTGGATGACTGGATGAAAGTCATATTCAGTGATGAATCGCGAATCTGCATTGGGCAAGGTGATTATGCTGGAACTTTTGTTTGGTGCCGTTCCAATGAGATTTATAAAGATGACTGCATGAAGAGAACATGCAAATTTCCACAGTCATTGATGATATGGGGCTGCATGTCGGGTAAAGGCACTGGGGAGATGGCTGTCATTGCATCTTCAATAAATGCCCAAGTTTACATTGATATTTTGGACAGTTTTCTTATCCCATCAATTGAAAGGATGTTTGGGGATGATGACATAATTTTCAAGATGATAATGCATCCTGCCATAGAGCAAAAACTGTGAAAACATTCCTTGAAAGAAGACACATAAGATCAATGTCATGGCCTGCAAATAGTCCGGATCTCAATCCAATTGAAAATCTTTGGTGGAAGTTGAAGAAAATGGTCCATGACAAGGCTCCAACCTGCAAAGCTGATCTGGCAACAGCAATCAGAGAAAATTGGAGCCAGATTGATAAAGAGTACTGTTTGTCACTCATTAAGTCCATGCCTCAGAGACTGCAAGCTGTTGTTAAAGCCAGAGGTGGTGCAACTAGTGATGTATTGGAGTGTTCTTTTGTGTGTTTGTTTTTCATGATTCCATATTTTTTTCCTCAGAATTGAGTGATTCCATAATTTTTTCCCTCTGCTTGGTCTGAAAAAATGTACCCTTACTGAGTACCACATTTTTAATATTGATTTCTTTTAGTGTTTCTTAAAGCCCTAAAGTTGCCATTTGAAATGACTTTAGTTTTGTGCCATGTCTGCTTTTTTTCAACAACATTAAACAACTGAATGAACATCCTCCGAGCCCAGTGATTCCATAATTTTTGCCAGGGTTGTATATACATATTTATATACTGTATGTAGTGATATTTCCATAGAAAACTATGTGTAAATGACCTTGAAAATTCCCGTATGTAAAAGCCCATGTTAAAATCGCATTGCAAACGGATTGCATACGGATGCTAGGTGAGAAAATCGCATAGCACTCGCATGAAAATCGCATGGCACTCGTACTTTTTTTCGGTCCAGATGTCGGAACATTATTTTCTCACATATGGATATGTGCCCTTAGGCCATATTTACACATCCATGTTTGTTCACATACACAAACAAATTGTCCAAGTGTCATCAGTGTTTTGTATCCAAGTTTCATCAGTGTTTGGTCCGTGTGTCAGTTTTTACATCAGTGTTTCATGAGTGTTTTTTTCACATATAGATAAGTAAATAAATTACAAAGCTTCTCCTATCTTTTGAAATGTTGATCACGGACTGTACATTGACTGCACACTGACACCATCCATGTACTGTTCATGATTTTCACAGACCTGTATTGGTACTTTTCATCCTTGATGCCAGTAAAAAATGGACATGGCTCCGTTAGTTTGCATGGACACTAGTGATGAGCGAGCACTAAAATGCTCCGGTGCTCGATGCTCGGGTCGAGCACATTGGAATACTTGGGTGCTCGACCCGAGCAACGAGCCCAATGTAAGTCTATGGGAAATTCCAGCATTTTTCAGGCGGCACCCCCCAGCGGTCTCCAGAGGGCCTAAAATTTGCCCAAATCGATGGGAACAGTGCTCAAATGACATGGGGACAGCATGGGGAAGACCCCTGGAAGCATTTCTGACTCCCAGGTCACTTCTATCAACAATGTTGTCAGAGGTATTACGCCACTTTTACGGACTCACAATAAAACATACCAAAACGAAACCAAAATGGATTTTCCTGGGAAACATGTTAAGGAACATCCTTTCCAGGGTAATGACTTGTATATAAAGCAAAATAAATAACCATAAACAAAAATGCTCCTCCACACCTTGGGCTATGTTCACACGTAGCATTTTTGATGCGTTTTTTCACTTTTGCATTGCTTTCAACCATGACAAATACATTCACCAGGAAATGTCATTTTAACATTTTACAACCTTATCTGGCCATGTGGTGTGTGAGATATCATCAGACACATCGTGTTTGATTTATGAAGGAGGGACTCTGAGAGTCACAAAACCTATTTTTATAGGGCCATCAGGCGGCCTTTACTATTCTTAAAGGGACAGCAGTCGGACCTCACTCTTCTTAGAGAGCCATCAGCCGGCTATGTTTTATTGTTCCCATTACTAAAGAGTGGGGCTCCTATGCTGTTATTGCGTATGCAGTGAGTGCCTGGGCTGTCCAAAATTTGGACGCACCCCAATACCTCTTTGAAAATTTGGATGCACCCCAATACCCCTTTGAAGAGACTTAGAGGAGGGCCTCCTGAAAACAATATTCCCATTATTAGGAAGTAGGTCTCCCATTGTGTTTGCCTATGCAGTGAATGCAAGGGTTGCCAAAAATTTGGGGGCACTCCAATGCCCCTTGGAAGAGACGTAGAGGGCCTCATAAAAAAATATTCCCATTATTAGGAATTGGGTCTCCCAAAGTGTTGGCCTATGCAGTGAATACAAGGGCTGCCAAAATTTGGGAGGCACTCCAATGCCCCTTGGAAGAGACGTGGAGGAGGGCCTCATAAAAAAATGTTCCCATTAGAAAGGAGCGGGCCTCCTATACTTGTAATGCCCATGCACTAAGTGTATGGGCTGACAAACATTTACCCCTGGGGGGTATACATGAACATACTGTATAAAAAAAATTTCTACGGGCATCATAAACACCCTTTAAAAAATTATGTGGGTGTTGCATCACGGACCACGGTCACCCTGGTGATATGGTGGTGGAGGATGAGGAGAAGGAGGAGGGCAAGAGCAAATAGCCAAAATCAGGAAGCGTATACCCATGTCTGGGTGTGAAAAGATGCATGGGAGTACACCTCCCAAGAAAAGACACTGGATTTGAGTTTATGTTACGCTGCTATCATTCGGTGGTGTTGAGAAGTCTGGCCCAATCCAGCTCTTGTTCATTTTTATAAGAGTCAGCCTGTCAGCATTTTCAGTTGACAGGTGGATGCGCTTATCAGTTATAATTCCACCAGCAGCACTAAAAACATGCTCTGTTAAAACTGCTGGCGGCAGGGAAGGCCAGGACCTCCAAGGCATAGAGAGCCAGTTCATTCTACGTATCCAGCTTGGATACCCAATAATTATAAGGCACAGAGGAATCACGGAGGACGTTGGTATGGTTGGCAAGGTACTCCCTCAGCATCTTCCCGAACTTTGCACTCCTTGTGATAGTACCCCGAGCCTCAGAGCCTGTGCGATGGGATGGGCTGAGAAAACTCTCCCAGAACTTTGACAGTGTTCCCCGCCTCAGCTGAATTGAAGTTGTGTCTCTCTTGCCTGTACTCCTTGGTTGTCCAAAGAAGTGTGCCCTCTGCCACCAGCGTTTTCAGATAGGAATATTTTTAATAGTTCCACAACAAGGGCATTCTGGTACAGCCCTATTTTTGTATACTTGGGCGTCTCAGGAATAAGAGATATAAGGTTCTCCTTGTAGCATGGGTCTAGAAGTGTAACCAACCAGTAATGACTGTCACCCACAATTTTGAGAACGCGAGGGTCATGGGAAAGGCAGCGTAACATAAACTCAGCCATGCGTGCCAGACTACTAACAGGCAAGACTTCCGTGTCCTCGCCAAGAAGATGACTGACCATGGTCCCCTCCTCCTCCTCCTCCTCTCTGTCCTCTGGCCATCCACGCTGAATAGACGGTATGACAGCTGTGCAGGTAGTACCGTCTATAGCTCATGAAACTAGCTCCTGTCCTTCCTCCTCCTCCTCCTCTTCCTCATTGTCACCCAATCCACGTTGGGATGAGATGAGGCTGGGCTGTGTGTAATCACCCTGTATGGTTCCTTGCTCCATCTCATCGTGCTCTGCCTGCAATGCATCCTCTTTGATTGTGAGCAGAGAGCTTTTCAGAAGACAGAGAAGCGGGATGGTGACGCTAATTATGGCGTTCACCATCTTGGTGGAGTCCTCAAAGTTTTGGAGGATGGTACATACGTCTGACATCCATGTCCACTCCTGAGGTCTTATGTGTGGAGTCTGAACTGAAACTGCCTTGTTGATGCTGGTACTCAACAACTGCTCTCTTCTGCTCACAAATCCTTCCCAACATCTGCAGTGCAGATTTCCAACGCATGGGGACATCACACACCAGTCTGTGAGCCGGAAGGTGCAAATGCTGCTGAAACACGGCAAGGGCGGCGGAAGCTGTAGGTGACTTTCTAAAATGGGCACACCGGCGGCGTACTTTAACAAGCAGATCTGGCAGCTCCAGGTAGGATTTGAGAAACTGCTGAACCACGAGGTTAAGCACATGGGCCAAGCATGGTACGTGTGTGAGCTCGCCTCGCCTCAGAGCCGCCACCAGGTTCCGGCCATTGTCACACACGACCATGCCTGGCTGTAGGTTCAGCGTTGTGAGCCACAGATCTGCCTGCTCTTTCAGAGCTGTCCACAACTCTTCAGCATTGTGCGGTTTGTCACCTAAGCTTATTAACTTCAGCACAGCCTGTTGCCGCTTGGCCGAGGCAGTGCTGCAGTGCTTCCAGCTTGTGACTGATGTGGTCATTTCGGAGATAGAGGCTGAAGAGGAGGCGAAGGCTGAGGAGGATGAGGTGCAGGAGCTGTAGACCATGGAGGCAACCCTGTTTGACCTAGGGCCCGCAATCCTTGGCGTTGGGAGGACGTGTACCATCCCAAGGTCCGACTGGGTCCCGGCTTCCACTATGTTTACCCAGTGTGCCGTCAGCAAGATGTACCGTCCCTGCCCACAAGCACTTGTCCACTTGTCCGTGGTTAGGTGGACTTTCCCGGTAACTGTGTCGTTGAGGGCACGGCTAATGTTTTGGGACACGTGCTTGTGTAATGCGGGGACGGCACACCGGGAGAAATAGTGGCGGCTGGGGACCAAGTACCGAGGGACGGCCGCCGCCATCAGGTTGCGGAATGCTTCCATCTCCACGAGCCTAAAAGGCAACATTTCGAACGCAAGCAGTCATGAAATGTGAGAATTTAGTAGTGTGGCCTGTGGAGCGTTGGCTGCATATTTGCGCTTGCGTTCTAAGAACTGGGATATGGACAACTGAACGCTGCGCTGGGACAAGGACATGGAAGTGCTTCCTGATGCTGCTACTTGAGAGTATGAAACGACAGGTGCAGGGCAGGAGGCATCTTCGCATGTACCATGGACAGGGGATTGGCTTGCATGCACAACAGTGGAAGAAGCAATGGCGCCACCTGCAGACACTGTTCCTGGACCCTGGGGTTCGGCCCACAAAGTCGAGTGCTTTGCTGCCATGTGCCTGATCATGCTGGTGGTAGTCAGACTGGTCGTTTTGCCACCCCTGCTGATGCTGGCCTGGCAGGTGGTGCAAATAGCCTTTTTGGGGTTATCAGCAGAGTCTTTATAAAACAACCAGACTCGGGAAGACCTAACAGTTGTACTGGCAACTTCCTTCGTGGTGGTGTTACGGGGAACGGTTGCCTGCCTTCTGTGTGCGGCTACCACACTGCTTCTTCCTGACTGTTGGGGTGCTCTGCCTCCCTCCCCCTGTGTGCTGCTGTCCTCGCCCTGCATGTCCTCCTGCCAGGTTGGGTCAGTTACTATATCATCCACCACCTCTTCTTCCACTTCCGCACCCTGGTCCCCCTCCTGACTTTCTGGCAATTGTGTCTCATCATCGTCCACCTCTTGTGACACTTTCCCACCGTCGCCTTTGTTTGACCGTGGCTGCTCAGATAGTTGGGCATCGCTACATGCAATCTCCTCTTGGCCCGCTTCAAGTGGACCGGGCGAGAGGCCCGAATCTATAAATGCAAAAGTGAACAGCTCTTCAGAGTGTCCAAGTGTGGGTTCAGTTGTCTCCGGGCACTCGGCATGGTGGGAGGAAGGAGGATCAGAGTGAGGAATATGCGGTCCAGACTCACGGCTACTGAGACTTGACCGAGAGGAAGACAGGGTGGTGGCTAAGTGACTGGAAGCATTATCTGCTATCCAACCAACAACCTTTTGACACTGCTCTGGGTTCAATAGTGGTGTGCTGCGGTCCCCTAGGAATTGGGACAGGAAGGTCAGGAGAGAAGATGTGGGTGTTTGTTGTGGCACAATTTCAGCTTGCCCACGGCATTGTCCTCGGCCTCTCCATGCACCATCACCATCATGTCCAGTTCCCCGTCCCTTGCCATGTGCCTTGCCCATTTCAAATGGAGGACAGTATCTTCCACGTTCACTATAAATGACTGAGTTTGGAGCGAACTTATATGTGATCCGTGTGATGGACAAAACAGTTTTAAATACCTGGCCTGTAGGTAGCTAGTTTGAACAGCAAACTGGTGTGAATTGCTTCACTGACACACTTAAAGAAATTTTTAATGGAGGCCAGAAATGGCAGTATTTTCTGACAACATATATGTGATCCGTGTGACGGAGAAAATAGAGTTTTAAATACCTGGCCTGTAGGTAGCCAGTTTGAACAGCAAACCGGTGTCAAAAACTTCGCTGACACAGTGAAAAAAAATTGGAATGGAGTCCAAAAATGGCAGTATTTTCTGAAAACGTATATGTGATCCATGTGACGGAGAAAACACAGTTTTAGATAGCTGGGATTTCTAGCGCTGTAATATGGAAAGGGCCTGGCAGTATTCTGTGTTCTCTGGATTGCTTTTTAAGCAAATAATGAGGATTAAAATCCAAAAAAACGTATTCCTGGCCCCTGAGACCTGGGCCTTTGTATAGAAATATCTAACAGCAGCAGAAGGCAGAATTGGAATGGAGCCTCTTGTGCTATATGCACTGCAGTCTGCTATATACACTGCCTGCCTATACACCCTGCCTGCCTGATATCTCTGCAGATGGATTAGTCCTCAGAAGGACTGTTTGTTCAGATGGATATGTGTAATGTACGTTTTTTCTCCCTACACTACCTAATACACAAGCAAATGTCTCCCTGACACAGCAGCACCTCTCCATACTCTGCCTGATTCCGGAGTGACTGTGACGAGCACAGCGGCGCCCGGTCTTATATAGACCTGATGACGCTGTGTTGCCAGCCAATCACTGTAATGCCACAACCTACATGGCTGCAGCATTACAATGAGTGGCAGGCAATCCCTGCATGTTGATTGGCGCTCTGAAGAGCGCCAAGCATGCAGGGAGGGGACCCAAGAATCCGCCCAAGCATCTCGCAAGTACTCGGCGAGCTCCGGGCATTTTGAGTACTGAGATGCTGGAGCGAGTACCGACTACTTGCAAGTATGCTCGCTCATCACTAACGGACACACAAATTGCATAAAAACATGGATATGTGAACAGCACCATAGACTGTAATTTGTTTGTGTCCGCAAAAAACAGACATGTGAACAGCCACATATACTGGGTACATGTTCTAGCCATGAAAAACTAACATCTGAATGAGGCCTTATGTTGGCAATCTGAAATGCCGTACATGTACAGTATTATACCTCAGGAGGTCACGAAACCAATATTAACCCCTTCATGACCGGGGCATTTTCCGTTTTTGTTTCTTCCCAAAGCCATAACTTTTTTATTTTTCAGTCAATATGGCCATGTGGGGGCTTATTTTTTACGGGACAAGTTGTACTTTTGAACGACACCATTGGTTTTACTATATCATGTACTGGAAAACGGCGGTGAAATTGTAAAAATAGTGCAAAGGTAGAGACCCGACATATGTTGGAAAGGGGTTAAGGTGAATTATTCCACACTAGCATGCATATCTGCGTTTACTGCACATGCCCAGTATTCATTTCCAGATTGTGTTTTATGTGACTGATGTATGGCTATGTTCACGCAATTCTGCAACAGTTTTGGGGGGTTTTAATTTTATGGCATTCATTGTATGGAAAAAATTACATGGCAAAATGAGTCTCCAGGTCAGTACAATTGCAGCAATACCTTACATACATAGATTTTTTTTATTGTTAAAGTTGTGAAAACAAATTCAGAGGTTTTGCAACAAAAAAAAAGTGGTATCTGTCATCATTTTCCAAGACCTGTAACATTTTTATTTTTCCATCGACGGAGCTGTGAGTGTTCTTTTTTTTGTGTAGTCAACTGACAGTTTTATTGATACAATTTCGGAGTAGATACGAAGTTTTGATCACTTCTTATTGGGTTTTTTTAGGGGATTGTGGTGCCAAAAAAATGCAATTGTGGCATTTCAATTTCTTTTAATCTTAGTAAGGCTATGTTCCCACACGTTGTGTTTTTCAGCGCATTTTGCTGCAAATTTTTATGCAAATTTTCAGCTGCGTTCTATGAGAAACCAGAATTCTCTGTTCACACATCTTTTTGCTGCGAATTTTGTGCCTTGGTTGTGTTCTTGGAAAATAGAGCAAGTCACTTCTTTCAGCTTTTTTTCACCCACAGGAAGTAATGGGTGGTGAAAAAAACACTGAAAAAACACAGCAAACAACGCAGGTAAATTTTTTCAGCGTTCTTTCAGTGTTTTTTTAGCGTTTTTGATGGCAAAATAGAATGGGGTTCTTTTTTTTGACAGAACTTTATGTACATGCATAAATAGCAACAGAAGGACAGTGAAAACAACGCTGAAAAAACGCAGAAAAAAACGCAGCAAAACCTGCATTTTTGACGCAGCAGATTTCTGACTGAAAAAAAAACACAACATGTGGGAACATAGCCTTAATCTTATATTTTGATAGATCAGAGTTTGTCTATTTTTTTTATTTTTCACATTTTTTTATTTTTAGGCTACATTCTCACAATGAGCTTTTGCTGAATGTTTTTGATGTTGCAGATTTAGGCTACTTGCATCTGTTATGATCTGCAACAAGAGCTAAGGAAAGAAGGGGAAAGCTTTCCCTACAGTAAGACTAAGCTGAATCCCTACGATGTAGCGGGCTGCCTGTTCCTAGCAAACGGACCCGCCTTAGTCCTAGGCTAGTCTGAACGAAGACCTATAGAATAATGGGAAGGGGTCCCTAAAAGAACTAAGAACTGGAACAAAAATGGGACACCTCCTGAACAGAGAAAGTTGTTGCAGAACACAAAAAGATAAACTGACAAAAAGGTACTAGAGGTCCCAGAAGGACCAAGCAAACTGACTGAGATAGGCACAGAAGCACCTGGCTAGCAAAACAGCCAAACAACACTGTAGTCCAGCACAGCCAAATAGGCGGAGCTGGAATATAAAGGCAGATGGTCACGTGACCGCAAAATACAAGATGTAAAAAACAAACAGGAGGGTTCTAACAGTACCCAGGCATATCCAGAAACCTCTTGTGGAAAGCTCTAACAAGCCTAGGAGCAGAGACATCAACCGCCCTTACCCAGGAGTTATCTTCGGGACCGAAACCCTTCCAGGAGACGAGATACTGTAAACTCCCTCTATGCCATCTAGAATTCAAGATACGTGAAATTTCATATTCGCCGTCTTCCACCACAGGAGGAACTGTGACAGTGGGATCCCTATCAGATACATTCGCCTTTTTCAACAAGGAAACATGAAACACAGGATTAATCTTCCAGGAAGTAGGGACATCCAACCTAACCGCAGACGGGTTAACAACCTGAAGCACTTTAAATGGATCCACAAACTTAGGACCCAGTTTTTTAGAGGGAATCCTCAACTACAGATTCCTTGAGGACAGCCAAACCATGTCACCCATGGTAAACAAAACCTCCTTACGTTTCCTGTCAAAATACTTCTTGGACTTCTTGTTAGCCTCTAGAAGGTTGAAACGTACATTAGTCCAAACTCTCTCCAAATCACGGGAAAAATTCTCATCCTCCGGCACCACCAACCCTAATTTGGAGAACGAATCAAAAGACGGATGTCTCCCAGTACAACAAAAAAAAGGAGAACACCCAGCAGAGGAGGATGTATGACTGTTAAGAGCAAATTCTGTGAGAGGCAGAAACTCAGACCACACCTCTTGATTGTCCGCCACAAAACATCGCAAAAACTGTTCTACATCCTGGTTCTTTCTTTCAGTCTGTCCATTAGACTCAGGATGATACCCAGACGAAAATGACAAATGGACTCCCAACCTGTCACAAAAAGCACGCCAAAAGCGAGCCACAAACTGAGGTCCTCTATCAGAAACAATATCCGTGGGAATGCCATGAAGCTTGACAATCTCCTTAACAAACGTCTTAGCAAGTGTCTTGGCACAGGGCAACTTAATGAATGGAACCAAATGACACATCTTACTAAAACGGTCCACGACCACCCAGATGATAGTAAAACCCTCGGACACAGGCATATCATTAATAAAATCCATTGTGAGATGCGTCCGAGGCGCACTAGGAACCTCCAGAGGGCAAAGCAACCCCGCAGCAGGAATATGTGAAGCCTTTGACCTAGCACACACAGTACATTGACGCACCCACTTGATGACTTCTTTCTGCCATCCAGGCCACCAAAAACTGCGACTGATAAGTCTCTTAGTCTCAGAAATTCCTGGATGACCTGCCAACCGAGACTCATGACACTCCACAAACAAGTCTCTCCTAAAGGTTCTAGGCACGAACAACCTCCCATGGGGAGTGTTAGATGGAGCATCATCTTGAGCTTTTAGAATCCTATTCTCCAAAACGGAGTCCAATGCCGCCACCACAACTCCTTTCTGTAAAATGCTCTCCTCCTCCTCGGCACCGACCGCAGGAGAGAAGCTGCGAGATAAATCATCGGCTTTAACATTCTTAGTACCAGGGATATAGGTAACAGAAAAATGAAACTGAGAAAAAAAAAAGTGCCCACCTAGCTTGACGGGCATTCAAACGCTTGGCAGCATCCAGATAGATCAAATTCTTATGATCTGTGAAAACCTGAATATGAAATCTAACGCCTTCCAAGAAATAACGCCAATGTTCAAACGCGAGTTTAATAGCCAGCAACTCCCGATTTCCAACATCATAATTCAATTCGGTTTCCGAAAATTTTTTCGAAAAGAAGGCACAAGGATGTACTCAATCCTGTTCTCCTGAGACAAAACTGCTCCGACCCCCACCGACGAAGCATCGACCTCGACCAAAAAAGGCTTGGTCTCATCAGGCTGCATAAGGATAGGGGCTGAACTGAACCTCTCTTTGAGATACTTAAACGCTTCAATGGCCTCAGTGGTCCATTGGACAGTATTCGCACCTTTCCTGGTGAGATCGGTTAAAGGCTTAGCAATTACAGAAAAATTCTTAATGAATTTCCTGTAATAATTGGCAAAACCCAAAAATCTCTGTATAGATTTTAAACCAATAGGCCTAGGCCATTCCTGCACAGCCTGAACCTTCACCGGGTCCATCTCAAAACCCTCGCTGGAGACAATGTAGCCCAAAAAACTAATTTTCTGCACAGCGAACTCACATTTCTCCAGCTTAGCAAAGAGTGAATTATCACTCAATAACTGCAAAACTTCACATACACTCTGCCAATGAGACTCCAGATCTGGCAAATAAATCAAAATGTCATCCAAATACACAATCACATTCTTACCAATCAAAGGTCTCAGGATGTCATTAATAAGGTTCTGAAAAAATGCAGGTGCATTGGTAAGACCAAAAGGCATCACCAGATTCTCAAAATGACCTACCGGAGTGTTAAAAGCAGTTTTCCATTCATCACCCTTCTTCACTCATAACAAATTGTATGCCCCCCGGAGATCAATTTTAGAGAACCACTTGGCCCCCACTAACTGGTTAAACAAGTCAGGAATTAACGGCAATGGGTAGGAATTGCGTACGGTAATCTTATTAATTTCACGAAAATCCAGACATGGACACAAACCCCTGTCCTTCTTTTTAACAAAGAAAAATCCAACTGCCACAGGCGACTTAGAAGATCTAATGTGACCGGCAGCCAGGCTAGTCTGTATGTACTCCTCCAAGGCCTTTCTTTCATGGATAGTTAGATTAAATAAGCGACTCTTCGGAAGAGTAGCTCCCGGAATAAACTCAATGGCGCAATCTTAATCCCTATGAGGAGGTAAAACTTGCGACTCCTCCTTCGAAAAAAGCCTCCAAAAATCTTGAATTGATATAGGTAATTCCCCTTTTCCCACAGCCGCAATGCGACCATTACAACATTTATCATAGCATTTCGGACTCCAAGACTTTATCATATTAGTAGACCAGTCCAGAAAAGGATTGTGCAGTTTTAGCCAAGGCAATCCTAGAACGACCGGAGAGGGTAAATTATCTAATACCAAAAAGTCCAAAATTTCTTGGTGAAGTCCATTGATAGTGAGTGGAAATGCAGCAACCTTGTGAGTAATACATTTCAAGGGAGTGTTATCAATTGCAATAACAGAAATAGGTGATGACAAAGGTTTGGATTTCAATTTAAGTTTTTCCAAAAACCCTTTATCAATTACATTAAGTGTTGAACCACAATCCACAAATACCTGAAATTCAATAAAATTTTCCTGCAAAGTAGTACTCCCTAAAAGAAATACTCCTGCAAAGCATAAACAAGCTATACGGGCGTACCTGACCTTTTTTTTTCTTTACTTAAACAAAGCTCACAATACTTAATCAAATGGTCAGCTTTACCACAAGACACAATCCCTCGGTGAACCTCCGGTCTTTTTCTTGAGAGCGGAGCGACATCGCCCCAACCTCCATCGGTTCTCCGCCATCTGAGCAGATTTTCTGGGGACTAGGACCTGGCATTACAGGAGTCTTTACCTCGTTCTGTCTAGATCTCAGCCTCTATGCACACGAACAGCTAATTGCATGGCATCCTGCAGAGTCTCAGGTGCGGGGAATGCAATTAGCAAATCCTTAATCCTTTCACTGAGACCAGCAAGAAATAGACATTTCAGAGCAGGATCATTCCATCTGACTTCAGAAGCCCACCTTCTAAAGTGTGTGCAATAAGTCTCAGCATCATCTGACCCCTGATTCAAACGCCTGAGTTCTGCCTCAGCAGATGAGATTTGATCAGGATCGTTATATAATAGACCCCATAGCAGAAAAAACTCTGACAAAGTGACATAATAAAACAATGCGCTGTGATTCATTCCCAGAGGACCTTGGTCTCAAACAAAAATATAACAAACAAGTATTTTTAAAGGAAAAAAAATCTTGCTGTTTACCATAAAAAACATCCAGTAGTCCTACCTTGGGTTCCACCAAATGCGCTCCGGAACAGCTACTCACATGTTGCTGGAGCTCGGCCATCTCCAGAGTCAACCCCTGCAAGCGTTGAGCCAAATCCTGGACGGAAGCCATACTGATCCTCGTATAAATATTTTTGGGGGGGCTGGACTTACTGTTATGATCTGCAACAAGTACTAAGGAAAGAAGGGGAAAGCTTTCCCTACAGTAAGACTAAGCTGAATCCCTACGATGTAGCGGGCTGCCTGTTCCTAGCGAACGGACCCGCCTTAGTCCTAGGCTAGTCTGAGCGAAGACCTATAGAATAAAGGGAAG
The DNA here is from genome assembly GCF_046119375.1 of Phyllobates terribilis. Taxonomy (NCBI): domain Eukaryota; kingdom Metazoa; phylum Chordata; class Amphibia; order Anura; family Dendrobatidae; genus Phyllobates; species Phyllobates terribilis. The sequence continues at coordinate 213,714,570 of NW_027362762.1, forward strand.
AGGTCCCTAAAAGAACTAAGGACTGGAACAAAAATGGGACACCTCCTGAACAGAGAAAGTTGTTGCAGAACACAAAAAGATAAACTGACAAAAAGGTACTAGAGGTCCCAGAAGGACCAAACGAACTGACAGAGATAGGCACAGAAGCACCTGGCTAGCAAAACAGTCAAACAACACTGTAGTCCAGCAGAGCCAAAAAGGCGGAGCTGGAATATAAAGGCAGATGGTCACATGACCACAAAACACAAGATGGAAAAAACAAACAGGAGGGTTCTAACAGCATCTTCCTTTGCTTTTTTTTACTTGCGTCTTTATCACATTTTTGACGCTGCGGATTTTGTCTCTTCTTGGTGTGTCATATTTTAAACAAGGCTGATTTGTTTTTGATACTTCCAGATATTTGTATTTGAGAAAATGTTATTGATATAGCGGATTACATGCATTTCTAATGCATTTCTGCTGCGGAAATGAACCAAAGACGCATGTTCGTTTTTTACCTGCAGATTTTCCGCATCTAATGAAGTCTATGGGCAAAATCGGCCCATAAAACTCAACATACCTGCAAGAGAAATTGACATGCTGCATTTTTGAAACATGAACCGCAGGTCAGTTTATGCTGAGTTAAAAAAAAAAGCACAGTGAGTGCTTTTCTATAAATCCCATCTACTCTGCCAAAACTGTAAGGCCACATTCACACGTTCAGTATTTGGTCATTATTTTACAACAGTATTTCTAAATCAAAACCAGAAGTGGAACAGCCAGAGAAAAAGTATGAGGGCTCATACCCATCACTGTAAAAACAATCAGTCCAATGTTGTTCCTGAAAAGTCAGACAAGTGTCATGCAAATGGTATGCGATTTACATGTGAGTACAATGCAATTTTTCTCACCTAGTATCCGAATGACATGGGTATGCAATCCGTATGCAATGCAATATTAACATTATCTTTTACATAGAGTAATTCTCTGTCATTTAAAGATAGTGTGCAAGGGAAATATTCTTCAATAGATAGATAGATAAGAAATACGTGAGTGAGACATATAAGCATAAAAATTAAAAGTTTGAAAATTGCTAAATTTTTGCCAAATTTCCGATATATTTCCAATATTTCAAATTAACGCAAGTCATATTGAACAAATTTTACCACTATCATAAAGTACAATCTTCCTATTGTTGTGATTTTTAATACTATGTAATAAAGATCTAACTTTTCAAGGATTATCCTCTGGTGCCTCGAGATTCTTGGATATTGAAATGTTTTTGGGCCTAGTGGGAGGTACAGCCGAGCAAGCACAGAATTTATCAATGGTGCATGGGCCTTGGACACTGGATTATATAACAGATATTTGCTCTCCATAGACATATGTAATCTGTTGGAGGAAATGTTCATTCGCTGCATGTTGTCTGTCTCCACCCTATGACACTTTTCACATTACCCATAGAATCTTATTAACCAATGTATGTTAAAAGAGAGTCTCTTTGGCATACACCTGCCTGTGTACATTATAATACTTATATTTTAACTATATTGGGGACTATAGTTAACTGTTCCTTTCAATTCAAGGTGTTCCCACAAAAATGTATACAGGACAAATAGTTGCATACATCTGATGCCAACATTAAGAAAATTTAAACCCCCCCAACTGGATGTTACCAGATCTTTAGCATGACTGAGGACATGCATAGCTGACTTTAATAGCTTATTATTTGGTCTTTCAATAGGAAAAAATAAAGTCCTTATTATTCCTCTTCCATTATCACGTGATTCCAATTCTTCTGTCATGTACAATTTGAGCAGTGGGACAGAAGGTCGTCCCTCGGGAGCTCCAGCGAAAAACCTTACCTCATTGATACGCTCTTTCCATTACTTATAGCTAAGCCTGATCAATATACTTTCTCTTTTTCCTGGTCCAATAATTTTCATTAAGAGCCACTAGATAAAGACTCCCTTTGGGGAACAGTATTAAAAGACACGGTTATTTATTTTATTATGTAATAGTGAATAATGCACTTGTGGAATTGTATTTGGCATAGGCACTGCGATTTCTGGGAAGGAGATCTTCTTCAAAGCGTTTTCTCCTCTTATCTTTAAGTATTGCAAACAAAGCTGGTTTTCTACAACGTCTCATAAAATGATTGTTGTTTTTTTAAGATGATAGAATTCTGCCTGCAGAAACAAGTCTGAAATGTTTCCCAAGACTTCAGTAGTAGAGTATAGGAATGCTGATAAGCTTAGCCCCTGAATCCCAATACCGTCACATGGCTTAACCTATGCTTGGCTTCCCGTGTGTCATACTTTACTCGAAAAGCTTGTTCAGCTGACCTAAGTAACCTGAAGATATTCTCTTGATCTATAGTTTTATGCCTGGATGTTTCCTCGCTGCCAGTTTCCTCTCTTTATAATGACATCCCTGATGTTTTAAGCTTACAGAACCAATAACCCTCCAAGGATCAAAATCTTAATTCACAGTTGTAGATTTTTTTCTCAGCTCCCAGAAGTGTCCAAAGTCTTGACCTAACAATATAAGAAAATAGAAAAACTATTTTAGCAACAATGAATATGTTGCTGTTAGGGTGCATTCACATATAGCAATTTTTTGGGGGGGAGGGATCGGGGGAGCGGTTTTGTTTTTTTTAGCACAAATTGCTCTGGCCAGATGTTAGCTGGTTGTTAATACGGAAGCACAATACAAATAAAATTTATCTGTGCCATTTTTTTTTCTTACATTTATTTATTTCTAGAGTTTTGGACATTTGTTTGTTTTTCTTAAGCTATTTTATGTAGACTATATATTATTTTATTATTTTATCTAGACTATATATTATGTGTAGAAATATACAGTACAGACCAAAAGTTTGGACGCACCTTCTCATTTAAAGATTTTTCTGTATTTTCATGACTATGAAAATTGTACATTCACACTGAAGACATCAAAACTATGAATTAACACATGTGGAATTATATACTTAACTAAAAAGTGTGAAACTACTGAAAATATGTCTTATATTCTAGGTTCTTCAAAGTAGCCACCTTTTGCTTTGATGACTGCTTTGCACACTCTTGGCATTCTCTTGATGAGCTTCAAGAGGTAGTCACCGGAAATGGTCTTCCAACAATCTTGAAGGAGTTCCCAGAGATTCTTAGCACTTGTTGGCCCTTTTGCCTTCATTCTGCAGTGCAGCTCACCCCAGACCATCTCGATTGGGTTCAGGTCTGGTGACTGTGGAGGCCAGGTCATCTGGCGTAGCACCCCATCACTCTCCTTCTTGGTCAAATAGCCCCTACACAGCCTGGAGGTGTGTTTGGGTCATTGTCCTGTTGAAAAATAAATGATGGTCCAACTAAACGCAAACCGGATGGAATAGCATGCCGCTGCAAGATGCTGTGGTAGCCATGCTGGTTCAGTATGCCTTCAATTTTGAATAAATCCCCAACAGTGTCACCAGCAAAGCACCCCCACACCATCACACCTCCTCCTCCATGCTTCACGGTGGGAACCAGGCATGTAGAGTCCATCCGTTCACCTTTTCTGTGTCGCACAAAGACACGGTGGTTGGAACCAACGATCTCAAATTTGGACTCATCTGACCAAAGCACAGATTTCCACTGGTCTAATGTCCATTCCTTGTGTTCTTTAGCCCAAACAAGTCTCTTCTGCTTGTTGCCTGTCCTTAGCAGTGGTTTCCTAGCAGCTATTTTAGCATGAAGGCCTGCTGCACAAAGTCTCCTCTTAACAGTTGTTGAAGAGATGTGTCTGCTGCTAGAATTCTGTGTGGCATTGACCTGGTCTCTAATCTGAGCTGCTGTTAACCTGCGATTTCTGAGGCTGGTGACTCGGATAAACTTATCCTCAGAAGCAGAGGTGACTCTCGGTCTTCCTTTCCTGGGGCGGTCCTAATGTGAGCCAGTTTCTTTGTAGCGCTTGATGGTTTTTGCAATTGCACTTGGGGACACTTTCAAAGTTTGCCCAATTTTTCGCACTGACTGACCTTCATTTCTTAAAGTAATGATGGCCACTCGTTTTTCTTTACTTAGCTGCTTTTTTCTTGCCATAATACAAATTCTAACAGTCTATTCAGTAGGACTATCAGCTGTGTATCCACCAGACTTCTGCACAACACAAGTGATGGTCCCAACCCCATTTATAAGGCAAGAAATCCCACTTATTAAACCTGACAGGGCACACCTGTGAAGTGAAAACCATTTCCGGTGACTACCTCTTGAAGCTCATCAAGAGAATGCCAAGAGTGTGCAAAGCAGTCATCAAAGCAAAAGGTGGCTACTTTGAAGAACCTAGAATATAAGACATATTTTTCAGTTGTTTCACACTTTTTTGTTAAGTATATAATTCCACATGTGTTAATTCATAGTTTTGATGCCTTCAGTGTGAATGTACAATTTTCATAGTCAGGAAAATACAGAAAAATCTTTAAATGAGAAGGTGTGTGTGTCCAAACTTTTGGTCTGTACTGTATATATATATTTATTTATTTTATTAATATGGAGAAAAGTCTGGCAAAAAAACACTTCAAAAACACACTCCAAGCTTCTTTAGCGCTGGTGACTTGGTTTTACAGTTTTTCAGAAGTCTGTACCCCTGGGGCCCAATGCAAATTTGAATGATGTCTTCTTAAGTGGCAAAAGTTCACTAGCAAAGGGACCGATTGAAAATTTTATTTTTTTTTTTAAACTTGTGGTTTCACAGACTTTTTTTGCACTTAGTTCATCCAAATTGCTCATGAAATTCATACATTTTGGGCAAAGCCCCAAACTGTCTTTTTTTCTGCTTTTTTCAGATCAAAAAGTCTCACAATCTGCAAAATGCTGTAAAAATTGTGTCTAAATAACTGTCACACATAAAATCACTCCAGGGGGGAACTGAGATAGAGTGGCACCAAATTTTATGACTTTTTCAAAAAGTTGCTAAGCCATACTGACATAAACATCAGAAAACTATCTAAATAACAAAAGACCACTTGAATAAAGGAGCAAATCATTTAATGAATTTGGCGCAAATCACAAACAAAATAACTAGTTGAGAGGAATTCACACACAAATACTGGTAGAAATGAGATGATGAATCGGGCTCATAGAGTACCCAACCCCACAGTGCAGCAACAATGAGAACACATTATGACAGGTCCTCAGGTCAGTGTATAGGTGATTCTCATCCACGACAGTATTAAGAGAGCAAGATTAACTCTCTGCAAAACTGCTACAGTATCTCCCTTTTGAAAAGGGGCCACTGGAACCTCAATAACAGGCTTGAAATTCCACAAGAAATCGCCAGGGGTTTCACATTAGGAAGTTGATTCAAACACCTCACTGATAGGCATGAGGAGACCGGTCGAAGTTCGGGTTTTGGTACCCAACCAAACTTTATGTCCAAAGTTTGGTTCAGGTAGTAGAACGTCACCCAATCTTGAACATGAACCCAAACCCCATGAAGTGAATGTGAATTAATAAAGGAAATTACTTTGAAAACTCAGATGCTTTTTTGGTTTGAGTTGATATTTTGGTGATCAGGTAGAGAGCCATCCCAAGAAATCACAGAAAAAGGACTTATTTAGGAGTCTGTGTTTTTCACATGTGAGAAAAACAGTCCCAGTTTTGTCAGTGATTGTGTTCAGAGTTTCAGCAGCTTTTCATCAGAGTGTTATCTGAATTTCATCCGCGTTTGGCTGGAGTTTTTTCAGTTTTTCCCACATGAGCAAAAAAAGGTTCTTTAACTTTTCCTATCTAGCAGCCCGTTAAAAATGGACAGCACTTGGATGCCATCCAAGTGCTATCTAACTTTTTCACAGACCCATAGGCTTACATTGCTGATTTTGATCTGACACTTAGATAAATTTTGTGAGGACTACTTGGTTAGAAAAAAAGTCGGACATGTGAACAGCCCCATTAACTAGACTAAATATGAGTTTTATCTGCGAAGAACACGGATAGAACTCGTATGCGAAAGTAGGACCTTTGAATGAGCCAAAAGTAGAGTGGTGACGATGACATTTTTTAAAAGACTAAAGAAGAACTCAAAATCTGAGCCCTGACTGTATAGAATTTCGTAAACACATACCCAAAACTGCAACCAATTCACATTACGTAGCATATTTAATTGCTGTTTCATTTTAAAATGACTAATCTATTTACAGATATTTCTAAACATACATAGAAGGCATTTATGGCTGCTCAAAATATTGCTACACGTAGAGTGTCCCAAATACTGGTGCAACAGAGACATTGTGCATATTCTCATATCTCTCTCCTGTCAGCATCGGCCGCCCACTGCTTTGTGATGCTGTGTGCAGCGAGCAGCCGCTACACACAAGAGAGGAATGAGAACTTGGGCCCCTGCACAGACTGACACTATGTGTAATCATGGCCCCTACAGTGTCAGTGTGTGAAGTGCTGAGGATTTCGATCAGGCAGCACTCCAAAGCTAGCACTCTCAACCACTGTAAGGGGAGGGGCAAAGGGTGGTAATTAAAGGGGCAAAACAGGGCACTGAGCCCTTGGCCACACGGTCTTTCGTGAGGAGCATTGCATGGCGAATAAGCCTCCTTACCTTGGCATGCCAGAGCCGGTATGTCACTCTCCACAAGGAGAAATGTTACCCCTTAGACCTCAGTACAGAGCCTCTCACCTGCCAAATCAGTTCTCATACTTTGCACTGATGAGGGCCAACAGCCCGAAACACCATGTCTGCAAATTGAGATTCTGATTTGGCTATTATCCTAAGTCATATTGCACGACTTGTTAAAGGGTTGATTGTGACTTGTAGGATGGCTATTTCCAATAGGTGGCGCAATAGAGTTCAAGTCCTCTTTTTCTCTGAAGAGGCAATTTGCTTATTGCATTTTCCAGAGGAGCATTGCATGGTGAATAAGCCTCCTTACCTTGGCATGCCAGAGCTGGTATGTCACTCTCCACAAGGAGAAACGTTACCTCTTAGATCTCTCTCTATCCGAACTCTGAACTCCTGACACTGTTCAGTACGAGCCCCGAACTGTACAGTTGGGGTTGGAGTTCGCTCATCTCTAGTGACAACCTATTTTTGTAAAGAAATTGTTATACGACCAAATAATTTGTGTAATCGTGGATTCCAAAACTTTTAAAAGAGATAATTGTGTTATTACACAACTCCTTTTACTTTACCATAAATAAATATTTTAAAATGCATATGCAACAAATATATCATTGTGTTGTACTGTACCATCTGCAGTGTAAGATTTAACTCTTGATGGAGCTGTGATTCAGCCACCAAATCATTGTGTCATGCATGTTTTTGTCCTCAACCATGGTAGAATAATGTCTAGCGCTGTCAGATTTTAATTCTTGTTGTGTACCACCAACCTCTTTTCCTGGAAATAATCCCATTTATCATGTATCATCCATTACATGTATATTCAATAAATGTCTAACCCTGAATGTCTTTTCAGAATCACCTTCATTATTATATCTGCTTATGCGGCATAAGGAGAACTGACATAAGCACTGGCCTGGTTGATGTAGTATAATGCTCCTTGTGACCTTTTAAACATCTTACTCATTTTAAAATCACAATTAGGCTTGGTAATAACGATAGTTGGAATGTCACTGTAATATAGCAAAAATGATATTATGGATATTTCATGCATTTGAAGATGTCATTTACACTGGATATGTTTCATGCTAGCTGGGGATCCTGAACCAGATGATTCAGATACAAAAATCTCTGCACCAAAAGCAACGGAGCAATGTAAGTGAATCCTATTTACTGCTAAAGTCCTTCAAGCCGAATCAAGCAGAGAAAAGGTGGAGAGAGCAGTACCCATGACTCTATTCCCCACTCTCGGCTCATTTACAAACTATGTTTTCTCTGAAAAATTGCAGTATTTCAAAATAAAATATAACTATTTGTAATGAGTGAGCATGTCATTCATGTTACCCATGGTTCGGGAAGCAAGAATCTCCTGATAGATTCACTTTAAAGAGGTTATCCCATAAATAACATTTATCATGTAGCTACAGAATAGAATAAAGCATGTATGATATGTGGGGGTCCAGCTGTTAAAACCCCCACTAATCTCAAGAACGGCGGCCAAAGTTCCCTGTGTGGATGGAGCGGTAGTGATGATGTACCACCGCGACTCCCATAGACAGTCAATGTAGCAGTGGGCACAAATTTTCATTACTGGTCCATTCACACAGGGCTCCCATTCTAATTATTTATGGGGATCCAAGTGGTCGAACCCCTTGTCATCTTACATTTACTATCTTAAATTTTCTATCTATCCTGTGATATATGTTGTTTATGGGACAACCTTTTTATGTACATACAGTACAGACCAAAAGTTTGGACACACCTTCTCATTTAAAGATTTTTCTGTATTTTCATGACTATGAAAATTGTACATTCACACTGAAGGCATCAAAACTATGAATTAACACATGTGGAATTATATACTTAACAAAAAAGTGTGAAACAACTGAAAATGTCTTATATTCTAGGTTCTTCAAAGTAGCCACCTTTTACTTTGATGACTGCTTTGCACACTCTTGGCATTCTCTTGATGAGCTTCAAGAGGTAGTCACCGGAAATGGTTTTCACTTCACAGGTATGCCCTGTCAGGTTTAATAAGTGGGATTTCTTGCCTTATAAATGGGGTTGGGACCATCAGTTGTGTTGTGCAGAAGTCAGGTGGATACACAGCTGATAGTCCTACTGAATAGACTATTAGAATTTTTATTATGGCAAGAAAAAGCAGCTAAGTATAGAAAAACGAGTGGCCATCATTACTTTAAGAAATCAAGGTCAGTCAGTCCAAAAAATTGGGCAAACTTTGAAAGTGTACCCAAGTGCAATTGCAAAAACCATCAAGCGCTACAAAGAAACTGGCTCACATGAGGACCGCCCCAGGAAAGGAAGACCAAGAGTCACCTCTGCTTCTGAGGATAAGTTTATCCGAGTCACCAGCCTCAGAAATCGTAGGTTAACAGCAGCTCAGATTAGAGACCAGGACAATGCCACACAGAGTTCTAGTAGCAGACACATCTCTTCAACAACTGTTAAGAGGAGACTTTGTGCAGCAGGCCTTCATGGTAAAATAGCTGCTAGGAAACCACTGCTAAGGACAGGCAACAAGCAGAAGAGACTTGTTTGGGCCAAAGAACACAAGGAATGGACATTAGACCAGTGGAAATCTGTGCTTTGGTCTGATGAGTCCAAATTTGAGATCTTTGGTTCCAACCACCGTGTCTTTGTGCGACGCAGAAAAGGTGAACGGATGGACTCTACATGCCTGGTTCCCACCGTGAAGCATGGAAGAGGAGGTGTGATGGTGTGGGGGTGCTTTGCTGGTGACACTGTTGGGGATTTATTCAAAATTGAAGGCATACTGAACCAGTATGGCTACCACAGCATCTTGCAGCGGCATGCTATTCCATCCGGTTTGCGTTTAGTTGGACCATCATTTATTTTTCAACAGGATAATGACCCCAAACACACCTCCAGGCTGTGTAAGGGCTATTTGACCAAGAAGGAGAGTGATGGGCTGCCACGCCAGATGACCTGACCTCCACAGTCACCAGACCTGAACCCAATCGAGATGGTTTGGGGTGAGCTGGACGGCAGAGTAAAGGAAAAAGGGCCAACAAGTGCTAAGCATCTCTGGGAACTCCTTCAAGATTGTTGGAAGACCATTTCCGGTGAGTACTTCTTGAAGCTCATCAAGAGAATGCCAAGATTGTGCAAAGCAGTCATCAAAGCAAAAGGTGGCTACTTTGAAGAACCTAGAATATAAGACATATTTTCAGTTGTTTCACACTTTTTTGTTAAGTATATAATTCCACATGTGTTAATTCATAGTTTTGATGCCTTCAGTGTGAATGTACAATTTTCATAGTCAAGAAAATACAGAAAAATCTTTAAATGAGAAGGTGTGTCCAAACTTTGTCTGTACTGTATATCTTACTTGTGTAACTGCATACAAAGACACAGTCTAAGCTTTCTTAAAAATATCAGTTTGCTTTCCTAGCTCTGTATTTAAATATGCTGGCCAAGGAAGAGTTGCCTGTTGGAACCCCCCTCTTTGCCATTAAAAGAAATCTGTCAGCAGGATTTCACAACTACTTATATGCACTTGTAGCTTTTGCAAAGAAAAGTCCATCAATACTTATATCTAGCCAGTCCGTTCCTCTGTTACTCCTCCTGAATGACTGATGGTTTGTTTCCCTGAAGTGACATAGCATAGAGGCTGTCAGTAAAGCAGGAGGAAATGAAGCTGGGTGGGGAATAGAGCTGGAGTGACAGAGGCTTCAGATCAACAGCCTCATTTGCATAACAATTCAAATATTGATAACTCAGGAATGGAAGAATGTACTGACTAGATAAAGGTACATGTCTTTTAAAGACTCACAGTGGATATAAAAAGTCTACACACCCCTATTAAAATGCCAGGTTTTGTCTTGTAAAACAAATCATACCAAGAAGAATGATTTCAGAACTTTTTCCACCATTTATGTAACTCATAATCTGTACAAATCCATTAAGAAAAAAACTGAAATCATTTTGAAGGGGAAAATAAAAATAGCAAAAATAAAATAATGTGGTTGCATAAGAGTGAACACCCTCTCATAATTGGGAATGTGGTTGTGTTCTGAATTAGACAATAGTATTTAAACTCATGATAAGTAGTTGTTAGTACACAGATGACATCGTTTAAAGTGATTCTGATTAATTCCATTTAGCTGTTCTGATAGAATTTTCCTAACATTTTCTTAGTTGCATTTTACAGCAACAGCCATGGTCTGTAAACAGCTTACAACACAGCAAAGGATCTCAGTGTAGAAAGTTATCAGTCAGGAAAACGGTACATTGTGGGGGCGTGTTCTTTTTCTTCCTGCTTATGATTGGGCAACTAATACAGGTAGAAAAGTACATGCCCCCAGTGAAAACTGTCAGTTAATACCTACTTGGACTTAACAAAAGTTAACTTATTAGGTGCCAAATATTTGGTTGCTAATATCTCCACAACGGACATGCAAAATAAAAAAGCAAAACAAAAAAAAAGTTTTATTCCACTCTGCAGTTACTGTTATATCCTGTGTACAGTTTAACATGAAAAATTTACATTACTTACAAATGGACGTAACTCAAAAATAGATTAAAATACAAGAATAATATTGTTTTTTGTGGCTGCCAAAAGGTTTAGAGCAACATTAAAAGAGCAGCAGAAATTTCTGGCAAATACCGCTTGCATATCATAATCTCTCATATTCACCATATGCCTGGTCTGTGACGTAGGTTGTCAAAACAGAAGCCTTTTCTTACAAAGAAAAACATTGAAATCTGACTATGTTTTGCCAAAACTTACATCAAGTCTGCAAAAAGCATGAGGGAAAATGTGTTCGGGTATGTGCCCACGATCAGTATTTGCAGCGTTTTGGACACAGCTCACCTGAGCTGTGTCCAAAATGCTGCGTCCAAAATGCTGCATTGTACAGTAGAAGCACAATGGAAGGGATTTATAGAAATCCCATGCCCACTGTGCTTCTATTTGCCACTGCATGAACTCACCGGTGGCGCAGCTTTATGAGCAGCAGCATGTCAATTTCTGTTGCGGAGACGCTAGTCTCCACAACATAAATTTCCACAAAAGAATGTATAGGGTGCTGTAACTCCGCATGTGTTCAATGAACACATGCAGATTTACCTGTGTGATCGGACGCAGCGCATTGGACACAGCAAAAATACGCTGAGTCCAAAGCTCTGCTATTGCCTGATTGTGGGCACATAGCCTTGCCTTATGGTCTGATGAGACTATGGCTAAAGTTTTTAGTCATAATTCCAAAAGGTGTGTTTGGCACAAAGCCAACACTACAGTTCACCAAAAGAGCACCACACCCGTTTTGAAGCATGGCAGTGGTAGCATTATGCTTGGGGGCTGTCATAAATTCAAAGGTTACTTCAACAAAGTATTAGTTTAAGGATGTGCATATGTATGCATTCACATTATTTTAGTGCCTATTTTTTCTTTTTCCACCCAAAAATATTTTAGTTTATTTTTCAGTGGATGTATGCAGATTGTGGGTGACATTAAAGGTGGAAAAAGTTCTGAAATGATTCTTGTTTGTATGATTTAAAAGACAAAACCTTGGCATTTTAACAGGGGTGAGTAGACTTTTTATATCCACTATACATGCCCACAGGGCTGCCACTAGGAATTTCAAGGTCCCATACTGGCAAAATGTTTGGGCCCCCTTGAGACTCTGCCCAGACTCCACCCCAGCTCCATCTCCACCCCTCGAACCTTCCACAGTCCCACCACCCATTCTTGGAAAACTCCACTTCTGCACCACGTCCTCACAATTCATATATTAACAGTTCCCATCGAACACCATATCACATACATAGCCAGCAGCTTTTGTTTTGGCCAAAAGATTTTTTAAGCCACTACCATGACGAGGTAGACTCTTCTGGCCAGACCCTACTCTACTCTAACCTATTAAACATTTCTTAAAATATCCAATACTCTTTTTAGGTATATTTTTATTGATTTTTCTTTAAGGGAATGTGTCACATACATTTTTTAAAAATGACCAATAATATCACATGCAAGAGACAAATATTGTCACACCATGGCCTGACCACATATTACCACCACATAGTGACCGAAAAATACCACATATAAGAAACAAATACCGTCACACCATGGCCGGACCAGATATTAATACAATGCTGATACTGATACGACTACTACAATACTGATCATTAATAAAAAAAGCACAATACTATTATTACCATAAGTGCCATTATACACAGGGGCTCTGTACATAGTATACAGTGTACAGTGTCAGTGTACAGCTAATACAGTGATCACCAGCAATGACATACACTGGAGCTCTGTATATAGTGTCAGTGTACAGCATTAATAAATTAGGAGGAAAATACAGAGTATTGTAGACTCATATAAAATAGAATTTTATTAGAAATATATTAAAATACATATATTAATTAGTACAACACAGACAGGACAGACAATAAATTCATCAAATTGTGTGCAGCCCTAGGTATCACCATTTAACAACTCTAATGGAGTCCTACTAAGACCGTGGTAGACAATTAAAGTACAAATTATAATGCCAGAGTAAAAGGCAGCGCCATAGGTAACAATTTCACACACTTGGGATAGTAAATCACAATGCCTCAGCCTTCATCTCTGACACAATGAACAAGAAAAAATCATTATGTGAACACATATGCATAGTATCAATCAAGTGTAATGTTCATAGCTTACCCAGGTGGCAGGACAAACTAGAGTAAGGGAGGCTGACACACAAAAAGTCCCCCTAAAAGACCCCTATGCGCGTTTCGCTTCCAGTATTTACCGCTTCATCATGGGGGATATAACCAACAGCCCAAGTAGGACCTTTAAATCCACATGGTAACGTATCACATGGTATGAGGGTGGCCAATAGTAAAACACTCGCAGCGCATGTACGCTATAATGAACATCTAACAAGGACCTGCGGTATAGGTCACATGGTAACAATCACGCCACCCCCATTTAGATGATGTGTATCGGCGCATGCGCGCTCGGATACTCGCAGTCCGGCGATCCGCCGGCGGCGTCACCGCCATTGCGCGTTCGCGGGAGCCAGGACGCGTCACCAAGGCACCCGCGTATGCACACTTTCAAAAAGAGGAATCCATATGTGATGACAAAAGTAGAGTAGTCCGTTTGCCAGAAAGAAAGTGAATATATGGTTAATCCGGTTCAGATAGCCATGGGAGCAGATCACTAATGGGTATAGGGAAAAATAAAGAAAGTAAAAATCAAAACAACATCAAAATATACAAAGGAAAAAAATAAAGGGAGCATTGGGTTAAAGTGTGGTCTACAGGAATGATGCAAAATTCACGGTCTCATTAAGACCATGCGGGGTGATAGATCCTAACACAGTGATCCACCTCGCTTCTTTTTGTGCCAGCATTTTCTTTAAATTTCCACCTCTAATACCTCCATGGACCACTTCAATACCTCTTATAGACAACGATTTTGCGTTGCAATTATGAAATTGCCTAAAGTGGCGTGGCAATGTTTAAAATTCACTTTCTTTCTGATGATATTGTACATTGTGGCTGTATGTTGTGCACTATTCATGCTACTGTCACTTTATATATGGATGTATTTATAAAAGCTGTTTATTTAAGAGGACATTATGTGCTTTATTTAGGTCATTCATGCCAGAATTATACCCTTACTTTTTTACATCTGTATTCATCTATGGCTTTCCGGGATGTGCACTTGATCATTGGTGATGCGGTGTGCATGCGCTGTTCGGTTCCCGTGGTCCGGGATTCCCGGGGCGTCCAGTGCTGCTGTGCGCGTGTGCGGGTGCCTTGGTGACGCGTCCTGGTCCCACGCACGCGCAATGGCGGTGACGCTGCCAGCGGACCGCCGGACTGCGAGTATCCGAGCGCGTATGCGCCGATACACATCATCTAAATGGGGGTGGCGTGATTGTTACCATGTGACCTATACTGCAGGTCCTTGTTAGATGTTCATTATAGCGTACATGCGCTGCGAGTGCTTTACTATTGGCCACCCTCATACCATATGATACGTTACAATGTGAATTTAGAGTGTTAGAACCTTGCTCTTAGGTTTTTTCCTTTGCTGGTCACATGACCTTGTTGGCCTATTTAATCCTGCTCCGCCCTTCTGGCTTTGCTGGACTTCATTGTATAACTACTTTCTAGCTAGCCTGTGCTCTGTATCTAACTCTGTTAGTTTGCTTGGTCTACGGACCTCTATGTTCTATATATTTTGTTTGTTCGTCTGTCTGCTACTATTTCTGTTAGGAGGTGTCCCATTTTCCTCCCAGTCCTTAGTACTTGTAGGGATTCCTTCCCCACATCTATAGGTCTCCGTACAGACTAGCTTAGGACTTTAGCAGGTCTGATCGCAGGATCAGGTCCCCTGTTACATCGTAGGGATAAAGCTGAGTTCTATCGTAGGGACAGATCTCCTCTCTTTCCTTAGCTCTGGTAGCAGAACATAACAGTAAGTCCAGCCTGCAAATTCTCTAAGGAAAGATTTTTCTGTTCCATCATGGTGTCGGTTCTGGATTTGGCTAAACGCCTGCAGGGACTCTCTCTGGAGGTGGCCGAGCTCCGTCAGCACGTGAGTAACTGTCCTGGAGCACATTTCTTGGAGCCTAAGGTATGTTTGCCGGATTTATTTTTTGGTGAACACCGAGAATTTTTTTCATTTAAAAATGCTTGCTTATTGTATTTTCGTTTGAGACCCAAGTCCTCTGGGGATGAATCCCAGCGCATAGGGTTCATAATGTCACTTTTGCGCAAAGAGCCTCAGGAGTGGGCCTTTTCTTTGCAACCTAGTGATACATGCTTCAGATCAGTGGATAGTTTTTTTTCTGCTTTGGGGCTATTATATGATGATCCTGACCGTGTCTCATCAGCTGAGACTGAATTAAGACATTTGAAACAGGGATCAGGTAATGTGGAAAAATATTGTACTCATTTCCGTCGTTGGTCTACTCAAACAGGGTGGAACGATTCTGCTCTGAAAAGTCTATTTCTTGCTGGGCTCAATGAAAGGGTTAAAGACCTGCTAATTGCTTATCCTACACCTGAAGATTTGCAACAGGCTATGCAATTAGCTATACGGGTGGATAGGAGACTGCGTGCAAGGGTTAATGAGAGCAAATCCTCTGCTATGTCAGTTTCTGGTTATGAGAATGTGTGTACTAACAGTGGTGAACCGATGGAGATTGGATCAGTGGCACCTCGCTCTCAAGAAAAAGACCGTAGATTTTCTGAAGGCTTGTGTTTCTATTGCGGAAAATCTGGTCATTTGATTAAAGGCTGTGAGCTTCGTATGAAGAAAGAAAAAAAAATGGTCAGTCATGCCCGTATTGCCTGTTTAAATTCCAAGGGTGTATTTTTAGCTGCTTCCACGATTGCTCAGGAAAAATTAATGGAATTTCGGGTGTTTGTTGATTGTGGGTCTACTCTGAATGTAATTGATGGGGGATTCTTGGAAAGACTCAATTTAAAACCCGAACCTTTATCATCCCCCATTGCTGTGGTTTCTGTGGATGGTTCCCCTTTGAAGAATATTACTCTCAAGGTCTGTGAATTTCCTCTCACTATTAATGGTGTTCACCATGAGAAATTGGATTTGGTAGTTTTGAATAACTTGCCTTCTTCAGTAATATTGGGATTGCCCTGGTTAAAATTTCACAATCCTGTACTGGATTGGTCTACCAGTGAAATTAAATCCTGGAGCCATAAATGTTATGACAAGTGTTGTAACAGGCGTATTGCAGCTGTGGATAGGGGAGAATTGTCTGTTCCTATTCAGGATTTTTGGAGAGTTTTTTCTGAGAAGGAATCGCAGGTTTTGCCTCCCCATAGAGACTATGATTGTTCTATTGAATTTGTCCCTGGAGCGACTCTTCCTAAAAGTCGTTTATTTAACCTTACTATTCCTGAGAGGAAGGCTTTGGAGGAATACATACAGACAAGTTTGGCCGCCGGTCACATTAGGCCCTCTAAGTCTCCTGTGGCGGTTGGATTTTTTTTTGTAAAAAAAAAGGACGGCGGTTTACGTCCTTGTCTGGATTTTCGTGAGATTAACAAAATTACTGTACGCAATCCTTACCCACTGCCATTGATTCCTGATCTGTTTAACCAGTTAATGGGGGCCAAGTGGTTCTCTAAAATTGACCTTAAGGGGGCATACAATCTGTTGCGCATGAAGGAGGGTGACGAATGGAAGACTGCTTTTAACACTCCTGTGGGTCATTTTGAGAATCTGGTTATGCCTTTTGGTCTTACTAATGATCCTGCATTTTTTCAGAATCTTATTAATGACATCCTTAGACCTTTGATCGGCAAAAATGTGGTTGTGTATTTGGATGACATTTTGATTTATTCGCCGGATCTGGAGTCTCATTGGCGGAGCGTACGTGAGGTATTACAGTTATTAATGGACAATTAGCTTTTTGCTAAGCTGGAGAAATGTGAGTTCGCGGTACAGAGAATTAGTTTTTTGGGTTACATTATCTCCAGCGAAGGTTTTGAGATGGACCCGGTTAAAGTTCAAGCTGTACAGGAATGGCCTAGGCCTATTGGTTTGAAATCGATACAGAGGTTTTTAGGTTTCGCCAATTATTACAGAAAATTCATAAAAAAATTTTCTAGTATTGTCAAACCTCTGACCGATCTCACCAGGAAAGGTGCTGATGCGGTTCAGTGGTCTTCTGAGGCCATTGAAGCTTTTGTGTATCTCAAGGAGAGGTTCACCTCTGCTCCCATCCTTATGCAGCCTGATGTGACTAAGCCGTTTTTGGTTGAGGTTGATGCTTCCTCTGTGGGGGTTGGCGCAGTATTGTCTCAGGATAACGGGGATGGATTACATTCCTGTGCCTTTTTTCAGAAAAATTTTCGGAGACTGAACTGAATTACGATATTGGTAATCGGGAATTATTGGCTATTAAACTCGCATTTGATCACTGGCGCCACTTCTTGGAAGGTGCGGAATTTCCCGTTCAGGTTCTTACGGATCATAAAAATCTGATATATCTTGATGCTGCCAAGCGCCTGAATGCCCATCAGGCTAGGTGGGCACTGTTTTTCTCGCGGTTTAATTTCTCCGTTACTTACATCCCTGGTACTAAGAATGTTAAGGCGGATGCCTTGTCTCGCAGTTTTTCTCCCATAGTCGGTGCTGAGAAAGAGGAGAACATTTTACAAGAAGGTGTTGTGATAGCTGCTTTGGACTCCGTTTTGGAAGATGAGATTCTTAAAGCACAGGAGAATGCCCCATCTAACACTCCTCATGGGAGGTTGTTTGTGCCTGGGACCTTTAGGAGAGATTTGTTTGTTGAGTGTCACGAATCTCGGTTGGCAGGTCATCCCGGAATCTCTGAGACCAAGAGACTGGTGGGTCGCAGTTTTTGGTGGCCTGGATGGCAGAAGGAAGTCATTAAGTGGGTGCGTCAATGTACTATATGTGCTAGATCTAAGTCCTCACATACTCCTGCTGCGGGGTTGCTTTGTCCTTTGGAGGTTCCCAGTGCTCCTTGGACACATTTGGCTATGGACTTTATAACTGACCTTCCCCCCTCTGAGGGTTTTACTGTCATCTGGGTGGTCGTGGACCGTTTTAGCAAGATGTGTCACTTGGTTCCCTTCATCAAACTGCCCTGCGCTAAAACTCTCGCTAAGGCCTTTGTCAAGGAAATTGTCAGACTTCATGGCGTTCCTACTGACATTGTTTCTGATAGGGGTCCTCAGTTCGTGGCTCGTTTTTGGCGTGCCTTTTGTGACAGGTTGGGAGTTCATTTGTCGTTCTCGTCCGGATATCATCCTGAATCTAATGGCCAGACAGAAAGGAAAAACCAGGATGTTGAGCAGTTCTTGCGTTGTTTTGTGGCAGACAATCAAGAGGGGTGGTCTGAGTTTCTGCCACTTGCTGAATTTGCTCTGAACAATCATACATCTTCTTCTGCTGGTTGTTCGCCTTTTTTTTGTTGTTCTGGGAGACATCCGTCGTTTGGGTCGTTCTCTAAGTTGGGATCTGCCGTGCCTGAGGAGGAGAATTTTTCCGGTGATTTGGAGAGAGTTTGGACGGATGTGCGTGGTAATCTTCAGGAGGCCAACAGAAAATCTAAAGACTACTTTGATAGGAAACGACAGGAGGTTTTGTTCGCTGTTGGTGACATGGTTTGGTTGTCCTCTAGGAATCTGCGGTTGAGGATTCCTTCTAAGAAATTGGGTCCCAAGTTTGTAGGGCCCTTTAAGGTGCTTCAGGTTGTCAACCAATCTGCTGTTAGGTTGGAGGTTCCTACCTCCTGGAGAATTAATCCGGTATTTCATGTCTCTCTGTTGAAAAAAGCTGTTGTATCTGATTGTGACGCCTCTGCCTCTGTTCCTCCGGTGGTGGAGGACGGGGAATATGAAATTTCTCGCATCCTTAACTCTAGACGGTATAGAGGTAGTTTGCAGTATCTTGTGGCCTGGAAAGGTTTCGGACCCGAGGATAACTCTTGGGTGAGGTCGGATGATGTTTCCGCGTCCAGACTTATCAGAGCGTTTCACAGGAGATTTCCTGATAAGCCTGGTCCTAGGGGATCCGGAGGATCCTCTTAGAAGGGGGGGTACTGTTAGAACCTTGCTCTTAGGTTTTTTCCTTTGCTGGTCACATGACCTTGTTGGCCTATTTAATCCTGCTCCGCCCTTCTGGCTTTGCTGGACTTCATTGTATAACTACTTTCTAGCTAGCCTGTGCTCTGTATCTAACTCTGTTAGTTTGCTTGGTCTACGGACCTCTATGTTCTATATATTTTGTTTGTTCGTCTGTCTGCTACTATTTCTGTTAGGAGGTGTCCCATTTTCCTCCCAGTCCTTAGTACTTGTAGGGATTCCTTCCCCATATCTATAGGTCTCCGTACAGACTAGCTTAGGACTTTAGCAGGTCTGATCGCAGGATCAGGTCCCCTGTTACATCGTAGGGATAAAGCTGAGTTCTATCGTAGGGACAGATCTCCTCTCTTTCCTTAGCTCTGGTAGCAGAACATAACATAGAGGTCCTACTTGGGCTGTTGGTTATATCCCCCATGATGAAGCGGTAAATACTGGAAGCAAAACGCGCATAGGGGTCTTTTAGGGGGACTTTTTGTGTGTCAGCCTCCCTTACTCTAGGTTGTCCTGCCACCTGGGTAAGCTATGAACATTACACTTGATTGATACTATGCAAATGTATTCACTCAATGATTTTTTCTTGTTCATTGTGTCAGAGATGAAGGCTGAGGCATTGTGATTTACTATCCCAAGTGTTGGGAATTGTTACCTATGGCACTGCCTTTTTCTCTGGCATTATAATTTGTACTTTAGTTGTCTACCACGGTCTTAGTGGGACTCCATTAGACTTGCTAAATGTTGATACCTAAGGCTGCACACAATTTGATGAATTTATTGTCTGTCCTGTCTGTGTTGTACTAATTAATATGTGTATTTTAATACATTTCTAATAAAATTCTATTTTATCTGAGTCTACAATACTCCGTATTTTCCTCCTAATTTATTAATGATGTACATGGAGTTAGACTGGGCTGCACAGTTGATATATTCTGACTGAGCACCCAAGTGTGTATATACAGTATATAATGCCTTATCTGGGGTTGTTTGTATTAAAGTGTCAGTGTACAGGTAATATAGGGATCATCAGTGATATTATACACAGGAGCTCTGTATATAGTGTATAGTGTACAGGTAATACAGTGATCACTAGTGTCATTATACACAGGAGCTCTGTATATAGTATCAGTGTACTGGTAATACACTAATCACCAGTGACATTATACACAAGAGCTCTGTATATAGTGTCAGTGTCCAGGTAATACAGTGATCACCAGTGACATTATAAACAGAGGCTCTGTACATAGTATATAGTGTACAGGAAATACAGGGATCACCGGTGACATTATACACAGGAGCTCTGTATATAGTGTCAGTGTACAGGTAACACAGGAATCACCAGTGACATTATACACAGGAGCTTTGTATAAAGTATGAGTGTGTAGGTAATACAGTGTTCACAGGTGACATTATACACAGGAGCTCTGTACAGTGAATACGGAAAGTATTCAGACCCCTTTAAATTTTTCACTCTTTGTTTCATTGCAGCCATTTGGTAAATTCTAAAAAGTTAATTTTTTTCTCATTAAAGTACACTCTGCACCCCATCTTGACTGAAAAAAAAACAGAAATTTTTGCAAATTTATTAAAAAAGAAAAACTGAAATATCACATGGTCATAAGTATTTAGACCCTTTGCTCAGTATTGAGTAGAAGCACCCTTTTGAGCTAGTACAGCCATGAGTCTTCTTGGGAATGATGAAACAAGTTTTTCACACCTGGATTTAGGGATCCTCTGCCATTCTGCCTTGCAGATCCTCTCCAGTTCGGTCAGGTTGGATGGTGAACGTTGGTGGACAGCCATTTTCAGATCTCTCCAGAGATGCTCAATTGGGTTTAGGTCAGTGCTCTGGCTGGGGAAGTCAAGAATGGTCACAGAGTTGTTCTGAAGCCACTCTTTTGTTATTTTAGCTGTGAGCTTAGGGTCATTTTCTTGTTGGAAGGTGAACCTTTGGCCAAGTCTGAGGTCCAGAGCACTCTGGAAGAGGTTTTCATCCAGGATATCTCTGTACTTGGCCGCATAAATTTTTCCTTCAATTGCAGCCAGTCATCCTGTCTCTGCAGCTGAAAAACACCCCCATAGCATGATGCTGCCACTACCATATTTCACTGTTGTGATTGTATTTGGCAGGTAATGTGCAGTGCCTGGTTTTCTCCACACATACCGCTTAGAATTATCACCAAAAAGTTCTATCTTCATCTCATCAGACCAGAGAATCTTATTTCTCATAGTCTGGGAGTTCTTCATGTGTTTTTGAGCAAACTCTATGTGGGCTTTCATATGTCTTGCACTGAGGAGAGGCTTCCGTCGGGTCACTCTGCCACAAAGGCCCTACTGGTAGACGGCTGCAGTGATAGTTGACTTTGTGGAACTTTCTCCCATCTCCCTACTGCATCTCTGGAGCTCAGCCACAGTGATCTTGGGGTTCTTCTTTACCTCTCTCACCAAGGCTCTTCTCCCACGATTGCTCAGTTTGGCTGGACGGCCAGGTCTAGGAAGACTTCTGGTGGTATCCAAACTTCTTCCATTCAAGGATTATGGAGGTCACTGTGCTTTTAGGAACCTTGAGTAATGCAGAAATGCTTTTGTAACCTTGGACAGATCTGTACCTTGCCATAATTCTGTCTTTGAGCTCCTTGGGCAGTTCCTTTGAGCTCATGATTTTCATTTGGTCTGACATGCACTGTGAGCTGTGAGGTCTTATATAGACAGGTGTGTGCCTTTCCAAATCAAGTCCTATCAGTTTAATTAAACACAGCTGGACTCCAATGAAGTAGTAGAACCATCTCAAAGAGAATCACAAGGAAATGGGCAGCATGTGACTTAAATATGAGTGTCTGAGCAAAGGGTCTGAATACTTATGACCATGTGATATTTCAGTTTTTCTTTTTTAATAAATTTGTAAAAATTTTTACATTTCTGTTTTTTTGCAGTCAAGATGGGGTGCAGAGTGTACTTTAATGAGAAAGAAATAATATTTTTTTGGAATTTACCAAATGGCTGCAATGAAACAAAGAGTGAAAAATTTAAAGGGGTCTGAATAGTTTCTGTACCCACTGTATATAATGTACAGGTAATGCAGTGCTCACCAGTGACATTATACACAGGAGCTCTGTACATAGTATATAGTGTATAGTGTCAGTATACAGATAACACACTGACTCACCAGTAGTTGACTCTAGTTGAAGTCCTTCATCTCGCTTTTCTCCTTTATCAAGCGCAGACCGCCATCACTTCTTCCAGCCAGGACTCGTCTCTGCATAAAAGTAACACACAGTTATCTAGAGCACATTCCCCAATTTCTACACTACATACCTGAATACAGATGTGCACCCACCATTAATATATAATTAGTTATTATGCAACCCACCATTCCAAATATAAATTGTAATCCACCACTGTGCCCCCACTAACTGCAAATAGCCACTTTCCCCATCTAATAAATACATAAATTAATTAGAACCTGTATTCTTTCCCTCAATTCATTACCAGTCACACTCCTGCATCGTCAACGCCCCCCACTCTCCTGATTCATTATATTTACATGCCCCCCTCTGCCCCAATTCACTTTGTCATGTCCTCGATCTCTCCCACCCCCACTTCATCATCATTTACTCTCCCCACCCCAATTCATCATCATTTGTTCTACCCCACCCTCAATTCATTATCATTTGCTCTCCACCTCCACCCTCAAGTCATCATTTGCTCTCCCCATGGCCACCTTTAATTCTTAATTTGCTGTTCCCCATCCCCCACCCTCATGTCATCATTATTTGCGCTCCCCATCCTCAATTTATTATTTGCTTTCCCCACCCCCACTTCATCATTTTCTCTTTCCACCCCCCACTCCCAATTCATCATTAGCTCTCCCCACCCCCACTCCTAATTCATCATTACCTCCCCCCACCCCCACTCCCAGTTCATCATTAGCTCTCCCCATCCCCCAATCCCAATTCATCATGTGCTCTCCCCACCCCCAGTTCAACATGTGCTCCCTCTACTCCCAGTTCATCATATGCTCTCCCCCCACCTACTCCCAGTTTATCATGTGCTCTCCCCACCCCCCACTCCCAATTCATCATTACCTCTCCCCACCCTCCACTCCCAATTCATCATTAGCTCTCCCCACCCCCAGTTCATTATGTGCTCTAACCAACCTCCCACTTCCACTTTATCATGTGCTCTCCCCACCCCTACTCCCAGTTCATCATGTGCTCTCCCCACCCCCCACTCCCAGTTCATCATTAGCTCTCCCCACCCCCCACTCCCAGTTCATCATTGCCTCTCCCCACCCCCACTCCCAATTCATCATTGCCTCTCCCCACCCCCACTCCCAGTTCATCATTAGCTCTCCCCACCCCCCAATCCCAGTTCATCATTAGCTCTCCCCACCCCTACTCCCAATTCATCATTACCTCTCCCCACCCCCACTCCTAGTTCATCATTAGCTCTCCCCACCCCCCACCACCAGTTCATCATGTGCCCTCTCCCCCACTCCCCACACGAAGTTCATCATGTGCTCCCTCTACTCCCAGTTCATCGTATGCTCTCCCCCCACCTACTCCCAGTTTATCATGTGCTCTCCCCACCCCCCACTCCCAATTCATCATTACCTCTCCCCACCCTCCACTCCCAATTCATCATTAGCTCTCCCCACCCCCAGTTCATTATGTGCTCTAACCAACCTCCCACCCCTACTTCCAGTTCATCATGTGCTCTCCCCACCCCCCACTCCCAGTTCATCATGTGCTCTCCCCACCCCCCACTCCCAGTTCATCATTAGCTCTCCCCACCCCCCACTCCCAATTCATCTTTAGCTCTCCCCACCCCCACTCCCAGTTCATCATTAGCTCTCCCTACCCCCACTCCCAATTCATCATTGCCTCTCCCCACCCCCACTCCCAGTTCATCATTAGCTCTCCCCACCCCCCAATCCCAATTCATCATGTGCTCTCCCCACCCCCAGTTCAACATGTGCTCCCCCCGCTCCCAGTTCATCATATGCTCTCCCCACCCCCTACTCCCAGTTTATCATGTGCTCTCCCCACCCCCCACTACCAATTCATCATTAGCTCTCCCCACCCCCAGTTCATTATGTGCTCTAACCAACCTCCCACTTCCAGTTCATCATGTGCTCTCCCCACCCCCCACTCCTAGTTCATCATTAGCTCTCCCCACCCCCACTCCCAGTTCATCATGTGCTCTCCCCACCCCCCACTCCCAATTCATCATTAGCTCTCCCCAACCCCCACTCCCAGTTCATCATTAGCTCTCCCTACCCCCCACTCCCAATTCATCATTACCTCTCCCCACCCCCAGTCCCAGTTCATCATTTGCTCTCCGCACCCCCACTCCCAGTTTATCATGTGCTCTCCCCATCCCCCACTCCCAGTTCATTATGTGCTCTCCCCACCCCCCACTCCCAGTTTATCATTAGCTCTCCCTACCCCCCACTCACAATTCATCATTACCTCTCCCCACCCCCCACTCCCAGTTCATCATTTGCTCTCCCCACCCCCACTCCCAGTTCATCATGTGCTCTCCCCACCCCCCACTCCCAGTTCATCATTAGCTCTCCCCACTCCCAGTTCATCATTAGCTCTCCCCACCCCTACTCCCAATTCATCATTACCTCTCCCCACCCCCACTCCTAGTTCATCATTAGCTCTCCCCACCCCCCACCCCCAGTTCATCATGTGCCCTCTCCCCCACTCCCCACACGAAGTTCATCATGTGCTCTCCCCCAAGACCATTTAATTCTATAATGATGGTGGCCCTGCATGACCATACAAATAGTTAAAGGGCTGAAAACTTGCTGGCAGATTCCCTTTAACCTCAGTGTCCTTTACACGTCACCAGCCCTCCTTACTAACGATATCCCTTAAAAAAAAGAATAGACATATATCCAATTTTATTTACTATCTCATCAGAAGACAACCAATGTGCAGCATGTAGAAATAAATGTTTTCCACAATGATAATCATTAGATAATGCATTAGTAGATGTAGAGAATTAATTTACTGTTTCCATTTTCTCTACAAATAACTTAATTACCATTCAATGATGGTTGCACTGCCCAAAATATGTGTGCAGGTGTAGAGAGAAGAGATCATAATACAAATGTTTATAAGGAAGAGAGCTATCATTTCAGGTTCAGGGAGAAGCAGCTGAATGGCTTGGCACACTTGTGATTTTAACTATTCATTTAATCTGAAATAGTTTTGAGTTGACCTTCATCATGTGAATCATTCATTATAATAGATCCTGGCAGGCCGCCAACCAGTCATCCAGCCGAGCCTTCTGACTATACATACATTATTGAAACATTTACAGATTGATGTTCTAGAGAAGATGTCCATTTTTAATTTGTTCTTAAGAATGCTGGGCCAAATGCATTTGGTCCAATATTGAAGCCTTAGGATATAGTCACTGATAATTCCTGTAAAAATGAATGCTGGGTACATGCAGCTGAGAACTTCCCACTACAAGTTAGTGTTTCCAGGCAATATATTTTAGAAAGCAAATACGATGTATGCACCAACACTTATCCAATATGCAACTATTGGGTCACAATTTGAGATATAGCTGCTATATAAGTCTTATTTTCATACATTCTATGTCCTTTAGGCTCTGTCACTAGTGAAAACATGGTAGAAGGTGGTACTTCAGATTTGGAACAAGATGATACTAAGATACAAAGACAGGTAAGTAAGCCACCAACAAACATTACGTAAAGTCCCCAAACACCCATACACATTAGAATAAAGTTAGTATGTCGGGATTGGCAAATCATTTAAAGTGACAGATAATGTCCTGTACTTTTTGTTTTCCAGGAAGATTACTCTCCTTTCGGTGTGCTGTCCAATCTTAACTCAGACAGCCCTTGTCCGTATAATACGCTCGTCGGAATGAGCTTTTATGTATTTCTTTTTTTCTTGTTGCTATGACATAAATTCACAACAAATAATAATAAATTTCACCACAACTGTATAAAAAATACAAAAGGCATGAACAGCACATGGAGTAGTAATAAGGTAACACCAGCTCACCTGAGCAATGACGTCCTGAAGCATAGGTGCAATGAACCATTCGCAGTAGTTCCACAGCATAAGGAGAAAGGATTACCAGCTTCATGAATAGTTCAAAAAATAGGTTTCTTTATTGTGAAAAAAGCTCTTTAAAAACAGATTCCATAGTCACATAGTATAGCCAGGGCAACGCGTTTCGAACGCTAAAGATGTGTTCTTTGTCAAGTCTTGACAAAGAACGCATCTT
Source organism: Phyllobates terribilis (assembly GCF_046119375.1). NCBI lineage: Eukaryota > Metazoa > Chordata > Amphibia > Anura > Dendrobatidae > Phyllobates > Phyllobates terribilis. The sequence continues at coordinate 213,741,054 of NW_027362762.1, forward strand.
TAGCGTTCGAAACGCGTTGCCCTGGCTATACTATGTGACTATGGAATCTGTTTTTAAAGAGCTTTTTTCACAATAAAGAAACCTATTTTTTGAACTATTCATGAAGCTGGTAATCCTTTCTCCTTATGCTGATGAACAGCACATCCAAAAAATAAACATTGATCAAATGCCGCAAGGCAAAAATTTACAAAACCGAACAGGAGGTTCTTAGTTTAACATTCTGATCAGACTGTATGAAGCCCACTGCCATATCATGGTGATCCTCTCAGTGGGTCCCTAGCCTTAAAGTTGCAGCATCCTGTGCCAACCATTGTCACAGTCACAGTGCACCAGCAGGGCGGGTGACCTGGTGCCCCACAGCACCCATACTGCGAGGCTGAGTCGCCATGACTCCAGGCCACACTACGGGCACAGCACCACTGGAACAATGGCCAACACACAGCACCAACTCCAAGTAAATACAGTTGAAACCAGAAGTAGTTTACATACACTATATAAAAAGACACATATGCATAATTTTCTCAATATGACATGAAATCAGAATAAACCTTTCCCGTTTTAGGTCAATTAGGATTACCATAATTTTTAATATTTGCCAAATGCCAGAATAATGAGAGAGAGAGAATGTTTTAAGGCATTTTTATTACTTACTGCAAAGTCAAAAGTTTGCATACACTAAGATTACTATGCCTTTAAACAATTCTGGACTATCCATATGATGATGTCATGTGTCTTGGCAACATCTCAATTAATTAGAGACACCTGTGGATGTATTTTAATGCACACCTGAAACACACTGCTTCTTTGTGTAGCATCATGGGAAAGTCTAAAGAAATCAGCCAAGATATAAGGAAGAGAATTGTGGATGTGCACGAGTCTGGCTCATCCTTGGGTACAATTTGAGGATACCTGAAGGTGCCTTGGACATCTGTACAAACAATTATACGCAAGTACAAACCAGATGGGAATGTCCAGCCATCATACCACTCAAGAAGGAGAAGGGTTCTGTGCCCAGAGATGAACATGCTTTGGTCCGACATGTGCATGTCAACCCAAGGACAAAAGCAAAAGACTTTGTGAAGATTATGGCGGAAGCTGGTAAGATTGTGTCAATAACCAAAGTGAAATGAGTACGGTATCAACATGGCTGAAAGGCCACTCTGCCAGGAAGAAGCCATTACTCCAAAAAAAACATAAAAAAGCCAGATTAATGTTTGTACACAGGAACAAAGACCTTAATTTTTGGAGACATGTCCTGTGGTCTGATGAAACAAAAATTTAACTTTTTGGGCATAATAACCATCGTTACGTTTGGAGGAAAAAGGGAGAAGCTTGGAAGCCTAAGAACACCATCCCAACTGTGAAACACGGGGGTGGCAGCATCATGTTGTGGGGTTGTTTGCTGCAGGAGGGACTGGTGCACGTCAAAAAAATAGATGGCATCATGAGAAAAGAAAATTATGTGGCAATACTGAAGCAACATCTCAAGACATCAGCCAGGAAGTTAAAGCTTGGGCAGTATGGGTATTCCAAATGGGCAATGACCCGAAGCAGACTGCCAAAATGGTAACAAAGTGGCTTAAGGATAACAAAGTCAATGTTTTGAAATGGCCATCACAAAGCCCTGATCTCAATCATATTGAAAATTTATGGGAAAAGCTGAAAAGGCAGGTGCGAGTGAGGTGACTGTTGGAATCTGTTTAGTGTAACAACTCCATTCCTGTGTATGTAAATGTTCTATTGCTAGGTTTGTGTATTGTCTATAAAATTGAAAAAAAAAACTCCCAGAGGTTCACACACAGAAAAGACCATGTGACTGTGTTCAGTTTCCTGTGTCTGTGCATGAGAGGAGAAGCAGCCTGCTGATGCTGCACAGAGACACTTAAGATATGTTTATTCCTGATTCCACAAAGCCTATCATATCTGTACCTGTTTATAGCTAATTAAAGCTTTGTTCTGTTGTCAACACGCTGTGAGAGTATCCTGAATGATCCGCTGCCAACAGCGACCTATAAACCTGGATCAGTTACACCAGTTTTGTCAGGAGGAATGGGCCCAAATTCCAACCAACTATTGTGAGCAGCTTGTGGAAGGATATCCCAAACGTTTGACCCAAGCCATTCAGTTTAAGGGCAATGGTACCAAATACTAATGAAATGTATGTAAACTTTTGACTTTGCAGTAAGTAATAAAAATGCCTTAAAACATTCTCTCTCTCTCATTATTCTTGCTTTTGGCAAATATTAAAAATTATGGTAATCTTAATTGACTTAAAATTGGGAAAGGTTTGTTCTGATTTCATGTCAGATATTGAGAAAAACATGCATATGTGTCTTTTTATATAGTGTATGTAAACTTCTGGTTTCAACTGTAGGTCTAAAAAACTCACCATCCATATTTTCTCAAACTGTGAGCTGAGAGCAAAAATATGCAGAACCGTCTTAGAGGCTCCTGCTAATTTAAAAGCACCTGGATCAAATAGGAGGAGTGGTGGTCCAAAAAAAACAAAAAAAAAGAGGGGACAGTATGCAATATTCCATAGATGTAAAGAAAGATAGAGACTGCACTTCCAAAAATCATACATGTCCAATTAATGCCGCTAGGCAAAAATTGGATGTGCAGTCCATGTTTTTTCTACAGCATTGGTAACAATACATAGCAAAATGTAAGCAACATGCAAATAGGCCTCTTCATTATATTAATAAAAGGTGAATCCAAATGTAAAGGGATGTAAAGTGACATAAAATAACATAATTTGTAACAATATATTAATTTGATCAAAACATAGGCCCCGATTCATAAATATCATTCAGAAATACGGCATAAAACACTTTGATAATTTACAGATTTTTTGTGCAACCCGATGTTGCACAAGTATTTTGCAACTTTTGGCATTTTCATGCTAATTTTGCCCAGCTCTGCTAAAATAGGTGGATTTGGAAAGAATGGGGGCATTATGCCTCAACTCACTATTTCATGAGTAACTGCATGATACCTTACTCTAGAAATCTTACTCCAGTCGCTGACTGGAGTAAAATTTGCGCCAAGACTCACAGAGGCAAAGGCCACTTCTCAGACACACTTGATTCATTAAGAGGCATAAGCCTCTTAATAGATCACGAGCGTCTGACTCCAGCACAACGACTTCTTAAGTCGGGCATTGTTCACGGTCTTGATTAATCCCAGCCTTAGTCGCCTCAGTTTTTAGAAGAAATTGCACAACCGTGAAACCCTTGATTACTAAACTGTAGAGGTCGTTGCAAACTATAAAGCACAGGAACTGTTTGAAGATCACCATATAATTCTTATTAATGCTAAGTAAGGATCATAATGATCATCATTAGTTCTAAGGAAAATAATGAAACATCCTTTAACTTCAGTTTGCGCTTTGCTAACATATTGTTATATTCTGCTACCAGAGCTAAGGAAAGAGAGGAGATCTGTCCCTACGATAGAACTCAGCTATATCCCTACGATGTAACAGGGGACCTGATCCTGCGATCAGACCTGCTAAAGTCCTAAGCTAGTCTGTACGGAGACCTATAGATGTGGGGAAGGAATCCCTACAAGTACTAAGGACTGGGAGGAAAATGGGACACCTCCTAACAGAAATAGTAGCAGACAGACAAACAAACAAAATATATAGAACACTAAGGTCCGTAGACCAAACAAACTAACAGAGTTAGATACAGAGCACAGGCTAGCTAGAAAGTAGTTATACAATGAAGTCCAGCAAAGCCAGAAGGGCGGAGCAGGATTAAATAGGCCAACAAGGTCATGTGACCAGCAAAGGAAAAAACCTAAGAGCAAGGTTCTAACAGTACCCCCCCTTCTAAGAGGATCCTCCGGATCCCCTAGGACCAGGCTTACCAGAAAATCTCCTGTGAAACGCTCTGATAAGTCTGGACGCGGAAACATCATCTGACCTCACCCAAGAGTTATCCTCAGGTCCGAAACCTTTCCAGGCCACAAGATACTGCAAACTACCTCTATACCGTCTAGAGTTAAGGATGCGAGAAATTTCATATTCCCCGTCCTCCACCACCGGAGGAACAGAGGCAGAGGCGTCACCATCCGACACAACAGCTTTTTTTTAACAGAGAGACATGAAATACCGGATTAATTCTCCAGGAGGTAGGAACCTCCAACCTAACAGCAGATTGGTTGACAACCTGAAGCACCTTAAAGGGCCCTACAAACTTGGGACCCAATTTCTTAGAAGGAATCCTCAACCGCAGATTCCTAGAGGACAACCAAACCATGTCACCAACAGCGAACAAAACCTCCTGTCGTTTCCTATCAAAGTAGTCTTTAGATTTTCTGTTGGCCTCCTGAAGATTACCACGCACATCCGTCCAAACTCTCTCCAAATCACCGGAAAAATTCTCCTCCTCAGGCACGGCAGATCCCAACTTGGAGAACGACCCAAACGACGGATGTCTCCCAGAACAACAAAAAAAAGGCGAACAATCAGCAGAAGAAGATGTATGATTGTTCAGAGCAAATTCAGCAAGTGGCAGAAACTCAGACCACCCCTCTTGATTGTCTGCCACAAAACAACGCAAGAACTGCTCAACATCCTGGTTTTTCCTTTCTGTCTGGCCATTAGATTCAGGATGATATCCGGACGAGAACGACAAATGAACTCCCAACCTGTCACAAAAGGCACGCCAAAAACGAGCCACGAACTGAGGACCCCTATCAGAAACAATGTCAGTAGGAACGCCATGAAGTCTGACAATTTCCTTGACAAAGGCCTTAGCGAGAGTTTTAGCGCAGGGCAGTTTGACGAAGGGAACCAAGTGACACATCTTGCTAAAACGGTCCACGACCACCCAGATGACAGTAAAACCCTCAGAGGGGGGAAGGTCAGTTATAAAGTCCATAGCCAAATGTGTCCAAGGAGCACTGGGAACCTCCAAAGGACAAAGCAACCACGCAGCAGGAGTATGTGAGGACTTAGATCTAGCACATATAGTACATTGACGCACCCACTTAATGACTTCCTTCTGCCATCCAGGCCACCAAAAACTGCGACCCACCAGTCTCTTGGTCTCAGAGATTCCGGGATGACCTGCCAACCGAGATTCGTGACACTCAACAAACAAATCTCTCCTAAAGGTCCCAGGCACAAACAACCTCCCATGAGGAGTGTTAGATGGGGCATTCTCCTGTGCTTTAAGAATCTCATCTTCCAAAACGGAGTCCAAAGCAGCTATCACAACACCTTCTTGTAAAATGTTCTCCTCTTTCTCAGCACCGACTATGGGAGAAAAACTGCGAGACAAGGCATCCGCCTTAACATTCTTAGTACCAGGGATGTAAGTAACGGAGAAATTAAACCGCGAGAAAAACAGTGCCCACCTAGCCTGACGGGCATTCAGGCGCTTGGCAGCATCAAGATATATCAGATTTTTATGATCCGTAAGAACCTGAACGGGAAATTCCGCACCTTCCAAGAAGTGGCGCCAGTGTTCAAATGCGAGTTTAATAGCCAATAATTCCCGATTACCAATATCGTAATTCAGTTCAGTCTCCGAAAATTTTTTTGAAAAAAAGGCACAGGGATGTAATCCATCCCCGTTATCCTGAGACAATACTGCGCCAACCCCCACAGAGGAAGCATCAACCTCAACCAAAAACGGCTTAGTCACATCAGGCTGCATAAGGATGGGAGCAGAGGTGAACCTCTCCTTGAGATACACAAAAGCTTCAATGGCCTCAGAAGACCACTGAACCGCATCAGCACCTTTCCTGGTGAGATCGGTCAGATGTTTGACAATACTAGAAAAATTTTTTATGAATTTTCTGTAATAATTGGCGAAACCTAAAAACCTCTGTATCGATTTCAAACCAATAGGCCTAGGCCATTCCTGTACAGCTTGAACTTTAACCGGGTCCATCTCAAAACCTTCGCTGGAGATAATGTAACCCAAAAAACTAATTCTCTGTACAGCGAACTCACATTTCTCCAGCTTAGCAAAAAGCGAATTGTCCATTAAAAACTGTAATACCTCACGTACGCTCCGCCAATGAGACTCCAGATCCGGCGAATAAATCAAAATGTCATCCAAATACACAACCACATTTTTGCCGATCAAAGGTCTAAGGATGTCATTAATAAGATTCTGAAAAAATGCAGGAGCATTAGTAAGACCAAAAGGCATAACCAGATTCTCAAAATGACCCACAGGAGTGTTAAAAGCAGTCTTCCATTCGTCACCCTCCTTCATGCGCAACAGATTGTATGCCCCCTTAAGGTCAATTTTAGAGAACCACTTGGCCCCCATTAACTGGTTAAACAGATCAGGAATCAATGGCAGTGGGTAAGGATTGCGTACAGTAATTTTGTTAATCTCACGAAAATCCAGACAAGGACGTAAACCGCCGTCCTTTTTTTTTACAAAAAAAAATCCAACCGCCACAGGAGACTTAGAGGGCCTAATGTGACCGGCGGCCAAACTTGTCTGTATGTATTCCTCCAAAGCCTTCCTCTCAGGAATAGTAAGGTTAAATAAACGACTTTTAGGAAGAGTCGCTCCAGGGACAAATTCAATAGAACAATCATAGTCTCTATGGGGAGGCAAAACCTGCGATTCCTTCTCAGAAAAAACTCTCCAAAAATTCTGAATAGGAACAGGCAATTCTCCCCTATCCAAAGCTGCAATACGCCCGTTACAACACTTGTCATAACATTTATGGCTCCAGGATTTAATTTCACTGGTAGACCAATCCAGTACAGGATTGTGAAATTTTAACCAGGGCAATCCCAATATTACTGGAGAAGGCAAGTTATTCAAAACTACCAAATCCAATTTCTCATGGTGAACACCATTAATAGTGAGAGGAAATTCACAGACCTTGAGAGTAATATTCTTCAAAGGGGAACCATCCACAGAAACCACAGCAATGGGGGATGATAAAGGTTCGGGTTTTAAATTGAGTCTTTCCAAGAATCCCCCATCAATTACATTCAGAGTAGACCCACAATCAACAAACACCTGAAATTCCATTAATTTTTCCTGAGCAATTGTGGAAGCAGCTAAAAATACACCCTTGGAATTTAAACAGGCAATACGGGCATGACTGACCATTTTTTTTTCTTTCTTCATACGAAGCTCACAGCCTTTAATCAAATGACCAGATTTTCCGCAATAGAAACACAAGCCTTCAGAAAATCTACGGTCTTTTTCTTGAGAGCGAGGTGCCACCAATCCAATCTCCATCGGTTCACCACTGTTAGTACACACATTCTCATAACCAGAAACTGACATAGCAGAGGATTTGCTCTCATTAACCCTTGCACGCAGTCTCCTATCCACCCGTATAGCTAATTGCATAGCCTGTTGCAAATCTTCAGGTGTAGGATAAGCAATTAGAAGGTCTTTAACCCTTTCATTGAGCCCAGCAAGAAATAGACTTTTCAGAGCAGAATCGTTCCACCCTGTTTGAGTAGACCAACGACGGAAATGAGTACAATATTTTTCCACATTACCTGATCCCTGTTTCAAACGTCTCAACTCAGTCTCAGCTGATGCGACACGGTCAGGATCATCATATAATAGTCCCAAAGCAGAAAAAAAACTATCCACTGATCTGAAGCATGTATCACTAGGTTGCAAAGAAAAGGCCCACTCCTGAGGCTCTTTGCGCAAAAGTGACATTATGAACCCTATGCGCTGGGATTCATCCCCAGAGGACTTGGGTCTCAAACGAAAATACAATAAGCAAGCATTTTTAAATGAAAAAAATTCTCGGTGTTCACCAAAAAATAAATCCGGCAAACATACCTTAGGCTCCAAGAAATGTGCTCCAGGACAGTTACTCACGTGATGATGGAGCTCGGCCACCTCCAGAGAGAGTCCCTGCAGGCGTTTAGCCAAATCCAGAACCGACACCATGATGGAACAGAAAAATCTTTCCTTAGAGAATTTGCAGGCTGGACTTACTGTTATATTCTGCTACCAGAGCTAAGGAAAGAGAGGAGATCTGTCCCTACGATAGAACTCAGCTATATCCCTACGATGTAACAGGGGACCTGATCCTGCGATCAGACCTGCTAAAGTCCTAAGCTAGTCTGTACGGAGACCTATAGATGTGGGGAAGGAATCCCTACAAGTACTAAGGACTGGGAGGAAAATGGGACACCTCCTAACAGAAATAGTAGCAGACAGACAAACAAACAAAATATATAGAACACTGAGGTCCGTAGACCAAACAAACTAACAGAGTTAGATACAGAGCACAGGCTAGCTAGAAAGTAGTTATACAATGAAGTCCAGCAAAGCCAGAAGGGCGGAGCAGGATTAAATAGGCCAACAAGGTCATGTGACCAGCAAAGGAAAAAACCTAAGAGCAAGGTTCTAACACATATTAGGCTAGACATAAAGGAAAAAGCTATTAAATATCTGAGTGCACACAGGCATAAAAAATAGTTGGTCTTCAGAATCTACTACAGTAATGGTCTCCAAACTGTGGCTCTCCAGTTGTTATAACACTACAACTCTCAGCATGGCCAGACAGCTGTAGATTGCAGTGTCTACAGATACTCAGTTCTTACATGCAGTGGCCAACTATTGCATACAAATGTATAGAATGTATAAGATGCTATAATCCAGCAGTAATTTTCTCATATTACATGTTGGTTTGTTAGCAAAATATATGATGGTCAACCCTATAGAGGTACATTCCCAGAGAGTAGCCTTTTCATTTACTTCAGACTTATTTTTTATTATTTGATCTAAGATTTGTGATTTATTTCCTGAATAAAAATATTTTCACATTTTTATATGAACATATTTTATATACATTGATTGTTACAGATAGCATGCATACTGATAATGACACGCCCCCTGGGCCATGGGGTACTCGGTAGCCGGGCCGGTCGATGCTGGGGGATGTTGCAGTGGCGGTGACCCGGTCCGTGACCCACGGCGGTCAATAAAAGCGGATTATAGTTTTTATAGTTTAATGTTCGTGACGCCACCTGTGGTATGCGGCTATATGGTGCCGCCTCTGCGGTGCGGATCCTCTGGAGCTGATGATGATGCAGCAGAGTTGGTTCAGCTCTCCACAGGTAGAGCTTAGCTCCAGGGCAGGAATTGGTGATGTTATAGATGTTGCTGTGCAGTGTAGTGCAGGGGATGGCGCAGTTAATAATCAGTCCACAACTTAATGGCGGTTTCCTCTTATCTTTACTTGCGGTGGTTAGGCAGACCGGGGCACGGGTACTAGCTGGTAGTAGAGGTCTGGGCGGCCTGGAAGCAAGTTGGGAATCCACCTCGCCAGGTGAAGTTGGAGGCCTTCCCTTTGCGCTAATCTCTTTGGCCCTGCTGCTTATAGTTGTGCTTTGGCCCTCGTCCCTGAGTAAAATGTCTTTGTGCTTACCGGTATGGCAGACAGCTCGGGCCTTCCTGGAGTGTCGCTCCCACGTGGCAGTGCTGGGCCCTAGGGTGCTGCTGAGCCTCCGGGCATCTGATGGGGCCAGGAGACCTGCAGTCTTCTGTCCTCCGGTTTCTGCTGCTGGGCCTTCAGTGCCCCACAACCTCGGACTCCTGTGTCCGGTTCTTCTGCACTCCTCTCTGGGGTGAACTGCCGTGCAGCTCCACTCCCCACGTCTTTCCTCGTCGCTGTCCTGTATTCAACTCCTCTCACTAACTCTAACTAACCCCGCCTCCAGATCCCAGTTGTTAAGGGGAGGAGGTCCCCTTGCTGGTCTGGAACCAGGAAAGTGTTGCATGCTAGTATACCTGACTAGGGGACCCCTGCTTGCTTCCAGGCATGGCATCACCTCCTGTGAGGGAGGCAATGCCACTGTGGCAACCGGACCCCTGGTGTGTCATATTCCCCCCTAGTTAAATTCAGTACTCCCCGACTGAGGATACCTTTTTGAACTAGCAATCAACAATAACAATTCACATTACAAATAGTTTACAAAATCGAAAATTACAAAAAACCCAACCAAAAATTTATAGCAGTCACTGTGGCGCTTAGTCGTTACGTCACAATCCGGGGATTGTCTTTTTCCAGATAATTGAAATTTGGCTGGTGGGAACCGCATCAACCCACTTTGTGTATCGTCCCTGGGCTTGACTTCAGGGCACACTGTCGTTGGGCCTGGTCTTCGGCCACGCCTGCAGTTTATTTTTAAAGCCACTTACTAACTATTTTCAATATTGTCCTGACCACACCCAGTCCTGTGGTCCGATTGTCCATAAATTTAACAACTATATATATCCAAGATTATTTAACGGTTACAACTATATATAACATACACTTTAGTTCCTCCAGCGGGCAGGGACATGACCTTTAGTACTCCGGGTCGATCTACGTAGTAAATTCCTGGAATACTTCTGCTTCAAAGGCTGGACCTTGGTCGGTCAGCACTCGTTCAGGGTAACCGTGCGGGCGACAAAAGTGTTGTTGAAACGCTTTGGCTGCCGTCTGAGCCATCTGATCTTTCACTGGCACTACTAACAGGAATCGGGAGTAGTGGTCTACTATGGTGAGAACATAGACATAGCCTGACCGGCTTGGGGCTAGCTTCACGTGGTCCAAGGCTACCAGTTCAAGTGGTTGTTTGGTGATTATGGGCTGCAGGGGAGCCCTCTGGCTAACACGGTCTTTCCGTCTCAGGTTGCATGGACCACATTCTAGACACCATCTCTCGATTGCTTTCCTCATGCCAACCCAGTAGAATTGCTCACGTAGCTGGACTTCCAACTTCTTCCACCCGAAGTGTCCTGCTCCATCGTGGTATGCTTCTAAGATCATTGGCACATTCTGCCTCAGGACTACCAACTGCCAGACCAGTTTGTGTGTCCGGGAGTTGATGCTTCTTCGACACAGCTTTCCCTCATAGATGAACAGCTTGCCCTTCTCCTTCCACAACTGTTGGGTCTCCTGTGGAGCATCAGGATCAGGGTGCGAGTCAGCTTGTGTCAGCAACTCCTTTACCAGGAGGACAGCTGGATCGCTATCCTGCGTCTCAGCCCATCCATGGTGGGGCAATGGGTTGAACGTGGCCTCTCTGCCAGCGGAGCGCTTGTCCCTTACACAGTGGGAGCACTGGGTCACCCCGTGACGATGGAAAGCGGGTAGCTCTATCTCCTCCAGCTCTTCTGGGTCTTCTCCCCCATCTGGCAAGTTGGGAATCCTGAACAGTGCATCAGCATTAGTGTTCTTATGCCCCGCCCGATACTTGATGGTAAACTCGTAGTTAGACAGTCGAGCCATCCATCGTTGTTCTAGGGCACAAAGCTTCGCAGTCTCCAGGTGCGTCAGCGGGTTGTTGTCCGTGAAGACTGCAAATCTGGAGGAGGCGAGATAGTGTTTAAAGCGCTCTGTTACAGTCCAGACTACGGCTAGAAACTCCAACTTAAAGGAACTATAGTTGTCGGGGTTCCTTTCAGTAGGACGGAGCTTCCTGCTGGCATAGGCAATCACTCTCTCTCTGCCCTGCTGTACCTGGGACAGCACCGCTCCCAATCCCACGTTACTGGCATCCGTATGGAGTATAAAGGGTTGGCCATAGTCGGGGTAGGCCAGGATTTCATCTCCAGTAAGAGCCATTTTCAGTCGAGTGAAAGATTCGTCTTCTGGTTTACCCATTTGAACGGAGGTTTCGGGTTCTTGGCCTTCTTGGACTGGCCCACTAAGAGGTCCTGCATGGGTGCCACTATCTTGGTGAAACCCTTGATGAATCTCCTGTAGTAGCCTACCAGCCCGAGGAACTGCCGCACTTCCTTGATAGTGGAGGGTCTTGGCCAGTCCTTGATTACGGTGACTTTTTCAGGGTCTGGTGCTACACCTTCGGCGCTTACGACATGACCTAGGTACTGCACCTTGGGCTTCAACAGGTGGCACTTGGACGGCTTTACTTTCAGGCCATAACCAGATAGGGCTTCGAACACCTCGGCCAGGTGCTCCAGGTGATCTTCATATGTCTTTGAGTAGACAATTACATCATCTAGGTACAGCAGGACAGTTTTGAAGTTTTTGTGTCCTAGGCAACACTCTATTTACCGCTGGAAGGTTCCTGGGGCGTTGCAGAGCCCAAATGGCATGCAGTTGAACTCACTGAGGTCCATTGGTGTTGTAAACGCTGTCTTTTCTCTGTCCGCCTCTGCTACGGGAACCTGCCAATACCCACTGGTGAGATCCAAAGTGGAGACATAGTTAGTTGATCTCAGTGCTGCTAATGATTCCTCAATTCTGGGTAATGGGTAGGCGTTCTTATGTGTAATGCGGTTAATCTGCCTGTAATCAACACACATCCTCATTGCACCATCCTTCTTTCTAACGAGAACTAATGGAGCTGCCCAGGGGCTACAACTATCTCTGATCACCCCAGCCTCCTTCATCTCCCGTAACATTCCTTTGGCACATTGATAGTGAGCTGGGGGTACAGGCCAGTACCTCTCTTTAATGGGCGGATGATCTCCTGTGGGGATTGGATGTTGGACCCCTTTTACCTTCCCAAAGTCTAGTGGGTGTTTGCTAAAGACTCGCTCATATTCTTGGACCACCTGGTATACTCCATGCTTTTGGTGCAAAGGGGTGGAGTCAGTGCCCACTTGTAGCTTCTGACACCAATCCTCCATCTGCCCCTTGGAGCCATTATCCTCCGCCGGTTTGGATGGAGGCAAAGGTTCCACTGTCTTTATTGCATTGTTACTGACAGTGAATAGCTTATCAAGGGTAGCATACCGGGGTAAATGGACCTCTTTCTCCCCACAATTCAGGATGCGTATCGGAACTCTCCCCTTGCGGACATCGACTACCCCCCCCTGGCTGTGAAGATGGTGGGCCTACTGTCAGAGTACACGGGTTCTACTAGGGCCTGATAATCTTGACCCCTGAGACCTATTGCTGCCCGACACCATATTAACATTTCACTCCTAGGGGTCATTGCAATGGGGAATGGATCACTCATCCTGACACTGCCGACTTCTCCACCAGACAGCTCTACCTGTTGTCTTTTCATCAGGGCTCTGATCTCCTTCTGCAGAACTCGCTGCTGACTGGAACTGGCAGTCTCTGCGACCTGTTGCAACAAAAGAGTAATTTCCCCAAGACAATTCTCTATCACATTGGTGCCTATAGTTATCATAGGATGACTTTCTCGGCGATCAATATCAACAATAATCATTCCTTGTGAGGGCAATTCTACTCGGCCAACTTTTATGGTCACCTCTTTATACCCCACCTGAGGCAAGGGCTGACCATTGCTGGCATAGATGTTAAGATGTTCATCTGGACTGCAGGTAATGTCTGAGTCAATCCAGTATCGTTTATAAAGGATATATGGCATCGTTGTCACCTGGGAACCAGTGTCCAGCAATGCGTTCATCGGGATGCCATCAAGCACGACAGGTAGGACCGGTCGTCCTCCCACGTACTTGTCTCGCCAGCTTTGTGGGCCTGGTCATATTACTCCTGCGGGATGGCCCTCTGCCCCAGGGGTTGCTCGTTTTAAATCGCAGAATCTTGCAAGGTGCCCCGCCTTTTGACAGCGGCGGCAGATGGGTTGCCCGTCTTGGTCATAGCGATCGCTGTTTCTCCCTCCGGTCAGTGGAATTCTTCTCTGCCGTCACCACGGGACGTCATCTGGACTGGAAGCCAGCAAGACTCTTTCCTTTGGAGACACTTGCATGGTTTTGGTTAGTGTAGCCACACTTTTGGTCAGCTCCTGGACCTGAAGGCGTAGGTCTGCAGACGGGTCATTATCTAGGGTCTGCGTGTCAGCCTCCACAGGTGCTGGGGAAAAGGACGCCACCTTCTGGTGGTATGTGATAGCTGGGCGTCGGAGGGATGCAGTGCCACCTGGGGTTGGTTCTCATAGCACCCGGATGGCTCGGTCTTTAAATTGCGCAAAGTCCAAATCAGGGTTTTGCGGAGCCATAATGCGCAGCTGTGTCCGGTGAGCGTTAGACAGGAGCCCCTCAATAAACTGATCAGTTAGCAATCTGTCCTCGTCTCGCACACTGTTGGGGTCTACCTGTTTAATGGCCCACAGCGCCTCCTGCAGGTTTAGAGCATAGTCCCGTACACTGTCCTGCACCCTTTGTTTGCACCCGTAGAACTTCATTTTAATCTCTGCTGCTGTGCAGGTGTCAAAGGTATACTTCAACCGGGCCAGTATTTCCTTAACAGTGCCTTTGTCCCTGCCTGGCCAGGACTTCATCTCTCTCTGGGCTGCACCGATTAGCTGGCCTATGAGGATGCTGACTTTTTGCTCCTCAGACAGGGGGTACACTTTAAACAAACTGCGCAGTCTCTCCTCAAAGTCGGTCAGGGTGTGCGACTCCCCTGAGTACTGGGACAACCACGCCGCCCCTGGTATATATCGCATTGATAACGGCATCACAGTGGCGGCGGCCGCGCCCGCAACTGGATCCTCTCCCAGGTTGGGTATCTTCCTCCACCCTAGTGAACCTCAGCCAGGTCCTGGGTTTCTACTGATGTACCAGTATGCTGCTCTGCAGGTCACTGTACAGCTGCACTCTTGCTGCACAGCTTCTCACACTTGTATTGTATTCACAGAGCTGCAGCAGCTGGGTGGATGGGATCACACAGCCCTCTGCAGGGGGAGGCGACAATCTCCCCCCTCAGTCTGATGCAAAGGGGAAGGCTGGCACCTTTCAGCCTGAGTGACAGATAATTCTGGTACAGTCTATGCAAGTGGGAGGGGCCTATTTTGGCACCGATTCCGAGGCTCCTCCCACAATGGGACACCCCACATACAGTTATATGAAAAAGTTTGAGCACCCCTATTAATCTTAAGCTTAATGTTTTAAAAAAATTGGTGTTTTTGCAACAGCTATTTCAGTTTGATATATGTAATAACTGTTGGACACAGTAATGTTTCTGCCTTGAAATGAGGTTTATTGTACTAACAGAAAATGTGCAATCTGCATTCAAACAAAATTTGACAGGTGCATAAGTATGGGCACCTCACCAGAAAAGTGACATTAATATTTAGTAGATCCTCCTTTTGCAAAAATAACAGCCTCTAGTCGCTTCCTGTAGCTTTTAATGAGTTCCTGGATCCTGGATGAAGGTATTTTTGACCATTCCTCTTTACAAAACAATTCCAGTTCAGTTAAGTTTGATGGTCGCCGAGCATGGACAGCCCTCTTCAAATGATCCCACAGATGTTCAATGATATTCAGGTCTGGGGACTGGGATGGCCATTCCAGAACATTGTAATTGTTCCTCTGCATGAATGCCTGAGTAGATTTGGAGCTGTGTTTTGGATCATTGTCTTGCTGAAAGATCCATCCCCTGCGTAACTTCAACTTAATAGCTGATTCTTGAACATTATTGTCAAGAATCTGCTGACACTGAATGGAATCCATGCGTCCCTCAACTTTAACAAGATTCCCAGTGCCGGCATTGGCCACACAGCCCCAAAGCATGATGGAACCTCCACCAAATTTTACTGTGGGTAGCAAGTGTTTTTCTTGGAATGCTGTGTTTTTTTTGCCGCCATGCATAACGCCTTTTTGTATGACCAAACAACTCAATCTTGGTTTCATCAGTCCACAGGACCTTCTTCCAAAAAGAAATTGGCTTCTCTAAATGTGCTTTTGCATACCTCAGCTGACTCTGTTTGTGGCGTGTTTGCCGAAACGGCTTCTTTCGCATCACTCTCCCATACAGCTTCTCCTTGTGCAAAGTGCGTTGTATAGTTGACCGATGCACAGTGACACCATCTGCAGCAAGTTGATGCTGCAGCTCTCTGGAGGTGGTCTGAGGATTGTCCTTGACTGATCTCACCATTCTCCTTCTCTGCCTTTCTGATGTTTTTCTTGGCCTACCACTTCTGGCCTTAACAAGAACTGTCCTTGTGTTCTTCCATTTCCTTACTATGTTCCTCACAGTGGAAACTGACAGGTTAAATCTTTGAGACAGCTTTTTGTATCCTTCCCCTGAACAACTATGTTGAATAATCTTTGTTTTCAGATCATTTGACAGTTGTTTTGAGGAGCCCATGATGCCACTCTTCAGGGGAGATTCAAACAGGAGAACAACTTGCAAGTGGCCACTTTAAGTAGCTTTTCTCATGATTGCATACACCTGGCTATGAAGTTCAAAGCTCAATGAGGTTACAAAACCAAAAAATGTGCTTTAGTAAGTCAGTAAAAAGTAGGTAGGAGTATTTAAAACAAGAAAATGATAAGGGTGCCCATACTTATGCACCTGTCAAATTTTGTTTGAATGCAGATTGCACATTTTCTGTTAGTACAATAAACCTCATTTCAAGGCAGAAACATTACTGTGTCCAACAGTTATTACATATATCAAACTGAAATAGCTGTTGCAAAAACACCAATTTTTATAAAACATTAAGCTTAAGATTAATAGTGGTGCCCAAACTTTTTCATATAACTGTATCATTAACTCCGCATGTGCTACAGTAATGGCTGCACTTTATACAGTTATACACAGTCTTTGTGGCACACAGGACCCGGTTTTACCGGGCTTCGTGAATCCTGTTCGTGATGCCAAGCTGACGCGCCCCCTGGGCTGTGGGGTACTTGGTAGCCGGGCCGGTCGATGCTGGGGGATGTCACAGTGGCGGTGACCCAATCCGTGACCCAGGGCGGTCAATAAAAGGGGATTATAGTTTTTATAGTTTAATGTTTGTGACGCCATCTGTGGTATGCGGCTATATGGGGCCGCCGCTGCGGAGCAGATCCTCTGGAGCTGATGATGACGCAGCAGAGTTGGTTCAGCTCTCCACAGGCAGAGCTTAGCTCCAGGGCAGGAAGTGGTGATGTTATAGATGTTGCTGTGCAGTGTAGTGCAGGGGATGGCGCAGTTAATAATCAGTCCACAACTTAATGGCGGTTTCCTCTTATCTTTACTTGCGGTGGTTAGGCAGACCGGGGCACGGGTACTAGCTGGTAGTAGAGGTCTGGGCGGCCTGGAAGCAAGTTGGGATTCCACCTCGCCAGGTGAAGTTGGAGGCCTTCCCTTTGCGCTAATCTCTTTGGCCCTGCTGCTGTGCTGTGGCCCTCGTCCCTGAGTAAAACATCTTTGTGCTTACCCGTATGGCAGACAGCTTGGGCCTTCCTGGAGTGTTGCTCCCATGTGGCGGTGCTGGGCCCTATGGTGCTGCTGAGCCTCCGGGCGTCTGATGGGGCCAGGAGACCTGCAGTCTTCTGTCCTCCGGTTTCTGCTGCTGGGCCTTCAGTGCCCCACAACCTCGGACTCCGGTGTCCGGTTCTTCTACTCTCCTCTCTGGGGTGAACTACCATGCAGCTCCACTCCCCAAGTCTTTCCTCGTCGCTGTCCTGTATTCAACTCCTCTCACTAACTCTAACTAACCCCGCCTCCAGATCCCAGTTGTTAAGGGGAGGAGGTCCCCTTGCTGGTCTGGAACCAGGAAAGTGTTGCATGCTAGTATACCTGACTAGGGGACCCCTGCTTGCTTCCAGGCATGGCATCACCTCTTGTGAGGCAGGCAATGCCACTGTGGCAACCGGACCCCTGGGGTGCCACAATAAGAGAATTTGTTAATGCTTATGGCTAGCTTTATATTTCCGGCCATGTTTACGTGTCCGTTTATCCTTTCTATTTTATTTTCCTTTTAGAACAGACAAATGGAACAGATAAACAGAATTAGGATCATCCGCGTTCCTATTTCGAATAGAAGCAGATGGGCCCCATTTTTTTATATGTGGTCCATCTTATTTCTGTTTAGTATAATTTTTTTAGAAAGTTTCTGCCTGCAGAAACTTTTTCTTTCGTTGTTAAAATAAACATGAGATGGAAACCAAACAGACCAGGAATAAATCAATGTAGCATTTCTGTTTTTGTTTGAAACAGGAATGCACAGGATCCTAATTCCGTTTATCTGTTCCGTTTGTCTGTTCTATATGGGATAAATAGAAATAATATACGGACATGTGAGCAGAGCCTAATCTGATCTGAAGTCCAATCTTTTGAATGCATTGATGGAAACATAACACACAAAATATAGTTTCCAAAAAAGCATTTGAATGGACATTTGTACATTTTAGCTATATGTTTTTGTATGTTCACACTTTCATAGTTTGTGTTATCTTCATATTTTGTTAGGACATTGTATGACTCATATTGTACGAATCCAAATTTACTGCTTGTATTATAATCTAAAACTTTTTTGTGCAAAATATTCTTGGAGATTTTAAAAACATACACATAATTTTTACTAGCAGTAAAGTCGCAATTCACTGCAATTATCTTACCTGTGAGGACTAGAGATGAGCAAACATGTCCCGAGCATTTTACTGAAGATCAGCCCAATTCGGCAAAATTGCGGTAAATGATAAGAGGCATGTGACTGAAAAACATCATTCTTGATGAATTGGCCCCTATTAATTGGGTGTACTAACAGTCTGGTGCTGTTTTGTAGAGATGACGAAAAACGTTCGGCAATTTCAAATATGGCACGAATGTTGCACATTTGGATTCGTGATTGGTCACCTGAGCCTTTTTACTTAAAATCAGCAAAATTCGGTAAAAGTGTGGCAAATGATTGCGTTTCCACTACTGTATTTTTTATGACTTTGGCTAGGGTAGTGGTGCTGTATGATGAGAGGGGGGACATGTTTGATGAGGGGAGGTGGTGGGGAGACGTCAGAGTAGTGGCGTGCTGTTAATCTAAGTTATTTTTTTTTCTTAATGTGTGCAGATTCCGGCAAGCCAATCAGGGCGCAGGAACTATCAACAACATCCAGACACAAGGGCTTGTGCCATTGCCTGCTGAAGTCACATGTCCCTCTCCATGTAAAGAGCAGACTTGTTGTTTTAGCGCCATTTTGTCAGGGTAACAGCGCAGAGAGGCTGCACCTGCTGCTGCTCCTGGATACTGAGAGATTGAATTATTTAGCTAGGCGGTTGCTTTTAAGTCAGATAGTTTACATAGATAGGATTCTGTATGGCTGTGAAATCAACCTTCCAGGAGATCAATCGTTTTTGCTATTAGTGTGGTCCAAACAGAGACAGCAGGCATCATTTCAGCATAGAACTCTGTTGTGCACTGCTGATATTGTGGTCCATAGAAGGGTACACCTTTGAAACTATTTTTTTCTGTTCCAACCATGCTATATTCAGCAGGCCTCATCTGAGCTTGTAATTCTTTTGCGCTGAGATTCAGCTGTATTCAGGGCTCATCCACAGTAAAAAAATCGAATTTCTTCTGTTACTACCGTGATACATACAGCAGGCCACTCAGCTTGTAATTTTTTTGCGCTGAGATTCAGCTGTATTCAAGGCTCATCCACAGTAAATAAATATAATTCCTTCTGTTACTACCGTGATACATACAGCAGGCCACATATCAGCTTGTAATTTTTTTGGAGCATATATTCTACTGCATCCAGGCCTCATCCACAGTAAAAAATCTAATTTCTTCTGTTACTAACGTGATACATACAGCAGGCCACATCTTAACTTGTAATTTTTTTTCGCTGAGATTCAGCTGCATACAGGCCTTGTCCACAGTAAAAAAAAATCAAATTTCTTCTGTTACTGCCATGATACATACAGCAGGCCACATCTCAGCTTGTAATTTTTTTGGCGTATGTATTGTACTGCATCCAGGCCTCATCCACAGTAAAAAATCTAATTTCTTCTGTTACTAACGTGATGCATACAGCAGGCCACATCTGAACTTGTAATTTTTGGGCGCAATATTTACTGTATCAAGGCCTCATCCACAGTAAAAAAAAATCTAATTTCTACTGTTACTACCGTGATACATACAGCAGACCACATCTCAGCTTGTATTTTTTTTTCGCTGAGATTCAGCTGTATACAGGCCTTGTCCTCAGTAAAAAAAAATCAAATTTCTTCTGTTACTATCATGATACATACAGCAGGCCACGTCTCAGTTTGTAATTTTTTGGCATATGTATTCTACTGCATCCAGGCCTCATCCACAATAAAAAATTTCTTCTGTTACTAACATGATACATACAGCAGGCCACATCTGAACTTGTAATTTTTGGGCGCAATATTTACTGTATCAAGGCCTCATCCACAGTAAAAAATCTAATTTCTACTGTTACTACCGTGATACATACAGCAGACCACATCTCAGCTTGTAGTTTTTTTGTGCTGAGATTCAGTTGTATACAGGGCTCGTCCACAGTAAAAAAAATCTAATTTCTTCTGTTACTACTGTGATACATACTGCAGGCCACATCTAAGCTTTTAATTTTTTGGCGCATTTAGTCTACTGTATCCAGGCCTCATCCACAGTAAAAAATCTAATTTCTTCTGTTGATACATACAGCAGGCCACATCTCAGCTTGTAATTTTTTTGTAATGAGATTCTGCTGTATCCAGGGCTCCACAGTAAAAAAATCAATTTTTTTGGTTCTAAAAGCATGCTCCAATCTGAGCAACATGAGTGTGAAAAAGTGAGGTCGTGGTGGAAGGGGGAATAGGCTTGGTTGTTCAAGGTGTACGTGGGGTAGGAGGTAATGTTAGTGAAAGCTCTAGTTAACCAACACCGTCACATCCTATCTAAAGACAACTGACAACTTCTGTTACTGAACGGGCTACTCCACTCCCTTTCTTTGGCAGCCACACAGTGGTACGCCTTGTAGATGAGGGCCAGAAAGAGCATGTGCTCCAGTGGATGGCAAGCGTTGCATTAGGTGGCCTCTCCTACTCTTCCTCTACCTCAACACCGCACACAGTACAGTCGCCCAAATGACTGTACGGAACCGCAGATGGGCGAGTCTGCAGAGCTGTTCACACATTCTATGTCATGAGTATCAGAGGTCTGCTTCAAAGATTCACAGACTCAAGAGGAGGAATGTATCTGCACTGATGCCCAAATTTTTTTTTATGTTGAATCTGAGGCAGGACGAAGTAGGGTCCGAGCAGAATCCCGACCCTCATCACCAGACGTTAACCTGATGAGACTCAGATACCTGAGGCGCACGCAGACTTTACTGTGCTATCAGGGCAGGAAGAGGAGGAGGATGACTTTCAGGACGAGGAATGAGAGAACAGAGAGGATGATGATGAAGTTGTAGAGCGTTATATTTGGGGACCAGTATTCTATATGGAGCGTTATATGGGGGCCAGTATTCTGTATGGAGCATTATATGGGGGCCAGTATTCCGTATGGAGCATTTTATGGGGGCCAGTATACTGTGTGGAGCGATTCGCCAGTTTCTGAGCTATTGTAGAATTTACAATAGATATCACTCATGTAATGTAAGAAGTGAAATCTTTGCATTGTACTATATATATATTTCTCTGCGGTATCTGTGCATCATGAATCGTGGTATGTGTAAAAGGGGCCCATTGAGACTCTTTCGCCCGGGGCCCAGAAAAACCTGGAGCCAGCCCTGCCCATATAGTTAGGATTCAAAATAGTGATAACTACTGGTTTGCCACTCTGTTAGATCCACATTACAAGAGAAAATTTTTCCATATGCTTCCTGCCCTGGAAAGGGACCCACGCATGCTGCAGAATCAAAATACGCTTTTACACAACTATAAGAGAGGTTTTCCCCTAGACAGCAGTTAATCACACAGTGTGCATTGCAGCTCTAGACTTTCAACCTCAGGAACGTCAATTCGTCAATGCAAAAACATTAGCTGCAGCAGTTTAAGTGGCAGAAGCAATTTCTCTGAGTCCTTTCACACATTTTTTAGACCAGCTCCACCAGCACAACAGAGTAGTCACAAGTCTGACACGTGGTGAACGACTGGAGAAGATGGTGCAGGAGTATCTCAAGCTCAATATCAATACCATCAGGGAGGGTTTGGACGATTTTACATTTTGGTTTTCAAAAATGGAAGAGTGGTCTGAGCTCGTGTGTCACGCCTTGGGGGTTTTATCATACCCGGCAGCCAACGTTCTCTCAGAACGTGTCTTCAGTGCTGCTGGTAGTGTCCTGCCGGATAAGCGGATCCGGCTGTCTCCTGAAAGTGTAGACCGCCTAACTTTCATAAAGATGAACAAGTCATGGATCTCCAAGGACTTTTGCACCCCAATTGCAGCCTGTGCAGACTAGACGATGGTCTAGTTTTTATTGTGCTGCATTGATCTCGCTTCTGTGCCTGCTGATGCTGCTATTGATGTTAACAATACATTTTGGAAATGTGGAGACTCCTGATTGGGTCTCCATCTGCTGGGTTAGCTGTAGTGGAAGGGGTGTCAGTGCTCCATTATAATAGGTTTACTCTGGTGAAATTGATCACACTTTGCTGGTGTCTGCCCCTAATTTATGGAAATATGGAGACTCCTGATTGGGTCTCCAGCTGCTGGGTTGGCTGTAGTGGAAGAGGTGCAGGCCCCCATTATACTATTTCTACTCTGGTGAAATTGATGCCAGTTTAGTGGTGTCTGCCCCTAATTTTTTGAAATGTGGAGACGCGTGGTTGGGTCTCCTTCATGTGTGTTGCCTGTAGCAGTAGGGCTCCCGGACCGGCAGGCCTGCACTTACTTTCAGTTAACTACCTGTGTTACTATCCTATTCCTTACATTTTTGTTACTCTATGAAACTGATGTTTGTGCCACCTGAGTGTGGCTGAGCAGGAAAGCAGATTGAGCTGTTGCATGTGGTATCAGGGCTCCCAGCACAGCTGACCTACACCGATCCCTCATCCACCTCATCTTAATTTGAAGTTAAACTCGAAGCTGTAAATGCTGGCCCAGACCCTGATACTTCATGCATGGCCCATGGCTGACTGCTGCTGTGCCATTATAAAATTTGTACTTTGGCTCAATTGATGCCACTTTTCCTGGTGTCTGCCCCTAATTTGAGCTGTTTTGGCAGCTTTTGGGACCCTTTGATGGTGTTGTGTATTCATTTGATTTTGCCTCCCATTGAATGCAATGGGATTCGGATATGTTCGACGAACTGTTTGAAGAATTGTTCGGCGAACATCGGGAAGTTCGCCGAACTGAAACTAATCGAACCTTTAGAGGTTCGCTCATCTCTAGTGAGGACAAATAGGAAAAACCAATGTTAACCATTTCAAAACTCTCCCCAAAAAATCCGGAACATCCATTTAACGCCTTCACTACCTTTGACGTACATGTATGTCAAAGGTAGTGTCGCTGCCCACATCTTTCCCCGCACTTTATGGCTGATTTAATCAGCCATCAATTGCCTTTAACATCTGCGGGTGAAGCACTTTTAACAAGTGAAATCCCACAGTCAATCACTGACAATAGGATGTAACACGCATCACCCATTGCCGCCCCTGTCATGTGATTGCGGGGCACCGATGGGTTGCTATGACAGCCAGGGGTCTGCTGATGACCGTGCCTGTCATTACGGGCCAGCGTTCATAAGAGAACGTTCATAAGAGATTGTGATAGTAGTGCTGAAGCCGTGCTATGTATAGCACAGGCGATCAGACGATTGCAGCTACAAGTCTCCTAGGGAGACTATCGAAGTTAGTAAAAGGTAAAATAAAAAAGTTTTTAAAAATATGAAAAAATTAAAAACCATTGAAAGAAATAAAAAAAATACAAATATTTGGTCTCACTGCATTCAGAAATGTCTGATCTATAAAAATATAAAGTAAATTAATCCAATCGGTAAACTGTGTAGCGAGAAAAAAAATCAAAACGCCATAATTATGTCACCGCAACATTGCAATAAAATGCAATAAGTGATGATCAAAAATTAGTATCTACCTCAAAATAGTATAATTAAAAACGTCAGCTCATGGCGCAAAAAATAAGCTCTCATCCAGCCCAAGACCCCAAAAAATTAAAACGTTATAGGTATCGGAAAATGGCGACATAGACAAAATATTTTTTTTAATTTTCTGAATTTTTTTTCACCACACCTAAATATAAAAAAACTAGACATGTTTGGTATCTGCGTACTTGTACTGACCTGGGGAATCATATTTTCAGGTCAATCGTACAATATAGTGAACATGGTAAATAAAAAGCCCAAAAAACAATTTTCCCATTTTCCAGTATACTATGTGGTAAAATGAATGGCCTTCATACAGCTATATTGACAGAAAACTTTAAAAAGTTATGGCTCTTGGAAGAAAAGGAGGAAAAAACAAAGATGAAAAAAAATCGCCTGCTAGTAAAGGGGTTAATTTATAGGCTTTATGAATATAGACGTTCCATCTATAAATGTAAGAAATTCTAATATTGTAGCAAATAGCAGAATCCATAGCTGCATAATAAGACACTCTGCATCCAACCAGCTTAATTGTACCCTTAACAAGTCTTTGTTTCAGGCCTGAAGACATTAACTCCTTAATTACTCTAACAGGGTTGCATAGTAAGAGTGCTATCAAAAGTAGAAGTTTTAATATTTAGTAGTTGATTTTTATTAATTAGCAAAATGCAAAGTGAATGAACTAAAGAGAAATCTAAATCAAATCAATATTTGGTATGAACACTCTTTGCCTTCAAAACAGCATCATTTCTACTAGGTACATTTGCACAAAATCAGGGTTTTTGTAGGTATCTAGTCAGTTGTATGAGTAACCAGTTATACCAAACAGGTGATAATGATCATTATTTTCATATGTAGATTGAAACACAGTCATTAACTGAAACAGAAATTGTTATGTAGGAGGCTTTAAACTGAGTGAGGAACATCCAAACTCTGCTACAAAGCTGAGCTTGTGGAAGACAGTTTCAAGTCAAATGTCATACACCATGGCAACACTGAGCACAGCAACAAGAAACACTGCATCAGCAAAGTCTCTCCTAGTCAAAGACTGCAAAGCAGACTGGGGTTTCAAGATGTGCTGTGTAATACTAGCATTTTGCATTTCTTGAAGATGAAAGATTGTCCACAATGATCTTCATGAAAGTTTTCAGTGGTCATCTATGAATGTTTCTAGCTAGCTTCCTGAAGCCATTGAGGAAGGGCTCCCAATTAAATACTTAAAACAGAAAACTTAAAGCTGTTGATATGCGTCAAATTAATGGTGACAATCTAATGTTTATGGAGGCTTCTTGAATGTCCCACAATGGCATGTATGTCAAGAAATAAAATGATTGAGCATATTAGAATTAAACATGTCCAATTCTTTGGTTAAGCTAGAAGATAAGACAGCCTCTGATCTCTCTCGTTCACCATATACCCAAATACAAGCAGGTCAGAGAAGATATCTATCACCTAGCTGTCTTGTGCATGGCCATCTTCAATCCATTGTCTTATACATGTGCAGAGAATTCAAAGACAAGATATGACCATCAATGAAAGGCTCCAAGGCACATGCACAAATGTTATCACACATTTACCTTGGCTTTTTGTATGTTTTTGTAATCATCGTATTTTTATGCGTTTCCTCTGTTCTAGCTCCCACTGATTTGTGAAGATGATCCACTGAGGATAATGGAAGCCACCGTCTCAATTTGTGAATTCTGTCACTTGCCTATGAAACCTTTTCCATCCATTGAACAACTTTCTTCTGAGCCCGGCAGTATGGTAATTGTAGTAGTAGTTGGAGGTTGGACAACGTAATATTTATATCCACACTGGCCTTTTGAGTCGCTATTTTCTGCATTATAGGTCATAGTTATCATAGTATCTTTATAATAGACAACAAGAGTTTGAGATTCACCTTTTCTCCAAACTCTGGTGAAGTCAATCAGGTAAAGTTATCAAAATTAGTCCAAAGTAAAAGTGGAGCCCATGTTCTTAGCAACCAATCACATTCCAGCTCTTATTTATACCTTGATTTATATAACTGCTACTTTTTTTAGTGACAATTTTGATCAATCTTCTCCAGCCACTTCTTTTGTGACTATCTGTATATTTTTGATGCTGATGGCTCTAAATTCATAGAGCATGCTCACCTGAAATGTACACAGTATATTTATGGGGTGGGCTGCTGGCACCTGTAGTGCCTTTCTCCTAGTTCTGCACATTCTCCAGATTTAATTCTGGGAAGTCATTTGAGGTTATCTGAAGTCTACAAAAAAAGGCAAAATATTAAGTCTTTAGCATTTGTGATTAAATCCACCCTCCCCTACCCTTAGATATATACATCTCATGCTTCCGTAAAATTGTGTCTTGTATTTAATCTTCCTGACTATTTAGATGTTCATTCCTCTGTCATTTAAATACATGACACAATTGATGGAGGTTTTTTTTACCTTTATCATTAATGTTTATTTGAAGCCTGGCAATTATACTGGGCTCCTCTCCACTGAATAACTATGGAAACAAACCACTTGAAAGGATAAGATGGTGAGCGTAATAGGATCACTTATTTCTTTTACGTTAATGCAGTAAGAGAATCATCAGCTAATGTGGACTCTTCTATTGGAATTTTTAGAATTCTTCTCCAATCTTCCACGTTTCCTGGAGTAGGCAAAGTGCCCAAGTTCAGATTCATTTTGTTTTATAGATATTAAGACGTCATTCAGACATCAGAGATTTTTCTTCTACGTAAAATCATGGACCATTTTTCATCAGTGTTCGATTCGATTTTCAGTTTTTACTATTGGTGTTTCTGCAGTGATTTTCACTGATGAAAAAAATAAACTACAAAACTTCTGCTATTTATTGCAATTTTAATCATAGACGGCACACAGATGGGACATGAATACCATCTGTGTGCTGTCCATAATTGTTATGGACCCATAGACTTCATTGATTAATCTTGATCTACAGCTTGGCTCGGGTTAGAAATCGGACATGTCGCCAAGTGGTCCACAAAAAACACGGATATCTAAACAGCCCCAAAGATTATAATGATGAGTAGAAGAAAACACAGATAGAACACGTACGTGACTCACAGATGTCTGAATGAGGTCTTATGGTTACTTCTTTGAAATTATTCTTTGATTGTATGACTTTGTAGATCAACCTGCCACATTTTACTTATAGGAAAAGTGATTGTACATAATCTTTCCATGTTAAAGATGATTAATTGAATGTCAAAATTGGTGATGCACAAAAATCTATTACTTTTTAAAGTTTTCAAGCTTGAACAATTGAGTTACTGATCGCAACATGCTCCACATTATTGCAAGTTTGTCTATTGTCTCTTGTAAACTGTTGTTCTTATAGACCCCTATTTAAAACAAATACAGCTTTTACATTGTGATACAAGAAGCAGCAACTTTAGGAGAAGCAGTAACTGGCAAGCCATAATAAATCGAGGTACATATATAGGCTCTGATTTTTAAGATCGGCATTTTGTATGTTGGTCTTAATGAAGGGTTTGCAGTAATAAGATGTGCCAAATTCATTTAGAGGCACATGCAACATAATGAATTTGGCATATCTTTTCAGTGGCGTGCTCCTACATGTGCATTTTCAGAAAAGTTACTACACTTAGGGGCTGAAGTAACATTTATGATGTAAGAAACGCTACCAATATTGATAAAATTGACAGAGTGGTGTCACGCCCACAGGTGGCACACGTGGTTCGTGGATCCACTGTTCCACAGAGCCAGGCTTACCTACGAAGGAGCGTAACTAAGTGGCTGGCTACCTGGTGTTCACTGGAGCTCCTGATGGTGGCGTCAGACTTGAGCTGCAGGTAGCCGCCAGGTACCACTCCTAGTCAGTCCCTGGTACTGCAGCTGCTGACCCCAAGGGTCAGGTTCACGGACACAGACACAGACAGGACTGGATTTTGAGACTGGTTTTAGCAGTCCCAATATACGAATTTCACATTCAGGCACTGGCCACCCATGGACCGGGGGAAGAGGTTGAGGCACTGGCCAC
The DNA here is from genome assembly GCF_046119375.1 of Phyllobates terribilis. Taxonomy (NCBI): domain Eukaryota; kingdom Metazoa; phylum Chordata; class Amphibia; order Anura; family Dendrobatidae; genus Phyllobates; species Phyllobates terribilis. The sequence continues at coordinate 213,768,740 of NW_027362762.1, forward strand.
ACACAGACTGGCATAGCGGGTTCAGGCACGGCTGCACAAGGGCCGGGGGAGCACGTTCAGGACTAGAGGACTAGGTTCAGGACCTAGCCAAACAAGGACCAGGGGTTTGGGTTCAGGACCTAGCCACACAAGGACCAGGGGACCTAACAACTCACTAGCTCCACTCAAACTAACTAATGAATCCACGCTGGGGAGGGTGCCTTTTATACAAAATCCTCCCAGCTATTGGCTGAGGGCATCTTAGCAGGTGTGCGCTGCCCCTTTAAGAGCAGGGGAGCCCGTGCGTGCACTAGGCGCACCACCAGGACACAGACACAGGAAGCAGGGAGCACACCAGGGAACACACTACAAGTGGGGGCGGTATTTCGGCATCCCTGCATGGAGTGTGAAGGGGAACCATGCAGTAGCACCGGCATTAGTCTTACAACTGGCATAGCCACGCCCTGTCCTGTCGTCCCAGCCCCGCCTGTCTTGACAGAGCTGCTTGAAGATGGCACATCTGTATTGTGCAAAAAATGTTAACTATTCAAAGTGTTTTATGACAGTTATATGGCATAAACAGTTTGATGTATCGGCCCCATAGTTTTTGTTCTCTTCTAAATATGGCTCCCATAGGCTACAATAGGACTTTAGTCAATCTTTTCCTTTCTCTCTTTTAATATAGGAGCACACAGTTATTTTTTTACAGGATCATACAAAACCTGTGAAAAACCTGGTGCCACATTATAGAGGTAATGCCTCCCCCAGAAACATTAAATATTGTGCCTCCTCAAAGTGTGTTATCAGGAAGCCAAGAAAATGCATATCATGGACCCATAGTGATACCATGGGCCACCATTTAGGATCCATAGTTAAAAATGCCCTAGGCAGATTTTTTAGATAGATTTTTTAAAAGTTCCAATAGAGAATATGTAAGGCCATTATCTTCACGAGACAATCCCATTAAATCCCTGTGATGCTGGTGATGAGGCTAAATGCACAATAGGCTAAATTTCTGCATGTGTAAAAAGAAGATTTTGCTGTAGATTTTGAAAACAGATTTTACCCCCTAAAATGAAGTTAATAAAATCCACAATGCAAATCCTCAGAAAGAATTGAGATGTTGCAGATTTAAAAATCCAACACCATATGTCAATTTCTCAGCGCAACATTTCTGCATCACAAAGAGGACAATTTATCAAATAGGATCGCTCGTGAGCAAAGGCAGGAAGAAAATCAGCAGCAAAATACGCTGTATTAAATGTACATTTACCCTCAAAATCTGAAATCCTATTAAAGTCAATATTTGCTGTACAACAATACACACACACATTTTGCAACTATTGAATTATATCTCAGAAGAGAAGTCAGGTGTTAAAAGAAAGGTTTTTACACTTGTCCTTTACACTAGAGAGTGTTTTGCAAATTAATTGTAGTTAGGCGTCATTTAAAGGGGTTTCCCTACGAACAAAAGTTCATTTTAATCAATAGATCTAGGAATAATAATAACTTTCATTATTGAATTTGTTTAAATAAAATGTTCCTGTGCTGAGATAATCTTATAAATGTGCCCCTGCTGTGTACTGTGTAATGGCCGTGTCTGACCGTACAGGGACATGGTCTGATCATACCACAGCTCCTGGGCAGGGGAGAGAAAAAAATATATGCAGACATTACAGCACAGGATCGCAAATTATTCTTTCTTTGAAGTAAAATATTGTTTAAAAACAGGGAAATGTTTTACCTCACAAAAAGAATTATTTGTGATCCCCTCCTGTAATGTCTGTATACCCTTTTGTGTCCTCCCCTGCCCAGGAGATGTGGTATGATCAGACCATGTTCCTGTACGGTCAGACACGGCCATTACACAGTACACAGCAGGGGCACATTTATAAGATTATCTCAGCACAGGGACATTTTATTTAAACACATCCAATTATGAAAGTTATTATTATTCCAAGATCTATTGATTAAAATGAACTTTTTGTTCATGTGAGAACCCCTTTAAGTAATTTAAAAACTCATGTCATGCATGCTCTGAATAGTGAGATTTTGAGATTTTTAACTGTATATTTAAGTTAATATAATTTTCTTTCTAGTAAAAGAAATAAAAAAAAATGTAATTTGATTAAACTGTAAATTCCATATGTTCGTATGATAAATTAATTCTTTACAAGCTTTGTGTTACAAACTCATTTTCGTATATGAATATAGATGATTTTACCAAGACATAAGCAGTGTAATTAACAAGCATAACTGGTTATGTAATTGAATTTCACTTAGATATCGCTGCATGCTGCTGTGAAAATTCTGGGCCATATTATTAGTTTAATCATTTACCACTTTCTTACGGCTACCACACAGGAATAGTCTGGGAATCACAGACCATACTGCAAATCTTCCATCAAAAAAAAAAAAAATCTGCATCCACTGACTGCCTGTTTTATTGTCCTGAGATCTGCCCCTCGCTGTCTATATTAGTTATTTTGTGAGAATTTCTGTTAATGCGATTATTTTCTTGTAGTTCTCACCGTTGTTGTTTTACCCAATGGGACACATTAGACATTTTTGTTACCATAAAGTAAGTTTTAATCTGTTGCTATTACAAATATAAACATTAGTATTTCTTCGCCTCCAGCTATTTTGCTGTATGAAAATCCAGGAACTGTTTCAGTACATGATTATGGAAACTATTGAGTCGTATACACCTGAGAAAACCGAGGAAGAGACCGAGGATGAACAAACACCGGCTCCCATGTCTGATGAGATGAAAGCTCTGTGTGAACTCAGAAAACAGTAAGCATTATATATAGGACCTTGTACATAATCCAGAAAACTCTGCTAATTAGACTCCTGGTGTGTATATTGGCATCCTTAGAGAATTTCCAGAGAATCTTTGAATATTTTGCTGATTATATTATATATTATGCAAATGTGTATAGATAAGGCATCATTTTTTTCATAATGCAAGAGACCTAAAGAGAATATCCACCTTTTACTAAAATGTCAGTTTTTCTTAATATTTCTTTATAACTATTTTTCACATTCTGACTCCAACTCTGGCTTCATAAATGGCTCATGTATAAATATTAGTAATATTGTATTTAAATATTGAATGTTGGCCTAACTGAACGTCACAACCTCTTGGCATATACAGTATTACTAATGTCACAATGCCGGCTGGGACGCAGACTGACGGACAGCTGCATCGCTTGTAGGGATTGCTCCGTGGACATGACTCTACAGTTGAAACCAGAAGTAGTTTACATACACTATATAAAAAGACACATCTGCATGTTTTTCTCAATATCTGACATGAAATCAGAATAAACCTTTCCCGTTTTAGGTCAATTAGGATTACCATGATTTTTAATATTTGCCAAATGCCAGAATAATGAGAGAGAGAATGTTTTAAGGCATTTTTATTACTTACTGCAAAGTCAAAAGTTTACATACAGTTCATTAGTATTTGGTACCATCGCCCTTAAACTGAATGACTGAAATGTTTGGGATATCCTTCCACAAGCTTCTCACAATAGTTGGTCGGAATTTGGGCCCAGTCCTCCTGACAAAACTGGTGTAACTGATCCAGCTTTGTAGGTCACCTTGCTCGCACCTGCCTTTTCAGCTTTGCCCATAAATTTTCAATAGGATTGAGATCAGGGCTTTGTGATGACCACTCCAAAACATTGACTTTGTTTTCCTTAAGCCACTTTGTTACCATTTTGGCAGTATGCTTCGGGTCATTGTCCATTTGGAAGACCCATCACCTTAGACCCTCCCATTCTGGGCTAATCAAATCTTTAACACTAACTTTCCCTACTGTTGGGCAGAACACAACGCCATAAAGCATTTCACAGTTCACATTACACATAAAAATACTTTTACATCAATACACACGTTCTTCAAGGGGGAACATGGGCAATATGTCCGTCTCCTTATGAATATCGGACTTTTAGTGGGGAGACCTAAGACCGCCGTATCTTATTCTCTTATCCCCCGTGCACACACACATATACATGCTACACCCCCTCCTTTTTTGTTCAGTTAACTTTCTTTTCTCCTTTTCAGTTTCTCTCTAGGATCCTTAGGTTTTGGAATCTCTTTTTTGACTCTCATAATAATAGTAAATGATGTTAGGATTTTTCCCCTGGTTTTCCCGAAGTATAATTTGGTTTTAGGACATAATGTTATTGGGATTCCATCATTATGGAACCACACTGCTTTCATGATGGTTGATTATATCTGTATTGTCCTTTATTCTTTTATGCTCTATTCTTGTTTTGTATGCTAAAATAAATAAAAGGGAATTAAATAAAAAGAATAAAACTCGAAGCTCAGGGCGTAGAAGATAAGCTCTCGCACAACACGATCGACGACAGAATGAATAAAAAAATATGTACGCAAATTTTCTAGCGTCTTGATCATACTTAGTTTTAGAATTATTTCACCATGTAATTTTTTACCACAGAATAAATGTTGTAAAAACAAATCCCAAAAAAACATTATGGAATTGCTTTTTCTTCACCATGTCACCCCACTTGGAGCTTTAGTCTGGATTTCCAGTTAGGTAATGAATACTGTCATGCAAAACTACAACTTGTCACGCAAAAAAACAAGTCCTAGAGTAGAGTATGTTGAGAGAAAAAATAAAAAGTTATGGCTCTTGAAAGAAGGGGAGAGGAAAATTCAAAAACAAAAATTGTCTGCGTCCTTAAGGGGTTAAAAGAAGAAGGATGATGCCAGTGATTTGTGATGGATTGTAGTGATGGGTTAGAGCTGGTATTAACACAGTGCTAAGGTTGGGAACAAGGTGAAAGCAGATAGGGTTAAGTGTACTGGTAGTAAGGTATGATTTGGAGAGTAGGGGGGAAAAGCTTTTCAATGGTACTGGTGGAGAAGCTGGATACAGGGGTAGAAAACTGTGCAATCGTGTAGAGGGGTTGAGGGTTCAGTAAAGCTTCCCATCATGTAGATCTAATGCTTAACTGGGATAAGAGATGTGGAAAGCAAGACCCGGGGATGGAGGAGAGAATTAAAGGTGCTAAATAGTTGTTTGGAATAGCACGGTGGCTCAGTGGTTAGCACTGTTGCTTTGCAGCGCTGGGGTCAAAATCCCACTGAGAACAACATCTGCAAGGAGTTTGTATGTTCTCCCTGTGTTTGTGTGGGTTTCCTCCGGGTTCTCCAGTTTCCTCCCACACTCCAAAGACATACGGAATTTAATGAAAACCTATATAAGGCCCATCAAAAATACAAGGCACTTCAAAAATAGACAATTGTCTACTTCTTACATTAATAAAGTTTGTTACCTGATTCTTATATGGAATGCTGTGGCTTCCCATTTATTTGTTATCTGATAGGAAATTTAGATTGTGATTCTCAATGGGGACAGTGATGATGATGTCTGTAAAGTGTTGCGGAATATGATGGAGCTATATAAGCAAAGCATAATAAATAATTAATAAGTTTGGCATTGTAGTACAAAGAGGATATGACAATAGGGTAGTAATATAGTTTTGCAGTGCAGACTTGAGATTGAGAATTGTTTTTAAGTTATAAGGTGTTCCTTGGAGAAGGCTTTCCTTTAAAGGCACAACGTCTTTTTCAGGCATGCGTACTCGCTGAGTTTTTTTAAGAAGACGATTCAGGAAATGCTGGCGTTTTTTTCATCTTTTGATCTTTCTCCTTGATTTCTATTATTAGGTATAGAAAGTCTCCTGAGCGGAGAATGCCTGAAGAATAGTCTGCTCATTTCTTTTAAAAACCTGGCGTCATTGAAAACCTGAAGCTGTTAAAAGATGCTCAAAAGACTGAACATATTAACAGCAAGTCATTTTTACATAGAAATGCATATGTTCATATTTTTGAGCATTTAGATAGCGCTTTTTCAGGTGTTTTTCGGAGCAGACTCTCGACTGAAAAAGACGTTGTGTACAAATACCCTAAGGAAGCTGTGTGACTCTAAAAGTCTTTCTCAGGTTTTTCTTCAGATTGGAATGCCAGGGCTACTTATTGATTTATTGATTTCTGTTGTGTCCAAGAAAACAGAGTAGAGAGCTGACGTAATTGTGAAGTCACAGAAAGCAGTGGCCACGTATGCATCATAAGATGAAGGTGTAAGATGTGAGATGAACCAGAGAGAACTTAACTATTGGGCATGCTAAATATTAGCAACGGTTCATGAGTATTAGGGTATGTTAACAATTTCCTAAACTTAAAGACATACAATTAAAAATATACAATGTATTAATTATACTCATTCTATAGTAGTAAACAATCTACTAATAATATTGTCAAACATAGATGCTACTATGAAATATACCCCTCAACATTTAACATTCTAACACCTAGAAGGAAAAATCGTGGAATTATGGAAACCATAATTAAGACCTTCTGGCCAAACACATTGGTTTTGCTGACTGAGCTGCCCTGTCTAAATGCATATTCCTGAAATAAACTTGAAGATTTTAGTCCTCTTCACCTACACTTTCTATAGATTGGTTATAGTCCAGCCATAGGTGCACCATTGACCTTACACTACTGCTCTCAAAGACTAACAAGATGCAGAGCAAGACAGCAATGGAGGCTGGTCTGTCCTATTCAGCAATGTGTCCTGCTTTTGTCTTGGACTCAATGATACCCAGAGTTTCATCTGGAGACCATTTGGGCTATGCCACGAAAAGGCCTTTATGATGGGCCATCACACTGGCCCTACTCCTGAGATTATGCTGTGGGGTTGAATAATGTATGGCAGCTGGGCCACAAAAGTCACCATTCCAGATACACTCACTAACAGCTCAGTGTTACATTAATTTGGTCATGGAACCAATGGTACACAAGTTTCTCCAAAATGTCCCAGGAGCCTTATTTCAACGTGACACTGCTAATCCGCATGTTGCTCATGTTACTATGAGCAGCCTATGTGGCCATGCTACCATGGCTTGCAGCATCTCTGGACTTGTCTCAGATGTGCTTAATGGGAGATATCATTGGATTGGTCGGCAATTGTAAAGGCAGCTTGTGGCAGCAGATCTTGATGATTTGCTTGCACAAGTGCATTCAGCGTAGCAGAACAATCCTCAGACAACCATTAATAACTTCATTGATAGCATGTAAAAATGTTTGTGTTTAGGTTTATGCTCGTGGCATTCGTACTTGATACTGAAAAAATCGAGATGGTTTGAAAATGTTGGTTTTATTTTTTTATCATTTGCATATGATTAACATGTCCATCAGTCTTGTGACTTCCATAAATTCATGACTTTTCCTTCTTGGTGTTGCAATTTTAATGTTGAGAAATGTAGTTGCACACCATTGGGATTATTAGATATTTGAATTAAAGGATGATATAGATATAAAGTTTATTGAATATAACTATTGAACATTTCAGTCTTTTATATGCTAATAATCTGATTTAAAATGTTTATTCAGGATAAAGAAAAAAGACACTGAGAATTACATGACAAATCTAGCAAACCATATGAGCACATATGGATGTAAGTATGATATTGTATGTAGACTATTGAAATCTATTATATTACAAATAGCTTAAATAGCTGCATATTAAGGCTGAATATACAGTTAGATCCAGAAATATTTGGACAGTGACACAAATTCTTGCATTTTAGCTGTTTACTAAAAGATACAGTTATATAAGCAATATTTAATTTGAGGGTATCCACATCCTAAAAGGGTTTAGGAATTACAGTTCTTTAATATGTAGGGCCTCTTTTTAAATTAACCAAAAGTAATTGGACAATTATCTCAAAAGCTCTTTATTGGGTGGCATTAATCCATCATCAATTGAGCAGGTAAAAGGTATGGATCTGATTCCAGGTGTGGTATTTGCATTTGGAAGCTGTTGCTGTGAACCCACAACATGCGGTCAAAGGAGCTCTCAATGGAAGAAAAATAGACTATCATTTGGCTGCAAAAGAAAAAGAAATCCACCAGACAGAGAGCAGAAATATTAGAAGTGGCCAAATCAACAGTTTGGTACATTGTGCAAAAAAAAGCGTACTGGTGGTCTTGGGAACTCAAAAAGACCTGGACTTCCACGGAAGACAACAGTGGTGAATGATCACAGAATCCTTTCCATCATGAAGAAGAACCCCTTCATAACATTTACCCACGTGAAGAACGCTCTCCAGAAAGTAGGTGTTTCAGTATCTAAGTCTACCATAAATAGGAGACTTCATGACAGCAAATACACAGGGCTCACCACAAGATGCAAACCATTAATCAGCCTTAAAAATAGAAAGGCCAGATTAGACTTTGCCAAAAAAATATCTAAAGAAGCCAGCCCAGTTCAGGAAAAGCATTCTTTGGACAGATGAAATTAAGATCAACTTGTACCAGAATGATGTGAAGAAGAAAGTATGGAGAAGGCTTGGAACGGATAATGATCCAAAGTACACCACATCTTCTGTAAAACATGGTGGAGGCAGTGTGATGGTATGGGCATGCATGGTTTCCAATGGCACTGGGTCACTAGTGTTTATTGATGATGTGACTGAAGGCAGGATCAGCCGGATGAATTCTGAAGTTACAGGGCTTTACGTTCTGCTCATATTCAACCAAATGCAGCAAGGTTGATTGGACCGTGCTTCACAGTACAGATGGACAATGAGCCAAAACATACTGTGAAAGCAACCCAGGAATTTTCTATGGCAAAGAAGTAGAATATTCTGCAATGACTGAGTCAATCACCAGGTCTCAACCCCATTGAGCAGCATTTCACATGCTTAAGACAAAACATAAGGCAGAAAACCCACAAATGAACAACAACTGAAGTCAGCTGCAATAAAGGCCTGGTGAAGCATCACAAAGTAGTGTTTGGTGACATCCATGGTTTCCAGACTTCAGGCAGTCACTGCCTGCAAAGGATTTTCTACAAAGTATTAAAAATAAACATTTTATTTATGGTAAAGTTAATTTGTCCAATTACTTTTGAGCCCCTGAAATGAGGAGGCTTTTCAGAAAAATATTTGATACAGGAAAAATATATCTTTATACTATGTTAGCCAGTAGATAGAAAACTATTATAATTTGAGAGTCTACAGTGTTTGATACCTTTTAATGGCTAACTGAAAAGAAAAATGATTGCAATTCCTAAATGTTTCACAGAATATTTTTGTTCAACCCCTTTAATTAAATCTGAATGTCTGCACTTCAATTGAAAAAATAGTGGCATGCAGAGCTCAAATCACAACAATTCGGTCAATGTCCAACATTTAGAACATTCATTGTAACTTGAGACCACAGTTATAAAAAACTAGTCATTGTTTGTATATTAAATCTATAACAAATACAAATAACAAGAAGAGCATTACGGTACATGCAGTACAGGTTGTGAGCAGTATAATGCATATAATACAGGTAGTTTAACAGTACAGTACATATAGTACAAATTATGAGCAGATCAGTACACATGGTAAGGTATATATAGTGCTGGTAAGCATTAAACATGGGGTTACAGAAGTAGGTATACAGTTTAATCATGTTATCAAATGTGCATGGTTTTCTTGAATATACCTAATCTTTGATAACTCCCGAAAAGAATAAGTCTATCCCAGTAAGATCTGATGACCATTGTGGTCATTCAACCAGCTCTCATCTACCTATGCACTTATAATAAAAAAACTAATATGAATAGACAATATATGCCTACATACAGTATGCCCCTCACTGTATGTAGCACCAGTTGAAAGCAGTATAACACATATCTCCTATGTGGTTCTAACAATCTGTGACCCTATACACAATTAATATGGAGGTCAATTAACCTGACCAGTAATTTATAAGGGACAACGGTCAGGAATCCTATCTAAAATTCATGTAATATCTCTATATCCTATCATTACAATCAGGACCTAGTGGGTCACAGCTCTGATAATTATATACCAACTTCTATAGCTGTGACCCAAAATAAACATCCTTAATCAGATGTATGTGGATTCAATGGTTTTAACATATATTATCTGTTAATAAAGAAATAAAAGTTAATTTTTATTCACACATCCTTTTCCCCTTTCCCCTTCCAGACTAATCTATAGTACAGGTAGAGAGCAGTACAGTACATGTAGTATAGGTTGAGAACAGTACATTCAATATAGGTAGAAAGCAGTACAGTACATATAGTGCAGGCAGAGAGCAATACAGTACATGTAGTTTAGTTAGAAAACAGTCCATTTTCATTCAGTGCAGGTTGAGAGCAGTAAATTATATGTAGTACAGGTAGAAAAACGAGCAGTACATGTAGTACTTCAATTCTCTCCTCTGTCCCCCAGCGCCTCCTCCCTCTTCTCTCATCTCAGCCGAAGACTTTGCCTCATTCTTCAAGCAGAAGATTGACACCATCAGACAAAGCTTTTGCCTAAAGTCCCCATAACCCTTCCTCATATCTACTCAACCTTCCTCCTCCAAACCCCACTTCTCCACCATTACAGAACGTCGTCTCCTCTTTACTCTCCAAATCACACCTCACCACCTGCGAACTTGACCCAATCTCATCACAACTCATCCCTAAACTTATTACAGTCTTCATCCCAACCCTAACCCACCTCTTCAACCTGTCACTAACAACCGGTGTCTTCCCCTTATGTTTCAAACACGCCTCAATCACACCCATCCTCAAGCAGCCCTACCTTGACCTATCCTCTCTGACTAGCTACCGCCCCAAATCACTTCTGCCTTATGCCTTAAAAGAACAACATGTCCACCTTGAACTGTCCTCCCATCTCTCCTTATGTTCCCTCTTCGACTGCTTACAATCTGGCTTCCGACCGCATCACTCGACTGAAACTGCCCTGACCAAAGTCACCAACGACCTATTATCCGCCAAATCCAAGCGACACAACTCTGTCCCCCTCCTCCTAGACCTGTCATCTACCTTCGACACAGTCGACCATTCCCTCTTACTACAGAGTCTCTCATCTCTTGGCATAACGGACTTGGCCCTATCTTGGATCTCCTCATACCTAACAGACAGGACATTCAGCGTCTCCCACTCACGCACCACCTCCTCATCTCGCCCCCTACCTGTCGGTGTCCCCCAAGGTTCAGTTCTAGGACCTCTGCTTTTCTCCATCTACACCTTTGGCCTGGGACAGCTCATAGAGTCTCACGGCTTTCAGTATCACCTCTATGCTGATGACACACAGATCTACCTCTCTGGACCCGATATCTCCTCCCTACTAACCAAAATCCCACAATGTCTGTCCGCTATCTCATACTTCTTCTCTGCCAGATTTCTAAAACTTAACATGGATAAAACAGAATTCGTCATCTTTCTACCCTCTCATTCATCCCCCCCATCTGACCTATCCATCAACGTCAATGGCTGTTCACTCTCCCCAGTCCCACAAGCTCACTGCCTTGGGGTAACCCTGGACTCTGATCTCTACTTCAAACCACATATCCAAGCCCTTTCCACTTCCTACCGACTCCAACTCAAAAATATCTCCCACATCCGCGCATTCCTCAGCAAAGACTCTGCAAAAACACTAGTGCTTGCCCCTATCATCTCCCGCCTCGACTACTGCAACCTCCTGCTCTGTGGCCTCCCTTTGAACACTCTCGCGCCCCTCCAATCTATCCTAAACTCTGCCGCTCGACTAATCCACCTGTCCCCCCGCTATTCCCCGGCCTCTCCCCTCTGCCAATCCCTTCACTAGCTCCCCATTGCCCAGAGACTCAAGTTTAAAACCCTATCCTTGGCATACAAAGCCATCCACAACCTGCCTCCTCCATACATCTGTGATCTAGTCTCCCAGTACCTGCCTGCACGCAACCTCCGATCCTCACAAGATCTCCTGCTCTACTCCCCTCATATTTCCTCTTCCCACATACAAGATTTCTCCCGCACTTCCCCCTTCTCTGGAACTCTCTACCTCAACAAATCAGACTCTCGTCTACCGTGGAGTCTTCTTTCTTCAAAAGAAACCTGAAGACCTACCTCTTCCGACAAGCCTACAACCTGCTGTAACCACCGCTCCACCACATTGCTGGATGACCACCTCTACCCCCTCCTACTGTATCCTCATGCATCCCTTGTAGATTGTGAGCCCTCGCGGGCAGGGTTCTCTCTCCTCCTGTACCAGTCGCTGACTCGTTTTGTTAAGATTATGTAAATGTTTTTGCTATGTATACCCCCTTTTTCACATGTAAAGCTCCATGGAATAAATGGCGCTATAATAATAAATAATAATAATATTACAGGTAGAGGTCAGTACAATACATGTAGTACAGAGAGAGAGCAGTACAGTACATATAGTGCAGTAGAGAACAGTATGGTATATATAGTATAGATAGAAATCAGTACAGTATATGTATTAAAGGTACAGAGCAGTATAATAAATGAAGTACAGATGCAGAGCAGTGCAGCACATGTAGTACATGTAGAGAACAGCACAGAACATGTAGCTCAGATAAAAATCCATACTGTACAGGTAGAAAGCAGGACAGTACATGTAAGATAGAGAGCAATACTGTACAGTGTGAGTCAGTGACTGGGATCGTATACGAGGGATGTTATGTATCCCCCAGAATGTGTACAGAGACCTATTAAATCCATTGGAGTGCATTGCAGTCATAGACACAGATGCGGCTGCAATGCAGGAATGAAGATGAGCATTGACCTGGTCAGGCTATCTGGCTAAGGCAGATTAAGTAAAACCCGGCAGGGCCTTCATTTCTTGGGGGAGGCTACAGGAAGGCAGCGGGGCGGCCTCCTCCCTCCAACCCGGGTTTTCCAGTGGCTCTTGCCACATGTCCTTTAAAAACCCTGCATTAAGGATTAGTGGTGTTCAGTGTTGGGACCTGCTAGGAGCGTAGCAGGAAAGCTCGGCGGGCCTGTGAGTAGCTGAACCCACGCATGGGAAGGCTCTGCACCTGTCAGTCTCTGAGCGGCCTGGAAACCGTTGTTATGGACTTGTGTTAACCCGGCTGCGAATCGGAGGACTTTCTGTTTACCTGTGTAAGTTTTGCTGAACAAAAGCTGCTTATGTTGGACTTGCTTGGGTCACTGCCTCAGTTACTGCATTGTGACTGAGGCATACCCCACCGGCAGCTGCATGACAACAATCCGGCCTACCACCTTTCAGCCCCACCCCGATGACAAAATGGAGGAGCTGTTAAAGCAGCTGGTACTCACCCAGCAGCAGCAGGTGCAGTCTCATCAGCAACAGCAGGAGCAGCACCAGAGTCTCGAGCGGCAACAGCAGGATCAGCACCTGAGTCTCCAGTGGCAACAGCAGGAGCGGGAACAGCAGCATAATCAACAGCAGCAGCTACTGTACCAGCAGCAGAAAAAAACAAATGAACTGATGCTGCAACAGATTGCTTGACCTGTGGGAAATGGCCACAATGACAATCCCGGAACGTCAAGAGGCCCGGGACAAAGTTCGCTCAGCGTTGAGGAAGATGGGACCAGAGGACGACATGGAAGCCTTCCTGACCATCTACGAACGCACAGCAGAGCGGGAAAACCTACCAGCCGGCCAGTGGGAAGTGGTGGCTCCGTGTTTGGTCGGCGAAGCCCAGAAGGCCTACTTCGACCTCAGCCGGAAGGACGTCCAGGACTACCAGAGGCTCAAAGGTGAGATTCTTGCCCGACTGGGGGTCAATACATACGTGAGGGCTCAGCACGTATTTCATGGGCCTATGTGGCGACCCGACCCACCCGGTCTCAGGCTTATGACCTTCTGCAGCTGGTAAAGAGGTGGCTAGAGCCTGAGTCTTTGACTCCAGCCCAGATGGTGGAGAGGGTGGTGGTCGACCGATTGGTGAGGACTCTGCCGGCCGCTATCCAACGATGGGTGGGGCAAGGGGACCCCGGCACCCTCGACCAGGTGGTCGGCCTGATCGAGCGGTACTCGGCCACTCAGGACTTTATACGGGACTCTGCCCCCTCCCGGCTGTCATGCTGGACCCTGCCAGACCAGGAACCGGGAAAGGGGTCGCGTCCCTCTGCTGAGGACAGTCAGCACCATACCCGGGCTGAAGGGGAACCCCAGGATGAGAGTGACAGGATACCGGTTCCCTCCCAAAAGGTCACAAGATCTAACAGTACCTGGCGGTGTCAGGGGCCGGGACACATGGTTGCTAACTGCCCCCTGACTACAGAGCCCATGGACTGTGGGTATAACCGCCGGGTCTCACTGTACACCCAGACCGTCTACTCTGCGAGTGCCGACCCCCCAAACAGTGAACCCCAACTGTGCCAGGTACTGGTTAATGGGTACCCAACGGAGGCCCTCTTAGACTCGGGGAGCCTAGTGACTTTTGTACATGAGTCGCTGGTGGCAGGAGACAACCCCAGAGGACGGACAGTCAGGGTTGTGTGTATCCATGGGGACCTCCGAGAATACCCAACTGCAGAAGTAGTGTTGTCCACGCCAGGTGGGGACACGAAACACGTGGTGGGGGTGGTAAAAACTCTTCCCTATGGGACTGTGTTGGGAAGAGACTTGCCCCTGTTCTGGACTCTGTGGGAAAACAAAAATCACTCTTCCCCATAAAATTTATTACTGTACCCGAAGAACCTCAGTCAAGGGTACCTGCCGTAGGGGTGTCCGACCTAGGGACAGAGTGTAACCCCGATAGGTTTCCCCTAGAGGTTCTGGCAGAAGAGGTCGAAGAGACCCCATTGATCCCCGAGCTGGAGGTGTCCCGGGGCACTTTTGGGACAGCCCAGCTACAGGATCCCACCCTGACTCGGGCGCGGAAAAGGGTGTTAGAGGTAAATGGTGTAGCTCAAAAGCCCGGTGTAAATACTGTGATTCCACGCATGGTGGTCAACGGTGAGTTGCTTTGTAGGGTAGATAAAATCAGGGACGAGGTCGTGGAACAGTTAATGGTACCTCAGTCGTACCGTCGGGCGGTTCTGGAGATGGCACACACACACCTGCTGGGTGGACACTTAGGGGTTAAAAAGACGCAAGAGTGTATCTTGCAGCGGTTCTTTTGGCTGGGGATTTACGCGGAGGTTCAAAAGTACTGTGAATCCTGCCCCGAATGTCAGCTGACCACACCCACCGCAAGCTTCCATAGCCCATTGGTACCTCCGCCAGTGATTGAGGTACCGTTTGAACGGATTGCAATAGACTTGGAAGGGCCCATTGTAAAATCCGCTCGTGGCCACCAACATATACTTGTGGTCGTCAACTGTGCCACCCAGTACCCGGAGGCTATACCGCTATGCCACACCTCGGCGAAACTGATTGCACGGGAGCTGTTTGCCATGTTCTGTCGCCTTGAGCTACCTAAGGAGATCCTGACGGATCAAGAGACCCCTTTTATGTCCAAGGTGATGAGAGAACTGTTCAGACTGCTAAAAATAAAACAATTGCGCACCTCGGTGTACCACCCTCAAACCGACGAGCTAGTAGAACGGCTCAATAAAACCCTCAAGTCCATATTAAAAAAGGTGTTTTCTAAGGACGGAAGGGATTGGGACAAGTTACTACCCTATTTGATGTTCGCCGTCCATGAGGTACCCCAGGCTTCTACAGGGTTCTTTCCCTTTGAGTTATTGTACAGCAGACACCCTAGGGGTCTGTTAGACGTAGCCAAAGAGACGTGGGAACAAGAGCCGACACCACATAGGAGTATAGTTGAACCCGTGGCTAGTATGCAGGACCAGATTGCGGCGGTCATGCCCATCGTCAAAGGACATCTGTTAGATGCCCTGGCGTACATATAATAAAAGAGCCATGGTCAGGTCTTTCAACAAGGGCGATCGGGTGATAGTACGTGTACCCTCAGCCAGGGGTGCGTCCGGGGGAGAGGTCAGGATAAGTGATGCTCTCACTCAACAGCAGTGACGGGAGGCTCGCTCGCTGGTGCAGCAGAATACCAACATGTTCTCAGGGCTACCGGGTAGGACTGCGGTTCTCCAACATGACATTGTCACCGAACCTGGGGTAAGGGTACGAATGAGACCGTACCGGGTACCCGAAGCCCGGAGGCAAGCCGGCACGGCTGAGGTAAAACAAATGCTCCAGTTAGGAGTCATCGAGGAATCACGGAGTGAATGGGTTAGCCCCATCGTACTGATCCCAAACCCAGCGCAAGTTACCAGGCGGTTTCTGTCACTCCAAAAATTTCAGTCTCTCTGTAGAAGTCGCTGGCAAACGCGGATGCCCTGTCCCGGGCACACTGTAAGGTGACAAATGTTCAACCCCACAAGTTTGAACAGAGGGGGGGGATATGTGAGGCAGTGACTGGGATCGTACACGAGGGACGTTATATATGCCCCAGAATGTGTACAGAGACCTATTAAATCCATTGGAGTGCATTGCAGTCACAGACACTGCTGCGGCTGCAATGCAGGAATGAAGGTGAGCATTGACCTGGTCAGGCTATCTGGCTAAGGCAGATTAAGGGCCTTCATTTCTTGGGGGAGACTCCAGGAAGGCAGTGGGGCGGGCTCCTCCCTCCAACCCAGGTTTTCCAGTGGCTCTTGCCACAGGTCTTTTAAAAACCCTGCATTAAGGGTTAGTGGTATTCAGTATTGGGACCTGCTAGGAGCATAGCAGGAAACCTCAGCAGGCCTGTGAGTAGCTGAACCCACGCCTTGGAAGGCTCTGCACCTGTCAGGCTCTGAGCGGCCCGGCGCAGCTGTTGCCCCCGGAAACCATTGTTATGGACTTGTGTTAACCCGGCTGCGAACCGGAAGACTTTCTGTTTACCTGTGAGTTTTGCTGAATAAAAGCTGCTTATGTTGGACTTGCGTGGGTCACTGCCTCAGTTACTGCATGGTGTGAACACCGCCACCCTACAGCTGGTAGAAACAAAGGATAGTACATGTAAAATAGAGAGCAGTACTGTACAAGTAGGAACAAAGGACAGTACATGTAGTATAGATAAAGAGCAGTACAGTACATGTAGTACAGGTAGAGTACAATATATGTAGTATAGGTTGAATAATGCACAGAACATGTACAGAGCAGTATTATAAATAAGGATAAAGAAATTATTGTCTCATTAAAAATATTATAACTTTAGTCAAATTGTTACCTGAGGAAGCACTGTATGATGTTCATTTCAGAGTACTAATACTTTTGTCACTATCTATAGCTGTGTTAAATAAAACGATAAGTGACAAAATGTGAAAATATGTAAATGAAATAATATTCATATTTTATTAATTTTTGTTTCAGCTCTTTTTTTGATGGAGAAAATATCTTTTACTCTGGCATCAGCTAATGACGCCATCACAAACTCTGCACTATCTGATAATGCATTTTCGGATCAAGTCAACAACATTGACAACTATTTTATTCCTATTCTGGATAATGAATTTATAAAAGTAAGTGAAGTTAAAAACAAAAGATACCTTGGCATCAGCTGTAAATTGTGGGGGAACTAGGCAGTAAATTTTTAATCCTCCTACAGTGTTCCCTCAGCAAAATTAAGGATTACATAATTCCCATTGAAATGTGTCTGTGTAAGGCTATGTGCGCACTGCGTCCGTGCACTTGTTGACAGGTACACTGATGCAACGGCGCAGAGAATGAGGAGACAGTGGTACTTAACCAACAGCTGTTTATTTGATAAACACTAATATAAATGTACTTAGTGCCTACGGCACAATATCAATTGTGAAGAAATAATCAGCGGCAATACAGTGAATTATAGCAAGTTAAGAACACGCTAATACAGCTAAAACAGGGCATTTACACAATATTATTTACACGCTGCTGCTCTATATTCACAACTAAGCAACTATTGTCGTCAGTAACGTATCGGTCCTAATTCCTCGACCTAGGGTGCGTCTGTGGCACCCTGCTGTTCACAGGTACCACAGGACCCAAAAGGGTGCATGGAAGGACTTCTCCACAAGAGGCCCTCATTACATGCAGACACCTTCACCCTTCCACCTCATACCACCAGAGGATAGGGATATATATATGGAGGGTGGAGCCAGGGAGTTAGTAGTTCAGAGAGTGTGCTGCCACTGAGAGCAGTGAAGACTCAGCACGTCTGCTGCTGTATTGAGGGCCCCGAGTGTGGCCGGAGGCAAAGAGGAGAGGAGAGAGGAGTTGAGGGGGCAGAGGAGCATCATAGGCTCACCCCAAGACACGAACCGGACACCGGGTCCGCGCCTACAGGGTCCTTTATACCCAGTAGGGATCACCATCATACCAGGAGGACTACAAGTCCCTGGTCGACCTGAAGCTAAACCCTTGACAGGACTAGGAACCACGAAGGCCCCGGCGTCCAGGGATAGTGGTTGCCAGAAAAAGGTCCTACTACCAAGCGACAGGTGAAGGAACAGCATGACACAGAAGCTAGGCCCAGTTGCAGGCTGGCCAGGAGCTTAGAGAGAGGGAGACATGGACCAGGAGGCCTTATACCCGCTCACTGGGGAGAAGTCCTGAAGTGCATCCTTCCTACCAAGTACCCTGGACCGTACCTGACACCTGCATCAGTAAAGGTACTGAAGTGAATCCCCTGTCTCTGTCAGTTACTCCTGCTGCGCCATTTCTCCTGCACTAAAAGCCCCAGCATCACTACCATCTGCACCTATACTGCCCCGGGGGCCCGCTGCGCCTGTGGGGAGCAGGAACATCCCAGCTGCCATCCTATCACCCCCGGAGTTCTGCAGCAGCACCGGTAACCATTACCAGAAACCACAGGTGGCGTCTCGAGACAAACTGTACACTAAAACCCCTTTTTAAAGAGAGACCCAGAGTACGGACCCGGGAGCCGACTGCCGTGACCTCCTAAACAAGGTAAAAGGCCCGGGTACTGAGTCCCCTATATTCCCCCTGGGTGACACACGTCACTGTCACTAACGGGCCCGTCGCTGTCGCCACTCTCCAAGCAATATGAAGCACTGTACAGGCCCCAACAGAAATCTGTTACTCCCCGTGAGGCCGCAAGTGCCGTATCGATGGGTCACTTTGCTTACCGACATGCTGGCACCCTCCGTTTCCTAAAGCACCGCTACGATCCTTTTCCTCCTCCTCTGTACCATACCGGGGGTTACGGCTTATACGAATGTCTCTCTCCATCAGCCCGATCGTCTCTCCCAGTTCTGGTTCTGCTCATATGACTCGGATCGCACAACTGGGGTGTCTTGTCTCCTTGTCTAGTCTCCTAGGTTTTCACTCTGGTCTGGTCTCTTGGGTCTTCACTCTGGTCTGGTCTCTTAGGCCTTCACTCGGGTCCGGTCTCTCAGGTCTGGTCTCTTGTAATGGCTGCTATAAGCCAACTCTGCTGCTCACACGACCATCCTGCTACAGGTACAGGGCCAACTCCTCCCCTTCTTGGCCTTCCTGGGCCTTTTATAATTATTAACTGCACCGCAGCTGTCACCTAACCTGGCGTGTCCTCCAATCTCTTTCCTCAGGGGACGTGTACTTCACTCTTCAGTTCCTACTAATGTAGCTCTCTGCCTTCTCCTTTTTTATCATCTTTGGAAAGTAGATGGCGATATTCACTTGCAGACATTCGTTTTAGGCATTACTGTGTGTATTCTCGCTCACTTGTCCCCTTACACACTCCGCCTACAGAATCCATTGGGAGCTTTTCTGTAACAGTACCATAGGAGACCATTCACCAGATGCAGACACAAAGTGGGGTCTTACAGAATCCGCCTAGTCAGTATGCCACTGCATACTGCTTGTTTAACTGTACACTGTGTGCAGAATTATTAGGCAAGTTGTATTTTAGAGGATTATTTTTATTATTGATCAACAACTATGTTCTCAATCAACCCAAAAGACTCATAAATATCCAAGCTTAATATTTTTGGAAGTTGGAGTGTTTTTTTTTTAGATTTGGCTATCTTAGGAGGATATCTGTTAATGCAGGTAACTATTACTGTGCCAAATTATAGGCAACTTAATAAAAACCAAATATAATCCCATCTCACTTGTTTATTTTCACCAGGTAAACCAATATCAGTGCACAAAATTTAGAAATAAACATTTCTGACATGCAAAAACAAAAAAACAAAAAAATTAGTGATCAATATAGCCACCTTTCTTTATGATGACACTCAACAGCCTTCCATCCATAAATTCTGTCAGCTGCTTGATCTGTTTTCGATCAACATTACGAGCAGCAGCCATCACAGCCTCCCAGACACTGTTTCTGTTAGAACCCTCCTATTTGTTTTTGTTTCTATCTTGTGTTTTGCGGTCACGTGACCATCTGCCTATATATTCCAGCTCCGCCCTTCTGGCTTTGCTGGACTTCAGTGTTGTTTTGACTGTCTCTCTAGCCAGGTGCTTTTGTGCCTATCTCTCTCTAGTTTGCTTGGTCCTCTGGGACCTCTAGTACATTTTGTCAGTTTATCTTTTGCTCTGCAACAACTTCTGTTAGGTGTCCCATTTTTGTCCCATTCCTTAGTTCCTTTAGGGACCCCTCCCTTTCTCTATAGGTCTCCGTTCAGACTAGCCGAGGACGAAGGCGGGTCTGTTCACAAGGAACAGCTCTCCCCATCTTTCCTTAGCCTATGTTGCAGATCATAACAGTTCCGAGAGGTGTACTGTTTTCCCTCCCTGTAGATCTCTCATTTTATGATGGACCACAGGTTCTCTATGGGGTTCAGATCAGGTGAACAAGGGGGCCATGTCATTATTTTTTCTTCTTTTAAACCTTTATTGGCCAGCCACACTGTGTAGTAGTTGGATGCATGTGATGGAGCATTGTCCTGCATGAAAATCATGTTTTTCTTGAACAATACCGACTTCTTCCTATACCACTGCTTGAAGAAGTTGTCTTCCAGAAACTGGCAGTAGGTCTGGGAGTTGAGCTTCACTCCATCCTCAACCCGAAAAGGTCCCACAAGTTCATCTTTGATGATACCAGCCCATACCAGTACCCCACCTCCACCTTGCTGGCGTCTGAGTCGGAGTGGAGCTCTCTGCTTTTTATTGATCCAGCCTCTGGCCCATCCATCTGGCCCATCAAGAGTCACTCTCATTTCATCAGTCCATAAAACCTTTCAAAAATCAGTCTTAAGATATTTCTTGGCCCATTCTTGACGTTTTATCTTATGTTTCTTGTTCAAAGGTGGTCGTTTTTAAGCCTTCCTTACCTTGGCCATGTCCCTGAGTATCGCACACCTTGTGCTTTTTGATACTCCAGTAACGTTGCAGCTCTGAAATATGGCAAAACTGGTGGCGAATGGCATCTTGGCAGCTTCACGCTTGATTTTCCTCAATTCATGGGCAATTATTTTGCGCCTTTTTTGGCCAACACGCTTCTTGCGACCCTGTTGGCTATTTGCCATGAAACGCTTCATTGTTCGGTGATCACGCTTCAAAAGTTTGGAAATTTCAAGACTGCTGCATCCCTCTGCAAGACATCTCACAATTTTGGGCTTTTCAGAGCCCGTCAAATCTCTCTTCTGACCCATTTTGTCAAAGGAAAGGAAGTTGCCTAATAATTAAGCACACCTTATATAGGATGTTGATGTCATTAGTCAACACGCCTCCTCATTACAGAGATGCACATCACCAGATTTACTAAATTGGTAGTTGGCTTTCAAGCCTATGCAGCTTGGAGTAGGACAACATGTATAAAAAGTATCATGTGATCAAAATACTTATTTGCCTAATAATTCGGCACACAGTGTATAGGTTAAAGCAGCGGTGTGCTTTACTATACAGTAGGAGCCTGCAAAGAAATGTATACAATGCAGTATTAGGTTTCTATACAGTAGGGCCCTATTGTGGATGCCCCCGAAAGTGTACACAAAGGTAGTGTGGACCTAGCCTAATGAATACATTTTAAAAATGGGTTTACTAAGGCAGGTAACCTCATTAAAGGGAACCTGTCACGTGTAAAAACAATATTAACCTGCTGCAAATACAGTTATATGAAAAAGTTTCGGCACCCCTATTAATCTTAAGCTTCATGTTTTATAAAAATTGGTGTTTTTGCAACAGCTATTTCAGTTTGATATATGTAGTAACTGTTGGACACAGTAATGTTTCTGCCTTGAAATGAGGTTTATTGTACTAACAGAAAATGTGCAATCTGCATTCAAACAAAATTTGACAGGTGCATAAGTATGGGCACCCTTATAATTTTCTTGTTTTAAATACTCCTACCTACTTTTTACTAACTTACTAAAGCACTTTTTTTGGTTTTGTAACCTCATTGAGCTTTGAACTTCATAGCCAGGTGTATGCAATCATGAGAAAAGCTACTTAAAGTGGCCACTTGCAAGTTGTTCTCCTGTTTGAATCTCCTCTAAAGAGTGGCATCATGGGCTCCTCAAAACAACTGTCAAATGATCTGAAAACAAAGATTATTCAACATAGTTGTTCAGGGGAAGGATACAAAAAGCTGTCTCAGCAATTTAACCTGTCAGTTTCCACTGTGAGGAACATAGTAAGGAAATGGAAGAACACAGGGACAGTTCTTTTTAAGGCCTGAAGTGGCAGGCCAAGAAAAACATCAGAAAGGCAGAGAAGAAGAATGGTGAGATCAGTCAAGGACAATCCTCAGACCACCTCCAGAGAGCTGCAGCATCAACTTGCTGCAGATGGTGTCACTGTGCATCGGTCAACTATACAACGCACTTTGCACAAGGAGAAGCTGTATGGGAGAGTGATGCGAAAGAAGCCGTTTCTGCAAGCATGCCACAAACAGAGTCGGCTGAGGTATGCAAAAGCACATTTGGAGAAGCCAATTTCTTTTTGGAAGAAGGTCCTGTGGACTGATGAAACCAAGATTGAGTTGTTTGGTCATACAAAAAGGCGTTATGCATGGCGGCAAAAAAACACAGCATTCCAAGAAAAACACTTGCTACCCACAGTAAAATTTGGTGGAGGTTCCATCATGCTTTGGGGCTGTGTGGCCAATGCCGGCACCGGGAATCTTGTTAAAGTTGATGGACGCATGGACTCCACTCAGTATCAGCAGATTCTTGACAATAATGTTCAAGAATCAGTGACAAAGTTGAAGTTGCGCAGGGGATGGATCTTTCAGCAAGACAATGATCCAAAACACCGCTCCAAATCTACTCAGGCATTCATGCAGAGGAACAATTACAATGTTCTGGATTGGCCATCCCAGTCCCCAGACCTGAATATCATTGAACATCTGTGGGATCATTTGAAGAGGGCTGTCCATGCTCGGCGACCATCAAACTTAACTGAACTGGAATTGTTTTGTAAAGAGGAATGGTCAAAAATACCTTCATCCAGGATCCAGGAAATCATTAAAAGCTACAGGAAGCGACTAGAGGCTGTTATTTTTGCAAAAGGAGGATCTACTAAATATTAATGTCACTTTTCTGGTGAGGTGCCCATACTTATGCACCTGTCAAATTTTGTTTGAATGCAGATTGCACATTTTCTGTTAGTACAATAAACCTCAGTTCAAGGCAGAAACATTACTGTGTCCAACAGTTATTACATATATCAAACTGAAATAGCTGTTGCAAAAACACCAATTTTTATAAAACATTAAGCTTAAGATTAATAGGGGTGCCCAAACTTTTCCATATAACTGTATGGGATTAATCTCCAGGTTAATAGCGTTCTGAACCTGCCCGGTGCCCGCAATTTGAGTCCTGCTGCTGGGATGATATGAACTTTATAACCCCCCGGCAGCGTTTGGCGATCAGTCACAGGGGCGGTGCCGGCACGGTTTCAGAGCTCTCTGTGTATAGAGAGCGGTGGCTGTAACCTCGCCCCTGCACTGACTGACAGTGGCTCATCATTAGGGCCGGCTGTCAGTCAGTGCCGGGGGCGAGGTTACAGCCGCCGCTCTGTGTACACCAGTGCCAGTGTCGTCTCTATGACTGAATGATGCGGGGAGGAATAAAGTTCATATCCTCCTGGCAGCAGTACTTAAGTGTACGGTTCTGAACGCTATTAAACTGCAAATTAACCCTATATGTGCAGGTTAATAGCATTTTTTGCCAGGTTTTGACAGGTTCCTTTTAAATTACTTTATTAGTAGCAGGGATGAGTCAGCTGTAAAGCACAGTCAGCACTTTCTGCGTTTGGAGGGGGGTAGCTTCCGAGCCCAATGTAAACCTGAGATTTTATTTCCATAAAATTAGGCAATCCCTTCAAAGGGGCAGACTCCTGAAGAAACTCCATATGTTAATACATCTTGACTGCAGCAGAAATTGGCTGCCTAGTTTTCAGATTGTTTATACTGGAAATGGTACAGGAGTCCAAGAATTAAAGGGGCCCACTTCCACATCAAAAGCAGTATCTGTCACAGACTCACAAACGGGACCACATACTGTTTTTTGCACAGGTTACCCTCTTCAGTCTGTCTTTTACTGGCTGGATCGATATCTCCCCCCAAAAAAAAAATTGCCTGGACCCCCATACACATTAGATGGTCATCATGCTGACATTAGGGCAATGTGTATGGGTGGTTTTACTGTGCTCCTTGCTGTTTTATCTGCTGAATCTCTGCAGTCCTCTCACTGAAGAGCTCTGTCAGACTTCACCAATACCATTGATTGACAGCTTTCTGTCTACACTGCAGGAGGCTGCCAAAAAGCTGTGGAGTTAGATTGCCAAAGCTCCTGAATATTGAGGACTTGATAGCAGGAGCTCATCAGTTAGAAGACTATCAGAGCTGAAGCAGATAAAACACTGTTTTATCACAACTACAGTAAGCAGCTCAATAAGTGACATAGCGTTAGAATCAGAGTCTCTGTCTCTACATTTTGCTGCTCTCAGAATTGGCAGTATATACCTAGTGACAGATTGTCTTTAGAAATATACAGAAAGCATGTACAAAAACATTGCACATTTTCATTATAACTAAAACTTAATTCAGTTTCTCCTCACTGAGAACTTTCAAACTTCAAATAAAGCCTGGTGTGACCAGCAACTTTTACTGACTGTCGCATGCTGTTGATATAGGTTTGAGAAATGTCTTTCCACAGCCGAAAAGAATCTTCATGGGTTCAGACCTGTGGCGTTCTCTACACAATGTATCTGCGGCTCACTTGTCATAAAAAAAGAGTCTCTATGAGCTATAGAAGGTTATTTCAAATGCCACACACCACACTTAGATGTGAAAGATGTACTAGTTGTTTTGGGGGCCGTGCTTTCCTTCTCGCTTTCATGATTTGATGATATTTCATATAGCCCCCTGTGTCAGTATCACTGTAGATTGAGACAATAAAAAAGATTTCTATACTATGGGCAGAGGAATATTTTAACTGAGTACATAAAATATGAATTCTTCTGCTTGTTCACAACCTTCATACTTAAGATAAATCAAACAGATTGGGTCACAGTGACACATTTTATATGTCCCCGAGGTCAGGAGGCAGTAAATAACAGACTAAGACTAGTTCATTCCCTATAGACCAGAGTTTTTCATTTTTAATGTGTGGATCACACATAGCTTCTGAAAATAAAATGCTCTGGTAATAATATTTTTAGTACGATTTCTTTCTCTGCTGCTCTGAAGAATGACTGCATAGTATATTCACTTTATTTTATGAGTGGTTCTTAATCCTTTTCTCCTAGAGGGCTTTCCAGGAGCTCCTGCAGTATATAAAATATTTATCAGTGAAGGTTATTATAAAGCGTTCATGAGCACTGGTTACAATGTGAGTTCTCAATATTTACTAGACAGACAAGAAGCTGTAACTACATGACTTGTTGTGCAGAGATGCAATAATATTGCAGTGCGATATTATATTCCATTGCAGCACATAGTGGATTGTGTCTGGCTGTGCTACCTGTAATTACATTACATTTAAAAGCAAATATTAAATTGTTTTATATTATATTACACACACACAGAGGAGAACATAGAAGATCATAATGATCATACTGTGCCAACCATTACAGTGCTGGACATGGCCAGACAGAACAAGAGCTTGGCTTCCCGGCCCATGCAACATATGCCTTTGCACACACTCTTATGTACTATATATTATATACATATCCTCTGTACAACCTTTATTGACTGTTAAAGGGAATCTGTCAGGAGGTTTTTACTACCTCATCTGAGAGCAGCATAATGTAGAAAAAGAGACCCTGAATCCAGTGATGTATCACGTAGTTTAATGGGTGCTTCAGTTTTTAGATGTAGCATAGCTCAGAAAGCTTCCCCCGCCCACTCCACAGCTCTCAATGTACGTTGTATATTGACAGTAAGCTGCTAATCAGTGCTGGTGGCAGAGTTGGACCAGGATGCACGGGAGCTGTAGTCCTGTAGTGTTAATCTCCTGCTGATAAAACACTCATTGTATTGAAACAACAGCACACAGCCTAATAAGTGACACATCACTGAAATCAGTGACTCAGCCCCTACAACATGCTACCTTCAAATTATATAGCAAAAACCTGCTAGATTCCTTTTAAGAGATGTCTGCACTGGCAAACCTTTATCTAAATGCACTTATTAGCAGGACAGTTTAGACAAAATATGGAATAAAGAGGACACATAATTGGTATTGCCATGTTAGTGATGACCAGAGATATATAAGAAGTATATTATTTAACAAATTATTTTTATGAGGATTGCTATACAAAAAATGAGAAACAATAGTAGAAATGTATTTTTGTTCATCCTGCTTTACAGTGGAATAAAAAAAGTTAAAAAAGTCATGTGTACCCCAAAATGCTTAAAGGTCAACTCATCCCACATGAAACAAGCCCTCCTAGAGCTCCATCAGTGGAAAAATAATAAAGTTAGGCTGTGTGCCCACTATGCGTTTTCAAAGCGTTTATGCTGCGGAATTTCCGCGGCATAAACGCTTGGGAAACTCTTGGTAATCCGCCCCCCCATGGTCCCCAATGACAAGCCGCAATGTCAATGCCCATGCTGCGGATTTTTCCGCAGCATTTATGCTGCGCTCCAAAATCCGCAGCATGTCCATTAATTTTGCGGACACGCAGTGTAATCGCCGCCATTGACTTGCATTGAAACGCATAATATCCGTGTCAGTACATTTGTACACACGGATATTATGCGTTTCTATGTGCGGATGGTACCCAAGTCTGGAGGAGAGGAGACTCTCATCCAGACCTGGGTACCATAGAAACTGTAAAAAAAAAGAATTTAAAATAAAAAATAAAGTTTATACTCACCTTCCGATGTCCTCCCGGAGTTTTGTCTGCTCCGTCCGGTCTCTTGCAATGCTCGCGCTGTTGTGAAGGACCTTTACGTCACTGAGTCATGTGACCCATCACATGGCTCAATGACATCACCGCAGGTCCTTCACAACAGCGCGAGCCGCCCAACACACCGGACGCAATGGAGATAACACCGGGAGGACACCGGAAGGTGAGTATAAACTTTATTTTTTTATTTTTTACCATTCTTATTCTTTTTTTTTTAACTAACTTGGTCACACTACTATAAATCCATGCCGGTTGCATGGATTTATATAGTGTGAACAAGTTGTCAAGCACTTTTCCAAGTGATGCTAAAATCGCTTGGAAAAGCGCTTGATAACCCGCATGCAGAAATGCATGCAAAGACGCTTGACAAACGCTTCTACCTGGCGGGAAAAACGCATGTAAAAACCGCATGCATTTTTCCTGCCAGGGAATTGCGGAAAAAATATGCAGCATTTCTGCATCGTGGGCACATAGTCTTATAGCTATTTATATACTGGAGAGAAATGTGACCAGACCGGTCCATCAGTGGCCTTCCTTTGAGTAACACAATACACAGCGCTGCGCACAATGTAATTGCTATTTGCAGCGTTATTCAGAGGAGGTCCCTGACACACAGGTCATAGGACCAGCCCATAGTGCATTTGGCTGGAAAAGGCCTAAGGGCAAAGACAAGACTCCTCACACGACTGTACAGCAGCCATATTTTACAGTCCATGTTTTGGCTGCAATTCCCAACCGCCCGGAGCTCTCCTGACCTGAACTGACCTTATAGGCATATAACAGTGCTAATTCAGGTCAAGAAACCAAGGCTTGGGGCCGAAATTTGCTGCCATTACACAGACTATAAAATACAGCTGCTATACTTTCTTGTGAATCTTGCCTAATTCAGATGACTTACAGCTTCAATTCCTGGGTTCCTTGACTTGAACTTACGGTATCATAATTATATATGTACTGTATTTTTCGGACTATAAGACGCACTTTTTTCCTCCAAAATTTTGAAGGAAAATGGGGGGTGCGTCTTATAGTCTGAATTTTGGGGGGGGGGTATATATATATGCTGTGTGGGTTGTGGGGGGAGCGGTAGCGGTGGAGGAGCGGGGCACAGGAGGCAGCAGCCGCCCGCTGCAGCCTACACTGTCCCCGCTGCTAAAGAAAATTAATATTCACTTCTCTTTAATAGCAGCACACAGTGTAGCCACAGCATGGCTCCTGCTGTTGCCGGAATCGCCTGTACCCGCTGTTAAAGGGCATGAATATTCAACCTCTCTCCACGACCATGGGCGTGGGGAGGGGTGAAAGTTCATGCCCTTTAATAAGCGGGCACACGCGATAGCCCGGCAGCAGCAGGAGCCGCTTTGCGGCTACGCTGTGTGCTGGCTATTAAGGAGCATGAAGTCACTGCTCCCCGCGCACACAGTCCCGGCGTGGGGAGCAGTGACTTCCGGCAGCTGATCTCTCCTGGAGAGATCAGTGCGGGCAGACAGGACGCAGCGCTGGAGGAGAGAAGAAACGTGAGTAGGAGTGTTTATTTTTTTTTTTATGTGCAGCATGATGGTGATTAGGGGGACAATGCATACCAAGATAAGGATGAGGGGGCATACATAACAGGATAAAGATGAGGGGGCCATACATACTAGAATAATGCTGAGGGGGGCATACATAACAGGATAAAGATGAGGTGGCCATACATGCCAGGATAAAGATGAGGGGGTCATACATACCAGGATAAAGGTCACCCCTGACTTCTTAAGGAGCAAAGCTGCACCCACTCTCAGCGAGTTGTCGACTAAAGTTACAGCTAAGTAGGGCCAAAACCTGCTCCCTTCATGGCCGGGCAGCAGAAGTAGGAGGCGACCTTGCTAGATAAAGCATCCCTTAGATAGTTATCGAGGTGTATAGGCACCATAAAACCAGCCCATTCATGTGCACAAGCTAGTCGACAAGCCTCTAAAGGCCCCGTCACACTAAGCGATGCAGCAGCGATTTCGACAACGATATGACCTGTCAGGGATCGTTGCTGCATCGCTAATACATCGCTGGTGAGCTGTCAAACAGGCAGGCTCACCAGCGATGAGGGGAGCAGCGATATCGTGGAAAGAATCGTTCCACGATGTCCTACTCCCGGTTACCAGCCTGTTGCTGAAGCAGGAGCAGGCTCGTAACCATGATAAACATCGGGTTACTAAGTGCGCGTGTGCCCCTAGTAACCCGCTGTTTACCATGGATACCACTCTGCTACCGTGCGCGGGAGGTTACCGTTCACCTTAGCAGAGTCGTATCCATGATAAACATCGGGTTACTAGGGGCATACGCGCACTTAGTAACCCGATGTTTATCATGGATACGACTCTGCTAAGGTGAGCAGTAACCTCCCGCGCACCGTAGCAGAGTGGTATCCATGATAAACAGCGGGTTACTAAGTGCGCGCGTGCCCCTAGTAACCCGATGTTTACCATGGATACCAGCCTGATCGTTGGTCCCGCTGGTCACACACAGCGATGTGTGCCGGCCAGCAGGAGGCCAACGACCAAAAAATGGTCCAGGACACTTTGCAGCGATCAGCGACCTCACAGCAGGGGCCTGATCGCTGCAAAGTGTCACACATAGCAACATCGCTGGTGAGGTCGCTGTTGCGTCACCAAAACCTTGACTCAGCAGCGATCTCGCTAGCGACATCGCTATGTGAGACGGGGGCTTAACTCTCAGTGTTGTATAACCTATTCTTTTAAGACATTGGAAGAGATTTATCAGAACTGGTGCAAAGAAAAGTTTTGCCATTGCAACCAATCGTTTCACTGCTTTCATTCAGAACAGGACACCTTAAATTGAGACCTTGTAGCTTTTGGATACACACAGTTTGAAAAATGTCCCCCATTATTATTGGAAACTTGATTATTTTATGAAACTATTCAAATTACGTGCAAAATTTTAGTGTTCTGCATTTGCCTTTTCACTCCATAAACCATATCATTTTAACCGTGTGTAATTAGTTTCTGAATTGCTTTGAAATCTTCTAGTGTAAAGTCATATAAAAGTGCAACATTATTATTAATAAAACAATTAATGCTACTGCTCCTTTTTATAGTTTTGACCTTTCTGGTAATGTATTCAATATGAAATTATCTTCCTCTAGTAACATTGTATCTTAAACTTAGATTTACTTTGAATAAAAAAATAGATTACATATTTAACGGAGTTATGGTGTTAATATTAATAGCTGGAGCACTTAGATCTCACAGCACTTTCAGATATAATTAATACATTCATTTAATTTTAATCGCGTAATTGTAAAGAGATATCCCAGCAGAAGATTAAAAGTGTAGTTGACCTTGCAAAAATGTGATCATTTAACCTCCATGGATTTTGGTAATAAAACCTCTTAAAACACAGACATGACATATTTCCCTGTAGTCTCTTATCTAAGTTAACAATATCTTAATATGACCTTCACATATCAGTTCAAGGATTCCAACACCTGTATCACTTTAGCTTTCTAGTTTGCCCTGCCCATCATTATTAGTTCTACAATTTATCAGATATTACAAAAAATATTATCAACATATTATTTTCTTTCATTGACAGATTAACTAAAATTATTGGTTTCACCTACCAATATGATAATAAATAAGTAGAGGTGAGCAAATTAATTAGAAAGACCAAGGTCCAGCATCAACGTTAGTAGGGAGCCCATCGAAACGGCTCCTACCTGTCAGCATTTCTTTCACCATTTCTGATTAGTAGTCACTCTTCAAAGTTATGAGTGTGTCAAGTCGCAAGGATGACACCGCCCTTGGCCTACAAATCAAAAGAAATGTTGGGGACTTTGGCAAGTAGGAGGAGGCGCACAGGTCTCCCATTCAGTGGCCACAGACAAGTGATGACTGATGTGGCGACCAGGCTAGGGTTCTGCGAATCTATTCGCTCTCTCTATAAATAAGACTAATATATTGGAACCAATAATTCTTGCATAAGGTGCTACCGGTTTGGTTATGTAAGCCGCACCAAGCAGGATAATATAAGGCCTCCCAGCATGTGAGGAGTCCATTCTTCAACCAATTTACATGATACTGGCTGGATGATGCCCAGCATAAAAGGAGTCACTACCTCATCTGCTGTCAGTGTCACCAACAGGAACGGAGCTATGACATGTAATAGTAATAACTGAAGTTTTTTACCATAG
Source organism: Phyllobates terribilis (assembly GCF_046119375.1). Classification (NCBI taxonomy): domain Eukaryota; kingdom Metazoa; phylum Chordata; class Amphibia; order Anura; family Dendrobatidae; genus Phyllobates; species Phyllobates terribilis. Next base: position 213,799,982 of record NW_027362762.1, read on the forward strand.
CCCCACTCTAATAAAGGGCCTTCACATCTTCAGGGCTGGGTTTATAAGGAAAATGAGAGTGAAACTTCTTGATTAGTTAATTGCTGGAACTCAAGACCTTTCATCTAACCAATGTTTTAGATACTGCAGAGCCCCTCACCCTCTCCCAAAACAAAAAAGAAATATCATAAAGTGCACGGGTGGCTAGAAAAAGCTAAACACAGTAGTATGTGCAACAAAATCATCTAATTTATGTAAAATGCCCAGAAGGGAAAATAAAATATAGTAGTTTGCTAAAGGTACCATGTAGGAACAGACACAACATTCAAAGGTGCAATACTGGTACAATGGCTTTGTCTGTAATAAAATAAAAGTGCACACAGACCAACTTGGCGACAGGGTTTGCCCTATGTATAAAAAGAAAGTTTGATTGGAAACTGCAGTACTATAAAGATTATATAGTAATATATTGTATTAAGCACTGTGAATTTCATTCCCCACATTTAAAAAGGAGCTGTCCTAACTCTGTAAGATCACCTATCCACACAATAGTTGATACAGTAACTTGTTAATTGTTAAGAATCTGAATGCTAGTACCCCCACCATTCCTGATTATGGGGCTCTGAAACTTTCTTTAGTTTATATTTGATTTTGATATCTCTAAAATTCCCTGTAGTTGTAGATAATGGGCCAGTACTATATGCCTTTGTCAATCTGCTAAATAGAAAATACCGGGTTATACAATATGTCTACCTTTTTACCATTGCTGACTATTTTCCAAATTTTTCAGGTCATATCTATTTATCTAAAATGACTATAAAAATGTAACAATATATGTAATGTAAAACCACAGAAATGATTTGGAACACATGTTGATATGAGTGTGTAGGTGTATATTCTCACTGTCGCCATTAACAAACATAACCTAGGATGAAAACAAAATGATGGTCCTATGTCTAATGTAAAACCTCTCCATGTGCCAGCAGTCCTCAATAGACCGGGGACAGAGTAGGACCCAGGCCTGACTATCCAAAAGGGGAAAGCAATGTTCAAAGTACAAAAAACTAAAGCAAAACCAAAGAAATGAGCTGGAATATATGTTGATATGCAGTAAGTGCAATGCGTAGGTGAACCTTCAAACTGTGGCCATTAACAAACATAAACAAGGATGAAAACAAAATGAACATATACCCTGTAGTAAATAAATAAGTAAATAGTACATGTAAATAACACACGGAACTTAGTTCACACTGTTTTAATAAAAAAAGCGTATAAGCATAATGTGTATAATTTTTACTATAAATTTAAGGGCAGGAAATATTTGTATACATATTTCCTGTGTATTTCACATGTGACGCTGTGCCAAAAGGTATAAATATGTACAGTGGAGAAAATAAGTATTTGATACACTGCCGATTTTGCAAGGTTTCCCACCTACAAAGAATGGAGAGGGCTGTAATTTTTTATCGTAGTTACACTTCAACTGTGAGAGACAGAATCTAAAAAAAAATCCAGAAAATCACATTGTATGATTTTTACATAATTAATTTGCATTTTATTGCATGAAATAAGTATTTGATACAATAGAGAAACAGACCTTAATATTTGGTACAGAAACCTTTGTTTACAATTACAGAGGTCAGACGTTTCCTGTAGTTCTTGACCAAGTTTGCATACACTGCAGCAGGGATTTTGGCCCACACCTCCATACAGATCTTCTCCAGATGTTTCAGGTGTCGGGGCTTTCACTGGGCAACATTGAGTTCCCTCCAAAGATTTTCTATTGGGTTCAGGTCTGGAGACTGAACCTTGAAATGCTTCTTACGGAGCCACTCTTAGTTACCCTGGCTGTGTATTTTGGGTCATTGTCATGCTGGAAGACCCAGCCACGACCCATCTTCAATGCTCTTACTGATTTGAAGCAGGTTGTTGGTCAAAATCTCTCAATACATAACCCCATCCATCCTCCCTTCAAAACGGTGCAGTCGTCCTGTCCCCTTTTCAGAAAAGCACCCCAAAGTAGGATGTTTCACCCATCATGCTTCACAGTTGGGACGGTGTTCTTGGTGTTGTACTCATCCTTCTTCTTCCTCCAAACACGGTGAGTGGAAGTGATACCAAAAAGTTCTATTTTGGTCTCATCTGACCACATGACCTTCTCCCATGCCTCCTCTGGATCATCCAGATGGTCATTGGCAAACTTCAAATGGGCCTGGACATGTGCTGGTGTGAGCAGGGGGAAAATGTGTGCCTTGTAGGATTTTAATCCATGATGACATAGTGTGTTACTAACAGTTATGTTTGAGACTGTGGCCCCAGCTCTCTTCAGGTCATTGATCAGGTCGTCTCGTGTAGTTCTGGGCTGATTCCTGACCTTTCTCAGAATCATGCTTACCCCACGAGGCAAGATTTTGCATGGTGCCCCAGACAGAGAAAGATTGACAGTCATCTTGTGTGTCTTCCATTTTTGAATAATTGTGCCATCAGTGGTTGCCTTCTCACCAAGCTGCTTGCCTATTGTCCTGTAGCCCATCCCAGCCTTGTGCGGGTCTACAATTTTGTCCCTGGTGTCCTTACACAGCTCAATGGTCTTGGAGTATGATTGCGTGTGTGGACAGGTGTCTTTTGTACAGGTAACAAGTTCAAACAGGTGCAATTAATACAGGTAATGAGTGCAGAGTAGGAGGGCTTCTTAAAGAAAACCTAACAGGTCTGTGAGAGCCAGAATTCGTGTTGGATGGTAGGTGATCAAATACTTAATTAATTTGCATTTTATTGCATGAAATTTAAAAAAATCACACAATGTGATCTTCCATTTTTTATTTTTAGATTCTGTCTCTCTCAGGTGAAGTGTACCTACGATAAAAATTACAGACCTCTCCATTCTTTGTAGGTGGGATAACTTGCAAAATCGGCAGTGTATCAAATACATAAATATGTACAGAGAGGAAAATAAGTATCTATCGAAACTTTACAGTATAGCAGGATAGTATCCCTTCTAAAATATTGTGCAGCATTTTCAAGAAGTTTTATTCCCGTCCAGGTATCTGCCCAGCATAACAATAGTAAATGACCATATGGTTGTAAACCTTATAGCTTCATGGGAACCCAGCATGTGACACCTTCTCTCATAACCTTCTACACCTTTCTTACAATTAATTGACAGTGTTGGCACTGACTATAACAATGACTTCCAGATAATATATCCCTCCAGAGAGAAAAATGACGGCTGTTTTATCTGTATGAATGAGCTGAGTAATGATTTGGACGGCTGGTCTGACACTGTAATAAAAAGATGTCAAGCTCAGTTCTATGTCACTGAGCCAGGATGGGTCTTATCTAAGACTACAACTCACCAGACCCAGATTTACTAAACCCTGGTGTACTCAACTGAATAAACCTTTAGGCTTTGCATTATAAATCTCTGCCATGTGTTTAGTATCTTTATTTTCATGTAATCATTTCCAGTCTATATCACTGGTGGACATAGATTACATCCTACATGACATTTGCAATTTGATCCAAATATATGGTAGTCAATGTCCTATTTTCCTCATTTGGGTACGCAGCATTCAGAGAACCCTGTGCATTGTATTATCATGTAAATAGCATACATCACAATGAATAAATTACACTATTCATCAACATTATGCGGAGTGGAGTTTTATTTACCATCAAGCGTTACTATTGTGCTATAAAAAAAATGTGCAAATTTTGTCACATGCCATAATTGCATTATAATTTGCAACGTTTTCCACTACTTACCACTTTTTAAAAGTATTGAGAAAAGTGACCACGGCTAATTGAAAGGGGAACGAGACGAAATGTTTGTTTCCAACAAATTTTTGATTATAAATGATGGAAAATCATACAACTTGTGGCGCAAATCCATGGTAGCTAGTTGCAAACATAAATAAAAAAAATTATCTTTGGGGCTGTTGAATAGGTGTTAATTTTATCGAGAGGTATGCCATTCACTCCTATGATCTTGTATTTAAGGCCACGTTCACACGTTCAGTATTTGGTCAGTATGTTACCTCAGTATTTGTAAGCTAAAACCAGGAGTGGTGACTTGTTTCTATTATACTTTTCCTCTGATTGTTCCACTCCTGGTTTTGGCTACAAATACTGATGGAAAATACTGACCAAATAATGAAACTTTGAATGTGGCCTAAGGGGAAACCTGTTATGTCCCCTAACTGTAGCAAACTACCATTATCACGTTATACTGTATATGGCGAATACTATATTAAAATAACAGATTTTACATTGAAAGAATTGGTATATTTTAAAAATGAACTTTATTCTGCAGCTCAGTATATGAAGATGAGTTGGGACTAGTCCAGCAGTGCATCACTTCCCTCAATCTAGTCCTGCCTTAGACCTCCTAATCACACACCCCTGGACATGCTTGACACCCACCACGCAATCCTCGTCATGGTACTCTGGAAAGCTTGTTCACAATGATCCCGCAGTACTACCATGATGGGAATTATCGGGATATGATTCATGCCCAATGAGGTGTGATTAGAGGATTATAGCCAGGACTAGTCTGGGGGAAGCAACACCCAGCCAGACTAATCCTCACTCATTTTCATATGATAAAAAGCAGAATAGAATTTTGCTTTCAAAACATATAAACATATATAATTCTATAGTGGCAGTTTATGACAGTTCTGGGATGTGCCAGGATCTCAATAATGGAAACTTATCAGGCGATTCATGCTGCTCAAACCACGGGCAGCATGAATTGTAGTCTGGCTACACAATTGCATCAAGATATATATTATAACTCTGGAGCTTTTCATCTTTTCATAGAAAATATACTTTGAAGATCTAGCCGACTTTTCCCAATGTTGCTGCAGGTGATTGACAGGTCTCTCCCAATGTACACGCAAGGGAGAGACCTGTCAATCACCTGAGATGAAATTACATTTTCTGAAAAGTTGGTGCATTCCAGAAAACAATATACCTGGCAGCAATCATGCAACCAGGCTTTGATTCATGCTGCCTGTGGTTTGGTCTGACAGGTTACCTTTAACAAATCTTCTCTAAATTGTATAGTTTGTGCATTGTTTCATTTTGTGACATATAGTCAACGACAACAGTGCATTCTTAGGTGACAAACTAATATGTAAATCCTCAGAAATAGAAAAATAAAATCTACAAATGTACTAATGTAAATTAGCTTTTATCCAGAAAGAATCTCTTTACAAGTCTGTATAATGGATCACCATTGACTTGCAGGACAGATACCCCTAGATGGCACTAGAAAAATTATTTTCTCCCATCTTTAAGGGAGCTGATTTGCATATTTATTCCCAAGGAGCACTGCATGTAAGAATCTCGACACCGGCTGTATATGTACCAGTATCTTCAAGGAGCCTAATAATGACTTTAAAAAAGCACTCCCATCAAAAGATTTATTCTCTTAATATATTGCAGTCATCACATTATATGACATTGTGTACTGTTTCTATTCTCTGCTCTATGTAGAAACAGGAAGTCTCTTTTACCTGCATGAGTCATTTCCCTCTTCAACTCCTGACCCAGCTGCTGCCTCCTCCCTCCTGCCATGAACTTTTACAATGACTCATGACTCATTTGGTGAAAATTGACTTCCTATTTCCACATAGAGCCTAGAAGGATTCAGCTAGTCTGTTTTTCATCATGTGATGTCATAGAACTAATAGAAAAGAGAAGAATTAACAGGGTTGAAGAGCAAAATGAGCAATTGTAAGTACACAGTTCCATATAATATGATGATTGCAATATATTAAGAGGATAAAAACTTTGATGAGCATGCTTCTTTAAGGCTATGTGCACACGAAGCTTTCTTGATGCGTTTTTGTGGCGGGTTTCCCACCACGGAAATCGCATCGAAAACGCTTGTAATTGGTCTGCCATGCATTGCAATGCAAATCCGCATGTGCTGTGCACATGATGCAGAAATTTCTGCTCCGGATTCATATTGCTTTAAAAAATGCAGAACTACCATTGTTCGGGGGCTTCCGCCGCAAATTTGCACCCATTGACTTGAATTGAAATGCAGCAAAACCGCAGGTAACCTGTGGATTTGCTGTGTTTCAATTAAATTCAATGGCCGCGACTTCGCAGCGGACACGTGCTGCGTGTGGTACCCAGGTCAGGAGACGAGGCTACTACTCCTTTCATCTGATCGCCGCTCTCGCTGATAACAGTGAGAGCAGCGTGGCAGGAAGGAGCAGTAGTCTGCTCTGCCCTGCCCGCGTGCCCGCACTGTAGAAAAAATAAAGTAAAAAAAAAACACCTTCTATACTCACCTGTCCGGCGCCCCCTGGTGTCCTCCTGGTCCCCAGCGGCGATCCTCTCCTCTCGGCAGCTGGCGGTACACTGTGGGTAGCGGGCTCGCTCCCCGCAGTGTACTGAGCTGCCAAGACCTGCGGTGACGTCAGCGATCAGCTGATCGGTCACACGGCCAGTCAGCTGATGCTCACGTCATTGCTGGTCCTGTACTGACAGGACCTGCTGTGACATAGCGATCAGCTGATCGGTCACATGACCGATCAGCTTATGCTCACGTGATCTCCCCTTGGGAGCATTCTCAAGAATGCTCCCACGGTGGTTAGCTCACCGGGGCTCATCAGCTGATCTTGTTTTTTTACTTTTTCTTCAGAAGATCGATGGCTTCGCGGGGGCGTACAATAAAGTTTCTTTTAAAAAAACGTGTTTTTTATTTCATTAAAATACTTTATTCTGGACGTGTTTTTATTGAAAAGGCAGCGACTATTTTACCACATGGTTAGTAATGGGGGCGTCTTATAGACACCCTCCATTACTAACCTGGGCTTCACGTCAGCCGCCAATATAAGGCTGACGTGAACCCCAACCCCATTACCCCACTGCCACCGCTACAGGGCAGCGTGGAAGAGCAAGGCTAAGCGCCAGATTTGGCGCATCTTATGGATGAGGGGTGATATTAATAGCCGCGGAGGGGGCTAGTATCCATGGTATCAGTATCAGCCTGCAGTGTTCTAGTTTAGCCTTTGCTGGTTAGATTTTATAGGGGGACCCCACGTCAATTTTTTTCTGTGGTCCACCTGTAATCTAGTCAGTAAAGGCTAAACAAACAGCTGTGGGCTGGTATTAATAGCCGGGGAACATTGTTAGATATTAGTAGCCGGGTAAGGGGCCATTAGCCATCAGCCCCTAGTGGTCAGCTTTCCCTCTGCTGGTTATAAAAATGACGTGGGAGCCCATGCCATTTTTTTTGTAATTTTAGGCTCTGTGTTCATGAAGTGTTATTAAAATTTCATGCACAATGCTAGCACTGTAAAACGCAGTAAATCTACTCTGCTTTTGATACATAGGAACATACATTCACAGCGGTTATAAGATTTTCAAGCATGCGTCTGAATTTCATTTGTTATAAACCAGAAATTGTAAAATTCAAACTTCCTCCCCATTGCTAAAAGCATTTGAACCTAGATTTGTTGAAATTTGTCGGGTTAACACCTGCCCAGTGTGTAAGTTTAATAAATTGGAGGACTGCAGCTAAAGACCTCTTACATCCCCTGGTGATAGGTGACATGGGGCTTTTAATACATAATCTTGAAAGCATTTGTAGGATAAGCGATTTTCAGATCCTTTACTTAATAGTGCCAATACAGCTGTAGAGCTAGATCCCCCACCACCAACAGATAAGAAGGTACCTGCTGACCCTACAAAGGGCCATGTCTTCACAGCCGCTGTGTGCATTAAGGTGTCACTTTGTGATAATTCCCCTTGTGAAGATGGTGTAGATTATCTTTTTTTCTAACTGCCTCTATTTTGGCCTTCCAACTTCGGTCCCTTCACATATTATTAGATTCACTCATTTTCCATTTGAACAAAAGATCTGCGAAATTGGATAAAAGATAGCAATCTTGTTTTATGATTGAAACTGACACAAGGTCACATCTCTGAGATTTAAGAGCTGGATCAACTGTTCCCACAATTTCATCATTTCCACTGATCATCATCTACTTATTGTTGTCACATTCCCTTCATTGCTAAACGACATGTGTTCTGGAAGCTGAGCTCAAATATAGAAACCATTCATTGCAATTTATTACAGCATTAGATGGAACAGATTTAATATCTAGTTAACTGTGCAAAGCTACTTTTACTACAAAGTAATCTCCAATAGTATGTTGCTTCTCTATTGTTCTAGTTAGGCTGCGTGTACATGATACGTTTTTCATGCGGTTCCGCTGCGGAATTTCCGCAGCGGGAATGCTTCAAAAACGCATGGTAATCCGCACCCCATGGTCCCCAATGGCATTCCGCAATGTCAATGCACATGCTGCGGATTTTTCCGCAGCGTTTCTGCAGCGCTCATAAATCCGTAGCATGTTCATTAATTTTGCGGAAGCGCCGCCATTGACTTGCATTGAGACGCATAATATCCACGTCTGTACATTTGTACAAGCGGATAACATGCGTCTCAATGTGCGGATGGTACCCAGTTCTGGAGGAGAGGAGACTCTCATCCAGACCTTAGTACCATTGTACCTGTAAAAAAAAAGAATAAAATAAAAAATAAAGTTTATATTCACCTGTCCGGCGGCCCCTGCAGCGCTTACCTTCCAGGACCTGAGATGACGTCGCGGTCATGTGACCGCAGGCTGTCTCGCGATGTGCCGGCAACCCGGAAGAAGCCAGGACGAGCGCTGCAGCACACGCGGCGGCATCGGGGGTGAGTATAGCTTTATTTTTTTTATTTTTACGGTCACACTGTATAAATCCATGCTGTTTGCATGGATTTATACAGTGTGACCTAGTTGTCAAGCACTTTCCAAGTGATGCTATCGCCTGGAAAGTGCTTGTCAGTGCGCATGCGGAAACACATGCGTTAACGCATGTGGATACGCATGTGAATCCGCATGTATTCCGCATGTATTCTGCAGGAAAAACGCATGCACAATCTGCATGCGTTTTTTCTGCCAGGGAGATGCAGAAATGCTGCAGAAATTTTCTGCTTCATTTCTGCATCGTGGGCACATAGCCTTAAAGTTCTTTTAACTTTTTTTTATCAATTTGTCGTGGCCTAGTTAAAAATAATAAAATCAACTGTCACCTGTACCGCTGCGCTGTGTGCGCTGCAACCAATAACTGGACTTAGTGGCTTGTGGCACTTACCTCCAAGCTCAGTGATTGGCCGCAGTGCTGTTAACGTGACATCAATGCTGCAGTCTGTCCACAATCACTGAGGGAGTGACAAGCATGCAGCGCTGACCCTGGGAAAAGTGAGTACCATCTGCATGTATTTTTTTAACATAGCAATAACGAATTAGTAAAAAAAAGTTGAAAGAGGAAAATGAAAGTGAACCTATCCTTTATACAGTCAGATTCATATATGAAGGGGGGATGTTAGTAATGAAAGTCCAGTTGAGGGTCTTGTTAGTATTGCCAGAGAAACACCATGCACCATTTGGTCTTTAGGGGTTTAACGCTACAGCCCCACATCAACTAATGCTTATACACAAATAATAGTAAAATTGCAGTTCTCTCCCATAATTTCAAAAATTATGGGTAGCTTAGATCAGTCACAAAAATTCTGACCATGTTAAATATCTTGTGATTTTTCCACAATTTTACCTTCGTGATTGCATTAGCAGAATTTAAAATGGAGACCTATCCTTATGGAATATAGTTCTATGAAATGTAACTTCAACTGTTTCTCTAGAAGTCAGTATCGGTGGCCCCATATATATATTTTAAAACAGGCTATTTTTTATTATTATAGAGTTATTTCACAATGTCATTTTACTTTTGTTGAAGTGACCGGGTAAAAATTGCCAAATTACCAAAAAAATAAAAAATTTAGATCAGAAGCCCACTGCAGCATGATGGTGATCTTCTTATTAGGTGCCGGCTCTAGTATCTATTGTAGTTCCCAGTGACCACCTCTGCAACAGGTGGAGCGACCCAGGTGACCAACAGTACCCATGCTACCAGGCAAAGCTCTCACAGCTCTGGATCACATCATCCCACAGTAATAGCATCAACACCAAGTTAACTGATATAAAAAATCACCTTGAATGTGGTCTTTGCAATAAATTGACAACAAAATAGGTTGGACCCTTTTTAAAATTTCCTGATAATTTAAAAACAACTGGGCCAAATGAGTGGGTTGCTTGTACCAAGAAAAACAAAAAAATGAAGGGGCAGCCTATGCAATATACCATAAAGGTCCAACAGGAAGCCAGTCTCAGGCCACATTTTTTTAATGGTGATCTGAAAAAAAAGGCAATGGACTGCACTTCAAATAGTATGCATTGATTTACTACAGCTAAGCAAAGCTTTCAAAACTGAATATGAGGTTCTTAACACTTTGATTAGAAAGTATAAGCACTTCCATGTCATGACAAAGCTCTTAATTAATCTCTGCTCTATTAAGTGTAGTACTGCACAATGTCGTGAAGGCAGTGGTCACCACACAGTGCTGTGTCCATCAGAGCAGGGACCCACTAAGAGGTTCACCATGGCATTGCAGTGGGCTTATACAGTTTGATCAAAATGCTAGCTAAGAACTTTATGTTCAGTTTTGAAAAATTTGCTTAGCCGCAATAGATCAATGTATAATATTTGGATATGCAGTCCATATCTTTTCTCTAAAGTCATGGCATTTTTTTTGCTTGTTTTTCTTGATACCAGTACTGCATCAATTTATCCTGGAACCTATTTCGTTTTCAGTGTTTTACCTAAGAGGACATGGAAGGTGAGTTTTTTAGATCAGTTCACCTGATGTTGGTGGTGTGTGGCGGCCATTGTTGCTGTGATATGCTGTGTCTTTGAGTAGTATGACCCAGCACCCTGAAGGATGTGCCAGGCAGCATGGGTGCTGTTGGACACCAGGGTCGCTTCCCCCGCTTTCACAGTTTTGCTGATGTTGTCAGATCACTTTGCTATCATCAAGTTTTGTAAGAGAAATTTCACTTTTAGCAATAAGTGGTCAATAGGCCAGGCATCTATAGTGCTGTAACTGTTAGAACCCTCCTGTTTATTTTTTCCATGTGTGTTTTGCGGTCACTTGACCATCTGCCTTTATATTCCAGCTCCGCCCTTCTGGCTGTGCTGGACTTCAGTGTTTGACTGTTTCTCTAGCCTGGTGCTTCGGTGCCTTTCTCTGTCAGTTTGCTTGGTCCTTCTGGGACCTCTAGTACCTTTTGTCAGTTTGTGTTCTGCAACAACTTTTCTGTTTAGGAGGTGTCCCATTTTTTGTCCCAGTCCTTAGTTCTTTTAGGGACCCCTCCCTTAATGCTATAGGTCTTTGTTCAGACTAGCCGAGGACTAAGGCGGGTCTGTTCGCTAGGAACAAGCAGCCTGCTACATCGTAGGGATTCAGCTTAGTCTTACGGTAGGGACAGCTTTCCCCTATCTTTCCTTAGTGCATGTTGCAGATCATAATAGTAAGGCCAGCCCAAAAAACTAAAAGGAAAGAAATTCGGGGATCAGTATGGTTTCCGTCCAGGATTTGGCTCAACGCCTGCAGGGATTGTCTCTGGAGGTGGGCGAGCTTCAGCAACATGTGAGTAGCTGTTCTGGAGCGCATTTTGTCGAACCCAAGGTAGGACTGCCTCATGTTTTTTATGGTAAACAGCAAAATTTTTGTCCCTTTAAAAATGCTTGTTTGTTATATTTTCATTTGAGACCAAGGTCCTCTGGGAATAAATCACAGCGCATTGGTTTAGTTATGTCACTTTTGCGCAATGAACCACAGGGGTGGGCCTTTTCTCTCTAACCTAATGATCCGTGTTTAAGGTCTGTTGAAGAATTTTTTTCTGCTATGGGGCTATTATATGATGATCCTGATCGAATCTCATCTGCTGAGGCAGAACTCAGGCGTTTGAATCAGGGGTCAGGTGATGTTGAAAATTATTGTACACACTTCAGGAGATGGGCCTCAGAAGTTAAATGGAATGATCCTGCACTGAAATGTTTGTTTCTTGCTGGTCTGAGTGAAAGGGTTAAGGATCTGCTAATTGCATTCCCTGCACCTGAGACTCTGCAGGATGCCATGCAATTAGCTGTTCGTGTGGACAGGAGACTGAGGTGCAGGCTGAATGAGGTAAAGACTCCTGTAATGTCAGTTCCTAGTCCCCAGAAAATCTGCTCAGATGGCGGAGAACCGATGGAGATTGGGGCAATGTCACTCCGCTCTCAGGAAAGAGACCGGAGGTTCGCCGAGGGATTGTGTCTTTATTGTGGTAAAGCTGACCATTTGATTAAGTATTGTGAGCGTCGTTTAAGTAAAGAAAAAAAAAAGGTCAGTTACGCCCGTATAGCTTGTTTACGCTCTGCAGGAGTATTTCTTTCTGGGAGTACTACTTTGCAGGAAAATTTGATTGAATTTCAGGTATTTGTGGATTGTGGTTCAACACTTAATGTAATTGATAAAGGGTTTTTGGAAAACCTTAAATTGAAATCCAAACCTTTGTCATCACCTATTTCTGTGATTGCAATTGATAACACTCCCTTGAAATGTATTACTCACAAGGTTGCTGCATTTCCCTTCACTATCAATGGAGTTCACCAAGACATTTTGGACTTAGTTGTTTTAGATAATTTACCCTCTCTGGTTGTTCTAGGATTGCCTTGGTTAAAACTGCACAATCCTTTACTGGACTGGTCTACTAATGTGATTAAGTCTTGGAGTCCGAAGTGCTATGATAAATGTTGCAATGGTCGCATTGCGGCTGTGGAAAAAGGGGAATTACCTGTACCTATTCAAGATTTTTGGAGGGTTTTTTCGGAGGAGGAGTCGCAAGTTTTACTTCCTCATAGGGATTATGATTGCACCATTGAGTTTGTTCCGGGAGCTACTCTTCCCAAGAGTCGCTTGTTTAATCTGACTATCCCTGAAAGAAAGGCCTTGGAGGAATACATACAGACTAGCCTGGCTGCTGGTCACATTAGACCTTCTAAGTCGCCTGTGGCAGTTGGATTTTTCTTTGTTAAAAAAAAGGACGAGGGTTTACGTCCATGTCTGGATTTTCGTGAAATTAATAAGATTACCGTACGCAATTCCTACCCATTTCCGTTAATTCCTGACTTGTTTAACCAGTTAGAGGGGGCCAAGTGGTTCTCTAAGATTGATCTCCGGGGGAAAATACAATTTGTTACGAGTGAAGGAGGGTGATGAATGGAAAACTGCTTTTAACACTCCGGTAGGTCATTTTGAGAATCTGGTGATGTCTTTTGGTCTTACCAATGCACCTTCATTTTTTCTGAACCTTATTAATGACATCCTGAGACCTTTGATTGGTAAGAATGTGGTCATATATTTGGATGACATTTTGATCTAGAGTCCTATTGGCAGAGTGTACGTGAAGTTTTGCAGTTATTGAGTGATAATTCACTCTTTGCTAAGCTGGAGAAATGTGAGTTCGCTGTGCAGAAAATTAGTTTTTTGGGCTACATTGTCTCCAGCGAGGGCTTTGAGATGGACCCTGTGAAGGTTCAGGCTGTGCAGGAATGGCCTAGGCCTATTGGTTTGAAATCTATACAGAGATTTTTGGGTTTTGCCAATTATTACAGGAAATTCATTAAGAATTTTTCTGTAATTGTTAAACCTCTAACCGATCTCACCAGGAAAGGTGCGAATACGGCCCAGTGGACTACTGAGGCCATTGAAGCGTTTGAGTATCTCAAAAAGAGGTTCAGTTCTGCCCCTATCCTTATGCAGTCTGATGACACCAAGCCTTTTTTGGTCGAGGTCGATGCTTCATCGGTGGGGGTCGGAGCAGTTTTGTCTCAGGAGAACAAGGGTGGAGTACATCCTTGTGCCTTCTTTTCAAAAAAATTTTTGGAAACCGAACTGAATTATGATGTTGGAAATCGGGAGTTGCAGGCTATTAAACTCGCATTTGAACATTGGCGTCATTTTTTGGAAGGCGCTAGATTTCCTATTCAGGTTTTCACAGATCATAAGAATTTGATCTATCTGGATGCTGCCAAGCGCTTGAATGCCCGTCAAGCTAGGTGGGCACTTTTTTTTTCTCAGTTTCATTTTTCTGTTACCTATATCCCTGGTACTAAGAATGTTAAAGCCAATGCTTTATCTCGCAGCTTCTCTCCTACGGTCAGTGCCGAGGAGGAGGAGAGCATTTTACAGAAAGGAGTTGTGGTGGCGGCATTGGACTCCGTTTTGGAGAATGGGATTCTAAAAGCTCAAGATGATGCTCCATCTAACACTCCCCATGGGAGGTTGTTCGTGCCTAGAGCCTTTAGGAGAGATTTGTTTGTGGAGTGTCATGGCAGGCAGGTCATCCAGGTTGGCAGGTCATCCAGGAATTTTGGAGACTAAGAGACTTGTCAGTCGCAGTTTTTGGTGGCCAGGATGGCAGAAGGAATTCATCAAGTGGGTGCGTCAGTGTACTGTGTGTGCTAGGTCAAAGGCTTCACATACTCCTGCTGTGGGGTTGCTTTGCCCTCTGGAGGTTCCTAGTGCGCCTTGGACGCATCTCACAATGGATTTTATTACTGATCTTCCTGTGTCCGAGGGTTTTACTGTCATCTGGGTGGTCGTGGACCGTTTTAGTAAGATGTGTCATTTGGTTCCATTCATTAAGTTGCCCTGCGCCAAGACACTCGCTAAGGCGTTTGTTAAGGAGATTGTCAAGCTCCAAGGCGTTCCCACGGATATTGTTTCTGATAGAGGACCTCAGTTTGTGGCTCGCTTTTGGCGTCCTTTTTGTGACAGGTTGGGAGTCCATTTGTCATTTTCATCTGGTTATCATCCTGAGTCTAATGGACAGACTGAAAGAAAGAACCAGGATGTTGAACAGTTTTTGCGTTGCTTTGTGGCAGACAATCAAGAGGTGTGGTCTGAGTTTCTGCCTCTCGCAGAATTTGCTCTTAACAATCATACAGTACATCCTCCTCTGCTGGGTGTTCTTTTTTTTGGTGTACTGGGAGACATCCGTATTTTGGTTCGTTCTCCAAATTGGGGTCGGTGGTGCCAGAGGAGGAGAATTTTTCCGGTGATTTGGAGAGAGTTTGGACTAATGTACGTTGCAACCTTCAAGAGGCTAACAAGACGTCCAAGAAGTATTTTGACAGGAAACGTAAGGAGGTTTTGTTTACTGTGGGTGACATGGTTTGGTTGTCCTCGAAGAACCTGCGGTTGAGGATTCCCTCTAAAAAACTAGGTCCTAAGTTTGTGGGTCCATTTAAAGTGCTTCAGGTTGTTAACCCGTCTGCTGTTAGGTTGGATGTCCCTACTTCCTGGAAGATAAATCCTGTGTTTCATGTTTCCTTGTTGAAAAAGGCTGATGTATCTGATAGGGACGCCACTGTCACAGTTCCTCCTGTGGTGGAAGACGGCGAATATGAAATTTCATGTATCTTGAATTCTAGATGGCATAGAGGGAGATTACAGTATCTCGTCTCCTGGAAGGGTTTCGGTCCCGAAGACAACTCCTGGGTAAGGACGGATGATGTCTCTGCTCCTAGGCTTGTTAAAGCTTTCCACAGGAGGTTTCCGGATAGGCCCCGGCCTGGAGGATCCGGAGAATCCTAATAAAAGAGGGGGTACTGTTAGAACCCTCCTGTTTATTTTTTCCATCTTGTGTTTTGCGGTCACGTGACCATCTGCCTTTATATTCCAGCTCCGCCCTTCTGGCTGTGCTGGACTTCAGTGTTTGACTGTTTCTCTAGCCTGGTGCTTCGGTGCCTTTGTCTGTCAGTTTGCTTGGTCCTTCTGGGACCTCTAGTACCTTTTGTCAGTTTGTCTTTTTGTGTTCTGCAACAACTTCTCTGTTTAGGAGGTGTCCCATTTTTTGCCCCAGTCCTTAGTTCTTTTAGGGACCCCTCCCTTAATGCTATAGGTGTTTGTTCAGACTAGCTGAGGACTAAGGCGGGTCTGTTCACTAGGAACAGGCAGCCCGCTACATCGTAGGGATTCAGCTTAGTCTTACTGTAGGGACAGCTTTCCCCTATCTTTCCTAAGTGCATGTTGCAGATCATAATAGTAACTCTGTAATATAAATGTAGGGGGACATTAACTAATGTGACTGAGCGTAGACCTTGGTGAAACATGCATCAAAATTTGCCATATTTTGGGCAATAACATCACATCAAGCTTTAAACATATCAACAAGGGTTGAGCTTAAATTAAAAAAGGGTGTGGATTAAAATGTGACTGTACCAAATGGAACCAAATGTCAGATGCAAAAAATTGGCGCAAATTAAACCAACCAAAAGGTGGTAGAAAGTTATACAAAAGTGAGTCAAATCTATAATCCAGTTATTAATTTGGGACGTTTTCAGATTACCTAGTCTAAGTTTGCGCTATCTCAATATTGCATAGGATTAGTTAATCATCCCCATATTGTCAAAAAACATCTTTGGAAAGGGTAATATTAATATGCTCTGGTTGAAATCACATTTTGTGTTTGTGGCTTTCCATTTCACTGCTCTTAAACTTATTGACGTTTATGGTATACAGTGGGGAAAATAAGTATTTGATACACTGCCGTTTTTGTAAGTTTTCCCACCTACTAAGAATGGAGAGGTGTGTAATTTTATCATGGGTATACTTCAACTATAAGAGACAAAATCTTAAAAAATTATTAATTTGAATTTTATTGCATGAATTAAATATTTGATACAATAGAAAAACAGAACTTAATATTTGATACAGAAACCTTTGTTTGCAATTACAGAGGTCAGACTTTTCCTGTAGTTCTTGACCAAGTTTGCACACACTGTAGCAGGGATTTTGGCCCACTCCACCAGGACCTTGAAATGCTTCTGATGGTGCCACTCCTTAGTTGCCCTGGCTGTGTGTTTCCGGTCATTGTCATGCTGAAAGACCCAGCCACGACCCATCTTCAATGCTCTTACTGAGGGAAAGAGTTTGTTGGCTAAAATCTCATAATACACGACCACATCCATCCTCCCTTCAATACGGTGCAGTCGTCCCGTCCACTTTGCAGAAAAACACCCCCAAAGTATGATGTTTCCCCCACCATGCTTCACAGTTGGGACGGTGTTCTTAGGATTGTACTCATCCTTCTTCTTCCTCCAAACACGGCAAGTGGAGTTGATACCAAAACGTTCTATTTTGGTCTCATCTGACCTCATTACCTTCTCCCATGCCTCCTCTGGATCATCTAGATGGTCATTGGCGAACTTCAAATGGGCCTGGACATGTGCTGGCATGAGCAGGGGGACCTTCCGTGCCCTGCAGGATTTTAAACTTAACAGATCTGTGAGAGCCAGAATTCTTGCTGGTTTGCAGGTGATCAAATATTTATTTCATGCAATAAAATGCAATTTAATTATTTAAAAATCATACAATGTGATTTTATGGTTTTTAATTTTAGATTCTATCTCTCACAGTTGAAGTGTACCTGCAACAAAAATTACAGGCCTCTCCATTCTTTGTAGGTGGGAAAACTTGCAAAATCGGCAGTGTATCAAATACTTATTTTCCATACTATATTATAGCCTGGTATACAGGCATACAGTTGAAACCAGACGTTTACATACACTATATAAAAAGACACATATGTATGTTTTTCTCAATATCTGACATGAAATCAGAATAAACCTTTCCCGTTTTAGGTCAATTAGGATTACCATAATTTTTAATATTTGCCAAATTGCCAGAATAATGAGAAAGAGATAATGTTTTAAGGCATTTTTATTACTTACTGCAAAGTCAAAAGTTTACATACATTTCATTAGTATTTGGTACCATTGCCCTTAAACTGAATGACTTGAGTCAAACGTTTGGAATATCCTTCCACAAGCTTCTCACAATAGTTGGTCGGAATTTGGGCCCATTCCTTCTGACAAAACTGGTGTAACTGATCCAGGTTTGTAGGTCGCCTTGCTCGCACCTGCCTTTTCAGCTTTGCCATTAATTTTCAATAGGATTGAGATCAGGGCTTTGTGATGGCCACGCCAAAACATTGACTTTCTTATCCTTAAGCCACTTTGTTAACATTTTGGCAGTATGCTTCGGGTCATTGTCCATTTGAAAGACCCATTTCCGCCCAAGCTTTAGCTTCCTGGCTGATGTCTTGAGATGTTGCTTCAGTATTGCCACATAATCTTCTTTTCTCATGATGCCATCTATTTTGTGAAGTGCACCAGTCCCTCCTGCAGCAAAACAACCCCACAACATGATGCAGCCACCCCGTGTTTCACAGTTGGGATGGTGTTTTTAGGCTTCCAAGCTTCTCCCTTTTTCTAAAGGTAACGATGGTCATTATGCCCAAAATGTTAAATTTTAGTTTCATCAGACCACAGGACATGTCTCCAAAAATTACGATCTTTGTTCCTGTGTGAATTTGCAAACATTAATCTGTCTTTTTTTATGTTTCTTTTGGAGTAATGGCTTCTTCCTGGCAGAGTGGCCTTTCAGTCCATGTTGATACAGTACTCATTTCATTGTGGATATAGACACAATCTTACCAGCTTCCGCCATCATCTTCACAAGGTCTTTTGCTTTTGTCCTTGGGTTGATATGCACATGTCGGACCAAAGCATGTTCATTCCTGGGACACAGAACCCATCACCTTCCTGAGCGGTATGATGGCTGGACATGTTTGTATTTGCATATAATTGTTTGGACAGATGAACGAGGCACTTTCAGGTATCTTGAAATTGTACCCAAGGATGAGCCAGACTTGTGCTAGTCCACAATTCTCTTCCTGATATCTTGGCTGATTTCTTTAGACTTTCCCACGATGCTACACAAAGAAGCAGTGTGTTTCAGGTGTGCATTAAAATACATCCACAGGTGTGTCTTTAATTAATTTAGATGTTGCCAAAAAAACTATCAGAAGCTTTCAAACACATGATATCATCATATGGGCAGTCCAGAATTGTTTAAAGGCATAGTAATCTTAGTGTATGTAAACTTTTGACTTTGCAGTAAGTAATAAAAATGCCTTAAAACATCCTCTCTCTCATTATTCTGGCATTTGGCAAATAGTAAAAATTTATGGTAATCCTAATTGACCTAAAACGGGAAAGGTTTATTCTGATTTCATGTCAGATATTGAGAAAAACATGCATATGTGTCTTTTTATATAGTGTATGTAAACTTCTGGTTTCAATTGTATTACAAAACCTAACTTTTCACAGATTATGATTTTTGCTAATTTTTGTTTCTGCAGAGACCTAAAGAGACTATCAAGCAGCATTACAGTTCTGGACAAAATTTCTGCACCCTCTTTCCAGATGGAACAGGGCAGGTTCTGTATCCAACTTAACTATAATTAAGTGATATTTCATGTCGTTCAGCCCCTGGTGGAAACCAAACACATTTCTTCCTTCAATGGAATTTTTGTATCCAATAAGGAAGCTTTCATCTAGAGGCTACAGAAGCGAACACATCTCGTTCCTTCAAATACTAAAACCTCTGTAGATCTGATCAGTTTTGGAACATTGGGTGGACTGAAGGGACATTTTACCCTACTTTATTATTTTTAGAATATTGTTGTACAACTGGAGACACAAACTGCTTACATTACTTTAACACCATTCACAATAGAATGTGTATACATACTACTGATTTCATTTACTACTAGCTGTACCCGGCCTCGCGTTGCTGTGGCTCAGTGTGGTTAAATGGAAAAGAAAGAAAAGAGAAAGCATACATTTGTAAAATATTTAATTTCACAATGCTTGTGGGTATACAATATTTTTTGTTGTTCTGAGATTGTCTGGTTTGCCGACTCTAGAACACGCAACACATAATTGTTCATGTGAGAAGCAATCCATGTCTAGATTTAAACCGCACAATTCTAAAGATTGGCCCTGAGCTTTGTTGATGATGATTGCAAACGCCAATCGAATTGGGAGTTGCAATCTCTTAAATTGAAGTGGCGTATCCGTTGGAATCATAGGAATGCGAAGAATGAAGACATGTTGACCTTTGAAATGTCCTGTCAAGATTTTTACATCAACGATGTTGCTCATTAATTGTTTTACTGCAAGCCGCGTGCCGTTGTAAAGCTTTGGCTGGTTGATATTTTGCAACACGGTAATTGGCATACCGATTGTCAATTGCAGTACATGCAGTAGCATCCCTGGCAGATCGAGTGAATTCAAAAATTCTCTTGGATAATTAACCGCTTCATTGTAAAATTGGAAATTTGTAAATCGGAAATGGATCGTAAATCGGAAACATTGAAATGGAATCGTAAAATATTTAGTATAGCGTGTGTTGCTTTTACGTCCAACAGATGGCTATAGCGTGTGTTGTTTTTACGTCCAACAGCTGGTATATAAAAACATAGTAGGTATATAAAAACATGTGTGTATTCAAATGCAATGTTCATTTTTATTAATATAGATTATATGTTATATATACAGTTGTGTTCAAAAGTTGACATACCCCGGCAGAATTTTTTCTTTCTTGGCCTTGTTTCAGAGAATATGAATGATAACAAAAAACTTTTTCTCCACTCATGGTTATTGGTTGGGTGAAGCCATTTATTGTCAAACTACTGTGTTTTCTCTTTTTAAATCTTAATGACAACCAAAAACATCCAAATGATCCTGATCAAAAGTTCACATACCCTGGTGATTTTGTCCTGATAACATGCACAGAATTTGACACAAATGGGTTTGAATGGCTACTAAAGGTAGCATCCTCACCTATGACCTGTTTGCTTGTAATCAGTGTGTGTGCATAAAAGCTGAGTGAGTTTGTGGGATCCAGACAGACTTTTGCATCTTTTATCCAGCCACTGACGTTTCTGGATTGTGAGTCATGGGGAAAGAAAAAGAATTGTCAACGGATCTACGGAAAAAGGTAGTTGAACTGTATAACACAGGAAAGAGATACAAAAAAATATCCAAGGAATTGATAATGCCAGTCAGCAGCATTCAAACTGTGATTAACAAATGGAAAATCAGGGGCTCTGTAAAAACCAAACCACAGTCAGGTAGACCAACAAAAATTTCGGCCACAACTGCCAGGAAAATTGTTTGGGATGCAAAGAAAAACCCACAAATAATATCAGCTGAAATTCAGGACTCTCTGAAAACTAGCGGTGTGGCTGTTTCAAGATGCACAATAAGGAGGCACTTGAAGAAAAATGGGCTGCATGGTTGAGTCGCTAGAAGAAAGCCATTACTGTGCAAATGCCACAAAGTATCTCGCCTACAATATGCCAAACAGCACGGAGACAAGCCTCAAAACTTTCCGGACAAGATAATTTGGAGTGATGAGACCAAAATTTAGCTTTTTGGCTACAACCATAAATGTTACATTTGGAGAGAGGTCAAGAAGGCCTATGATGAAAGGAACACCATTCCTACAGTAAAGCACGGAGGTGGATCGCTGATGTTTTGGGGATGTGTGAGCTACAAAGGCACAGGAAGCTTGGTAAAAGTTGAAGGAAAGATGAATGCAGCACGTTATCAGCAAGTACTGGAAGCAAATTTGCACTCATCAGCCAAGAAGCTGCTCATGGGAAGTACTTGGACGTTCCAACATGACAACGATCCAAAACACAAGGCCAAGTCGACCTGTCATTGGCTACAGCAGAACAAAGTGAAGGTTCTGGAGTGGCCATCTCAGTCTCGTGACCTCAATATCATTGAGCCACTCTGGGGAGATCTCAAGCGCGCAGTTCATGCTAGACAGCCCAGGAATTTACAGGAACTGGAGGCTTTTTGCCAAGAAGAATGGGCAGCTTTACCATCTGAGAAAATAAAGAACCTCATCCATAACTACCACAAAAGACTTCAAGCTGTCATTGATGTTAGAGGGTGCAATACACGGTATTAAGAACTGGGGTATGTGAACTTTTGATCAGGATCATTTGAATGTTTTTGGTTGTCATAGAATCATAGAATGGTAGAGTTGGAGGGGACCTCCTGGGTCATCTGGTCCAACCCCCTGCTCAAAGCAGGATTCACTAAATCATCTCAGACAGATGCCTGTCCAGCCTCTGTTTGAAGACGTCCATTGAAGGGGAACTCACCACCTCTCATGGCAGCCTGTTCCACTCATTAATCACCCTGTCAAAAAGTTTTTTCTAATATCTAATCTGTGTCTCCTCCCATTTAGTTTCATCCCATTGCTTCTAGTCTTTCCTTGTGCAAATGAGAATAAAGATGATCCTTCTACAATGTGACAGCCCTTGACAAATTTGTAGACAGCTATTAAGTCTCCTCTCAGTCTTCTTTTTTGCAAGCTAAACATTCCCAAATCCTGCAACCGTTCCTCATAGGACAGGGTTTGCAGACCAGTCACCATTCTGGTCGCTCTTCTCTGAACTTGCTCCAGTTTGTCTATGTCTTTTTTAAAATGTGGTGCCCAAAACTGTACACAGTATTCCAGATGAGGTCTGACCAAAGAGGAGTAAAGACCGATAATGACTTCACGTGATCTAGACTGTATGCTTCTGTTAATACATCCCAGAATTGTATTTGCCTTTTTTGCTGCTGCATCACACTGTTGACTCATGTTCAGTCTGTGATCTATTAGTATACCTAAGTCTTTTTCACATGTACTGTTGCTTAGCTCTATTCCTCCCATTCTGTATATGCTTTTTTCATTTTTATTGCCCAGATGTAGTACTTTGCATTTTTCCCTGTTAAAAATCATTCTGTTGGTTGCTGCCCACTGCTCCAGTTTATTTAGGTCTTTTTGAATCCTCTCTCTCTCTTCTCTAGTATTAGCTATCCCTCCTAGCTTTGTGTCATCAGCAAATTTAATCAGTTTACCCTCAATTCCTTCATCTAAATCATTGATAAAGATGTTGAACAATACAGGTCTCAGGACGGAGCCCTGTGGTACCCCACTTGAGACATTCATCCAGCTGGATGTGAAGCCATTTACAACCACCCTTTGAGTCCGATCACTAAGCCAGTTATGAATCCACCTAACAGTTGCCTGGTCCATTGCATACTTGGTCATTTTTTCAATAAGGATGGTGTGAGATACTTTGTCAAATGCTTTGCTGAAGTCAAGATATACTATATCTACAGCATTTCCCTGATCCACCCAGTCAGTGATTCTGTCATAGAAGGAAATTAAGTTAGTCTGACATGACTTGTTAGTTACAAACCCATGCTGACTCTGGTTAATCACTTCATTCTTATCCAGGTACTTACATACATGTTGTTTAATAATTTGTTCAAAGATTTTTCCTGGTATAGAAGTCAGACTCACCGGCCTATAGTTCCCTGGGTCCACCTTCTTCCCCTTTTTGAAGATAGGAACAACATTTGCTCTTCTCCAGTCTTCTGGGACTTCTCCTGTTCTCCAAGAATTTTCAAAGATTATGGAGAGTGGTTCTAAAATTTCTTCTACAATCTCCTTCAGTACTCTGGGGTGTAATTCATCTGGACCTGGAGACTTGAACTCATTTATGTTAGCTAAATATTCCCTCACAATCTTTCTGTTTACAGATAACTTGGATTCTTCTATTCCTTTAAAAGGACAGTGAAGATCAGTTGATGTTACATTTTCTTTCTGAGAGAAAACAGATGCAAAATAGGAATTAAAAAGTTTGGCCTTCTCAACATCCTCTCTTACCATTTCTCCATTTTCATCCTGTAAAAATCCTATAGCATCTTTGACTTTTCTTTTACTTTTGACATACCCCCAAAATCCTTTTTTATTGCTTTTGACATCTCTTACAAGCCTTAATTCATTGTCAGCTTTAGCTAACCTGATACGTGCCCTACAGGATCTGCAGACTGCATTATAATCTTCTTTAGATATGCCTCCCTCTTTCCATTTAATAAACATTTCTTTCTTTCTTTTAAGCATGTGTTTAAGTTCTGTGTTCATCCATCCTGGTTTCTTTAAATGCTTCCCATTCTTCCTACTTTTCGGGATTGTTAACGAATCTCATTTTTAAAAATTTCCCATCCTTCCTGGACATTTTTGTCCTTAAGGACATCCAGCCATTGGATCCCTCCTATTCTCTTTCTGAGTCTCTTAAAATCTGCCTTTCTAAAATCTAACCTTGAAGTTTGAGTCTTCACATGTCTTCCTCCTCTAGTTATCCAAAATTCTATAATAGCATGATCGCTGCCTCCTAGGGTCCCAGCCACCTTTACCTCCTCAACCATTTCCTCCCTGTTTATAAGGATTAGGTCCAAAGTAGCAGATCCCCTTGTTTTCTCCCCTACCTTTTGGAAGATAAAGTTGTCAGCAAGAGAGGATAAGAATTAACTTGACCTGTTAGTTTTACTTGAGAGAGATTCCCAACAAATGTCTGGATAGTTGAAATCTCCCATGACCACTACGTCATATTTTTTGGAGAACTTGGTCATTTGATGCATAAAGAGTTCATCCATATCTTCAGCTTGCCCAGGTGGCCTGTAGTAAATGCCTACAATGGTGTCCTTTCCGTTGTTCTCTCCTTGTATTCTTACCCAAACAGTTTCCACAGAACTCCCAGTCTCTGAAGCTTCAATCTCTGTGCAGATATACGCTTTTCTAACATACAATGCGGCACCTCCTCCTCGTTTATCAAGTCTGTTTCTTGCAAATAAGTTGTATCCTTTTAGCCTTTTATTCCAATGATGTGTATCGTCCCACCAAGTTTCAGTGATTCCAATGACATCATATTCCTTTTCCTGCATTAGTAGTTCCAATTCTCCTTGTTTGTTGCCCATGCTTTGTGCATTTGTATAAAAACATTTTAGTTTGTGATTGGTTTCTCTTCCTCCCATATTTTTATTATTTAAATTGTTTTGTCTTTGTTCTTCCTTTCCACTTCCAGTAGCAGAGATCTCAATAGTATTTGTCAGCTGTATGGCTTTTTCTGGCATTTTGCTTCCCTTCCCACATTGTTCTAGTTTAAAGCTCTCCTGATGAGTGTAGCAAGGCGACTTCCAAATACATGTTTTCCAGTCTTCGTAAGGTGCACCCCATCTCTAGCAAGTAGTCCATCGTATAGGTAATTCATTCCGTGATCCAGAAATCCAAATCCTTGTTGACGGCACCATCGACGTAGCCAGTTGTTCACCTGTAGAATCTTATTCCACCTCATTGTTCCATGGTCATCCACTGGGAGGATGGATGAGAAGACCAACTGCGCTCCCAATTCTTTCACTTTCTTGCCTAAGTCTTCAAAGTCTCTGCAGATGGTTTCCAGGTCCTTTCTTGCGGTGTCATTTGTCCCCACATGTATTAGCAGGAATGGGTAGTGATCTGTAGGTCTGAAGAGTCTTGATATCCTGTCAGACACATCTTTAATTTTTGCTCCTGGAAGACAGCACATTTCTCTTGAGGTTATGTCTGGTCTGCAGATAGCGGCCTCTGTTCCTCTTAACAGGGAATCTCCCATGACCACCACTCTCCGTTTTTTCTTCACAACATTCTTCTTTCTCCATCCAGGAGGATTCTGAGGGCTTACAAGGTTATTCATTGCTGGCAAAGTCTTATTTTGCTGTATTTCTTCATGGTTCTCCTGCGTGAGAGCTGGTATTGGTTCCTGAGCAGTATGGGTGCTGACTGCCTCTCGATCCTCCAGCTTCTGTGGGTCACATGCTTCCATTCCTCTGTTTCCTCAGGTGCAGTTCAAATTTCTTCTCTTTCTGAATCATGAAGAGATAATTCTGCTCTGTCTAAGAACTCTTCACCTTCCTTAATGATTTTCAAGGTAGTTAACCTCTCTTCTAGATTTCGCAACTTTTCCTCCAACAGGGACACAAGCTTGCATTTCTGGCATGTGAAGTTTGGCTTTTCCACTGGCAAGTCTGTGAACATGTAGCAGGATATGCAGCTCACCAAATGGCTCCTGGACTCTTCCATGTTCTTACTGTTAATGTTCTGAAAACAGTGAAAAAAGCTTCAAAAAAAGCTTCAAAATGCTCTTCACTTACCCCAAAATGCAGTGGGAATATGCAAATTATCTCCTCAGGACTCCTCCCCTGGTTTACCGATGTCCTCTTTTCAGCTCCAACAGCCAAAATCCAGTGTTCTTTGAGCTCGCGGAGACTCTTCACTTACCCCAAAATGCAGTGGGAATATGCAAATTATCTCCTCAGGACTCCTCCCCTGGTTTACCGATGTCCTCTTTTCAGCTCCAACAGCCAAAATCCAGTGTTCTTTGAGCTCGCGGAGACTCTTCACTTACCCCAAAATGCAGTGGGAATATGCAAATTATCTCCTCAGGACTCCTCCCCTGTCATTAAGATTTAAAAAGAGAAAACACAGTAGTTTGACAATAAATGGCTTCACCCAACCAATAATCATGAGTGGAGAAAAAGTTTTTTTGTTATCATTCATATTCTCTGAAACAAGGCCAAGAAAGGAAAAATTCTGCTGGGGTATGTAAACTTTTGAGCACAACTGTATATAATCTACATAAATAAAAATGTAAATTTTTTTTGTTTAAAATCTTAAATCTCTGAAAGTTCTTCACCGATTACTTTGAAATTTTGACACAGTCAGGTGTCACAATGGAGCCGGTCATGTTAGGGATTGCTAGTTATGCAATTCCCTAGTACAGAGGGAATGTGACAGGAGGGGGGGCAGAGATGATGGCAAGAGGCGGCAGAGGAGGAGAGGGTGATCCGCCTGACAGGCCGGTACCGGTGGCTCAGTGGAATTTGCACTCGCTTGCTATCCGCCTACTGCTGCGTGGCTCGGGCCCAGCTCAGCGCCCAGAGCGCCTCTCCGTGCAGCCTCCCTCTCTCCTTCCCTCCCTCTCCCGCTTGTTGTTGCGCAGTCAGAAATAAGACTCACCTGCCGGAGAAGAAGAAGCCGCAGCAGCAGCAGTGTCGGAACAGAGGCGGACGCCTCTCAGGCAGTGGTGGTGCTGAGCAGCAGCGTCTTTCAGCCTCGAACAGATGGTCTCGTCATTCCCATTCCCCCCAACCCCCACGGGGGACACGAAAGGAGCAGAGCCAGGCAGTGGCTGGAGTGAATGAAGGAGAAGGGTTTATGAATGAGATGTCACTAAGAGGGGGAGAATGCAGGGCAGCCGGGGAGAGTCAGTCTGGGACTAAGCTCGTAACACCCCCCTCTCGCTGTTGTGTTTAAATCCAACAGCTGGTATCTAAATACATAGTAGGTATATAAAAACATGCGTGTATTCGAATGGAACATTGTGTCAATTTCAAAGCAATCGGTGATGAACTTTCGGAGATTTAAGATTTTGAACAAACGAACATTTACATTTTTATTTATATATAGATTTGGCAGCTGCATAGATGTGTGGCATGTGGCATGGTGTCAGCACTGATTGTACAAGGGAGCCAGAAATTGGGTGTATAAAATCTAAATCCATTTAGTAAAGGAGTCCCCATTGTAATTTTTTAATAAACCTATTATGCCACAAGCTAGCAGCTGGTTTAGTAACAGTTTTCACATGAATACATTTTGTAACTAGAAAGGCATTTTCTTTTTTTTATGAGATTTTAACTTTTTTTAGCATCTACAGGAATATGTAATTGACTCAGCATGCCGCATTTTAATGATGGTCCAGGTCACAAGAAACACCCAAGCTGATGGATAGTTATGACTATAATGGCCCACATTTACCATTCAAAGCTTTGATATAAAAAATTTCCCTAGTTCTACCATGTTCTTGGTTGCTGTGATGCTGTTCCACTCCCAAATAACACAGTTTAATAACAATGTTTATTAGAAATTACATAACTACAGAAGTAATCCATTCAATTTAGAACAACACTAACAATACTGTTAATTTACCATGATACTTTGTGTTATGAGTCAGTAAGATGAAACAGGTTACATATCCTTATGAGCTTTAGAGCTTTTATTTCTCCATTCAAGCCCTACGCTATATTGATCTGTAATACAGCACCCAGAAGTCTAGTGGGTGCTACTGTACCTCCGTATATCGCCAAGACAGATCATGCATGGCATTTTCAACCTGACTCTGCATTACAGAGGCATTCTTCCTTAGAAGCATACAGTGATGTGCAAATATACCATACATTGACATACTTACAGCTCTATTGTACAAAGCCATATGAACTTCAAATGCCACCATACAGCTTCCATGAACATGGTTCTGCTGCCTGAATCTAGGGTTTTCTCTAATGAAGTAATGTATTTATGAGTGAAATGTTGAAATTGTAACTTTATCTGTGAATTAACATCCATATGTACTGCATCCAAATGTACTTCAGGTGGTGCATCCAGAAAACTGCTCTATGGAACTCTAAAAAAATAGTTTATCTAGACTCTAGAGACAATAAAGGCCCCCGTAGACATTGGACTAATGTCCAAATCCACCAATATCAGAGGGATCGGCTGACAGTCTAGCCTGCATGGGGGCCTCCCGACTCTCCCCAACAGATGATGTCGGAGAAGATAAGGGATGGGCAGTATAACATTTTAACACCCAACCCTTTTGTTATCCAGGAGATTAGCTGCTGCCAGAGCTGTCTTTCTCCACTCTCCCCTTTGAAAACACATGAGCGTTCAGTGAAGCCAAACATTCATATCTATGGGAGAGGAGAAGTAGATGTTGACCAAACGATCATTAACAGCTATCTAATGTGTTTTGGGGGGACCTTAAGAAACAAAATATAGACCATATTTTCCCCGTTTAATTCACATTTATTATATTTACAGTGGCTTGTTTATGTCAATCATTTACTTTCACTGCAAGTGGTTTCGGTACAAACATTTTAAAGAGTATTCTCACAGGAAAAGAATAGTTAAGTTTATAAGTGTAGTGTAATCTAGATACCAGTATTGCTATTATACATTGTATACTAGGAAAGATCAAATCCATTCTTTGACTTTTCTGACAAATAATGCTTTCTGGAAGTACTCTCCAGAGCTATGAGGCTAGAGTTCAGATCTTCTCTTTGGTGATTCTACAACAACTGTCAAGTGATCAACCTATGGATTATTTTTAAAGGAATATTTTCTAGCCTGTATAACTTTAAAATACAAGAACCTCAATTCTATTGGTGCTATTTATCACTTATCCACATAATAGGTGATAAATGTTAAATCTTGAGCGTATACCATATTTTGCGGATTATAAAATGCACCGGATTATAAGACACAGCCCAAATTTCGGGGTGTGTCTTATAATCCGGTGTGTGTCTTTTTTAAATAAAATGGTGCGCCTTATAATCCTTTTTACCTGGGGGGCAGTGGTAGTGGAGCGGGGGTCACAGGAGCCAGGGTCACACATACAGGAGATTGGTGGCGGAGGCAGGAGTCGGACGATGCTGCGGGCCCCGTCCTCAGAAGAAGGGTCACTGATTCAAGGCGGTGGCGACAGTAGCGGGGCGATGCTGCGGGCCCCGTCCTCAGAATAAGGGTCGCTGTTTCAATGCGGTGGTGGTGGCGGCGGGAGTGGGGCGATGTTGGGGCCCCGTCCTCAGAAGAAGACGGCAGTGAGAGGAGGTTCCCTATCTCGTAGCTATAGCTCTGTGGTGGGCTTAGGGAAAATGGCCGCCAGAGCATGTGCAGATTGAGATCTCGTCTCCCGAGATCTCAATCTGTGCATGCTCCAGCGGCCATTTTGCCAAAGCACAGTGCAGGGCTATGTACGGGATAGGGAACCTCCGCTCACCGCCGACTTCTTCTGAGGACAGGGACGCAGCATCGCCCGCTCCCGCCGCCACCACCACCGCATTGAAACAGCGACCCTTCTTCTGAGGACGGGGCCCGCAGCATCGCCCAGCTCCGGCCGCAGCCGCCGCCAACCTCCTGTATCTGTGACCCCGATCTGACACCGCCCCGCAGGTAGAATACCGTACCTTCGCATTTTAAGATGCATTCCCTTTTTCCTCCCGAATTTGGGGGAAAAAGTGTGTCTTATAATCTGAAAAATACGGTAAATACCTACAAGGCCACTTCTTCCTGAACCTCATAAATGTTGATATGGAGAGCTGGGTCGCCTGTGATCACTGGTTCCAGAATTTGCTAGGGCAGCGTGTGTTCACACGTACCATATCTGAGCCAGAACATTTTCCTTATATGTGATCAGTAGAATTCTATATTGGAGAACTTGGGGAAATTCTAAATTAAAAATGAAGGGAGGATATTAAATAGCTACATACATAAGAAGGTCATATTGGTGGTCGTCTACAGTCATGGCCAAAAGTTTTGAGAATGACACCAAAATTATATTTTCACATGATCTGCTGGCCTCTGGTTTTTATTAGTGTTTGTCTGATGTTTATATCACATACAGAAATATAATTGCAATCATATTATGAGTACCAATTAGTGTTGAGCCACCCCCGTAGTGTTCGAGTTCGGTTCGGTTCGTCGAACACCCGTGTGTTCGCCGAACTGTTCGTCGAACTGTTCGTCGAACACCTTCGAACACCGTTAAAACCAATGGCAGGCAAACAAAAACACATAGAAACACATAGAAAACACCTTCAAAGGTGTCCAAAAGCTGACAAACTGCTCAGAAGACATAACTAACACATGGAAAAGTGACAAGTACATATAGTCATGCGAAAATAAAAGAGGTGGAGGAGTAAAAGGAGGGGGAGACACAGATATAGGCATGTCATGCCCTTCTAAAATCCAAAAAGTGAGAAGCCGACACGGCCAGTCCGCTCCTGCCCGTGCCACCTCCGTGTCGCCGGGTTTGTGCCAGAGCCGCGGTGAACCCTGATGGCCAGCCCCCCTCTCCCAATACTGGTGCCTGTCCGCTGGTGGGTCGAGCGAGCCCCCCTGTGGTGGAGGCAGCTCTAAGCTTTTTAATTTAAATTGTCTCTCTAATTTGAATGAATACACTTTAAATCCATTTACAAGGATCTATTGGAGGGCAAGTCTCATGCCAGCAGCCGCGTAATTCCAGCTCCAGTAGCGTCCACTAAAGCTGCTGCAGTTAAAAAGCTTTTATAAGGATCGAGCTCGGCTGTCCACCGCAAGGCATCCTACTGCCAGTCCCAGCCCCTATGCCTTGGGGTGCCTCCTGATGCTCTTCACTGAGTATCCCGTGGTCCCGAAGCATTTCCTTTGAAAAAATGAAGTGTCCAAACTACAGGTGGTGTAGCTTGCTTAACAGCCGGGATAATCCGCTGACTAGCAGACCCTGCTACTAGGCACAAAGTATTTCCTGGGCTAGATGCAGTTAAAAATTTGTAATTAGATACTCTCGTTGGATGCTGAGAAAGCATTCCATAGAGTCTCCTGGCACGCCATATATGATTCTCTTAAAAAGCTTGGGGTAGGGGTCTAGGGGACCCTTTTATAGCCAAAATCATGGCCCTGTATCGCAATACGTCACCTAGGCTGAAGATAAATGGAACTGTAGCACCCTGAGGGCTCGGTTGCTACAGAGGTATTGCACCTCACCCAGAGGTGTGATATCTCACTCTCAGGTAAGGATGTAGTGTGGATCAGGACCCGACACCTGCATGCATTACACCACATTGCCGTGGGGCAGGGCGACCAATATGCCCCTGAGATGGGCACGACAGTCCCTGTCCCTGGCTGGAGTGGGGGGAGGGAACACTGAGGAAGGGGAACCCTGTAGTGCAGGAGCAGGGAGGAAGCAGTTCCTGGGTGCATTGAGAAGGGAGTATAAAAGGTGGGCACCATCTTAGTTCAGTGCAGAGAAGTCTGAGCAGAAGTGGCAGGGAGCAGGGGCTCTGCATGAGCTCTGCTCCGGAGGCGGGCCTAGTAACAGAGGCCCAGGCCTGGAAGAGGGAGAAGGAAGGAAGAGGAGCGGAGAAGGCTCCAGGAACGAGGAACGAAGGGATCTCAGGGGTGCGGACGGGCGAGTCGCCACCGCACGCCAGAATCCACCTGCGTGGAGGGGTCAGGCCAAAGGGGGAGACCGGTCCCCGAAACTAGTGGAGGCAGGAAACGACCCTCAGCTAGAAACAGGAGGCTGTGACATTTTATGTGGCGCAGCCCCTCGCTACACCCGCTAGGAAGGCACCACATAGGGTCAGGGAAACTGGCGCCAAGTTTACCAAGAGGAGGCCCGAGGCAGCCGGACAGAAGGGTTGGTAAGAAAGGCCAGACAAAGGACACACAAAGGGGGTCCTGTGAAGTGCTCCAAAGTTATCTGGGAGTTGTCTGAGCCCCTCACCTGGTGAGCACAGTACAACGTGGGCAGCCGTTACCTGCAGACGTGGTCTGGATAATAAGAACTGTGAGTAAAGGCCCTGGACTGCATCACTGACTCCGTGTCATTACTGCTGCTGCCCTGCACCATCACCCCCATCCTCCGCATACACTGCCCTGAGGCTATACTCCTCCCGTGGGGAGTTATGCTACGCTCTGCTGCACCCACAACACCAGCCTCAGCGGTCTGCCCTGG
Source organism: Phyllobates terribilis (assembly GCF_046119375.1). NCBI lineage: Eukaryota > Metazoa > Chordata > Amphibia > Anura > Dendrobatidae > Phyllobates > Phyllobates terribilis. Next base: position 213,832,198 of record NW_027362762.1, read on the forward strand.
AGCGGCGGTTCACTCTGACCGCAATCCACGGGTGGCGTAGTCGGACATTTAAACATCAAAACCACATAAATAGTTCCGCCACTGGTTTGACCGCCCTGAGCCACGGAACCGGGTTGCCGCCACGGAGACTACAACCACCAGAATCCACCAAAAAGGGTCCGGCTCCGGGTGTCCCAAGGCCCAGGGGGCGCGTCAGAACATTTTCATCACCTTTCACAATCACCAATGGGACAAGGCAGGGATGTTCTCTGTCCCCTCTCTTATACATCCTAGTGACGGAGCACCTGCTCTCATCAATTCGCCATAACCCCAATATTAGGTGGATTGAGGTGGGAGGCACCGAGTACAAGTGCTCTCTATTTGCTGATGATGTCCTAGTATATATCACTCAATCACATATATCCATCCATGCTGTTATGGCTGAAATAGATCACTTTGTTACATAGTCAAATTTTAAAATCAATGCAGCGAAGTCTGAGGCCCTCGATGTCTCCCTCCCCAAATCCATATAAGATTCCATCCAGTCCAACTTTCCCTTTGCCTGGCCCTCACAGGGTATCAAATGCTTAGGAATTCCTATTCATAGAGACCTCTCCCATCTATGTTATCTTAATTTTGGGCCCTTTATTGAACAACTCCATACAGACCACGGTTGGCAAGGTAGAACTGTAAGATTCACTACGTGAACCACTGGTGTTTTGTGGAAAAGCACATGTACACTGTGTTCCAAATTATTATGCAAAAAGTGTTTAGGAGTGATAAGGGAAGAATTTGTTTGTTTGTCAGTTAAACTCATTGATGGTGATGTGTGTCAGGGCTCTTTATATCACTGTAAGCAATTGCAGACACCAGTGCTAATTAGTTTGGCAGGTGTGTCCAATGAAAGGCAAGACTACTTAAGAAGGCTCTCTCACATTATTCAGCAGCCTACATTTTCTGCCAAAATGGGAAAGAAAAAGGATGTGTCGGCTGCTGAGAAGCAACAAATTGTGGAGTGTTTAGGTCAAGGCATGACTACAATCAACATTGTGCGATGATCAGGATGAAGTGTCTTGGCAATCAAGAAGTATGTAGCTGATTCACAGTACACACGTGTGCGTGCTGATAAGGGCAAATTGAGGACTCTTTCCTACAGGCAATTACGTCAGGTTGAAAGAGCAGCGGCAAAAAAGCCTTGTCATAGCAGCAGACAAGTTTTTGAAGCTGCTTGTGCCTCCAACGTCCCCCGAACAACAAGATGCAGGGTCCTTCAGAGGTTTGCAGCTGTGCATACGCCATCCTGTCGACCTCCTCTATCCACTTCACACAAGCAGAAACGGCTCCAGTGGGCCAAACATTACATGAAGACTGATTTCAAAACTGTTTTGTTCACGGATGAGTGCCGTGCAGCGCTCGATGGTCCAGATGGATGGAGTGGAGGATGGCTGGTTGATGGACACCCCACGCAAACACGGCTACAGCGCCAACAAGGAGGAGGTGGAGTAATGTTTTGGGCTGGAATCATGGGGAGAGAGATTGTCGGCCCCTTTAGGATCCCTGAAGGCGCTAAAGATGAACTCCATAATGTATGTGGATTTTCTCAAACAGCACTTCCTGCCATGGTTCAAGAAGAAGAACCGTGTATTTCACAGCAAGATCATTTTTCTGCATGATAATGCACCATCTCATGCTGCACATAAAACATCTGCATCTCTGGCTGATATGGGCATAAAAGGGGACAAACTTATGGTGTGACCCCCATGCTCCCCTGACCTCTACCCCATTCAGAACCTTTGGAGCATCATTAAAAGGAGTGTCTATGATGGCGGGAGGCAGTTCACATCTAAGCAACAGCTCTGGGAGGGTATTCTGTCCTCATGCAAAACAATTGAAGCAGAAACCATCCAAAACCTGACAAATTCAATGGACGAGAGAGTTCAGAAGCTCCTTTCGAACAAGGGGTCCTATGTGAAAATGTAACATCACCTAGAATAAAGTTTTGAGTTGAAAACTGTTTGATTTCAGTTTCTAACAACCTGCTAATGCTTATAATTTCAAAAATGACCATTTTTTTGGTCTTTATTAAAATGAAAAGGTTGATCGAAAAGTTTGGGGGATCTAAGAGTGTGGCAACCCAGTAGTCATGATTACTTCGAATTCTGACAATATGAGGGTCATGCTGCAGGTAGTGCAGCAAGAAGGCACTTATGTGTCTTGCGCATCTCGGAGCCCCAAAATTATTTTCCGGGCTAGATGCAGCTAAAAATTATTTTTAATTTTAAATCTGGTGGAGCTTATTATAGATGGCCTAATAGGATCAGTGCTGCACACTGCTACAAAGCCCAAATTATTTTCCAGTCAAGATACAGATAAACATGATTAGTAATTTGAAAGCTTAAAACGTTTGGTAGGGTGATTTTAAACAATCATCAAGCTTTTACTCTCCCCAGGATGACACAGGGGTAGAAAAGTCGTTTCGGATCCATGATTTGTTCATCTTTATGAACGGGAGTCTGTCTACATTATCAGTGGAGAGCCGCGTGCGCTTATCTGTCAGCACACCACCAGCAGCGCTGAACACACGTTCAGACAGAACGCTGGCTGCGGGGCATGACAAGATCTCCAAGGCGTAAGTGGCTAGCTCCGGCCATTTATCCAGATTGGAAGCCCAAAAAGAGCAAGGGTCCAGTGACACAGTCGTGGCTTCAATGTTTACTTGGAGATACTCCTGTACCATCGTCTCTAGGCGTTGACTATGTGTCAGACTTCTTGTCTCCTGTGGCCTTGCAAAGGATGGGCTAAAAAAGTGGTGAAATGATTCCGCAAAATTGATGTTACCACCAGATACTGTGGTTCTGTTACGGTTTGAGTGCTGAACACTTGACGGTCCCACGGTTGGCAAGTTGGAACTGTGAGATTCACTACGTGCACCACTGGTATTTTGTGGAAAAGCACATGTAAGATTCTGCAACAGTCTCTGCTGATACTCCTGCATGCGTGCATCCCTTTCTATGGCAGGAATAATTTCTGCAAATTTACTTTTGTACCGGGGATCTAACAGTGTGGCAACCCAGTAGTCAGGATTATTTCTAATTCTCACAATTCGAGGGTCATGTTGCAGGTAGTGCAGCAAGAAGGCACTCATGTGTGTTGCGCATCCAGGAGCACCAAGTCCCTGTTGTGTTGGTGGCGAGGTAACAATCATGCTTCCTTCCTCTGTCCTCTCCCCCCAACCTCGCACAACAGAAATGTGATCAAGGTCTCCCTCATCTGATGAGTCTTCCATCAGTTCGTCCTCCACTTCTTCCTGGGCTCCTGCACCTTCCTCACTAGTTTGGCTGCTACCATGCGCCCTGGTAAAACCATCTCCCCCACCCTCACATGCCTGCCGCCTTGGTGCTGCCGACCGTCTGGACCTTGCAGATGTTAGCCCTTCCGCATACAACTCCTCCTCCTCTACTTCCTCCACCTCCTCTTGTGCCACCACCTGACTCCGAATTCTGTTTAACATGTGCTCCAGCATGTAAATCACCGGAATAGTCATGCTGATAATGGCATCGTCAGCACTAAACATCTTCGTCGCCATTTCAAAACTGTGCAGAAGGGTGCATAGGTCCCTGATCTGAGACCACTCCTCCAGCGTGATTTGCCCCACCTCTGAATCTCGTTGGCCCAGGCTATACGTCAGAACGTATTGCACCAGGGCTTGTCGGTGCTGCCACAGTCGCTGCAACATGTGCAGAGTTGAATTCCCACGGGTAGGCACATCGCATTTTAGCCGGTGAAGTGGCAGGCCCAACGACTTCTGTAGAGATGTAAGTCGCTGAGCTGCGGGATGCGAATGGCGGAAGTGAGCACACAGCGACCGTGCCCTCTGCAGAAGGCCATCTAGTCTGGGATAGTGGGCTAAAAATTGCTGGACAACCAGGTTCAACACGTGAGCCATACAAGGCACGTGTGTGACATTGCCCCGGCGAAGGGCCGCACCCAGGTTTGCAGCATTGTCGCACACGGCCTTCCCTGGTTTCAGGTCCAGTGGAGACAACCATTCATGAAATTGGTTCTCCAGAGCTGACCACAACTCCTCAGCTGTGTGACTCACATTTCCCAGACATTTCAATGTAAAAACCGCCTGATGACGTTGAGCCCTACTGCCAGCATAGTAAGGAGGTGTGCAGGATCCCTTCTGCGCAGTTAGAAAGCTTGTGGCATGACCAGACAGGCTTTGGGTGCAGGTGGAAGACCGAGAGGAGGTTGAGGAGGCAGAAGCAGTGGAGGAACTTTGACATAAAGAGGATTGACGCACAACTCGTGGGGACGGCAAGACTTGGACAGCAGCCCCTTGTCCTGCTGTCACCATAGTTACCCAGTGCCCAGTCAGCGACATGTAACGCCCCTGTCCATGCCTACTTGTCCAAGTGTCTGTGGTGAAATGCACCCTGTCACACACAGAGTTTCTCAAAGAAGCGGTGATGTTGTGTGCGACATGCTGGTGGAGCGCAGGCACACATTTCTTTGAGAAGTAGTGCCGACTGGGCATCTGGTACTGGGGCACTGCGACGGACATAAGGTCTCGAAAATCCTCTGTGTCCACCAGGCGGAAAGGCAGCATTTCTGTAGCCAAGAGCTTGCAGATGGTGAAATTCAACCTCTTAGCTTTCTCATGGCTAGGAGGAAATGGTCTTTTACTTGTCCACATCTGAGGGACCGAGGGCTGGCTATTGTGCTTAGACGGGGTTGATAAGGGTGTCCCCGGCAAACTGCCGGTCTGTGAGGAAGATGCAGGCGGACATGTTAGGTTGCCTTGATCCAAAGGTGGTGCTATCGATGTCGGACAGCGCTCAACACCAGCTGCTGTTACCACCTCCAAAGAAAATGATGACCTGCCAATCACGCTGGCTGTTGCGGGTAAAGAGGTGGCAGGTCTGCGCCCCAAAACAGGTGTGACTGCTGTCCCCCCAGTCACAGAGGATGAAGAGGCCGCGGATGCACAAGATATGGCAGACGGTGGTTGGCCCGGCCGGCTAGGCCGCATTGTAGCACACTGAGCTTCCCACTGCAACTTATGCTTCATGTCCATGTGCCGGTTCATGCATGAAGTACTCAAACTATGTATTTTTTGGCCTCTACTTAGCTTTTGCTGACAAATGTTACAGATAACACGAGTTGGGTCATCTTTATCGATCTGAAAAAATGCCCAGGCTATGCAAGGCTTAGCACCCATGCGACCTGAAGAGCCACCACGACTTGTGGTGAGAGGCAGAGTTGTGTTTGAGGATGCAGTTGTTGACGTGCTTCCAGTACTACGTCTCTGTCCAGGAAGGCGCAACCTGACCTCGTCGTCACTAGCATCTTCCTCCACCTCCTCTGTTGACCTCATCTCTTGGCTGACTGTGGGTTGACAGTAAGTGGGATCTCCAACCTCATCATCATCACCCTGTGTGTTATCACACCCGTCGTCCTCAGAGCCAACCTGTTCCTGCCCTGACAAAAAACTAAAGTTGTCGCTCCAATCAGGTATTTGAGTCTTATCATCGTCTTCCTCATTGTCTCCACCAACAGGAGTTACAGTTTGGGAATGAGGGTCTACATTATGGTCAGAACCTTCTGCGTCTGGTCCTGGATCCGACTCATAAAGATTCTGGGCATCAGTGCAGATCATTTCCTCGTCTGGATTCACAGAAGCGCTGGAGTCGACCTCTGATTCCCAGGCTATAGTATGAGTAAACAGCTCTGCAGACTCAACCATCTGTTCTACCTCATACTCAGACGGGCAGCTGGAGATTTGGGAGCTGTGAGGAAGCAAGTGCGATTTGGGTGACACCTTTGAGGACTGGAGTATTTGTGATGTTGAAGTTGATGTGGAGGAGAGCCCACTTAAAGGAGCACTTGATATCCGTTGAAGCACCTGCTGTTTTTGTGCCTCATCTGGAATTTGTAGCGATTGGCGTGGCCGTAAGAAAGGGATCTTATCACATTGTCCGCTAAAAGAAGTAGACATTTTAGTTTGGCTGGAAGATGGTCTTTCTTCTGCAGATGTTACTGTTGCTTTAACACCTACCCCACGGACACAACCTTTTTTCCCCTTCCCAACACGCCTATTCCCCTTTCCACCAGCAGCAGGCCTTTTTCCACTCATTTTGGTGGTTAACTAATTCACAACTCTGGAGTTGTTTGCACAAAAAAACAATGGATGGTAACCGAGCAGAGCTGAGTGGCCAAACTGTGGTATTAGGCCAAAACTATTGGCTGGGTTAGATGCAGAAAAAAATATATTCAGTTTGCAACCTGATGGAGGTCAGTATAGATGGACTAATACAACAAGTCCCACACACAGCTAGAAGCCCAAATATTTTTTCAGAGGTACTGTAGATGCAGATAAAAATTATTTTTAATTTGCAACCTGATGGAGGTCAGTATAGATGGACTAATAGAGAAAGTCCGACACACTGCTAGAAGGCCAAATATTTTTTCAGAGCTAGATGCAGAAAAAAATTATATTCAGTTTGCAACCTGATGGAGGTCAGTATAGATGGATTAATAGAACAAGACCCACACACAGCTAGAAACCCAATATTTTTTCAGAGGTAGATGCAGATACAAATTATTTTTAATTTGCAACCTGATGGAGGTCAGTATAGATGGACTAATACAACAAGTCCCACACACAGCTAGAAGCCCAAATATTTTTTCAGAGGTACTGTAGATGCAGATAAAAATTATTTTTAATTTGCAACCTGATGGAGGTCAGTATAGATGGACTAATAGAAAAAGTCCGACACACTGCTAGAAGGCCAAATATTTTTTCAGAGCTAGATGCAGAAAAAAATTATATTCAGTTTGCAACCTGATGGAGGTCAGTATAGATGGATTAATAGAACAAGACCCACACACAGCTAGAAGCCCAAATATTTTTTCAGAGGTAGATGCAGAAAAAAATATATTCAGTTTGCAACCTGATGGAGGTCAGTATAGATGGACTAATACAACAAGTCCCACACACAGCTAGAAGCCCAAATATTTTTTCAGAGGTACTGTAGATGCAGATAAAAATTAGTTTTAATTTGCAACCTGATGGAGGTCAGTATAGATGGACTAATAGAATGATGCTATGCCCAAAAGATTTTACTTCACTAGGTGCAGTAAAAAAATTGGTATTCTATACACAGGTGGTATATCTTGCAGCACAGATAGGCTACTCCACTGACTAACACACTCTGCAATAGGCCAAAAAGGATTAGCTTTGCTAGATTCAGCCAAATGCTGTGAAAAAAACTTGCACAGCACTGGCACAGACCTGCCTGGCAAAAACTGATAGGAACTGATGTAACCTAGTCCTGAAAAGGACTCCAATTACAATTAGTCTTTACTCCCACAACCTATCTATTTAAGAGCACAGACCTCCCTGATAAAAGTCGTAGGAAATGCTGTAACCTAGTCCTTAAAAGGACTGCAATCACAACTATTCCCTACTCCCAAGCTATCTGTATATTTGTGCGAAAATTGGCTTGAAATTAACAAGGTATAGCGCACACAGCAACAGCGGTGCCGTCTAACACGCAGCTGCAGCAGTGAGAAAATGGTGGCGACGGGGAAAATGGCTTGGTCTTATAGGGCAAGGACATGTGACATACACTGCCAATGACACATGCCCTTGCTTGTGTGAAAAAAAGCACTTCGCTCCGTGTGTGCGCTGCTGATAGGCTGACAGATTGCACCTCCCCACTGCAAATGCGGGAAAGAGAAAAAAAATGGAGATCTTCATTGTTCCTGCAGAGATCCATCCCCTGCCCCTCCCCCCACCCCGCTGTACACTCAAACTGCGTATTAACATTAATTTTCATCATTACTGAGAAAAAATCCAGTTATGATTTTGGTGCATGAACAGTTATCGAACATAACCTCGAACAGCCGAATTTTTATCAAATTGTTCGTGTTCGCCGAACGGCTCGAACACCGCCCAAAACAGCTCGAATTTGAGATTGGCGAACAGTTCGAGTAGAACAACGCTCATCTCTAGTACCAATAGGTTATATTGACAGTTAGAATGAGTTAATGCAGCAAGTCAATATTTTCAGTGTTGCCCCTTCTTCTTCAAGACCTCTGTAATTCTCCCTGGCATGCTCTCAATCAACTTTTGGACCAAATTCTGACTGATAGCAGTCCATTCTTGCATAATCAATGCTTGCATTTTGCCAGAATTTGTTGGTTTTTGTTTGTTCACCCGTCTCTTGATGATTGACCACAAGTTTTCAATGGGATTAAGATCTGGGGAGTTTCCAGGCCATGGACCCAAAATCTCTATGTTTTGTTCCATGAGCCATTTAGTTATCACCTTTGCTTTATGGCAAGGTGCTCCATCATGCTGGAAAAGGCATTGTTGGGCGCCAAACTGCTCTTGGACGGTTGGGAGAAGTTGCTCTTGGAGGACATTCTGGTACCATTCTTTATTCATGGCTGTGTTTTTAGGCAAGACTGTGAGTGAGCCGATTCCCTTGGCTGAGAAGCAACCACACACATGAATGGTTTCAGGATGCTTTACAGTTGGCATGAGACAAGACTGGTGGTAGCGCTCACCTCTTCTTCTCCGAATAAGCTGTTTTCCTGATGTCCCAAACAATCGAAAAGGGGATTCATCAGAGAAAATGACTTTGCCCCAGTCCTCAGCAGTCCACTCCCTGTACCTTTTGCAGAATATCAGTTGGTCCCTGATGTTTTTTCTGGAAAGAAGTGGCTTCTTTGCTGCCCTCCTTGAAACCAGCCCTTGCTCAAAGAGTCTCCGCCTCACAGTGCGTGCAGAAGCACTCACACCAGCCTGCTACCATTCCTGAGCAAGCTCGGCACTGCTGGTAGTCCGATCCCGCAGCTGAAACAGTTTTAAGATACGGTCCTGGCGCTTGCTGGTCTTTCTTGGGCGCCCTGGAGCCTTTTTGACAACAATGGAAGCTCTCTCCTTGAAGTTCTTGATGATGCGATAGATTGTTGACTGAGGTGCAATCTTTGTAGCTGCGATACTCTTCCCTGTTAGGCCATTTTTGTGCAGTGCAATGATTTCTGCACGTGTTTCTTTAGAGATAACCATGGTTAACTGAAGAGAAACAATGATACCAAGAACCAGCCTCCTTTTAAAGTGTCCAGTGATGTCATTCTTACTTAATCATGACTGATTGATTGCCAGCCCTGTCCTCATCAACACCCACACCTGTGTTAATGGATCAATCACTAAAACGATGTTAGCTGCTCCTTTTAAGGCAGGACTGCAATGATGTTGAAATGTGTTTTGGGGGTTAAAGTTCATTTTCTGGGCAAATATTGACTTTGCAAGTACAGTAATTGCTGTTAAGCTGATCACTCTTTGACATTCAGGAGTATATGCAAATTGCCATTACAAAAAATGAAGCAGTAAACTTTGGAAAAATTACTATTTGTCTCATTCTCAATACTTTTGGCCATGACTGTATATATTACATTCTCACAGACTAAAGGAAAACTAATTGAAAGGTGACAAGCAGTATGACTGAACTACTGGATGTAACTTTTGCAAAAATGTCTGCAACAAAGGATTATAGAAATGTCATAGTCACTTTAAGAACTCATTCAGATATCAGTGATTTTTCACATATGCAAAAACCGGTCTGAGTATCATCAATGTGTTTCATCAGTGTATGGTCCGTGTGTCAGTTTTTACCATTAGTGTGTCATCGGTGATTTTCATGTTTACAAAAATTACAAAGCTTCTTTTATACATTGCAATGTTAATTAGGTCCGCACATAAATTGCACACTGATGCCATCTGTGTGCTGTCCGTGATTTTCACAGATCCATAGACTTGTATGGGTAACTTTGATCCATGACGCCAATAAAAAACAGACAAGTCTCTGTTTTTTTTAGAGACACATGATTGGCAAAAATACACGGACTTGTGAATAATTCCATACATTTTACTGAGTATGTAAAAATTGGACGTCTGAAAGAAGCTTATGAAAATATCCATAACTACTAAACTTTATCTGCTGCACTAACTTGTGATTTACTCCAATGTATGATAAATTTTATGTCTGGAGTGGAGGCCAGCTTTAAAGGGAACCTGTCTTGTGATTCATGCTGCCTGAACCACGGGCTGCAGGTATCAGACACTGGCTGCACGATTACAGCCATGTACAGTCATGGCCAAAAGTATTGAGAATGAGACAAATAGTAATTTTTCCAAAGTTTACTGCTTCATTTTTTGTAATGGCAATTTGCATATACTCCTGAATGTCAAGAGTGATCAGCTTAACAGCAATTACTGTACTTGCAAAGTCAATATTTGCCCAGAAAATGAACTTTAACTCCCAAAACACATTTCAACATCATTGCAGTCCTGCCTTAAAAGGAGCAGCTAACATCGTTTTAGTGATTGATCCATTAACACAGGTGTAGGTGGTGATGAGGACAGGGCTGGCGATCAATCAGTCATGATTAAGTAAGAATGACATCACTGGACACTTTAAAAGGAGGCTGGTTCTTGGTATCATTGTTTCTCTTCAGTTAACCATGGTTATCTCTAAAGAAACACGTGCAGCCATCATTGCACTGCACAAAAATGGCCTAACAGGGAAGAGTATCGCAGCTACAAAGATTGCACCTCAGTCAACAATCTATCGCATCATCAAGAACTTCAAGGAGAGAGCTTCCATTGTTGTCAAAAAGGCTCCAGGGCGCCCAAGAAAGACCAGCAAGCGCCAGGACCGTATCTTAAAACTGTTTCAGCTGCGGGATCGGACTACCAGCAGTGCCGAGCTTGCTCAGGAATGGCAGCAGGCTGGTGTGAGTGCTTCTGCACGCACTGTGAGGCGGAGACTCTTTGAGCAAGGGCTGGTTTCAAGGAGGGCAGCAAAGAAGCCACTTCTCTCCAGAAAAAACATCAGGGACCGACTGATATTCTGCAAAAGGTACAGGGAGTGGACTGCTGAGGACTGGGGCAAAGTCATTTTCTCTGATGAATCCCCTTTTCGATTGTTTGGGACATCTGGAAAACAGCTTATTCGGAGAAGAAGAGGTGAGCGCTACCACCAGTCTTGTCTCATGCCAACTGTAAAGCATCCTGAAACCATTCATGTGTGGGGTTGCTTCTCAGCCAAGGGAATCGGCTCACTCACAGTCTTGCCTAAAAACACAGCCATGAATAAAGAATGGTACCAGAATGTCCTCCAAGAGCAACTTCTCCCAACCGTCCAAGAGCAGTTTGGCGCCCAACAATGCCTTTTCCAGCATGATGGAGCACCTTGCCATAAAGCAAAGGTGATAACTAAATGGCTCATGGAACAAAACATAGAGATTTTGGGTCCATGGCCTGGAAACTCCCCAGATCTTAATCCCATTGAGAACTTGTGGTCAATCATCAAGAGACGGGTGGACAAACAAAAACCAACAAATTCTGGCAAAATGCAAGCATTGATTATGCAAGAATGAACTGCTATCAGTCAGGATTTGGTCCAAAAGTTGATTGAGAGCATGCCAGGGAGAATTACAGAGGTCTTGAAGAAGAAGGGGTAACACTGCAAATATTGACTTGCTGCATTAACTCATTCTAACTGTCAATATAACCTATTGGTACTCATAATATGATTGCAATTATATTTCTGTATGTGATATAAACATCAGACAAACACTAATAAAAACCAGAGGCCAGCAGATCATGTGAAAATATAATTTTGGTGTCATTCTCAAAACTTTTGGCCATGACTGTATGTTTTACTCTGAAATGCTAATGTGTCTCAGAGCAAATATACCTTGAAGAGCTGACTAGTCCGATGCAGGTCCCCGCGGCTTCTTCCCACCCTACTCCTGTTGACTAACAGGTCTGTCCCTGTGCATAAATAGGAAGAGGCCTCTCAATCAAAGAGATTGGGGAAGAGTAAATTGGATCTTCTGAGTAAATACTAGCTTCACAACATTTATAGAGTGCAGGAAAGGTTCTTGTAGAAACCCTATTCATTTCAACAATCTTGCTACTGTCACATGTCCACCAGTTCTGTGATGTCTGCTTCTGTCGCCAGGTACCGCCATATTCTTTCTGCAGATGGCGCTGCTGATAGATGAGACGTTGGAACAAGAAGCTCTGGATGGTCCAGGCTCTGTCTAGCCACTAAGATTACGAGGACTGGGACGTGCAGTGCCGTCCAGTCTGACATTATGGATGTGTGTGCTGTCCAGCTGAGCACAGAGCACCACACTCTACTTAAGCTTATTGCTGGAAGCTGCCAGATATAGCCTTGTGTTCCTCTTGTTTAGCCATGTCTATTCAATTCCTGTGTAGTATTATTGTTTCTTACTTTGACCTTGGATTGTTTTAGTGACTATTCTTGTGTATTCTGATTTTGTACTTTTTCTGCCCTCTTGGTTCTGATCCTGCAACCTGACCACTCCTGCCTGCCCGCACCACTGAACAGCAGCTTATTCCTTGGCCCCAGCCCAGGGGCCCTTGTTTAGGTGCAGGGTTAAAGGGTCAAGGCTAGGACAAACCCTGAGATCTGGTAGGCGGAGTGGCTTGCACTACAGCTTCAAAATTAACCTCTTACTGGCCTGTGGCGTATTAGTACACCCCAGGCCATCACCCCCGGTTCAGTGAGGGCTCCGGCGGTGAGCCCGCACTGAACTGGGCACATATCAGCTGATTCTTACAGCTGACATGTGCCCGCAACAGCCGCAGGTGGAATCGCGATCCACCCGCCGCTGTTAACATGTTAAATGCCGCTGTCAATCTCTGACAGCGGCATTTAACATCGCCGTGCCGGAAGCGCGGCTTTAGCCCCACCCATTGGTGACCCCGTCACGTGATTGCGGGTCAACGATGGGTGGTCATGACAACCCTGGGTCTGCAGCAGACTCCAGTGGTTGTCATGTAAAGATTACTATGAGCGCCACCTTGTGGTCGGCGCTCATAGTACAGGAGCATTTCTGCTACATAGAGGTGATCTACTGATCACCTCTATGTAGCAGAGGCGATCAGACAGTTGCTGCTTCTAGTCTCCTATGGAGACTATTGAAGCATGCAAAAAGTAAAAAAAAAATGTTTTTAAAAATATTTAAAAAAATTAAAAAATATAAAAGTTTAAATCACCCCCCTTTTGCCCCATTCAAAATAAAATAACAAAAAATAAACCCCACATACACATATTTAGTATCGCCACATTCAGAATCGCCCGATCTATCAATATAAAAAAAGAATTAATCCAATCGGTAAATGGCGTAACAAGAAAAAAATTCCAAACACCAGAATTACTTTTTTTTGGTCTCCGCAACATTGCAATAAAATGCAATATCGGGCGATCAAAACATCGTATCTACCCCAAAATGGTATAAATAAAAAAGTCAGCCCGGCACGCAAAAAATAAGCCCTCACCCGGCCCCAGATCCCGAAAAATGGAGATGCTACGGGTCTCGGAAAATGGCGCCATTTTTTTAAAAAAAAATTTAGCAAATTTTGGATTTTTTTTTCACCACTTAAATAAAAAAGAACCTATACATGTTTGGTGTCTACAAACTTGTAATGACCTGGAGAATAATAATGCCAGGTCAGTTTTAGCATCCAGTGAACGTGGAAAGAAAAAAAAAGAAAAAACAACCGTGGAATTGCATTTTTTTTTTGCAATTTCACCGCACTTGGAATTTTTTTCCCATTTTCCAGTACATGATATGGTAAAACTAGTAATGGCGTTTTAAAGTACAACTCGTCCCGCAAAAAATAAGCCCTCACATTGCCATATTGACCAAAAGATAAAAATGCTATGGCTCTGGGAACAAGGGGAGCAAAACACGAAAATGCAAAAACGGAAAATCCCAAGGTCGCTAAGGAGTTAAAGATTGCTTACAGTAAGTCCACTTGGCCAGGAATGTCTCCAATCTATCCAATTCCTCTATGCAGTCATCTAGACATAAAAGTTTATTTATTCCGATGTAAATTCAGGCAATTTAAATATGCATACTTTTAAAATCTTTATCCTTACACTATATTTTGTTTTTCTTTTCAAAATGGAAAGTACAAAAATAGTTATATGCTGTATTGATAACTACACTCGCAATGTACTATGTTTATCATTATCTTCCTTGACTGCAAATCAGATATCCATCGGGAAATATTGCTATCTTGATTGCCTGCTCAAAACCCACACAGTTTATCTTTATCATCTTGGAAGATGCTGAGAAGAAACCACAGATTCAAGCCATTTTCATGAGTAATGGTCATGCAACCTGCTACCATCATAACGGGATGGTTTGGTAAGTTGAATGATATACTAAAAGACATTTTACAGCAAGGCACGGGAGAAAAGAGAGACTTACTTCAAACAGGACTGACTGTCATGTATCAATAATACTTAGTGTGGTACTGAAATGTTACATACTGATGATCACATTTTTTGAGAGGGAATAAAATAAGGGAAATTTAAAATGTATAATATACCCTAAAGAAAAGATAAGAATTACACATTGTGCATGGCAAATACAAAATAAAAAACAAAGAAAGAAATGTACTAGCTATTAGAGATAAGCGGATCCGGCAAAATGCGCCTGTTCATGCAGATTTTCCTGGGGAATGTATTGTCCCTTATTATGCTCTGGGGTCTTTCTGAACTCCAAAGCATAATAAATTGAATATTTAACAAATAGAAGAAATCTTTATACTCACCATTCACCTCTCCAGCCCCTTCACTCCTCACCGTCACCCATCCAGTACCCATCACATCTTCTTATCCCGCTGCTCTGCTGAAATCCCAGGGCCTCTCACACTGAGCCAGGAACTTCTCTCTCTCATGAGGCCCGGAAGGATTCTGTACAAGTGCGCGAAAGGTCATAATGTCATTACACCACAACGTGCACCGTGGTCATGCACAGAAGCATCCAGGACCTCATCATAGACAGAAGTCCCAGTTCAGTGTGAGGGGCCCGGGGATTTCAGCGCAAGGATCGAGGAACAGAAGATGTGACGAGGACCAGACGTGTGACGATGAGGAGTGAGGGGGCCGCAGAAGTGAACAGTGAGGTGATTTATATGGATTTTTTCAAATTTGTTTTACTTTTTGATGGCCCTTTATGGTTCAGAAAAATGGCGGTCAGTGGACGTCATTTTGTGGAATCTGCGCAGAAGCGAATTACAAAAAATCCCCATTTTGGCGAATGAGTATGCTTTATTTAAATTCGAGTAGAATTCAATTCCACTCGAATTTATTTCATCATGTTGTGGCAAGTCGACTTTCTCGGCTCTCCTGGAGGCAGACTCAGGACACACGTTCTCAGGTTTCCTCTCTGCTGGTTTATTATCAGCCATAAACTCATGCAGGTTTCACAGGAAAAACAAACAAGACCCCTCTGGGTTAAACGAAAAAAACAAAAAACAAAGTATAACTCAGTCCATAGATGAGCGGGTTCCGCCCGCTCTCGGTAGCATAAACTGCACTGCTAAAGTCCATGTGAAAAGCTCTGCAGCTTCCACAATACTGTCTGGAGACTTCCCTCTCCAGACCACACTCCAAAAAAAAAAAAAGGGACTGAGCTTTTACACATTGCTCAGCCACACCCTGAGGGGAGGTAGGGGGAATGGCGTCCCGCCCTCTTTGCCATTCCCATAAAACCGCACACCCTTTAACAGAGTAAGCCTACCAGCATATAACACGCTGGCAGAAAAATAAAGTAGGTCTTAGTTCACACAGGAGAGCATCCTGAGTGACACATACCTCCCCTCACATATAAAACCAGTGACACTGTCACATATTCCCCCCCTCTGCCCAAATCTGGGGGTTTGGGCACCTTCTGACACCAGGCAGGGAATCCTAGAGAGGGCATCTGCATTCCCATGTAACTTCCCGGGCCTGTGCTCCACGTGAAAGTTAAACTCTTGAAGTCCTAGGAACCATCTAGTTACCCTGGCATTTTTACCCCTCTTCTCCCTCAACCATTTCAACGGGGCATGGTCTGATACTAATCTAAACTTCCGGCCTAGTAGGTAATATTTCAGTGTATCCACGGCCCATTTTATGGCTAAACACTCTTTCTCTACTATGGCGTAGTTCTTCTCACAGGAGGACAGCTTTCGGCTTAGATAGAGAATGGGATGTTCTTCCCCATTTATCTCTTGGGAGAGTACAGCCCCTAGACCAACCTCTGAAGCGTCCGTCTGGACCACAAATTCTTTCTTGAAGTCTGGCGCGACCAGGACCAGCTTCTTGCACAATGTTAGCTTCAACTGTTGAGACGCGGTCTCCGTTTCTTCCGTCCATTTCACCATGGTTCATTTGGTGCCTTTTAGAAGATCCGTTAGTGGTGCGGCAATCATGGCGAAATTCGGGATAAACCGCCGGTAGTATCCTATCATTCCTAGGAATGCTCTCACCTGCTTCTTCGAGAGTGGTTGCGGCCAGGTTTGAATTGCCTCCACTTTCTTGATTTGCGGCTTTATTTCGCCTCTCCCAACAACATAGCCCAGGTACTTGGCCTCCTCCTTCCCGATGGCACACTTTCTTGGATTTATGGTAAATCCTGCCTTCCTTAGCGCGTCCAGAACGGCCTATAGTTTAAGTAGGTGACTAGCCCAGTCTGGGCTAAAGACCACAATGTCGTCGAGGTAGGCTGCGGCATACTTCTTATGTGGGGCTAGGATCCGATCCATAGCCCTCTGGAAAGTGGCTGGGGCCCCCTGTAGTCTGAACGGCATCCACGTGTATTGAAAACACCCATCAGGTGTTGAGAAAGCCGTCTTCTCCTTAGCCATCTGGGACATGGGGATCTGCCAGTAGCCCTTCGTCAGGTCGAAAGTGGTGATGTACCTCGCCGGTCCAAGCCTCTCGATGAGTTTGTCGACGCCGGGCATCGGGTACACGTCACACTTGGATACCTCATTCAGCCAGCGGTAGTCATTACAAAACCTCCACTCTCCATTGGGTTTCGGCACGAGGACGATTGGGCTCGACCACCCACTCTTTGACTCCTCTATTACTCCGAGGTCTAACATCCTCTTCACCTCGGCCGAGATCACCTCCCGGTGTGCTTCCGGAATCCGATAAGACTTCAGATTCACTCGTACGTGCGACTCTGTCAGCACATCATGCTCTACCACTTGAGTATGCCCCGGCAACTCTGAGAACAGCTCCCGATTCCGCTGTAGTAATTCTCGACACTGTTGCTTCTGGGCCGATGATAGAGTCTCTGCAATAGTGACCTCCTCCACCTTGCCTTCTGGTGCGGCTCCCAGGCAAGGAGTTTCCACAGGTTCACGGTCCCGCCACGGCTTGAGCAAATTTACATGATATATTTGATGCGGCTTTCTTCGGCCAGGCTGGTGGACTTTATAATTAACCTCGCTGACTTTCTCCACCACCTCGTATGGACCTTGCCACTTGGCGAGGAACTTGCTCTCGATGGTAGGGATCAGCACCAAAACACGGTCCCCGGGCTGGAACTGTCTTAGTCTCGCCGACCGGTTATAGACCCTCACCTGGGCTTCCTGCGCCTGGAGGAGGTGTTCCTTCACGATGGGCATCACCTTTGACATTCTCTCCTGTAACTGGGCGACATGTTCGATGATAATCCGGTGTGGTGTGACTTCAGCCTCCCAAGTTTCCTTGGCGATGTCTAGGAGACCTCTTGGATGCCGCCCATATAGGAGCTCAAATGGAGAGAAGCCAGTGGAGGCTTGAGGAACTTCTCTGACCGAGAAAAGCAGAAATGGGAGCAGGTAGTCCCAGTCTCGCCCATCCTTTTCAACGACCTTCTTGAGCATCGCCTTTAAGGTCTTGTTGAAGCGTTCCGCTAGGCCGTCTGTCTGTGGATGATAAACCGAGGTCCGAAGCTGAGTTATCTGAAGGACTCTGCAAAGCTCCTTCATCACCTTGCTCATGAAGGGGGTTCCTTGGTCTGTCAGAATCTCTTTTGGTAGACGTGTCCGAGCAAAAATATGGACCAGCTCTCGGGCTATACTTTTACTGGACATGTTCCTTAGGGGAACCGCTTCTGGATACCGAGTCGCATAGTCCATGATGACCAGGATATATTGGTGGCCCCGAGCTGATTTAACTAAGGGGCCCACGAGGTCCATGGCAATCCTCTCAAAGGGAACCTCTATCACAGGTAGTGGGACTAAGGGGCTACGGAAGTGGGAGGAGGGAGCGGTTATTTGGCAGGTGGGGCAGGACCTACAATAGTTTTGAACTTCTCGATAACAACCTGGCCAATAAAACCTTCTCAATATCCTCTCCTGAGTTTTCTCAACCCCTAGGTGTCCCCCCAGAACATGTGAATGGGCCATATCTAGCACCCGCCGTCTGTATGGCCCCGGCACTAACAGCTGTTCCACTATCTCACCGCCCCTCAGTTTGGCCACCCGATATAGCAACTCCCCCTGCACTGCAAAGTAGGGGAATCTGGTGTCGGCCCCCGGCTCTTGGGCAACGCCATTACATACAGTAACCTGGTCAAACGCCCCTTTTAAGGTCAGGTCTCGAACTTGAGCAGTCCCAAAGTTCTCTTTGGACATATCTAACGCAGGGAGGTCGGCCTCCTCGGTCACCGTCTCACCCTCATCCCCGACAAGGACGCACAGTGGGAACTCCTCCATCTGAGACTTCGTCGGGGGTTCTTCTTCAAGGACCTGGCTTTTTCCCATACTACTTAGTCCAGTTCCCTTCCCCCACAAGTCCCAGAATAAGGAAAAATCGCGGCCCAATATGACGGGATGTATCAGGTCCTTTACTATCCCGACTTCATGGGACTGGGCACCACAGTCTGTCCCCACTGTTACTATGGCCACGGGATAGTCCTTGGCGTCACCATGGATGCACCGAACGCCCAGGGTTTTGGAAGGGATCAACTGATGGGGAAGGGATGCTCTGATCAAGGTCACCAGACTCCTGGAGTCCAACAGCCCAAGCACTTTTACTCCATTAATGGACACTGCACACGCCTGCGGCCCTTCGCCGGGTTGACAGTCCACGCTACAGGCTGGATAGGCATAATAGGAGACCCGTCTGCCTAGGCTGCAGTCCATGGGCTCAGGGGATATTTGACACCTGGCGGCTACATGTCCAGGGTTGTGACACCGCCAGCAAACTATATCTTTACCAACTGTTCTAAAGGCACCTTCAGTAGGAGTGGGACGTCCCCCAGTGGTGGCTCTAGACCCCTTCCGTGGTGAACCCGCCCCCTTTTGGGTATCCCAGTAGGGAGAAGTGACTGCATCCGGTTTCCCAAGAGATCTCTCGACTACCTGGTACCTCTCTACCAGGCCGATGAAGTCATCTGCGTTCTGGGGATCACCCTGGGCAACCCAGGTCTGTACTGGCTTGGGAAGGGAATGCATGAACCTGTCAATCACCACCCGCTCAACCATCTGGGCCGGAGTGGAGGACTCCGGTTGTAGCCACTTCTGAACAAGATGCAGGAGGTCAAACATCTGCGAGCGAGGAGGTTTGTTGCTAGCATACGCCCAGTGATGAACTCGCTGGGCTCTTACCGCCATATTTACTCCTAGACGTGCTAAGATCTCTGTCTTTAGTTTGGCATATTCCTTAACATCTTGCAGCGCCAAGTCAAAATACGCCTTCTGGGGTTCACCCGATAAATATGGCGCCAGAACCTCTGCCCACTGTGCTGGAGGAAGTCTCTCACGATCAGCCACCCTCTCAAAAACAGTCAGAAATGCTTCTACATCATCCCCAGGGGTCATCTTCTGCATGGCCCGCCTTACCGCCTTCCTGACGTGAGAATCATCAGTCGGCCCTGGGGGTGGGGCGGCTGCCCTGCTCTGGATGGCATCCGCCAAAAGCTGTATCTGCTGTTGCGCCTCCTGCTGGTGCTGCTGCACCTCCGCTGGTGCTGCTGCTGTGACTTTTGCTGCAACTGGATCTGCTGAAGCAACAGTTTGGTCGTCGCCTGGTGCTGCTGCTGCATGCTCTGCTGGGCCTGGACCAGGTGCTTAATGAGCTCCTCCATGCTGCTGGACTTCCCTGGCTGGCTGGCGGCCTTCACCCAGGACATCCACCGGTCTTTGTAGCAGGTACACGTGTTCCTGGAATCCTGCACGCACTCTCACACCAACTGTGGCAAGTCGACTTGCTCGGCTCTCCTGGAGGCAGACTCAGGACACACATTCTCAGGTTTCCTCTCTGCTGGTTTATTATCAGCCATAAACTCATGCAGGTTTCACAGGAAAAACAAACAAGACCCCTCTGGGTTAAACGAAAAAAAACAAAAACAAAGTATAACTCAGTCCATAGATGAGCGGGTTCAGCCCACTCTCGGTAGCATAAACTGCACTGCTAAGGTCCATGTGAAAAGCTCTGCAGCTTCCACAATACTGTCTGGAGACTTCCCTCTCCAGACCACACTCCAGAGAAAAAAAAAGGGACTGATCTTTTACACATTGCTCAGCCACACCGTGAGGGGAGGTAGGGGGAATGGCGTCCCGCCCTCTTTGCCATTCCCATAAAACCGCACACCCTTTAACAGAATAAGCCTACTAGCATATAACACGCTGGCAGAAAAATAAAGTAGGTCTTAGTTCACACAGGAGAGCATCCTGAGTGACACATACCTCCCCTCACATATAAAACCAGTGACACTGTCACAATGTCTACTAGTTATCCTTCCCTAAAGGTATTAACCACCTACAAGTTAAAGAAGGAACACTAAATAAAGATCTTAACCACGGTTGATTTTGAATATATATTTACATGAAAATTCTAATACAAGAATGTATAGGGTCACTTCTACATAGGGATCAATTCCACATGAAATCCAAAGACAAACTAACAGGACTGGAGCCATGGTAATAAGATGCAACATGTTTAAATATGTATAAATGAATGACTGAAATATCAAAAATTATATGAGGTCAAGAAGATCGGTGGGGATATAGCACATGTTAAACATTGTAATTGCAGAAGTGGAGTGCACTGACTGTTCACAAAGGTTGTACTCAAGTGCCTGAAAATTAACTATAGAGATGTAAGCTATAAAATGCATAAATGATAGCCTTTACATGCGACCATTAAGTATATACTAGTATTATATATAGTATAGCAAATAATACAAGAACACCCAGAACTACATTACCCTGACTGCACATTCACATGTAGTGAAATTTCTTCAGACACATTTCTGCAGCAATTCCACAAGAATCTTCAGGGTAAACCGCAGCAGCAGCAAATTTCATCAATTCTTCTATATTTTGGTGTAAAATTGCTGGTTTATTTCACATGAAAAACAACCGAGTGCCATAAGGAAAAAAAAAGTAAACCCACTTCCCCTGCCAACGAACACATCTCTGGTCCCCGTCTGTATTTGTGGCCTCTTGTGGTAATATTGTGTATAATTTCACCACTGCCTACTGTGAATGGCTGCAGCGTTCACAAAATACAGGATGTCATTGCAGGAAGCCGGGTATACAAACACCAGATAATTGAGTAGAATATGATATTATTTATATTTATATTTTTTATTCAGATCTTGTGGATCTATGGGAATTACTCAGCAAAATCTACAATTGGGGTTTGTTGTGGATTTTGACTTCCACAGTAAACTCTTTATATAAATTCATACCGAGGGTGAAGAATTTCCAACGTCACCCTCCAAATACTGTAAAAACTCTTCTTTAATTACATTATGTTAAAAGCGAGGTTACAGGCAAGGGGAATTTTTTTCCCTTGCCTGTAACTTTGCTTTTAACATGACGTAATAAAGAAGAGTTTTTACCATATTTGGAGGGTGACGTTGGAAATTCTTCACCCTCGGTATGAATCTTTGAAATACTTTGTCAAAGGCCTCATAGAATAAGGCAGCGCAACCTGATGAAAGAGAACAAAATCTTCATTGGAATATAGAAATCAACGGGATCCAAAGTCTTTTTACTTCTTTTTTTGTATTTTTATAGAAATTTCAAAAAAAATCCATGACCATTCCATGACAGGAACTGACATTGCAAACACGATTGAAAAATCCTGATTACAGATCAATTTACGTGTAGAAATTTCTCACAGGGTGTAGATGTGGATTTTCTAATAGAGAACCTAAAGAGAAAATCTGTTCCCTTTCTGCTATGTGTAAACAGCACACAAACATATAGCAAAATGAAGGACCTATATTTGGTTCTTAAATATATACCACTTTACAGAACCGGTAGCTTAAAAAAATAACACAATAAAACCTAAGGGCTGAATGTATAATACTATCAATTGATCTATTTTCTGCTGTTTATCTGAAATTGAGTGGTCTATATACAAAGGAGTTTTTCCATCTTCTAAAGTGATGGCATATTCCTGGGATTTTCCATCATTTCACAATCAGTGGAGTTTTGACCTTTGGGATCATCACTAGTGATGAGCGAGCATACTCGCAAGTACTCGGTACTCGTCCGAGCATCTCAGTGCTCGGAGCTCGCCGAGTACTTGCGAGATGCTCGGGTGGATTTTCGTGTCCCCTCCCTGCATTTAAAACCGTGTTTTCTCCGTCACACGGATCACATATACGTTTTCAGGAGATACTGCCATTTTTGGCCTCCATTCAAATTTTTTTCCACTGTGTCAGCAAAGATTTTGACACTGGTTTGCTGTTCAAAATTGTTACTTACAGGCCAGGTATTTAAAACTGTGGTTTGTCCGTCACACGGATCACATATAAGTTTGCTCCAAATTCAGTCATTTGTAGTGAGCGTGGAAGATATTGTCCTCCTTTTAAAATGGACAAGGCACGTGGCAAGGGACGGGGAACTGGACGTGATGGTGATGGTGCATGCAGAGGCCGAGGCCAAGGACTTGGGCAAGCTGAAATTGTGCCACAACAAAAACCCACACCTTCTCACCCGACCTTCCTGTCCCAATTCCTAGGGGACCGCAGCACACAAATTTTGAACCCAGAGCAGTGTCAAAAGGTTGTTGGTTGGATAGCGGATAATGCTTCCAGTCACTTAGCCACCACCACCACCCTGTCTTCCACACGGTCAAGTCTCAGTAGCTGTGAGTCTGGGCCGCATATTCCTCACCCTGATCCTCCTTCCTCCCACCATGCCGAGTGCCCGGAGACAAATAATCCCACACTTGGACACTCTGCAGAGCTGTTCACTTTTCCATTTATAGATTTGGGCCTCTGCCCGGTCCACTTGAAGCGACGCAAGAGGAGAACGCATGTAGCGATGCCCAAATATTTGAGCAGCCACGGTCACACGAAGGCGACGGTGGGAAAGTGTCACAAGAGGTGGACGATGATGAGACACAATTGCCAGAAAGTCAGGAGGAGGACCAGGGTGCGGAAGTGGAAGACAAGGTGGTGAATGATATAGTAACTGACCCAACCTGGCAGAAGGACATGCAGAGGGAGGAGAGCAGCACACAGGGGGAGGGAGGCAGAGCACCCCAACAGGCAGGAAGAAGCAGTGTGGTGGCCGCAGACAGAAGGCAGGCAACCGTTCCCCGTAACACCAACACGAAGGAAGTTGCCAGTAAAACTGTTAGGTCTTCCCGAGTCTGGTTGTTTTTTAAAGACTCTGCCGATAACCCAAAAAAGGCCATTTGCACCACCTGCAGGCCAGCATCAGCAGGGGTGGCAAAACTAGCAGCCTGACCACAACCAGCATTATCAGGCACATGGCAGCAAAACACATGACTTTGTGGGCCGAACCCCAGGGTCCAGGAACAGTGTCGGCGGGTGGCACCATAGCTTCTACCGCTGTTGTGCATGCAAGCCAATGCCCTGTCCATGGTGCATGCAAAGATGCCTCCTGCTCTGCGCCTGTCGTTGCACACTCTCAAGTAGCAGCATCAGGAAGCACGTCCACGTCCTTGTCCCAGCGCAGCGTTCAGTTGTCCATATCCCAGTCCTTGGAACGCAAGCGCAAATATGCAGCCAACGCCCCACAGGCCACACTACTAAATTCTCACATTTCACGACTGCTTGCTCTCGAAATGTTGCCTCGCTCGTGGAGATGGAAGCATACCGCAACCTGATGACGGCGGCCTTCCCTTGGTACTCGGTTCCCAGCCGCCACTATTTCTCCCGGTGTGCCGTCCCCGCATTACACAAGCACGTGTCCCAAAATATTAGCCGTGCCCTCAACAACGCAGTTACCGGGAAAGTCCACCTAACGACGGACACGTGGACAAGTGCTTGTGGGCAGGGATGGCACACTGGGTTAACATAGTGGAAGCCTTGACCCAGTCGGACCTTGGGACTGAACACATCCTCCTGACGCCAAGGATTGCGGCCCTAGGTGAATCAGGGTTGCCCCCACGGTATACAACTCCTGGACCTCATCCTCCTCAGCCACCTCCTCCTCTTCAGCCTCCATCTCTGAAATAACCATCAGTTACAAGCTGGAATCACTGCAGCACTGCCTCGGCCAAGCGGCAACAGGCTGTGCTGAAGCTAATATGCTTAGGTGACAAACCACACAATGCTGAAGAGTTGTGGACAGCTCTGAAAGAGCAGGCAGATCTGTGGCTCACAACG
Source organism: Phyllobates terribilis (assembly GCF_046119375.1). NCBI lineage: Eukaryota > Metazoa > Chordata > Amphibia > Anura > Dendrobatidae > Phyllobates > Phyllobates terribilis. Next base: position 213,856,651 of record NW_027362762.1, read on the forward strand.
CTGAACCTACAGCCAGGCATTGTCGTGTGTGACAATGGCCGGAACCTGGTGGCGGCTCTGAGACGAGGTAAGGCGAGTTCACACATGTACCATGCCTGGCCCATGTGCTTAACCTTGTGGTTCAGCGGTTTCTCAAATCCAACCCAGAGCTGCCGGATCTGCTTTTTAAAGTATGCCGCCTGTGTGCCCATTTTAGAAAATCACCTACAGCTTCCGCTGCCCTTGCCGTGTTTCAGCAGCGTTTGCAGCTTCCGGCTCACAGACTGGTGTGTGATGTCCCCACGTGTTGGAACTCTACACTGCAGATGTTGGGAAGGATTTGTGAGCAGAAGAGGGCAGTTGTTGAGTACCAGCATCAACAAGGCCGTCGGTACTCAGTTCAGACTCCACACATAAGACCTCAGGAGTGGACATGGATGTCAGACATATGTACCATGCTCCAAAACTTTGAGGACTCCACCAAGATGGTGAGCGGCAATGATGTCATAATTAGCATCACCATCCCGCTTCTCTGTCTTCTGAAATGCTCTCTGCTCACAATCAAAGAGGATGCATTGCAGGCGCAGCACGATGAGATGGAGCAAGGAACCATACAGGGTGATTACACACAGCCCAGCCTCATCTCATCCCAACGTGGATTGAGGGACAATGAGGAAGAGGAGGAGGAGGAAGAACAGGAGCTAGGTTCATGAGCTATAGACGGTACTACCTGCACAGCTGTCATATCGTCTGTTCAACGTGGATGGCCAGAGTTGTTAATGGCCAGAGGACAGAGAGGAGGAGGAGAGTATGGTCAGTCATCCTCTTGGTGAGGACACGGAAGTCTTGCCTGTTAGTAGTCTGGCACGCATGGCTGAGTTTATGTTACCCTGCCTTTCCCATGACCCTCGCGCTCTCAAAATTTTGGGTGATAGTCATTACTGGTTGGTGACACTTCTACATCCAAGCTACAAGGAGAACTTTATATCTCTTATTCCTGAGGCGGACAGGTCTACAAAGATGGGGCTGTACCAGAAGGCTCTTGTTGCGGAACTATTAAAAAATTCGTTGGACAACCAAGGAGTACAGGCGAGAGAGACACAACTTCAATCCAGCAGAGGCAGGGGAACACTGTCAAAGTTCTGGGAGAATTTTCTCAACCCTTCCCATCGCACAAGCTCTGAGGCGCGGGGTACTCTCACAAGGAGTGCAAAGTTTGGGAAGATGCTGAGGGAGTACCTTGCCGACTGTACCAACGTCCTCCATGATTCCTATGTGCCTTATAATTATTGGGTATCCAAGCTGGATACGTGGAATGAACTGGCTCTCTATGCCTTGGAGGTCCTGGCCTGCCCTGCTGCCAACGTTTTATCAGAGCGGATTTTTAGTGCCGCTGGTGGAATTATAACTGATAAGTGCATCCACATGTCAACTGAAAATGCTGACAGGCTGACTCTTATAAAAATGAACAAGAGCTGGATTGGGCCAGACTTCTCAACACCACCGAAAGATAGAAGCGTAACATAAACTCAAATCCAGTGTCTTTTCTTGGGAGGTGTATTCCCATGCATCTTTTCACACCCAGACATGGGACATGGGTATACGCTTCCTGATTTTGGCTATTTGCTCTTATCCTCCTCCTCCTCCTCATCCTCCACCACCATATCACTCGGGTGACCGTGGTCCGTGATGCAACACCCACATAATTTTTTTAAAGGGAGTTTATGATGCCCGTAAAAGATTATTTTTATAAAGTATATTCATATATACCCCCCAGGGGTAAATGTTTGTCAGCCCATACACTTAGTGCATGGGCATTACAAGTATAGGAGGCCCGCTGTTATGTTCTGCTACCAGAGCTAAGGAAAGAGAGGAGATCTGTCCCTACGATAGAACTCAGCTTTATCCCTACGATGTAACAGGGGACCTGATCCTGCGATCAGACCTGCTAAAGTCCTAAGCTAGTCTGTACGGAGACCTATAGATGTGGGGAAGGAATCCCTACAAGTACTAAGAACTGGAAGGAAAATGGGACACCTCCTAACAGAAATAGTAGCAGACAGACAAACAAACAAAATATATAGAACACTGAGGTCCGTAGACCAAGCAAACTAACAGAGTTAGATACAGAGCACAGGCTAGCTAGAAAGTAGTTATACAATGAAGTCCAGCAAAGCCAGAAGGGTGGAGCAGGATTAAATAGGCCAACAAGGTCATGTGACCAGCAAAGGAAAAAACCTAAGAGCAAGGTTCTAATAGTATCCCCCCTTCTAAGAGGATCCTCCGGATCCCGTAGGACCAGGCTTATCAGGAAATCTCCTGTGAAACGCTCTGATAAGTCTGGACGCGGAAACATCATCTGACCTCACCCAAGAGTTATCCTCGGGTCCGAAACCTTTCCAGGCCACAAGATACTGCAAACTACCTCTATACCGTCTAGAGTTAAGGATGCAAGAAATTTCATATTCCCCGTCCTCCACCACTGGAGGAACAGAGGCAGAGGCGTCACCATCCGACACAACAGCTTTTTTTAACAGAGAGACATGAAATACCGGATTAATTCTCCAGGAGGTAGGAACCTCCAACCTAACAGCAGATTGGTTGACAACCTGAAGCACCTTAAAGGGCCCTACAAACTTGGGACCCAATTTCTTAGAAGGAATCCTCAACCGCAGATTCCTAGAGGACAACCAAACCATGTCACCAACAGCGAACAAAACCTCCTGTCGTTTCCTATCAAAGTAGTCTTTAGATTTTCTGTTGGCCTCCTGAAGATTACCACGCACATCCGTCCAAACTCTCTCCAAATCACCGGAAAAATTCTCCTCCTCAGGCACGGCAGATCCCAACTTGGAGAACGACCCAAACGACGGATGTCTCCCAGAACAACAAAAAAAAGGCGAACAACCAGCAGAAGAAGATGTATGATTGTTCAGAGCAAATTCAGCAAGTGGCAGAAACTCAGACCACCCCTCTTGATTGTCTGCCACAAAACAACGCAAGAACTGCTCAACATCCTGGTTTTTCCTTTCTGTCTGGCCATTAGATTCAGGATGATATCCGGACGAGAACGATAAATGAACTCCCAACCTGTCACAAAAGGCACGCCAAAAACGAGCCACGAACTGAGGACCCCTATCAGAAACAATGTCAGTAGGAACGCCATGAAGTCTGACAATTTCCTTGACAAAGGCCTTAGCGAGAGTTTTAGCGCAGGGCAGTTTGACGAAGGGAACCAAGTGACACATCTTGCTAAAACGGTCCACGACCACCCAGATGACAGTAAAACCCTCAGAGGGGGGAAGGTCAGTTATAAAGTCCATAGCCAAATGTGTCCAAGGAGCACTGGGAACCTCCAAAGGACAAAGCAACCCCGCAGCAGGAGTATGTGAGGACTTAGATCTAGCACATATAGTACATTGACGCACCCACTTAATGACTTCCTTCTGCCATCCAGGCCACCAAAAACTGCGACCCACCAGTCTCTTGGTCTCAGAGATTCCGGGATGACCTGCCAACCGAGATTCGTGACACTCAACAAACAAATCTCTCCTAAAGGTCCCAGGCACAAACAACCTCCCATGAGGAGTGTTAGATGGGGCATTCTCCTGTGCTTTAAGAATCTCATCTTCCAAAACGGAGTCCAAAGCAGCTATCACAACACCTTCTTGTAAAATGTTCTCCTCTTTCTCAGCACCGACTATGGGAGAAAAACTGCGAGACAAGGCATCCGCCTTAACATTCTTAGTACCAGGGATGTAAGTAATGGAGAAATTAAACCGCGAGAAAAACAGTGCCCACCTAGCCTGATGGGCATTCAGGCGCTTGGCAGCATCAAGATATATCAGATTTTTATGATCCGTAAGAACCTGAACGGGAAATTCCGCACCTTCCAAGAAGTGGCGCCAGTGTTCAAATGCGAGTTTAATAGCCAATAATTCCCGATTACCAATATCGTAATTCAGTTCAGTCTCCGAAAATTTTTTTGAAAAAAAGGCACAGGGATGTAATCCATCCCCGTTATCCTGAGACAATACTGCGCCAACCCCCACAGAGGAAGCATCAACCTCAACCAAAAACGGCTTAGTCACATCAGGCTGCATAAGGATGGGAGCAGAGGTGAACCTCTCCTTGAGATACACAAAAGCTTCAATAGCCTCAGAAGACCACTGAACCGCATCAGCACCTTTCCTGGTGAGATCGGTCAGAGGTTTGACAATACTAGAAAAAAATGTTATGAATTTTCTGTAATAATTGGCGAAACCTAAAAACCTCTGTATCGATTTCAAACCAATAGGCCTAGGCCATTCCTGTACAGCTTGAACTTTAACCGGGTCCATCTCAAAACCTTCGCTGGAGATAATGTAACCCAAAAAAACTAATTCTCTGTACAGCGAACTCACATTTCTCCAGCTTAGCAAAAAGCGAATTGTCCATTAACAACTGTAATACCTCACGTACGCTCCGCCAATGAGACTCCAGATCCGGCGAATAAATCAAAATGTCATCCAAATACACAACCACATTTTTGCCGATCAAAGGTCTAAGGATGTCATTAATAAGATTCTGAAAAAATGCAGGAGCATTAGTAAGACCAAAAGGCATAACCAGATTCTCAAAATGACCCACAGGAGTGTTAAAAGCAGTCTTCCATTCGTCACCCTCCTTCATGCGCAACAGATTGTATGCCCCCTTAAGGTCAATTTTAGAGAACCACTTGGCCCCCATTAACTGGTTAAATAAATCAGGAATCAATGGCAGTGTGTAAGGATTGCGTACAGTAATTTTGTTAATCTCACGAAAATCCAGACAAGGACGTAAACCGCCGTCCTTTTTTTTTACAAAAAAAAATCCAACCGCCACAGGAGACTTAGAAGGCCTAATGTGACCGGCGGCCAAACTTGTCTGTATGTATTCCTCCAAAGCCTTCCTCTCAGGAATAGTAAGGTTAAATAAACGACTTTTAGGAAGAGTCGCTCCAGGGACAAATTCAATAGAACAATCATAGTCTCTATGGGGAGGCAAAACCTGCGATTCCTTCTCAGAAAAAACTCTCCAAAAATCCTGAATAGGAACAGGCAATTCTCCCCTATCCAAAGCTGCAATACGCCCGTTACAACACTTGTCATAACATTTATGGCTCCAGGATTTAATTTCACTGGTAGACCAATCCAGTACAGGATTGTGAAATTTTAACCAGGGCAATCCCAATATTACTGGAGAAGGCAAGTTATTCAAAACTACCAAATCCAATTTCTCATGGTGAACACCATTAATAGTGAGAGGAAATTCACAGACCTTGAGAGTAATATTCTTCAAAGGGGAACCATCCACAGAAACCACAGCAATGGGGGATGATAAAGGTTCGGGTTTTAAATTGAGTCTTTCCAAGAATCCCCCATCAATTACATTCAGAGTAGACCCACAATCGACAAACACCCGAAATTCCATTAATTTTTCCTGAGCAATCGTGGAAGCAGCTAAAAATACACCCTTGGAATTTAAACAGGCAATACGGGCATGACTGACCATTTTTTTTTCTTTCTTCATACGAAGCTCACAGCCTTTAATCAAATGACCAGATTTTCCGTAATAGAAACACAAGCCTTCAAAAAATCTACGGTCTTTTTCTTGAGAGCGAGGTGCCACCGATCCAATCTCCATCGGTTCACCACTGTTAGTACACACATTCTCATAACCAGAAACTGACATAGCAGAGGATTTGCTCTCATTAACCCTTGCACGCAGTCTCCTATCCACCCGTATAGCTAATTGCATAGCCTGTTGCAAATCTTCAGGTGTAGGATAAGCAATTAGCAGGTCTTTAACCCTTTCATTGAGCCCAGCAAGAAATAGACTTTTCAGAGCAGAATCGTTCCACCCTGTTTGAGTAGACCATCGACGGAAATGAGTACAATATTTTTCCACATTACCTGATCCCTGTCTCAAACGTCTTAACTCAGTCTCAGCTGATGCGACACGGTCAGGATCATCATATAATAGCCCCAAAGCAGAAAAAAAAACTATCCACTGATCTGAAGCATGTATCACTAGGTTGCAAAGAAAAGGCCCACTCCTGAGGCTCTTTGCGCAAAAGTGACATTATGAACCCTATGCGCTGGGATTCGTCCCCAGAGGACTTGGGTCTCAAACGAAAATACAATAAGCAAGCATTTTTAAATGAAAAAAATTCTCGGTGTTCACCAAAAAATAAATTCGGCAAACATACCTTAGGCTCCAAGAAATGTGCTCCAGGACAGTTACTCACGTGCTGACAGAGCTCGGCCACCTCCAGAGAGAGTCCCTGCAGGCGATGAGCCAAATCCTGAACCGACACCATGATGGAACAGAAAAATCTTTCCTTAGAGAATTTGCAGGCTGGACTTACTGTTATGTTCTGCTACCAGAGCTAAGGAAAGAGAGGAGATCTGTCCCTACGATAGAACTCAGCTTTATCCCTACGATGTAACCTGCTAAAGTCCTAAGCTAGTCTGTACGGAGACCTATAGATATGGGGAAGGAATCCCTACAAGTACTAAGGACTGGGAGGAAAATGGGACACCTCCTAACAGAAATAGTAGCAGACAGACAAACAAACAAAATATATAGAACACTGAGGTCCGTAGACCAAGCAAACTAACAGAGTTAGATACAGAGCACAGGCTAGCTAGAAAGTAGTTATACAATGAAGTCCAGCAAAGCCAGAAGGGCGGAGCAGGATTAAATAGGCCAACAAGGTCATGTGACCAGCAAAGGAAAAAACCTAAGAGCAAGGTTCTAACACCCGCTCCTTTGTAATGGGAACATTTTTTTATGAGGCCCTCCTCCATGTCTCTTCTAAGGGGCATTGGAGTGCCTCCCAATTTTTGGCAGCCCTTGTATTCACTGCATAGCCAACACTTTGGGAGACCCACTTCCTAATAATGGGAATATTTTTTATGAGGCCCTCTAAGTCTCTTTCAAGGGGCATTGGAGTGCCCCCAAATATTTGGCAACCCTTGCATTCACTGCATAGGCAAACACAATGGGAGACCTACTTCCTAATAATGGGAACATTGTTTTCAGGAGGCCCTCTGACCTCCACGTCTCTTCCAAGAGGCATTGGAGTGCCTCCCAATTTTAGGCAACCCTTGCATTCACTGCATAGGCAAACACAATGGGAGACCTACTTCCTAATAATGGGAATATTGTTTTCAGGAGACCCTCCTCTAAGTCTCTTCAAAGGGGTATTGGGGTGCATCCAAATTTTACGCAGCCCAGGCACTCACTGCATACGCAATAACAGTATAGGAGCACCACTCTTTAGTAATGGGAACAATGAAACATAGCCAGCTGATGGCTCTCTAAGAATAGTGAGGGCCGACTGCTGGCCCTTTAAGAATAGTAAAGGCTGCCTGATGGCCCTATAAAAATAGGTTTTCTGACTCTGAGTCCCTCCTTCATAAATGAAACACGATGTGTCTGATGATATCTCACACACCACATGGCCAGATAAGGTTGTAAAATGTTAAAATGACATTTCCTGGTGAATGCATTTGTCACAGTTGAAAGCAATGCAATAAATGCATCAAAAACGCTACGTGTGAACATAACCTAAGGTGTGGAGGAGAATTTTTGTTTTTGGTTATTTATTTTGCTTTATACACAAGTCATTACCCTGGAAAGGATGTTACTTAACATATTTCCCAGGAAAATCCATTTTGGTTTCGTTTTGGTATGTTTTATTGTGAGTCCGTAAAAGTGGCGTAATACCTCTGACAATGTTGTTGACAGAAGTGACCTGGGAGTCAGAAATGCTTCCAGGGGTCTTCCCCATGCTGTCCCCATGTAATTTGAACACTGTTCCCATCGATTTGGGCAATTTTTAGGCCCTCTGCAGACCGCCGGGGGGGGAGCCGCCTGAAAAATGCTGGAATTTCCCATAGACTTACATTGGGCTCGTTGCTCGGGTCGAGCACCCAAGCATTCCAATGTGCTCGACCCAAGCATCGAGTACCCGAGCATTTTTGTGCTCGCTCATCGCTAATCATCACTGATCTTCAGAATAAGGAGGATGAAGCACAACGCTGTATTTCTCCTACACAGCAGTGCACTTTTTACTCGCTTTGTGGAAACTACAGCATGATCCCATTTAGGAGAATAAATGGGACCAAAGAAAATGCTTAGACTGGGATGCAGCACTTAACCAGCAATACAGCCCTATAGTCATTGGGTTTCCATGTCCCAGATGTCTGATCCCCACAGATCGTACAGTGATGACATATCCTTCCATATATCATTTTATTAAAGAAGCACTCACACTGGAGTTTTTATCCTCTTAATATATTGCAATCATAATATTATACAGCACTGTGTACTTACAATTGTTCATTTTGCCCTTCTACACAGCTAATTCTTCTGTTTTCCATTAGGTTTATGACATCATGTGACTAAAAACTAACTAGCTGAATCCTTCTAAGCTCTATGTAGAAACAGGAGGTCAATTTTCTCTGCAGAAGTTATGAGTCACTACAAAAGTCAATGGCAGGGGGGAGGAGGGAGCAGCTGGGTCAGGAGTTGAATAGGGGAATGAATCATGCAGGGACAAGAAATTTGCTGTTTCTACATACAGCAGAGAAAAGAGAATAGTTAACCTGGGTAGAAAGGTGAAATGAGCAATTGTAAGTACACAGTGCAATTAATATGATGATTACAATATATTAAGAGGATAAAAACTTGGATGGGAGTGCTTCTTTAAATAGGAAAAAAATCTTTACTCAAGGAAATATAGTTGCCAATTGTAGACCTCTGTGTGTAAAATACTGCACATTAATACTGCAAAAGGCAATGTGACTAAATATTCTTAGATCCTAATCCCTGCAACCTGATGAAGCATATAAATAATCTCAATGATTCACATTATTCTAAGAGATTAAAAGATGTTCCAATGTGAATTGATGGGATACTTGTGTGCTACTTATTTTCAATGTGAAAATTGGATTTTTGCAAAGCCTGGTTAATTCTCTCCAGGGTGTACTACCAAGGCAGGCATTGTCATAAACATAACCTTTTTTCTTCTTATGATCTGTGACTTTCAAATGCATATGAATTGTTTTCTGAATAACAACAAGTACGTGAAATAAGATAAAGAAAATATGATTCAGTAACTTGGAATAGAAAGCCGTTTCTGAGCTAAAACTGCAGTGCTTCTCAATGTCTTGAGATTGTCCCACAGGCACAAAGTGCCAATTGCACTTAATCGAATTCCACATGGCACTAGCAGAATAAATTTAACCTGACATATACTATTCCTGTGTGTTCATTCACAATGGAATGAGAATACAAATTAGAGATTTAAAACTCTATAAGTACTATGATGGTAAAGAACAAAATAGAACTTGTTAGAAAACCAACAAAAGTATTTTTGATGTACTGTTGACCAGAGATTTATTACAACACAAAAACATGTGCTTCATTCTTTTAAGCAGGAATTCTCGAAGAGAAATGGTGTTTGGAGATCTCCGTTTATACAGATTATAGCAGCTCCTGAAGTCTAGGTGTTGGGGGGTTACACACCGAGCAGTCATGTATTGTGTAGCACAATTTTACGTCATATTTCAACTAGCCATATTACGAGTCCTTAAAATTCACCTACTATGTTTGAAAATAATATGTGTCCACTTAAAGTAGCACTCCCATGAACTTTTATTTTTCTCTAAACCTGTGTATATGTGCATGTACTGTAATAAATATGTTAATATATTCACCTATCGCCACCCTCTTCAGCAGCCATTGCCGATCCGGTTCTCTTCTCAGTGACTTCACCATTCTTCAGACTATCCAGCTCACTTTATGTTCTGTCCGTGAGTCGGAGGTCTCTTTTACAATGTAAGCCTATGGGGCCTTGTTTTCACCTTCCATAGACTTACATTTCAAAAGATACAGAGAGCATTGTGACTCGGAGAATCTGAAAAGCGATGACGTCACTGAGAAGAGGACTGGAACGGCGAGGGATACTGGAGAAAATGACAGTAGATGAGTGTAGTGCATAGGGAGGTAGGAGGGGGGGTGGAGGCTTACCACGTTGGAAGTGAGGATAGTTTCAACTGGAGTTCGTCCTGGCAATCAGTAGAAAAAGAAAAGTAGAACCTGGTCGGATTTGCCAGTTCTACTTTTCTTTTTCTACAGTAGATGAGTATATTAACACACACTAAACTACAATACATACACATGTACACAGATTTAGTGAAAGAAAAATTCTATGGCACTGCTTCTTTAAGTATCACATAAAAATGTAACTGTGTCCTTCCTTAACGCCTCTCTTAGCTATATCACAAGATACAAAATTCAAACCAAGGAGTCACTACATACATATTATAAAAGCTATGTGCATGAGACCTTAGAGTTTAGTGCATGGTTATGCATTTTCCTGTACTGGGTCTGACTTCTTCCTTTACACAAACTATCAAGGGTAAGTGGATTCTCTTTTTTAATTGGCAGACAATATGATCTAATAACAATTTCAAGCCCTTTTCCATTTTAGGCCAAGTTCACAGAGAGCAGTTTGGTAAAAGTTCTGATGCCTTTGTTCAGCCAAAAACAGGAGTCTATCCTAAAGAATAGTGTTTTATTGCCATTTCTTTAATACTTACTCCTGTTTTTTGCTTTATACTATAATGTAATATAATATATAAAAGAACAGTAAAATTAAAATGAAAGCTCAATCTGATTGTCATGCCGGAGACTCGCACCGTTTGTAAGCACTGTCCTAATCACTGCGTGCATCGCTCTGCTCCCCCCAATGTCAAACCATCTCACCGAGCTGCCTCGTGCAACTCTTCCAACACTGCTACATCCTTCTGTTGCTGGAGAGTCTCCACCCTGCTATAGTGAGGCACAGCCAAGCTCTGCAGGAATTTAAAACCACCTTGTCCTGCAGTGTTTTGCTTCCCTGGCCTATCCCCTGCCAGCAGTGGGTATATTAGGCAGCTCCTCCCTCCACACCTTGCTTGAGCTTAGGTTCTACCTCCAGTTAATCTTTCACTGTTCTACATGTTTTCAAAAGTTGTCAGGTTCAGTTATAAAATGAGCCATTTCTTCATTTTGTTGACTTCTTGAATTCAAATCTGGCAATGAAAATTTTTATCTGCCTCTTGTTTGTATACCAAATAGTTTTCCTTTTACTGCTACATACAATTAATGCATAAAAGTTTTTCAATACTTTAAAACATTAATATGTTTGCAAATATAAAGATGCAGAATATTTTATTATGCCAATTTTCAGATTTTTAGAGGAAATTTAGCAACGATTCAAATAATAAACATGTCCGAACACTATTGCGAATTATAAATAGTTACAGAAATTGCACAAAAAAATGTGGTCCTCATTCAGTGACAACTCTTTTTTGCTTGTCTCTTTTACTCCTGCATTTGATTATCTCTTACAATTGCCTAACAGTAATCTGCAAGCATTGATGGATTCCATTTTCCTTGATTTCTTTTCTCCATAGCCGCAATATCTTGGTGAAATCTCTCACCATTCTCGTCGCTCATTGCTCCGCAGTTTGGTGGAAAGAAGTCTAGATGCGAATGTAAGAAATTAATCTTTAAGAACTTGTTACAGCCAAGAGCCTTATAATGTTTTGAGAAGATTTTCCACCAACTCTTCATAATTATCTGCTCTTGAGTTTCCCAAAAAATTAGTTACCACTAATGCGAATGCTACCCGTGCAGCCTTTTCCTTTCCCTGCAACAAACTTAGAAACTCCTTATCTTGAAGAAGCTTCCGAATTCAAGGTCTAAGAAAGACTCCTTCCTTTATCTTTGCTTCATTCAACCATGGAAATTTAAGAATGAGATACTTGATTGCTTTTGCATTTTTATCCATTGCCTTTATAAAGTTCTTCATTAGGCCCAACTTGATATGCAATGGTGGTAACAAAATCTTATGTGGGTCAACAAGTGGTGGATGCAGGACATTTTTACTACCTGACTGAAGTAAATGTCGCAGAAGCCTGTCTCTTTTATTGTAGTGATATTCTCTTGCATGACTATCCCACTCACACAGAAAGCAGCAGTACTTTGTGTATCTACCCTGGAGACCAAGTAAGAGGGCAATCGTCCTTTAAAGATATTGTCCACTACATTCACATTGATGGTGTCATGGATTTACCACAACAGAAAGGGGACAGAAGACTGCGGTGTCTGATTTCACATACTCCTGCACTGATTAGAAGCACTTCACCATCATATTAAAAAGTGCAGGTTTCAACTAGCAGTACAGGGGTTAATCTGTTCAGTTGAGAGCTTCTGGGGCTTTACTGTTTTGAATGCTCTGAGCTGTTCAGTGTTTGCCACTCCTCTCTGCTATACATACTCGCCTCTGGCAATCTGGGATTGCCAGTGTTAGTTTTATACTGCCTAGTTCTGGAGCTGGAGGTGTTGGTTGTTTAAGGAGGCGTTTGGAGTGTTGTTCTGAAGACTGTTGCTTGGTGATTTATCTGTGTGCATATCCTCATCCTCTCCTATTTGGTTTTTCTTTCCTTTACTGCCTGGTGTTCCACTCTGCTGTTTGTGAGTACATATTTGTATGATTGGTATCTTTATTTATCCCAGTATATCTTCCCTTGTTAGTCTGGTTTGTGTATTCTTATAGACTACTACTCCCCATGTCCCTGGGTGGGTGAGGGGACAGATAAGGGCTAATTTAGGAGCTCAGCAAGGTACGTGGTCCCGGTGTCTTCACCATTAGAAGTAATCTGGGGAACAGGGACAGCTAGGGCGCCCCTAGCTTTAGGGATAGGGAAGGTGCCCCTAGTCACGGGATGTCAAACAACATTGTCGTGACAGATGGCCCATCCTTAGGATAGATAAACAATGTCTGATTGGCTGGGGTTCCACACCATACACCCTCGCTGATTAGCTGTTACTGGTGTTGGCAGCGGGCACTGCCCAAAAGTACTTACTTGCAGAGATGGCACACTACTTGTAGTGGATAATGCAGGGTACTACACATCCATTTTCTATTCAAATAAATAGGGGCCAAATGTGTAGTACCCTGCAGCAGCCACAATGAGTAGACGGTCAGCTCCGCATGTGAGTACTTCCGGCCAACTGATCGGCGGGGGTGCCTAAGGATATGTCATCAATGTAAAAGTAGTGGACAACCTCTTAAAGTCACCACAGAGGGGCCACAAATGTTGGTCATCGTTCAGGCACCTCAACAGCTGTTTCATGTTGTCATAGGTTTCTTTCATGTGGACTGCATAACCAACTGGAATTGTAGGTAGCGCATTGCCATTATGCAGCAAGATGGCTCTTAGGCTTGTTTTGAACGAATTGATGAAGAGCCTCCATTCCTTTGGATTATGACTTATCTTCAGAGCGTTCATTAAACCGTTGATGTTGTTGCATGCTACAAGATCACCCGTCCATGAAGAAGTATTGGACAAGGTCTTTTACCACGGTTGCAGAGCAAAGAAATCTGAACATCACCTGCTAGGAGATTCCACTGCTGTAGCCTGGAACCTAAGAGCTCAGCCTTACTCTTAGCCAGATCCAAATCTCTAACAAGATTGTTCAGTTCACTTTGTGTTATAAGGTGTGGTTCAATTGAGGTTACTGGAAAAAAGTCTGGGACGTGAGAGGAAGATGCTTTATGACACCAAGCACCCTCTTCTTTCTCACTTGAATCAACTGAAAATGCTTCTGGTGCTTTGGAACCGGGGGTTCTTCTGTACGTGGTACTGGGCATGTTACAAATGGAATGTTTGGATATTATAAAGGCCACTTCTTCTTCTTTGAAACTCTTTTCCTAATGTTGGGCACCATGCAGAAATAGCAATTAATTGTGTGATTGGTTGGCTCTCTCCAGATCATTGGGACTGCAAAAGGCATAGATTGCCTCTTACCATGCAACCACTGGGTAAGATGTGATGCACATCAATTGCAGCATATGTGCGGAGCCCAACTCTTTTCCTGATCTCGTATTCTGCAGCCAAAATACAATTTGTAAACATATCCATATGCTGCATGGTGATAATCTTGTCATGAGCTGTTATTTAACAGCACGTTCACCCATTTGGAATCTTATCCAACAGATGCACTAAAGGTACTTTATCAAGAGGGCACTTTTGAATACTCTCACAAGCTAAAGATTCAAGTAGATATATTTTTTTATCAAAAGGACAAATGTATGATGAATTTACACAGTATGTGCTCCTGATGAGTTTATTCAAGGAGAAACGCGTCGAGCTTAACATACTTTGTACATTGATACTATTGTTTCTTTTTTAATCCTCTTGTAGTTTAATAGAATCTATACATTTATTTTTCCAGCTAAGATATTTCTTGACTACTTAATGATAGTGGTTACTTTGACGTATATGGCCTGATAGGAACGATTGGCTGATACATGGTTTCTGACAGCACTAAACTGGCAGACAATTTCAGATACCTTGTTATATATCCAATATTACTGCTACATATAATAGTATGTTAGCATTAGCACTTGTGAGTACTAGCTGGAATAATTGACTGCGGGGCAATTGGTTGGGCTGCCTTTTAAGATCTATTGCTTGTTATATGGCTCTCTGGATGAGCTATAATACTTGTGTAGCGGTGTGAAGAATATTGGAGATATAATTCCATGTCAATCATTGTATCCTATTTGGCATGGGATTATAAGCCCCCCTTCAGTGTGCAGTTGTAATAGAACACCTAGCAGCAGCAGGGGTGGTCAAGAGACTGTGAGTGACAAATATCACACCCCAAGCCGCTCAACTCAGAACAAAGGACTTGCTTGCCATGTTTACCCAAGCCATGTGGTTTTCCTTTGTTCAGACAGATAGGAATTTCATATTGAGTTATGGAAATACTATACGTCTTAGCCATACATCGAATATATTTCTGAGATCCCCAGGACATGGTGAATGACCACCTGAGTCTCTACCCAGTCTAGCACATAGGGATAGGGAAATACATAGCACAGCTATTCGGAAATCCATAGTACCGCTGTGTTTAGTCTCCAGGCGTAGCAGGGGCCTGGGTGGATCTGATGGCACCAGAACTGCCGCCTTAGGACCGTACATTAAGGAGTTATGACCAATCTTATGTTCTTGAGTTTCTAGCTGCTAGAGACAAGGGGTGGGAGCTTAGAGCCAGTGCAGGGGGCAGGAGGGTAGTAACACCAAGGTTAAATGCTCATGAACAGCAGGGCCCAATGCTTTTTTCTCTGGAAGGTCGCGACGACGCATCATGTGTGGAGAAGTCACACAACAGAAGGGTCCACAATCCTCCCATGTGGCAGCCCCTCCCCCACAAGCCAAGTCTTTCATCTGACTAGTAACTGACTCTTAATATCTGCATAATTTTGTACCATCACTGTTGTATTTTCATCTCTGATGATTATATATGTATAACCCTTGTGTATATAGTGTATTGTCTAGTGTGCCCTTAAGGCGATTAAATATATAATTTAATCTTGGGCTGCTCTTTTATCTCGATCTGCGAATCCACACGTCCATTGTTCAGCTAACTCTCATGCTACTGGGGCTGGTTTCTGGCCCAATATAATTCCCGTTAACAGACAGGGGCTTATATCGAATAGGAACTGGTGGCAGCTCTACCGGGCTGATAAGGTTCTGTTCACTGGGCTAGTGAAAGGGGCCTCTCAGCCTGTCAGGGGTGTGAGCAAGTGTAGTGCCACTTTAGTGACTGAGTGGCCACCTCTTCTCACTCTCAGTACCTTCCTGAACCTGTACGGACATGGGGTGTCTGTGTAAAGCTGTACCAATCTGACCTTACGTGTCCCCGAGGGGTGCAGAACGTCACATTTGTGCAAAGTGCAGATCCGTATCACGTGATCCGTCTGACATATTAGCGATGTCAGGCAGGAGGCGAGGTGAGGATCCTTCACAAGCGGATTTTACATATAAAGTTTAATAAGGTAAAAACAGGGTGAGCCGACGTGGAGAGAGGTTGCCATTTGCACTGTATTAGAGTGCCAACCTCCGCTGTCAGGTAGGAACCAGACTAGTATGCCAATAGAGTGAATTGTTCCCCTATGCTTCCCTGTAACCATTGATCTATTTCATACAACACTACCACTGTTTTTTCACATGTGTGATATGGATGTGGGATATTCAATTTCCAGTATATTAGTTCATTCTGACCTATCTAGGTTTTAACGAATAACTAATGAATGATTGTTTTAATAAGTATATATTTAGTGAATTGGTTTAGAATATGATACACATTTTTGACTATTTTTTAGTCAGTGATTTTTTTTCAGTTGTATACATCTGGTGACTACCCTAATGGCCCTAACCCGTCCTCACCATCAGAGGCTCTAGTGAAGAATAGGTAGTTACTTAGTTAAGCCCCTGCATGGTAAGCTGGGCCTGTGGCGCAGTAGGTCCACACACACCATCGTCACACTGATTCAATATATTGGCTTGACTTTCCTCCTGAGGCTATGTGCGCACGTTGCGGAAATGAAGCATATTTTTTACGCTTCTACCTGGCAGGAAAAACGCATGCGGATTTTACATGCGGTTTTCCCGCCAGCTAGAAGCGTTTGTGAAGCGTCTTTGCATGCATTTCCGCATGTGGGTTATCAAGCGCTTTTCCAAGTGATTTTAGCATCACTTGGAAAAGTGCTTGACAACTTGTTCACACTATATAAATCCATGCAACCGGCATGGATTTATAGTAGTGTGACCAAGTTAGTTAAAAAAAAGAATAAGAATGGTGAAAAATAATTTTAAAAAAAGTTTATACTCACCTTCCGATGTCTTCCCGGTGTTTTGTCTGCTCCATCCGGTGTCTTGCACTGCTTGCGGTAGTGTGAAGGACCTGCGGTGACGTCATTGAGCCATGTGATGGGTCACATGACTCAGTGACGTCATGGCAGGTCCTTCACATCAACGCGAACATTGCAAGACACCGTCCCGGAGCAGACAAAACACCGGGAAGACATTGGAAGGTGAGTATAAACTTTATTTTTTATTTTAAATTCTTTTTTTTACAGTTTTCTATGGTACCCAGGTCTGGAGGAGAGTCTCCTCTCCTCCAGACTTGGGTACCATCCGCACATTGAAACGCATATAATCCGTGAGTACAAATGTACTGACACGGATTATATGCGTCTCAATGCAAGTCAATGGCGGCGATTACGCTGCGTGTCCGCAAAATTAATGAACATGCTGCGGATTTTTGAGCGCAGCATAAACACTGCGGAAAAATCCGTAACATGGGCATTGAAAGTGCGGCTTGTCATTGGGGACCATGGGGGGCGGATTACCAAGCGTTTCCCAAGCGTTTATGCTGCGCAAATTCCGCATAAACGCTTGTAAAACACTACGTGGGCACACAGCCTAAAACTTGTTTTGTTTGTTTCTAGGAAAAAACTAGGCATCTCACATTTGGCTATATGATATACAGTACAGTTCTTAAAGGGAACATATCACCATGAAAATGTAGTCCAATTTGCAGGCACCATGTTATAGTTTTCATTACATGGGCCACAGTAACCCTGTGCACCAGTGTATCACCTTACTAACACTGAAAGGGAACCTGTCAGATGATTCATGCTACATAAATCACAGGCAGCATGAATCAGGGACAACCTCCCTTATATCTATTTAAATATACTATACACGTGTTGGGAGATAGAGGTGGCTGAGATGACTAGTCATAAGGGCGGGGTTCCCTTCTCCCCATCTGACTCTTATTGTCAGGTCTCCCTCCCTATGTACAGTTATATGGAAAAGTTTGGGCACCTCTATTAATCTTAAGCTTAATGTTTTATAAAAATTGCAACAGCTATTTCAGTTTGATATATGTAATAACTGTTGGACACAGTAATGTTTCTGCCTTGAAATGAGGTTTATTGTACTAACAGAAAATGTGCAATCTGCATTCAAACAAAATTTGACAGGTGCATAAGTATGGGCACCCTTATCATTTTCTTGTTTTAAATACTCCTACCTACTTTTTACTGACTTACTAAAGCACTTTTTTTGGTTTTGTAACCTCATTGAGCTTTGAACTTCATAGCCAGGTGTATGCAATCATGAGAAAAGCTACTTAAAGTGGCCACTTGCAAGTTGTTCTCCTGTTTGAATCTCCTCTGAAGAGTGGCATCATGGGCTCCTCAAAACAATGTCAAATGATCTGCAAACAAAGATTATTCAACATAGTTGTTCAGGGGAAGGATACAAAAAGCTGTCTCAGTGATTTAACCTGTCAGTTTCCACTGTGAGGAACATAGTAAGGAAATGGAAGAACACAGGGACAGTTCTTGTTAAGGCCTGAAGTGGCAGGCCAAGAAAAACATCAGAAAGGCAGAAAAGAAGAATGGTGAGATCAGTCAAGGACAATCCTCAGACTACCTCCAGAGAGCTGCAGCATCAACTTGCTGCAGATGGTGTCACTGTGCATCGGTCAACTATACAACGCACTTTGCACAAGGAGAAGCTGTATGGGAGAGTGATGCGAAAGAAGCCGTTTCTGCAAGCACGCCACAAACAGAGTCGGCTGAGGTATGCAAAAGCACATTTGGAGAAGCCAATTTCTTTTTGGAAGAAGGTCCTGTGGACTGATGAAACCAAGATTGAGTTGTTTGGTCATACAAAAAGGCGTTATGCATGGCGGCAAAAAAACACTTGCTACCCACAGTAAAATTTGGTGGAGGTTCCATCATGCTTTGGGGCTGTGTGGCCAATGCCGGCACCGGGAATCTTGTTAAAGTTGAGGGACGCATGGATTCCACTCAGTATCAGCAGATTCTTGACAATAATGTTCAAGAATCAGTGACAAAGTTGAAGTTACGCAGGGGATGGATCTTTCAGCAAGACAATGATCCAAAACACCGCTCCAAATCTACTCAGGCATTCATGCAGAGGAACAATTACAATGTTCTGGAATGGCCATCCCAGTCCCCAGACCTGAATATCATTGAACATCTGTGGGATCATTTGAAGAGGGCTGTCCATGCTCGGCGACCATCAAACTTAACTGAACTGGAATTGTTTTGTAAAGAGGAATGGTCAAAAATACCTTCATCCAGGATCCAGGAACTCAATAAAAGCTACAGGAAGCGACTAGAGGCTGTTATTTTTGCAAAAGGAGGATCTACTAAATATTAATGTCACTTTTCTGGTGAGGTGCCCATACTTATGCACCTGTCAAATTTTGTTTGAATGCAGATTGCACATTTTCTGTTAGTACAATAAACCTCATTTCAAGGCAGAAACATTACTGTGTCCAACAGTTATTACATATATCAAACTGAAATAGCTGTAGCAAAAACACAATTTTTTATAAAACATTAAGCTTAAGATTAATAGGGGTGCCCAAACTTTTTCATATAACTGTATATATGTGGAGAGATCTGTCATCCTAGCTGAGTGATGGGGGGGGGAGGCTGAAGGGGACCCGCCTTTGTGACTAGTCATGTTAGTTTAATAGAAAAACATAGATCCTTCCATTAAGAAAGTCTCCCCTGATTTGTTGCTTCATTGCTTTCAGGCAGCATGAATTTTCTGACAGGTTCTCTTTAAATCCATCCAGTTTCCATTGTGTGCAATAAAAAGGCAGCAAAGAAAAATATTTGCCTTTTCTAAACAATTTCAGGTAGTGAAGATATACCTGGAGAATCTCCTTCTTTATATCCAAACTTGAGTCAAGTGATTTAGGAAAATAAACTAAATGTATTTCTGTTATCAGAAACCTGCTGGCAAACATTTAGAATCTCTTAAGAAATTGTGTTCCTGAACAAGAAAACAAGGAGCACATTACACCATTAATTTGTAGCAAAAAAAGTTAATCTAGCGATATCCATATTTAAATGAAGAAAACAAACAGATATCATCAATTTTCAATGCAGCATAACCTAATTGTGTGCTGTGCGTCTGTGTCTTACAAATGACGTTTTAATGAAATAAACCAGAATTCAATTAGTTTTGACTTAGCTAGATTCTGGAGCCAATTTCTGCTTGGGTGAGCCGATGTAAGAACACTCTAAATAATGAATACAATTAGAAAAGTTCCAATATATCTCAGGTCTTCGTGCATTGTGCAGTTCATCAATGCCTTTAAAAATAAGTGTGATTGACACTTGATGCACAGATTAAAGGTAACCTAAAATGAGCTGCATTATATAGCCAGGGAAAAGTAATAATCTGCTTGCAGATAAAAGTATAAGGGGATGACTGACAGCTCTTTTCAGACTATGCCTTTAACACATTGATTATTCTCTATGTCTGAAGTCTGATCATTAAAAAGATTATATTTCAGACACAGGACACAAATCCAGCATAATCCATTATTATTTTTTTTAAGCTGATTTTCTCTTTGAACCTGGTCATTTAGGAAAATAGACACCATTTACTATACCAGCCATGAACTATATTAGTAAGACAAACACTTTTCCATACCGTATTCTCCATTTTGTTGCATCAAATATTGGATGCAATTAAATACTGTGAAATTCTAATATGTGATCAGAGAGTTGCGAAGTAATGGGACTTCATGAAGTATCCAGAGCCTAAAGCTATGTTCACATCGCATCTTACCCTAATGTCAGTAGCTTTGTTGGGCTTATGTCTGAAGTCCTGGACAACAGGATTCGGTCGTATGCGCTGACGGGGCCATTGACTGTAATGATACAGACAGAGTCACTGTGCGCTTTGTCGTATGTCGTATCTATTTAAAGTGGGCTTTAAGACATAAGAAAATTACATCCAACAGAGAACACCGTGACTCTGCATCATTACAGTCAATGGCCCCGTAAGCGCATATACCGGAATTCCTTCCTCCAGATAATGGGCTAAGCTGCAATACAGCGCACCACCTGTGGACAGTTGGGGCATGGGTTTTTGAAGTCATGTTTTTCTACTCCTGAACCATTTCTTTGAGGGTGGTATTCTACACAGTTATTTGATCCAAAGCGTGAAGTAGATTCAGCAGGAGGTATAATTACTTTCTTGATATTTCCCATCCACTTCTGACTTTGGTTCAGAAAACTGCATGGAAACTGCAGTGGTGTTTTTCCCAAAAATTCTGCTTTTCCAATGTAAGAAAAGGATGGACTATATCCAGGGCCATATTTGCCACTAGCACCAGAGGTCCAATGCCTAGGGTGGCAGGTTGTGGGGGGGTGATTGCCGGAGTGAGATTAAAAAAAAAAGAAAATTATATCCACCTTCCCTCCACCAGACCAAATTGCAAAAAATGTGTCTTTGCAGAGAGATGGGGTGTTTGAATACAAATGAAAATGCAAGCTCACTAACACAGCAGGGGCAGAAGAGCACTAATAAGCTTCCTGCCCAATGTTCAGAGGCATTAGCATGCTGCTGACATCACTTCAAAGCAATGAGGTCACATCATTATGCTTCTGACATCGATCGCTTCAGTGTGATGAGTTCACCTCATCAAGCTGCTGACGTTACTGCAGCACCACAGAGGTGGAAAAGATGCAGGAAAAGGTAAGAGCTTCTTAGTGGAGCTGAAGATATAAAAGACTTGTGCTGTAGGAGTGAGTGTGAGGAACAGCGTGAGGGCACATTATGGTGGTGGCAGAATACAGAAAGAAGCATAGCATGACGGCACAGTATGGAGCATGAGGGGGCACTGAGGATGTGTACAGTGTGGAGGCCATAGATAAAGCAGAAAGAGTGTGGATGGGTGATAGCATATAGGCCATTGTTCATAAGAGGGATAGTGTGACAGTTATTGTTGATAAGGAAGGACAGTGTGGTAACTATAAATCACAGAGGAGAGTGGGGCTTTGTTATGATTACAATTCATAATGGGGGGATGATGTAGCAGCCATAGTTCATAAAGGGAGATGATGTGGTAGGTGTAATTCATAAAGGGAATAGTGTGGTGGGTGTAATACATTAAGGGGGTGGTGTCACTGTTATAGTTTATAAGGGGGTATGGGATAGTGGTCATAGTACATAGGGGAGACAGCATGGAGGCAATATTGTATAGTAGAGTATAGTTTGGAAAACATGTATCATAAGAGACAGTGTGGGGGTCATTTTTTGTGCAGAAAGCATAGTGAGGGGCAATTATTCAGGGAC
Organism: Phyllobates terribilis; assembly: GCF_046119375.1. Lineage (NCBI taxonomy): Eukaryota > Metazoa > Chordata > Amphibia > Anura > Dendrobatidae > Phyllobates > Phyllobates terribilis. The sequence continues at coordinate 213,878,697 of NW_027362762.1, forward strand.
AAAGCATAGAACTTATTTAGTATACAGCAGATTTTTTTATTTTAGGGCTGTTATAATGACACTGTTATTTTTACCAGCACTGTGTTGGGATCTGCTGTAGAAGACCAGAGGAAAAGGAAGTCTGCAGAGTCGAGCAGTAAAGTCATTGTGGCATTTGGACCAGATGAAGAATAAAGAGATGAAAACATCACCAATCAGAGAGGAAGTCACCTATAAAGTATCTGGATCAAACAATGAATCATAGAATGGTAGAGTTGGAGGGGACCTCCAGGGTCATCTGGTCCAACCCCCTGCTCATTGCAGGATTCACTAAACCATCTCAGATTGCACTTATACTGGCCTATTGCAGCAGTAATTTAACAGATTGTTTAAATAGGCCGACTGCACTTTTATGTGCACAAAATGATTGTTAACATAGAATAGCATTATTCTTGGCAACACGTGTTCTTTTTACATAGAGTTATTTACTGCTGAGAGAGATAATTAAGCAAGCTTAAAAATTATCTCACCCAACCAACGTTTTGCTCATGAATCAGGTAATTGGAAACCTGTTTTGATAGGCCAATCTGTTATTGGCCAGTGTAAATGCACCTTAAATAGTAATTAAAGTTTGGGGAGATTTTTTATATGTTTTAGGCCCTAAAATTCTAAGCAAATTAGTGGGGCACTAAGTCCTGAGCACCCCACTGATTTCTCGAAAGACCTCTTAGCAGTACTCAGCTCAGGAAACAGGAAGTACACAGCGGACTTTGGATGCAATAGAAAATCATAAGCTTCTGTCTCCTAAGCAGCACACTTCTAAACTGTCTTTTGGGTGATCAGTTGGTGTTGTGTGACCCATACCCTTTGATCTGCTCAGAATTAAAGGGCATAAACCACATAAAATAAATTCAAAATGTCGTGTTTAGTATTGCTTATGCCTGAGACTAGTACATTTTCTTGTTCCTGTATGGTTTGCAGTCTGATGATGGCAAGTAAGAACAACTCCCATAATCTCCTTACCATTGTTAATGTTAATGTCATACTGTGAGTTGCAGGTTCATGGGGGCTGGCCTGACATTGCAATTGATTGCTGTACTAAGCTTGGTGCTGTATTCATGTAGTGATGATAGTTCTGGTGCAGCCTTCCTGTACTGATGGTGGTTCTGGTGCTGTTTTAATGCACTGATGATGGTTCTGGTGCTGTAATTTTGTAGTGCTGAATGTTCTGGTGCTGTATTAATGTCCTGTTGTCAGTACAGAAGTACTCTCTCTGCTGAGTGCTCCTGTGCTCTCTATAAAAAAAAGCTGCTGTCATTCCATTTTTCCAAAGTATCCCTGGAGCTGATTTTTTATATGACAAAGCCACGCCGTATATTTCTTGACCTACTGTGAGCAGCCTGCATGGCCTAATCATGCTGCTATGGCCTTCAGTGTCTCCAGACTTGTCTCCCATTATTCCTATCTGACAAGTCATTGATTGATCAGAAATTGCAAAAGGAGCTGCCAGCAGCAGATCTTGATTTTATAAGTGCGCAAGTGCACACAGTATGGCAGAACATTCCTTAGACAACCATTAATACCCTCATAGATGGAAAGGTATACGAGTGTTTGTATTTAAGCACATGGTGCTCATACCTAATACTGAATAGATCAAGATGCTTGGAAAATTTTGTTTCCATTTTTTTGTGATTTGCATATCATTAGCATGTCTAGCGCTCCTTTGATTTTCATAATCCCATGTCTTTTCCTTCATGATGTTGCAATTGCAATGTTGAGAAGTGTATATTCTATTTCTGGTACAAATAATGTGCAAATTTATCCTGAATTGAATAGCATCAATTTCTTGATAAGAGAATTGCCATTGATGTAAGAACTAGCTGTCATTTTTGTCCATCTTATCACTTCCCAAAAATATGTTCTCCAGAATCTAGCATTAACTTATTTTTTGCTTCTCCATTCCTGAGATAGGGCTCTCTCCTTCCTGTATGGTTCTCAAGAAGATCCCCACATAGAAGAGTTGAGAATTGCGTCCCTTTGCTAACAAGACTAGATTTACATGCAGGGAAGAGGGAACCATATCTCAGTAAGGGAGAGGTGTGGGAACAAAAGAAAAACATCAAATTCAGTAGAACAGCAGTATTTAAAAATATATATTTAGACATATTCATGACATGGTACTCTTTAAGTTAACCATGCACAAAAGTTACATTTCAGGCCAAACCGCCAATTTTTGGTCAGCTACACAGGTCTGCAGCTAAAAAGCGGTTTGATTATTTTCACATTAAATTTTCCATGTATTTTAGTGTTTTGATAACGAAAAAAATATTGAAAAAAATCCTAAATGTCAGGACTTGCCACATACCTATAGGTTCTTCTGCAAACTCTGGTGTGAATCATCGGCAGGCAGCTTATTTTCTTTCCCCATTAACATCAATAGGAACTGTGTGATTGGCTGGTGGCAGTAAGGTGGTTAGTGACATAATGAAAGGTCTTATGCTTTCAAGAAACTTGCATTGGAATTTCATTCATCAACCGTGTTTCGCCAAATTAGCGTTATGACTTTGCGGAAGTGCATTAATTCGCCTAACTGTTTCTATTTCATTTGTGGTGAATATACAGTGTTGAATCAACAGCTGAATATTACAGAATTTGTGAAAAAACTATACTTCGCATATTTCGGACTAAAATTTGGAGATCAAGGTAAAGTTTGGGCGCCTCATAAAGTCTGCAAGCGGTGTGTTGAGGACCTCTGAAATTGGTTCCAGGGTAAGAAAAAAGCTTTTAGTTTTGGGATTCCTACGGTATGGCGAGAGCAAAAGAATCATAGTGACGACTGTTACTTTTGTTCTTGCAATGTGAAAGGGTATAATTCCAAATGGAAGCATTCCATTTCATACCCCAATCTTCACTCAGCAATTCGTCCCATCCCCCATGGCACAGATATACCAGTACCCAAGGGCCCTGCTACCTTGGAAGAGATATCTAGCTCCCACAGGAGGAGATGAAGGATTTAGTAAGACATATGAATCTTCCCAAGGATGCCGTTGAGTTACTCGGTTCAAGGCTCAAAAGCAGGAATTTTGTGTTACCAGGATTATCTTTTTCATGGTTCAGACATCATGAAAAGGAGTTTGTTCCTTACTTTGCCCAGGAAGACAAGTTGGTTTATTGCATCCATGTCGATGGTTTGATGGGTCAATTCAAAATCCAATATGATTCAGTGCAATGGCGTCTTTTTATAGATTCTTCAAAAAGAAGTCTCAAAGCAGTTTTACTCCACAACAGCGGTTTTTACACTTCCATCCCTGTAAGTTATTCCGTACACTTGAACGAAACCTACGAGAACTTGGAATTGGTTCTTCATGAACTTAAATATAAAGACCACGGTTGCCAAGTGTGTGGGTATTTGAAGGTCTTGTGCATGCTGCTCGGGCAACAAGCTGGGTATACCAAATACCCTAGTTTTCTGTGTCTGTGAGACAGTCGAGACCGACAGAATCACTGGACCAAGAAGAGTTGGCAGTCGAGGGTGCTCACAGTGGATAAAAAATAATGTCCTCCGAGAAACTTTGGTACCTGCTTGATGAAGCAATTCGTAAAATCACTTCCAAGAGATGGGGAATGCTTCAAATACTTGATCACCAAGTTTCCAAGCCTCTCGGAGGCAAAATTGAGGGAAGGTGTGTTCGACGGACCAGACATTAGAAGACTTATAGCTGATAACGAGTTTGTCAATACCATGACAGATCCTCAAAAAGAAGGGTGGATTGCATTTAAAGAGGTCGTAGAGAAATTTTTAGGCAATAAAAAAGATCCTGACTAAAAAAAAGTAGTCGGATGAATGCTGAAAGCATTTCAAGCTTTAGGTTGCCTGATGAGTTTGAAAGTGCATTTCCTCCATTCCCACCTTGACTACATTCCTGAAAATTTGGGAGCTGTGAGTGAAGTGCAAGGTGAACGATTCCACCAGGACATTAAAGAGATGGAAAGAAGATACCAGGGAAAATGGAGCATTATAATGATGGCAGACTACTGTTGGATGCTTCAGAGAGACATTTCAGATGGTACTCACAAGCGTAAATGTACCAAAAGGAGCATCACAGGGAAAAAAAATCCATTTTACCATTTTAGTGAGTGTTCGTGTGCTCATTTCAGTTCAAAAATGATTTTCATGAAAAATTTGTAATAAAAAATTAATTTTATAAATCTATTTTCAGCTATTTAGCGGTCTTGCCTTATTTAAAATAGTTACCTAAATTGTCAGGAAACATGATTTCCTATGACAAAACGGAGGTCATTTTCTGATTCAGCGCAACAAAAAACATAAAGATTATGTGGAATAACCAAAACAAGCTCTTGAAATTTTATTTTTTGCAGACCTGTGCTACCGTTTCAAAGTTTCACTCAACAGTCAATTTTTTTGGTCGTTGTCAGCTTAATCTAAACATGTATGACATTGATTAGCCGGCTGATGGCTGATTATTTGCCATTTTGCGCAAGCACATTACACCGTGATTTTTTTCTTTTTTTACATATGGCGTATGGGCAGCTTTAGTCAGTTTCCACATTACTATTAGGGGGCTACACTGGGTTGTCTGGTAAGTCTAGTGAGTATTGAATCCATTTTTTTTTTTCTAGACGAAAAAAAACCTTTATGATTTTGCTGGTCTTAGAAATGTTCACTTTAAAAAAAAATGTGCAACAGTTAATATAAATCATTTGTTAAATGTCATTGATAACACACTTGAAATGAACAGAAGAAATTCTATCCAACCGACGTACAAAAGCCAGTGTCAGCCTCGTCTTTTGTTCGATGTGAATAGTCTGTTGAAAGTAAAGTCAGTTTGAAATAGTTATTATAGGACCTTTAATAACAACTAAATACATTGAGTGCTTAATGGATTGCTGGGTGATAAGCCAGACACTTGCCAATTGTTACTGTCAACCTGCTATATTTACTCCCACTGCTGAGTATCAGAAAGTGCTGCAGTTGCTGTCAGATATCATGTTGTGTGACTCTGACCAAGTGACTCTGACACAGTTAAAAAATAAAAAGGAGGGTGCAACCACAGCAACAGCTCTTATTCTGCACCTAGGTTTCTGTTGGTCTGGAAAGGATCAATTTGTGTTGCACTTGAGAGTTGTGTTGTGATGGGTTTTTTAATAAGTTAATGTGCATATTCTATTCTATATTTCCAGCATAAAAATTTGCCATGTAGTTCAATGGTGAAGTGTCAATGTCTGTCTATATTAATTTGGTGCGTGACTGTTTATGCATTTTCAGGGACCTGCAACCTGTTAATCTCCATCTGTTGAGAAGCCGCAAGTGCCAGCAACTCTTTAAGATCACTCAATATTGTTCTATGTTGCAAATTCGGCTTCATAACTGTCGAATTTAAGGTGCATTTAGACATGTTGACTTGCAGTGTTAAACGACAATCAGTCGTCTACATATTTGCCAATCATTGGTGGTCTAATAGCAGGGGCGTACATAGAAATCATGGGGCCCTATAGCAGAATTCCCAATTGGGCTTCCCTCCCCCCCCCCCCCCCCCAATAAAATAAAAAAATTATTATTCAGGGGGGTCACAGAAAAGCATATCTCACAACTTTGCAGCCCTTATAAAGTAATTTTCCTCCTATTGAAGCCACTTAGTGTTCCCACACATACCCCTTTAATGGGCCCCATAAAGTATGATGCCAACAAAAGTGCCTCCACAGTGAATTCCTACATAGCACCTTCCAAACACATAATTTGATTACCCTACATTACCCCCCACCCCACAAAGTATGATACCCCCACGGTGACCCCAACACAGTATGATGGCCCGGACTCAGCCCTCCATACAATATAATGGCCCCTGCACAACTCTATACACCGTATGATGGCCCCAACACAACCCTCTGCATTGCATAACTGCCCACACACAGTATAATGGACCCCACTAGCCCTCCAAACAGTATATTGGTCCCCCACATAGCTCTCCAAAGAGTCTAATGGCCCACACATAGCCCCCCAAACAGTATGATGGCTCCAACACAGCTCTGAAAACTGTGTGATGGCCCCCACATAGCCGTCCAAACAGTATAATGGATCCCACATAGTTGTCCAAACAGTATAATGGCCACCACATTGCCCTTCAAATAGTATAATGGCCCACACATAGCTCTGCAAACTGTATAATGGCCCCTACATAGCCCTCCAAATAGTATAACAGTCCCCACATAGCCCTCCAAACTATAAAATGGCCCTTATGTAGCCCTGCAGACTGTATAATGGCCCCCACGTAGAACTGCAAACCATAATGGCACCCATGTAGCCTTGCAAACTATAATAGCCCCCACATAGCCCTGCAAACTGTTTTATGGCCCCCACGCAGCCTTGAAAATTGTACAATAGACCCCACATAGCCCTGCGAACAGTTAAATGGCCCCCAAATACTGCAAACTGTTTTAGGAACCCCCCCCACACACAACCCTGCAAACTGTATAATAGCCCCCACACAGCCCTGCAAACTGTATAATGGTCCCAATTCATTTACAAATAAAATAAACAAAAATATTAATCTCTACTCATTCCCCCGCTGCTCTGGTCTCCACAGAGTATGTTCTGAAGCTCTGCACTGCAATGTAGTGACATCATCATGCCAGCTGCGCTGAGAGATCAGAGCTCAGGGAGAATGATGAAGGAGGCAGCTGACGGCCCCCTTTTTCATCATTACGTTCAACTATTACAACTATTTCAACAATTATAGTTAAAAATGCGATGCCAGGCGGGGGTCCCAGAGCCAGCGCTGGCATGCACCCACCCAACTCATGGGCCCCATAGTGTTCTGCCGCTATTAGCGGTACACCACTGTCTGATAGCCTGTTTAGATATGCCGACCACAGTTTGGATTCAAACAGAAATATCAGTAATAGATCATTCTGTGTGCATAGGCTGCCATTGTTCTTGGCAGAACATGTCCTGGTTCTTCATCAGGCAATTGGCAGACTGTTTACACTGGAGGATTATCAGGAATCCAGTATTTTAGGAACATATATTCAGTGTAAACGCAACTTAAGAAGTGTCATATCCATAAACTTGCATTCTCATCTGTGTTTTCACCAACAATGGATATATCCTAATATTGCTTTATTTCCTTGAAAATGTTTGGTATCCTAAGATAAATGTTTTTTTTTTTTGCATTTATCGATTTGTGGAAATTCCACATTATGTAAACATGGTTGACTATCTATATTCTTGATCAAAAAGTATATTTTTGGCCCTAATATGTTTATAATATGTAAATTGACAACACAGTCAATTTGTTTCCACAGCCAAGTATCAAAGGGGTGCAAACCTGAACTGCTCTTACACTGTTCATTCACATAACGTAAAAAGCATGCATACTGACTCCATCTCCAGAGGGATGTGCTGACAACAAAGATAAATGATATGCCCACCTAAACGATCCAGTCAGCCAACAAACTGATATTTTGCTCATTCATCGGCTGATTGGTGGCATTCTTAAACATGACAATGATCTGCAGGGAGCATTATTAGAAACTCACATTAGCCAATTATTGACCCATGTGAAAATGCCTTAAAAAAAAGTACCTATCGCCAGTCTGGTGGTGCACTTTTCATTTAATAAAACAATGCACAGCCCCAGATTGATCATTTTTCTAAATATAAGGTAGTAACAAAACCGGTTATAAGTAGTACAATTATCCTCGATATCCCACAACCTTGAAGTTCAAGCCAGAATTTTGCTTGAAAGTTGGGCCCAAACTTCTGGGTTGTGGAATCCCACAATCCTTCACAGCCACTCTCACAAGGATACAACAAGATCTCCTGAGATTTAGCTCTTTGCACTAACTGAGCGACATACTTTACTAAGCTGTTACTGAACTTTAAGATCATTGGATCAGTTACCGTTTGGTAACATTTTAGTAGAGTATGCAGCAGCACTCGATTAGTGCAGATAGCGAGATCTCGCTTTCACTGCGAGAGCTGCCACGGTGGGTTGAGGGATCCTGCTCTGCAGTTTGGGATCCATTCCCCACTTTCGAGGATATTAGTGTTACTAAAACAGCGGTTTTGTTTCTAGATTGGTGGTTTTTCTAAATACAATCAAGACATTAGGGTTACTTATAAGCGGATTTGTTACTACATTACATTTAGAAAAATCCCCAATCCTGGGGCTGCCCACTGTTTTATTACAAAAAAAGGTCAGCCACAGATTGATGTACCTATCACCAAAGACAAAGCATTGCCAACAAAGAACTCCAGCCAAGAATGTTCCCCTACTCCCCAACATCTTATAGTTCCCTTTAAGACAATCAGTCTGACCAAAGGATTTTCCAAACCAAATCCCCTTCTAACATCTACTTAGCTATGTTTCTAATGGTTCTTTACATTACACACATTGACACTTGCTAAATCCACCAAGTGTTAATAAGCACATATCTTTCTTTGCTCCTAGCACTTTCAGAACAAATGCCAGATAATTGGCTACAAAATGCAATGGAAGGTGTCACACTGGGTATATAACATATACTTTACTACACTCTAAATGGAAAGAGGCACAAGCTTAATATAATCCATTGTATGGCAAATTATAGAAATATTTGTTTCTATCTTTTGTAAGTGATAAAAAAAAATCAGACAAATATTAGTAATTTAGTGAAACTCAGACTTTAAAGGCTGGTTTTTAAATTAAGCTTTTTTATAGGGAACAGTGGTCTTGTTGCATCCATGTAGTATTATCAGAAATGTGCACACTCAAAAATCAATGGCCATAACTTCTTTACTTGCGGATTCATTTAAGATAAGGCCCCAAGGTCTGCAAGAAGGTTGACCTTTACTAGTGCGTTGAAAATCACTTGTCAGTGTTCAGTCATTTCGCATACTTGTAAACCTGGCTCTTCTTCCTTTTGGAAGCCAAGCTTCCTGGATATGAATGAGATAAGTCCATTTTATGCATCCTGGCTTTACAAAACAAGATGCCAAATTTTATGTTTTTTACATTCTGCTTCAGTACTTTCACTTTTACATAGTTTTTTTCGCATCCAGCACACGCTTTCCTAACAAATGCAGAGGAGAGGTAAAGCGCGTGCTGGATGCTGGGATGTGACGTGCGGTGAAACCCCACCCACAGCTCATCAATCAGGGCGGTGCATATCATTGGGTCACGCCCGGCTGCAGCCGGAACTTGACGTGACATCAGCGGATGTCAGCAAAGGCTGCAGCCAGGGTCACATGATGCCTGTGAGTGGTCAGCGATAGCGCCGCTCACAGGCAAGAATGACAACACAAGGTAATTGCAAAAACACTTCTTTACATCCTTTAAATCGATGGGGACATTATGTATAGTAGCGGACAACCTCTTTAACACTACAGTCATGATCAGCAAGTCTCCTTTACTTGTTCAGAAGTTCCGTGTCCTATTTCTTCCACTACTGGCACCGTGGAACGTCTGCTCGGGACCCTTCGCTATTCCCTTGTACTCAGTCCCGTTTAGGCCCGTTACCTCTCAGCGTTACAAGTCCCATGTCTCGTGGCTAGACGTCCTCTCCTAGGACCCATCTCTGGAAGGCCACTCTGTCTCTCTTAGTCATTTATCTTCAGGATCTAGGCTCATCCTCGTAATTGGCACTGCTCACTCTGCACTCCAGACCCCATCTGCCTTCCTAGCATGAAGCAGTCACTTTTCCCTTTCAGTATCCCCTCCCACTGTGGGCTAGTTCCAACTATTAACCCTAAAGTACCCTATAGTCAACTATCTTCGCATAACCTATTCAAATATACAGGCAAACACCACAATACAATTTACACGATATGATATTTACATTACACTAACACGATTGGTCTCTTCAGGGGTAGGAACGCGATCGCAGCGATCCACCACCCTTACAGCTACATAAGAAAATAGCAGTACAATGAAAAAGAATCTGCCTGGTTCCCCCCTCCAATAAATCTAATTGGCACCGTGCGTTAATTATTTTCTGACCTCTGATTCTAGAACACTTTTTTCTGTACTTCAGTCCTTTCCTCCAGTAGCGTCCACATTATTTTTGGCCCTTAGTATGGAAATGTATGAAAAAAGTGACAATTACGTGGTCTCTACCACAAAATGTCAAAGGGGTGTGAACCTGAGCTTCTTTGGATATATTTCAATTCTTAACATAGCAAACCTTTTTTGAACTTTTTATTCAATTCTGATGTATAAAGACAAGTGCTCTTCGGATGACTATACAGCTGAAAAATTGTTATTTCTGGATGAAAATCAGAAAATGTTTTATACACTTCTGTGAACTTACCAAGCAATGTGAACTGAGGTCTAAGATGGTACACATGCAAGAAATAAGAGCATGTTCACACTAGCAAAAAGATACAAAACCTACAAAAGACAAAAAATATATCACATACCCTACCATCATTATATATAAATGTAAAGCAAAGTTGCATATGAAATATAGGGTACTTAGTGAACTATTTTTGATCAAAAAAAGTATACAAGCCGTCCCACCAGCGACAAGGTGACCCTAATTGGGACGGTCCTACACTGTCTATATTAAAAACCGCAAAGTGTCAAAGGGATGTGAACCTGAGCTTCTTTGGATATATTTCAATTCTTAACATAGCAAACCTTTTTTGAACTTTTTATTCAATGCTGATGTATAAAGACAAGTGCCCTTCGGATGACTATACAGCTGAAAAATTGTTATTTCTGAATGAAAATCAGAAAATGTTTTATACACTTCTGTGAACTTAGCCTATATACATTGTGCATGTGAGGAGACTTAATCAGGTTTATGATGGGGATGGACAGACAGTAAAGCTGGTATCATGAAAAAAATAATATATGCTTCTACTTTTATTTTTTTGACTTTGCGAAAGGTCCACTTTGATGGGGCCTGTTGAAGTGCCAAATATTTGAGATTCACTGTTTTAAAGTAACCATTGTTAAAGATATTGGGGTATATGTTATTTATATTTGGGATATTTAAAGAGGTTGTCCACTACTAGGACAACCCCTTCTTGAGCTAAATGTTTGGCCCCGATAAAATAAGAAAGCTTATACTCACCTCCCGTGCCAGCACTTGCTTTCCTGGGGCCCCTGTGCTGTTGCTGTGACATGTGACCCCGGAACCCAATCATCGCTGGCATCACTGTCCCCGCCTTTTGTCGAATTGAACATGAAGAGGAAGTCCGGGCTGCAGCTGATCTCTGACTTCCTTTTCATGTTCAATTCAACAGAAGGCGGGGACAGTGAAGCCCGCGCTGATTGGGTGCTGGACTCACTTGTCATAACAACAGCACAGGAGCCCCGGGGACAGAGAGTGCCGACACCCCGGGAATGGAGCTGGCACAGGAGGTGAGTATAAACTTTTTATTTTATCGGGGTCAAGCATGGGGGATGACGACGTACCATTATGTCGCTGAACATGTCATGGTGTTTGGAGCAGGCTTAGGAGCAGATGTCAGCTATATTACATAGCCTCTAATAGCAGTGATAGGTGTGATTGCTGCAGTTATCCAAGTAAATGACGCTGTCAATTACTGACAGCAGCATTTGAGCGCCACAAATGATCCCAGATGTTTGTTCGAAAGCCCATTAGCCCCCCAAAACGTGATCATGGGGAGCTGATGGATTGTTATGACAGTCAGGGGCTGACTTAAGGCCCCCGTGCCCTGTGCGTCCATCCTGTGACTGGGTGCCATAGGAGACATTAATTTATGCTATATGCAATACTTACCATCAGTATTGTATATTGTGCATGAGATCAAATGATCACAGGTTCAAGTCCACTAAGGGAATTTGCAAATACTGTAAGAAGTTTAAAAAAAAAGTCTTACAAATATGAAAAAAAACATGAAAATGGGAATCACCCCCTTTTCCCTCAGTTATTAAAAAAAAATAAGGAAATGTAAAAAATGTATATATCGATTTTACGAAAGTCAGGTAGGACAGGGTGAAAACCTAATTACATGCACCTGGCTAGATAGGTCTAGATCCCAGCCGTGTTCTTTGTTAGACAGTCAGTTGGGGGAAGCTGAGCAGAGTGCATCGTGTTGGAGCTGGGGAGACAAGCCAGAATCTCTCTGAAAAGATACTGCACAGATCATGTGCACCAAACTGCAAATGTGGGCTATCTGGGAGGTGAACACTGCTCGGTGGTAGTGAAGCTGAATAGAAGCCAGTGTTGATTTACATGCTGTGCCCTTGACAACTAATACCTGTGCTGTGGTGTGAGGAAAACGTGTTAATATACTGTGCCAACCCTGAGAAAAAGGACTGTGTGGTTTATTATATGTTTTGGGCTGTAGAAAAGCTGTTAGATTTAGATTTTCTTATGCTGGAGAATTTTCATTTGGAGTGCAAAGAAACGCAATAAACCCTACCTTGTTTGGCACCAAGACCTGTGTCTGTGCTAAGTGAGAGCCTCCTGTTGAGCGTGAATCACAATTGATGTTTTGGATGTGAGCAGAAGTCCCATAGAGCATATGAGTTTACTGTTTAAATGCTGAATGTCCTGAGTAAAGGCAGCTACAGCATTGCAAGCACAGTCTGAAGGCATGGAGTTAAGCAACTGGACCAGGCCAATATGCAGCAGCAGGCCCAACAAGAAGCCAACAAACTCTTGGTCCAGCAGTTGCATGAGCAACAGATGGCTCTCTTGGAGGAAACTGTCTGGGTCAGGGAGATGGCACTCCCGCCAGCCAAAGTGAAGGCATTCGTGTGAGGTGAACAGTATGGGAAGCCTTGCAGAAAATGACTCTGGAGGCCGACATCAAGACTTTCATGATTGTCTTTGAGAGGGTGGCAGACAGAATTACTGATGTCCTACAGGCCCCTCACCATTTTTAGACAGATTATGTTATGACAGTCCATTGCCTAAATGCCATTCACAGACTATAGACTTTCATAAAGCGTACCATTATTCTGCACTAATGGTGCATCGTATCACATTGTATATGACTCATAAAACCTTTAGTTTTTATTACTTGGTATAAAATAGTCTATAACTGCACAGATCGAATACCTGTTTACCTCCCCAGATCATTATCGGTATGCGATGGTTCCCATGTGCAAGATCTCAAAGTTTTTATTGCTAATTGAAGTAGTTTCTCAATTTTAGAAATGACAACAATCAACTCATGGAATGATAGGAAACATTTTCTGATAATCCCAGCGCTCCGCACTCTATAAAGTAGCATTCACTATTGTTTGTTTTAGGTAATGAATTCCCAATAAGCATCTTCTTCTGATCCATCATCATAATGCCATGGATGAGTTCGGTGACATTAGGAAGCTATACATATCAGTAAGCTCACCACTTCTTGGCTTTATCATGCTTGTAAAACAATTAGGACCCATCAGTAAGTGAAAGTCGAAATGAGAGGAGGGTTTTCAGTGTGTTAAGAATGACAATTTTTGCTCAGATTTTTCCATTGGATGAGCAATTTAAAAGTAATTGAATCTTTCAAGTGAAGCCAATTACCTTGCTAAATTGCTTGCCTATATTTATTTATATAAAGGCTAACAGTATGGTGTTTCCATTCCCGAGTTCCTTTTTAATAGTTTTCCTAGTAGAAATCATTAACTAAATGCTGCCAAGAACAGGAACCGCAAAATATATTTATCTCAGCTTGACCCCGACTAGATAAGGAAGTCTCCTTTGCATTGATAATAACATGGAAGCTATCTCTTTTTCTTCCACTTAATAGAAGCCTTCTGTCACTGTTTGGCCATGGCATACTAATGATACTTGTGTGTGCTCCTTATTAACCCATTAATGCTACAAATGAGTGGGATTCATCATTGCTCCACAATGTATTGATGCTTGGACTTGGTTTTTCCATTCTTGTCAAGGACTAAGTCTTTGGTAGCATACAATATATTCTATATATACATCCTGTCTTTGAATTTATGTCAGGTGTTGGGAAAATTCAGCAGTGTTTTTTTCTCTAACATAAGCAATTGCAGAATTTTTTACATATTGTGTGCCCTGCAGTGACAACAGTGGATTAACGCTTTTTCTGGATCATTATTATGTTGTTCCGGTTAAGAAGAACTACTACCTACTGTACATTCTCTGTACATGAATCAAAATCTACTATGGGCAGCATGGTGGCTCAGTGGTTAGCACTGCAGCCTTGCAGCGCTGGGGTCCAGGGTTCAAACCCAACCAAGGACAACATCTGCAAGGAGTTTGTATGTTCTCCTTGTGTTTGCGTGAGTTTCTTCCAGTTCTCTGGTTTCCTCCCACACTACAAAGACATAGGGAATCTAAATTGTGAGCCCCGATGGGGACAGTGATGATAATGTCTGAAAAGCGCTGTGGAATTAATGGTGCTATATAAGTGAGTAAAAAAAATAAAAAATCTACTAGCCAGCAGAAGCCGGTACAAGGACAAGGACAGATTGCATATGCAGTATGTAATGCTTCTCTTCTCCTGTGGTGGTGCTGTAGGAAAATTGCTAACAGGTTCCTGTGCACACTACAATTGTGGACAACCCATTTTAATTCCGTTAAACTCTACAGACTAATGAAATACACCAATTTTATAATGTTTAGTGTTAATAGACTAGTTGTACTGTGATATACATTTCCTACCAAAAGTGAAACAGAATTGCCCTTGCATTCTCAGTATCTTTCATGACTTTCTGATTACAAAAATCGTCTTACTGTCTCTAATATTGATTCACATTTGATATTTCTATCAAAGGACTGTATTAAATCCATGGGGCGGCACCTATTTTGATGAGAATGGGACCCAGAAGAAACACTGGACTTGGTGGGATTTCAGCCAGCACGTGCATGCTCCTCCTTTCCAGCCAATCACATGTATGCTTAACTCCAATATTCAAGTTAAAGTGGTAAAACAGGATCAAGTTCATCTGTCATTCACAAAAGACAAAGAGAAAGTTACTTTCAATGTTGGGTCAAAACTTTTGGTAAGCCACTTCTACTTTTTTTTTTTTTTTTTTTTTTTCATATGACCTGATCCTGATAAAATATATCATAATATTAGTGTAGACATTCGTACTGTCATTAAATGTGCTGATAAGCAATTAATGCTAGCCTAGAAAAACTGAAATATGTACATTTTATATCCCACTTGCTATTAGTATAAAGTGCAACCTTTTTGCTTAAAGGGGTATTCCAGCCAGATAAAATTATTATTTAAAAAAAAAAACAGTTCAGATGGGTCTAAAAAACATGTGACCTCTGCAGCCAATGACTACAAACAGCATTGAACCATTACTGACAGTGACTTGCTGCTCTCTAAGTACTTTTCCTGCATTAGAAAGTAGAGACTGGCAAGAGACCTGAAAAGTCATTACTAAGGGAGGGACATCAGTAGTCTGAGTATTTTCTTTCTGACCATTCTAAGATGTTTTCAAAATAAATTTTCTTGGGTGGACAACCCCTTTAAAGCCTCACTAGAAAGCATTACATAAAAACCCTTTAGATGTTTAATAATATATCGTCCATATAGGTCCAGAAACAAATTAAAGCAATAATCTAAATGTTAGGACAGCACTGTGGGAACTCAATTCATCAACATATGGTGCCTCCATCAGGTATATACCTCTGTGATATGGTATGCGATATTGCTGGAGTACATATATACTGGTACACTATGGGCTCATAGAAGGCCATAGGCAACAAATATCTGATTCATGTAAGTGCATAAGCCCATGCCTTCATACATAACATTTATTATAAATCATGTTTTTGGGGTGGACCAAACTCATTGTTTTCAGTACAATAGTTTGCACAATGAAATTCAAAAGTGATTTCGATTTATTCACCAGTTTAATAGCAGATTATAATTCCCCAATGGAACCATATTCAAGCCCAAACTAAGATCCCAATCTTATTGTGGTGGATTATAAAACAAAGCACCATGACCAGTATATTAACTAGTAATATATTTAATTTTGCAGTTGAAAAATCCTGGAAGAACATCCAGCATGATGCCGAGCGCTAGTGAGACTGTGATCCACTGTTCTTCTAAAAAACTTGAAATCTTCCGCCTTTTAAACAAAATCCGCAGCCTAGTGAGAAGCTCAGCCATGTCTAAAGATGGAGAGGAGATGATACAAGGCTACATTTACCAGCTGCAGAAGATTTTTAAGCTCATTATTGCACTCACCAACAAAAATGAGAATACATTCATTCTACCCAACACCATGGAAATACAAGAAAGTGTGACTGCTGTGAAGAAGCCTTGTCCTAATTCTGACAAAAACCTTGCCTCTAAAACTCAAAAAAAGAATAAGCTGCCAAAGAAAAAAAACTGCCACATTAGCAATCCAAAAGACAAATAAAACATACATATGTCTGCAAAAGATTTACTAGACATTGTTATATCGCATCAGTATCACAGTAAATATATCCTGTACAGGATTCATCCTGGTGTAAGATACAGATATTTCAGAATGTGATGTACAAAAATAATCATAAAAGCTATAGTATATGTCTCTTCACACGAAATAATCAATATCTTAAAGCACGAGCAGACACAGACAGAAGACGGCCTCTGTGCAAGAACAGTGTATGGGCCTTTTGCATTCCAATAACTCATCATAATGCACAATTCCATCTGCCTTGGAAATAGAAGTGGACCCCCTTACCTCTTGGGCCCCTTTGCGCACAGGTTGCTCCAATGATATCTCTGTCCTTGGCATAAAGGGAATCTGTCAGTAGGCTCAACCCTCCTAAGATGTCTACATGGGCATGCAGGTTATAGAATGATATCTGCAATCTGATGTCTTATTCCAAAGAAATCCACGTTTTTCTTATATGTAAATGAGCTGTTAAAATCTATGGGCTGGACACTGATCTGCACGAGAATCTGCCTAATTTTAAATGAAAGGAATGTTACCAGTGTGAGACATGTAATGACTGACAGACTGATCTCCTGATGTACATGTCTCACACTGGTAACGCCCAGCTTCTCTGGCCTCCTTCTCCCATTGCCGGCCTCTGTAAGTGAGTGATAGGTCACTCTTCTCTGTGACCTGCTCCTCTGGGCATCCACAAGAAAGAAGGAAGGCTGACAGCACTCACAAAGATGGACGCTCATTCAAACTTCCAAGGAACCCACTTGGAGGATTAACAGCATAGATGCAAACACAGCGTCCAGTCCGGGGTGATGCATTTCAAAAGTTGAAGTTTATTCCGCTATCCTGATGGCGGAATAAACTTCAATTTTGAAATGCATCACCATGGACTGGAAGCTGTTTGTTTGCCTCTATGCTGCTCCTTCGGCAGACATCTTACCCAGACATAATCATTCCTCGGGTAGCGCATGAGCAGTAACATCCTGAGGTCATTGCTAGAGCCAGACTATCCATCTACGCAAGCACCACTCCTGTAAATGGTGGTGCCCATGCAAGATCTCAGGTGTGTGACAAGGTCACAGAGACTGTCCCTGGGGAGCAGGTCACAGAGAAGATTGACCTGTCAATCACTGACAGAACCAGGTGCTGGGAGGAGAAAAGAGCCATTGAAGCTAATAAGCTGTAAGTGCAGGCCAACCCCCTGTGAGCTAATTTGCATAAGAATTCACTAATGAATTACAAGACAATGGAGAAACGGACTTAATATATAAATGTATGGAAGTAGTCACCATTACAGGTACATTACTGTACTTGCTCACAGGTTCCCTTTAAGCCTCATAGACAAGTTCTAAACAGGGACAAATTCCATGACGACCACCCTTAGCAATAAGTGGATTCAGAAAATGGGGCTGTTTGTGGTTTTCTTGGACTTTCCTTGCTATCACCTGAGCCCTTTACAATTCCCATTAACCTCTCTCCTCCTCAATCGTCACTAAAACGGGTTGTCCATCTTTGGGGAAAATTTTTTATTATATTTTTACTAAAATGCATATATTAATATCTAAAAATCATTTTTTTTTGTAATTGAGTGTCTTTAGAAATGTTGCGCCGTTTACCTCTTATGGCCTTTGTGTTACACTGTCTATTGCTGGCTGCAGAATGGGTTAAAGGGAATCTGTCAGCAGGTTTTTCCTATTTAATCTGAGAGCAGCATAATATAGCAGAAATGTGCAGTCATGGCTAAAAGTATTGAGAATGAGACAAATAGTAATTTTTCCAAAGTTTACTGCTTCATTTTTTGTAATGGCAATTTGCATATACTCCTGAATGTCAAAGAGTGATCAGCTTAACAGCAATTACTGTACTTGCAAAGTCAATATTTGCCCAGAAAATGAACTTTAACCCCCAAAACACATTTCAACATCATTGCAGTCCTGCCTTAAAAGGAGCAGCTAACATCGTTTTAGTGATTGATCCATTAACACAGGTGTGGGTGTTGATGAGGACAGGGCTGGCGATCAATCAGTCATGATTAAGTAAGAATGACATCACTGGACACTTTAAAAGGAGGCTGGTTCTTGGTATCATTGTTTCTCTTCAGTTAACCATGGTTATCTCTAAAGAAACACGTGCAGCCATCATTGCACTGCACAAAAATGGCCTAACAGGGAAGAGTATCGCAGCTACAAAGATTGCACCTCAGTCAACAATCTATCGCATCATCAAGAACTTCAAGGAGAGAGCTTCCATTGTTGTCAAAAAGGCTCCAGGGCGCCCAAGAAAGACCAGCAAGCGCCAGGACCGTATCTTAAAACTGTTTCAGCTGCGGGATCGGACTACCAGCAGTGCCGAGCTTGCTCAGGAATGGCAGCAGGCTGGTGTGAGTGCCTCTGCACGCACTGTGAGGCGGAGACTCTTTGAGCAAGGGCTGGTTTCAAGGAGGGCAGCAAAGAAGCCACTTCTCTCCAGAAAAAACATCAGGGACCGACTGATATTCTGCAAAAGGTACAGGGAGTGGACTGCTGAGGACTAGGGCAAAGTCATTTTCTCTGATGAATCCCCTTTTCGATTGTTTGGGACATCTGGAAAACAGCTTATTCGGAGAAGAAGAGGTGAGCGCTACCACCAGTCTTGTCTCATGCCAACTGTAAAGCATCCTGAAACCATTCATGTGTGGGGTTGCTTCTCAGCCAAGGGAATCGGCTCACTCACAGTCTTGCCTAAAAACACAGCCATGAATAAAGAATGGTACCAGAATATCCTCCAAGAGAAACTTCTCCCAACCGTCCAAGAGCAGTTTGGCGCCCAACAATGCCTTTTCCAGCATGATGGAGCACCTTGCCATAAAGCAAAGGTGATAACTAAATGGCTCATGGAACAAAACATAGAGATTTTGGGTCCATGGCCTGGAAACTCCCCAGATCTTAATCCCATTGAGAACTTGTGGTCAATCATCAAGAGACGGGTGGACAAACAAAAACCAACAAATTCTGGCAAAATGCAAGCATTGATTATGCAAGAATGGACTGCTATCAGTCAGGATTTGGTCCAAAAGTTGATTGAGAGCATGCCAGGGAGAATTACAGAGGTCTTGAAGAAGAAGGGGCAACACTGCAAATATTGACTTGCTGCATTAACTCATTCTAACTGTCAATATAACCTATTGGTACTCATAATATGATTGCAATTATATTTCTGTATGTGATATAAACATCAGACAAACACTAATAAAAACCAGAGGCCAGCAGATCATGTGAAAATATAATTTTGGTGTCATTCTCAAAACTTTTGGCCATGACTGTAGAAAAAAAACATGGACAGCACATCCAAAAATCATACATCGATCTAATGCTGCTAAACAATTTACAAAACTGAACATGAGGTTCTTAGTTTAACATTCTGATCAGACTGTATGAAGCCCACTGCCGCATCACGGTGAACCTCTCAGTGGGTCCCTAGCATTAAAAGTGCAGCGCCATGCGCCAGCCACCGTCACGGTGACAGTGCACCAGCAAGGCGGGTGACCTGTTGCCCCACAGAACCCATGCTGCGAGGCTTATTCCCCATGAATCAAGGCCACACCACTCCACAAGCACAGCACCACTGCAACAATGGCCACCACACAGCACCAACACCAAGTAAATAGTTCTAAAAACTCACTTTCCACATGTTCTCAAATTGTGAGCTAAGAGCAAAAATAGGCGAAACCCCTCCAAGTAAAATAAAAAAAAAAAGAGAGAACAGTATGCAATATACCATAGCTGTAGATAAAGACATGGACTGTACTTCAAAAAATTATACATTGATCTAAAGCTGCCAGGAACCATTTCTGGCCATTATGTGATTTTAACCTGCATGCTCTACCTATAATTTGCAATACACTGGTAGCTAAGGTGAGGAGAGGAGCTGCAGTGATTTCTTCCGTACACAGCATAGTACAGCACAGAAAGGGGAATGCCTACTCTTCATTTGCTTTTTAGCTCAGAGACAAGCTGCAGCATCATGGAGAACATATTACACTAGAGCTGAGCTGTGTTGATCTGAACCAAGCTCTGATGTAAGGTAAAACTCTTGTTACAGAGCTCTGCACCATGCTTTTCTGCCTGCCCCTGCTACCTTCCCTGCTCCTCACTTATCCCCTTTCTATTATATAACACCTGCAGTCCATCTCCTCTGCACAAGACAGACTTGAGCTGCTTTTTCACAGTGGATGGTGAGTTCAGCAGGCAGGGAAAGGGGAAGAAATGTCTGATAAATGGGGGAGGAAGCTGATTTTTCTGATAAGATACGCCAGAAAGTTTCTTCTAATCACCTGTACTATTGATTCATGTCACGTTTGTTGAAAATACAGTATAAGATACAGGGGCGCAAAAAAAAAATTCTCATTACTTCATTCTGATAGCCATAACTTTTTTACTTTTCTGTTGATGCAGCCGTATAAAGGCTTTTTTGTTTCAGTGTGAGATTTTTTTTAATGGTACCATTTTTAGGTGCATAATATGCATGGGACTACTTTTATTTGTTTTGGAGTTTTTTTGGGGGGGTGGGGGGAGGTAGGAAGCATGATGGGAAAAAACAGCAATTCTGACTTTGTTTTGTTTTTTTTTATTCATTTTTAAATATTCTACTATGCGGTAAAGATAACATATTAATAGGGTTGAGCGAGTATGTTCTGTCCGAGTATGCTCGAGCCCAGCTCCGAGTATTTACAGCTGCTCGGTGATCAGGTTAAATCGCTCCCGTGTGCATGATTTGCAACTGTTTGACAGTTTTATTACATGTGAGGAATGTGTAAGAAATAGACATTCCCCACATATAATAAAGCTGTCAAACAGTCGCAAATCATGCACACGGGAGCGATTTAACCATATCACCGAGCAGCTATAAATACTCGAAGCTCGGCCCGAGCATACTCGGCGAAAGGGTTAATAGAACATACTCGCTCAACACTACATATTAACCTTATGGTTCAGGTCAATATGATTATGCTAATACCAAATTTACTTAGTGTATAGCAATCTATGTATTGCTACTTTACGCAATAAAAAAAAGATTGTTAAAGATAATTTGTTTTTATGTTAACACATTCTGAGAGACTAAACTTTTTTTTTTTACTGTTGATGAGACTGCTGCAGTCTCTCCATGGGACTCCCAGATACAGCAGAGTGCAGTGCTTGGCTTTTTGCAGTAGTCCCATAGAGAATGAACAACACGTTGATGCAGAAGTTTGGCCACTGCTCATTTCAGATAAGGCTCTGCACAGATCCGTTATGTATTGGGGACAAAACAAGGACAGTTATTAATGGAGGGTAAACGTAGCATAAATTTGGTACATCTTCTGACTATTAACTCGAAGGCCATGATTCATCATTTGCAGTTTTTTTTAAGCCTCTTTATTTTTTTGTTTTGTGGTGGTAGTTGTCCCCATTCATGAATCTGGAGCAAAGTATAGAATTTGGTGTCTTCCTGTCTTGAACTGTTTTTGTGACTTTTGGTGCCACAAGTCACAAAAATTGTGACAAAATACTGACACTCAAACACATCAGGGGATGGTGGCTGGAATAAAGTTGTGCCAAATTTAGCAACTTTTTAAAAAGTCGCAATTGATGATTCAGGCTTAACCCTTCATCAGGCTGAGCTGATCTGACAGCTCAGCTCAATTAGTTTTGTTTCTCTCCTCTCCAAATTTTCAGAAAATTTACCCTGCCCTAGTTATTTCCTGTCTTTACGTGTTCTTTGAAACCTGATCTCACAATGTTACAGCAGATCTGAAGAGCAGGTCTGACCTTTGTGGCTTGTCAGGCTCAATGCGCCTGAACTCGTATCACATTTGAAGGTTACTATTTTCTCATTTTATTTATCAAAATTGTTTATTTAGCTTGTTTTATGAATGAGTAATGCAAAGTTTGTGGAAATAAGTAGGGTTTTCCTAGAAAAAAAGAGGGTGGCCTCTAAGACACAATGTTTAGTAATAGTTATGTCATGAAAACTGGAGGCTATTTGGTGGTAGTTGAGAAATTTGGTACTTTTTGTTTTAATATGTTTATGTTTTTTTTGTCATCTGATTTTGTGTACTCTCTTTTATTAATACATCCCTATGAAGGTCAATGATTACCGTATTTTTCGGACCATAAGGCTGAGTGCCCACGATGCGGATTTAATGCATTTCTGCAGCGAAAACGCATTAAAACCGCTTGTTAAGTTGTCTGCCATGTTTCCCAATGATAATCCGCATGTGCTGTGCACATGCTGCGGAAATTTCTGCTGCGGATTATCATTGTGGAAAAATCC
This sequence comes from Phyllobates terribilis, assembly GCF_046119375.1. Classification (NCBI taxonomy): domain Eukaryota; kingdom Metazoa; phylum Chordata; class Amphibia; order Anura; family Dendrobatidae; genus Phyllobates; species Phyllobates terribilis. Next base: position 213,901,313 of record NW_027362762.1, read on the forward strand.
ACAGAACAACCATTAATTTTGCGGAATCGCGGTAAAATCGCCGCCATTGACTTGCATTGGATCGCATAACATCCTCATGACTACATCTGCACATGCGGATATTATGCGATTCAATGCGCGGATAGTACCCGGGTCTGGAGAAGAGGAGACTCTTCTCCAGACCCGGGTACCATAGTACCTGTAGTTAAAAAAAAAAGAATTAAAATTAAAAAAAAAACTATACTTACCTTCTGATGGCCCCCCTGTCTGCTCCCGGCGGCGCTGCTGGCTCTTCGGCAGCTCGCAGTGGTGTAAAAGAACCTTCCATGACGTCATTTAGTCATGTGACAGGTCACGCGACCTCTGACGTCAGCGGTCGCGTGACCTGTCACATGACTAAATGACATCATGGAAGGTCCGCGAGCAGCCGAAGACACTGGACGCACCGTACGGGGGCCATTGGAAGGTGAGTATAATGGTTTTTTTTTATTTTTCAACATTTTTATTCTTTTATTAACTATTGATGTTGCATTTGCAGCATCATAACTTGGTCACACAACATAAATCCATGCCGGTTGCATGGATTTATATAATGTGACCAAGTTGTCAAGCACTTTTCCAAGTGATGCTAAAATCGCTTGGAAAAGCGCTTAACAACCCGCATGTGAAATCGCTTGTTCAAAACGCTTCACAAACGCTTCTACCTGGCAGAAACAACGCATTTAAAATCCGCATGCATTTTTTCTGCCAGGGAGATGCAGAAACGCTCCGCAGCATTTCTGCATTGTGGGCACTTAGCATAACACGCACTTTTTCTCCTCACATTTGGGAGGAAAATGGGGGGTGCGTCTTATGGTCTGAATACAGGCTTACCGGGGAGTTGCGGTGGTGGTGGACAGGGATCGCAAGGAAGCAGGGTACCTCCGTCTGGAAGCCGGCGGCTGCAGAAGCTGTGCGATGATGTGGGCCCAGTATCGGTGGTCAAGCAGAGCTTTCTCGGCGGCCGCATGGGCATACTGGGATCTCAACCCAGTCGAGATCTCAACTGTGCATGTGCTGCCTCCGGCGGCCATCTTCTTGAAGCCGTGGGCCTCAGGAAAATGGCCACGGAGATCCCATACTGTGCATGCGCCAGCTCGGGCGGCTATTTTCCTGTAGACCACGGCTTCTGGAAGATAGCTGATGGAAAAGCAATGCACTGCGCTCTGCTTCACCGCTGACACCGGGCCCACAACATCTCACTCCTCCTGCTGCCACCAGGTTCCTGAGGAAGGGACTCTGCTTCCTGCTATGCCACTCCACCACCACTGCAACCCCCTGCTGCTGGGGCACCGCCATCTCCCACCCAGGGCCCTTTGCAATGCTCCACTTCTGCTGGCTTCCTGAGGGACCCTGCCTCCTGTGACACCCGCTCCACCGCTTCCCAGGTAAGAGACCTATTTGGACTATAAGACTGACCCCATCTTATAAAAAAAATGTTTTCCCCATTTTCCACCCCAAAATTTGAGGTGCGTCTTATGGTCCAGTACGTCTTATAGTCCGAAAAATACATCACTTTTAGACTCCTGAAATTCAGATATTTAGATATTGTAGGTGGTTTTATAACCTGAACTCGGGAGTGCCAGAGGTGAGCCTAACGGAGGGTTAAACATCTGTAATTGATAAAAAGGAAAAAAAACAACAGATGAGCACATATAAAATAGACTTAAAAAAGGCACAAATAGTATAATAAATTGGGTGCAAACAAAAAATAAAGGTGCAAAATACACAAAACTAGACAAAAAACAGGCACAAATGCATCAATGAATTGGGGCCTAAGTTTATTACAATGGTGCACACTGTGTGATAGATTTTATGCATCTTACTGGAAGTCAGTCACTTTTCTTTATACCAGGTCAAGGCTGAAATACTATAGACTAGTATTTTAAGCCAAAAAACTTTAGCATGCCACCAGGGCTGTGGAGTCGGAGTCAGAGTTGGTGTCCGTTTTAGTGGAGTCAGAATCGGAGTCGGTATAAAATGGAACGACTCCAACTCCTAAAATATATAATAAATTGGGTACAGTAGTTCAATGCAGTTTGTGGGGAATATTTTTTTCATAAGAATTTGGGAACGTTATGAAATGTCCTATTCTTGATCTAAGGGTCTAGACTTTTAGCTGAGATGAATCTGTGCTACATTAAATTTATCACTTAAACATGAGCCATGTATGAGGGAGTCGGAGTCGTGGAGTCAGTGTCATGGACATAGAGGAGTCGGAGTTGGAGTCGGAGGTTTGGCTTACCGACTCCACAGCCCTGCATACCACTGAGAAATCTGTTAAAGCTGTCTGAATTATTCTGAGACCCAATCACTGTGAGGCTATCCTCTTTTCAACGTCATCTTTGGGTGGAGGTTGAGCAATGCTGGGTGTTGTAGAGTAGAAAGGGCCACGTGCACACGTTGAGTATTTGGTGAGTTTTTTACCTCAGTATTTGTAAGCCAAAACCAGGAGTGGGAGAAAAATACAGAAGTGGTGACGTGATTCTATTATACTTTTCCTCTGATTGGCAACACAGCCAACGTTTAGTAGAGACAAACTTTGTTTTGGAACAGAGACTTTCACGTACAGTAGATAAAGAAGTGCAGACAACTTTTCATGCTTCAGGAGTGTTATTAATGTTATAGACCAGGGTTGCACAAAATTTTTTGGTCCAAGGGATGCGATGCCATACTGATTCAATCCCAAGGACCTCAAAAAATTTAAAGGGGTATTTACATTAACACATCACCAGAACCACCATCAGTACATTAATACATCACCAGAAGCAAGTTTTAAGTATTTGAGGAGGATTTGGAGAAATTCTGCTCAGTTTCTCAGTTTCGATTCTCGGATGCACTCACAGCATGCTGCGATTGTTTTCTTATGCCCGAATCGACATGAGAAAATATTGCAGACCTGCACTGCCCCATAGTATAACATTGGTCCGCACGCTATCTGATAAAACATCGAATAGCACTCGGCTGTGTTAAACGCCAGTGTGAGCGAGGCCTAACACTCAGTCTGAGGTCAGGTGTAGCACTTTATCTGCCAGAAGAAGGGGAGGGAGGGTGGCAGAACACCCTAAAACATAGCAGAATGTACAGATGTGAATTTCCACCAAGATAGTACCTTTATTATTGTACCCAGCTGAGTGATCTCAGACTGAGTATTAGGACACTAAAGACTTCCCTAAAACCATCCAAACTATTTCACCCACCCAGGACTTATGTGCAACAATAAAAAAGGATTCTTTGCAATGGGTCACTGGTAGATTGTGGCTGGAATGCTTTCTTCCTGCATTCGGGTCAATGCCACGGACACCTGTGATGTCACAATAAAGTCACAGGCATTTATGTAAAAAGTCATCGTTCTTCAAGGTGATTGAAAAATACAAAAATGCATTTATTGCTTCATACATGAAAAATCCAGTAGCAACGCTTCGACCTGTCCGGTCTGTATAAGGCTGTGTGCCCACGTAGCATTTTTCAAGCGTATATGCTGCGGAATTTCCGCAGCGTAAACGCTTGAAAAACGCATGTATATCCGCACCCCATGGTCCCCAATGGCATTCCGCAAGTTCTATGCACATGCTGCGGATTTTTCCGCAGCGTTTATGCCGCGTTCAAAAATCCGCAGCATGTCATTTAATTTTGCGTTTCCGCAAGCGGAATTGCCTTTGTCCAATGCATAAAAAACGCAAGGCAATTCCGCATGTGGAAAACGCGTGATAAACGCGCGAAAAATGCGCGATAAACGCGTGCGGAATTCCGCATGCGTTTTTCCGGGAGAGGACTTGCATTTATGCAGCAGAAATTTTCTGCTTCATAAATGCAACGTGGGCACATAGCCTTAAGCTGGACAGGTTGAAACGTTGTTAATAGATATTTCATGTATGAAGTAATAATGGTATTTTTCAATCTTCTTGAAGAACGCGGTCTTTTTACATATTTTTCTGTGATTTGAATGAAGCGGACTCCTTGGGCAGCTGTGGACTGTGTAGCTCCCTATATAGCTCTGGGTGTGCGGCAAACAAATTGTAATAAAGTCACAGGCGTCCAACTGTGACAGGAAGGACACGACCATGCAGCGAGGACATGATCTGTGTCCTTCCAGCAATCCTCTGGGTACAGATTTCTGAGGGACATCTTTTTGACTTCAGAATGCACCATAGACCAAGACTGGAATTTGTCCAAATCCCAGGGACGTTCGGACGCTGCCATCATTTTGCTGTAGTACAGGTAGCATTTCACTTACAGTAAACTGATCTGTTCATTATTTAATATGAAGGCATAGAAAGGAATTCATTGATAAACTACTAATAGTTCATGGCACATGTTTTATCAAGAAACTCCCTGTAATCTCCTTCACACTTTGTGAGTGCAAGGTTTTAATAAGCTTGTCTGGGCTCATTACTAAACTACTTAATATAAATGTAAATGTAGCTCTCCGACATCTGGACTGCAAAAGTGAAATGTAATTATAGAAGAGAAATAAAAGAAGGCCCCGCACAGCTGGCAATATGGTAAGTCGTGGGAGACTTTGAGGTATGTAAATGTCTGAATTATTTATCAAGTCATAGACAAACATAGTTAAAAATGGCAAAGACCTTACAAAAATCTTTTATATCATTCTACCTTCGCCACTAGAAATTCTATGTGAGAATACAAAATACAGTTTTTTCACTAAGCGATGAACATCTCCTAACTATAAGCAACACAGGCACAAAGAAAACGTTACAAGATGAGCATACATCAATACAGCTAAACTGGCCAAAAGGTATAAGGGAAGGCATCTCCCATAGAAAGCACACGCACATGTAGCACTGTCAAGTGTATGTATAGAAGAAGTATGGGTCAGCCGATCAACACTATCTAAAGTGTAAGGGCACCTGAAGAGTCATCAGAAAAGCTTTCAGGGAATATAAAGAGTGAGCTGATATGAGTGGGCTTCAGATTTATTGGCGGATGGGGGGGGGATTCAATAAAGCGGAGATCCTATTCTTATACCACAACAGGACCACAGTAGTAACCCAATATAAAATATTACTTTATAACAACTGTATCACTCCTACAGTAAATTAGCATTTTGCTATTTCAAAGAATAGGTTTACATGCAGTATGTATGTCTGCTGACTATGGAACATGCCAATGCGTGCCGTACTCCAACTGACATTTGCCTAAATTTTGACAAACGTTTGATGTCTGAATACATTTTTTGGGGTTAAAAATATATATTTTATCCCACTAGTTTTTACTGGGTTAGACAGGCAATGAACTTTAATGCTAATTCTGTAGTGAATTACAGTGTGTGTCTAAGGCCTCATTTACACGTCAGGGTCTCCAGTACGTGTGGTGAAAGTTCTCACATGTACTGGAGACACACGTAGACACATTCAAATGAATGGGTCTGCGCACATGTCAGTGTGTTTCCACGGGCCGAAAAACACCTCACATACGTGCACACTGATGACACACGGATAACATCTGTGTATCAGAATCACACGTACTGGCGTCTGGCAATCAGCGGTAATTAGAGCTGTTCCTCGGCGTCGGGTGCAGGAGGCAAGTGTCATCATTGTCCCCTGCTTGCACTGCGATCAGCGTGAGCAAGTGACAATCCTGACAGTTGTATTCTGCCCCCGCTGTCTCCAACAAGTGTAAAAATAAGAATAAAATAAAAAAACACGCTTCAAGCCACCGCTCACGCTGATGCATAAATGTCGCACAGATTGATTACAGCATGGGACACTGGATTATTTAATCTTCGGACAGGTGAGGGATATTGTGTTTTTTTATTTTTGGTTCGTTTACAGGGGACAATGGCTTCAGGGTAATTAGGTGTAAAGGTGAGTATAATGTGTTTTTTATTTTATTATTTTTACACTTGTTGGGAGACGGCAGGAGGTGACTACTACTCTCCATTGTCCCTTGCTCGCACTGATATGAGCGCAAACAGGGGACAATGATGAGCCATGCCTTCAGCACCCGGTGCTTGAGAACAGTGCTAACTGTACCGCTGATTCCAAGGCGCGGATACATGTGATACTGATGTGTCACATTGGTGGCACACGATTGCGACACAGGTACACACGGACACAGATATATCCAGTGCTGGTTTTTCCAGTACTGGAAATATCAGGACATGTGAAAGACGCCTAAAGGAGTAAGCCTTTTTTCCCCCCCAATAGATTTCATAAAAATGCATACATTAACCCCTTACTGATATCCACCAAACATCTACAGCGTAAGTTGGTAGCGGGTGTATGGAGGAGGATGAGCTTGCCCAATACTCGGCAGGTAATGGCTGCGTGTTAGAGCCAGGACTTGCCTCTAACAACCCGGGCGGTGCAATGTGCCCTCCATCATTGTTAACCTGTTCACAGCACGCCAGCAGGGGAGGCGAGAGAACAGTAAACGGAAAAAATTCAAGAACACCAAAATTATGTGGTTTTGGTCTCTGCAATACCACAAAAAATGCTGTAACAAGAGATCAAAAAATGTTGCATCTATCCCAAAATGATATCAATAAGAACGTCATCTCACCGTGCAAAAAATAAGCCCTCACACAGCTCCATCGACCAAAAAATGTAAACGTTACAGGTCTCAGAAAATAGCGACACAACCCCAAACATTTATTTTTTTTAAACTTCAGATTTTTTTTTTCACCACTAAAATAATTTAAAAAAAACTGGACATGTTTGGTTTCCCCGTAATCATACTGATGAGGAGAATCATATTTTGAGGTCACTTTTACCACACAATGTACAGTACAGACCAAAAGTTTGGACACACCTTCTCATTTAAAGATTTTTCTGTATTTTCATGACTATGAAAATTGTACATTCACACTGAAGGCATCAAAACTATGAATTAACACATGTGGAATTATATACTTAGCAAAAAAGTGTGAAACAACTGAAAATATGTTTTATATTCTAGGTTCTTCAAAGTAGCCACCTTTTGCTTTGATGACTGCTTTGCACACTCTTGGCATTCTCTTGATGAGCTTCAAGAGGTAGTCACAGGAAATGGTTTTCACTTCACAGGTGTGCCCTGTCAGGTTTAATAAGTGGGATTTCTTGCCTTTTAAAGGGGTTGGGACCATCAGTTGTGTTGTGCAGAAGTCTGGTGGATACACAGCTGAAAGTCCTACTGAATAGACTGTTAAAATTTGTATTATGGCAATAAAAAAGCAGCTAAGTAAAGAAAAACGAGTGGCCATCATTACTTTAAGAAATGAAGGTCAGTCAGTGTGAAAAATTGGGAAAACTTTGAAAGTGTCCCCAAGTGCAGTTGCAAAAACCATCAAGCGCTACAAAGAAACTGGCTCACATGAGGACCGCCCCAGGAAAGGAAGACCAAGAGTCACCTCTGCTTCTGAGGATAAGTTTATCCGAGTCACCAGCCTCAGAAATCGCAGGTTAACAGCAGCTCAGATTAGAGACCAGGTCAATGCCACACAGAGTTCTAGCAGCAGACACATCTCTTCAACAACTGTTAAGAGGAGACTTTGTGCAGCAGGCCTTCATGGTAAAATAGCTGCTAGGAAACCACTGCTAAGGACAGGCAACAAGCAGAAGAGACTTGTTTGGGCTAAAGAACACAAGGAATGGACATTAGACCAGTGGAAATCTGTGCTTTGGTCTGAGGAGTCCAAATTTGAGATCTTTGGTTCCAACCACCGTGTCTTTGTGCGATGCAGAAAAGGTGAATGGATGGACTCTACATGCCTGGTTCCCACCGTGAAGCATGGAGGAGGAGGTGTGATGGTGCTTTGCTGGTGACACTGTTGGGGATTTATTCAAAATTGAAGGCATACTGAACCAGCATGGCTACCACAGCATCTTGCAGCGGCATGCTATTCCATCCGGTTTGCGTTTAGTTGGACTATCATTTATTTTTCAACAGGACAGGGACTCCAAACACACCTCCAGGCTGTGTAAGGGCTATTTGACCAAGGAGGAGAGTGATGGGGTGCTACGCCAGATGACCTGGCCTCCACAGTCACCAGACCTGAACCCAATCGAGATGGTTTGGGGTGAGCTGGACCGCAAAGTGAAGGCAAAAGGGCCAACAAGTGCTAAGCTTCTCTGGGAACTCCTTCAAGATTGTTGGAAGACCATTTCCGGTGACTACGTCTTGAAGCTCATTAAGAGAATGCCAAGAATGTGCAAAGCAGTCATCAAAGCAAAAGGTGGCTACTTTGAAGAACCTAGAATATAAGACATATTTTCAGTTGTTTCACACTTTTTTGTTAAGTATATAATTCCACATGTGTTAATTCATAGTTTTGATGCCTTCAGTGTGAATGTACAATTTTCAGTCATGAAAATACAGAAAAATCTTTAAATGAGAAGGTGTGTCCAAACTTTTGGTCTGTACTGTACGTTGTCAAAACAATTCCTAAAAGTACAACTTGTCCCGCAAAAAATAAGCCCTCGTAAGTCTAAGTGGACAGAAAAATAAAAGGGAAGAAAAACCGAAAACGCAGAAGTGGAAATTGGCCGTATCGGGAAGGTGTTAAACGTACTGAAACATTTTGCTTTATGTTTCACTAGGTCCCCCATTGAGAATAATGGAAAAAAAATGAATAAAACAAAACATAAACATCTTTTAGGTTTTGATTGGGGTGCGGGGGGACCGTATTTTTCTGACTATAAGTCGCACTTTTTTCCCCCCAAATTTGTCTTATAATCCGAATATAGTTAACCGGGCAGCGGTTGCGGTGGAGCGAGGTCCCGAGAGGAAGGGATGCAGCTGCAGGAAGCTGGCAGCAGCGGCAAGAGTGGGGCAATGCTGTGGGCCCCAGGTTGGGAGGAGTGGGTGTTCGGCAGTGCGAAGCTGCAGCGGGCTCCGGGCTTTCAGAAAATGTTGCTAGTCCCTGCATTTCCCATCCTTTTTACGGCAGTGGAATTTGGGAAAAAGGCTGCCGGAGGTGCCCAGGCTGGGACCCCGCACCACCGCAGCCGCCCCCCACTGTAGAGACGGACTATAAAACGCACCACCATTTTATTTAAAACATGTTTTACCTATTTTCCTCCCCAAAATTCTTATCATCCACAAAATACAGTGTATTTTGTCCATTTTAGCCTGCTAGATATGTCTGAATCTGTGTGTACATCCAGATGAATGTTTCACTTCCAAGTTATAGGAAACTTATATAATAATCGTAGTCTGTTCTCTAATATATGGTCTGGTGCACAGGGATTTCATGGCCTTTGGGAGTCCAGTAACCTACAGTGATGATTATGGCCTTTGGGGAAGGCAAAGATAACATCTGACACCCATATCCTTCCACAATAAGCTTTCCAAGTTAAAACACACACAACCTTAACTACCCATGTGAATGGCACCTTCCGATCGGGAACCATTTTGGTCTGATTTCTTTATACTGGTCACAAGTTGGTGCTAAGTTTACAAACTGTGTTAAAAATATACAATTAAGCAAAAAAATAGTTCTGGATCCCAGTATTTTACACTCTCCTATATTTGAGTTCCTCTCACTCTCCACTTTGGCAAAATACAAATAAAGCACAAAAACACTTTATATCACGGTTTGCATATTCAAAATGTGACCCATGCAGCGAAACATATCACCTTTTCATTGCAGTCCATAGCAATCCTATTATTATTATTATTATTATTTATTATTATAGCGCCATTTATGCCATGGCGCTTTACATGTGAAAAAGGGGGTATAATACAAGAACAATTTCAATAATCTTGAACACAATGTGACAGCGACTGGTACAGGCGGAGCGAGGACCCTGCCCGCGAGGGCTCACAATCTACGAGGGATGGGTGAGGATACAGTAGGTGAGGGTCCTATAAATATCTAGTAATCTAAACAAGAAATCTCCAATAAATAGATTATTTCTTCATCAGTGAGCAGGCTCTGAAAGATGTCGGCCATGTTATTTCAAATCAATAAAATTGATGAGAATGTTTAAAAAGTTTTCTTGTGCTTTATTCACAAACTTTCCAGCCTAGTAAAATATCAGGATATGTGGATTTATGTTACTGTTACATTCAGGATATTTCCTATTTTATATACACTGGATTTAGTATAGGTGGTATACAGTCGAGGCCAAAAGTTTTCAGACTGACACATTTTGCTGATTCAGAGTTTATAGATCTTATAGATAATTATATTGTTATTAAAGTACAATTATCAGCATTCAGACGTTTTATACTTTTGACAAATGCATCAAGTTTCTGTAAAGACTCCATATTTACAATGTTGTCCCTTATTATTCAAGGCTTCTACAATTTTCCCTGGCAGCTGGATATCACCATGTGGGCCAAATCCTGACTGATGACCACCCATTCTTGCCTAATCAGAGCTCTATGTTTAACAAAATTTTTGTGTTTTTGTTTGTCCACACACTTTTTGAGAATTGACCACAGGTTCTCAATGGGATTGAGATCTGGGAAGTTTCCAGACCATGAACCCTAAATTTCATTGTTTTGTTCATCGAGCCACTTTGTTAACACATTTGCCTTGTGACATGGTGCATCATACTGGAGAAAGAATTGTTCATCACCAAATTGCTCCAGGATTGTTGGGAGAAGTTGGTCTTGGACAAGGTTTAGATACCATTGGCAGTGATCTTAGGCAAAATTGTGAGTGAGCCCACGCCCTTGGATGAAAAGCAACTCCACACAGAAATGGTCGCAGGATGCTTTACTACTTTTATAACACACTAGACTAATGGTAGTGTTCACCTTTTCTTCTACAGAAAATTAATCTTCCAGGTGTCCCAAACAGTCCAAAGGTGGCTTCATCAGAGAAACTATCTTCACTCCAGTCCTCTGCAATCCAATCCTTGTACATCCTGTAGAATGACAGTCTGCCCTCCCTGAATTTTTTTTTTTAAATAAGTGGCTTCTTTGCTGCCCTTGACACCAGGCTAGCCTCCAAAAGTCATCATCTGTATTCTGCACTAATGTTCAACCAATCCGGTAACTGAATCCTCTATAGGAGACTATTGTAGCACTCGCTGGACTTTCTTAGATGCCCTGAAACCTTCTCTAGAACGGCTCTCTTTGAAGTTCTTGATGATTTGATAAATGGTTGATTTAGGGGCAATCTTACAAGCAGCAATGTCCTTGAATGTAAAGCCCTTTTGATGCAAAGCAATAATGACTAGCTTTTTCTTTCAAGCATCAGTCTGTTCTTATAATTCAAATCAGCATGACAGGTGATATCAGAAACCTTGTCCTCCTTAACATTTTCTCCTAAGCTAATGAGAAGATGGAGAACATCACTTCAAATGATGGAAGCAGGTCATTCTGTGGCAGGGCTGTAAAATCTGTGGAAATTGGGTACTTGTGATTAAAGGGGATATCCGGGACTTAAAAAAAAAAAAAAAGGCATGCAGTTGCTAACAGAGGCAACTACCTGGCAGTTGTACCCCGGAGCCGGTCATTAACTGTTCCTGCCAGAGATTCCGCTGCTCCCTGTCAACAGAGCAGCAGTTTCTCTTCCTGTTGACAGGGTGGACTACTGGTGTCATGGTGATTGACAGCCGGCTTCCCCCCATTAGGCAGCAGAGAGACAGCAGTCAATCACCATGACACCAGTAGTCCGCCCTGTCAACAGGAAGAGAAACTGCTGCTCTGTTGACAGGGAACGGCTGAATCTCCGAATGTATAGATCATTGTATTTTGAGCACATAAAAAAATAAATAATTAACTTGGTTATTTGTTTAGAAATTCAATAACTAAAAAGGATGGCATGGGGAATGGAAAGGCCATATTTCCAAAGTGAAATAATGCTGTTTCTATTTTTTTCTGCAGGTGTCTGTACCTAAATGCGTAACAGCAATCTGCTCTTTATGTGTTTTCCCCTTTAGGATATGTGCACACGTTAAACATTTGATGCAGACGTTTCTGCACCAAAAATGTGTCTCTATGCAAGTAGGGAATGGGTGAAAAATGCAGCAAAAACACTGAAAAAAAATTGACATGCTGCAGATCTGAAACAGCTTCAAATTTGGAAGGAAAAAAAAAGTAAGCGGCATGTACACGAGATATCCGAAATCTCATTCACTTTGCTGGTACAGTAAAATGCTGTGTTTTTCACGGCAAAAACGCAGGAAAAATGCAGTCAAAACACAATATGTGAACCCTTATGCGTTTTGTGCAAATTTGATGCGTTTAACCTATTTTTTTTTGTATAAAAAGCTACAGATAAAATACAATTGTGTTTATTACAAAATATTGATTGTATTGAAACTATAGCACACAGCCTAATAAGTGACACATCTTTGGAATCAGGTCCTACATTATGTGTTGCTCTCAGATTAAATAGCTAAAACCTGTTGACATATTGCCTTTAAGATGGGTTTAGATCGAATAACTGGCTCGATCAGCAGTTCTCCCGACTTGAACGCAAGCATACTTTATATAAGGCAGCTAGTTCAGGTCAGGAAACCTGCGTATCACAGACGTTAGAACTCAGCCTCACAAATACAGCTTAAAAAATTGGGTTATCGGCAGCACCAGTGAGGCTCAGTTTACTAACTTAAGGAAAAAGCTCATTTGCACATTAAGGGGTACGATCACTGACATACAGTATATGGAATGTGGTGCTAAAAGGGCTTTTAGCAGGAGTGTGGCAGTCAAATAGGCCATCCTTGGGACAAAACTGCTGTTCACTGGCATGAATGGGAATGGGCTAAAAAGAGACCAAGGGAAAATAGTCTTGTCAGCCATATTTTTGTAAAAATATATTTAGGCAGAGAACTTTGGGCAGGCATATAGTTTTCTGTATAATACAATACATGTCATCAGCCTGTGGCCATCATTCACCATCTCATTTGTTCCCACATACGCAGCCATACAAGGGATAGTGCACAAAATCCATCTGTAGCCATCTTAGAAGACAAAACCTTTATTTAAAAAGTTAATAAAAGTTATCCAGCCATTTTAAATGTTTTTTTCCATGACCATGTACATTATTTGTACCTGACCCCTCGTAAACTGTACACAGAGGAGTAAGAACTTCCATTGCAATCATATTCTGATTTATTCTTCTTTATTGGTGTCTCAGTTTATAAATGACAAAACAAAATTATTTCCCCCAATTTTAAATACATTCCTTTATAACTACAATCTTCCTGTACAGCGGCATTAAAACATTTTGTATATGTACAGTATTTAGCTTAACACATTAGAAAAGGAGGTAAATATACATATATTACAAGGCACGGGATAGAAAGTTACATCAGACAGTCTTCATAAGAAACCGATTTCTCCCACTTATTCTCATCTATTAAGTCTCCCAAAACCCATCACCGCAGATAACCATATTGACTGAAGTTATTAGATCAGGGCGAATGTTTGTGATCAATGAGCTACAGGATAGGATGTCATAATCGAGAAAATAACCTTGTACAGCCATACCTAGAATATCATATATGGAATCTGTCAGAGCTTCCACATAAGCAAGAATACAATGCAGAAAAAGATACACATTGTTTGATGGGCAAGGGTGCAGCAAATCCCAAGTATTCTCAGATGCCATAAGCAGCGTAGTACATACCCTATACGGAAAGAGTTATCTTGGATCATCTTTATATGCTGTAAATTCTTTACATTTCATCCCTATATATTAAAGTGGAGATCTGCTTTTGTATCTACTCTGATTAAGACATCAATCAGTATTGCGTGCAGTTCCCTAATATGTACAGAAAGACCAAAGTGAAGGCAAGTGCTCCATAGGGTCTCCAGCAGTCCCTTATCAGGCTGAACCATCACAGAATGCAAGTAGAGCTCTATGGCTATACCGGTCAGCACCAGAGTTCTTCTAATGTGCACCAAGGGCAGTTCATTAGAGAATGTAATTCCACATTCCCCAAAACTACAGCCAATAGAGCCCAAAAAAGTGGGATAAATGCAAAGATCACATTGAAAGAAGACCTCAAAATCATGAGAACTTCAGTTGGATACAGCATTGGGACTTTTAGAAGGAAGACTACATCGAGGTTAAATAGGAACTAATTTATAATAGTGCGGATGTCAGCAATGTTGGGTAACCAAAACCTGATGGCGTAAAAAGACAACTTTTTATTCTGGAGTGTCAAGCATTAAAAAAAAAAAAAATAGTATAGCTAGTATTAGAAATCAGTATAAGGTAACTAAAAAAAGACTAACCTGACTTCTATAGGAGTATTTTCAAGGCATAGGTCACTGTGAAGGGAGGGAGAGGAGGTGAGCTGTGACATCACCTATTGTGATAGGTGGTAACACCACTATACACAGCTGATAACAGGATCCACCTGTCATTGTAATCCTAACCATAAGGATATGGAGACTGTTGATAAGACTTTATTATAGATCAGGAAGTATAAGCCCAATATTAGGGTTTGTGTCCAATGTAGAAACGCTTTTTTTCTGTTTTTTTTTAAATATTATGATATAGAAAATTGGGATTTTTTTTTATTTTTTTAAAGAAATACATTTAACATAAAAACTCGATTAACGCATTAGGTGATTTTTTTTAATACTTTTATAATGAATGCATGGGTAGTGAATATTGAATGCATGGGTAGCGAGATAATGACTGATACCAGAACAGAATTATAAATGTGGCTATGACTGTTTTGCAAATCACATAGTTATCTTGTTGCTTTTGGACAATGATGATACCATGTGAGGGGTTAATCCTAGTATAGGATAATGAGATAATAATTAAAAACCCTATATAGTCTCTTCTTATGGACACTGAACGTACATTCAGCAATTGTAAGGAAAATAAATAAAGAAAATACAATTTTCTAATTATACCTTAGCAGCAGCGATATAAAGCATTTAGAAAAAAAAAAAGAAACCTGATCTAGTGTTGCTGGGCGTAATAAAGCACAATTTCATTTAACAATATTGAATGTGTTCATGTGCCAAGATACTCCTGATTAAAGGTCATTTGCCATATTGCAATTTGTATGGTAATGTTTACTCCCTTTTCCTGGTGACATTATTTGTTCTTATGCTAAAAGGGAAAGAAAAAGCCACACTAATTTTGTAAAGTCTTAATTAAAAGATACTTCAATAATCCTGGAGGAGGGTCCCTGGGGATCTCAAGTGTTACATTTATAGCAGAGTTAAGAGACCCAATATCTTTCCTTTCAGCTGGCTGCTCAGATAGATCTGCCTGCCACCAGCTAGGGGAAACGCTTAACCTAAAAGCCCAAATTATTCGACATATAGCCAATGGACCTCTAACCTACACAGCACAGTAAGCCATTTCACACTTGTCTTTCTTAAAGGGGTTTTCCCACGAACAAAGTTAATTTTAATCAACATTTTAAATAATAGATCTTTGAATAATAATAAACTCCACAATTGGATGTATTTAATAAAATGTCCCTGTGCTGAGATAATCTTATAAATGTGCCCCTGCTGTGTACTGTGTAATGGATGTGTGTGACCGTGCAGGAACATGGTCTGATCATACCACAGCTCCTGGGCAAGGGAGGAAGGGAAAAATAAATAAAAAAAAAAAAGAAGAAGAAGAGTATACAGACAGGACAGCACGGGATCGCAAATGATTCTTTCAGGTAAATCATTGCTTCAAAACAGGCAGTTAAATGTTTTGCCGCACAAAATGTATCCAGCTGTGATTCCCTGCTGTAATGTCTGTATACTCTTTTGCTTCCTCCCCTGCCCAGGAGATGTGGTATGATCAGACCATGTTCCTGTACGGTCAGACACAGCCATTACACAGTACACAGCTAAGATTATTTATAAGATCTCAGCACAGGAACATTTTTTTTTTATTATTTAAAACACATCCAATTGTAAAACTTATATTTTAAGAGGTCAACATGTGTTTAAAGGGAACCTGTCACCCCCGGCACTTATCTGACCTATAATATGGGCATACAGGTGATAGAAATGTAAATGTATACTTACCTGTACGCCTCATATTAGAGGTATTGTTACTGTGAAATTTGTTTTATTCAGTCAGGTTTCTGATGGCTTGCAGGCTCGGGACCCTGAAGAAATCCCCGCCTTGTGTGTTAATTACAACCCCCCCCCCCCCCCAACCCTGCACGTCACAGTGCCTGGATTTGGCTGCTGCGACTGCACATCACAGGGTACTGTGACATGCAGGGGAGGGGGGACACATTATAATTACCAGAGGAGGCAGGGATTTCTTCAGGGCCCCGGGCCTGCAAGCATCAGAAACTTGATTAAATAAAAAGACATTTCACAGCAACAAGACCTCTAATATGAGGCATACAGGTAGGTATAGATTTACATTTCTATCACCTGTATGCCCATATTAGAGGTCAAATAAGTGCCACTGGGTGACAAATTCCCTTTTAAAGGTTAAAAAGGCTGGACTATAAAAAGATGGCTGCTTTCTTCTAGGATCAAGCCACTTCTGTCTGTGGATTGTCTCTGATATTGCAGCTCAGCTCCATAGAAGTAAATGGGGCTGAGCTACAATACCACATACAACTAGTGGGCAGGTGCGGCACTATTGAGGAAAGAAAGCAGCCTTTTTTTTTTTTTTTTTTTTTGCACAACCCATTTAACACATCAGTTTAATGGTATTTAAAAGTGTCACAAGCGAGGTCTGCTATAAAAAGCCAAGAAGACAGCTCACGGCTATATCCTAATTATCCCTTACTATGCATGTCAATAGCAATGAGCAAAAAGATTTGCACTACTCTGGTCCGGTGTCCACTTCGGTCCGCCTATATACTTCTTTAGCTGGCACCCAAATGTCGGTATCCTAGGCATCATGTCCTCACGAGGCCCTGGTAGTCACAAGAGGCACCCAAGATAACAGCACTCAAGTGCCGACCAAGGAAGTTCACACTGCCCTAGTCTGGCTGCCAAGGAGTATCGAAGTAGTGCAAATCTTTTTCCATCTTTTATACGTTCACAGTCCTGATTTTAGCTGAAACTCCATTATGTGTGGGCAGCAAAAAAAAGAAATGAGTAACTTGGGGAAGGAGAGATGCCGAAAATCATATTACCGTGGTTGGGGACATACAGGACAGGGCTTATTTTGTCAGGAGAGAAAAGGTTCTCAGAAATGTTAAAATACATTTTAAATTAAATCAATATTCACGTCAGACATTGCTTAAAAGAATGTGAATGCACAGATGATATGAATGCAGAGTAATGGCTTGCTGTGTGGGGTCCAAGCACCAGAGACCCCTCGCCCTGGGCACCTAACATGTTACTTCAGACTGACGGATAGGAGCAGGACTCCAATGTGCACATGTAACACAGAACACAAGTGCTTTGGTATGCAGACGACTCCTCTGCTCTCCTTTCCCATGCATGTATCTCTGCAATGGCCTGCGGTGTCCTGCAGAACATCACTTCTGCCTTTCTGCTTCATTTCTCCCAGGAACATCCAGACAAATGGGAAAAGTTTAGCAATCTTCAGCTATTTAGACATCGACAGCAATAGATTCACCTAAACGGAGGAGAAGGGAACACACTTGTCAGCACATGACAGATTGGAACAAGCGCTCATTTTATAATGTGCCTCTTCTCTTCCTTTGGTCTTCGCTGAGTGATGGGAAAGTTGTATTTTTAGCAAAATCTAATGTATTCATTCCTACAAAATGTGTGTGTAGATTTGCTTTGCATGCGACCTGGCATAATGCACATTTAATATGGGCTGCTGCACCACATGCATGAGCACACACATCTCCTCCATACCATCCAGGCAACACGCAGAAGAAAACGCTGCCGTAGTACTTTTATTTGTATAGATAGGTGGCTGCTCGGTTACCATGGAAACAAAGGACTGCTCACAGCCAGACGTGCTCCCCGCTCAGAGAGAGACAACAGGAAATGAGAGGACTTACAAAACCCCCACTGTAAGGGGCAATGAAGAGTTTCCGGATAGTGGTGGTCACCTACTGGGCTACCTGAGAATGGCCATAAGGTGCTGTATACATTTAAAAAAAAAAAATTCTATACTTATCTCCTGGATTGGCACCGCTGCTCCACTCCCAGCCCTGTATTGCTGCAATAATGACACGTGACCACTGCAGCTAATCAGCAACCTCTGATGGTCTGCAGCTTTCACATTTCCATCTGAATGGAGAAAACACCTGGGCCACTTTCACACGTTCAGTATTTTACCTCAGTATTTGTAAGCCAAAACCAGGAGTGGGTGATAAATCCAGAAGTGGTGACGTGATTCTATTATACTTTTCCTCTGATTATTCCTCTCCTCATTTTGGCTTATAAATACTGATGTAAAATACTGACCAAATGCTGAATGTGAACGTGGCCTTAATCTTTCCCTTGGACACAGACCAGCACCGTTCCTTCCCACTTAAAAGGGGTATTCCCATCTCCAAGATCCTATCCCAATATGTAGTAAGTGTAATAATAATATTAGCAAATATCTCCAATTAGAAATTTAGTATAGTTTTTCTGATTCGCTATGTCTCTTTCCTCATGTGCAAGCATTGCAGGACCTTAGGTATCCATGGTTACGACCACTGATCTAGTGCCAGCTAGTTGCTAGTGTTAGTAACCACGGATACCTAAGGTCCTGCAATGCCTGCGCATGAGGAAAGAGACATAGCGAATCAGAAGAACTATAGCACATTTCCAATTGGAGGTATTTGCTAATATTATTATTACACCTACTACACATTGAGATAGGAGCTTGGAGATGGGAATACTCCTTAGAGGCAAATAGATTTTTTTCCAATGAATATAGCACGTATTGCCCAGTAGCAAAAGTGCCTGATTACACACACACACACACACACACACACACACACACAGTCTGTCATGACAGAAAATCGGTTTGGTCAAAAGAAAATAACATAATATCCCATCACTCCCCCATGCAACTTTAGCCCATGGGCGGTATCCAGTATTGCAGCTCAATCTCATTTACATGAATAGGGCTGAGTGGCAAAACCAAATGGAACCCATAGATGAAAGTTGTGCTGTTTCTGGAAGACAAAAAAAAAAAAATACAGTCATGGCCAAAAGTGTTGGCGCCCTTGAAATTGTTCCAGAAAATGAAGTATTTCTCCCAGAAAATTCTTGCAATTACACATTTTGTTATACACAAGTTTATTTCCTTTGTGTGTATTGGAACAATACGAAAAAAAAAGTGGAAAAAAGGCAAATTGGACAATTTCACACAAAACACAAAAAATGGGCAGGACAAAATTGACACCTTTCCAAATTGTGGCTAAATGCTTTGTTTCAAGCATGTGATGCTCGTTCAAACTCACCTGTGACAAGTAACAGGTGTGGGCAATCTGAAAATCAGATGAGTAAAAAGGAAAGGATGATACAGCGTATCAGGCTAGTTTCTTAAAATAAAACATAACTTTTATTGTGCCCATTAAAACATTGCTCCACACCAATTGTCCATATGGTGCACTACAAGGATCAGGACCTATGCCCCACACTTCGAATTGTGAGCAGACTCAGTTGTGCATTTGTAATATAAAAATCACACCTGAAACTAGTAAAAAAAGGGAGAAGTTGAGTCAATCTCTGCATTGCGTGTCTGAGTGAGCTACGCTAAACATGGATAACAAAGAGTTAAAGAGAACTGTCTGAGGACTTGAGAACCAAAATTCTTGAAAAATATCAACAATCTGAAGGTTACAAGTTCATCTCCAGAGATCTTGATGTTGCTTTGTCCACAGTACACAACATAATCAAGTTTACAACCCATGGCACTGTAGCTAATCTCTCTGGATGTGGACGGCAGAGAAAAATTGCTAAAAGGTTGTAATGCAATATAGTCCAGATGGTGGATAAGCAGCCCCATTCAAATTCCAAAGAAATTCAAACTCCTGCAGGCAACATTTGAATGAAATGAAACGCTAAAAAGGTGTACTGCAGTTTGCCAAAATGTACAGGAGTAAGCCAAAATTCTTCTGGTAAAGCGTCTTGTGGACAGATGAGACCAAGATAGAGCTTTTTGGTAAAAACTCATCATTCTACTTTTTACCGAAAACAGAATGAGGCCTACAACGAAAAGAACACAGTACCTACAGTCAAATATGGAGGAGGTTCAAAGAGGTTTTACTGTTTTGCTGCCTCTGGCACTGGGTGCCTTGACTGCGTGCAAGGCATCATGAAATCTGAAGATTATCAAAGGATTTTGGGTCGCAATGTAGTGTCCAGTGTCAGGAAGCTGAGTTTGCATCTCAGGAGCCTTCAAATATGAGAGACCTGGAGCAGTTTGCAAAAGTCCAAAATTTCAGTTAAGAGGTGTAAGAAGCTTGTTGATGGTTATAGGAAGCGATTGATTGCAGTTATTTATTCCAAAGGGTGTGCAACCAAATAATAAGTTCAGGGTGCCAACAATTTTGTCCAGCCCATTTTTGGGGTTGTGTGTGAAATTACTGCATATACTCGAGTATAAGCAGAGTTTTTCAGCACATTTTTTTATGCTGAAAAAGCCCCCCTCGGCTTATACCCGGGTATATACTTATATATACAGTATATACCGGTGGGGGTTGCGGCGAAGGAGGAGTAGGCACAGGCAGTAGACTGAATATTCACTCTTCTCCATGCCCATGGGAGTGGAGAGGGGTGCATATCCATTTTCTTTAATAGCGCAGTATGAGTCGCAGCAGCCACTTCCTGCTGCAGCTCAGCCATCCTCTGTGCCCGCTATTAGAGAAAATTAATATTCACTCTTCTCCACACCCATGGGCATGGAGAAGTGTGAATATTCATTCTCTTTAGTAGCGGGCACATTTGATAGCAGAGCGGCTGAGACTCACATTGCGCTATTAAGAAGAATGACTATTCACTTTTCTCCACGCACATAGTCCCGGCGTGGAGAGGAGTGAATATCCCAGCAGCTCACCTCAGGGTCTGAGGGCACATGGCAGTGACGTCATGCGCTGCTCAGATGCGGAAGTGAGCTGTGGCTGGCAGAACAGGACACAGAGCTGGAGCACAGGGAAGGCAGGTGAGTAGGAGTGTTTATTTTTCTTCATGTATGCAGTGATGGGAGGTCATGCATACCAGGATTGGGGGATGAGGGGTGCCCTGCATACCAGGATTTGGGGGAGGAGGGGTGCCATGCATGCCAGGATTGGGGGGAGGAGGGGTGCCAGGATTGGGGGAGGAGGGGTGCCATGCATGCCAGGATTGGGGGATGAGGGGTGCCATGCATGCCAGGATTGGGGGATGAGGGGTGCCATGCATGCCAGGATTGGGGGATGAGGGGTGCCATGCATGCCAGGATGGGGAAATTTACCAGTAGCTGCTGCATTTCTCACCCTAGGCTTATAGCCGAGTGAATAAGTTTTCACAGTTTTTTGTGGTAAACTTAGGTGCCTCAGCTTATATTCGGGTCGGCTTATGCTAGAGTATATAAAATATGCGAAAGACGTAGTTACTTACCGGTAAAGGGATTTCTCAGAGCCCATGACGGCACCACGGAGAGAGGGGATCCGCCCTTCAAGGACAGGAAACCTACAGATAAAAGGGCGGTGCCTCTCTCCCGCATCAGTTGTTTACAAAGCATGAGAGGACCACCAGGTTAGTAACACAAAATTTTTCAATCTAAGACCTCGTCAGACACACCACGTGGCTACAACAAATAACTAATAAGTGTGCGCACCCACACGTGAAGGGAGGGAATGTACGGGTGCAGTCATGGGCTCTGAGAAATCCCGTTACAGGTAAGTAGCTACGTCTTTCTCCTTCCCCCATGACGGCACAACGGAGAGAATTACAGAGAAGTGACTCATTAGGGGGGGGGACCACAGCTTCCAGAACCCTTCTCCCGAAAGTAAGGTCCGAAGAAGAGGTTAAGTCTAGCCGGTAGTGATTAAAGAAGGTAGAGGGGGAAGACCATGTTGCCGCTCTACATATCTGCTCTATCGTAGCACCGGCCTTCTCCGCCCAGGAGGCTGCCACCGCTCTTGTTGAGTGGGCCTTCAGTTTCTCCGGGGCAGCTTCCCCACGTGAGGAGTACGACAGTGTGATGGCCTCCCTTATCCATCTGGCCAGCGTGCCCTTAGAAGTTTTCTTTCCCTTACGAGGGCCCTGAAAGCAGACAAAGAGAGAACACTCGAGTCGCCTCTAGATATTGGATTAGGCACATTCTGACGTCTAGTGTATTCAAGACTTTCTCTTTCGTGTTCCTAGGGTTGGGGCAGAAAGAAGGAAGGGTGATTTCCTAGGACCTGTGAAATCTTGATGCCACTTTTGGTAGATAGGCCGGGTCGGTTTTCAGAGTAACCCTATCCTCCAAGATTTGTGTGAAGGGGGGGCCTGCCGATAGGGCCTGAATATCACTAACCCTACGTGCTGATGTGAGAGCTACCAAGAGTGCTGTTTTTAGGGACAGGATTTTTTGGGATGCTTCAGACAGAGGTTCAAAAGGTGCCTCCGTTAAAGCTGAAAGGACTAAGTTCAAATCCCAGGATGTAGTATTTCGGGATGGGATGGGTCGGGATCTAGCTGATGCTTTAATAAACCTAGATACCCATCTATTCCTAGCTATGTCAGAGTTATAGAGCGCTCCCAGGGCTGCAACTTTAACTTTTAAGGTACTTATGGCCAGGCCCTGCTCTAAGCCCCTCCGTAAAAATTCCAGGATAGCCGTCAAAGGAACCTCCCCACCCAACCTGGAACCTGAGACTGAAAGGAATTTCTTCCAGGTACATTGTGGTGGTCACAGGTTTTCTACTTTGAAGTAGTGTGGTGATCAGATTTGGGGAGAAACCCTTGTCCTTCAGAAGAGCCCTCTCAAATTCCAGGCTGTCAAGTGTAAGCTTGAAGCCTGAGGATGGAGAACCGGACCCTGAGAAAGAAGGTCTGGAAGCTCCGGAAGAACCCAGGTGTCGGAGATTGATAACCTCCTCAGCCATGAAAACCATGCCCTCTTTGGCCAAAAGGGGGCTATCAAACCTACACTCGCCTTCTCTTCCCTGATTTTCCTCAGAACAGCAGGATTCGGAGTTGTCGGAGGAAAAGCGTAAGCTAGAGGGTAATTCCACGGGATCATGAAGGCGTCCACGGCTACGGGGTTCCCTTTGGGGTCTAGGGAGCAAAATGAGTGGGTTTTCTTGTTTCGATTGTTGGCAAACAGATCTATGGAGGGACGACCCCACATTTGTACAATCTGCCGAAACACTGATTGACTTAACTCCCATTCGCCCTGCTTTAGTTGTGTCCGACTCAAAGTCTGCGATGCGGTTTTCTATCCCTCTTATGTGTAGGGCTGATAGGGATTGTAAGTTCCTCTCGGCTAAGCAAAAGATGACCTCTGTCGCCTGCATTAGGGAATGGGACCGTGTACCCCCCTGGTGGTTCAGGTATGCCACTACTACCCGGTTGTCTGAAAAGACCCTCACTTGGTGCCCTTGTAATGTGTGCATGAACTCCCGGAGTGCCTGCTCTACTGCTAACAGCTCCTTCATGTTTGAGGACAATAGTTTTAGACGTTCTGCCCAGACCCCCTGAGCTACCAGGTTGTTGAGGTGAGCCCCCCAGCCCCCGGGACTTGCATCTGTGGTCAAGATTTGTGGTGTCGGGATCGTCCAAGGAATCCCCCGGGCTAGATTGTCTATATTCCCCCACCACTCTAGGGAAAGTGTGGTTTCTGCAGATAGCGTTAAAAGCCCTTCTAAACGCTCTTTTAGGGCTTTTTCTGCCCCTAGGATTTCCCACTGAAGGGACCTGGTATGTATTTGCGCCCATTGGACGGACGGGAAAACATGCCGTCAGGGAACCTAGCAGGGACATGGCTTTCCGAAGGGACATAGACGGGTGGGACTTTGGCGGTGAAATCTGGCCTATGATTTTGTGAATTTTCCCTAAGAGGAGACGACACTCCTGTCTTTTTTAATCCAGCATGATGCCTAGGTATTCCTGTATCTGGCATGGTTCTGTTTTGGACTTTCCCAGATTCAAAAGCCAACCTAAGCGAGTCAAGGAATCCATGACCTTTCCCAGATGGGATTTGCAGTCTAGGAAGGAGCTGCCTATTATCAGGAAGTCGTCTAGGTATGGGACGACCAGGGTGTTCTGCTCCCTTAGAGGAGCCATCACTTCTGCAACAACTTTGGTGAAAACCCTTGGGGCTACGGTGATGCCGAATGGGAAGGCTGTATAATGATAGTATTTGACCACTCCACCAATAGGAACTGCTACTCTGAGGAACTCTGGTAGTCTTTATGTATCGGGACATAAGCATCTTTTAAATCCAGGACGGCCATGAAACAACCGGGAAATAGCATTTTTACTGAAGATTTTATTGTTTCCATTTTGAAGGCCTCCACCTTCAACAGTTTGTCCAGCTTTTTTAGATTCACAATTGTCCTGTACGTCCCATCTGCTTTTTTCCTCAGAAATAATGGAGAATAGAAGCCCATGCCCTTCTCCTCCCCCCCCCCAGGCCAGTTTCTCCTCGTTTGAAGACCTTTCGGGGGTTATAACAAAGTTTTGCTGAGGAATTTTGAGGAATTGGAGTTTCAGGCCCGATTGTATTAAGCTCAGAACCCATGAGCTGTTGGATATTAGCTCCCAGGCCGGGAGAAAGCTTGCTAGCCTTCCCCCCCACCCGGGGCAAATCTTCATTGGGGGGGGGGGGGGGGCTTTCTGTTATCATTAGAGGGTTTGTTAAATAGGAACCCTTTGGTCTTCCTTCTCCTGTCTTCCCACCTATCCTGCTCTTTAGGGGGTTTCCTACGGATAAACCTTCTACTCCGAAAAGGTTTCCTGTAGGCAGTGTTAGATAGGATAGGGAACCGCTTCTTATTGTCCCCTGCCTTATCCAAGATGTCATCACGGGCGGCCCCAAATAGAAACTCGCCCTCACAGGGGATGGAGCACAATCTAGATTTGGTCTGTAGATCCCCAAGCCAACATTTGAGCCAGAGGGCTCGTCTCCCCGCGTTATCTAGCACCTAACCTGACGGAGTCCGCCGAGGCATCAGCAAGGAAGGACGCTGCCCCTTTCATTACCGGGATAGCTTCAAGGATTGTGCCTCTAAATGTTTTCTGCCTCAGATGAGATTTAAGCTGATCCAGCCAGACCATTAAAGGAACCCTTTAGGAAGGTGTCAACCTTTTTATCCATGGGTTCTTTTAAGACACCCATGTCCTCAAATGGAAGGGAGTATTTCTTTGAGGCTTTGGCTATAGCAACATCCAGTTTTGGTGCTTTTTCCCAAAAGGAACATGCAGGGTCTTCAAACGGGTATTTTCGTTTAGGGGAAAGGAAGCCCTTCCTCTCCAGTCTTTTCCACTCTTTCTTAATCAGAGAGTGAACATATTCGTTGAGTGGAAAAGATCTCCTCTTTTTTTGCTCTAGACCGCTGAACATTACGTCTTGGATGGATTTTTTGGGCCGGGGATCAGCTAATCCCATAGTAGCCTCATCAAGGCAGTCAGGTCTATCTGTTTCCTCAATAGGGAAACAGCTCCGTCCTCCTTTATCTGTAGACGAGGAAGAGGAGGAGGAAGAAGAAATGGAAGTGTGCGAATCTCCGCCATCCTCACAACTGCTAGATTTGGACTCGGGGGATATGTTTTTAGTTTTCCTTAACCTTTTGCCCCCCTGAAAATATTTAAAGGTGTTTTTATTAACCTGTGATTTAATTAGGTCTCTAAGTTCAGAGGCAAATCTCGGGGTTCCCTCGCATATAGTCTGCTCAATGCAGGAGCTGCAGAGTCTCTTATCCCAAGTAGTGGGCAAGGCTTCAGTGCATAGTGCACAAGTCCTATTTTTTGTTTTCCCTGTACTCTTTTTCCCCTAAAGGAGATAAAAAGAGAGAGCGCAAGGGCCCCTAGTTACAAAGTGGACTTTCACGAAGCTCACTTACCAACCAGACGGAAGAGCGGGTAACGGTTCAGGAGGTGGAGCCATCTTTGTAGACGGAGTCCTCCTGGAAGATGCTTAAGTGGAATCCTTGCTGCGCTGCGACGACCTGCCGGAGCGCCTGCTTCCGCTGTTACGGTCCTGGTGCCCCGTTTCTTCCGGCTTCTTTTTTCGTTGGGTTGGCGGTGGTGGTTGCGACTGAGGCTGAAGCTCTTGCTCCTCAGGCAGCTCTCGGTCACTCATTTTTTTTTTTATATATATAAATGTATATAACTGAGTTTTTGTTTTTTTGGGGGTTTTTTTACAGCATGCCAGAGCTCTCATGAGCAGCTATTGGCGTCCTCTGCTGCCTTTTAAGGCACTGGGAGTCCATCCCATAGTGCCTGTAGTGACCCGACGCCCCCTCCTCCCCCGCATCTGCGGGAGGACGCCCGCGCCTGTGCAGACTGGCTACCCAGTCATGCCTTGCGGCACAGCGTCACCCGGGGGCGCCCTTGCGCGGCAGACCCGGAAGTAGAAAAAAAACACACCGCCGGGCTGCGCCGCGCTTTCACCTCCTCAACCAGGGGTCCAGCACCGATCCTCGGCGGGCCCTGACAGGCCCTGTCTTCTTCGTCTGGACCCCCCTCCGCACACCCTAAAGGCCCACTGACCCTAGTGGTGGCGCATCAGGACACCGCACCAGCCGAGGCAGGGGGACTCCCGCTGCCTGGATCGGACTGGCCGGGCCTGGCATCCCACGACGTCCATCTTCTGGCACCCCGCAGGTATGCCTCCTCCGGACTGTAGGATCCCGTCAAGGACAGGAAACCAACTGATGCGGGAGAGAGGCACCGCCCTTTTATCTGTAGGTTTCCTGTCCTTGAAGGGCGGATCCCCTCTCTCTGTGGTGCCGTCATGGGGGAAGGAGAAATTTGCAGTGTATAACAAAACATGTAACTGCAATAATTTTCGGGGAAAAATACTTCATTTTCTAGAACAATTTCAAGGGTGCAAACACTTTCGGCCATGACTATTACTTCTAACCACATAAAATACCTCTTACTGTCCATTCATCTTCAAAATATCTTTCTATAAGACGCTAAGAAACAGAAGCGGTTAACCATCTAGAGTCCTGGTCGACAACTGCTATATGCTACTCTGGCTTTGCCTTAAACGGCAGTGTGTCAGTCTAAACTAGCATTATAAACTGAGCACATAGGACATTATTTTATTTTTTAAATAGTGCACGTGCACACACACACACACACACACACACACACACACCTTTTAGCCTTGATTCATCATTGCCTGTGTGCCTGTTTTTTGTGCCATTTTCTGCACCCAATTCATTCCCCCTCGCTGCATTTTTGAGTAAGCCAGTGTTTTGGTAAAAGTTTTTGTGCCAAAAGTCGAAAGACCGTTCAAGCCAAGAAAAGGTCAATTTTTAACTTTGCGCCATATTCATGATTCAGTGTGACGAATTTATGCGTTTGATGAAATTGGTGCCAAAAATGGCAACTTATACCACAAAACAGAAAAGGAAAGTGACTTTAAAAAAAAAAAAAAAAAGACAAATGATGAATCGGCCTTAGTGTTCTAGTTGCTGCCTACATTTTTCAGAAACTAAAGTTTAATTAAGCATGTACATTAGGATGCTTGGTGCACCCCTGGTGTGACCAAGAGGCTCAAGTGCACAGTTCTGCCCACTGGTTTTGAATGCCACACCTCCCTCACTGCTAATTGGCAGATCTGACTTGCCTGACCTTCCCATGCAACCATTACTCCCTCCAGGCAACTCAGCGCTGTTAATCACCAGGAATATGGGGGGCACGCAAGTCTATTAGGAGGAACAGAGCACTGAGCCTCTTGGTCATACCATGGGTGCAACTGGCAGCCTAATTAGCATGTCTGATTAAACTTCAGTTTCTGTAAAACAGAGGCAGAGATCAGATCACTAAAGATGCGATTTTTATAGGGGCTACATAAAATGTAGAAAGTACGCCTGTCTTGGAGATAAACAGGCAAAGGAAATTGCTTTGGCCTCAAGTGCAAGGGTAAGTTTAAGGAAACTAAATTCCCTGAGGATTCCTAGCAACAGGCTTCTTGCTGTTTAGTAGATTACACTCCAAATCACTGACAGCTACAAGACATTGCTTGCTAATGGGAGCAGAGGGACAATTCTAGGGGGACTACATTAAGAAAGCTTCAAGGATGCGTTCCTTGCCCATAATAACCAGTGCATCTGTAAAGTAGGCTGGCCTTACCTAAAGATGGAGCTGCTTAGACAATTCTCATAAAAACAAAAGGCTGTGATTACTCTGACATCACAGACAATCTGCTGATTAGCAAATGTGCAGATCCTCTCAAACTGTCAATTTCCCACTACAGCTAATAAGGTATAGGAAAGGGGCTGAATGTATCATGTCTAACTTTTCAGATGTTGCCGACAATATTGGTCTATGTGTAAGGATGCATTCATATGTGCCAGCTTTCTGGCTGTTCTGGGCAGCAAATTTCTCAAAATCATAGAAAAAAACATAACGGTACTTTAATAAATCAAAAGCATCTGCTAGGAAAAATTACACCAAATCACCATGTGTGAATACACAACATCAATGTTTGTGCTGACAGGGCACTAAGTTACTGAATCTTCTCATTTCTATGGGAAAAATAATGAAAAGCATTAGTCAGCCCCTAGGTAAGTTACCCAATTCTGGAAATACTTTAGTGAAACCTTAGTGGTCATCAATTTCAGACATATTGCAGTGCGACCCAGCAGCCCCACCGATCAGCTGTGTGAACTATATGGTCAGACAGATGTAAACAGTATATATATAGCGGAACAGCTCCGTTCACCGTGTAGTGGCCGTTCCAGGGTACTGCAGCTCAACTTCTATTCACTACAATATATGTACCTGTTCCATGGAAGGACAAGCGATAATCTGTAAATCTTCACTGCTAAATTCATCTTTTAACAGCAGGTGGATCTTTTGGAAGACTTGCTGAATGTTGCTCTGTACAACAAAGAAGGGAAATACAGTTAGTATTCTTGGAGGACACATTGGTTGTGGATTTAGCAACCTGAGGTTGCATGGTATACACGTCTCTTTGTAGTTGCACTCTGTATAGGGAAGAACAGTTTGCTGTAAAATGTATCTGCCAGCAGGGGGCAGAAAGAGCTCAATTTTTGGCCTCTGATTGCTTGTTATACTTATGGTATATTTTGGGAATAGCTGTATATTAATGGTTAAGTGCATAGACGCAGTATGCACCTAACCTAACTTCTCCTACTTTGTGTTTTTACCCACTGTATACTTTGACGGTGTCTAGACTGTGGAAGCCCTAGTAGAGAGTGGCTTTGTTAGAGATGTGACTATATTTGCTGCAAGAAGCAGTGTGAATTTAGAATGAGGCATCTTCTAGAACTTTACGGTACCTATCAATGTACATGTAAGAAATAAAAAACTATTAACCCTAAAATGACACGTGTCAGCATTACTAGCACACCTCACAAATCTGGAGCGTACTCACCCGAACTGGCTTAAAGAGGATGAATTCGGTGTCTTTGTTAGCTAGGTACAGTGACATGCTCCTCAGCGTCACCGGCAGTTTGGTTTTTATGGTCTTGTAGGTGGAAGACACCAGGTCATTAATCTTTACTGAGGAACAAAGAAACATTCAGCAATGATGAATAAAGGAGAAACCTTCTAAGAAACATCAGTCAGTAATATAACCCTGCATGTAATACAGATAAAAGTCACACAAAAGGTTCAAAAGACCAGGCGACCATGTTACTCTGGCCAGAGCTGCAGAACACAAGTCATTAGAAGGATAACTCGCATACATACATTGAAGATGTGATCAGCATTTTACAGCAGTTTTCAAAGCCAAAATCAGGCATGGATGCATAGAAAAGACTGCATGTCCATCTTTCCACTATACTTTCTCTGGTCCTTTCCTGGTTCTATCTTACAAAAATGGACTAAAGACAACTGTGAACGGCTGAGATGGTAGTAACCCTTTAAAGGGGTTTAATAGCAGTCATCAGAGCAAGCTCTGGTCGCTGCTGTTCGTAGCAGATACTGGCTGTTCAACACGGCTGGCATCTATACAGTTACCAGAGACATTTTCCAGCAAAATATAGCAACTGGGTTCGTATTTCTAAATTGTGTGCCGCTGATTGGACAACACAGTGGAAAATCACAAAGGCCTGATTATGTGCCACTTCTAGTTAGGAAGAAACCAGAAAGTAAAAGATCAATTAGAAGACCAGATAGGAGCATTTTGGCATTTGTAAGAGATTCTCCAAAATAAATTCTTTATGGAAAATGTTCAACTTTCAATCAGGAGCCATATAAATGGTTATCAAGAACAACTGTTTCATTCCTAGAAATAATATAAGATGCTCCTAAAAAATCTGAGGAAAATCAATCAAGTAGCAAATAAATGATGAATAAATTCTTCATTTCATGCGAAGGAAGTATTAAAATAAAATCACAAACCTGGCTGCGCCCATGGCTGTTGAGATAGGCTGTATTTGGGGCCACCTTGATTAGCCATGGTCTTCAATGCAGTCACCTATGAAAAACAGACAAATATAGCGTTATATCCAATGCACTTAGGTATATAGTGGTTATTAAAGGGGTTTTCCAGGAATAATGTTTTCAATTTAAAAAAACAGGTCTAACAACTTTGTGATATACACCATGTCGAAATTGCTTGCATGTGATTCTGCCAGATCGCATTCATCCCTGTCTCAGATATCATGGTCTCTACATGCTCGATTATTCCCAAAATGAATGTGTCCTTATTGAAGTTACACTTATTGTCCCCCCTCCTCAAAGCAAATTGGTGGGGGGAGGGGGATTATAAAATTTTGGCTATGGTAAAAAGTTGATTAGGTTTCTATCAAGACATGTACTCCTGAAAAGCTATTTTAATAATAAAACCCCAATTTAAAAACAGTTGGACATTGTATACATGTAAAGAAAACAAAAAAGCAATGATCTGGAAATCTTTTCTAGGCAGACAGATCCTATTAGAATACATATCAAATGTAAGTGGCACTAACAGCTGGAGGGTCATCTCCAACTAAGTCACATGACTGTATACAAAAAGAGCATGTTAGAGAGGCAGAGTCTCGCACAAAAGATGGTCAGAAGTTCACCAATCTGTGAACAACTAAGTCTAAAAATTGGAGAACAATTTCAGAAAAATGTTCTTCAAAGTAAAAATTGTAAAGACTTGGAATATCCTACCGTTCACAGGACATAATATCAAAGTTTCAAAGATTCTGGAGAAATCCAAGTGCACAAGGGACCAGTCTGACAGTCAGTACTGGATGGCCATGATCTCAGGGCCCCCAGGTGGCACTGCATTGACCCCTTCACAACACTGACGATTTCAGTTTTTATGTTTCCGTTTTTCCCTCCTAGAGCCATAACTTTTATTTTTCTGTCCATATAGACATGTGAGGGCTTGTTTTTTGAGCAATGAGTTATACTTTTGAATGACACCATTAATTTTACCACATAGTGTACTGGAAAATGGGAGAAAAGTTCCAACAGGGGACAAATTGTAAAAAAAAAACCCCAGCAATTCTGACATTTTTGGGGAATTGTTTTTACGGTGTACAGTTTGTGGTAAAATGACCTTGCAATATGATTCTGCTATCAGCACGATTACAGCAATACTAAACATGTCCAGTTTTTTTTTATTATTTTAGTGGTGAAAAAAAAAAAAATTTAGGGGGATGTGTCGCCATTTTCTGAAACCGGTGACGCTTTAATTTTTCAGTCAGTTGAGCTGTGTGATGGCTTATTTTTTTGCGGTGTAAGACAGTTTTTATTGATACCATTTTGAGATAGATATGATGTTTTGGTCGCTTGTTACAGCATTTTTTGTGGTATTGCAGAAACCAACAAAACATCTTGATTTTGGCACTCTTGATTTTTCTTCATTTGCAGTGGCGATCACGTCACGGCACGCTAAATGGGCGCTTAGAATGACATGCCCCTATGCCAGCGCGTGTTAATGCCGCTGTCAGTTTGGGCTCTGTAAAACTTACAGAAATATTTGTCTGAACACCGTTTGCCATAAAATCCACAAATGCAAGTGAACGCTCTTCTGTGCAAAGACGACGCCATATACCAAAGGGGAAGCTTTGTATATGGATTTTTTACAATTATGAGTTATGACCCTGACTGATGACCAGAGACTGAGCAAAAGGAACACCAAATGATTGAAGCAACTACAGAAATGATTGAAGCATTAAAAGTTTAGGTTAGGCTGGCAGAGGGAAATTTAAAGAGAAAAATGGATGATGTTCAGAAAGAACAGAATCTGTAGTAATGACCAAAACCGAAGAAAGATGCAGAAGGAAAGAGTAAAAAAAATAAATTGCTGTGTTTTAGATTTTGCTTTTAGAATATAGTTAATAGAAACAAAAAAAATACATTAAAAAATATTAGAAAGTCAAAATAATGGAAATGAATACGAAAACGGAATATTAAAGCTGTGCATACATAAGTTCATATTCTATAGTGTTAGTAATACATTAGTCATTCTATAGCAGGACACTGCCTCCTGGTGGTAACTGGAGAGAATCACAACTGTCAGCAGAACTGTGCAAAACATCTTATAAACAATGGGATAAATTCACACTAAAAGGGCAGCAGTGAACACTGTTGGGATGTCAGTGTTACTATGTAATACCGCAGATATTTTATGGTCATAGTAATTGCGCCAACATCACAATCATTTGATTATTTACTTTAGTGCATGTTGATGTCTGTAAAATGTAAAGGGCCTACTTTATTGTTCCTCAATATACAGTGCTAGGCATGAATGAGCACAACCCAACAGATTTGTCAAAAAAACTTTTGTTTCCTTTCAGAATCAACATTTTCTGAAATACCATACTGTAAAATACTCCCGGAAATACGGCCCATTCATTGCAAACAGGATTTGTTATTTTGCACACCCCGAAAAGTAATTTTCCTAACAAATTCATTCAAGACCATGTTGAATAAATGAGTTATGCCCCAATAAAAGTCTTAGGAGCAGAGTTAAAGTTTAGACTACAAAATTCTTATTAACCACAGGCAGGTCTAGTTATTCACTTAAAGAAAACACCTTCCCATTTTATGCTGTCAGCCATGGCACCACATGGAAGAGAAATGAGCCAAGCCCTGAGAAAGAAAATTTCTTTATACAAGAAAGGTGAAGAAGATCAGCAAAGCTTTACTTATCAGTTAGAACAATGTATCAAAAGCAAACCAAAAATTGAACAGAGATGGAACTACAATCATATCACAGAGAGATCCAGGCCGATCAATGAAGTTAACCCCTAAACAGGAGCATCTTCTGATGAGAAGGGTTGAAGTAAATTGACATGCAAGTTCACTGCAGTTAGATAAAGTAGTAAAAAGCCAAACTGGGGTGAGTTTCCCATGACACCATACGGTGCACACTGCAGTGGAATGGCATGCATGTGTTTCATCCAAAAAGGACGTTTTTCCTAAAGCCCATGCACAAAAAATGCGGCCTACAATTTGCCAGGGCCCTTGCTGAAAAATATGAAGACTACTGGGACTCTATACTCTTAAGTGATGAGACCAAGATAAATGTTTTAGGAACTGATAAAACTGTAAGGTAAGGAATACAAAGAATAATGCATGGTGTCTACAGTGAAACATGGTGGCAGTGTCCTTTTGTGGAGCTGCATGAGTGCTGCTGGTGCCGGGAGCTACATTTCATTGACGGTATCATGAATTCATAATTCTAAAGATGCCACCATCACTTTGTGCCCTTAGAAGATATGAACTTTTCCAACATGACAGTGATTCAAAACACACATCTAAGGCCACTGTTGTATTTCTAAAGAAGAACAAGATGAAAGTGATTCAATGGCCAAGTCTCCTGATCTGAACCCAATCGGACCCATGGGAAATTCTGAAGAGACAAGTTGAGCATCAATCACTCTCCATCCGGCATCCAGGCTCTAAAAGAGGTCGTTCTTGAAGAACAGAAAAAGACAGATGTTGCAATATGTCCCCAACTTATTTATTCCATGCCTAGAAGACTTGGTGGTGTCCTTAAAAATCATGGAGGTCATACAAAATACTAGAAATCATAGTAGTTTTTGATGGCGGTGTATTCATTTTTGCATCAACTAATTTCAGTAAAACTGAAGATTTTGTATTGAAAGTTATATTATTTACCTTACCTTTATTTTATGGGTTAAAAAAATGTTCTATGAAACATCAGTCTTGTAAAGATATTTGGAACTGTTCTTATGTTCAGTGAGATCTTGATTAAAATCTTATTTTTCAAAGTGGGAGTACTCATTTATGCTGAGCACCGTATATTGCATGATTGAACACTACAGTTACTGTACATGTACCAATAGGAATATCAATGTATTTACTGTGTGGACAGCTCGGTGGTGGCTCAGTGGTTAGCACTGCAGCTTTGCAGCGCTGGGGTCCTGGGTTCAAATCCCGCCAAAGACCACATCTGCAAGGAGTTTGTATGTTCTCCCCGTGTTTGCGTGGGTTTTCTCCGGGTTCTCCAGTTTCCTACCACACTCCAAACACATTCTGATGGGGAATTAGACTGTGAGCCCCAATAGGGACAGTAATGTCTATAAAGATCTGTGGAATATGACTTACAAAGTCAGCAAACAAAATAAATATTGTGACTATGTTGACTGGATAATCATAATATTCTCTATAAACCATGGCAATGGGCAGGGGCGAAAGGTGTTTCCCATTTGTCCTGTTTTCTTGTTAAAAACAAAACCTTCAATAAAGGGAATATACGATTTAAAAATGTCAAAGATTTGGTGCAGTCCTAACTCAGATAAACAGAACATTTATCGGCAAAGATTTTCAAGATAAGAAGAAGAAAAAAAAAAAAAAACCTCAAAAAATGTGCAGGAACACGTTGAACCTTACGTCTGTCCTCCAAAGTGCAGCGAGTCAACGCAATATTCTTAGAAGACCTCCAGCTGCTCTGAGAGGATGATGAGAATGTATTTATGGCTAGAGGTACTGTACATCACTTGTGACACTCTCTCAGGAAAACAAGAGTACTGTAACAGTGAAAATCAGGGGTATTTTTAGCCCAGTAGCCAGTCCATTAAGCTCTACAGGAGGTCCTTCCCGCAGTCGTTGGTAGTGGTGATGTTCTATTTCCGATGACTGGGAAGAACTTCTTCCCATGGTGTTCTGTCTCCTTTAAGTTTAGTTTACAAAGTTCATTTTACTAGGTACACAATAATATGTTACACTATGACATCAAAAGGAGTGTAATCCATAGACTAAACACAACATTCATTTACCTTCGCCATGAAATCCTCTAAGGGCTCCACAAAGATTTTGCTCTGCTGCTGAATAAACTGCTCACAAGCTGCCTTCAGGTGGCGGTCAACGTCTTTCTTCGAGTCGATGTAGTGTTCTTTTATTTCTGGCGTTCCCTGAAGAGTAAACCAAAACTCTTACTAGAATTCTACATCTACAACCAATACAGAGCATACTGTGCAACAGAAAAAGGAGCTGCGGGTTACCTGGAGTAAGAACTCAAGGATGGCATTATTGCTATTCAGCCTGAAAAAGCGTGGGACTGTCTTTGGGTGAAGAATTTTGAATGCAGCATCTAGAAATTGTCAACATAAAAATGAATGACCAAGTGTGCACGGGAAACTATGAACTAGAGACGAAGTTCAGCAGATCATAGCTTAATATGTAACAGCACACTGAGATGACTGATCAGAATAAGCTGTCGTGTGAGTGTTCATAAGAAATAACACTATTTCTGGCAATCAGATGACTGGTTTCCTGCATTTTTAGCAATATTTCCCTCTGCATTAGAAGCCTCAGTTCTACATTGTATCATTTTACTTGAGTCTCCTTCTTGCTCATTTCTTCAATGGAGGCTGTTTGTTAATAGGCTTTTGCTATGCAATCTGAGAGCAGCACGATGTAGGGTCTGAGCCCCGGATTCCAATTATGTGTCTTACTAGGCTGTGTGTTGCAGTTTCAATAAAATCAGTGTTTTATCAGCATGAGATTATCACTACGGGACTAGGTGTCTCATGCCTCCCAGTCACCTGCTCAGTGTAACCCCGCACACCACTGATTAGGTTCTCTGTCAATTTACAGTGTACTCAGAAAGCTGCTAATCAGTGGGGTTGGGGGCAGGGATATGCAGGGCTTAGCATTCTGAGCACTGCTAGATCTGTATCTGAGAAAACCAGCACGTGACACCTGAAATCAGGGCCTCTGCCCGAACATCATGCTGCTCGCGGATTGCATAGCAAAAACCTGCTGACAGATTCACTTTAAGAGCATTAGGCATTATTTGATCCTTCACCAAATGCAGATCTGATTTAATAGGTTTTTAACAGTGAGTGATCCATGCAGGGAAAGAAAAAAGTGATGATATATGGGGAAAGGAGCATATTTCTCTAACAAGAAATATCACAAAGTTTCTTACCCTTACGTACTGTTAGTTTATAAAAAATAAATAAATAAAATTACAGTTACAATTGATTGTCTTGTCTCCTTCGGAGTTGTTACTATGTGCAGGCAAGATCTTTATATATATGTATATATATATATATTATATATACATACATACATACATACATACATACACACACACATATATATATACACACTGTGTGCAGAATTATTAGGCAAATGCGTATTTTGATCACATGATACTTTTTATACATGTCCTACTCCAAGCTGCATAGGCTTCAGAGCCAACTACCAATTAAGTAAATCTGGTGATGTGCATCTCTGTAATGAGGAGGGGTGTTGACTAATGACATCAACACCCTATATTAGGTGTGCTTAATTATTAGGCAACTTCATTTCCTTTGTAAAATGGGTCAGAAGAGAGATTTGATGGGCTCTGAAAAGTCCAAAATTGTGAGATGTCTTGCAGAGGGATGCAGCAGTCTTGAAATTTCCAAACTTTTGAAGCGTGATCACCAAACAATCAAGCGTTTCATGGCAAATAGCCAACAGGGTCGCAAGAAGCGTGTTGGCCAAAAAAGGCGCAAAATAACTGCCCATGAATTGAGGAAATCAAGCGTGAAGCTGCCAAGATGCCGTTCGCCACCAGTTTTGCCATATTTGAGAGCTGCAACGTTACTGGAGTATCAAAAAGCACAAGGTGTGCGATACTCAGGGACATGGCCAAGGTAAGGAAGGCTGAAAAACAACCACCTTTGAATAAGAAACATAAGATAAAACGTCAAGAATGGGCCAAGAAATATCTTAAGACTGATTTTTCAAAGGTTTTATGGACTGATGAAATGAGAGTGACTCTTGGTGGGCCAGATGGATGGGCCAGAGGCTGGATCAGTAAAGGGAAGAGAGCTCCACTCCGACTCAGACGCCAGCAAGGTGGAGGTGGGGTACTGGTATGAGCTGGTATCATCAAAGATGAACTTGTGGGACCTTTTTGGGTTGAGGATGGAGTGAAGCTCAACTCCCAGACCTACTGCCAGTTTCTAGAAGACAACTTCTTCAAGCAGTGGTACAGGAAGAAGTCTGTATCGTTCAAGAAAAACATGATTTTCATGCAGGACAATGCTCCATCACATGCATCCAGCTACTCCACAGCGTGGCTGGCCAGTAAATGTCTAAAAGAAGAAAAAATAATGACATGGCCCCCTTGTTCACCTGATCTGAACCCCATAGAGAACCTGTGGTCCATCATAAAATGTGAGATCTACAAGGAGGGAAAACAGTACACCTCTCGGAACAGTGTCTGGGAGGCTGTGGTGGCTGCTGCACGCAATGTTGATCGAAAACAGATCAAGCAACTGACAGAATCTATGGATGGAGGCTGTTGAGTGTCATCATAAAGAAAGGTGGCTATATTGATCACTAATTTTTTGGGTTTTTGCTTTTGCATGTCAGAAATGTTTATTTCTAAATTTTGTGCACCGATATTGGTTTACCCGGTGAAAATAAACAAGTGAGATGGGATTATATTTGGTTTTTATTAAAGTTGCCTAATAATTCTGCATAGTAATAGTTACCTGCACAAACAGATATCCTCCTAAGATAGCCAAATCTAAAAAACCCCACTCCAACTTCCAAAAATATTAAGCTTGGATATTTATGAGTCTTTTGGGTTGATTAAGAACATAGTTGTTGATCAATAATAAAAATAATCCTCTAAAATACAGCTTGCCTAATAACACTGCACACAGTGTGTAATTGTGTATATATATATATATACATACACACACAAACATACATATAGTGTGTAATATATATATATATATATATATATATATATATATATATATATATATATATATATATATATATATATATATATATATATATATATAAACAAACATACATATATATGTATACGTGTGTGTGTGTGTGTATTTACATACATACATACATCACATGCTTGTACTTGCGTGAAATAAGTATTGAATACGCCACCAATTTTCTAGGTAAATATATTTCTAAAGGTGCTATTGACAGGATATTCTCACCAGATGTTGGTAACAACCCATTCAATCTACACAGGCAAAGAAATCAAAAGGTAGATGTCAATAAGTTACATTATGTGTAATAATGAGAAATGACACGGAAAAAGTATTGAACAAGATTTCAGACAGAGGAATGAAAAGAATTATCAGAAGAGTCATCTAAGGGCCAAGGATCATCTGAGGAAAGCTCCAGAAAGACCTGGAATCAGCACGTTCAATTGTTTCATTTAGACAAGCCTGTGAAATACTGGAAGAATATAGTTTGGTCAGATGAGACCAAAATTGAACTCTTTGGATGCCATAATACACACCATGTTTGGAGGCCAAAAAAACACTTCCTATCACCCAAAAACACCATACCAAGAGTGAAGTTTGGAGGTGGGAACATCATGGTGTGGGGCTTTTTTTATTTAGCATGTGGCACTGGCAAACTTCATATAATTGAAGGAAAGATAAATGGACAAATGTACCATGACATTCTTGATAAAAAATCTGCTGCCATCTACAAGGATGATGATGAAGATGAAGCAAAGGTGGACACTTCAGCAAGACAATGATCCCAAACACACAGCCAAGAAAATTTGGCTGGCCCATTCTAGCAGCTTTATTTTCTCTCCCTAAAACCAAGCCTATTACCTGACCTGAATCCAATAGAAAATTTATGGGAAGAACTAAAGCTCAGAGTTCATAGAAGAAGCACACAGGACCTTCAGGATTTGAAGAGGGTTTGTGTGGAAGAATGGGCCAAAATCACACCTGAGCAATGCATGCGACTAGTTTCTCCATACAGGATGCGCCTTGAAGCGGTCATCACCAACAAAGGCTTTTGCTCGAAGTATAAATTACATTTCAGTAAACATGTTCAATACTTTTTCCCTGCGTCATTTCTTATTATTACACATAACTTAATTTATGGACATCTATGGTTTGATTTCTTTACCTGTATGGATTGGATGGGTTGTTACCGACATCTGGTGAGAATTTCATGCTAATAGCACCTTTAGAAATATATTGGTGACATATTCAATACTTATTTCACTTGCTGTATACTACAGGCATGTATATAGACACACATACAGGCACTATACATACAGTACATCCATATGCAAGCAGATATACATACACATGTAGAGGCAAATAATGTGTCTCCAGCTGACAGTTACCCCCCTCATATGTTGCACAGGCTTTATGGCCTCTTGCAGGGTGGGTTGTGGATAGAGCTTTCTCCTCCTTTCTTGCCCCAGTGTCCAACTAACAATTTGCCAGTTACCCAGTCAGGAAGATAAGTTTGACAAAAGATCAACACTTCAGCTCTACCAGTTCCCATAGATTTGAAGTGAACACCCACAATTCCATCTCCCCAGTGATCTGAAGCACTGGGCCAAAAGTCTGGTACTTCAGACTACCCCAGGTGCCCCATTGTGGATGGAGGCCCTGACTAATTCCTCATCTTGCACCCCCTAATGCCAGATCTGGATGAGAAGAAAAGGGAATTATGAGTGCAGCCAGGGAGGGCCGGGACGAGGGGTAAGCTCCCACCTAGGGTTCTACCTCCTGCCTCCCCGAGGAAGGGGTGCAGTTTTAAAAAACATAACTATAAAACTTTACATCTGCAGGTTAATCGTGTTCTCAGACCTAAAAAGTTCCCTTTAAGTAACAGGAAGTTTCCAAAACAAATTTGTTTTAATTATAAAACCCCAAAAAGCTAAGTATCACAGCACAGTTTTCCCTCTATCTGCACCCTCCCCCTTTTCTATGACTGACAGCTCTGGCTTTATAGAGCCAGAGAAGGGCGGACACTGAGGGAAAACAAGCAGGTGGGAAGGTGTATGAAAATGACTGGCCGCGCCATGACGCACCGAGCGCCTGTACTTGGTTTGAACAGTCATTGTGTGCTGACAGAGTCCCTTTAAAAAGTAAAACTGCCTGAAAACTGTATAACGCATGATACAAAATATATAAGTGCTATACATCAAGCACAAAAACATTGTTTCCCATCAGTATCATTTCAATGCTGGCCTTTTAGCACATCATATATTACAAAAAGGATGAAATAATGTGCCTCATATATGAAAAACTGACCAATCAAAAGGAGTCCCTGTTGCAAGTGAGTAATCAGAGGTTGCTAACTTCTTTCAGAGTAGGGGGAATATAAAAGCAAAACTCGGTCTTGACGCAGTGCACAACATGGCCACTTTTTGTGAAATTTACAGTATTGATGCATAAATGGTCTAATCTGTAAATGAAAGGGCTATGACAGTTTCAGCAAATAAAGCGAATTTGTTATAAAATCTCTAACTCTAAAACCCATTTAAACTTGAACCCTGATTGGTCACATCTTTTCTGATATGTCTTTAGAAAATATTTGCATTACCCATAAAACAATCAGGAGCATAATTCTTATACAGTTGCCCCTGATATTTTCCCTGGAATTGTACAAATTACCATCTGATTGTTACTGTTCTCCTTTGTCAATATAGCGTTTCCCTACACAAGTGAATAGTCAGCGCTCATTAGTGTCAGGACGGCTTGACACGTCCAAGTGACCAAAGTCAGGTCCAAACATCGCCCCTTGCACATGGACAGTAGATTACACACGTGAAGCTGGCCTCAGAGTGTGTAAGGACACAACCCATTAATTAGGGAAATTCCCAGGTATTCATTTACTTGGGTATTCATTTACCCTTTCCAGAGGAATAACATAAGAAAGGCAAAGAACAGACTTCTAAGAAAAGGTGGTCCAGAATTATTTTATGGGAAATGTTTGTATTTACTACAACCTACATGTCACGATTGCAGACTGGTCCACTTCAACCCCTTCGCGACCATACAAAGTAAATATATACATCAAATGATCGCTGAGGGTGTAGAAAGCGGCCACAAGAGCTGAACCCTTCCGATGTACGGCAGGTGAGGGCTGTGTTATACAGACAGTTCCTACCTCTGACAGCAGCGACTGGAGTCTGCTGTAATCGCTGCTATTTAACAATTAAAATCATTACCCCAATAAAAGGAAAATTTATTTCAAATACTTATTGATCCTTTACAATGACTGAAGCAGTAATCACTTACCTTTAAACACACACTTTTCAGATACTTATTGGCTGACACAGAAGTATGCTCATATAGCAAAGTGTTGAGCCACTTCTCTTGTCAACCAATCAAAAACCCCATAAGGACATATTTACCCAATGACCCCTAATGGCATAAAATGTATTGGTTTCAGCAATGTTCAAATGCAATAAGAGAGCTTTGGTTAGACAGATGTGTGCGCTAAGAGAGTACGTAATAATATGTTACCAGCTGTACCAGTGACATGCAGCAAGCAGATCCCGAACCCTGACCAAACAATAATAATTATACTATTATACTGTAATGTTATGATGTATGCATGCTGTACAATAAATATTCCAATCCCTTTAAGGTTCCCTTTAACACACAAGGTTTGCATTTTTTTTAGCTTAGGCATGGATAAGTATTCTTCTATAATAACAGGGTAAGGTACTGAACTAATGTTAGGACATACTGACAACTCAAGCCATGCTTAACATATCATATCTCCTATAAAAGCAAAGCAAACACAAGAAAAAGGCCATACACAGCAACCACATTTCCACTTATAGGAGTGCAAAAGTAAAACATTTTATATGGGTTTTCCCATGAACAAAGAACATTTTAATCAACAGATCTTGGATTAATAATAAAATTCCACAATTGGATTTGTTAAAAAGTTACAGACTTTTTAGGCTACTGTAAAGACGGTCTAAAAAGTATCCCTTTTGGGGAGTGGGGGTGGTTTTACACATACAGTGTAAACGGAAGACACTAGCTGTGATGCTAGGTAGGTTCACATCCCAAAAGTAAGCACCTGCAACAGGCCACTGCATTCGGGTGACTACCAGTGTAATATTGGACTATTGCAACAAAGAAGTGTGCGAAAAAAAAAAAAAATTATACAACACGCAGACCTTGAAGGCAAACCATTAGGTTTACATTTCTGGAATGTGGATTTTTTTTTTTTTCTTTAAAAAAAAAAAATAAAATAAACAAAAATGAATAAATGCAAAAAAATGTCGCTTATGTTTTTTTTGCTCTCAAGCCAGAAAGCAGACTTTTTCTGACACACAAGCTTTGGCTTCAGAATTTTTCTTCAGTAGCAAAGTGAGAACATAAGGGTATTAATCTTCCCTCCTTGTTTGCAACGCGAGTAGAAAAAAAAATAGTGTTAAGGTGCTGTACTGAAGTTTATCATACATCAATTCACAGTCACACTAACTCTGGAGGTCCAGCACCTCCCCATCACTTGAATCTTTGTATTATTAAAACTGATACTACCACTCACATTTTCCATTTTTTTCAGCGGTGTAGTAGTAACACTACAATCAGAGGCTTTTATAACCCTCATCTTTAATGAGCTATGTGCTCTGACCTCCTATTCCTACACTGTAAAATCCTAACAAGGCTGTAGCTTTCCCTGCCCTCATCTTCAGTCCTTTTAGTGGATTTTCCTTGTTGGAAAAAGGCAGAGAGGGGAGCGAATTCTGAGCGCAAGTTAAAAATATAAAACCAATAGTGGAAGATATAGTCTCACCTGGCAAAGTTGTGCTATAGGCACAACTTCAATTGCACTATAGTGGATTTGAGTGGGTGCAACCAACCTGATATACTGTGGAAATTTCCTCCGTGTGGAGTTTCAACAGAGCTGAATGAAGTGAAACAAACCAGATAAAGGGTGCACCGGACGAGATGACAAAAGCAAACAAATCCAGTAAGTGCGGATAAAACAAAAGAATCATATATAAAAAAAGTTATAAAAAAAAACAAAACAAAACCACTATTTGCTACTTTTTTTATAGCTTTTTTTTTTTTTATACACATCGCAAATTGTTAGAAATCCCTGGGTCCCGTGAATTTCAGGAATTGTGAATCCAAGTCAATTTTCAGAAAATTGATCTGCTCATCTATAATTTTTACCATTTGCAGGAAAGCGCATATATATTTGGCCATTGCATCACCTACTGATTAAAGGAGTAATTCACATTTATGTCTGAATAATCAAATATATAATTGGCAAGTAATAAGCAGCAGAAATCCAAGGCTGACCAAATGCTATTTGCTGCAGTTTGTTTCTGCAAGTAATCAATATTCATTAAGTGACATAGCAGCTTTCCAATCCACGGTAAATCCATGGCAAATCTCAGGCCCTATGAAGAACACATTATTTTCCAATAATAAACAATGGGAGGTGTTTTGTGGGCAGTTTTTACATAGATTTCGATGGCAGAAAAAGTGTCAAAATCAGTGTGGAAAAACCTCAGTGTGATATACTCTGAATGTATAGTAGACAAAACTTAGATGTAGATTAATGAATTTTCTTGAGAGACAGCAGAATCTTAGTTAATGGAAAATAAAGACATGCAATGAGAGCAGACACACATCATGCAGATTATTGCAGGTGAACATGAGGAAAACAAAAACTATACATGAAGGTGACCAGAACAGGATGGGTCCACACCCTGCCCTGCTCTCCCACACACCACAAGAGAAATACCTCTTGTTTTCTTGAGGTCCAGGGAAATTTCCTTTATGGTGAATTCAGTGTGAAAAGGAGCGATCTGCTCTCGCATGATAAGAA
Source organism: Phyllobates terribilis (assembly GCF_046119375.1). Taxonomy (NCBI): domain Eukaryota; kingdom Metazoa; phylum Chordata; class Amphibia; order Anura; family Dendrobatidae; genus Phyllobates; species Phyllobates terribilis. Next base: position 213,945,263 of record NW_027362762.1, read on the forward strand.
GATGTTTGATCAGGAACAGCTCTCCATCCACTTTTGTCTGAATGACAAACATACAAAACAGACAAGTTATTAAGTAGTAACAAAAAAAAAAAATCTCTCATTACTAAGCAATGATGAAAAGGAGTACAACAATTACTACCCGGGAACCATGGCTTCTTAATTGAAAATAGACAAAAGACATCTGGTAAAGCAAGTTCACGTAGTGGGGTCCAGCATGTCTGCTGAACATGTATGTAGAACTCATCCCAGTTTTTTCTTCATATATGTTGCAGCTCACTTACGGTGTGCATGAGGCCATCTACATGTAGTGACGAAAAACAAATTGGCAAGGATTTTCACTACATATTAATTCCCTTGTGAGTGATTTGCAGAGCGACTGTCCTTCAATCTATATTTTCCTTAATAGCTTGAAAATGTAGTCAGTGAGGCTGAACTGTGATTTACATTATAACTGTATTGCAAGGACTGTCTAGTCATCAACAGTAACTGTGATAAGAGTTGCTGGATCTCTATATGGAGAACTCCAGTGGTACATTGACTGAGATGGAGACCCCCTTCAAAAACCATAAAACAATGCAAATCCTAGCACCATGAAATCACACGACTAGACAAGTGATAAGTATATCAGAAATTTTTAGATACAAAGGGACAACTAAATAAGGTAATACAGGTATATTTGGCGACAAGTCACAAATTGAATATATATACATAAACACTCATAAACATCACTCAACTGCCATTATAATAACCATAAATCCTCAATCTTTGAGTGTACCACATTGACCTATAAAAAGCATGGTATTTCACCTTTAAGCAAACTTTAGTCTATGTAGATGAAGTATTTTCAACCACTCAAAATGTTATACAGGATGTTTCTGTCCTACTTCACTGGACATCCAAACTCTGGCTAGCAATTCGTCATTCTGGCTTTTGTAACCTCAGAAAAGTATATCGGGTAAAATTTATTTTTAATGTCCTGGTGAACTGTTCTTACGATTTTCAGGTTTTCAGAAATACATAATATTACTGTCTGATACAATTAAAAAAACCTAATGCACACAAAAAAAAATATCATAAAGTCATTGACATAAAAATATACGACTTGTATGGCAAGATTTAAGTATGCGTGTAAAAGCAGCAAATATCCCTTTAGAGTTTTTTTTTTTTTTCAGACAGATGTTGTATATATCACCCCTTTATAGTCTGTAAAGCAATAATATAGTTCTACATCATGCACAATGTCGCAGCATGGCTGAAGAGCTGTGTGTTCATGTACTTTGACCCACTGTTGCGCCTGCGAATGATCTGGATAATGTGTGACATTCGGGACGGCAGAGGACAAGGTGAATGAGGATAATGGCCCATTTGTATATAATGCGACTCGACTGGCCGGAACACCAAGGACATTCAAATATCCCTGGAGCAACAATGAGGAAAAAAAACTCCCGAGGTCTGACACGACAGCCTCCCGTTGGGAAATTTGGCGGATTTATCCAAACACTGAGCATAAAGATATATTAATGAAGAAAATGTAAAACAATTTTGCTTCTGCCATTCACTCCGGACATTAAGAACCATGTAAGACTCAAAATGTAAGTGAAATATGCATGAAAAATATATAGTAAGAGGTGTAAATTATGATACAGATCAAAGCATACATGCCTCACTGCAAATACCTGCGTTTCAACATTGTGACTGCTGAATTAAAATACATTATGTCACATCCAGCAGTGAGAACAAGCATGTATAAAAGTGAAATGCCAAGATTATAAGGTAGGCCAAGGGTAACGGCATTCATTACACAAATGTGTAGTTAGTAATTGGGCCGGTCTCTTGCACAGCAGCTGAGCCAGAGCCTTTTCCCATGAGTCTGGGAGGTAGATGGAAAGGCAGATTTTAATTTTAAGAAGCCTTCTAAGAGGGCTAAATAAGAAAAAAAAGTCTAAAAAACTATGAAAACCCTTCATTAAAAAAAAGAAGATGGTTATGGACTATGGGGGGGGGGGGGGTGTAAGCTGAGACAATGTCAGAAGGCTTTACCATGCTCCATAGGGACGGATTTATTTTCCAGAGTGGAGAACCACTATCAGAAAGAGCGTCTCCATCTGGCAAAGAGCTTATGGAGTATATACCAGTATTTTGGAGGATTTTTTCAAATCTTATACACAGAACCTGCCAACATCAGCAGGCTCGGCCAATGGTTTAACATTCATGGGAGTCTTCCAGCTCTTCTGCAACAGATGTCTTAGAGGGAGATAAGGATCCAGGATGTCTGATATCGGACTGCCAATCCTTCATTCTCGGTGAGATGACTCACGGACAGAAAAGTCTGGCAGCAGCTCTCTCAGAGAACACAGGTACTCTCGGCACAGAGTTCCTGTATATGGAGGAGTCAGGAGACATAGCTGTTGCCAAACAATGCTTTGGGCAATGGCTAGCTATTGGGTGTGTATATGGGCTACCTCTTTAACCCCATCAGCACCCTTCGATCATGACAGTGTGGTCCTGATGTTTGCCATGGCAATTCACGGCCAAATAACGGCCTTAGAGTCTACCAGCTATAGCGGCCTGTTCAGAAGTTAGCAACATTTTGGTGGCATAAATAACATTCATGACACTTTACATTATTTCATGAAAAGCATCTGTAGGATTAATAAACTACCTGACAGCAGTTTTGTATATGTTGAGGGGTGCGGTGTTTAAAATGGTATCACTTTGGGGGTTTTCCAATATATAGGACCCCCAAAGTCACTGCAAAGCTGAATATGTCCCAAAACAAATATGTTTTATACATTTCCTTGAATAAAAATGAAAATCTACTGCTACAATTATAAATCTTTTAACTTCCTAACAAAATAATAGGACATTTTACATAAGGTGCTGACGTAAAGCAGACAGGAGGGAAATGTTATTTATTAACTATTTTGCGTGGTATTACTGTCTGGATTAAAGGGAGAATCATTCAAAGTTTGAAAACTGCTAATTTTTAGAAATTTGTCCAATTTCTGACATTTTTATAAAATGCCTACAGACAAATAATCAAGAGGAAGTCAGAGCTGCGGCTGCTCCCACAACCTCCTGATAATATGTCTGAAGGTGGGGACAGTGAAGCCACCACTGATTGGGCGCAGGGCTCACATGACATAACCTCACGTGAGTCACACGAACGGGAGTGCAGACACCACTGGAACAGCGCCGGCACAGGAGCGGAGTATAGGCGTTTATTTTAAAGGGGTTGTCATGTCAAAACAGATAAGTCTACAGACACTCTTGTATGACTGCAGACTTATTTATGAATCCCCCAGCGCAGACACTGTAGGCTGTGAGGATTCGCCAGTTTTAGACCCAGGAACGGAGGGTATGTATGAATGAGTTATACATACTCCGGCCAGTGGGCGGCCATACACTTGTATTGAACAAAGCCGCACAATCTAGTCTGCTGCGTCACTAGACAAGGCGTGGCCTCGCTCAATACAAGTGTATGGAGAGCGAGGCCACGCTCACTGTCCGGGGGTATGTATAACTCATACATACCCTTCCGGGTCTGAAACCGGCGACTCTCCGCAGTGCACAGTCATACTGTTTGACTGGAGACTTATCGGTTTTGACAACCCCTTTAATGAAGGCAAACAATCAAAACAGAGTGAGAAGGGATTGTCCTAGTAATGAACAACCCCTTTAAAGGGAACCTGTCACGTTCTAGTAGCTATGTACACTGCCCCCATAGCGTTGTTAGTGATGCAATGTGTATCACTAACGAGCTGTTTTTATGAAGATCGGTGGTAGTATAATGATTTTATAACGTTTTATACACTTTGTCTTACCTGCTCGTATTCAGTCATAGGGGTGTGATTCTCAGATTCAGTCATGGGCGGTCGCCGCGTTCAGTTAGTGCTGGCGCCGCCCATGACATTTTAATACTGCTCCCTGCAAGCGCTAGGTTTGCACATGTCGGGTCGCTGGTCCGGTGCGTGCGCACCGAGGCTGTGTGATTGCCAGCTTCAGTGTGCACGACCTGTGACTCCCAGCGCATGCGCAGTCATGTATATTGCGGTCACCGCTGCAGTGTCACTGAGCAAGCGGTGACCGCAAGATACATTTTTCCTCACAGACATCTCCTTCAAGTCTGTGAGGAAAAATCTGAAGTAAAACAAATATTTACCTCTAAATACCTAGCATTAAAAACTCATCATGTGAACGTCACCCACTGCACAATTTGGTGAGGCGAAATTGTGCAGTGGATAATTCCCATTTGGACAAACCCGAAGCCGATAACCTCAAAGCCTATACATTATTAAAACCCATAAAAATCACAGACATGGATAAGAAGTCAAATCTCCGCTTTTGTACAGGAATTCTTAAGCTTTTCTTATTTGTTGTAAATAGTAATGTTTCATATGTCTGCACTGCAGAAATAGAAGAGGAATAACCTCATACAGATATGTCCACTTTGGTAACTATTACAGAAAAGTAAAAATTCTAAAAATGGGAATATAGGACAGCTAGTGAGAGAAAGGGAAGAGATGGGAATGAGGAATGGCCGAGCGGAGACTGATGAGCACAAGCGAGCAGGACGTCACATCGATGTACCGAGCTTAGTCTCGCAGCTACGAGACCACACAGCCAAAAGAAATCCCCTCGATCTGACAATCTGCAGCTAACAGGTTCGGACATCTCCCTGCGGCAGAACAAATTCTGAAATCGTATTTATTCATCTAGGAGTGGAGGAGAGGGGCTCGGGCTGAAATCTCGCCATTTATTCTAACGCTAGGCTTCCAAGTGCTTGAAACAAGTAACCTCTGTGTCAGGAAAGTTTGTATATAGTGGTATTCACTGTACTGTCACATGTCCATTGACATTACATAACGTTACCTACTATAGTGGCCCCCAAAACAGGAGGAGTTTAACCCCAGAGGCACCAGTAGCTCCTGGGCTCTAGTACCTGAAGGGGCCCGTAGGATATTCTACACCTAAAACATCACAGGGTAAGTGGTAACGGGGATATATTACAGATTTTACATTGGGGATGCAGAATTTACAGGTTACCGATCTGCTTGGGTCCCTTGTATGTAGCTCCCTAACTTTGCAAAATGTCAATAAAACATGACAAAAGATAGGATGTAAGATGATGGAGGGGGGGGGGGGGGTGTTCTAAGAATATCCCTACAAGTAACCCTCCACCTCACAACAAAATATGTACATAGCTAAAATACAAGGTGCCATTTTAAATTTGACTGGTACTGTTCTTCTGATTTCCAGGCCTCTTTTCATGTGTCAACTGGCTGCCAGCATCCTCTATACATACTGTACCACCTACCCTCTGCTCTGGGCTAGTCCATCTAGGGGGGAATGTCGCAAACAACCTAAGAAGAGTGTGCATAGTCCATCCTTGGACACTCCCTCAGCTTCTGAATGGACCAGCCCAGAGAAGGAGAGCTGCACAGTCTTACACAGCACAGCGTGCATAGTCTATCCTCGGACAGTCCCCCTGCTCCTAGATGGACTAGCCCAGAGAAAGGGAGCTGTGCAGACTTACAAAACAGTGTGTGCATAGTCTATCCTTGGAAACGCCTCCCTGCTCCACAATATATCATTTGCTTTGAAGGGGTATTCCCATTTCCAAGATCCTATCCCAATATGTAGTAGGTATAAAATTAATAATATTAGCAAATACTTCCAATTAGAAATGGACCTTAGGTATCCATGGTTACAATCACTGAAAAAGTGACAATTAGCTAGTTGCTAGTAGTCGTAACCAGGGACACCGAAGCTCCTGCAAATCCTGCACATGAGGAAAGACATAGCGAATCAGAAAAACTATACGACATTTCTAATTGGAGGTATTTTCTAATATTATTAATATTACACCTACTACATATATTGGGATAGGATCTTGGAGATGGTAATACCCCTTTAAGTAACTTATTACATATAAACAAACAGGACAACTGTATACTTCTATGTGACATGGGACAACTTTTTAATGTTTCAACCGTACAAGTAAAGAAATGCATGGATAGTCACGCAGTAGTGATAAGCAATGTGGATGCCTAATTTTCTTTCTTTTTTTGTAAGACCTGGCTTGTAGCGTTCGGAGGCACTATATGGCTTTTGGCATATTTTGCTTTACAAGATGTATGTATCCTGATAAGATGCACTCTTATGTATTCTGCCCTGCAGTGTGAAGAATCTTCTAGTCCGCGAATCAGAAAGCCAGAAGGCCATAGTACATAGCAATGTGGCTTAGAGGAGATATGCTAATTCCCCAGCAGCCACTAAACACAAGAAGGAGATCGCATTAGTGATGGTCCAAAAGAGCCCAAAGCTGACATAGGAGGCACTAGGATGGTGAGAAGAGTATACAAGACAGTGGTTCTGCGTCAAAGGCTAAAACTGATTAGACCACATAAGGTGACTGAACCTGCATTAGATCATTACACCCATTGGGATTGAGCTGGTGAAGGTGTCAAGTGACTTAATGGATGACAACACTGCACAGGTGGTTCTCAGGTTTCTGGATGTGGCTAGTCACCTGTTTATAGTGAGAGCTTGGCTGCCAAGTGGCCTGTAACATGGTCTGTAGAGCTCAGTTCTGCAATAGCAGTGGACTGAGGGTCCTTATTCACATTGAGGTTTTAATACTAAAGACAGGATAGGACTGTCCTGATTGGGTACACCTTGTCACGGTGGGATGACTGACGCTTGTTTTTTTTTTTTTTTAATCAAAATAATGTTAACCAAGTCCCCTATGTGATTTACATGTATTATTACGATTTATAAGAAGAAAAAAAAATTTGCTTGTGTCACCATTTTCTGAGACATCTAACATTTTAATTATTTGGGATTTGGGGCTGTGTGAGGGTTTATTTTTTGCTCCCTGAGCTTATGTTGCATTGATACTATTTTGTGGGTAGATATGATGTTTTGATAGCCTCTTTTTGCATTTTATTGCGATGTTGAGGCAGTCAAAAAAAAAAAGGGAATTTAGGGGTTTGTTTTTTTCTTCTCGTTAAGCCATTTAACAATTGGATTAATTTATTTTATATTTTGATAGATCGGAATTTTACGAACACAGCGACACCAAATAGGAGTAATTTTTTTTTGTTTGTTTTTAATGGGGTTAAAGGGGGGTGATTTGAACTTGCGATGAATTATGTGCATCAGGCCGGCACATGTTGAATCCCGCTGTCAGTGACTGACAGCGGGATGTAACTGGTTAGCAGCCGCTAAAGGCACATGATGGCTGAATAAATCAGTTATCAGTAGTGTTGAGCGAGTATGTTCTGTACGAGTATGCTCGGGCCGAGCTCCGAGTATTTACAGCTGCTCGGTGATCTGTTTGAATCGCTCCCGTGTGCATGATTTGCAACTGTTTGACAGCTTTATTACATGTGAGGAATGTGTAAGAAATAGACATTCCTCACATGTATTAAACCTGTCAAACAGTCGCAAACCATGCACACGGGAGCAATTCAAACACATCACCGAGCAGCTGTAAATACTCGGAGCTCGGCCCGAGCATACTAGCCAAAAGAGTTAACAGAACATACTCGCTCAACACTAGTTATCAGTTATGAGCGGGGAAAGATGCAGACTCCGTGTGCGAGCCAGCATCAAAGTCAGGGAGAAGACCTTTGATGTACAGTACAGACCAAAAGTTTGGACACAACTTCTCATTTAAAGAAATTTCTGTATTTTCAGGACTATGAAAATTGTACATTCACACTGAAAGCATCAAAACTATGAATTAACACATGTGGAATTATATACTTAACAAAAAAGTGTGAAACAACTGAAAATGTGTCTTATATTCTAGGTTCTTCAAAGGAGCCACCTTTTGCTTTGATGACTGCTTTGCACACTCTTGGCATTCTCTTGATGAGCTTCAAGAGGTAGTCATCGGAAATGGTCTTCCAACAATCTTGAAGGAGTTCCCAGAGATGCTTAGCACTTGTTGGCCCTTTTGCCTTCACTCTGCGGTCCAGCTCACCCCAAACCATCTCGATTGGGTTCAGGTCTGGTGACTGTGGAGGCCAGGTCATCTGGCGTAGCACCCCATCACTCTCCTTCTTGGTCAAATAGCCCTTACACAGCCTGGAGGTGTGTTTGGGGTCATTGTCCTGTTGAAAAATAAATGATGGTCCAACTAAACGCAAACCGGATGGAATAGCATGCCGCTGCAAGATGCTGTGGTAGCCATGCTGGTTCAGTATGCCTTCAATTTTGAATAAATCGCCAACAGTGTCACCAGCAAAGCACCCCCACACCATCACACCTCCTCCTCCATGCTTCACGGTGGGAACCAGGCATGTAGAGTCCATCCGTTCACCTTTTCTGCGTCGCACAAAGACACGGTGGTTGGAACCAAAGATCTCAAATTTGGACTCCTCAGACCAAAGCACAGATTTCCACTGGTCTAATGTCCATTCCTTGCGTTCTTTAGCCCAAACAAGTCTCTTCTGCCTGCTGCCTGTCCTTAGCAGTGGTTTCCTAGAAGCTATTTTACCATGAAGGCCTGCTGCACAAAGTCTCCACTTAACAGTTGTTGTAGAGATGTGTCTGCTGCTAGAACTCTGTGTGGCATTGACCTGGTCTCTAATCTGAGCTGCTGTTAACCTGCGATTTCTGAGGCTGGTGACTCGGATAAACTTATCCTCAGAAGCAAAGGTGACTCTTGGTCTTCCTTTCCTTGGGGCAGTCCTCATGTGAGCCAGTTTCTTTGTAGCGCTTGATGGTTTTTGCAACTGCACTTGGGGACACTTTCAAAGTTTGCCCAATTTTTCGGAATGACTGACCTTGATTTCGTAAAGTAATGATGGCCACTCGTTTTTCTTTACTTAGAATTTGTATTATGGCAAGAAAAAAGCAGCTAACAGTCTATTCAGTAGGACTATCAGCTGTGTATCCACCTGACTTCTGCACAACACAACTGATGGTCCCAACCCCATTTAGAAGGCAAGAAATCCCACTTATTAAACCTGACAGGGCACACCTGTGAAGTGAAAACCATTTCCGGTGACTACCTCTTGAAGCTCATCAAGAGAATGCCAAGAGTGTGCAAAGCAGTCATCAAAGCAAAAGGTGGCTACTTTGAAGAACCTAGAATATAAGACATATTTTCAGTTGTTTCACACTTTTTTGTTAAGTATATAATTCCACATGTGTTAATTCATAGTTTTGATGCCTTCAGTGTGAATGTACAATTTTCATAGTCATGAAAATACAGAAAAATCTTTAAATGAGAAGGTGCGTCCAAACTTTTGGTCTGTACTGTAGATGTACATCAAAGACATGAAGGAGTTAATCTATAAAGTGACTGCTCAAAAAAATACAAGCAGATGCGTGACAGTGCGTCAGTCTGCATATTATGTGGTCCTAAAACAGGGCCGAATCATATAGTGACAGATCTGTCTTACTGTGCCATATAACCTGAAGGGTGTCATTTCAAATTTGCATCATGTATTTATGAAATCACACTTATTTGGGATAGAAAATATGGAGGGAGCTGTCAAACATTAGTGCATCTGAGCCCAGGTACAAATAAAAATCTACTTTATCCACACTCATGACAATAAATTTAGAAGTGACTGGTTTTCTGTTCGAAATTCATAATAGTTTTTGTAAGCATTTTGCCTTTTATAAATGCATTGAGTTTCGAAAACTGTTTCAGAAAGCCAGAGCAGCACCCAATTACTTATTTTTTTGCGAGTGAGGACAAAAGACATAATAGATCTGCTTGCAAAATAAATCAGCTTTTAAACACTAACAAAATCCTTTGGCAAAAGGACACAAATGAAAGCAGAAGTGATAAAGAAAAAAAAAACAGAAAATGCAGCATTGAAGTATTATCGTAAACCAGCAAATGTTTTAGAAAATTTTTTGATTAAGTTACGATTTTGTTTTTTGGACAATTAACAGACAAAAATACATTTGTGATGTGAATGAGCTCACATGCCTCCAATAAAAAAACTGAAGTAGCTCACTATAGGGAATAACATAATCCTCACTGTCAGGAAACTAATGAATGTGACCACAAGTGATTAGCAGCTTTAATGTCTCAAGTGGCATACGAGCGAGGAGTAGACGGCATACGAGCGAGGAGTAGACGGCATACGAGCGAGGAGTAGACGGCATACGAGCGAGGAGTAGACGGCATACGAGCGAGGAGTAGACGGCATACGAGCGAGGAGTAGACGGCATACGAGCGAGGAGTAGACGGCATACGAGCGAGGAGTAGACGGCATACGAGCGAGGAGTAGACGGCATACGAGCGAGGAGTAGACGGCATACGAGCGAGGAGTAGACGCATAGATAAACCCATACTGTTATTATACTCCGATTATCAGAAGTGCTTTACTATTTGTTCTCTGAGAACGCTACAAAGCTCTGTCAGCTATGTACAGAAGAATGAACGCACACATCACAACTACGCATCTGACCTTGTTTCTCATTATGGAATCTGAAGCGCCCAACAAAGACTGGATACAGGCAGACAGAGCCTCTTGTGACAGACCTTGAAATACTGCCCTCTAGGGAGAAAAGTGAAAAAGTACACGATTGTCATTCAGTCAAAACCTAAAACTAGATATGGAAAGAAAAGATTTAAAACACTATAGATATCATTTACAATAAAGGAGGAGTGTCACTACCAAGACATGTTTAAAAGGGTTAATAAGGACTCTAATGTTAGATTATTGGGGTCCATCTCTCAGAAGCCCCACAGATTACAATTTATAATACTGGGACAGATTTATCAATACTGTAAGGGCTCATTCAGACATCAATTTTTCTTGTACAAGTCCTATGTCCAATGAAGAATTTCATATGTCTAATTTTTTCCTCGGACTGAGTGGTCGGCACAAAAGCACGAAGACTTGTCTGATATTGATCAATGTGTCGTTTCATACTCGCCAATGCTAGTCTATAAATCCATGAAAAAAAAAAAAATCAAACAGCACTCGGATGCCATCTGTGTACTGTCCATTTTTCACAGACTGTTTGATAGAAGATTGAGAAACTTCTATCATCCTTTTTTTTCCATCCAAGGTAAAAACTTATGAAACTCTGATGGCAAAAACAGGCACACTGGTCAAACTCTGATGGCACTCAGACCAAGTTTTGCATATGAGGAAAATCACTGACGTGTGAAGCAGACTCTCAGACATTGCAAGCTTAGACTACAGTCTTACAATGTAATTCATTCGGTTTTATCAAACAGTATGACCCACAGGGATAAATCAGTGGGATTGTAAAAAAGTCTAGTTTTGTTTAGAATTTTTTAGTTGGCTTAGTTTAGGCCAGAAACATGAACCCTGGTGTTCTTTGCAGGCCTTGTGCACTAGCCCTCATGCTTTTCTGCAATTATTGGTGCTCTTGAGCACTTGGGACAAGTAATGGAGAAGCACCGGTAGATACTGGTAACTGGGGAAAGCCAAAAGCAGCAAACCTGAATCGTAAAAGAAGCACTACGTTTTCTCGGTTACGCCTTGCCCTACCCTACTGCTACTAATAAATATCAGCGCTCATGGGTTTCTCTGCTACACTGTAACTACTTAAGTGCCCCTGACCAAAGGTCTAGCGCTTCTTGATTAAGTGTCCAACTTACATCAATGCATCTGTACAACTTGGAGAGACACACCAGGGTCCTTCTTACAGTTGGGTACCACATGCCATGTAGATCAGCCGGTGATATTGTGTTCTGTGCTCGGAGACCTAGAGATTCTGATGAGCCTAGAAGTCACACACAAGAAATGTTACAGATGTGAAAACCCCTTAAAAGGAGCAACCGTACTCACAAGCTGAAAACGCAAAGCGAAACTTTAGATCTTCTTCAGTCCAAGCATTTAGATTATAAAGGGGAGTGCAGTAGGAACAGTACCATTGTAAGGACCATTGCCCAATATGCTAAATAAAGGAACATTGGGGCAAGTAGGAAGAACAATGCTGCTTTCTTTTTCTTTATGTATCATATTGGACCAGGGGGTATGTGTTCAAAGAGCTTTGCACCCAGTCAGTAGTCCTTTGGCGCTGCTCAATAATATATATTTTTATATATAATATATAACTGAGACTTTAAGAAAATAAATCACTGTTGTTTTTTTACCTGAAATTGACAAATAGAATTCATTTGAACTCCGCTTGTGTCATTGCAGTCTGTGGCCCCGTCGGAGAAATGTGTGAATCCTATTTTAGGGGGATTCAGGCAAAACCCCCAGGCGCACTGTAGAAGTACAGTGTGAACAGGACTTAATATACTATTGTATGTAATAGTGCAGTCTACTATACTATTCCAAACTATCCCAGTACACCAGCCAGCCAGACAGACCAGAAGACACATTTCTGCAGCCTTTTTTTCCCCTATTCAAATGAATGGGAAACAAAAACCCAAGTGAAAAGGCAGCAAAAACGCAGAATTTTTCCAGCCAACACTTGATGCAGAACAATCCGCAGCAAAAATGGAGTGTGTGTGAACAGACCCTACGGGGGTTTTCTGAGAATGTAAAAAGAATTAGCATGACATGATAAATCCCCCTCGGCTCCAGCACTGATGCTCCGGTGGTCTCTGCCAGTCTTGGCACTTGGCTGCAGTCATCTTGTAGCTGTACCTTCTGTCATAGCTGCAAACTGAATAATGACCATCAGGGACACCAGAGCACTGAAGCCAGAGGGGATTTAGCAAGGTAGTATGGGGGGAATATAGGACTTTTTGATTGCTTTTTATTCAGCCGGTTGTGAGGTAGGATGTACAAAAATATGACAATTCTGCTTGTTTTCTGTTGTTCATCTGTTAGGGCTCAGTCACACGACCGCATTTTCAGTCCGAGTGTTTAGACCTTGCTCACATCTGTGTTATAAAAATCGCTCCAATATTGAACAGTAACTCCAGCTGGACGAATCTTCTAAAACCAAGTCTTTTATTGAGTCAGAGATGAAATTCTTTATATTATATCTTAAATTAGTAGAGAAAGATGTGAAGGTATTAGTATTCGTTACATGGGTGCAACACGTGCAAATAGAATCACCGCATTTATAGAAACCAGCTGTGTGTAACCAAGTAGTGCAATTAGATCTCTTGTCCCCTAGTCTTTATTTGAACGAAGATCAATGTAATTCCACTACTTGGTTAGTTTATCATCAATTGTAATTCTACCTACGTTATATATATCATTTCATGTAGTGCGTGCTGTCTCCAATATGTAGGATGCACTTGTACTCCCCTAAAAAAACGCAACAGACAACATCTGTCAGATGCTCATAATAAATTGACTACTAAATGTTCTGCGGCATCAAGACATTTTTCTATGTGTCATAATGGAGATACTACAGCCTTTAGACTACTTGGTATAGAGAAAGTTTCTAAACCATATAGGGGGGGGGGCGACCATAGGAGAAAACTCCTTAAGAGAAAGCTGGTGGATTTACACATTGAACACACGTGCACCGGCCGGTATGAACATCAGGCATGACCTGATGTATCATTATGAATGAGATCTTTAGAGAGTTTTTCTATATATGTATCAGATTATGTATTACTTGATATCTATATATGATTTCTTGACATATAATTTCTTTTTTGCTGGTATATTATATCGATGCAATGATTTTGTTATGTTATACGTTTTTAATTTGTTATGTTTGTCTAATTTGTGATTGGTTTACCTTGCACCTGTGTCAAGTAGGATATGACATATAATGCCAGTTCCTTGCGGTTTTTCATCATGCAATGATTAAGAACATATAGTTCGAAACGCGTTTGCTGTTTCCGTCCCAAGGTGGACTTTTTATATATTTCTCTATGACTCAATAAAAACACTTGGTTTTAGAAGATTCGTCCAGCTGGAGTTTTTGGTTCCTCATACGTACGCCCGGTTGCACTGCTGGTTCCGTGCTGCGATCTTCTAGGTGGGTGAGCTGATTTTTCCACTTTTTTCTTTTTGCAATATTGAACAGTAGGACAAGTGTCACTGTCATGCAAGTATGCAATTTTTTTCTCTTACATACTATAATGCTCTATGTAATGTAAAGCTAGCTTACAAAAGTAATAAAGCAATCTATAAAGATATAGATAAATAATAAATAGACAGATATTCGATAAATAGATATCCTGCAGATATATCATTTTACAAGCCCCCTACATATAATAAACTTGCACCACTATGTGCCTTTCATGTGGCACTAAAGGCTATGTTCACACATGTTTTTTCCCAGCGTTTATTGATACTTTTTTATGCAAATTTTCAGCTGCGTTTTGCAGTACTAGCATAGTCTATGAGATTCTAGAAATCTCATGCACACATTTTTTGTTTTGTTCAGGATTTGGTACTTTCCATGCTTTTTTGAGAGATCGTGCAGGTCACTTCTTTCAGCGTTTTTTCACCCATTGGAAGTAATGGGTGGTGAAAATAACACACCAAAAACACAGATGTCAAGTTTTCAGTGTTTTTTGTGTATAAACTAGAAAGATTTTTTTTTCCACTGAACTTTATGTACATGCATAACAGAGAAAAAAGGACAGTGAAAAAAAACGCTGAAAAAAGTGCACAAAAACAGGAAACCGCTACAAAAATCCTGAACAACCTCCTGGCAAGAGTTCAGGTTTTGCTACAGAAAATGAATGCAGAAAAAAAACCATGATGTGTGAACATAGCCTAAGTGTGTTTAGCCTGGTTTAACCTTATAAATAATTAAGAAAAACACCGTTTAGTGACACATGAAAGGCACTAATGGGTGCAAGTTTATTATAGATTATATGTAGCTTGGGAAATTACATATAATCGATCTATTCTGCTATTATTATATATATATATATATATATATATATATATATATATATATATATATATATATATATATATATATATATATATATATATATATATATATATATATATATATATATATATATATATATATATATATATATATATATATATATATACACAGGGTGGTCCAAAAGTAGGTGGACAGAAAGTGTAATAAGGTTAAGAAGGGGGAGATTTATCAAACACTGAATTGCAGCCGCCTGTCTGGATCATCCTCCAATAAACCATGAATTAGACGTGGACGATAAGCTTTCCACCCAATAGATTTCAGGATTCGCATGATAGAAGCTCGTGAAATTCTGGACCAGATGCCTGACAACTACTAGGCTTGGGTGAGACCGTTCTGGTCTTTAATATACACTGACATATCATATACAGGTGCATCTCACTAAATTAGAATATCATCAAAAAGTTAATTTATTTCAGTTCTTCAATACAAAAAGTGAAACTCATATTATATAGAGTCATTACAAACAGAGTGATCTATTTCAAGTATTTATTTCTGTTAATGTTGTTGATTATGGCTTACAGCCAATGAAAACACAAAGTCATTATCTCAGTAAATTAGAATACTTTATAACAACAGCTTGAAAAATGATTTTAAAATCTGAAATGTTGGCCTACTGAAATGTATGTTCAGTAAATGCACTCAATACTTGGTCGGGGCTCCTTTTGCATCAATTACTGCATCAATGTGGTGTGGCATGGAGGCGATCAGCCTGTGGCCCTGCTGAGGTGTTATGGAAGCCCAGGTTGCTTTGATAGCAGCCTTCAGCTCGTCTGCATTGTTTTGTCTGCTGTTTCATCTTCCTCTTGACAATACCCCATAGATTGTTTATGGGGTTAAGGTCAGGCGAGTTTGCTGCCAATCAAGCACAGTGATACTGTTGTTTTTAAACCAGGTATTGGTACTTTTGACAGTGTGGACAGGTGCCAAGTCCTGCTGGAGAATGACATTTCCATCTCCAAAAAGCTTGTCGACAGAGGGAAGCTTCAAGTGCTCTAAAATTTCCTGGTAGACGGCTGCGCTGACTTTGGTCTTGATAAAACACAGTGGACCTACACCAGCAGATGACATGGCTCCCCAAACTATCACCGATTGTGGAAACTTCACACTAGACCTCAAGCAGCTTGGACTGTGGCCTCTCCACTCTTCCTCCAGACTCTGGAACCTTGATTTCCAAATGAAATGCAAAATTTACATTGCATTTACTTAGTGTCAATGACTGCCTTTGGACATCTGTCAAGTCAGCAGTCTTCCCCATGATTGTGGAGCCTACTGAAACAGACTAAGAGACCTTTTTAAATGCTTCGGAAGCCTTTACAGGTGTTTTTTGTGAATTATTCTAATTTACTGAGATAATGACTTTTGTGTTTTCATTGGCTGTAATCCATAATCATCAACATTAACAGAAATAAACACTTGAAATAAAGCACTCTGTTTGTAAGGACTCTATATAATATATGAGTTTCACTTTTTGCATTGAAGAACTGAAATAAATTAACATTTTGATGATATTCTAATCTAATGAGATGCACCTGCATATCATGCTTGGGATTTCTCTGTAATAAGAAATCTGATCGCAGATATCAGGCTATCATTTTATTCAGCTTCCCATTACCTACATGTCTATATAAAAGACTTAGGAGAGTTGATCCTACTGACAGATTCCCTTTAACAAAATACAGCTGTGCGAGTACAAGTATTCACTGCTTAAAGGAGTTGTCTGGTCTTAAGCTACAAGTCTATATTCACTCTATGTGACTACTGTCACGGGTGTGTCAGATGTGACAGTCGCCCTGCAGTTGGTTGAAGATTATCTCTTTGTTTGGCATTACAGACACCTTCTTGAATCTGTCTCACTCTAAGACCCAGTGGCTACCTCCCTCCTGCTAAAGGACATCCAGGCCTGAGTGTTTAAATACTTTGTTTGCAGCAGGGTGGTGCCGGTGATATTCACGTTTCCTTGTGAAGGCTTGAAGCTGTTGCAGTCGGCTTACTTCCTCTCTGGTGCTAGGAGGACGTTTGGTGTAATCTCAAGTCGGCTCAAGCTAATTTACTTTTCCCCGTGTGTGTCTCCCTTGTCTTTAGTTGAAAGTGGGGACTGACTAGTGCTTATTTGCCCCCTTCCCTATCCAGGGCCAAGTGGTAAAGAAATATATGGCTTAGGTTCCTGTGCGGCAATTAGTGAGGAACCAATATAGGGACGATAGGGGAGTCAGGGTGGTATCAGATCAGCCTAGGAGGTCTCCACTCAACCTTACCCTAGCGTCTGGGCTCCCTTGAGCTCTTCCCTTCGTGTTGCACTTGTCTTTTCCACACCTTGCGTGACATTATCACCGGGTGTGCACATTCTGGAAAAAAAAAAAACTAACACTTGGGTTTATTTGTGCGGTGTTTTTTTTTTTTTTTTCCAGGCGTGGTGTTTTTTTGCTTTTTTTCCCTTGGTATAGTTTCTGTTGCAGACCAGTTCCGAGGTGAGGTTCAGAAACAGCATCAGCGTCTACTGGTCGCTAATGTGGGGGTCTCTGCAGGTAGGCCTGTCCAGCTTGAACCCAAGGTTGCCCTCCCGGACAGGTTTTCAGGAGGTAGGGACACGTTTTTTTGTGTTCAAGGAGGGCTGCAAACTTTACCTTAAACTTCGTCCTTACTCCTCCAGAAGTGAGGAGCAACCAGTGGGAATTGTGATCTCACTGCTGCAGAGAGATCCGCAATCCTGGGCTTTTTCTTTACCACAGGATTCAGTTTGTCTATAGTCTGTGGAGGTTTTTTTGGGGGCCCTGGCCCTCATATATATGATGAACCTGATTGAGTCGCCTTGGCTGAGTCTAGGCTACATCGCCTTCAGCAGGGGAATCGGTCAGTGGAGACGTACAGTTCTGAATTCCGTAGATGGGCAATGGATTCTAAATGGAATGAGTCAGCCCTTAGAAGACAATTTTGTGAGGGTCTTACTGAAATGTTGAAAGATGCTTTGGCAGTATATGAAACCCAAGTCCTTGGAGGCTGCCATGTCGTTGGCTATATGGATAGATAAACGCCTTCAGGATAGGCGGGTGAAACCACCTTCTCCGGGCCCTTCTTGTCAGGGTTATGTACCTCTGCCAGAGAAGCGGTCTGGCGGTGAACTAGTACTGGGGAAGGTGGAGGAACCCATGCAGAACGAGGTGCCTCTGCATCATACATTTCCCCGGAGATTTGCAAGAAAAAAGGCGTATGTTTTTTCTGTGGGGAAAATGGGACATTTTATCAGGGCCTGTCCTTCAATTCCTAAGCAAAAGGAAACTATTAACCCTTGGTAGTCTGGAGTTGGATAAGCAAGGGGTGCATTTATCACCAACCTGCAGTTCCCGGTTTGTCCTGACCGCAGAGGTGGTACTAGAGAGCAAAACCGAGAAAATTTCTTTGCTTGTTGACAGTGGAGCTGGAGTCAGCATGGGTGATGTTGAGTTTGTGAAAACTCAAGGTCTTGCTTGCCAGAAACATGACCGAAAGTATGTGATTTGCATATATGCGGCCACGTGCCGACTAGATGAGTGTGGCCTCGCTCAATGCAAGTGTATTGACAGAGGCCGGATACAGTTTAATCGGAACGTGGTTGGAAAAATTTAAATTACATATTTGCAGTAACATGACCGATAGCTCCCAGAGAATCCTCACAGTGTGCAGTGTGTGCGATATGAAGAAGCACAAATCTGGAGTTACATAGAGTGACTGCAAGACTGTAGTTTAAAACTGGACAATCCCTTTAATTGAAAGGCTTAAAGAAGAGCAAATGAACTTTTTGGCAATGCATACTGGCATTATGTTTATAGAAGAGGAAATGATAACTACAATGAAAAATGCATCCTACCTATAGTGAAACATGGTGGAGGATCCATAATTTTACATGGCTACTTTCCTGTCCTTGGGATTGGAGATCTTAGATGTGTTACACGGACAATGATATCTGAAGAGTATCATAGCAATTTAGTGTAATGTGTGCTCCCAAGTTTAAAAAAAACTTGGCTTGAGTCTAACAAAATGGGTCCTACAACAGAATCTATTTTTTCCTTCTCTATCATTCTTGTGGACTTTTGAAAGAGTGTACTGTTTAAAACTGGTTGATTGGCAAGGAGTCATAATCTCAATCGAAGTGAAAATCTTTGGAGAGTTGAGGCCACTACTAGGAAAAGGACTCCCAGCAGATCAATGCAAAAAGCTCACAGATGGCTATAAAAGATGTTAGGAGGTTGTCATTGTTGCCCAAGATTGTACAGCCAACAATTAGGGAAGGGCGTCTAATCCCATCCATGTCATTAACTATGCTTCTTTTTTTTTTTTTTTTTTTCTTTTTTTTTTTAAATGACTGCATATATGGCGACAGGTGAATCTTTGTGCTGAATGTATTGGGACATGCTGACATGCTATTGGATATTCTATAATGGTTCATATCCACTTATTCCAGAAAATATTGGGGTTTTTAACAACAAACACTAAAAGGTGCGGATAACGTTGACTACAACTCTACATCTTCTCCACCATAAGAGCCTCGCGTGACCTTTGTGCAGCCAGAGGCCATTCTCATGCTCGCTTCACAATTAATTTCTTGATAACACAAAACAGCAATTTACACTTGAGCTACTCCGAGGAAACATTTCCAAATGTCGTCGCCAAGGAAACACCGCATCAAACATGACTCAAAGCATGGTATGTTTAGCAGATAATGATAAATGGCCTTTGTGAAGAGTTTTTCAGCCTCCCCAGGATATTGAAACTAGTGAAAAGCTTTCCCCTTGTCTATAAATATTTTCTATGCTGGAATAAAGTGATCAATATCACTACACAATGGGAAAGCCATCAAGTAGATAAATTCAAGGATCCCAGCTCCCGGTAAGTGGTCTTAAAAACAACATTAATCAATTTCAATTTTCCCTGTGTACGAAAAATCGAGGAAATGAAGAAAACCATGGACATACCCAAAGGCAGATGTGCACTTAGAGATACTTATACTAAAGAGGACCTGTCAGCAGGACAAAAGTCAACAGTTTAGATTGGTTTTTATTCTCGCTGCCTCCTGAGAATTGTTTCTTCGTTTTTTAAAATCCACCATACAGTTCCAGAGATACAAGTCTTCTATTTGGTGCTGGTTTTTATGGCATTTACCAATGGGGCTTGGTTCTTAGTGGGAAAATGCACAGCAGCATAAAGAAAAGCCTCCAGAGAATCCTGCGAGCCACAGATACTTGGTAAAGTGCAAAAAAATTAGCAAAAAAAAAAACACACAAAAACAAAAAACCTGGTGGTACGTCCTCGAAGTTTGATAGATTTGGGGAGATAACCATCAACTGAACAATCTTAGATCTGTTTTACTGCTGTTATAGTAAGTGCACCAGCCTTCAATTATTAGGACCCAGATAACCCCAGTAAGACTGACATTATGAACATATCTGCATTCAGTTCCAGTGGAAAACGTACCGCTTTTGATGAGATTATTGGCTTCTGCATCTTCTAGATGAACATCAGAAAACGAAGCGTCTGGCGACTGCAGCCTCTTCTGTTCCTCCTTTAGACTTTGTGCAATTTGCTGTGTATATAAAACTACTTTAAAATGCAAAAATCGGAAATGAAGCATTTATCACAATTGACTAGATTTGATATAACAAATTGCTTTTCTGAACATGTAACCATATATAAATGTAGTCATCGTTAGGCTCTTCAGATGTCTACATTTCGGGTAATGCTACATGGCGACTTGTGGCTATGCAACATAAAATCACAAAGACGTGCTTGTTAAAAACAAAATTTTGGATTGCCAAAGTAAAATCTTTTTCTCGGACCCTTCATTCGGGGACACAGGAGACATGGGTGTATGCTGCTACCATTAGGAGGCTAACATTAGGCAGAAAAAAAAAAAACTCCTCCCCAGCAGGCTACACACACCGACTGGAACCACTCTAATCTATTAGTGATAAAGCAGTAGGAAGGAGAAACAGAAATAACATTAAACTTTAACCAACAATGGCACAACAATGGTGCTGTGGCTGAAGGCTGAGAAAAAATATTTAACACGAGTACCCAAAATCTTGTTTTCTCAATCGAATTCATTGGGGGACACGGGAAACCATGGGACACCCTAAATATAGAGGCTTGATGGCGAACCGCCCAGGAAGCCCCCACTGCAAGTGTAAAGTGAGAAGTGACACCAAGCGGTCGGGGGAAGTCTATTCTTCACTCAGTACGCTTCCAGGATGGTAGAACGAATCCACCAGGCAATGGAAGACTTAGGGGGGGTTGAAAACCTCTATGAGGACACTGAGGAAACACAAAGAGAATCTGAACGTCTGAAAGATGCTTTCCTGGAAAAGTAGAGACTCAGTGCTCTGACAAGGTCCAGTTTGTGTAGAGACTGCCCTAGAGGATGTGCGGGAGACAGACAGAAGGAAGGAAGGACGATGTCCTCATTCATAGAATGTTGGAGTTGGAAGGGACCTCCAGGGTTATCGTGTCCAACCCCCTGCTCAGTGCAGGATTCATTAAATCATCTCAGACAGATGTCTGTCCAGCTTCTGTTTGAAGATTTCCATCCAAGGAGAACTCACCACCTCTCGTGGCAGCCTGTTCCACTCAATCACCCTCACTGTCAAAAAGGTTTTCTAATATCTAATCTCTATCTTCTCCCCTTCAGTTTCATCCCATTGCTTCTAGTCTTTCTTTGTGCAAATGAGAATAAAGCTAATCCCTCTACAATGTGACATCCCTTCAGATATTTGTAGACAGCTAGTAAGTCTCCTCTCAGTCTTCTCTTTTGCAAGCTAAACATTCCCAAATCCTCTAACAGTTCCTCACAGGACATTGTTTGCTGACCGGTCACCATCCTGGTAGCGCTTCTCTGAACTTGCTCCAGTTTTTCAATGTCTTTTTTAAAATGTGGTGCTCAGAACTGAACACGGTATTCCAGATGAGGTCTGACCAAAGAGGAATAGAGGGGGATACTTACTTCCCATGATCTAGTCTGTATACTTCTAGTAATGCAATCTAGAATTGTGTTTGCCTTTTTTGCTGCTGCATCACACACTTGACTCATGAGATGAAAGGAAGAAACCACCTAAGGAGGAAAGGATGGAACCAGACGTAGGACAACACAGGAAAAGGTGAATGAAAGGAAAGAGCAGCAAGTTCGGAGACACGTCTGATGGAGGGGATCGGTAGAAGAAATGAAACCTTCCAGGAAAGTAGGGAGAGAGGAATATCCCAAATGAGTTCAAAGGGTGAACCATGAAGAACAGACAGGACCAAATTGACATCCAACAGCTCTAGGGGAGGCTGATAGGGAGGGACAGAGTGAGCAACTTCCTGCAGAAAAATCTTGATTTGGGAGCAAGAGGTCAAGTTGGGAGACCTGACCCTTTAGAAAGCAAGAGACGGGCCAGAATCTAGGTATGACTGCAGGAAAGCCAGGAAGGAGGGAAGAAAAAGTGACAGTGGCGCAACCTGATTGGTCTCAACATAAAAAAAGACTTTCCAACTGCGATTGTATATGCAGGAGGAAGACTGTTTTCTCACTTTCATCATGGTCTGAATAACCTGGTCAGAGAAACCTGCGGCTTTCAATATTGTGGCTTTATCAGCCATGCCATTACACGGAGAGACTAAGAATTCTGGTGGAAGAGGGGACCCTGGGAAAGTAGGTCTGGACGATCAGGGAGCCTCCAGGGAACGTCTGCGAGAAAATTGATTAACGCCGCATACCAGGCTCTTCTGGACCAGTATGGAGGATATCAAAAGACTGACGGTCACGTCTAAACAGAAAGACAAATCTGAACAGGTGCAAGCTAAGAGAGCCGCTATATGTAACTAACAAATTAAAGTTGCACTCTGAAACGCTTTAATTTGTTAGTGACATATAGCGTGGCTCTCTTAGCTTGCACCTGTTCATATTTGTCTTTCTGTTTACAAGTGACGGTTAGTCTTTTGATATTTGTAATACACACCTTTTGACTAAGCATTCCACCCATCAGCCTATGACCGTTTTAAATAGAGCTTGATCCCACCTGCCCATATAATTGTAGGCTTTCAGCCCAGGAGAGGTATCATGTTAGGTCATTGTCCCAACAAGGGTGTACGCCTTCTCGCTGGCTGTTTGGCACACATGAATATGCTAATTTATGCGCCAAGTACCTTCATTTTTTAACTTATTTTCTCCAGCAGTAATGCAATTCCAATTTGATATGGTCGATGTTTGCATACTATAGCGTTTCAGAGTGCAGCTTTAATTTGTTGGAGCGACTTCAGTCTTGATCTTCTTGAGAAGCTTGGGAGTTAGAGGGACGGATCAGGGAAGCTGAACTGAGCCCAGTATATAGCCAGAGCATCAAAACTGATCGTTAGGGGATCGCTAGACCTGGACATGAACTGTGGAATCTTGTTGTTCATTCTGGAAGCCATCAAGTTGACGTCGGGAGTGCACCACAGGTGACAAATCTGGGAGAAGACAGTCAGATTTAGAGACCATTCGCCTGTGGAAAATCAGTGGACCAGTTGTCCACCCCGGTGTACTGCGGAGAAAGCAGGGACGTTCTGTTCTGACCAAACCAGGATATCTCGGATATGATTGGTCACAGCCGTGTTCTGCCATGGTGGTTGATGGATGCTATGGTTGTGGCATTATTGTATGGATGCGGAAGGGACAGCCAATCATGAGGTACTGCCAATGAAGGAGGGCCAGGTAAATGGCTCTGATCTCCAGAAGGTTGATAGGAAGAGAGGATTCTTGGTCCTTCCAGCAGCCCTGGGCCGTGAGATCCTGGAAGATAGTGCTCCACCCAGGAGACTGGCATCTGTCATCACGACCTTCAACCGAATCGGGAGAAATGATCTCCCGTGACGGATGAGGGCAGAGGAACTTCACCAAGTCAGGGATTGTCTTACCTGAGGGGGGTGAACAATGGGTCATTCCAGGGATGCGATCGACCTGTCCCAATGAGAAAGAACAGTTAGCTGAAGAGTACTGGGGGTGACCTGAGCAAATGGAACTGCTTCCATTGCCGTCACCATTGTGCCCAACACACTCATGCAGAGCCAAAAAGAGCAGTCTTCCTGAGAGACTGAATCCCGAAAAGAAGGGTCGACACTTTTTTCTTGGGAAGAAAGACGATTGCGTGAACAGTGTTGAAATCTACACCTAGGAATACTATGCGTTGGGTCAGGATCAGAGACTACTTCAATATGTTGATGATCCAGCCGAGACAGGACAAGATGTCGAGAGTAAGGTGAAGACTTTTGCAACAGACCAGGTAAGATGGTGCCTTGATCAGAATGTCATCCAGATAAGAGATAGATATAATCCCTCTGGTGTTGAGTACTACTAAGGTTATGGCTGCAGTCATGGCTATAAAGACCCTGGGAGCAGTGGCTAGGCCAAAAGGAAGGACAGTAAACTTGTAATTGGAGTCCTAAACAGCGAACCGGAGGAATCTTTGGTGACCTGAAAAGATAGGAATGTGACCGTAAGTGTCCTGGATGTCTACTGAGCAAAGGAACTCCCAGGGTTCCATAGGAGCCATTACAGAGTGGAGACATTCCATCCTGAAGTGATGCAGATAGAAAAGACTGTTCAGACGTTTGGGGACCAGAATGGAACGAACGAATCCATCCTTCTTCGGAACTACAAAAAGGTTTGAATAGTAACCTGAAAAACACTCTGGCACAAGAATGGGAACGATGGCGCTCGATTGGCGCAGGGAGATGATGGCTTTGAAAACCCCAGAAGCTAGGGAGTTTTTCTTTGGTGGTTGAGACATGAAAAAATAGTTTTGAGGGAGAGAAGAAAATTATTTTTTTGAAACCAGAGGAAATTACCTCTCTCAGGTGTCATCAACCACAGAAAGCCAAGCATCCCAAAAAAGAAGACGCCTGCCCACCCTGAAAGAAACTCCAGGTGGTGGTGACCCATTATGCGGAGGAGAAAGTATTGGAGCTGGTTCAGGAAGACCTGTGTTGTTGACCGGGGGAAAATCAGGAAGCAGCTGGTTTGAAAGAGGGCCTTTTCCTCCCTTGTTGTGCAGGGGCCTTTTCCTGACAGTCGAGACCTCCGGAAACTGACGAAAGGAATGAAAGTATGGGGTATGCAGTCTGGGCTTTTGCTGGGGAAGCGAGGTGCTCTTTCCCCCTATAGCATCAGAAATTATCTGATCAAACTTAGACATGAAAAGGCGCAGGCCCTGAAAGAGAAGGTTGGTAAGGGGACTTTTTAGCCACGATGTTGCTGAATACCAGAGAAGCACATCCAGCAGCACCGAGGGAAGTGGAGAGAAGACATTTTCCTGCATGGGCAATCTGATTTTCCAGATCGGCTAATTAGTCAGGGGAGCCCCAGAGATGATACCCTGACGGAAGAGCTTAGCCCAAGGGAAGACAGCCTTAGACACCCAGGTGGCAGCAAAGGATGGACAGAGTGCCGCCCCCAGAGCCTCAAAAATTGTTTTAGCCAAAGACTCAACATGCCTTTCAGTGGGCCCTATCAGGGAGAGAGAGAGAGAATCGTGATAGAAAATACTCAAGACATCAATAATCGCAATGCAGTAGAGCAAGATTGCGATCTTAAGTTTCACAGCCACAAGTTGCCCTAGCTTTAATAGGGTTGTCCACTACTTGGGACAACACCTTCTGTATCCCTATGTTTTCCCCTAGTAAAATAAAACTTACTCCCGTCCAGTGCCGGCCCCATTCCAGTTGTGTAAGTTCTGGCTCTCATAATGACATGCGATCCACTGAAAAGGCGCCGGCAACGGAGGCGAGTAAAGGTCTTTATTTTTCTGCGGGGAAACAGAGATTTAGAAGGGGTTGTCCAACTAGAGGACAAGCCATTTAAAAAGATCTATCAGCCTTTTACACATTAACCCTTAATGGCCATGATTCTTCAACTATATATATTCTCAAACATATATTTGTATGGTCGTGACCTCCTGTGTGTCACTTTTACTAGTACTAGTCTGTATAAGGTGTCTGAGACATGGCATACCTCCATCATCTCCAGTTTGTCAGGATACGCAAGATCACCAGGAGCAGGCTTATAGCCTAGGATATCAGTCTGAATGTATATGTGAGTCCGGTAGACCAGCCTTTCCTGTACGTCTTCTAGCATCTGCTTTACCACAGCAGCAAAGGCACCAAGCTGGTCAACTACATACAGGACATAAAGAGGGAAAAGAACAAACAATTATCACTATAAAAATAGCCATAGTGACGGTGTAATAAGATACCTGAGGGTTAATGACTGGTGCCCTACTGTAGATCCCCAACTCCCACTGCTCATTTAGCCACTAACTCAACTGGTTTTGCTTTGAGTGCAATTTTTGTACCATATGAGTAAATTGCATCAGGTAAAAAGGTGGATATTTTATGCTATGCAAATAAAATGCTAAACTTAAAGTTTGTCCATACAGACTGGATAAATACCCTGAAAAGGGGTTGTCCCATAAACACAGCTAGAGTTGGTGCAAATCGATTCCCAGTACCTGGTCCATCAGCCGCATCAGTAATCTGTTGTCGCTGGACAGGAGCGGACTGAAAACCGCCTCTTACTCAATATCATCTGCGGGTAGTCTTATCTTTTTATTAGTCAGCCAGGAGCGATGTCACATGTACGTCATAATGCAATGATAACAGCTTCAGGCCAGCTAATTAAGAGAAGACCTGGGGATGCAGTTAGGATAGGAGATGGTTCTCAAGTCTCACGTCCAATGGCTGCATGGTCGATGTACTGGGTCTTGGGAATGGTTTAGCACCAACTCTAACAACTTATCCACAGGTGATCGATGTATGATCGCTGAGGATCAGACCACTTGGACAGCCATCCTATTGATCACAAGCACAAAGGAAATTAGTGGTGGTAGTGAGCATGTGCGACCAATGCTTCATTCACTGTCTACAAACGTGATGTCTGCACATGCTCACTGCTGCTTCACTTACTCAGGGTCCCCGTATCTGAGCGGGTCTAGGCAGGGTCTAAGATTCCCCAATGCACATACATGAAAAATATGGTTTTTGGGACAACTATAGTTTGTAAAATAGTTAAAGCTGCTGACTTCCCATTAATGAAGCAAAAATTACGCGCAAGCCTTACCATTATTTTGCACATGATCTTCAAGCATCTCAATTTTTAATATTCCACAAAGTTCAGAGAGCGTTTCTAAGTGAACAACATGGATGATGAGCGGCCTTAACACATCATATAGCGAAAGACACAACTTCTCCAAAAGTTCACTGTAGTAAAAAAAAAAAAAAGTTGTAACATAAGAACATAAAAAAAACATGTCCAGTTTTAGAGGAGAGGTCTAGTAACCTGAAGGCTGCAAGTATATGTTCAGAGTTATACAAAGTCTCAGGCAAAGCAAAAATAAAAAATATCCCATGTAAAAGGAACCAGTGTTCTGGACAAGATCCCCTTATATTAGAACATGTGTGATGTTATCACGGCTTAAAACATGACCCATAACATCGGCCCCCTGAACTGTCAAAAATGTATGTCATGTGAACATACTATTTATTCTTCATTTTAAAGGAACATCTGCCACCAGATGACTCAATAAAGACTGTACACATTGTTAAATAAAGGGCAGACCTGATGAGAGGTGTGCTACTTATAAAATCCCTATCAGGATGGCTGCATAGCACTTTCCAATTTTTCCCTGCCGGATATTAAAATGAGTATTATACGAGACCACCTATAACTCCTTTGCACCCAAGAAATTACCCCCTAAACAAGTGTTCGAGTTTTTTTTATTTCTAAGCAATCCACTATATGACAAACAGCCAGGCCTTCAAGTCGATAACATTTTGCAGATAGAAGTCCTTTACTCTTTTCCATGCACCTCCCCTACCCTTTTTCGACATCTGCACCGGATGCTGGAGGACCAGAGGAAATAATATATACAGTGGGTACGGAAAGTATTCAGACCCCTTTACATTTTTCACTCTTTGTTTCATTGCAGCCATTTGGTAAATTCTAAAAAGTTCATTTTTTTCTCATTAAAGTACACTCTGCACCCCATCTTGACTGAAAAAAAACAGAAATGTAGACATTTTTTGCAAATTTATTTAAAAAGAAAAACTGAAATATCACATGGTCATAAGTATTCAGACCCTTTGCTCAGTGTTGAGTAGGAGCACCCTTTTGAGCTAGTACAGCCATGAGTCTTCTTGGGAATGATGCAACAAGTTTTTCACACCTGGATTTGGGGATCCTCTGCCATTCTTCCTTGCAGATCCTCTCCAGTTCCGTCAGGTTGGATGGTGAACATTGGTGGACAGCCATTTTCAGGTCTCTCCCGAGATGCTCAATTGGGTTTAGGTCAGGTCTCTGGCTGGGCCAGTGAAGAATGGTCACAGAGTTGTTCTGAAGCCACTCCTTTGTTATTTTAGCTGTGTGCTTAGGGTCATTGTCTTGTTGGAAGGTGAACCTTCGGCCAAGTTTGAGGTCCAGAGCACTCTGGAAGAGGTTTTCATCCAGGATATTTTTGTACTTGGCCGCATTCATGTTTCCTTCAATTGCAAATAGTCGTCCTGTCCCAGCAGCAGAAAAACACCCCCATAGCATGATGCTGCCACCACCATGTTTCACAATTGGGATTGTATTGGGCAGGTGATGAGCAGTGCCTGGTTTTCTCCACACATACCACTTAGAACTTTTTGGTGATAATTCTATCTTCGTCTCATCAGACCAGAGAATCTTATTTCTCATAGTCTGGGAGTCCTTCATGTGTTTTTGAGCAAACTATGCGGGCTTTCATATGTCTTGCACCGAAGAGAGGCTTCCGTCGGGCCACTCTGCCATAAAGGCCCGACTGGTGGAGGGCTGCAGTGATAGTTGACTTTGTGGAACTTTCTCCCATCTCCCTACTGCATCTCTGGAGCTCAGCCACAGTGATCTTGGGGTTCTTCTTTACCTCTCTCATCAAGGCTCTTCTCCCACGATTGCTCAGTTTGGCTGGACGGCCAGGTCTAGGAAGACTTCTGGTGGTCCCAAACTTCTTCCATTTAAGGATTATGGAGGCCAATGTGCTCTTACGAACCTTGAGTAATTCAGAAATTATTTTGGAACCTTGGCCAGATCTGTGCCTTGCCACAATTCTGTCTCTGAGCTCCTTGGGCAGTTCCTTTGAGCTCATGATTCTCATTTGGTCTGACATGCACTGTGAGGTCTTATATATACACAGGTGTGTGCCTTTCCAAATCAAGTCCTATCAGTTTAATTAAACACAGCTGAACTCCAATGAAGGAGTAGAAGCATCTCAAGGAGGATCACAAGGAAATGGACAGCATGTGACTTAAATATGAGTGTCTGAGCAAAGGGTCTAAATATTCTCACCATGTGATATTTCAGTATTTCTTTAATAAATTTGCAAAAATTTCTACATTTCTGTTTTTTTTCAGTCAAGATGGGGTGCAGAGTGTACTTTAATGAGAAAAAAAATTAACTTTTTAGAATTTACCAAATGGCTGCAATGAAACAAAGAGTGGAAAATTTAAAGGGGTCTGAATACTTTAAGTACCCACTGTACTGTGGCTATGTAAAATCCACTTTCTACCTAACATTTTTTAGGGTCCTACCAGTCACAATTTCCATTCACTATTTTCAAACAAGTCAATGTCTGACAAGGTTCAACCCCTACAGTAAATATAGCTACACTATTTACACACAAATCCAAAATAGGCCTAGGTGTCCCTCAGATCTTTTCCTCAACTAGTCTTGTATCATGCCACCTCAAAACCCCTAAAATCCATCCACTTACTTCAGATAACGGCCTTTGGAACATATCATAGCATAGACGACACACTACAAACCCCGTTACGGGCCACTCCCTTACAGTGTGGGATGGAGTGAAGTACTCGGTGGGCTTTCCCTGTTCGGCAATCCGCTTCTTTTCCCATGATATGACGATTTTTCAATATTTCGAGACTGATCTCTCTAAGTATAACTAAAATTCATCATCTTATTTCAACAGAGGGCATTATACGGTTCCCAGTTTTGCAGGAACGTTATGTCCTTCCCCAATCTGAGCTTTTTCAGTATCTTCAGCTAAAACACATTTCATTTTTGATCTCTTCAGCCCGTTAAACCCTTACTTTAACATCGTTCACACAAAGATGTAGATCCTCCTCTGACTCCCCAGGTCTCATTTTTTTGCTATATTCTAATTTGTTTCATGTCCCGTCTTGCAATACATACTTAACTTATGTTTGTTTCCTAATGGGAATCTGACATAGGATCCACTCTAACTGAAGAGCAATGGTCCCAAATATGGTCCTTCTCCACCAAAGCTATTCAATGCTTTAATGATCGAAACCAACCTCGTTTTACCCAACATCAAATGGCTTTAGAGGTTGCCCCATTATTATTAGTGAATTAGAATCTATTAATCTATACCTTAACAGGTCCCCCCCCCCCAAAAAAAACAACCTTGGGAGGCTTAAATGATGTGCCAAAGATTTATGTTATGTTAGTTGCTATGATTTCTTGGCAGTTGAGCAGACAATTGCTCATGGTTGGAAGCGCAATCTTTTTCCATTTTCAAAGATCAAAAGACGCCTGGTCTTGGAATATCATATATGAAAAACTTACATAGATTCTTGGCAACCGACAAGATAAATTTCAGTGTATATGGTTGTGTTTTATCTCATTTAAACAATTGTCTGCTTATGTTTCTCAAAACCCACAATTGCCATGTCTGGTGCATCTTGCCCCCTCACCTTCCCTATGTTTGACCTTCGTTTCATTCCTTGTTCTATTCTGATACCCTCAACATGAAATCGGTCAAACCAAACTCTCCTTAGGAGCTTCATTGTTATATGTTGTCAGGTCACCTGGAAGTGCCCATTGTTTGCCTTTATATTGAAATTTTACATATACAAAACTAAGAAGTCATTCCTTTGTATCTCCCTTTCCTCTTGAATCTTTTATTGGCCTTGGATATGAAACTGCAGCCAAATAAGCAGCTTATTTCCAAAAAGCAGAGTATATTAAACCACCCTTTCAGATGTATTGCTTTGTAGCATTTTTAGTGATATTTTTTTTTATTTAACTTCCCTCATTGGGTGTTAGGGTTGCTAAAGTCTACATCCAGTATGAATTATAAGTTTATAGAAAAATATTTTAAAAAATCGTTAAAATGTAGCATTTTCAATTGGATTTTTTTGATAGCTTTTCAAAAGTGTTTTCTTTTCTTACAACATTCTTAGGCTGTGTGCCCACTATGCGTTTTTCAAGCGTTTTTGCCGCGGAATTTCCGCAGCGAAAATGCTTAAAAAACGCTTGGTAATACGTGCCCCATGGTCCCCAATGATAATCCGCATGTGCTGTGCAAATGCTGAGGAAATTTACGCTGCGGATTATCATTGCTGAAAAATGCGCAGCATGTCCATTAATTTTGCGGACACGCAGCGTAATTGCCGCCATTGACTTGAATTGAATCGCTTAATATCCGCATGACTATATGTGCACATGCGGATATTAAGTGATTCAATGTGCGGATGGTACCCGGGTCTGGAGAAGAGGAGTCTCTCCTCCAGACCCGGGTACCATAGAACCTGTTAAAAAAAACTATTTAAAATAAAAAATAAAGATTATACTTACCTTCCGATGGCCCCCGGTGTTTTCTCCACTGCGTCCGGTCTGTTGTATGGGTCGCGGTGGTGTGAAAGGACCTGCCATGACGTCATTTAGTCATGTGACGTCGGCGGTTGCGTGACCTGTCATATGACTAAATCACGTCATGGCAGGTCCTTTCACACCACTGCGAGCCATACAACAGACTGGACGTAGCGGAGAAAAGACCGGGGGCCGTCGGAAGGTAAGTATAATCTTTATTTTTTACCATTCTTATTCTTTTTTTAACTATTACTTGGTCACACTATATAAATCCATGCCTGTTGCATGGATTTATATAGTGTGAACAAGTTGTCAAACACTTTTCCAAGTGATGCTGAAATCGCTTGGAAAAGCACTTGATAACCTGCATGCAGAAATGCATGTGAAGAACGCTTGACAAACGCTTCTACCTGGGAGGAAAAACTCATGTGAAATCCGCATGCGTTTTTCCTGCCAGGGAGAAGCGGAAAAAATATGCAGCATTTCTGCATTGTGGGCACTTAGCCTTAAGGCTTTGCAATATAGAAAATGTCTGAAAAGAAAGTCTGTACTAAGAATATGAAAAAAAAAAAAAAAAAGAATATAAAAAAAACTGCTGCCATTATTAGGCTTTTTAGAATGCATAAAAAGTCATTATATTAAAGAGGCCATAAAGCGTTTTTTTCTAAATAAAAAAAAATATATAGATAAGTAATTAGAGGTCTTTAAATTATTATTATGAAACAAAATATTTTAGAGTGAGGGGTCAGGAGTGAAATTACTAAAAAGTTATGGGGAAAAAAAAAACACACAAAGCATGAGATACACAGTCCAGAATAACATTTACAAATTTACCACATACTCCAATTTTGGAGTTGGTTTGGTGAAGAATTCATGGTAAAGCTGGTGTTCATCTTGACATACGTGGACCATAAAAGCACAACCACTTCGCACCTAAATGAATAGAAAAGCATATTTATTTAGGCTGTAATGTATAATAGAGGGAAATGGATCTCCCAGCCAGAAGTGATAGTCAAGCAATGAAATAGTCAGTGTCATATCAACAAACTTTGCATAAATCAATAGTACAAGCAAATATAAAAAAACTTGTAAAATATATATATAATCTTAGCAAGGAAATCTGTTTCTTTCTCCACTTATGAGCCACTGCTCTTCCATCCGGTTTCCTGAACTTATTCACTCAGCTCACTGAGAGATTAGATTACATCTGCCTATTAAAGTCTATCGAGAAGGGAAACAGAGAGAGCGAACAGGCAGAGGGAGACACAGAAAGATCATGTTGCAGCTTTCTAGTAAGTGATTTACCCAACCACAGAGCTGGATTCACAACACTGCTCAGTACTCCTGTATAATGTTCACCACATGTCCTACATAGGGACAGGAGAGCAGGAATCCCTCAAGCCTCTGTATACAAGGGACATCGTGGCTAGTTGACACCCACTAGCTCAGAAACAAATGAAAATTAGAGCTAGAACCCGCAGAGGAGAAAACGTAAAAAAAACAGGACAATAAAGTTATCCCTCACATACACATGACAGCTTATTCAAGAGGAGAGTGTATTCAATGTAGGCTGAGCAATCATAGATATCTTACCAACGCACAGTGATCCCTGTTGTTCTGGCTGGTTAGATCTGTAATTGTGCTGGTGATACTTGGACTGAGCAAGTTCTCCCGCTGATCCAAATAGCACTGATGTATTTCACCAAGAAGTAGCTGATACCTTTCAAAAGTATATAAAAAAGGGTCAGCCCGGGTACACAAAAGCTGCAATAATAGAATATATTAAATACTTTGGACATCACACATAAAAGCTAATGCAGACAAAGTGTCCGTGCTAATGATAACCATCCAGAACAGCCCTTTATTTCCAATTGTGCTCCAGACATATCAAAGCTGGTACATGGCGCATGTTTTCTTCCTGCAAAGTTTCTGTGAATCAGACCCCGGACAATTACATAGAGCCTCAGAAATAAAACCTTACAGTGCAGTAAATACAAGCTGTAACCTACAGTGCTGGCCAAAAGTATTGGCACCCCTGCAATTCTGTCAGATAATACTCAGTTTCTTCCTGAAAATGATTGCAATCACAAATTCTTTGGTATTATTATCTTCATTTAATTTGCTTGCAAGGAAAAAACACAAAAGAGAATGAAGCAAAAATCAAATCATTGATCATTTCACACAAAACTCCAAAAAAGGGCCGGACAAAAGTATTGGCACCCTCAGCCTAATACTTGGTTGCACAACCTTTAGCCAAAATAACTGCGATCAACCGCTTCCGGTAACCATCAATGAGTTTCTTACAATGCTCTGCTGGAATTGTAGACCATTCTTCTTTGGCAAACTGCTCCAGGTCCCTGATATTTGAAGGGTGCCTTCTCCAAACTGCCATTTTGAGATCTCTCCACAGGTGTTCTATGGGATTCTGGTCTGGACTCATTGTTGGCCACCTTAGAAGTCTCCAGTGCTTTCTCTCAAACCATTTTATAGTGCTTTTGGAAGTGTGTTTTGGGTCATTGTCCTGCTGGAAGACCCATGACCTCTGAGGGAGACCCAGCTTTCTCACACTGGGCCCTACATTATGCTGCAAAATTTGTTGGTAGTCTTCAGACTTCATAATGCCATGCACACGGTCAAGCAGTCCAGTGCCAGAGGCAGCAAAGCAACCCCAAAACATCAGGGAACCTACGCCATGTTTGACTGTAGGGACCGTGTTCTTTTCTTTGAATGCCTCTTTTTTTTCCTGTACACTCTATGTTGATGCTTTTTCCCAAAAAGCTCTACTTTTGTCTCATCTGACCAGAGAACATTCTTCCAAAATGTTTTAGGCTTTCCCAGGTAAGTTTTGGCAAACTCCAGCCTGGCTTTTTTATGTCTCGGGGTAAGAAGTGGGGTCTTTCTGGGTATCCTACCATACACTCCCTTTTCATTCAGACGTGGACGGATAGTACGGGTTGACACTGTTGTACCCTCGGACTGCAGGGCAGCTTGAACTTGTTTGGATGTTAGTCGAGCTTCTTTATCCACCATCCGAACAATCTTGCGTTGAAATCTCTCGTCAATTTTTCTTTTCCGTCCACATCTAGGGAGGTTAGCCACAGTGCCATGGGCTTTAAACTTCTTGATGACACTGCACACGGAAGACACAGGAACATTCAGGTCTTTGGAGATGGACTTGTAGCCTTGAGATTGCTCATGCTTCCTCACAATTTGGTTTCTCAAGTCCTCAGACAGTTCTTTGGTCTTTCTTTTCTCCATGCTCAATGTGGTACACACAAGGACACAGGACAGAGGTTGAGTCAACTTTAATCCATGTTAACTGGCTGCAAGTGTGATTTAGTTATTGCCAACACCTGTTAGGTGCCACAGGTAAGTTACAGGTGCTGTTAATTACACGAATTAGAGAAGCTTCACATGATTTTTCAAAGGGTGCCAATACTTTTGTCCACCCCCTTTTTTTCAGGTTTGGTGTGGAATTATATCCAATTTGGCTTTAGGACAATTCTTTTTGTGTTTTTTTTCATTGAAGACAAATTAAATGAAGATAATAATACCAAAGAATTTGTGATTGCAATAATTTTCAGGAAGAAACTGAGTATTATCTGACAGAATTGCAGGGGTGCCAATACTTCTGGCCAGCACTGTAGATCCCGGCAGTAAATGCTACACTCCTACCCTGGAATACTTATTTTGCTGACCTAATAGGGGTTTTCAAGCTTTTCACCGGCCTTTTCTAACCACCAGTCTCCTGACCCCGCAACCAACCAGTAGTCACAACATTGAGAGGAAGGGTGGTCTTTATGTGGTTGTCCCGTGCTGAAAAGCCATTTTTCCTGTCAAGCTGTCATACAGCTCTTCAGACCCCAGAATCTATTAGACGCCATTGGTATTTGTACTACAACGGATCTAGAAGGGCGTTTCCACAGCCGTAAAAGGAACCCCATTAACCCCTTCATGACTGGGAGAATTTTTGTTTTTCGCAATTTTCCCCCCTCTCCTCCCAAAAACCATAACATCTTTATTTTTCCATCAACATAGCTGGATGAAGCTTGTTTTTCTGTCTTAATAAGGGGAACAGTGACGTCAAAGGCGCCTTATTCATTAGGAAGCAAAAGCCTCTTAATGAATCAGGCAAGTCTTAAAAGAGGTGTGAGCATCCGCACACTGGAGCAAGGTAGACCACAGCTCGTCATGAATTAGGTGAGCGAGTGTCCCAACGCTTCGTCCCATCCCACCACCATCCCAGCTACACCCATTTTGGCCACAACTGGCTTGAAAACCTTGCGTTGTGCGAGTATTTTACACCATATTTCTGACAAATTAAATTGAAGGTCCTAAGGGTGGTGAAACTGAGAAAAAAAATGTCTGGTCAATATGATGCTACAGGTTAGTATGATTACAGCGATACAAAAATTGTAAAAAAAAAAAAAAAAAAAAAAAAATGTTGTTTTCTTTTAACCAGTGGAAAAAAAAAAGTGGTTTGTGTTGTCATTTTCTGAGACCCGTAACCAGTGGCGTACAGCTAATCGCAGCATACAACGCACCGCTATGGGGCTCGTGAGTCGGAGGCCCAGTCCACCATACAGCTGTGCTCACTGTTAGTTGGCTGTGACTGTAGCCCCCTACATCACCATGATAACTGGAAGACAGCAGCAGCAGGGAGAATAAATCTTTATTTTTCTCCCTGTAGCTGTGCTTCCAGTTAGCCTACCAAGACAGGATTTATATGCCATTTACCAGTATATCTGCAGGTAAATAGCATTTCGGAAGGTGACCGTTTCCCTTCAACTTTGCCTAAACAATCGGGTTAAAATTGGAATAAAATGTTTTTTCTTTTCTACCTTATTTTTTCGTGAGTGAAGAGTAAAACAATACTCACTCTGGTAACTTCTCTGATCGCTGCTCCATTTGTTCAATGAGCGTCTGGGCAAAAAGGAAAAAAAAATACAGGTAAAATGACGCAGCATGCATGCCTCTAATGTGCATGTGCAAGCAGTGAGACAGGAAGCAACCGGAGCACAGTGCTACTTTATTAGAGGAGTTTTCCCTGGTGTCTGCAGTTCACCATCTACCAGTTACACTGGTCTGAGCTCTGATCGGAGTGTAAATGCTGGGAGCAGAGAAAAGACCAGTGATGGGGATAGACCGAGAGAGAAGCAGCTGACAGGCAGGGACCACTGTAATATACTGATCGTTGGTGAAGGGCAGGGGAATGATTTTCTAAGCAAGTGCAGCAATGTCCCAGGGAGCCAGACGTATGATAACACTTCCTGGTCTCTATCCTCACTAAGCAAAGATCCACGATACCGTGGGGGCAAGTTGAGTAGAGAGACCAGGGAATGTTCTATGCCCAGCTCAAGGGGAAATCCCTGCACTCTTCTGCCCTTCACCAACAATAAGTATATTACAGTGGTCCCTGCCAGCAGATTCACCATCACACTGGTCTTTGCCTTGATCGCAGCGTTTTTACTCTGATCAGAGCACAGACCAGTGTGATGGTGATGGGCAGTGAAACTGCAGAAAAGCTGGGAAAGGTCTTAAGCAGTAGCAGCATGTCCCTGGGAGCAGCACGCAGTCACTGCACAACCCTGAACATGAGCACTAGACCCCACTGCTCACAGCAAATACATCACCTCCCTGCTGCGGAGTGACCGCTAAGTATGTCGGGAAATGGAGGCGACTTTTTACTAAAAGTCATGTTACTATATTTTTCCCATATTAATAATAGCCTTCCTCACTGATTTTTTTAATGACTTCTAATTCAAACTATTTTATATTTTATTTTACTGGTAAAAAAAAAAGACAAGGATAATTTTTGGTGATAGGAACACTTAAAGGACCCATTTACAACTAAGAAAAAAACATGAATCTCTCTGGAATAAGACATCGGATCACATAGTAATGTAGGTTGAAGACCTAGGTCCATCAAGTTCAACCTTTCTCCCTTAATTGTACTCCCTACACTAACTTACTAACTCACTGGGACTTGGCCTCACAAGTGTATTATTACTATTACCATTTTTATTATTGCTGCACTATTACAAAGAAAAATGTACCCGTTTATAAGATACCATTTTAGTCACCTCTTTATGAGCTATACGTCCATATAGATGGATTAGGAGGGATGGTCCTGTTCAAACTCCCTTTAAAACATTTAGAAGCCATGGACACATGCGTAATAATGGCACCGATATAGTCAGGGTAATGGGGCAATAGGATCAGAAACACTGAATGCTGCATTTTTAAAACTTTGAATGACAACAAGTCAATCCAGCGATTTAGCAAATCTCAGAAAGATGACCTGTAAGCGAGCCAATCACCACATTTTGGCTCACTTGGATTCATCAAAACCAATTTGCACACCATTCTTGAGGAGCGAGCGTGGTGAAGTCAGGTGCTTCTGATTCATTTAGAGGCTTGCACCAAATCTGACTCCAGCTAGGTACACTACAGTTTGTCATGAATTAGATGAGCTGTGGCATCACACCCTCATCCCTCCATAACTTCGCATACTTTGACAGAGCTGGTTGAAACTGGTGTTAAAATGACAAAAGTGCAAAAATGTTGCGACTTTTTAAAACTTTTTTTTTTTTTTACGGCCAATATGTGCATTTGCATTCTGAAACGCAGTATACAATGTCAGTTTTGTGATATCTAACATGATGCACCACTCTGTAGATTTAGATCCAGGGTACAAATGCACCCACTTTCTGAGGAATTTTCCATACATAAACTGACCGATGCAAATCTTGCAGCATGTTAATATGGCTATTGCCAGCTCTTCACCTTTTGTGATGCATAGGCTGAAATTCCCCACAAAATCTGCTCGTGACTCATTCGGATTTTGCTGCAGATACACAGTAGATACATAGCAGAAAATCCACTATGTGTGCAGGTATCCATAATCAATGATTGCTGGTTATCCAAGACTTGTCCACTATCCTGAATGGGTTGCGTGTTTATCTATCCCTGTTCACTCATTGTACAATATGGCTAAAAGCAAACTATGCATATTTTCAGCACTTCTTTTCAAGCAAAAAATCCAGTGTAGTCCAGTGCCAACTAAATCTATGAGTTTTTAAAAATCTCATCTACACATTGTGGAAATTTTCCGCATATAAATTGACTTTGCTGTGCAGATTTTAAAATTCTAAGCATGTCAACTCTTTCTGCAGAATTTGCTGCGGTCGTCACTTGTGCAGTGCAAAAGGTGACATTTTCAACAAAATATGCAAAGAACATGTGCAGATTTTGATGTGTTAATGTAGTGGAAATGCTGTGTACACACTGCGGTTATGCAGCGGAAAGTCTGCATCAAATCCACGTGAGTATGTACACTAAGGTGAAGTGTATATGCGGCAGATGGACACCGATTTGTTGCGGGAATCCAAACCTTAGGCCAGTGCCCCACTATCAGGATTCAGTCAGTATTTTTTCTCAGCAGTGGGAGCCAAAACCAGGTGAGGAACAATCAGAGAAAAGGTATAATAGAAACAAGTCACCAATTCTGCATTCATCACCCACTCCTGGTTTTGGCTCCCACTCCTGAGAAAATACTGACCGAATACTGACCAAATACTGATAGTGGAGCCGCAGCCTTATTCTCTAGTACTGATTGAACTACTTCTCATGATCAACTTGCAACCTCTCAGAGTAGTCCTGCCGATCACCGGATCTGTATATGTATCTATGAGGAGATAACCGTTTTGCTGATTATATCTTCAAAACAATTATCAGGGCAACCTGACACATTATTTGTAAGAAATGTAAATGAAAATCCACGAAAGCAGAATAAAGATCGAAAAACTATGAAAAAAAAAAATGGACAGAGCTTTGTGAGGTAATCTATCCCAAACATATTCAATAATTCATCTCATAAAAACAAATCATCTTTTACTGTATAATTTGTAAGTGTGATATCATATAGGAACACTTACCCTGACCTTTGGCGCTGCTCCCCTAAACTTGACATAAAATAATGTGAAAGCATTGTCAGAATGTGGTGCCGTTGATGGATCCTAAGGAAAAACAAAGCGCAGAATTGATTAATACATATATTGTATATATAGTGTCATTACAACGGTTCCTTTAACAGGATGGAGCAACAAAAATCTTGTACTATATCACAGAGGCAAGATGAGCAGTGACACTGGACTGAGAGCCGGTGATCCCTCCACTTTATTAATGATACAAATTACTTTTGTCTCAGAGGCCTCAGCTGTGTCCATGCAACCATTCTGTTGATAACAAAAGCCATAACACTGACGAACCCACAAATTCACTGTACAACATATACTCCTGGTACACGATGGACCCCAATGACATATTGGGGACTGTTGAGTTCAGCAACGGTTTTCACCATTTTGTCTGGAAGAAGAGCGCTGCATACATCACTATTATACCAACTCTGCGGAGTGAGGCTCGAAATGTAGCCTTTGACAGTGGTGTGAACGGATCCTAAAAGCATCTCTGCAGAATAGTGTGAATTATAAAATTATATATATATATATATATATATATATATATATATATTTATATATACACAGTATATTTGACTGATTACATTATTCATATTAACAAATTGTTCAAAAAGAGCAGTAGAATAGAGTAAAGAATAAAACGGGTAAAAACACAGCAATAAAGAACATCTCAAGGCAAGACATTAAACATACAACCAGCCAGAAGCAAGTCTTCCTCTTGGT
The DNA here is from genome assembly GCF_046119375.1 of Phyllobates terribilis. Classification (NCBI taxonomy): domain Eukaryota; kingdom Metazoa; phylum Chordata; class Amphibia; order Anura; family Dendrobatidae; genus Phyllobates; species Phyllobates terribilis. Next base: position 213,985,418 of record NW_027362762.1, read on the forward strand.
AGCTCACAACTAAGCAATCTAATGCAGACCACCCCAAACCCCTAACTTACCCGCTTCATGAGCTGATTTGTGAGATTTTGCAGCGTGTTCACTGTGTAAATCTTCATAAGGTGCATAGCTTTAAAAAGACATTGCTTAAACTTTGCCAGATATACAGGATAATCTTTATAATTCGGCTAACAAAAAAAAAATATATAAAACACATTAAAATGGTCATGTTTTGTAATTAGTATATTAGTGTTAGAGACATTTATAAATTCTTACTTCATACATAATAAATATAATTTGCATGTACAATTAGTGAGTATTTTGACCACATCAATTTTTATGAAAATTTTCCTACTTCAATTTGGACGGAGCAGATCAGGTGCTGAGTAATGAGATGGGTTTGTCCTAAGGATATAACTCCCTTTATCAAGGTGCAGAATTAGGCAGCTTGTTTTCCTCAGGCAAAATGGGCCAAAAAAGATTAACAATTTTTGACTTTTCAGAGTCAGTTAAAATTCTTACAGATGGATGCAGCATTCCTGAAATTGCTAAGGAATTGCGGTGTAATCACAGAACCATCAACAATTTTTGTTGCCAAGTCAGAGTCGCAAAAACGTGTTGAGGAAAAAAAACAAAACAAGCACATTAACTGGTGAGGATTCGAGAAGAATCAAACGTGAAGCGTCCAGACACCCATTATCCTCCAGTGCTGTCATATTCCAGAGCTGCAACCTCCCTGGAGACCCAGAAGTACGAGGTGTTCAGTGTTCAGAGACATGGCCGAGGTAAGGAAGGCTGAATCCCGGCCACCACTGAACAAGACACAGAAGTGGAAATGTCAAAACTGGGCCAAGAAATATCTCAAGATGGATTTAACAAAGGTTTTAAAGACTGATGAGAGGAGAGTGACTCTTGACGGATCAGATGGATGAGCCCATGGCTAGATCAGTAATGGACTCAGACACCAGCAGGGTGGAGGTGGGTTCTGCTATGCTCTAGTATTATTAACCTCTTAGTGACTGAGCCAATTATGTCCTTAATAATCAGGCCAAATTCTACAATTCTAACCAGTGTCACTTTATGAGGTAATAACTCCGGAACGCTTCCACGGATCCCACTGACCACATCATATTTCAAGTGACTTTGAGGGGCTTTTATGATAGAAAATACACAAAACCACATTCAGTAAGTTTATTAACCCTTCACATGCTTCACAGAAACTTAAGCAACGCGGACGGAAAAAATGAACATTTAACTTTTTTTTCACACAAATTTTTACTTCAGACCCCAATTTTTTATTTTTTTTTGCTAGGGTAAGAAGTGAAAATGGACCACAAAATTTGTTGTGCAATTTCACTTGAGTACGCCGATACCACATATGTGGGGGAAAACCACTGTTTGGGCGCACGGCACGGCTTAGAAGGGGAGGAGCCCCATTTGACTTTGAGAAAGCAAAATTGGCTGGAATCAAGAGCGGACGCCATGTCACGTTTGGAGAGCTCCTGATGTGCCTAAACAGTGGAAACCCCCACAAGTGACACCTAAAGGATTTTATCAAGGGGTATAGTGAACATTTTGAACCCAGAGGTACGACACAGAATTTGATAACATTAGGTCATCATATTGAATAAGTTATCATTAGTCTTGAGCACAAGTGCTCGCTATTTGAATTTGCATCGGGTACTCGGGTATGCACCAAGTATCGCGGGTGCTCAAGTGACATACTCAAGTCCCTGCCCCGCATGTTTTTTTTGGGTGTCTAACAGCCGTGAAACATGGGGGATTGCCCGTGTATGGCAGGCAATTCCTGGGTTTTTTTTTTTTTTTGCTGTATAACATACATGAAACATGTGGGGCAGAAATTCAAGCATGTTACTCGAGCACACGCGATACTCAGGTTTATTAATCCCTTCACAACCTTTGACGTATATGTACGACAAAGGTCGTGTCTCTGTCTTTGATGCAGGCTCCGGTGCCAAGCCTGCATCTTTCCCCACACTTGATGGTTGACTTAATCAGCCATCAAGTGCCTTTAACAGCCACGGGTGGATCAGAGATCCACCTTCGGCTGTTAACCTGTTAAATCCCGCTGTCAATCACTGACAGCGGGATATAACACGCACCAGCCGGAAGAGTGTCACAAATCCTGCCTATCGGAGCCCCTGCCACGTGATCGCAGGGTGCCAATAGGTGGTCATGATTGCCCGGAGTCAGCAGAAGACGCCTCTGCCTGTCATTGCGACTCTCCTGTGAACACTGCCTGGTGGCCGGAGTTCATAGGAGATCATGATTTCTACTATGTATAGCACAGACGATCGGACAATCACAGCTTCAAGTCTCCCAAGGGGACTATTGAAGTCAGTGAAAAGTGTGGAAAAAAAGCTCATATCACCCCCTTTTGCCCCCATTGAAAATAAAACTGAAAAAAATAAAAAATTACACGTTTGGTATCGCTGCATTCAGAAATTAGAATTACTTTTTTTGGGCCATCGCAATAAGAGGTGATCAAAACATTGTATCTATCCCAAAATGGTATCAATAAAAACGTCAGCTGAGGGTGAAAAAAAATAAGCCCTCACCCGGCCCCAGATGCCGAAAAGTGAAAACATAAGCAAATTATTTTTCTCTTACAAATTTTTGACATTTTTTCCACCACTAAAAAAAAAAACAAAAAAAACCTACACGTTTGGTATCTGAATACTCGTACTGACCTGGGGAATCATATTGGAAGGTCAGTTTTACCATACAGTGAACATGGTAAATAAGAAACCCAATAAGCAATTGTGGAATTGCACTTTTTTTTTGCAATTTCACCGCACTTGGATTTTTTTTCCCCATTTTCCAGTACACTATATGGTAAAATCAATGGTGTCATTCAAAAGTACAACTCGTACGGCAAAAAAAGCAAGCCTTCATACGGCAAAAATGGAAAGAGAAAAAAAAAAGTTATGGCTCTGGGAGAAAGGGGTGGAAAAAACAAAAGTGCAAAAACGGAAAATCGCAAGGTCATGAATGGTTAACCTTTTGGATTGACCAACAGCATTGTAGTTATTCAACAAAATTAGTCATCAAATATACAAATTTTCTACTAAATGTGCACATAGAGTAGAATAGGATGAATAACGGGATCTTACTAGTTTTAAAGGGGTATCCCTATCTTCTACATTACATCTTATACACAGGATATTCTCTAAATGTACGGTAGACGCGGATCCCACCAACGAGACCTACATGTATCTTGAGTAGGGAGTCCTGATGTACCCCTCTCAGTAGAGAAGTGGTCGGAATTTACATTCATTCGTTGGGGATCTCTGACCACCTCTCCACTGACCAGGAGCACGCACCAAGGCCCCGTTCTCGAGACAGATGAGAGTCCAACTTATGGTATAAACATAAATCTAAAATACTAATGTATAGAATATAATATGTAGATATATCATGTATAGAATATAATAACCTTACTTAGACCACAGTCCAGAGCCTCTCACCCAGCCGAATCAGATCTCATACTTTGCACTGACGAGGGGCAACACCCCAAAACACTATCTGCAAATTGAGATTCTTATTTGCCTTTAACCTAAGTTGTTGCAAGGCTCATTAAAGGGTCGATGGGGATTTGTAGGATCTGCTTCCAACAGGTGGCGCTATAGAGTTCTAGTCCTCTTCCTCTTTAAAGAGGAAATTTGCATATAGAATATAATACAAAACTCATGCACTGGTCAATGCTAAAAAGACATGGTCCAGATGCCCCAATGCTGTATTATGCACTGGTGGAAGACAAAAATTGGCATTTGATAAGCCTTCACACCCAGCAGGCAAACTCTGGCTTTTATCAATTACATGTATTGTGCTTCATTTGCCTCTGATGACACCTACTGGGCTCTGTTAAAACTGCAACCATTGACGGTGAAGCGCCTGTTGGACTTGGCGTTAGAGCTGCATGTCGAAAAAAGAGGCCTAAAAAGAAACTGCACTAGTAGCTGTGTGCTAAGTACTCAGCAGGATTTCTATTGGCAACAGCAAAATAACTATACAATTCTAATAGGAAACATCCAGACTGGCTATAGTGAGAAACAAAAATCCACCCCCATCTGTAAATCGTGGGTTAATGCATATAAAAAATAACATGATACAGACTACAACTTACATGTGAGGAGATGTAAGATATACAGTCGTCGAGCTTGGAGAGCATGGGAATGAAGCCTTCACTGTTCACAGACAACGTCGGGGAGTTCAACTTCTAAAAAGAGGAAAGATCAGAAACGAGCAGTTACCACCGAGGAAGAGATGGATCCAGATTGGTCTTTCAGGCGCCAGTTAGTGAAGAAGATGCGACAAATGTATTAAGATGCATCCGCTTTAATTTGGAGCATGTCGACTGACTATGGGGGCAAAGAATGAAATCCAATCCGCTATCATGTATGCCCAATGTCTGGGCTAAATCACAGGGACACAGTGGGGCAATGAGTCCACCCATCTCCTGCCATTAAGCCCCAACCACTCTTCAGCACAGAAAGTTGAAATAAATCACTTAAGGGGAAGATTTGAGATTTTTTTTTTTTTTTTTTTTTTTTTTTTAATAGCAAGAAACTGGCATAAAGACAATAATAAATTCCCCCATGTAATGCCAGCGCAGTGACGCTTCTTTGTATAGTATTCCCACTTCCCATGAATACATGTAGTCTATACTCTTAGTATTCTTAACTTGGCGATAATATAGTGGCATCAACATTACAACACTTTTACTAAGTAGATATTAATTCTGATAATCTGGTTAAACTTCCAAAACATCGAGAATAAAGGCTCAGTATATATTACTTTAGTTTCTTGGCATTATTCTGCTTCCATAGTATTTATAAAGAAGATTTCCAAGCTTTTATCACGTGCAGTACAGAACTCCTTGCGGAGGTCACACAATGCAACCCTGATGATCAGAAGAGCAATGGAAGTGGTGGCAAACATAAGGGCATGGCCACAGGAGACTTTATGCTAGATCAACCTCTTGTATGTAGCCGTCAGCAGTAACAGAAACAGCTAAGCGGCTAGACAAAGGAGGGGCGGGGGGCTGATTCATTGAGGCGTTTATGCCAAAATTCTGGAGTAAAACACCTTGATAAGTCACAATATTTTTGCGCATCTCAGAACTTGAGCAAAGATATTGTGACTTTTGGTATCACACCAACCCTGGCCATCTAACCCAATGTGGGCATAGCATGGGAGGATGGGACATGGCTACACCCGCTGGTCAAACTCATGAGAAGTTATGCTACATTATGCAAAGACCTTGATTCCACCGATGTGTCACTTACTTTACTGTCTGCTGCAGTTTTGATAAAATCTGCGGTAGATCTTAGTTCTCTGAATGCTGAGTTCTGTATAAGCCACACACACACACAACTGATGGACAGCTTTATGGGTACACTGTGCATAGGCAGAAAGCTGCCAATCAGTGGTGGGGGTGGGGTAGGCTACGTGACACCAGGTTTACTAGTCCTCTAGTAATCTCAAAGGCTTATAAAACAATGGATTTTATGAAAACTGCAGGAAACAGCCTCCAGGAAATGACAAATCACAGGAATCAGTATCTGTCTACATCATGTTGCTCTCAGATTAAATGGCAAAAATCTAGCAACAGATTCCCTGTAAGAGATGCGCATAATTCATTAAATGGAGTAGGTTTCTTAATGAATTAGTCGCAACACACTCCAGCAAGCCCGTTCATTAAGACTGGCGTGTGCCATGCCAGTCTTAATGAATTGCCCCTTAAGTCAACCTAACAGCCCACCACAACACGATCATGGGGTCAGTTAACTTTGTACTTCTGATATTCTCATTTTAAACTAAGTCTCAATGTTTCAATCAATCAAAAAAAGACTAAAAATTTATTCAATTTTAAAATGTTACAAACAGTTTTTAAGGCTTCCCAGAATTACATCTTGCTATGAAATACCACATTTTAGGTTTGGAACTTATAAGTCTAGATGTGCACAACCCAAGGTATTTTTTATAACTTTTGAAACAATGATCAAATAATTTTTAACCTGTTTGGATATTGAAGGCACCAATACATATTTTCTGAACCAAACTATTTCCCCTGACCTTGGTATAAGGCGTCTTCTGAACAACAACCAACAAAACATCACCTTCCAGGATAGGAATGAACAGGGAGCTGCCATCCTACACGTCATGTGTAATTAATGATTACAATAAGAGGTCAATGGCAGGACACTACACTATTGAAGTAGTGCAGAGTACTAAACCAGTTTTATATATGTATATAAAACTCTGCCATATTATTAATGAAATACCATAAGTTGTATCTGGTTCTATCTAGAGGCTACAAATAGTACTTACTGTGCTAATATTTTCTAGCTCATTAAAGTATGAAAGTTTCTGTTGAATGCTCTTGGCAAGGTTGACGAGTTCAGACTGTAGAGAAAGAAACAATTAGTCAATGATCACAATGAAGTCATTTGCACATTACACAGATTCACTCTATTTCCTAACTCACAAGAATTAGGATGAAACGATGAAGTATCTGAATATGGAAATATTTTCAGAGTTGGATGGGGTAAAAACCTGAAACTTGTTATTTTAAGTACATAGAACTGGTACAAGTCTCAAAGTTTATATAATCCTGGAAATTTGTAGCAGATAAACCAATGTTACAATGCTTAATGCTACTGGATGCGGCACAGGGGCTTAATGAATAAGGCTTCAAAGCGAATGGAGTAGGGAAGAGGTTGTAAAACTGCTGCAAAGGAAAAGTGAAGTCATTGACGACGGCAACTAATCAGAATACACCATTAAGAAACCTGCAGCAGCCTGATTATTTGCCATAGGCATCTTGCTTCACTCTCGCACCAGTTGTATACATCGGTCCCAATAGTTTACAATGTTATAAAATACCCTTAACAATCAGTCATTTTAAAGCAACATTTACCCAGGGCAATTACAACACAGGTTTATCAAGCCACAAGAGTGGATCTTAATAATTAAAAAAAGCTTCCTGAAATGCTGATATAGGACAGTGATCTGCAACCGATAGCTCTTTAATCACCACTCTCCACATGTCCTTACAACTGCAGGATAGAGGGGAAGAGTCACACATTGGAAACAAATCAGTAAAACCCACATGTATGATGCTTACATTCTATTATAGTGAAACCTGTATTAATTAGCATAAGTTATGATCTGGCATGAATGACAGATCTGGTGTATCCCCGCAGGATCAAACATATTGATAGAAGTGTCAGCTGTCACTGATATAAAGATATGCTAAATGGACTGTGGGCAGCATGTATCGGGCACTGGCTGCAATAGTGCAGCTATGTATATTTCACTACAAAACACTGTTGCGTTTCAGTGAAAACTTACTTTAAAACACCAGTCAGTGACAATGCAACTAGAATGACCAGTGCAACAGTGAAGTCCCTGTTACTTTCTCCTGCCCTGCTCCCCTAGACTGACAGATCTTTACCTATGCATACAGAAGCAGAGAACAGTCAGTCTAGCTAAGAAGAGAAGCCGCCTTGGCCTTTGGAGTAGTCATCCTAGTCACAAGGTGCCTGGCCACAGTTTACAACTGTGTTTTAACTAAAAGGCAACAGTGATGCAGAGTATAACATACATGGCTGCATTAACGGTTGCCTTACCTGCTCCTTCAGAAGTTGTTCACAAGCTTCATGTAATGTCCCCGTTTTTGTCGATACAAATAAGTATTGTTTCTGTAGAGACTCTAGATGCTGCAGAGCGACATTCACATCGTTCAGTATGGCATCACACTGATCCTGGAAGCCAGACAGGTATTCCCTCATCTCCCTGAAGGAAGCAGAATTGGAAGTACATTTATCACTGACAGACGGGATTAACCATTCATTTATTAAACCCTTCACAACCTTGGGTTTTTCAGTTTTTGTTTTTTGCTCCCCTTCTTCCTAGAGCCATAACGTTTTTATTGTTCCGTCAATATGGCCGTGTGAGGGCTTGGTTTTTGGGAGACGAGTTGTACTTTTGAACAACACCATTGGCTTTACCATATTGTGTACTGGAAAACGGGAAAAAAATTCCAAATGGGGTGAAATTGCAAAAAGAGTGTAAATCCACAATAGTTTTTTGGGGTTTTTTTGTTTTACCGTGTTCACTAAATGCTAAAACTGACCTGCCATTGTGATTCTCCGGGTCATTACGAGTTCGTAGATACAAAACATGAATAGGTTCTTTTTTATTTAAGTGGTGAAAAAAAAATCTTAAGTTTGTGAAAAAAAAAAACAAAATAGTGCCATTTTCCAAGACCCAAAGCGTCTCCATTATTCAGGATCTGGGGCTGGGTGAGGGTTTATTTTTTCCGTGCCGAGCTGACGCTTTCATTAATACCATTTTGGGATACATACAATGTTTTGATCGCCCGTTATAGCATTTTATGGCAATGTTGTGGCAACCGGAAAACGGTAAATCTGGCGTTTTGATTTTTTTCTCGTTACGCAGTTTACCGATCGGATTAATTCTTTCTTCTATATTGATTGGGCGATTCTGAACGCGTCGATACCAAATGTGTATTTTTTAAAAAAAATTAAATGTTTTATTTTGAATGGGGTGATTTGAACTTTTGTATTTTTTTTCTATTTTTTTTATTTATTTTTTTTTTTTACTTGCTTCAATAGTCTCCATGGGAGACTAGAAGCTGCGATCATCTCATCGCCTCTGCTACACACAGCAGAGCTTCAGCCCTGCCATGTGTTGCAGAAATGCTCATCTATGAGCGCCGACAGCTGGGTGGCGCTCATAGCAGATCGGCTATGAGAACCACAAGGGTCTCCTGCAAACCCCGGGTTATCATGCCAACCCATCGACGCCCCACAATGATGTGATTGGGGGTCTTATGACACACTTCAAGCACAACAATGTTACATGCTGCTGTCGGGAGATTGACAGCGGCATTTAACATGCTAGCAGCCAAGGGTGGATCGCGATTCCACTCACGGCTGTTAGGGGCACATAACAGCTGATCAGATGTCATGTGCCAGAAAACATGCGGGCTCAGCACCAGAGCCCGCATGGAGTGCAGGCACACGACCTATGATGTATGGATACATCATAGGTCGTGAAAGGGTTAATTAGAAATCTGTCACCAGGTTTTTGCCACCTAAGCTGAGAGCAACACAATGTAGAGACAGACACTGATTCCAGTAATGAGTCACTTACTGGGCTGCCTGCTGTAGTTTTGATAAAATTACAGTTTTATCAGCAGGAGATAATCACTAGAGGACTAGTAAACCTGCTGTCATGTAGTCCTCCATATCCATGAGCTCTGTATAACCCCACCCTCACCATTGATTGGCAGCTTTTTGCCTATGCACAGTGTACACAGAAAGCTGCCAATCAGGGGTGTGGGTGTGGTTATACAAAGCTCAGCATTCAGAGAACTGCTACATTGTAATCTTTTGTAATCTCAGACAAAGGCTCCATTTAGGGCATACTTTGCTGCATTTTATATTTTAAAAATTTCAGATCACTACCAAAGATGATAAATGTGGAGTTTAATTAGGACTATACCCTTCTACTATAAATATTCTTCTCTTCTGGAGTCACCTAGTAAGCCAATTAAAATATATTCATAAATTAAAATGTATGTTACATGGCCTTACCGTAAATGTGACATATTATTTACAATGTAACAGTAACCAGGTTTTAGGAGTATTTTCTTTTGTTTTGCTGGTGCTAACACATTATTACACGCGGATGAACGGTTTAACAAAGGAAACAGATGTCACATAATACCACACCTGTACTTTGCTCCTTCATCTTGATCCATGTGGGTCTGTAACTGGGCAAACCAAGAAAAGAACTGCAAAAAAAAAAAAAAAAAGTCAAAAGGTTTAAGTAAAAAACGACAAACACACCAAAACAGGTGGTGAGGTTGTGTATAATTGCAGTTATTCAAGACTGTTGCGCATAAGGAATTAAATTAGAGGCGTTCTAGAGTTCTGTTCACTTCCACATCGGGGGGCGATTGGCACTGAGGACATTCAGACTACACGTAGCTGCTGGGACACACGACGGGCAGGTATTATGCGGGTGTCCTATTCACCAGACGCGCTGTCATCAGCACCACTCACATCCTGATATGGAAATCAGCATTGCTGGAGAAACCATTTAAATGAATGGCAGCTCCATTCCCTCCCTGTCTGCCGTCCAGCTGAATATGATGGTTGTGTAGAATAGTGTGTGCGGCTTATCTTCAATCACCACTGCTTAGAGGCATTCAGCAATTCTAGACTAGAAAATCCTCTGATAAAGCTTTCATCACACTTGCTGCGCATCCATCAAAATTAGCCAAATTATAGTGGAGTCAGGTGAGAAGGAAGCTTTAGCCTGGTTTACTATGTTTCATTGCGAGCAGTAATGTGTTGTGCCGTCTGTCAATCATCCATGGATCCATGGTGATCGGAGGTGGAGCCCCCTGACTTATGTACTATAGGTAAACTTGCGGCAAAACTAGGTGGAACTACGGGCAATTTTGCTGCATGGCACACTACCGCCTGCAGATGACGGGTGACGCCAGCTTTATAGTGGAGGTCGTTTTCTCTATACCAGTCAAGGAAATCTGGATCTCTACTGACACAATGTAACTAAGGGGTCACACATGCCAGCTTATTAAAATTGCTACTTTGGATATTCAGGCGATTGGATGGTTCATGACTACTGACGCTAGGAGGCCCATCTGCGACAACTGAAAAGGGAGAACAGGCTGAGCGGGTCCGGCTGTTACTGGCCAACGAGGAAGGTGGGGATTGAGGATAATTAATCTGAGATCTCTAGTTGATAAGGTGTCAATTGGGACTATTGTGGTGGTTGATATGTGCTGTGACTAGTGGACTAGTGTATGGCTAGTATTTCAGGGGTGCTACTAGCAGGACTACAGATGGTGGGAAAATCGGGTCCTGCCCCGAGTAACTACATTTTCAGTAGTAATCACCATCACATACTTGCTGTGCAGTTTCAATTCGATCGTCCTCCATTCCAAGTGCGGAGAATCCTTGTTGTAAGATGCCTTCTGTAGACTCTGGAACAGCTCCTGATAGACTTACAGTCAGTGACGTGGAGGACAAGCTGCATAGGTCTTCTATGGGGAGCTGAAAGGATAGAAGAAAAAGTCACATATGTAAGTTTATTCACCTTTGGAAGCAATATAACTGTTTACAAGGAAAAATGTTAAGCATAAGATATATAAATTACTTGCCCTGAGTATATAATATATAATACATTGCATTACTTTTATAGTATAGATTCTAATCCATGCAGGCTACAGTACAGATTAGAGCTGCAGTCACAATTCTGTACATTATTATTAGGCCAGGTGACACCAAGACACAGCAGTGAGATGTGATGATGCAGTGCCGAAGTCGCAGGTGCCAACTATTCCGAATAGGCACAGAGGAAGCCGGCAGGTCACAATGCCCCTATGCCCTGACCTGGCCACCACACAATAGTTTGGCTCAACTGTAGTGCTGTGTCAATATTAGGGTAGGCTCATATGAATGTATAAAGATAGTCAGAGTTTCAGCCAGAAAATTCTATTTTTTTTCCTCACTTGTCATCCGTATACAATCCTTTTTTTTTTTTTTTTTTTTTTTTTTTTTTTTTTTTTTTTTTACAGCCGCAGTTATTAATCATTTACAGGACCAATTACAGTTTCCTATGTCACAGAATTGCAATATATCCATACAAATCAGATTCCGTACTGTGGCTCCGTATGACATCCCGTTTTTTGTTTTTTTTTTTTAACGCACCCATAGACTTGAATGGTCGAGTTTCAACCAATTTACAGAAGAAACTAAACTAGTGCATGCTGCGATTTTTTCCATACGCAGATTCAATCAGTAAAAAAACAAAAAACACTCATCTGCACTGCCCCACTGAATAACATTGGTCACAGTACTGTCTGTGTGCTGTCAGTTTTGCTTTGTTTTTTTACAGACAGCATTACTACAGTGGTGTGAAAGAGCCCTTTACTTGTGTATGACCAGCACAGACATCACAGAAGCTGCCGTATGTCCGCAGATGATCTCCTGTTTATGACCAGGCTTATGGGTAGGCACAGACCCTACGCTGCAGGCTGTGCAATGGTCACATTCACAGCGGTTTTTATACAGGTTATGGATTTAGGACGCAGAATTTCATCTTAAACTTCAATGTTATGTGGAAATCTGCACAAGTGCACAGAACACAAGCCACAACAGTAATTCCACTTTTTGCTGTGGAATGAGTATTGTGGATTGTATTACAACTTTAACACCATGTGTGAATCTATCACAATATATCATTTCTTAGGGTGATTTAGAGATGTCCTCAACCTGCAGCACTCATACCCCGGAGGGTACATTAAGGAGTACTTGCATGGTCTCCATGTAATACTGTTAGGATAGATTCCCATGGATTGGCTGCACATGACGACCTCAGCAGCATAAGCTGACATTGCACGAGTTTCAAATCTGCAGCTCCGGTCAATTCACACTGAGGATTTTATCTGCACTGTGTGAGTGACATTTAGTAACGTCTCATTCACAATGCTGCTAATGTAATCTGCTGAATATATGTCTGCAGGAACAAATCCTTTACCCTTGTCCCCCCAGCTGCAGTTTAAGTAAAAAAAATAAATAAATAAAAACTTCTTTACTCGCCTCCCCAGGTCCAGTGTTAAGTCTCCGCCACTGCAGCAATCAGTGAGTCAATCAGCTACACCAGATTTGACAGCACAAGATAATGAGCTCACTCATTGGCTGCTGCTATGCTGTCAACGTGGAGTCAGAGCTGCAGACAGTAACAGACACCAGGACTAGAGGCAGGGACTCAGTGCGGACCTGGAGAGGGTGAGTAAAGCACAGTTTGTTTTTTAAAACAAACTGAAGTTGGGGAGAAAAAGGGTTTCCAAAATTGGAAAAACCCTTTAAGATACATCCACATGAGACTGATGCACAAACTCTGAAATATAAATGGTTTTAGAAAAAGCTGTAGATTGGAAATTGGAAATAAAAATAAATGACACTGCAGCATTGTGCACGTGATTTCTTAAAGGTGATCTGACTGCACTGTTATTGATGTCCTGTCAATATCAGATCAGTGGTGATCTGACACCCAGCACCCCCACCATTCAGCAGGTACCAGCTTTGGGTGTAAACCATGTCTGGAGCAGAACAGCACGGCCCGTCACACTGTGTAGTAGCAGCTCATATATTGGTTATCAGCTCCTAAATAAATGAATGGATCTCATGTGCAGCCTCAGAGAACGGCCACTAAACAGTGTGAGGGGCAGGTCAGCTCCATACACCATTTACATCCAGAGCTGGCAACTGCTGATCATGGGGGGCCGGACCACACTGATCTGTTATCGATTACCCATCCTGAGGACAGATCATCAGGGTCAGTGCGGTGGACAACACCTGGAAAATCAAATCCACTTTGCTGTTGCCGTCCGCAGTAGAAAATCTGCTTTATATCAGTCCTGTGAGGATGACCCCTAAATATGAGATCACAGATCATCTTTGTGATTAGGGGCAGACCCCAGCTCTTACCTGCAGGTACCATCCACAAGCCTCAGCACATCCGTGGAATATGGAGCTTTCCTGGCTCCGGACTCATCATGAGAACTAGACAGAAGTAGGAGAAGGAAACACTGTCCTGAGGAGCGGACCCCCACGGCTGTCATCTCTGTCACTCACCTCTGCAGGGATTGGCAGCTCCTCAGCCGCTGTCTTCAGCTCTAGGATGGAGTCTGTCTGTCTCTCTGTCAGTGGGGCCAGCGGCTCCGACCTCCGGTCCCACAATGTCAGCCTCTCCCGAGCTTCCAGCTCCTCTGCCCCGGCCGCCGCCATCATCCTCACCACCTTCCAGAGGGGCAGCCACAGAAGCAGGTTCTGTCAGATCCGCTTCCGGGATCCTGAAACCTGGCAACACTGTAAAGAGGCAGGGTCACGTGACCCGGAAAAGGATACAGGGAATTAACCACGCCCACTACGTCTGCTGCAAGGGGCGTGGAGAGCCAATAGCAGCGCGAGAGCTGGTGACGTCACGGCTTCCATGCAGACAGCGGAGCTGGAGGAGTCTCTGGGTGGATTAGCTGCTGATGCCGGAAATGGGCGGAATCGTGCGCAGAACAGCGCCGGAGCAAAGCTGTTCACCGACAGCTCATAGGCATGCTGACTGACTGTGATAACGTGGTCTATGTGGACTAAGGGGTTTTCTGCCTTCAGAAAAGTGGACCCCCAAACGCCTTCATATACGTAACATAAAGAGCAGATACTCTCCCTCTAGAGGTCTCATCAGAGGCGTAGCTAGGGTTTTGGTGGGGGCGAAACTTCTGAGTGGGCCCCTAACCAGGTAATCCTAATTACAGCTATGGTGGTGCACCCAGAGAGTGGATGTAGGGGAACCTCAGCAGATAACCGCTCTGTTACTGAAAATAATCTCTATACAAAGACAAACACTGATATTACCGCCATATGGTGACATATATTGCTAGATACCAGTCCTGCAGACCATATAAGAGATCACAGCACAGTTACTATATATAACTTACAGGTGACATTCTTGCTGATTAAATTGTTCACTTTTCCATCTGGCCGAGACCGACTTCTCCAGCCAGGGCTCAGAGTCTCAGGTCTGCAGAGATCACAACAAAGACACATTTGACTCCTTACATTTCAGGGCCTCGTCCCCATCTATTCCCAACCTGCACAAACTCCTCATCCTGATGATAATCCAATACTGAGCCTCTGCTGCAAAATATGTCCCTATTACTGCTCCTGCTGTGTGCCCTCTAGATGGTAAAACAAACCTTTAAAATATAGTAATGCCGTGTGCAAGTGCCCTAGAAAACAGTGCCCACATTGTGCCCCTAGAAAGTAATAGTGCCCCTTTGACAGTCACAATAACCTGTGTTCCCCTATAACCATAAGTGCCCACTTAAGATTTAATAATGTCCTGAGTCCCCCCCCCCCCCCATGTAGAGCTCCCCTCTAACCGGTATGATGTTCTCCTATACACAATATAATTCCCCCTCACTGTATAGTACCCCCCACACAGTATACTGACCCCTTAGTAGCCCCCAAACTGATGGCTCCAACACTGTATGATGGCCCTCACACCGTGCTAAGACCCCACATTATCTCCCACACTGTATGATGGTCCCCACACTGTGCAAAGACCCCACATTACCTCCCTCACTGTATGATGGCCCCCACACTGTGCAAAGACCCCACATTATCTCCCACACTGTATAAATAGCCTACATATAGTATAATGCACTCCCCATAGGCATAGTCTGTAATATAATGCTCCCCCCATAGGCAGAGTCTGTAGTATAATGCTCCCCCCCTCCTCATAGACAGTCTGTAGTATAATGCCCCCCCATAGGCAGAGTCTGTAGTATAATGCCCCCCCATAGGCAGAGTCTGTAGTATAATGCCCCCCCATAGGCAGAGTCTGTAGTATAATGCCCCCCCATAGGCAGAGTCTGTAGTATAATGCCCCCCCATAGGCAGAGTCTGTAGTATAATGCTCCCCCCTCCCCATAGACAGAGTCTGTAGTATAATGCCCTCCCCCATAGGCAGAGTCTTTAGTATAATGTTCCACCCCTCCTCATAGGCAGAGTCTTTAGTATAATGCCCCCCTTCCCCATAGGCAGAGTCTTTAGCATAATGCCCCCCCATCCCCATAGGCGGAGTCTTTAGGATAATGCCCCCCCCCCATAGGCAGAGTCTGTAGTATAATGCCCCCCCCCTCCTCATAGGCAGAGTCTGTAGTATAATACTCCACCCCCCCCTCCTCATAGGCAGTCTGTAGTATAATGCTCCCCCCTCCTCATAGGCAGAGTCTGTATAGTATAATGCCCCCCCATATTCAGAGTCTTTAGTATAATGCTCCCCCCCCATAGGCAGAGTCTGTAGTATAATGCCCCCCCCCTCCCCATAGGCAGAGTCTTTAGTATAATGCTCCCACCTCTCCCCATAGGCAGAGTCTTTAGTATAATGCCCCCCCTCCCCATAGGCAGAGTCTTTAGTATAATGCCCCCCCATCCCCATAGGCGGAGTCTTTAGGATAATTCCCCCCCCCCCCCATAGGCAGAGTCTTTAGTATAATGCCCCCCCATCCCCATAGGCAGAGTCTTTAGGATAATTCCCCCCCCCCTTCCCATAGGCAGAGTCTGTAATATAATGCCTCTCCCTACCCGGCAAAAAATAAACAAACAGTACTCACCTCTCCTGGTTCCCTTGCTGCTCAGAGCGCCCGGCCCGCACACATCTTCAGCACAGAAGCCGGGCGCCAAGTGATGACGTCAGTCACAGAGAGGGGACTGATGGCTGATGGACATAGTCTCCCTGCTCTGCCCGGAGTGCAACTGTATCCGGCGTGCTGCGCATGTCGGATACAGTTACACTAGCGTGGGCCCCCTGCCCCTTTGCCCCCCCCGGTAGCTACGCTACTGGGTCTCATTGTTATGGCTGCAGTGGTGACTATGCTTTGACAACTGCAGCCAATCACTGACCTCAGGCCACATATACATAATAGGAGCCGTGTCAGTCTAGGTGAGCAGCCGCAGGGACCGTCCTATGAGGCGCAGTGTTCCCGCCTCCTGGACGGCTTCTCAAAGTATATTATCTCTGTAAAAAAACGCAGCCAGTGTCTGACTCTGGCTGCAAAATTATCTGTCATTTCCATCAAACGTCTATTAAAGGGGTTGTCCAGTGAGAACAAGTTATTAACTATTTGTGGGCTATATGATAACTTATTGATAGTGGGGTCCGACCGCTTGGACCTGCCCCGATTGGCAGACTAGGAAACTCTTATCCCTGCTGGAGGTTTTATTGTTCCCATTTTTAAACACATACGACTTTTTGATCACATGTTATTTCATGTTTTGGTAGGCGAGATGGACAAATATATCTGGAATCAGGGACGTTGCTGGGGTCCTAAAAGATCTGGAGCCCAATCCCCAAAGTACATGCGGCCTCCCCATACAATCCCACTACTTAAAGATGATCTATACATCTTGGGGTGGTGTGAGGACCTGCGATTACGTCATTGAGTCATGTGACAGGTCACGCGTCACATGGCGTCACACCGGTTGCATGGATTTATATAGTGTGACCTAAGGCTAAGTGCCCACGTTGCAGAAATGCTGCATATTTTTTCCGCTTCTCCCTGGCAGGAAAAACACATGCGGATTTTACATGCGTTTTTCCCGCCAGGTAGAAGCGTTTGTCAAGCCTTTTTGCATGCAGTTCTGCATGCGCGTTATGAAGCGCTTTTCCAAGCGATTTTAGCATCACTTGGAAAAGCGCTTGACAACTTGGTCACACTATATAAATCCATACAACCGGTAAGTGTGATCAAGTAATAGTTAAAAAAAAAAAAGAATAAGAATAGTAAAAAATAAAGATTATACTTACCTTCCGATGGCCCTCGGTATTTTCTCCGCTCCGTCTGGTCTGTTGTATGGGTCATAAGGTGTGAAACGACATGCGATGACGTCATTTAGTCATGTGACGGGTCACGCGACTGCCGACGTCAGCGGTCGCGTGACCTGTCACATGACTAAATGACGTCATGACAGGTCCTTTCACACCACCGCGACCCATACTACAGACTGGGCGCATTGCTGACTGGGGGCCATCAGAAGGTAAGTATAATTTTTATTTTAAATTCTTTTTTTTAACAGGTTCTATGGTACCCGGGTCCGGAGGAGAGTCTCCTCTTCTCCAGACCCGGGTACCATCCGCACATAGAAACGCATATTATCCGTGTGTGCAAATGTGCTGACACGGATAATATGAGTTTCAATGCAAGTCAATGGCGGCAATTACGCTGCGTGTCCGCAAAATTAATGGACATGCTGCGTATTTTTCCGCAATGATAATCCGCAGCTGAAATTTCCGCAGCATGTGCACAGCACATGCGGATTATCATTGGGGACCATGGGGCACGTATTAGCAAGCGTTTTTTAAGCGTTTTCGTTGCGGAAATTCCGCGGCAAAAACGCTTGAAAAACGTATAGTGGGCACGCAGCCTTAAACACACTATGCATAGAGCAATATTAGTACTATACAAGGCCAAAATAATACCGTTACACAATATCCACTACACAGTGAATATATAATATTATAATATGACCATTACAATCTTTCGGAAAATGGCAACACCTGAAAAAAAAAAAATATTTTTTTACAAATATTTTTTTTTTTTCAACCACTAAAATAATTAAAAAAACTGGACAAGTTTGGTATTGCATTATCATACTTATGAGAAGAATCATATTCCCAGGTCATTTCTACCACACAATGTGCGCAGTGAAAACAATTCCCAAAAAACAATGTCAGAATTGGATTGTTTTCACGATTTCACTGCACTTGTATTTTTTTCCAGTACACTATGTAGTAAAATGCAAAAAACAAGCCCTCATATACCTATTTGGACAGAACAATAAAAAAGTTATGGCTCTTGGAAGAAGGAGAGGAAAAAACAAAAGTGCCAAAAAAAAGGAAAATTGGCCATTTCAGGAAGGGGTTAAACGATTTATTAATGGACCCATGGTTGTGGTGGTACAAAGGTATATAAAAGAAAAAAAAACATACCGGAATGGCGTCACTCCTTTAACAGCAGAAACGCGTCGACAGTTGGACTGGTGTCTGACTGCCCAGTCATGGACTGTGCACATGTCGTTATCTTGACATGCTTTTTGGGCAAAAAGGATGATCAAACTGTAGTGATGTCAAATGCCAGTCCTGGATTGGAGAATGCCAATTAAAATGGCCTGAGGCAGAAACACAATGGCAATGGTGTGGCACACAATGAGATTAATGCCCAGGTGCCAACCTCAGAAAGGATGGGCCGTAGCATCTTCATCTCAGAAGAGGATTGTTTATTCATTTACTAAACTGATTTTGATACAAAACATACACCAAAATCCAAATATAAAATCTTCACTGTCACCAAAATCCAAATAAAAAATCTTCACTGTCAATAAATTTGAGCCAATCAGCGTCAGTGCCAAACTGTGATGGCAGGCATACACAAGAGGTGTGTGGTCAGGGCTACAACACCCCCTTAATTCCCCAGTCAGAACAGCAGCAGATAGGAAGCAGCTGTTGTATCATAAAGTAAGAGATCTGCTTCAGCAGCCACAAGTTCCAGAAAGCCAGAATATGGTCACATCATACAGACACTAGGGGGCAGTAGACTGGCTATCTTGAAGCTTGGGCTGCAGAGCTGGATCTGTGCAGCTGCAGTCTCCTGCCTGGTCATCCTCGGGATCCTGCCTGCACCGGCGGATTGATGCAAGGAGAGAGGTGAAATATTCACCTATAACATGGTGGACATTTTGGTTTTCATATATTCTTATTCAGTAAAAATCTAGTAATATTATTTACTCATTTTAGGGTGATGTTAATTAGTAGTGGTATTATTCATTCACTGTTTGGTGGTATTGCCTGGCTGTACTATAGTAGTGATGATATTCGTTAATACTTTTATCTATGTAGTGCCCACATATTCCACAACACTTTATATATCGGAGTTACACTATGGTGGTAATATTTATTCTTTCTATGGCTAACCTATATAAAGGCAGTCCCCAGGTTATACTAGATATATTGTGTAGCTTTGTTGTATCCCAGATATGTAAGTTGGGTCGGCAGTGGAAAGAAAAACTAATACCTGACTGCTCCGGCCGCCATGCTTCTCTTCTTTCCGCCGTTACACACCACATCTCCGGCCCTTCACCATAGGCCAGAACTTACGGCCGTGTCTGTGCCAGAGCTTACTGCACTCTATAAGGTTGTGATGACCACACATTATGACATGCAGTGATCTCCAGCCTGAACGTAGCCATGAGCCCGGCCTATAATGAAGAGGCTGGAGATGCAGCGTGTGACAGCGGAAAGGAGTGGACTGGACAATATCCGCAGAGTTCAGCGGAGAGTATATTAGGGTTTTGGGGTTTTTTAACATCAGGTGTTCGTAACTGGGGGTTGTAGTTAAATCGGATGTTCATAAGTCGGGGACTGCCTGTATACAGATTTCATACAAACAAACAGTGTACCCTAACCTCCCAATGGGAAACATGGCTGTAGGGAAGCAGCATCCACACAAGTAAATAGCCGGATCTGGGTGTGAGCCTGGCCTTGCGTGTGGGTCACTAGAAGTGGCATTTACATTAGTCATTCAGGCCACCTATAATTAATTTAATTGTATCACAATTATCAATAGTGTTACCATTCATCTTTGCCAATGATGATCAGTAATCATTATGGCTGCTCAGAAATGGGCAGTGTATTTAGCCTTAGTGTCAGGAATCCTTTACTTGAGCCTTACACTCTGTTCACACCTGCTCAGACATTCTGTTTTTTTGTTCACTTTTAGGAATAGGTGATCTATTGCATTAGTTTTGCAAATGGAAGCAAAGTGGTCTCATTGATTATCTTGGGTTTTCTTTCTTCTTTTTTTTAGGCCTGTTCCTTGGGTTATTTGAGATGCTGATTCAGAAAATTGCATTGGATAGACCGTATCAGCCATAGTTTCATAGATATAGTTGCATTTACGAAAATTTTAGTCCGCTATTTAAAAGATCATAACAAGAACACTGGTCAAGTAAAGTTTAACCTTTAAGGGATTATGTGGTGGTGGAGGACAATGATCCTCACGCAGCAAGAGCTAGTCATACTTCCAACACTTCATATAAAGTTCAACCTGATTAAATAATTTGTAAAGGCTTTGTAAAAAGACAGTTTGTGGATTGAATACATAAAGTATAAGTTACCTGGATCGTCCACAAATCAGACAACTTATAAATTACCCACATTTCATAGCATCAATGAATGAAATTGAATTATATTGCCAGGTCTTCATTTGTTCTTGTTGTGAAAAACTTCCATGGTAACAAGAAGGCAGACAGCTCCACACAATTAGTAGAGGATATGCGCTTTCAATTCAACAGGCTTGTATGTAACACGAGTGTTAATGTCCATTATCTGCACAGTCACTTAGATCGTTTTCCAGAGAACCATGGTGACTTAAAGGTGTTGTCTGTTGATAAAAGTCTACAATAACCGTGTGAGCGAGGCCGAGTACTTCTAGTTGGCACATGATTACACATATGCAAATCGCATTCTTGCGGTCACATAAGCACTCGCTCTCACTGGCAATGCCAGAGAATCCTAACCGTGTGCCATCTACACACTGTCAGGATTCAGAAGTCTGCAGACTTATCAGAAGACCAGACAATCCCTTTTAAGCAAAGAGCAAGGTGAAAGATTTCACCAGGCCATAAAAACAATCAATGGAAGCCAGATACCAAGGAAGATGGGATGCACATGATGGCAGACTATTGTTGGAATCTTATGCAGGATTGTCTTGATAGATCCCACTCTCGGAAGTCTTACAAAAAGAGCTTCTTGTATGTCAAATGACTGCAAAGTTTGTATATGTTTGCTTATAAGATATTTATTTAAACACTACTAAAATATTCTGTTTGCCATCTGCTCGCCCATAAAATAAGAGTGGTATACAGTATGTTCTGTATCTCAAAATTTAAAGCTGATAGGGAAAAACTGGTGCCATTTTTTTGAATCATCAGGTCAAATAAATCTAGAAAAATGTCTAATATTTGGAGCAGTAGAATTTGTGTTGGCATTTATAATCAATGGGTCACTTTTGTTTCCAGCTGCATATCTGCAAACAGAAAAATAAATATCTGAACAGATATGTGAACAGGGTCTTATATAGATCCAGGTCTTCTCTATGACCCTTTGTGAAGTGGAGTATCTGGTTTGAATCAAACGACTATACTAGTCCTTATAATTATTAACTTAGAAAGAGGGGCACATGACAAGTTCCCTTTAAAATACTGGACATATCACCATGGCAAATAACAAACCTCTGTATAAACTGCATGCTAGTTTATTTGATTATGCTTGCAGCATAGGATTATACAAGAGATTAACATTATTACAGTGGACAGGGGAGTGTCACACCAGGTGAGGGAAAGACTAAGTGCAACACGAAGGGAAGAGGGTTAGGAAGCCCAAACACTAGGGAAAGGGGGAATGGAGCCCCCTAGGCAGATCTACTATCACCCTGCCTACCCTACCGTCCCTATATAGGTTCCACACCTATCGCTGAGCAGGAACCTAAGCCCTGAATGTCCCTAGAGCTTGGCGCTAGATAGGGAGGGGACAGGGTGAGCACTAGCCAAGCCCCATTACAAACTAAAGACAACAAGGTAGACAAACAAAGGGGATACACTTAGCTTGAGCAGACACCAGAGAGATAACGCCAACTGCCCTCCAAGGGCACTAGAGAGGAAACTAGCCAACTGCTAGTGCTCCAAGCCAACACAGAAGTACATAAAAATATCACCTGCGCCTCTCTGGAGAAACAGAGACTTTAACTACCAGCAAGGGTGTGTCAATCAGCAGCAGAAGGTGGAGGTAGCTGCTGGGCCCTAAAGGAAGAAGGATACAATACCAAAGAGATGAGAGGATCAAGAAGGTGTCTGCCATGCCAAGTACAGTGACCTTCTGCAGCCAGCTCCAAAGTGATTGTCTAACACACCCATGACAGGGAGAAAGTATCTTGGAAGGCGCAGAAAACAAGCTATAGATAAGGAGGAAAGTACAGTACAGTATTGGAACTATTCTCACGTTCAGCATGTATTACAGGGAGAGACACTCCCACATGAGAAAAATCTGAAACTTGGAGCAAGCTGCAAACTGCTTTAATCGGGGGGTCTGAAAGTGAATAAATGAATGAATATTTCAGACTGAAACTTACCATAATTTTATTAACTTAAGGTTACCACTAACATATGTTAAAATCTTTTAGCCTTTAAAACAGTATTTCAATCTATATGAGACACATCCTAGTTTGTTACCCCAGGGACTGAAGAAAAAAATATCTTCTATAAAACGCATAAACATAAAAATGCATTTTTGGTATTGTTGTAAACATAGCAACCCAAACAATAAATTGCACATTTTATTTACAACCTGTTTATTTTACACAACATGGATGTGGTTCGCGGCCTTTCCTCAGAGCTGAATGTGGCTCTCAAGGTGAGAAAGGTTGGGAATCACGGTATTATAGCATTTACTACATTGTGTATATTGTAAAACTATCATTCACTTGGATCCAGGAGCAATGCATTGCATACATCAACGTTTCTTGGACTCAGTATTCGCAAAATTAATTGTATTATATATTTAAAAAATCTTTTCAACATCAAGGAAAAGTTACTTTGTTCCAATTGCTATGAGCCATTCACCCGTGATAGTCACCTGGATTGTCATAAGTAAACAGTTTCACAATAATCACATGTAGTTCAAGCTGATAACCCCTTTCATGGGCTTGAAAGTAATGTAACAATTTTCAAAGTAACACAAGAGGCATTCTTATTATTTTCCCTCAGGTCTTTATTACAACATTCTCCTTACATATTTAGATGGTTACTAGAAATAGAGACCGCCCTGACCTATCAAGGCATGGGACTTCTCAAGATACCTGAATGTGTCCTGTGGGATCTGGCAGTAGATTCTTAAAAGAAGACTTAACATCCAATGGAATACATCATGAAATAAAAGGAGACCAAAATATAAAACATCTCAAATATACAGTATTTACTTAGGAAAACTAAAAAAAAAACTGTATTATTTGGAGATGACAGCTCCGGCCTTTTAAAGGGAATCTGTCATGTCAAAAACCGCTGTTAACCTGCATATGTGGGTTAATCTGCGTTCTGAAGCCATGTGGCCGCCGCACTGAAACTCCGGCTACCGGGAGGAAACTAACTTTAATCCTCCCAGCAACCTCGGGTTTTCAGTCATAGAGGCGCAGCTTCACTCACCGCTCAGTATATATTGAGCGACGACTGTCCCTACACCCCAGCACTGACTGACAGCTAGCTCTATACTGATGCGCTGTACAGTCAGTACCGGGGGCACAGTTACAGCTGCCGCTCACTATGTACTGAAAGGTGACTGAAGCTGCGCCTCTATAACTGAAAGCCGGAGGCTGCCAGTAGAAATATAGTTCATAGCGTTTTTTTCACATGACAGTTTCCCTTTAAGACAGGGAGATTGAAATTGGGAAGGGAAGCAAAAGGCCAGAAAAAGATATACAGCTGACAAATACTATTGAGATCTCTGCTACTGGAAGTGGAAAGGAAGAACAAAAACAAAAAAGATTTAAATAATAAAAATATGGGAGGAAGAGAAACCAATCACAAACTAAAATGTTTTTATACAAATGCACAAAGCATGGGCAACAAACAAGGAGAATTGGAACTACTAATGCAGGAAAAGGAATATGATGTCATTGGAATCACTGAAACTTGGTGGGACGATACACATGATTGGAATAAAAGGCTAAAAGGATACAACTTATTTGCAAGAAACAGACTTGATAAACGAGGAGGAGGTGTTGCATTGTATGTTAGAAAAGCGTATATCTGCACAGAGATTGAAGCAGAGACTGGGAGTTCTGTGGAAACTGTTTGGTAAGAATACAAGGAGAGAACAACGGAAAGGACACCATTGTAGGCATTTACTACAGGCCACCTGAGCAAGCTGAAGATATGGATGAACTCTTTATGTATCAAATGACAAGTTCTCCAAAAAATATGGTAGTGGTCATGGGAGATTTCAACTATCCAGACATTTGTTGCGAATCTCAAGTAAAGCTAACAGGTCAAGCGAATTCTTATCCTCTCTTGCTGACAACTTTATCTTCCAAAAGGTAGGGGAGAAAACAAGGGGATCTGCTACTTTGTATCTAATCCTTATAAACAGGGAGGAAATGGTTGAGGAGGTAAAAGTGGCTGGAACCCTAGGAGGCAGCGATCATGCTATTATAGAATTTTGGATAACTAGAGGGGGAAGACATGTGAAGACTCAAACTTCAAGGTTAGATTTCAGAAAGGCAGATTTTAAGAGACTCAGAAAGAGAATAGGAGGGATCCAATGGCTGGATGTCCTTAAGAACAAAAATGTCCAGGAAGGATGGGAAATTTTTAAAAATTAGATTCTCAAAGCACAATCGTTAACAATCCCGAAAAGTAGGAAGAATGGGAAGCATTTAAAGAAACCAGGATGGATGAACACAGAACTTAAACACATGCTAAAAAGAAAGAAAGAAATGTTTATCATATGGAAAGAGGGAGTCATATCTAAAGAAGATTATAATGCAGTCTGCAGATCATGCAGGGCACGTATCAGGTTAGCTAAAGCTGACAATGAATTAAGGCTTGCAAGAGATGTCAAAAGCAATAAAAGAGGATTTTGGGGGTATGTCAAAAGTAAAAGAAAAGTCAAAGATGCTATAGGATTTTTACAGGATGAAAATGGTGAAAGGATGTTGAGAAGGCCGAACTTTTTAATTCCTATTTTGCATCTGTTTTCCCTCAGAGAGAAAATGTAACATCAACTGATCTTCACTGTCCTATTAAAGGAATATAAAAATCCAAGTTATCTGTAAACAGAGAGATTGTGAGGGAATATTTAGCTAACATAAATGAGTTCAAGTCTCCAGGTCCAGATGAATTACACCCCAGAGTACTGAAGGAGATCGTAGAAGAAATTTTAGAACCACTCTCTATAATCTTTGAAAATTCTTGGAGAACAGGAGAAGTCCCAGAAGACTGGAGAAGAGCAAATGTTGTTCCTATCTTCAAAAAGGGGAAGAAGGTGGACCCAGGGAACTATAGGCCGGTGAGTCTGACTTCTATACCAGGAAAGATCTTTGAACAAATTATTAAACAACATGTATGTAAGTACCTGGATAAGAATGAAGTGATTAACCAGAGTCAGCATGGGTTTGTAACTAACAAGTCATGTCCGACTAACTTCATTTCCTTCTATGACAGAATCACTGACTGGGTGGATCAGGGAAATGCTGCAGATATAGTATATCTTGACTTCAGCAAAGCATTTGACAAAGTATCTCACACCATCCTTATTGAAAAAATTACCAAGTATGTAATGGACAAGGCAACTGTTAGGTGGATTCATAACTGGCTTAGTGATCGGACTCAAAGGGTGGTTGTAAATGGCTTCACATCCAGTTGGATGAATGTCTTAAGTGGGTACCACAGGGCTCTGTCCTGGGACCTGTATTGTTCAACATCTTTATCAATGATTTAGATGAAGGAATTGAGGGTAAACTGATTAAATTTGCTGATGACACAAAGCTAGGAGGGATAGCTAATACAAGCGAAGAGAGAGAGAGGATTCAAAAAGACCTAAATAAACTGGAGCAGTGGGCTGTAACCAACAGAATGGTTTTTAACAGGGAAAAATGCAAAGTACTACATCTGGGCAATAAAAATGAAAAAAGCATATACAAAATGGGAGGAATAGAGCTAAGCAACAGTACATGTGAAAAAGACTTAGGCATACTAATAGATCATAGACTGAACATGAGTCAACAGTGTGATGCAGCAGCAAAAAAGGCAAATACAATTCTGGGATGTATTAACAGAAGCATACAGTCTAGATCACGTGAAGTCATTATCGGACTTTACTCCTTTGGTCAGACCTCATCTGGAATACTGTGTCCAGTTTTGGGCACCACATTTTAAAAAAGACATCGACAAACTGGAGCAAGTTCAGAGAAGAGTGACCAGAATGGTGATCGGTCTGCAAACCATGTCCTATGAGGAACGGTTACAGGATTTGGGAATGTTTAGCTTGCAAAAAAGAAGACTGAGAGGAGACTTAATAGCTGTCTACAAATATCTCAAGGGCTGTCACATTGTAGAAGGATAATCTTTATTCTCATTTGCACAAGGAAAGACTAGAAGCAATGGGATGAAACTGAATGGGAGGAGACAGATTAGATATTAGAAAAAACTTTTTGACAGTTAGGGTGATCAATGAGTGGAACAGGCTGCCACAAGAGGTGGTGAGTTCCCCTTCAATGGACGTCTTCAAACAGAGGCTGGACAGATATCTGTCTGAGATGATTTAGTGAATCCTGCTTTGAGCAGGGGTTGGACCAGATGACCCAGGAGGTCCCCTCCAACTCTACCATTCTATGATTCTATGGGCTCTCTTCTGTGTCACTTTTAATAATCTGACCTGTTTCTGAGCTAGAAGATACCATTGTGTGGGCAAAAGCTAGGATTGTGCAGAATGGATACTGGAGACGTGCACAGTGTACTCTCCTCTATTTGCTGGGATGCATAATACACATGGCCGATAAATACCAATATTCTGCATGAAGTAAAGTTAACGCTGAGGAGAGGATGCATTAGTGAATAATTCACCATGTCTGTAATTCTCTTTTGGTGAATTTACAAGAAACGATTCTCCCATTGCATTCTATGGGCCACCAAATCAGTCTAAATCCTGGCTCCACTTTGCCATTCAGCTCCTATATCGAATTAGTGCCCCACTCATAGTTATTTCTTAGAATAAAACCTGGACAAATTTTTGCCTCACTCTGGTGACTTTAAAGTAAAACCTGTGTCCGAGTCAGGCTATGTTCCCACAATGAGCTTTTGATTTTGCAGATTTTCTGTATCTATAAAGTAAATTAGGTTGTTGTTTTATTTTTACATGCCTTTTTATCAGGGCTGAGGAGTCGGAGTCGTGGTCGGTGCTCATTTTGGTGGAGTCGGTATAAAATGGTCCAACTCCTAAAATATATAATAAAATGGGTACAGTAGTGCAATGCAGAATGTGCTGAATATTTTTTCATATGAATTTGGGAAAGTTATGAAATGTCCTATAAATGGCTGTTCTATTCCTGATCTAAGGCTACATTCACACACAGTGTTTTTGCTGCGTTTTTTGAGGATACATTTTTCAGCTGCAAAAGTAGATCAGCTTTTTAAAAAAACACATCACCTGAAAGGTTTTTGAGCTCATAGATAATGTTTTCAATAGCAAAAGCAGATTACAAAAATGCTGCACAAACTGACATGCTCATTCTTTGTGAGGATCCGTTTTTGAGCCCAAAAACGGATCCTCAAAACGATGTGTCTGAATGTCATATCTTGAAACCCATTGACTTTGCTGGGATGCCCAGAGTCACTGCATTTTACTGCAAAAAATGGATCTGCAAAAACGCTGTGTGTGAATCATGGCCGTAGCCAGCGAGGGGCATGGGGGGCAGTTGCCCCCCCCTCTAGAAGCAGGGGCACGCACCTATCAAAACTCATTTGTATGCTGCAGTGCTCCCGTCCTGCACCGGCTCCAGACTGCAGGGGGCAATCTCCCCTCCTCTGTCCTGTCTTCTGCCGACTTCACCAGAGAGAGGAGGGGGAGGGGTGCCTGCCCTGCACAGGATCCGATTCCTGGGCCCCGAGCTGGAAAAAGTGAGAAAGTGAAAGTACCACTACTCATCTCTGTCACAGGAAGGTAACTAATGCTAATATTGTAGGTGATTATTATGTGCTCTCTGTACAATGTGTGAACTATATGTGCAATGTACTAGTTGCTGTCTGTAGCTGTCATCTGTCTATCACACTCTATCTATCCCTCCATGTATTCATCTATCTATTCATCCCTCTATCTATCCATCCATCTATCCCTACATCTATCCGTTCATCTATCCTTTCATTTATCCCTCTATCTATCCATCCATCCCTCTATCTATCCATCCTTTCATTTATCCCTCCAGCTATCCATCCATACGGCTATCATCTATCTATCCATATATTTATCCATCCCTGTATCTATCTCTCCATCTATCCATCCCTCTATTTACCTATCCATCCCTCTATTAATCTATCTATTCCTCCATCTATCCCACTATTTATCCATCCCTCCATCTATCTATCCATCCCTCCATCTATGACTTTATCTATCTTATCCTATCTATCCTTTCATCTATCCCTTCATCTATACCTCCATCTATCCATCCATATGGATATCTATCCATATATTTATCCATCCATCCATCCATCCCTGTATCTATCTATCTATCCATCCCTCTATTTACCTATCCATGCCTCTATTAATCTATTCCTCCATCTATCCCACTATCTATCTATCCATCTATCTATCCATCCCTCCATCTATCTATCCCTCTATGACTTTATCTATCTATCCATCCATTTATCCATATCTGTCTATACATATCTTATCTGTACCAAAAAGAATGAAAGCCGGGTAGCACACAGACTAACACTCCTTTTTTTTTAAGCACCAGTCAGGTACACCTCATAGCTGCCCAAAAGGACGCCCAGGACAGGCATTGCTCGTCTTCAGTAACACATCACCATCAATTGATAGTCGGAGTAAATAGACTGCATTCACCACATCTTTCAAGTGTAGGGGTGTGCAGTATGAGGTTCTGCAGCAGCTGAGGTGTGCAATATGAGGTTCTGCCCCACCCAGCTAGTTTTGATCCTGGCTATGCCCATGGTGTGAATGTACCTTGAGGATCTAGGCTTTGTCTTAGCTGAGATAAGTCAGTGCTGCACTCCAGAACCAGTGAAGCTCCTCCTCTACAGACAAGGGTAAAAAGTAAACACACTCAGAAAGAAGGAAGGCCTGCGCTCATCTCAGAAGAATTGCTAGAGTGAACAGGATAACAAGATTAAGGTAATTACTTCTTAAAGCATATTTAAACTTTCAATAAACTGTGCATAAATCAATAGTCCAGTATACTGTATGTTCTCTCTGTATGCTTGATGCTTGTTTGTTTTTTCTTTGAGCTCATACACTTTTGGGAAGTTAGCTTTTATACAATATATATACAATATACAGGGAAAATACAGCAATAGAATTGATGAGGACTTGTATAGTTATAGAAGCCAAAACATCACGTTATTAGTAGTGTTGAGCGAGCACTAAAATGCTCGGGTGCTCGAAGCTCGGGCCGAGCTCGCCGTGATACTCGGGTGCTCGACCCGAGCAACAAGCCCAATGTTAGTCTATGGGAGACCTGAGCATTTTTGCTTCGGCACCCCCGGCAGTCTGTAGAAAGCCTAAAAAGTGCCCAAAACGATAGTGACAGTGCTCAAATGACATGGGGACAGCATAGGCATCGCCCCAGGAAGCATTTCTGACCCCCAGGTCACTGCTGTCAACAACGTGGTCAGAGGTATTAAGCCAATTTTACGTGCTCACAATAAAACGTTCAAAAACTAAACTGAAACTGTTTTCCTGTGAAATATGTTAAGGAACATCCTTTCCAGGGTAAAGACTTGTGTATAAGGTAATATAAATAACCCAAAACAAAAATACTCCTCCACACCTTGGGCTATGTTCACAAGTAGCATTTTTTATGCGTTTTTGCACTTTTGTATTGCTTTCCACCGTGACAAATGCATTCACCAGGAAATGTCATTTTAATATTTTACAACCTTATCTGGCCATGTGCTGTGTGACACATACATACAGTGCTGAAAAGACATGGGAACAGCATGGTGAAGACCCCTGGAAGCATCTATGACACCCAGGTCACTGCCTAAAAGTGTGCCCATCAGAAGTGATCCTTGCCGCATCAGAAGATGCAGACTTGCAACTATCCCCGTGCAAGTCCTTGTCCCAGGGCAGTGTTCTATTGTGCCTCCCCCATTCCTTGCAATGCAAGCGCAAATATGCAGCCAACCACCGACCCACCCATAGGCTGCAATACTATACTGCTAGCTTGCACTTGAAATGGGGCCTTTTAGTTTGTATGACCCTGAAGCTGGACACTACCTCATGGCTGCTTCGGCAGCGAGGTCTCCATACTCAGTCCCCAGCCTCCACTATTTGTCCCCGTAACCTTCCCCACACTTTTCTTAGCCCGGCCTGCTTTAGGGCAGCATTGGACGAGCCCACCAGACAACCAGACTCCTCCGTTGGGCCCTGGCTTCTCCATCAGGGGAGTTGAGAGTGCCAAGGTGAGGAGCATAATGATGATGATAGAAGTTAGCATCTGCTTTGTTTTCTTGGAATGCAAGCGTAAGTGTGCAGCCTGTCACCCACCCACCCCCAGGCTGCAATACCATACCGCTAGCTTGCTTGCACTTGAAATGAGGCCTTTTAGGCTTGTGGAGGCAGACGCCGGCCACCATGTCATGGCTGCGTCGGCGGCCTGGTATCCATACTCAGTCCCCAGCCACCCGGCGGCCGGGTGTCTACACTCAGTCCCCAGCCGCCAGGGGGCGGCCGGGTGTCCATACTCGGTCCCCAGCCACCCCCATTTGTCCCGGTGCGCCTTATAAACAAGCGCGCATACCAAAACATTACCTGTGCCCTTCCCAGTGCATTTAGTGGGAAGGACAGCCTATTCCGCTGTAGTGTGTGCACGCCAACCCCCTGTTCATGGCACATGCGAAGATGCCTCCCGCCCTGCACCTGTCATTGCAGACTTGTAACTATCCCCGTTCAAGTCCTTGTCCCAGGGCAGTGTTCAATTGTACCTCCCCCATTCCTTGCAATGCAAGCACAAGTATGCAGCCTGCCACCCACTCACTCCCAGGCTGCAATACCATACTGCTTGATTGCACTTGAAATTGGGCCTTTTAGGCATGTGGAGGCGGAATCTGGCCACCATGTCATGGCTGCATCAGCGGCCTGGTATCCATACTCAGTCCCCAGCCACCCGGCGGCCGGGTGTCCACGCTTGGTCCCAAGCCGCCTGGGGGCGGCAGAGTGTCCATAAACGGTCCCCAGCCGCCCCTATTTGTCCCGGTGCGCCTTATACACAAGCGTGCATACCAAAACATTACCTGTGCCCTCCCCAGTGCATTTAGTGGGAAGGACAGCCTAACCACAAACACGTGTACAAGTGAATGTGGCCAGGGATGGTCCATCTCACTGACGCCTTCACACTGGGTTAATATTGTGGAAGCCGAGACACAGTTGGAAACTGGGATGCAACACGTCCTCCACACATAGGGGATTGCGGGTCCTGGGTCAATCAGGCTTCAACACAAAGTTCAGAAGGTAGACAGCAGCAGTGGTCGGCCCCCTACACAATGAGTAAATTATTCATGATCATGAGGCCATCCATCTCCTTAGCTTTCTGTTCCTTGGAATGCAAGCGCATGTATGTAGTAGCGGCTAGGCCTGAGGTGGTCAGCGTTTTGGCGCACATCCTACGTCCTCCGAGGATTGCTGGATGTTTTCCTGCTACTATCCCAGTTCTATGACTCCCGTTTAAACAAAGCTTCAGGTGATGAATGATGGATGAGGTGGTGGCAAAGGAGAAAGAGCAGGAGGAACAGGGACCATTCACATCAATATCAGGCCAGTCAACCACACATGTCTTGTAGGATATGTTTATGTACCAAAAGGAGCGGTTCAGCTACACAGTTAAAGGGCATACAGTGAGTGCAATGCCTACCAAAAATTTAAAGGCACTCCAATGCCCCTTGGAAGTGACATGGAGGTCAGAGGGCCTTAACTAAACCGTTTTTTCCATTTATAGCAACTGGGTCTCCTGTACACTGTTGGCCTAAGCAGTGAATGGAAGGCTTTCCAAAAATTATGAGGAACTGCAATGCCCCTTGAAACAGAAGTGGATTACAGTGTACTAAAAGCCTTCTACCCATTATTGGGGAGTGGGTCTCCCTTAGTGTTCGCCTATGCATTGAAAAGCAAAGCTGACTAAAATTAGGAGGAAATGCCCGTTGGAAGAGTCATGGAGGTTAGAGGTAATTAAAAACAACATTTCAATGCCCCTTGGAAGAGCTGTGGAGTTCAGAGTGGTTTAACAAGACGGTTTTAATGCCCCTTGGAAGAGACGTGGAGTTCAGAGTGGTTTAACAAGACGGTTTTAATGCCCCTTGGAAGAGACGTGAAGGTCACAGCTTAACAAGACAGTTTTAATGCCCCTTGGAAGAGACGTGGAGGTCATAGAGGAATAAAAAGACAATATCAATGCCCCTTGGAAGAGACGTGGAGGTCCCAGTGGAATAAAAAGACAATATCAATGACCCTTGGAAGAGATGTGGAGGTCACAGTAGGTTAACAAGACGATTTTAATGCCCCTTAAAAGAGCCATGCAGTACAGCATATTAAAAACATTATTCCCATTATTGGGGAGTGGGTCTCCCATAGTCTTTGCCTATGCCTTCGAAGCAAAAGCTGCCAAAAATTAGGACGGAGGAACTTGCAATGCCGATTACAAGAGCCATGCAATACAGCATATTAAAAACATTATTCCCATTATTGGGGAGTGGGTCTCCCTTAGTGTTCACCTATGCATTGAAAAGCAAAAGCTGACTAAAATTAGGAGGAAATGGAGTGCCCGTTGGAAGAGTCGTGGAGGTTAGAGGTAATTAAAAACAACATTTCAATGCCCCTTGGAAGAGCTGTGGAGTTCAGAGTGGTTTAACAAGACGGTTTTAATGCCCTTTGGAAGAGACGTGTAGGTCACAGTAGCTTAACAAGACGGTTTTAATGCCCCTTGGAAGAGACGTGGAGGTCTCAGTGGAATAAAAAGACAAAATCAATGCCCCTTGGAAGAGTGGTGGAGGTCTCAGTGGAATAAAAAGACAATATCAATGCCCCTTGGAAGAGTGGTGGAGGTTACAGTAGAATAAAAAGACAATATCAATGCCCCTTGGAAGAGTGATGGAGGTCGCAGTGGAATAAAAAGACAATATCAATGCCCCTTGGAAGAGACGTAGAGGTCCCAGTGGAATAAAAAGACAAAATCAATGCCCCTTGGAAGAGTGGTGGAGGTTACAGTAGAATAAAAAGACAATATCAATGCCCCTTGGAAGAGTGTGGAGGTCGCAGTGGAATAAAAAGACAATATCAATGCCCCTTGAAAGAGTGGTGGAGGTCCCAGTGGAATAAAAAGACGATTTTAATGCCCCTTGGAAGAGACGTGGAGGACATAGTGGAATAAAAAGACAATATCAATGCCCCTTGGAAGAGTGATGGAGGTCGCAGTGGAATAAAAAGACAATATCAATGCCCCTTGGAAGAGATGTAGAGGTCCCAGTGGAATAAAAAGACAAAATCAATGCCCCTTGGAAGAGTGGTGGAGGTCTCAGTGGAATAAAAAGACAATATCAATGCCCCTTGGAAGAGTGGTGGAGGTTACAGAGGAATAAAAAGACTATTTTAATGCCCCTTGGAAGAGACGTGGAGGACATAGTGGAATAAAAAGACAATATCAATGCCCCTTGGAAGAGTGGTGGAGGTCCCAGTGGAATAAAAAGACAATATCAATTCCCCTTGGAAGAGTGGTGGAGGTCCTAGTGGAATAAAAAGACAATATCAATGCCCCTTGGAAGAGACGTGGAGGTCCTAGTGGAATAAAAAGACAATATCAATGACCCTTGGAGAGACGTGGAGGTCACAGTAGCTTAACAAAACGATTTTAATACCCTTACAAGAGCCATACAGTACAGCATATTAAAAACATTGTTCCCATTATTGGGGAGTGGGTCTCCCATAGTCTTTGCCAATGCCTTCGAAGCAAAAGCTGCCAAAAATTAGGACGGAGGAACTTGCAATGCCCCTTACAAGAGCCATGCAGTACAGCATATTAAAAACATTATTCCCATTATTGGGGAGTGGGTCTCCCATAGTCTTTGCCTATGCCTTCCAAGCAAAAGCTGCCAAAAATTAGGATGGAGGAACTTGCAATGCTGGCAACATGGACAAAGGTCACCCTGGTGGTATAGTGGTGGTGGAGCCTGAGGATAAGGAGAAGAGCAAAAAACAGCCGAAATGAGGAAGCGTATACCCATGTGTGGGTGTGAAGCGGTGCATGGGAATACACTTCCCGAAATAACACAGTGGATTTGACTTTGTTACTCTGCTGTCATTTGGTGGTGATGAGAAGTCTGGCCCAATCCAGCCCTTGTTCATTTTGATAAGGGTCAGCTTGTCAGCATTGTCAGTTGACAGGCGAGTGCGCTTATCAGTTATAATTCCCCCAGAGGCACTAAAAGCACGCTCCGATAACACGCTAGCGGCAGGGCAGGCCAGGACCTCCAAGGCATACAGAGCGAGTTCATTCCAAGTGTCCAGCTTGGATACCCAATAATTATAAGGCACAGAGGAATCACGGAGGACGCTGGTACGGTCGGCAAGGTACTCCCTCACCATCTTTTGAAACTTTCCACTCCTTGTGAGAGTACCCCGCGCCTCAGGGCCTGTAAGCTGGGCGGGTCTCAGAAAACTGTTCCAGAACGTTGACAGTGTTCCCCTGCCTCTGCTGGATTGGAGTTGCGTCTCTCTCGCCTGTACGCCTTGGTTGGGCAACGAACTGTGACCTCTGCCGCTAGTGTGTTCAGATGGGAATTTTTTTTAACAGTTCTGCAGCAAGGGCCTTCTGGTACTGCCCGATTTTTGTAGACCTCTCAACCTCAGGAA
The DNA here is from genome assembly GCF_046119375.1 of Phyllobates terribilis. Lineage (NCBI taxonomy): Eukaryota > Metazoa > Chordata > Amphibia > Anura > Dendrobatidae > Phyllobates > Phyllobates terribilis. The sequence goes on from NW_027362762.1 coordinate 214,020,731, forward strand.
TAAGAGAGTGAAAGTTCTCCTTGTAGCGGGGGTCTAAAAGTGTCACCAACCAGTAATGACTGTCACCCAACATTTTGACAATGCGAGGGTCACGGTTAAGGCAGCGTAACATAAAGTCAGCCATACGTGCCAGACTGGTAACGGGCAAGACTTCCGTGTCCTCACCAAGATGACAACTGACCATGCTCTCCTCCTCCTCCTCCCCCCTGTCCTCAGGCCACCCACGCTGAACTGACGGTATGACAGTTGTACAGGTACTACCGTCTACAGCGCATGATACCAGCTCCTGTTCTTCCTCTTCCTCCTCTCCCCCATTGTCCCCCAATGCATGTTGGGATGAGATGAGGTTGGGCTGTGTGTAATCGCCCGCTACGGCTTCTTGATCCATCTCATCATACTCTGGCTGCAATGCCTCCTCTTTAATTCTCTGCAGAGAGCGTTGCAAAAGAAAGACAAGTGGGATGCTGACGCCAATAATGGCGTGATCGCCACTCACCATCTTGGTGGACTCCTCAAAGTTTGTCAGGATGGTACATATGTCAGACATCCAGGTCCACTCCTGAGGTCTTATGTGTGGAGTCTGACCTGAATATCGACGGCCTTGTTGCAGCTGGTACTCCACAACTGCTCTCTTCTGCTCACAAATCCTTTGCAACATGTGGAGGGTAGAGTTCCAATGTGTGGGGACATCACACACCAGTCGGTGTGCCGGAAGCTGCAAACACTGCTGCAACACAGCAAGGGCGGCGGAAGCTGTAGCTGACTTCCGAAATTGAGCTGACAGGCGGCGTACTTTGACGAGCAGATCTGGCAACTCGGGTTACGATTTAAGAAACCCCTGAACCACGAGGTTAAGCACATGAGCCAGGCATGGTACATGTGTGATCTCACCTCGCCTCAGAGCCGCCACCAGGTTACGGCCATTGTCACACACTACCATGCCTGGATGTAGGTTCAGCGGTCTCAGCCACATATCTGCCTGCTCTTTCACAGCTGTCCACAACTCACAAGCAGTGTGAGGTATATCACCTAGGCTTATGAATTTCAGCACAGCCTGTTGCCGCTTGGCTGAGGCAGTACTGCAGTGCTTCCAGCTTGTAACTGATGTGGTGATATCTGAGATGGAGGCTGAACATGAGGAGGAGAAGGATGATGCGCAGGAGCTGTACACTGTGGGGGCAACTCTGACTGACATAGGGCCCGCAATCCTCGGTGTGGGGAGGATGTGTCCCGTCCAAAGGCTTCCACTATGTTTACCCAGTGTGCCGTCAGGGAGATGTACCGTCCCTGGCCACAAGCACTTGTCCACGTGTCAGGTGGACTCTCCCAGTAACTGCGTTGTTGAGGCCACGGCAGATGTTTGGGACACGTGCTTTTGTAGTGCGGGGATGGCACAACGGGCAAAATAGTGTCGGCTAGGGACCGAGTACCGAGGGACGGCCACCGCCATAAGGTTGCGGAAGGATTCCGTCTCCACCAGCCTAAAAGGCAGCATTTTCAACGCAAGCAGTGGTGAAATGTGCGAATTTAGGACTGTGGCCTGTGGGGCGTTGGCTGCGAATTTGCGCTTTCGTTCAAATGTCTGGGATATGGACAATTGAACGCTGCGGTGGGACGTGGACGTTGATGCTGTTTCTTGAGAAACTGCCATAACATGTGAAGACTGAGAGGAAGGGGCATCTTGGCATGCAGTATGGACAGGGGATTGCCTTGCACGCACAACAGGGGGTTCTCTTACATGCACAACAGCGGAAGAAGCAGTGGTGACACCCGCTGACACTGGTCGTAGATCCTGGGGTTCGCCCCACAAAGTCGGGTGCTTTGCTGACATGTGCCTGATCATGCTGGTGGTGGTCAGGCTGGTAGTTTTGTCACCCCTGCTGATGCTGGCCTGGCAGGTGGTACAAATGGCCTGTTTGGGGTTATCAGCAGAGTCTTTAAAAAAATTCCAGACTCTGGAAGACCTACCGGTTGTACTGTCAACGTCCCTCGTGTTGGTGTTACGGAGAACGGTTGCCCGCCTTCTGTCTGCGGCCACCACACTTCTTCCTGCCTGTTGAGGTACTCTGCCTCCCTCCCCCTGTGTGCTTCTGGCCTCGCTCTGCATGTCCTCCTGCCACATTGGGTCAGTTACTAGATCATCCACCACCTCCTCCTTTTCCACTTCCGCACCACGGTCCTCCTCCTCACTTCGTGGCAATTGTGTCTCGTCATCGTCCACCTCTTGTGACAAATTGCCAGCGTCGCCTTCCTGTGGCCGTGGCTGTTCAAATATTTGGCCATCGCTACATGGGATCTCCTCTTCCACCACTTCAAGCGGAGCAGGCGAGGGGCCCAAATATGGAAATGGACCAGTGAACAGTTCTTCAGAGTGTCCAACTGTGGGATCAGTTGCTGTCTGACGACACTCGGTTTGGTGGGAGGAAGGAGCATCAGGGTGAGGAGGAGTATGCGGTCGAGACTCACGGCTACTAAGACTTGACCGTGTGGAAGACAGACCGGAGGTGGTGGTGCCCAGGTGAGTGGAAGTATTATCTGCTATCCAATTAATAACCAGTTCACACTGATCAGTTCGCAATAGTTGTGTTGTGTGCTTCCCTAGTAATTTGGTTTTGAACTGGGAGCGAGAAGATGTGGCTGTTGGTTGTCGCACATTTTCACCTTGGCCACGGCCCCATCCTCTGCACGCACCATCACCAGAATGTCCAGTTCCACGTCCCTTGCCACGCGCCTTGCCCATTGTAAATTAAGTAAAATAGCTTACACTCGCACTATTAATGGCAAAAGGGTAATAAAAAAGAGATTAGAACCGTGGAAGAGGAAAACCACAGTTCTAGTTCTCTGGCCTACACCAGAATCTTTTAAACAGATATATTTGTGTCTGAACAGTCAGCGAGACACTTGAACTGTTTTTTTTTTTTTTTTATGGAAAAAAGGCAAAAAGGTGGATAACACCCAGATTTGAACCATGGAAGAGGAAAACCACAGTTCTAATTTGCTGGCGTATACCAGACTTTTTTAAATAGATATATTTGTGTCTGAACAGTCACCAAGACACTCAAACTTTTTTTTTGTGGAAAAAAGGCAAAAAAATGGATAATATAGGGATTTGAACAGTGGAACTGCAAAACCACAGTTCTAGTTATCTGGCCGAAACCAGACTCTTTTAAACCGATATATTTGTGTCTGAACAATCACAGACACTCAATTATTTTTTTGGGGAGGGCAGGGGGGGAGGGGAATACCAAAAAGTTAATAAGACGGGTATTTGCACAGTCTGACTGAGGGAAAAAAAAAAAAAAAGGTTTTAGATGAAAAAAAAAAAAGATTTTTCCTGGCCCCTGAGACCTGGGGATAAGTCTAGCAATTTGAGCAGCAGTACACAGGACTGTAATGCAGAGTTTGCTGGTATAACCACTGCGTCTCCTATACAGCCTGCCTGCCTGCCTGATATCTGGGATGGATATTAGTCCTCAGAAGGACTGTTTGATTTTGCAGGCTTTAGAGACCCTACACTACCTATTTTGCAGTATAAATCTCTCGCTGCATCGTCATATGAGACCCCAATGTTCCCTCGTTTCTGGATAATGCTACTTCCTCTTCCCAGGGGGGATGTGGATAATGATACTGATGCTCTAGGTGAAGATGCCTTTACACACTCAGAGGATCATGATTGTCTCAAACAGATGCAGGAAGAAGCTGCCTCCAAGAGAAATGTGTCTGAAGACCCACTCCCACATGCTGACCTGACTTCACCGATGGTTCCAGATTTGCAGATGAAACAGGAGGATTCCATACAGGATATGCTGTGGTTACACATGACCAGGTCGTCTCAGCCGGATCTCTACCACCACACATGTCTGCACAAGAAGCGAAACTTAAGGCTTTGACACTGGCCTGTCAGGAAGCCTGTGGTCAACATCTACACGGATTCAAGATATGCTTTCGGAGTGGCTCATGACTTCGGCGTTATCTGGGCAGCCAGAGGATACCTCACATCCAGTGGAACTCCTGTAAAGCATTCTGCTGCCATACAAGAACTTGTGGGCGCTCTAGATCTACCGTCGGAGGTTGCGGTGATCAAGATCAAAGCTCACGGGAGATTGGATTCTCTAGAAGAAAGAGGGAACTCCTTTGCGGACACAACAGCAAAAACTTATGCTGTGGATTCATTTAGGAAAGAGAAAGCAGTGGTGTACGTGTCTCAAGACACTGAAGGAGGGCCTCAAAGCCCTCTTATGAAATTTATCCATTTACATCAAGACAAGACACCGGATGATGAAAAGAAGTCATGGCAAGAAGCAGGAGCTAAAAAGGATGAAGATGGAGTCTAGAGGAAGAACAAAAAGATCTGTCTACTTCGTAATCTGTACCCCTCGGTGACAGAATGGGCACACTGTATCACCCATAGAGGCAAGAATCAGATGAATGACTTGATTTGGAAGACTTATATGGCACCTGGAATTTCTACTGTCACCCAAAAATATTGCAAGTCCAGCTTTGTGTGTGCAACATGCAATCCAGCACCACCTCAGAAAGTTACTCAGAAACATTTGGCTAAACCACTCTATCCCTTTCAAAGAATTCAAATCGATCATATTCAAATGCCAAAAGTAGGGAAGTACGAGTATGTACTGGTAGTGACCGACATGTTCTCAGTATGGCCTGAAGCCTATCCAGTAACCAACATGACTGCCAGAGTGACTGTTAAGAGAATGATTACTGAGGTAGTGTGCAGATATGGAATCCCAGCGGTGATTGAGAGTGACCAAGGACGCGCATTCATTGCAGCACTAAGGAACTATGGGCATTGGTAGGGGCTGATTTGGGTTTACATACTCCGTATCACCCCCAGAGCAGTGGTAAAGTAGAAAGGCTAAATGGCGCCTTGAAAAACAAAAAATACTGAAAGCCAGTCAGGAGGTCAGACTTCCTTGGACAGACATTTTGCCCATTGCCTTATATTTAGTCAGAAACACTCCGAGGGGTCCTGTAGCATCGGCGTCTCTGCCCCCTGCTAGGCAGAGATGCCATTCCCCTCACCTCTCTGCTCAGTGCTCGGTGTCCTCCTCCCGCGCTGATGGCAGCGCGAGCTGCTTCCCAGGCACTGTGCTTAGGGCACGCGCACGCTCCCTCTCTTAAAGGGGCCGCGCACGCCATCCTAAGGAGTCCCCGGCCAATTGCCGGAGGATCTCCCATATATAAGGCACCTCCTCCAAAATGGAGGTGCCCGAGCAAAGTTGTTTGCACTGTGTCTTCCTGTGCTTCAGCCCTCAGGTCCCGCTGCTAGCCTGACTTCTCGTCCTGCCTGCCAGCCTGTTATCCGCCAGTTACCTGCCTGTCACCTGCCTCGTCTGTCAGACCGCTCACCTGGGAGCGTCCACCAGTTACCTGCCTGTCACCTGCCTCGTCTGTCAGACCACTCACCTGGGAGCGCCCGCCCGTTACCTGTCAGGTATCCACCTCGTCTGTCTGCCCGCTCTCCTGGGAGCACCTGCTTGCTTTCTGCCAGCTTGCCTGGAGATCCTGCTGTCACTTGCCGTGACCTCCTGCCTGTCTACCCAGAGACTGTCCCCGTCACTTGCCATGACCACCGGCCTGTCTACCCAGAGACTCTCCCCGTCACTTGCCGTGACCACCTGCCTGCTTACCTAGAGACTGTCCCCGTCACTTGCTGTGGCTACCTGCTTGCCTTCCCTGGGAGTCACCAGCTTCCTTGCAAGGACTTCCCCCTTGTATTGCAGCTCAGAGGTTCCACCTCCCGGCCCCGTTACAGGTCCCACTAAACTTACACCATATGAGATTCTTTTTGGGGGGCCTCCAAGGTTGGGTCAATATTTTCCATAACAGCTAGCCTTAGGAAGTGATACTCTTGTAAATTATGTCATTGCCCTTACTAAAGAATTGTCAATAACACATGTACGAGTTTTATCATCCATTCCAGATCCAGATTTCAGTGAAGGTACTCACACTTTCCAACCTGGTGACTACGTGCTGGTAAAGACGTTCACCAGAAAGACATCCCTGGAATTGAGATTTGAGGGTCCCTACCAAGTGCTCCTGATCACTCCTACTTCGACGTGGATACATTCCTCCCACTGCAAGAAGTTTTTGCCTCCATCAGAACCTTCTACATAATGTAACATATCCTCTACTTTGTGTGTTGTGCCATTCTATACTCATTTATAGGAGCACAACAGGTCGCAATCACCTAAGCAAGAGGGGAGATCATGCACTGATGGGTGAGGGAACCACACTAGGGACAAAAGTATTTAGGGGGGGGGGGGGGAGGGACTGTTGAAGAGAGCCATAGGCTCAAATACTTAATTAACCTCAAGACATAGGAGATTGAGAGAAAAGACCCAAAGTGTATTATTTCACCTTACATAAGGTTGTTTAGATCAAAAGATGGCTGCCATTTCCTGTCTCATCACACCATGCTCTGTTCTGGGAGGAAGCTGCATTCTATAGGACTAACCAACCACAGAGCGACACATCGCATGGATCACGCCCCCCTGATGACCTCGTGGACCACACCCCCTGGACTAACCAATCAATACATCTGGTTACTCACATTCTGGGCTAACTGAGCCCATATACAGTGTTTATATAAGTCTATGTTCGGGTTGAATAAAGACACTTGGAGCTGTGCCATAGCTGATCAAGGAGAGCTTACATCCGGCTGTGTGTCCGGGTGGGTGTGTGTGTGTGTGTGTGTGTGTGTGTGTGTGTGTGTGTGTGTGTGTGTGTGTGTGTGTGTGTGTGTGTGTGTGTGTGTGTGTGTGTGTGTGTGTGTATGTGTATGTGTGATGTTATTCTTTCTTGCATGCACTTGATCATATCCATTAGGCCAGGAGCAGGCAACTAGTGAACATATTAAAGTGTTCACCCTAACAATACGTGACATTAATCTTTTACACCTTGTATAATGGTATTGCAGTATAGACCAACGGTCATCCACTTTAATAAGAAACTGGACAAGATATAATTTGCACTGCAGCTAATGGTACCCTATTCCTGCATAACAAAGGCAATATTAGAGGGATAACTCCAAGTCTGGCTGCATACATATTACTGATGGAGTCCAGCTCACAAGCCCTTATTTCTTTAAAAACAATATACTTCACTGATGTAACTTTAACCTAGGATTAACAACTTTAAAACCGGACATTACAAAACAAATAATCTGCGGCCATACACGTTGCTAACCAGTTTGTTTGCATGATCCCAAAAGTTCAGCCATGACCAAGGACTGTGCATGCACACTGGTCTGAAATGCGCAGGCCTGAAGAATACATTTGTTCCAGGATAACCTGTTTTAACTTTATAGAGTGAATTTTTGAAATTGGAATAATAAAAGTACATCATTTTGAAGATAGAGGGTGTGAGCTGGATTTACCCTCCTACACTAATTGCACCTAAAACCTGTCGGTCTTCTCTCATTGCAGTGTCATTACATCCAGACAATGTGTAACTCACATGACTAATGGGAGCGGAATTTTTTTTTTCCCCCGGTCTCAAGTGGATACATATTCCTGATCATGTAAGTTTCACCTCTGCTCGCTCAGGCCCCCAGTAGTACATAACAGATCACTAACATCCACAAGGTTTATGTGAACTTTAATAAACTTTGGTACAGAGAAGCAAAATTGATGCAAAACACAAAATGCAGCAAAAGCATAAAGTTTACAAAAGTAGTATTCACAGTTAACAATAAATATGGTATGAATCTGTGTAACATAACTTATGAATAGCATTATGGTGCACAGGTACTAGGTTTTCACTAGATGCTTGTCACGATACTGTAAAGAGTGCTGTCACCTTATATCACACTGACTTCCAATAACTCATTTTTCTCTTATTATTTCATTGTAAAGCCTCATAGGAATGTTTATGGGTGGGAGACTGGGTGCAGCCAGGTCCGAGTTGAGCGGCACAAAGTTTTAGCTAGGAATACACAACTTTGACCGGGACACTGGTTGTATGGCCAAATATTGATGTATGTCATATCAGCAAGGTGCAAGTGAATGGAGTCATATTGCCAAAATCCAACAGACCTCGACAAGCGCGTTGAAAAAAGTCAGAATCATTTGGATTTTTATTACTTGCTTGTCACAGTGCCTCATTGTGGGATGCAATGCGACCCCATTCACTTGCATTGCAATGTTGCAGTACCATACAGTGTCTCATGATCTGTGTCTTAAAGGAGTTGTCCACTACTTTGACAACCCACTCTTGATCTAAGGGTTTTGCCCCGATAAAATGAAAAAGCTTATACTCTCCTCCCGTGCTGGCTCCTTTCCAGTGCTCTCGGTCCCGGGGCTCTCGTGCAGTTGTTGTGACATCAGCGCCACTGTCCCCGCCTTTGGACAAAAATCGAACATGAAGAGAAAGTCCAGGCTGCGACTGATCTCTAACTTCCTCTTCATGTTCAATTTGACAGGAGGCGGGGACAGCGACGCCAGTGCTGATTGGGCGACAGGGGGTCACGTGTCACAATAACTGCACAGTAGTGCGAATGCCAACACTGCGGCAACAGCGCTGGCAACGGAGGTGAGAATAAGCTTTTTTTTGTTTTTAATTTTAAATCAGGGCCAAGCGTGGGGTATGAGAAGGCGTTGTCCAAGTAGTGGACAACTTCAAAGGTTTATCCTTGGTATTAATAAAATACTGTAGGTATGAAAAATGCACAGACTGAGAGGCAATAGGTTGTCTTTAAACAATGGCACCATCAAAATACACGTGAAGCTCCTACGCTACCTGCATGTGCCATTGTTTTTCCAAAACAGCAAAAGTTTAATCTGGTGTCAAGGAGCAAGTGACAAAATTTGACAAGAACAAAAACAAGAAAAGTTTCATGAAAGGTGTCACGTTATATATAATTTTAAAGGGGTTGTATAGGACTTGAGTAACTTACTACTTTGTCTTTGAGGCTACAGCCCCACTATCAGTATTTTTTCTCAGGAGTGGGAGCCAAAACCAGGTGAGGAACAATCAGAGAAAAGGTATAATAGAAACAAGTGCAACAATTCTGCATTTATCACCCACTCCTGGTTTTGGCTCCCACTTCTCAAAAAAAAAAAAAAAAAAAAACACTGAGCAAATACTGATAGTGGGGCTGTGGCCTTACAAACAGTTCCACGAGTTGTGTCAAATATTGCAGCTCAGCTCCATTGAAATGAATAGTGCAGAGCTGCAATATCAGATGCAACCTGAGAAATATATTGACTGAAGATGCATAAAAAAACAAAAAAATTTACACAAGACTTAAAATGTGAATGTTATCCAGAGCTATGGGGAAACCAGACCGTACTTTCAGGCTTCCTACAGTCCAATATTGGCAAAGGTTCCAGCTCAGATTCCCAATGATTCCATTTTTATGGATGTGTCTCAATGATGGATCAGAAAACTGAAAGGTCATTTTAATGACCTCCTTTAAGCAGTTCCAGATACATTTTATTCTCGTTCATGTTGGCTCTTTCATTTTGAGATCAGATTCTGCTGCAATTATGAATTTTTACATGTGATAGCTAAATAAAGCCTTTTTAAAGATGTTTTACTACCTGCAGGAACGAGGTTGCGGTGCAAGTCAGGCTTCAGAGGCACATATCAATAATCATCCATTGTCAAGAAAGAATAAAAAAAAAAAAAAAAAAGTCATCTATATGGTGTTTCACAAGTGCGTATAAGCACTTTTTTTACATATATGATTCTAAAAATAGAAAAAAGGTAAAATTATTCTAAATAATATTTGCAATAGATTAGTTAAAACTGGATATCATACGGATGTGTCAGTATGGCGTTTGTTTGTGTTTTTTTTAAAGAAAAATTGTTTTTCTATGGGCAAAAAAATACAAGATGACTATTATATGTTGTCCCCCTCCGCTCTCAAAAATATTCATCTGAACTAGCTGCTACACTTTGTTTTGTACTTTGAGTAAAAAAAAAAAAAAATAAAAAATATATAAAATGCCTAAAGCTTTAAAAAAAAATAAAAAATAATGTTGTTACTTGAAATGTCCCAGAAACATTTAAAAAGACGTTGTCCACTACTTTATCACTGATGACTAGGGTTGAGCGAGTATGTTCTGTCTGAGTATCCTCGGGCCGAGCTCCGAGTTTTTATAGCTGCTCGGTGATGAGGTTAAATCGCTCCCATGTGCATGATTTGCAACTGTTTGACAGTTTTATTACATGTGAGGAATGGGTAAGAAATAGACATTCCTCACATGTAATAAATCTGTCAAACAGTTGCAAATCATGCACACGGAGCGATTCCAACACATCACCGAGCAGCTGTAAAAACTCGGAGCTCGCCCGAGCATACTCAGCGAAAGGGTTAATAGAACATACTCGCTCAACACTACTGATGACCTATTCTTCATCAATATCTGATCAGTTGGGCACCCCCACTGAACAGCTGTTGTGGTGGATGCAGCCAGAACTGCTCAGTTGCAGAGCTGCTCAGTCTTCTGATGGTGGCCAAAGCAGGGTACTGCACATCCGCCTTCTATTGATTTCGACAGGAGGCGGATGTGCAGTACCCTGCTTTGGCCACCATCAAAAGATGAAGCCGCTCCGCCACTGAGAACATCTGATTGGTTCCGAAACCCGGCACACCCACCAAACAGATCAGACATTGAGGACCTACCGTAAGGATAGATCATCAAGGATAAAGTAGTGGACGACCTCTTTAATCCAGACCAAAGTGTATTTGTTAGTTTCTTAAATGCGTTCCCAGTTTTTTTTCTTAAACCGTGAGCAGCAAGTGTCCGAAAACTCGAAAACATATCGCCAGCAGCCTGTAAAAAAAATTTATAAAATATTCAGAAGACAGTCCTTCTATACATTTTAATATTTTTTTAATTTTTGAACATTTGCCACCTTTTTTGTTCACTTCAACACCTGGATAACCCCTTCATAAATGAAATTCTACAAAACACAAGTATATATAAATATGGTAGCGAATATTAATGACAGACGAGGTAAATGTCATGTCACACCTTCAGGCAGCTTTTGATATTCATTAGGAATTGCCTTACAAAATGAAAAGTAAAAATATTGGGCTGGTTTTGAGGGGGGGGGGTCAGAAGACTGGTAGACAATAGAATACATTCTTTATCACTTCTGACCCAGGAAATAACAGGCAACATACCGGCTCTACGACCCTAAGGCTAAGTGCCCACGATGCAGAAATGCTCAGGATTTTTTCCTGAGCGTTTCTGCATCTCCCTGGCAGAAAAAAAAACGCATGCGGATTCCACATGCGGATTCCTGCCAGGGACATGCGGATGTGAAGCGTTCTTCACTTGCATTTCCGCATGCGGGTTGACAAGCGCTTTCCAAGCGATTTTAGCATCACTTGGAAAGTGCTTGACAACTTGGTCACACTATATAAATCCATGCAACCGGCATGGATTTATATAGTGCGACCGAAAGAATGGTACAAAATATTATACTTGCCTTCTGATGGCCCCCAGTGTCCTTGTCTTGGCTTGCCGGCAGCTCGCGGTAGACTAATGGACCTGCCGACGGCAGCGGTCGCGTGACCCGTCACATGACTAAATTATGTCACCGCAGGTCCTTTTAGTCTACCGCGAGCTGCCGGCAAGATACCCGGGTCCGGAGGAGAGTCTCCTCTTCTCCAAACCCGGGTACCATCCGCACATTGAAACGCATGGAATCCGCATGTACAGATGCAGTGATGCGGATTCCATGCCTTCCAGTGCAAGTCAATGGCGGCGAAAACGCCACGATTCCGCAAAATAATTGGTAGTGCTGCGGATTTTTCCACAATGATAATCTGCAGCGGAAATTTCCGCAGCATTTGCGGATCATTGGGGAACATAGCAGCCCTACTAACAAGCGTTTCTGCAGCGGAACTGCGGCAACGCTTAAAAAACGCATAGTGGGCACACAGCCTAACATTTCTTTCACGTTCTAGTCTGCAAAGTAAGAATTGTAACAGCTAAAAGAGCTGATGGGAATAATGTAATATTACAACATAACTGCATTGCAAAAGAAAATACGTTTTGTAACATATCTAAAATCTCAAACTGTACATATCTACACACAAAGCAAAAACTAGATGCACAGTGAAGCAACACAATAGCACCCAAAAAGGCATGTTATAGCCACGATACAAGAAGCAACATGTACAAGCTGTCTACAAAGTATCCGTAACACAATACAGCAGTCCATAGAACGGCATTGGCAGGATAATGCAAAGTGTCAAGTGCACAGGAATATAAAAATATACATCTGATTTCTATCCTTTGAAATGTCACTGTCCAATAAATAACGTGTCAGCAGAAGAGGTGGAATGTAGCGCTCCAAAATTGCTTACTGTAGAGGCCGAGGTGTCACACACAAAGGTGCAATTAAAGTTTTCCTTAGAAATAAAAAAAAACTATAAACAAACTTCATGGGCTTAAAAAAAATAATAATATGAAGATACTAAATCTCTTTATATTCCTTTACATAACCTGCAACGGTCCTTACAAGTGAAGATGAAAAGGGATACTTTACACCCCCAAAAAAATTATTGTGCACAAATTCTATCCTATCAATTAGAAAAGGACCCATGAATAATACTCACTGGGTGCCAGTCTCTTGCCTCAGCAACTTTCCCAACGGGCATGCAGCGGCGTCTTTCCACACCTGATGAAAGATCAGGAAGGAGTGTACTTTCACATCTCCTTTAAGGGTATGTTCACATATTGCGTTTTTTGTTTAGCATTTTTGCCGGGGGGAAAAAAAAATAGTATTATTTTACTGTCCAATCAAAGTGAATGAGATTTCTAAAAATCGCATCATTTTTCTTATTTTTCCTTGCAGATTTGAAGCAGTTTCAAGTCTGCAGAATGTCAATTTTTCGGGCGTTTTTTCACCCATTCTAAAGAATGGGAAAGTATGCATCAAAATGATACTTTTTTTAAAGCAGCATTTTTCCTGCCAATAGACACATTTTTTATGCAAAAATGTCTGCAGCTAATACGTAAAGGGCTTGTCCAGGCTTGGGGCTCAAGTCTGCAATCACTATGACTGCAAACTTGTGAATCCATACAGTGTGCACTGCATGCGAGCAGGATTTTCTGGTGCCGGCATGTGACCTAAAGTGTGTGATTTGCATACATGAGGCCACGCATGTGCGCAGCCTCGCTCAATGCAAGTGTATTGAGCGAGGCCAGACAAGTCTAGTTGGAATGTGGCTGGGAGGAAGTATGCAAATTGCATACTTGCAGTTACTTACCACCCACTCCTGGCACCAGAGAATCCCGACAGCGTGCAGTGTACGCGCGATGTGAGGACTCAAGTCTGCAGAACCCAAAGCCTTGACAGCCCCTTTAACAAGTGCACATACCCTAAAAGGCAAGAAGGGCTCTCAACACAAATGTTTTGCTTCAATTTATAATGTGGTGACCTGGGGATAATCAAAGCTTGTGATACTGCATTAACCACAACTGAAAAAACATACACATTTTTATAGATTGCCAAAAAGTTCAATGTAACAGCTTGAAATATAGACCCACTAGTCCTGAAATTAGCATTTACTAATTGGTATTACTTACTTAGGTAAACCCAATTCTGTACAGTTGTCCAGTTAGTCTTTCAGCTAAACGCCACTTACATCAGTATGTATTCTGCATATGGCATCGCAGACACAGGCTGACGTACAGTCAGTCATATCATTAAAAAAAAAAAACTAAAGATTTTAAACAATTCCTTATATACACAACTATTGCTCATTTCCCTCACAAATGAGCCAGTTGTTGGTTTTGAATAGTCCTGTATTAATAAAAAAGTTTGCTAATTCAATGAAAAATTAGTTTAAAACTTTTTGACCCCATTTCCTCTACCGAAAAAAAACGGAATTGTGCAACTAATGTACACTCTAAAAAAGGTATGAAAATATCACTTTTGGGAGGACTCGTTATAAATTGACAGAGACAATAACTTAAATTAATATTTTACAACTGTCAAGCCTCAGGAATCCTAAATTGATATTATATGTTGTTCCGGTTGAGTTGCAATCCCAGCATCACATTTCTTAGGAAGTCTTCCAGTCAAGTGCTGACATTTGGTAACCTTGTCTCCAAGAAAGCGTCACTTATTGTCATACATTCCTTCAGTGACTACATGAATAAACTGTGGAGCACATCAGTATGAAATTCAAGAAGGATCCTGGCATTAAAAGACTTGGCTAGCTGCACAGATTACGCATCAGAGGTTTAGTTTCTTGAGCTGTTCATAGGTTATAAAGAACTGATGAAGATGGTTAAGGATTAATGAAAAATGAGTGACTAGAATTGAACATGTTGTATTTTTTTTTTTATACAATTGACCAGTTTAAAAATAAAAAATAAATATTCTATTATTTTTTGATTCCATCATGGAGCTCCACAGCTAGAGCTGCCATTTAGTTGGGTTTTACACACAAGATGGGATTGGATCCCACATGATAGTCCTTGTGTTTTCTTCTGATGAGATCTGATCCCATTCATACACCATTTATATAACGGACATAGTGGAAGTATGACTGCACTTTATTACTGCCCCAGAAGTTTAAAGGGGTGGCCTGACACAAATATTGATTTTAATCCCAAATGCCCATCTAATCTTTTCTAATATACTTTATTTAAAAAGTTCCTACAGTGTCTAAATTTGACTTGCCAGCTCACCACTTCTCATTAGAGCCGATGAGGGAGCGCACGGTCACTGCGCACGGAAAAGAATACCGCTGAGTGACAAGGGAGCTCATACAGAGCATACATCGTAATTGACAACTAACACAAGCTCAGTAGAGCAGGGACTAGCCCTCGCTTCAGGGTGGGGACAAAGGCTGCAGCAGTGACCGTAGCTTCTGTTCCCTGATGAAGTCCCGTTTGAGTATCCTAGCATGCACTGGGGATTCTCACACGAAATCTCATTAAAATGGAAACACATACATATATATATATATATATATATATATATATATATATATATATACATACATACATACATACATACATACATACATACATACATACATACATACATACATACATACATACATACATACATACATATATATATATGTAAATATATGTGTATATTTATTTTTTTTATATATATATATATATATAATTAAGATATATTAGAAAAGAGATTAGATTACTAAAATAGACATTTTGGATTAAAATATTAATTTTGGTCGACCCCTTTAAACCGAAGTTAGATCACCCCATGGAAATATATGTTCAGTACAACTGAAGGATAAGAGTGTTGCAAACATAAAAATATCCATCCAAAACAATATACAATTGTACAGAGATAAGTCTTCTGTGTAAACAGTGAAAAGGATACAATTATATTCCAGGGTCCCAATCTTAACCAATTTGGCCAAAATCCTTTGTATAGAGCAAAAAAACCTTCATTTTTCCAGGTCTAAAAAAAAAAAAAAAAAAAGGAAGAGGATTAACTTATAGAAGTCATAGATTGTTCTTTATTTAATCGTGTCTAAAATGTATACCGTACATTCCTGTAGAGATTAAAAAAAAAGAAAAAAAAGTAAGGGGTGCCAGTGAATCAGATAAGATATGCTACCCACGTACTGCACTCAGGAAAGGTGAAAGAGAGGGTGGGAGAAATGCGGAATATCTAGAGGAAATGCAGGAGGTCAAGAACACACAAACGTCTTGCAGATGTGGCCCTAATTATACGTAGAGCTAGAACCCTGGTGCAGGAATGTGCAGCAGCAATCTCACAGTAATATCATCATCCAGACCGCCTTTTTTTCGCTTATATTTAATATTTCTTACTCGAAATGACGCATGTACCTGCAGTAAACAGTCCAGGGTGCCTTTGTAACCCGACATCTCACACATTGACCTTTGGTTCATCATCCTGGTTCTCACAACGTCAACTGGATTCGATGCCAATGCGCCTGCCAAACCACATGTGAAACTCGACCTGATTAAAAGCAGAGTACCATTAGTCACAAATGCAGACATTGTATGGCAAATCCATCAGAATAACACAACGGACTCTATCAGTCTGGATGGCCTAGACTTACTCCATGCACAGGTTAGACCCAAGCAAACCCCAAAATATAGGTCTACTGGGGAGCATGGGGGCTTAGTGGTTAACATCTGCCAAAGGTCTGTGGCCCGATTCATCAAGAAAGGCGATTTTCATGTTTGTCTTAATGGGGGAACATGTGAGTGTTCAATTACAACAATTCATTAATTGGTGCACATATCTTTAGGCAAAGGTGAGAAGTTGGCATGAAAATGCCAAAAGTCAAGAAACTTCTGCGCAACTCCATGTTGCACAAAAAGATGTGACTTTTCAAAGCTTTTTATGCCAGTTTTCTTGAGAAAAAAAGCTTTGATAAATAGGGGCCTGTATGTTCTCCCCGTGTTTGTGTGGGTTTCCTCCCACACTTCAAAGACATACTGATAAGAAATATAGATTGTGAGCCCCAATGGGGACAGTGATAATGTCTGTAAAGCGCTGCAGATGCCGCTATAAGCGAGTAAAATAAATTCTGAATTAAAATCAATACTATCCAAAAATCAATACTAGAACCTTCTAGTGGCCATTACAAAATAACTTTACACAGTTCACAGGTGTTAAGGGTCACAAAACCATGGCTGCTTCCTTTCGGAAACAGCGCTACACCTGCCTATGGGTTGTGCTCCGCTTTAATGAAGTAAGTAGGGCTAAGCTGCAATACCACACACGACTCATGAATAGCAGTGGCATTGTTTCTGGGAGAAAGTGGCCATGTCTTTCTAACCTTGGACAACGCCTTTAATTTACAAGGTATGGGTCTTCAATTTTTATTTGTTTTTTAAAAGTATGGGGAATGACAGGATTTGATTAGATTAATACTCTTTAGCTTAGGTGTACCTCCAGATCTAGAAAAGTGCTGAAATGAAATGCTCATCAATAAGGGTCCGACCACCAAGGGTGGAGACCAATAGCTAACACAAAGGTTTTCCTCCAATCTCTGTAGGCTTCACTGATGAAAAATATAATGCTTCCCCTTTATTTTAGCCATTGTTGGAGTCTGACAAATACATCCAGGTAGAATTTAAGAATTTACATTGAAAGGAATAATTTTGATACAGAACAGCTCAACTTACAGGAAGTGTGTATAGACCGTGTCACCCATCAGTCCAGACAGGATCAAATGTTTCTTGGTAATGTCATAGACTGGCAGCTCCACGCCGACTACAATGGCAGCTCTCTGAGCCGTCAGCGATACTCCCTGAAAGGAACACATATTATAGATTACTTACATATCAGATAAAACCGACACTTAATGCAGAATCACCAGTCACCTTCCACAGGCCTCGCGTGCCTTCCTGCTGGTAGATGTTGATGAAGTTCCCAATCATTCCCCCTTGCATCACACTGCCTTGTGCCTGCATTCTGATCTGGAGCAAAGGAAGGAGAACATGAGGACGGGATTCATGGCAGCCTCTAATACGATTCTACGGGACACTATACAGCTTTATACCACAAAGCAGGTGAATCACCATACTTCGCTGCCCCATGTAACCGCAGCATAAGGCCTCATTCACACATCAGCATTTGGCATCACCTGTTCTGTATTTTGGAGATTCCTGGCTTTGACATACAAATACTGATGTGTGAATAAAGCCTTATAACGTGGAGCACATTTGTTCTCCAATAGACAAACAAGCATGGACAGAAAAAAAAAAAAAGTCTCGATTATAGAGGCAGTTAAAGGTGAAAATAAAAACCGGTTGTGTATCTGTCCAAACGTGCATCAACGCCCCTGGTCATACGTGAAGCTGGCACTATGCCTAATGTTACGTGATGGTTCTCTATGGACCCCAAAGGGCAAAAGTAAAAAATTCTCCCTGTGATGAGGGGTGTTATGTGTGCACACAGCTTCTTGTATATTTTGTCTCATGATTACTAGCCCATATCTGGTAAATACATACATAAACAGGTCAATGGTTTTTTTTTACGGTTTTTGGGAATTTTTTGAACAAAAAAAAGTAATAATTTGCTTTGGCTGCACAGGGGACATTCAGCAGAGCGGAGACATGATCGGCGTCCGTGTGCCAGTAGGGTTATTTTCAGAGTACAGCAAACCCCGTTCTCACATTTCAGTCAGACGGCCGTGCCTCCTCCGAGCTATTCTAGGGATACGGCATGTGAGGTAACATCTGCCTGGTGTGGAGACCTGAACATGGACGGGGCACAGTGTTCTCGCCCGGGACTCCCTGAACCGTCTGCCCTGTGACAACCCCGACTACTGCCTCACCACCCGCATGATAACCCAACATTGTCACATGCCGAACTCCGCACACAGCAAAGTCCTCAGAGTAAGGAACAGGGATTTTTTGTTTTGCTTAATAAACATCAATGTTTCATCTAATTAATCAAAATGCTAATTTTGCCAGAGCACACAAAGTTCTCATTCACTTGTTTCCTACATTGAGCATGTA
Source organism: Phyllobates terribilis (assembly GCF_046119375.1). Taxonomy (NCBI): domain Eukaryota; kingdom Metazoa; phylum Chordata; class Amphibia; order Anura; family Dendrobatidae; genus Phyllobates; species Phyllobates terribilis. Next base: position 214,039,201 of record NW_027362762.1, read on the forward strand.
CAGTAAGAACGCTCTCAACATACAGTACATGCTAAAAGTTTTCATAGGGCTCAATTTACTGACATGGAGGCCAGTATACAAGTAAAAATAACCTGGGCTATTTCAACCTGCTAAATCTAAGGGAGGTGGGGGGTTACAATGTAAAAACTTTCTTAAAGTGGTGTTTAGGTGAGCCATGCCAGTGTACGGCACCAATCACACGCAGCCCATAAGTGCATCAGTTTTATAAAGCTTTTCTGGACATTTCTGATGGATTAAGGCCATTATAATCTGTGGCCGACTGATGCCACCTTAAGGCATCACAGCTTCCATTTACATAAAGCATCAGCAGCTTTCTCCGTTAAACAGAGGTCAAAAGTGATTTTAATATGGCGCTGGATGACTACTTTACGCATCGCGCTCGCTCGTTTTATTTTGGCAGTACAGACTGTTCTCACACCATGTAGGTGTTGCTCTTGTTCATCTGCAATGACTGCCAACTCCTATGCCTCCAGAAATTTTCTCAATGCTCCATCCATGACCAGGCACGCGCACACGTCACCCCAGGGCCAGAAGCATTAAACAGAGTTAAAATAACCACATGATAGATTTGTCTTTATAAAAAAAAGCAGACATAGCAGAAAAGAGTTTGTAAGAATTTTGGAACGGTCTGCTCACAAAGAAAGCAGTTCTAAAAAAAAAAAAAAAGACAAATTCAGCTCTGCTACATTTGTTCTTGAACCACACTCTTCTGTAACTAACAGTTCATAGCCATGTCGGCCAAGTATCTCACAATTAATAGTGTTCCCAAACCACCGACATGGTGAATGCGCCAAGCTTTAGACTAGTTCATGAACGAACTGGAGCAGATGAGAGCTTACCTTAAGGACATCGGTGGGGTTGGCAATGCACGAAGAAACTACTCCGGATAACACCCCACAGAATACATTGAGAACCAACGTCTCATCTGCAGCAGACAACAATATCCTCAGTTAATCAAAATTATTCTTAAAAAAAAAAAAAACAGTAAATACTTTATCACTGACTGGAAATGATGAGGTCGCTTCACTCATCACTCACTCATCTGTCTATCCGGATAATAAAGGGTTATTTATTAGAAAACTTTCTAATCAACTGGTAAAATCCCCACCAATCCCAAGAACAGAGCTCTGAATTGTCCTAACAGAATGGAGTAGTCACCACTCAGAGCATTTTTGCATGGGACTGACAACAAAAAAAGTTGAGTAGTATACAGAGACTCGAGCAAAAGTGTGCAGAGAGTAATCACCTATCCTGTATAAAGAACATGTTACTAAGGTGTACATTGCAATAATGAGGTGTTCACCTCTGACTTGGCAGCTCCTGCTTTAAGCTTAAAAGCTGTTACCCACCACTGGGGCATTTCCCCCCCCTTACGTAAATGCACGTATTTTGGGGTAAAAATTATTTATGCAAAAGGATGTTGATAAAAAAAAATAAAAAAAAGTCCATGAGCTCGTTCTGCTGATCCCATGGGAGAGATTTTAACTCTTATCAGTCTTCTTTGAGCTCCTCTCAACTGATTTATGACTACAGACCACATTGAAGTTGGATGTGCAGGGAAACAAAAAACCTGTAAGAGCAGAGCCATGTACATTTTTTAATGGAACATAATTGCGAAAATATTTAGCCCCAAATTCATGCATTTATGGAAAAAAAATGTCCCCAGAGGTAGACAACTTTTTAAAGACCGGGTTCAGACAGGCGTATTTCATGGTCTGTGTACAGACGGCAGTGCCTGGACTGTGAAATATGCCCTTTTGAACTCTATATTAAAAAAGGGCTGTCTACCTTTGGGGATAATTTTCTTTTTTGCCATAAATGTATGAATTTGGGGGCTAAACATTATTTATGGAACTGAAAAAAGTTCACTGTGCACAAATGATGGGACCATTGTGAAAGTAATTAAATGGCAAAAGCTGCTGTGCAGTGTAACTATTACAACACCTTTACTTTTGCATTGAGGACACAAAAGTGTCCTGAGCATAAAGCTACGATCACCACCCCAATCAGAGCCTGCACGCCCAATCCATGTCGGTGCAGAGCACACTCAGTGTCACAGTATCACTGCAGCATATTACAGGTCTGTCTTCAATAGCCAAAATGGCCCAAAAATGCAATATAAGGCTACTAGGAGCTCAGGAAGTAGTACCGTGCCAGTTACCGACCCTGACTGATCTGCTTTAGATGTGAACACTACTCTCACACACCTTCTGGACGATCCACAAATAACCGCTTCATGCTCTGGTACGTTCCAATTTTTATTGTCCCATATGATGCCTGTCGGAGCATTGCTGGTGCGATCCTGCCGAGATGTAAAGAATAAAGTAGAAATTAGGGTGACTTAGGGAGACAAGATTCAGATCACAGTGCATGAAGAGCCAGCAGGGCTCGAGGTCGGCCCATGGCTGCTAATCAGAGCCAATCTTTCATATAAAATCTGTCGCAACACCAATAGTCACAAGGTCAGAGTATAAAATATATACTTAATATTAGAGTAACTTAGTGGCAGACTTGGAATACGTCTTAACCTTTTTATATGGGAGATATAAGTGCTGGATCCAGTATGGATTTATATTGCTGGTAGAGTACCATAGCCGTGCACCGGAGAGGTGAGCGGATCGTGCTCCATTTCTACAGTCCCTGCAGTGTTTCACATCAATACGTCTTCATCTCCATTGCACCAGACTGATCACAAGGTAGGATCATGACTGGGGTCAAAGGCAAAGCTCCAAAATGTCACAGCGCTACGTAGCCTCTACCTAGACTGATGCCAGCCTTTGTAGGTGAAGGGGCAGAGTTGTAAAACTGTGCAGACTATTGTGCAAGCAGCATAAACACGAGACACGTTGTAAATGACAGCAGCTCTGACGATAACACCGGCCGTCTCCATTCACAAGTATCATGGACAGGATCATCTGCCCCATCTGTAATATACAATGTGAAGGCACAGAGCACCGGGCTACATTACTCTAGACAATAGATATTACACTGCGTTAATGCTTCAGAGAACAGGACTGACCAGTTGTGGTGGACAGAGGGGATTTCCAATGGCGAGTAAAGAGGGTTTCTGTTAAAATATATGTTTTATGCCAGACAACAGTATACCCATCTCCGGGAAATAGGTCATATCACTAGGAAGTGACGTCTGTAGAGCGCTGTGGAATTAATGGCGCTATATAAGAGTAAAAAATAACGTAGGATATGCCATCACCTAATGATCACTGGGGTACTGACCTCTGGGACCCCAAATGATCTCACAGAGGGGAAGCAGCGCTGATTCAGCTTTCCCTCGACCACCTGGCAGTGCAGGAACCTGGAGCCATGAATGGGGCCAAGCAGCAGCCGGTGGCCTGAAACCTAAATGTCCCTGTGCAGAGGGAAAACTGCGTGGGCCGTGCGAAGGTCTGGTGATAGACGACTGACATTTTTCAAGAACAAGGCAATAGAATATAGAAAATGAATAAGCAAGGGTTAACGTGATCTTCTGATACTGCTAGCCATAAGAGAAGACCCCCACAGTCATAAGTATGAAAGGGGATGCGGTATTCTACTGGACAACATGCTGCTGGTATTATTCAGATTCACGTTAATGGCGCTCCCAATGTACACCACCACTGTAATCGGAGGCCCACCAATCATGCTGAGGGATAACCAAGCTTACCCAGAATATAATGCCGTCATCCCCTCTTCTCTGCATATCCTAACAAGCGCATGGAGCATTCCTCGGTAGCGGATTTCTTTGTATTTCGCATCATTAGCTTGCCCCTGGACTTGGAGACGCGTTTTGGTTAAGTCTATAGGAAAAGTACCTAGAGGAAAAAAAAAGGAAAGAACAAAATGGTTCATTAATGTTGCAATAAGCCAGGTTATATTTCTGGAGAGAGACGTTTCTCAGCAGCGCATTTTCATTTTACGGCGGCAGGGCTTTAGCGGGATCTCAGACAAACAAGAACAGCAGAAGTCTGTGTACATGGCCTCAAGGAACTAAACCAGTGGGAAAAACAGGATCATTGGCCAACAATTACCCATATACTGTGAGACGGCGGGTGAGGACCTGGATGTCCCCTGTAAGTGGCATTTACTAGAATAAAACAAGGTGCCCCAATGGTGCAGTATGGGCGACCATCAGATTTATTATGCATTGCTTATATAGCGCTATCATATCCAGCAGCATCAGATATGAATACTGGATCCTTTTAGTGTCCAGGTATTTGTTTCTATATACTTATAAAGAATGGTGCTGTACTGGCAGATTATTGTGGATTTGCCTTGTAATTGTTCATATCCTCCAATGAATCATCATTTGTCCTTGGATGTGGCACAGCAATGCAATGCACATTGCCAGCTCTGCCAGTCCGGCTACAGACAGGCTGCAGTTTTATAAAGCTGGAACAAACACTTGAACTTTCTTTTACTGCGACCTTACACTTATGAACAATTCCGGGGGATCCAGCAGGGAACCTATAGTCTGATTTCGTAGCCTCCATAGGAAGCCTAAAATTGAATGCACAGAGAAACAGACTGTAAAAGGCAAAACGGTGCAAAATTTGTAATGAAACCCAACAACAAAAATTATTTTTAGCTTAAAATACAAGAGTTAAAAAGAACAAATGAAAAAAAATAAATAAAATTGGCCCCAATGTCGGCCAACCTTTTTAGGGTAAGAGCAGAAATGAAGTTAACAGTTGGAAACTTTATCAAGCTGCCACAGACCAGGGACAAGAACACGAAACCTGCCATGACTAAGCAAGGACTGACTGAAGCCAACGTCATCTGCTACTTGGTTCAAGTGAACGCGTTCTTTATTTGCCCAAAACATAAATTGGGATAATCTCCAGTAATGGAAACAGGTTTTTGGGGAATAGGAGATGGGACAGAAGACTTGTATATGGCACAAAGTGAATTTTCTACAGCAAACTATCTATAAATTATTGATCTTTTTACAGTATAGGCAGAAAAGCAAAGATTATACAGCAATGCCAACTCTACCAGGATATACTGTTAGTTCTGCTGTGGATACTTTCTCTGCCGCAGCAGCTATAGGATCGGGAGAGGATTCCACAGTGGGTACATACAGATCCAACATAGCTGCCTGTTCTCTGTGCTGCACATCAGACACTTTACTCGTCAGTATAAGATCACCTAGTTATCACACAAGATCACACACAGCCTGAAGACCCATCTAATGTCCTGTTTAGACAGGCCGACCACATTTCTTTGTGCACAGAAAAATCATGTACACAATTGTTCTGTGCCAAGACAACATGTGCTGTCGAGAACATGCCTTGTTTACACAGATGATGTGCTGCCGAGAATGAAGATTTTTCAATTCACTTTCAAAAATCATCTTTCCCCAACAAAAAAGCATTTTGCTCATGCAACGGGTGAATTGCCGACATTTTTAGACAGGCCGATGATCGGAACGAGTATTCAAATTTTCCTTCACAATTATCAGCGAGACTAAATGGGCCCTAAGCCACCAATGATGCGGGTGCATATGACGCACTTAGTATTTCATAATTTAGACAACAAGGGTGATCCATTTTACAGAGCATAACTCACCACATTCAGCCGTAATCGAGGCAAGTCCTCCATAAATAAATGGCTTCCAGCTAGCAGCAGACATGTTCACTTGTGAGGTCTCAATTTTGCCTACAAAACAAGAAATGCTCAGTCTGTAAAAAGTTCTGAACTAAAGAGACCGATGTATGGACAGATCAGGTAACTCCTTCCTGCCGGACCATGCATTGTACTAGATTAAGGAAGACTAATCTACCCGGAAAACTAGAGGACCGGGCATGGAAATCCCAACTGCCCAATCGTTCTCTTCCCGACATCAGAGTCCAGAGCCCTCAATACACATCAGTCGGCCACCGTTCATAAAATGCAATACAAGGATTACATTTAGAGTTGTCACCTACTTGGACAATCCCTAAATGAAACAGTGCCCCACCTAAAACACCACCACTATATACTCACATCACAAGCTGGCGCCGTTCCAGCGATGACGGTGTTGAGCTACGAACGCTACGGCCAAGATCACACCAACACCGCATTTTATTTTACATGGGGCACATTTTCATTGAATTAGTGGACAAACCCCTTTAAGATACCATTGCTTTATCTAGAACTGGTGTGAGGGGACTGAAACTCCAACTGTACACAGATCATAGTGTGGTGACATTTACCTGCAACAGTTAACAGGCGGCCCTGTGCGGGTACATTCTGTGCTTGTAACTGGACTCCCGACAAGCTGACTGTATTTATGGATAAACTCAGGAACAGCATGCATTCCTATGCTAATCATTAACAGGAATAATTCACCGGCTCTTTACAGCAAAATTCATGTGAAATTAGCTAAAAAAATCATCAAGAAATTAAGATACAAGGAGCAAGCTGATGACTGTCCAGAACACTGACAGCAATCAGAAAAAAGCAGTACAGATATTATATTTAAAGGTGAATCTGTCAGCAGTTTTGCTATGTAATCTGAGAGCAGAATGAGGTAGGGGCTGTGACCCCGATTCCAGACAAATGTATCACTTACTAGGCTTTGTTTTTTCAATAAAATCAGTGGTTCATCAGCAGGAGATTATCACTACAGGACTACATGTCTCGTGCCTCCCAGTCAACTGCTGGTAACCCCACCGCCACCACTGTATAGCAGTGTACATAAAAATCGGCCAATCAGTGGTTTGGGCAGGGTTATTCAGAGCTCAGCATTCTGAGCACTGCTAGGTAAAACAGTGATTGTATCACTTGCTGGTCATTTTGATGCATTGTTGGAATCCGGAACTCTGCCTTTACATCATGCTGCTCTCAGATTGTATAGCAAAAATCTGGTGACAGATCCATTTGAAATGTATTTTTTATATTAAAGATTTTGGCCACCAAGTTCAGGGACTCCCAAACAAACACTTTAGACATGTCTCTAGAATACTTCAGAAACTAAAAAATAAATATGGAGGTACTCTCTGAAAGGGACATTATGGCATGTTGACCTATGAATGTAGGTCTCAGCCATTTCTAGAATGGGATCCCCATGACACACTGCCAAAAATGAAGGTGTCCAACTATTTACAGCTTTTTACATTTATTTTATATGGTTGTTCACAAAACTGTCGGGCAAGAATGCTGGGTAATTTTCGGAGCACTCATAGAAATGTATGGAGCGAGCCTCTATTCTTCACAGTGTGCGATGGATCTATATGAAGAACGGGACCCCAAGTCCCAAAGGTAGGACTTGCATCCAGGGCTGTGGAGTCGGTATAAAATGGACCGACTGACAACTGGGTACAGTAGTTCAATGCAGTTTGTGGGGAATATTTTTTTCATAAGAATTTGGGAAAGTTATGAAATGTCCTATAAATGTCTGTCCTATTCCTGATCTAAGGGTCTAGACTTTTATCTGAGATTAATCTGTGCTACAGTAAATTTATCACTTAAAGGGAATCTGTCACCCCCTGGGACTTTTCAGACCGCTAATATGGGCACACAGGTTATAGAAATGTGAATCTATACTTACCTGTGTGGCCGATAGTAGAGGTCTTGTTTCTGTGTAATCGCATTTTTATTAAATGATTTCAGCTAAGCTTGGAGTCCCCCGGACGCCAGGAAATCCCATATTAGCGGTCTGAAAAGTCCCAGGGGGTGACAGATTCCCTTTAAACATGAGCCATGTATGAGGGAGTCGGTGTCATAGAAATTGAGGAGTTGGAGGTTTGGCTTACCGGCTCCACAGCCCTGCTTGCATCTATTGGACATTTATGGCATCATACGTCATAAATATCCCAAATCCATTAACCCCGTTAAAGAAAATTAGCAGTAAGGTATGCATGAAAAAGGTAATGGAAAACTAGGCAGTGAGGACAGCGTCAGCGATTTACATGCAAAGCAGCTGTGGCAGAACCACTTTGGTTTGGGTCAAGTTAGTCAAATCTGGAGATGTTAAAAGAAGTTCAAAATGCAGAGACCTAAAAACCTGCACAGTACTGAGAGCGGAGAGATGAGAACGGGACTGAACCTATTCCAAGATACAAAGGAAACGTTCTGCATCAGCAGATAAAAGCAAAGAGCCGTATGGTGGAAAGTCACCGGGGAACCAGCCCTGATCGCATGGCAATGCCTCATCTGTTCTCTACCATCCACTCACTGCTGACAAACTGGTTTGAGTGGTGGCGGTAAGAATTATTACAGGAGATCAAAGAAGCCTCCTCCGCAAGAAGAATGTCCTGGGAGGGGACAACTCTCTTGCAGCTAGATGACATTGGATGTAATTAGGGGTCAGGAGAAAAACCAATTCTTCTTGCCAGACGCTGTCAGGTGTAGTAATAAAAATAATCAACTTTCCTTATAAAGAAAAGTATCAGAGTCTGGAAATAAGTTGTGGTGAAATAAAGAACGAAAGCAACTGAATGACCCTGCACGCGACTTTACATATGTTAGGTGTCTAATTATTCTACAGGGATATGTAAATTAACCCTAATTATTAACCAGGATCCGTCACCTTTCCTGACATGTACAGTTATATGAAAAAGTTTGGGCACCCCTATTAATCTTAAGCTTGTTTTATAAAAATTGGTGTTTTTGAAACAGCTATTTCAGTTTGATATATGTAATAACTGTTGGACACAGTAATGTTTCTGCCTTGAAATGAGGTTTATTGTACTAAAAGAAAATGTGCAATCTGCATTCAAACAAAATTTGACAGGTGCATAAGTATGGGCACCTCACCAGAAAAGTGACATTAATATTTAGTAGATCCTCCTTTTGCAAAAATAACAGCCTCTAGTCACTTCCTGTAGCTTTTAATGAGTTCCTGGATCCTGGATGAAGGTATTTTTGACCATTCCTCTTTACAAAACAATTCCAGTTCAGTTAAGTTTGATGGTCGCCGAGCATGGACAGCCCTCTTCAAATGATCCCACAGATGTTCAATGATATTCAGGTCTGGGGACTGGGATGGCCATTCCAGAACATTGTAATTGTTCCTCTGCATGAATGCCTGAGTAGATTTGGAGCGGTGTTTTGGATCATTGTCTTGCTGAAAGATCCATCCCCTGCGTAACTTCAACTTTGTCACTGATTCTTGAACATTATTGTCAAGAATCTGCTGATACTGAGTGGAATCCATGCGTCCCTCAACTTTAACAAGATTCCCGGTGCCGGCATTGGCCACACAGCCCCAAAGCATGATGGAACCTCCACCAAATTTTACTGTGGGTAGCAAGTGTTTTTCTTGGAATGCTGTGTTTTTTTGCCACCATGCATAACGCCTTTTCGTATGACCAAACAACTCAATCTTGGTTTCATCAGTCCACAGGACCTTCTTCCAAAAAGAAATTGGCTTCTCCAAATGTGCTTTTGCATACCTCAGCCAACTGTTTGTGGCGTGCTTGCAGAAACGGCTTCTTTCGCATCACTCTTCCATACAGCTTCTCCTTGTGCAAAGTGCGTTGTATAGTTGACCGATGCACAGTGACACCATCTGCAGCAAGTTGATTGTGCAGCTCTCTGGAGGTGGTCTGAGGATTGTCCTTGACTGATCTCACCATTCTTCTTCTCTGTCTTTCTGATGTTTTTCTTGGCCTGCCACTTCTGGCCTTAACAAGAACTGTCCCTGTGTTCTTCCATTTCCTTACTATGTTCCTCACAGTGGAAACTGACAGGTTAAATCTCTGAGACAGCTTTTTGTATCCTTCCCCTGAACAACTATGTTGAATAATCTTTGTTTTCAGATCATTTGACAGTTGTTTTGAGGAGGCCATGATGCCACTCTTCAGAGGAGATTCAAACAGGAGAACAACTTGCAAGTGGCCACTTTAAGTAGCTTTTCTCATGATTGCATACACCTGGCTATGACGTTCAAAGCTCAATGAGGTTACAAAACCAAAAAAAGTGCTTTAGTAAGTCAGTAAAAAGTAGGTAGGAGTATTTAAAACAAGAAAATGATAAGGGTGCCCATACTTATGCACCTGTCAAATTTTGTTTGAATGCAGATTGCACATTTTCTGTTAGTACAATAAACCTCATTTCAAGGCAGAAACATTACTGTGTCCAACAGTTATTACATATATCAAACTGAAATAGCTGTTGCAAAAACACCAATTTTTATAAAACATTAAGCTTAAGATTAAGATTAATAGGGGTGCCCAAGCTTTTTCATATAACTGCATGTTATATAAAAGCAGCATGTCCCCCATAAAGTGACAATTCTGGAGCATCTTCTCATTACTCTGTGTTGTACCATTATGAATTGAAAACTGGGTGTTACCATTCCCCTAGTCAAAAAGTTGTATCCCTATAGCCCAACTAGGTCAGTATGAGGCCCCTGCTGATAACATCTAGTGGTCAATTACTAAAAATGTCTAAGAGGAATAACTGAGGAACAGCACAAAATAGAGACGTAAGGGGGCTCACACTGCGTTTTGCCACTCGTTCATTAGTCCTGTCGGGGCTGCTTCCAAACCCCCCACAAAATGAGATTCGGGCGTATGCATCGACAGGGCCATAGACTATAATGGTGCCGGCAGAGCTGACGTGCATCATTTTCAGGCGTGTGCGCCCACTGGAGACGGACACCCAGAAGCAGTCTACTACACCTGAGTGTCCGGCTCTAGTAGATGTATACGCCAGAAAATGATGCAGGGCAGAGTGCACATTCCCACAGCTGGCACCATTATAGTCTATGGCCCTGTTGGCGCATGTGCCTGAATCCCGTTTTGCAGGGGGTCCAGACAAGCCCTGACGGGACCAATGCACCGACCGGTGCACTGTGAAAGCACCCTAAAGATGCTCCAGAATTGTTACACTGCTGAGATGAGCATTTACTAAGACCGACATGGCAGGCGATCTGGAAAGTCTCTTTAAAAAGGGGTGTTAGGGTGGTGTCAGGTCTGAGCAAACCGAATTGACAAGACAGTTCCAAAATGTCAGCCACTAGTGAGACAAGGAGTAGAAATTATTTGCTTTTTCTTGCAGCAGAAAGATATATTAGAGGCCCCCACCCTGCAAGCTTCAGGCAAATAGAAAAAAAAACATGGCAGTGTCCGTATCAAGTTTCTAAGCAGCTTCTAGTCAACCTCAGACCTTCTGTACGCAGCCTTCATGTAAATGGAGCCGAGATACAAACCTAACATCCCATGGACAAGAGGGGGGAGAATAAACCAGCACAACTAATAACAGGGTGACTGAGGGCTTCTACCACCGCATACAGTAAGGCCTCTACCAGCTGTACCGCACTCTTCCTCACTGCTCCTACTGAGTGTGCAGGGGAGACTGAGCAGGTACAGAGACAAGCCCCATTGGCAGGATAGTGCACACAGCCCATCTGTGAGATCTCCATCCATTTGGGACCACCAAACAGATCAAGAGCGAGCCAGTCAGGAGATTCCCCCAATGCCAACCACGAGCAGCCATGTTTGACCCTACAACACTATGGCATCTAGAGTAAACTTAGCGTTAATATAAGCCGGGCACATGGAGAAGAGTCACCTGGGAAAGTCCAGTCTGTTTTTCCTCCGCCCAGTCAGGCTTGATTGACAGGTCTCTCCCTATGTTTAAGGGTCGGTCAGTAGGCAGTGCAGAGAGGTTGCCGTCAGCTCCAGTGAGGATGTGAGACCGGGGCAGAACAGTAGCAGGTATCAGGACGGGACGTCGTGTCCTCACTCGTATCTCCCGTCATTTACTGACACATTACATCTCAGCTCATTTACCCCATGGACTGTATCAACATGGACCGATGGAGCGAGATACAGGAGCGGAGAGCGTCCTGCAGGGTCCGGACACATAACAAATGGCACTATACAAGTCCTATTAGCGGGACACTAATGAGCCGGCATATCGATCTGCGCTTATCTGTGTCAACAAATCACAGGGCAGATGCCGTAATCAGTACATCCAGCCATCTGCCTCCAGGAGGTTACATCCTGCAGATAAGAGCAGCACACAAGAGCCCATCGTGGCATCATACCACGCAGCAGCGTGCCCCATAGGAGGCATGTGTCTGGGGGCACTGGAGAAGGTGGCATTTGTGCTGCCTCTACGCAGAAACATAAACCAGCCACTTTATTACCAAGGTTCTGGTACCTCTTCTGAGACCAGCATGAAGTACAGACAGAGACCCTAATTCCAGCAATGTGTCACTTACTGGGCTGCTTGCTGCAGTTTTCACAAAATCATTGTTTTATCAGCAGATCACTAGAGGACTAGTAAACCTGCTGCCATGTAGTCCTCCATATTCATGAGCTCTGTATAATCCCACCATCCAGGGTTGTGGCATCTATAAGCCAAACCAACTCCAACCCCACAGCCCGGCCTCACTACTGAGCGTGTACATAAAGTGCAGCACAGGTTCATCTCAACTATAAGCCTAAATCCTTAGATCAGGAATAGGACAGAAATTATAGAACATTTCATAGCTTTCCCAAATTCTTCTGAAAACATTTACAGCACATCCTGCATTGTACCACTGTACCCAATTTATTATATATTGTAGGAGTCTGTCCATTTTATACTGACTCCATCACCACTGATTGGCAGCTTTCTGCCTATGCACAGTGTACAGAATGTTGCCAATCAGTGGTGTGGGGTTATATAGAGCTCAGCATTCAGAGAACTGCTAGATCTGCAGGAGAGAAAACTGATTGCAACAAAACTGGAGCCCAATAAATGACGCGTGACTGGCAACAGGGTCTCTGCCCCTACACCATGCTGCTCTTAGATGGGGCAGCAGAAACCTGGTGACAGATCCCTTGCTATATAGATGAATGGTTGAGTCCAGGTTTCCTGGACTCTTCCCAGAATCCTTTGTTGCCCCTATTTCCTCATAGTACAGGGGGACCACCAGCCCCCCCCCCCTATGCCACCTCCGGGGTCTACACCATAGCAGACACTGCCACTCACTCAGCAGCCTGGTGCTCATCACCTCTCCAGAACTCCACACAAGTGAGAGCAGGAGGCGGACAGACAGCCCTCCCCGCCGCCATGGACCGGGCACTGAGGAGGAGGAAGGTCATCTGACACTAGGACCACGGATCCTGCACACCCCCTACCACGTGACACACGGGCGCCTGATCCCGGCCCGTCACAACACGACTAAACCCCTGAACAATGGTCGATAGCCCGACATCACGTGACCAATCCATCTCCTCCGGTACATACCGCCGGTGTGAGTATTCTTCTTCAAGCCCGGCCGCGGCGCTGCCCACTCAGAAATGAACGAGCTTCCTATGTAGTGAGAGGCTGAAAAGACGTGACCCCGCCCACATTCTTAGTGGCTCCGCCCATAACTGCCTGCGCCACACCCACTTAACTATAAGCCAAGGATACGTCTTAGTTTTCTCTCGCCCGCCCGTATACCGGAAAGAAGGCTTCTCATTGGATGGTAGGGGGGGCAATTACTGTGAAGTGCACGTGAAGCGGGCGTAACCTCTGAGGGGCGTGGTCCGCCTTATTTATGGGCGGAGCCTGAGCGTTCCTTCGCTGAGTTATTTCTAGCGCAGGCAGTAAGGTGTCACACGGGAGCGGCTGCCGGCGCCATGTGCGGTCTCCTCTGTGACCTCAGGCGCAGGCTGCCCGGCCCCAGGAGCTGCTGACCGGCAGGGGCGAGCAGGCAGCTCTGCAGCCACCGGAGGCCACAGGCCGGCAACAGCTCCTGTACGGGCTGACATGTTAGATCCCGTCAGGCGGACCGGTGCCACCACCACCGCTCCTGGATCCACCAAGGGAGCTAAGGCCTCATTCACACCTCAGTATTTTTCATCAGTGTGTGGAACTTACAGAGAAAAACTATAGCTGAGAGGTAGACACCTGTTCTGTGTTTAGGAGACTCCTGGATTTGGCATAAAAATACTGGTGTGAATAAAGTCTTAACACAGAAAAAATATTTCCAAAATAGGAATAATCTTATTTATCCAAAACAAATAAATATACATGAAATACGGACGTGAAAAACACTTAATATATTCTACCAAATGGGAGGCATAGCCCATGTGGGAAGGGGCATCATAAACTGGGCCCGCTCTATAATGTGTTCGTGGACCCCGGGCAAAAGAGTCTCAGTGGGCCCCTTTAACACATACAACGATTCATGATGCACAGATACCGCAGAGAAATCTATATATAGTACAAGGCCAAGGATTTCACGTCTTACATTACATCAGTGACATCTATTGTAAATTCTACAATAGCTCAGAAACTGGCGAATCCTCACAGCGCACAGTGCAGACCAGACAGTATATTCCAACATACAGTACTATGGGCACCACATAGTCCTCCATACAGAATAATGATCCCCATATATTACTCCATACAGAATAATGGGCACCACATAGTCCTCCATACAGTATAATCAGCCCCACATAGACCTCCATACAGAAAACTGGGACCCACATAGTCCTCCATACAGAATACTGGGCCCCAGATAGTCCTTCATACAGTATAATGAACCCACATAGTCCTCCATACAGTATAATCAGCCATACATAGTCCTCCATACAGAATACTGGGCCCCACATAGTCCTCCATACAGTATAATGGGCCCCACATAGTCCTCCATACAGAATACTGGGCCCCACATAGTCCTCCATACAGAATAATGGCCCCCACATAGTCCTCCATACAGAATAATCAGCCCTACATAGTCCTCCATACAGAATACTGGGCCCCACATAGTCCTCCATACAGTATAATGGGCCCCACATAGTCCTCCATACAGTATAATGGGCCCCACATAGTCCTCCATACAGAATAATGGGTCCCACATAGTCCTCCATACAGAATAATGGATCCCACATAGTCCTCCATACAGAATAATGGGTCCCACATAGTCCTCCATACAGAATAATGGACCCCACATAGTCCTCCATACAGAATAATGGGCCCCACATAGTCCTCCATACAGAATAATGGGCCCCACATAGTCCTCCATACAGTATATTCAGCCCTACATAGTCCTCCATACAGAATACTGGGCCCCACATAGTCCTCCATACAGTATAATCGGCCCCACATAGTCCTCCATACAGAATAATGAGTCACACATAGTCCTCCATACAGAATAATGGGCCCCACATAGTCCTCCATACAGAATAATGGGCCCCACATAGTCCTCCATACAGAATAATGGGCCCCACATAGTCCTCCATACAGAATAATGGGCCCCCATAGATCTTCATACAGAATAATGGGCCCCACATAGTCCTCCATATAGAATAATGGCCCCACATAGTCCTTCATACAGAATACTGGGCCCCAGATAGTCCTCCATACAGTATAATGAGCCCCACATAGTCCTCCATACAGTATAATCAGCCCCACATAGTCCTCCATACAGAATACTGGGCCCCACATAGTCCTCCATACAGTATAATGGGCCCCACACAGTGCTCCATACAGAATAATGGGTCCCACATAGTCCTCCATACAGAATAATGGGCCCCACATAGTCCTCCATACAGAATAATGAGCCCCAGGTAGTCCTCCATACAGAATAATGGGCCCCACATAGTCTTCCATACAGAATAATGGGCCCCACATAGTCCTCTATACAGAATAATGGGCCCCACATAGTCCTCCATACAGATGAGCCCCACATAGTCCTCCATATAGAATAATGGGCCCCACATAGTCCGCCATACAGAATAATAAGCCCCTCATAATCCTCCATACAGAATAATGGGCCCCACATAGTCCTCCATACAGAATAATGGGCCCCACATAGTCCTCCATACAGAATAATGGGGTCCTCTCCATCAGATCTGGCAGACCAGATCGGCCAGGCAGGTAAGTACCTCTGTTCTGCCTCTATTGAAGCTGCTGGCTGCTCAGCACATGCTTCCAGCAATATGGTGGCTATCCGTCGTATCCATTGACTCAAGGTGTGGAACACGGACCGTGCATCCAAGCGGTCACCTCACCATCTTACCTTTCCGCGGATATCGCCTCTTCAGGGAAAAGCTGGACAAGATTATTTCGGATGTCACAGGTGAAAAGAGCACCCTGCTTCCACAAAAGAGAACCCCGTCATACTTCGTCCAATTGGAAGCCTCTTGAGTTTCGCTCTTTTTATCTGTTCCCACCTACTCGCTAAGAGAAACCAGCTGTCCCTCGAGAAAAGAGACCATCCATCAAGCCGACTCCTTCCTGTCACCCACACTCAGTCCTCTAAGTCTTCGCACACAGGAAGCAACAGATTCTCCTCCATGATGGGACACCCCACCCGGGATCTCTCTTGGGGTTGGTGGATGTGTGGCTCAGCGACGCCTTGGTCAGAGAAATCATCTCCGACTACAAAATAGAATTTTCTCTTCCTCCTCGAGACCGTTTTTTTAATATGTATCTCGCCTCCCAAGGAAACCCTCCTTGGCTGCCGTTTTTTTCCAAGACATTTCCTCTCTTTTCCGGTCAGACATTGTTGTTCCGGTTCACAGGTTTTCATTCAAACCATTTTGCCGTTTCCAAAAAGGACGGCACAGTCCATCCCATACTGGAAGCTTATGAGGTCAAGAACAAAGTGCCCCCACTGGGGGTGAAGGCTCATTCCACTCTGGCAGTGAGAGCTTCCTGGGTACTTCACCATCAAGCTTTGGCCTTGCAGCTTTATAAAGCTGCTATGTGGTCCTATGTTCACACCTTTTTAAAATGTTACAGGGTTCATACCTTTACCTTAGCGGATGTGAGTCTGGGCAGAAAGGTGCTACAGGTGGCAGTCGCTCGGGTTCTATCCTGAGGGAATTGCCTTTACAAATTTATATATATATTCCACCCTAGGGACTGCTTTTGGGCGTCCCATGGTCATTTGTGTCCCCCAATGAAGTGACCGAGAAAAGAGGATTTTTATACTTACTGTATATTCTCTTTTTCGTAGCCATCAAATGGGGGAGACAACAACCACCCTTTTGTTTATGTTGCCTCGTTGTGTGACTATTAATAAAGAATTGCTTTCTCTGTTTCTCCTACTGCTTTTCTTGCTAACTGAATAGCTTGGTGTCAGTAGGTGGGTTTAGCCTGCAGTGGAGATGACTTTTTTATTAGTTGTAATTCTTAGTGGCAGCCTGCGGGATGCAGCAGTGTACACCCATGGTCTCCTGTGTCCCCCAGTGAAGGCTATAAAGAGATTTTATGGCAAGTACAAAAATCCTCTTTATTATGCACAAACTAAAGTAAACAAAAAAGTGCACTTACGTTTTCGCCACATCTGTAACGACCCACGCTATAAAACTGTATCATAACCCATATGACGAATGCCAAAAAAAAGAAAACAAGCCAAAAATGTTCAAAAAGCTGTATAGAAAAAATATGACATCATTAAAAATGTCATATTTTCCCGCAAAGAATGCAGCCCGTGAAATTCATATTTTTTCTTTGTGTGGCCCATATACCCAGCCAAGTTTGAGACCCCTGTTCTATGTGGTGAATAAGAAATATGTTCATGGAGTTGTTCTGAGTCTATATCACATTTACAGAATAAAAAGAGTCACCAAATAGTCATACAGTAACCAAATATTACCACTATACAAGTATAATAACCATATAATTACCATCACAGAATAAAATCCAGTATGAGGCTGGTCTGCATGGTGCGCTAGATGTAGCGGCTACATCACAGTGAATGGGGTCACACTGCGACAAGTCGCAAAAGCTCCATCGTGGTTGAACTTTTTGTGACTTGCTTGTTGTGGTCAGTTATATTGTGCTGTGATGTAGCAGCGACATCTAGCAAACTTTGGCCATGCGACATGTGTCAATGAAAGTTTCCATATAGTCCCATCATTGTGAAGAGGTAGTGGGGGAGCTGCACAATTCACCCTTTGCATTAAAATTATTTGAACCTACAGATCTTATTTACATTTTAAGAGACTAGATTTCTCTGGAAAAAGACATCAGATCACAGATAATAAGGTATCACTATATTCAACTTTCTATGACCTACATGCCCATATACAAGGTTTAGAGCATGTCAAACTCAAATACGCAGCGTGCCAAAATTAAAAAACAAAGTCATGGGCCAACCTTAATATTTATAACATTATTCGTGACAGGTAAAAAAAAAAGGGTGGGAGAAATGGGTTGGGAGAACCTGCTTAGGGTTATGGGGATTGTACTGTAGATAGCGGTATATAGGGAAATGCGAAGGGTGTGGTGACTCTCAAATAGAAGGAAATATAGGGAAGTAGAGAACATCAGAAGTACATAAACAGCACGGAAACAGTAATATTCGCAGAGGGAAAGGATAACAATGTACAAAAAAAACAACATGGAGAATATATGACCACATAGAGCAATAAAATAAATTGTGTCATAAGTGCACTGGCTCAGTAGCACACCGGCTCAGTAGCACACCTGTGCCCAGCTTGTGTAGGAGATAGAAGGTAGTAGGCGCTATGCGATGTACAGGAGAGCACAAGGGGAGTAAGCACTGATGTAGGGAGAAGGGAAGGGAACATCCTGCTCAGGTTAATACCAGTAATGAAGTGTCATAGCGGGGTAGTGCGTTACAATGGGGCATGTTGTAAACAACCTTCTAGCAACCAGGCAGCGTGGCAGACCTGAAACTTGGGATTTGTAGTATTACCGGTGCACGCATTGTCTACTGGCGGGCCAGCTCTAGTAGACGCCTGGTATTTTCTCACAGGCCAAAAGTAACTACACTGCGGGACTGAGTTTGACATCTATGGTTTAGAGCATGGGTGGGCAATTAATTTTCCTGAGGGGCCACATGAGAGACTGTGGTGAAGGGCCGAACCATGCTGAAATCAATTCTGATCAAGATTAATATTAACATATTAATAATTATATTAACCCCTCCACCGACCTTAGACATACCCAGTACGTCTCAGTCGGCAGGTACTTACCGACCTTAGACGCACTGGGTATGTAATGGCTAAAATGTGGACCTCGACCGCAGTCGCGGTGATCGCATTCAGCTGCCGGCGCCATCTTGAATCTGAGCACATGTCGTCATCGTGCATTTCGTGCTATCATAATGTGCAGGCCAGACCGGTACATACCTTTCCTTCCCGGAGGTAGTAATTAAGGCCCTAATATTTGGCCGCCAGGAAGGAGTGGGCCCCAGTACTTCCGGAACTGAAAGTGCTCGTATCGTGCCAGGCCAACATTTCGTCAGTGAGGTCCCTCAAACCTCAAAGAAAGGAAGGTCCCAAAAAAGGAGCCAAGTCTGTTACAAAAGGGAGATACGCAAGGATACCATTTGGCAATGCGACACCTGCCCCAACAAACCTGGCTTATGTATAAAAGAATGCTTCAGACTGAACCACATATCCATGGACTACTAAATTCATTTTGACTTACACAACTCATGTATGCCAACCTGACGTACACTCCACAATTCACGTATGACAGCCTGACGTACACTACACAACTCACGTATGCCAACCTGATGCACTCTACACAATTTACGTATATGCCACCACATTATAAAATTCACATACCAGGAAGCAGTAGATCAGTTCCAATATAGGATCACTTTTGGGGGATTTTCCCTTCCAAGCCCTGACGGGCGCCCAAACAGTAGTTTTCTCCCACATATGGGGTATCAGCGCTCTCAGGAGAAATTGCACAACAAATTTTGAGGTCCATTTTGTTTTGTTGCCCTTGTGAAAATAAAAAAAATTGGGGCTAAAATAAAATTTTTGTGGAAAAAAATAGATTTTTTTATTTTCACAACTCAACGTTATAATTTTCTGTAAAAAATCTAGGGGTTCAAGGTGCTCACTACAAATATAGATAAATTCCTAGGGGGGTCTAGTTTCCAAAATGGGGTCACTTGTGGGGGATTTCCACTGTTTCGGCACATCTGAGATTCAAAGTCTGCATTCCAAAACGTCACTTCTTCCCTTCCAAGCCCTGATGTACGCCCAAACAGTAGTTTTCCCACATATGAGTTATCAGCGTACTCAGGAAAAATGACACAAAAAAATTTGGGGTCCATTTTCTCCTGTTACCCTTGTGAAAATAAAAAATTTGAGGCTAATAAATCATTTTTGTGGACAAAATGTGATTTTTTATTTTCACGGCTCTACGTTATAATTTTTTGTGAAGCACCTGGAGGTTCAAGGTGCTCACCACCATCTAGAATCTAGATAAGTTCCTTGAGGGGTCTAGTTTTCAAAATGGGGTCACTTGTGGGGAGTTTCCAAACACGACATAGCGTCCGCTCTCGATTCCAGTCAATTTTGCGTTCAAAAAGTCAAGCAGTGCTTCTTCTCTTCCAAGCTCTGCCAAACAGTGGTTTTCCACCACACATGGGGTATCAGTGTATTCAGGAAAAATTGCACAACAATTTTTGGGGTCCATTTTCTCCTGTTACCCTTGTTAAAATAAACAAAATGAGGTCTAAAGTGAAATTTTTGTGAACAAGAAGTTAAATGTTCATTTTTTACTTCCACATTCCATTAATTTTTGTGAAGCACCTGAAGTGTTAATAAACTTCTTGAATGTGGCTTTGAGCACCTTGAGGGGTGCAGATTTTAGAATGGTGTCACTTTTGGATATTTTTTGTCATATAGGCCCCTCAAATGGTCCCTATAATATGGTCCCTAAAAAAATGGTTTTGTCAATTTTGTTGGAAAAATGACAAATTGCTGGTCAACTTTTAATCCTTATAACTTTCTAACAAAAAAAATTGTTTAAAAAATTGTGCTGATGTAAAGAAAGTAGACATGTGGGAAATGTTATTTATTAACTATTTTGTGTGACATATCTCTCTGATTTAATGACATAAAAATTAGAAGTTTGAAAATTGCTAAATTTTCAAACTTTTTGCCATGGACCAGGCATGGACCAAGATGGGGGAGCATATACCAGGATGGGGGAGCATATACCAGGATGGGGACCAGGATGAGGGAGCATATACCAGGATGAGGGAGCATATACCAGGATGGGCGAGAAGCATGGACCAGGATGGGGGAGTATATACCAGGATGGGGTAGCATATACCAGGATGGGGGAGCATATACCAAGATGGGGGACCAGGATGGGGGAGCATATACCAGGATGGGGGAGCATATACCAGGATGGGGGACCAGGATGGGGGAGCATATACAAGGATGGGGGACCAGGATAGGGAAGCATATACCAGGATGGGGGACCAGGATGGGGAAGCATATACCAGGAAGGGGGTGCATATACCAGGACGGGGAAGCACATATTAGGATGGGGAAGCATATGCTAGGATGGGGAAACAGGATGGGGGAGCATATACCAGGATGGGGAAGCATATACCAGAATGGGGGACCAGGATGGGGGAGCATATACCAGGATGGGGGAGCATATACCAGGATGGGGCGAAGCATGGACCAGGATGGGGGAGCAAATACCAGGATGGGGGGAAGCATGGACCTGGATGGGGGAGCATATACCAGGATGGGGGAGCATATACCAGAATGGGGGACCACATACCAGAATGGGCGACCACGATGGGGGAGCATATACCAGGACGGGGGTGCATATACCAAGCCTGGGGAGCACATACTATGATGGGGAAGCATATACTAGGATGGGGAATGAGGGTGGGGGAGCATATACCAGGATGGGGGAGCATATACCAGGATGGAGGAGCATATACCAGGATGGGGGGAAGCATGGACCAGGATGGGGGGGCATATACCAGGATGGGGGGAAGCATGGACCAGGATGGGGGAGCATATACCAGGATGGGGGAGCATATACCAAGATGGGGGACCAGGATGGAGGAGCATATACCAGGACGGGGGCGCATATACCAGGATGGGGGGAAGTATGGACCAGGATGGGGGAGCATATACCAGGATAGGGGACCAGGATGGGGGAGCATATACCAGGACGGGGGAGCACATACTAGGATGGGCAAGCATAATTCCCTCCGTTACCTCATCCACTGGAGGGGATATGGACCAGAGGAGAGATCATGGGTCCCTGCTCCAGATGTGAAGGCCGATAGGTTAGTCAGGGCCTTCCATCTAAAGTTTCCTGGGAAGCCTGGGGGTCCGGTGGCCCCCCTTAGAAGAGGGGGTACTGTCACGGTTCCAGCCCTCACTGTGTCTGGGACGCAGTTGATGACAGCTCAGACGTCCAATCTTGTACAGGGGCGTGCTGAAGCTGTCAGTACTGTGATTGACAGCTCAACCGTCCAATCTGGTACAGGGGCGTGCAATAGCTCAGTGTGGTGATTGACAGCATGGCTGTTCAATCTGAGACTGGGAAGCACTGGCTATCTTCAAGTGTTCATTATCCCAGGTGAATGCCTGGATATTTAACTGAGCTGTTTGTCCCAGATCTCTGCCATAATTACATTCAGCTAGCATGTGTGGTTTGTTCTCTGTGCCTTGTTCTGTTTATTGATCTTCTGCTGCCTGACCTTGTTCTGACCATCCGTCTGTTTAACCCCTTCTGCTCTGATCTGCTGTCATCCTGGAATTCTGACCAACGGTACGATACCTGACATCGCCTTTGCCTCTTCCCTCTGTTTATGACGTACCCTCCTGGCTTTGACTTCGGACTCCTTGACTATCCCATCTCAGGTCTGGCTGTGAAAAGTGACTCAGCGTCACACCCACTCAACATGAAATAGAGAAACCTGGTGTCAGCCCCCGACTCCTGTGCTATGCCGTTTATGACGGTTACCTTATTGAATGCTTCTTTTAGTGATAGGTCTCTATGTTGGGTGAGCCCCAAATTTTGTCTGGTCACCCCTATCTCAGAAATGTCTGTCTCAGGGAATACTACTTTCTCCTCTTTTCCCATTACACAGAAGAGAAACCTGTCAGACTCTGGAGTTGGTGAAACTTTTTTAGGGCCAACCCGTTTCTTACCCGAGTAATCCAGGTTTCTGCCCCTTCCCCCCAAGTCCCAAAACAACACAAAGTCCCGGCCGATGATGATTGGGTGCAAAAAATCCGGAACCATGCTGACCTCATGAGACTCAGTACCTTGGGCCGTCTCAATGACTACTGGATAGTCTTTAGCATCCCCGTGAATGCAGCGGATGCCAACCTTCTTCCCAGGGATCAATTGGAGAGGCAGTGTGGCCCTCACAAGGATCACCAAACTTCCTGGGTCTAGTAGTCCAGTCATTTGCAGGCCATTCACTGTTACAGGTCAAGATTGAGGCCCTTTGCTGGGTGGACAGTCCACACTGCAAGCTGGACATGCATAGAAGGAACACCGGCGATCCCATGCTACAGTGAACTTGCTCGGTGGTCAGAGGACAATGGGCTGCTATATGACCTGGATCGTGACATCTCCAGCAAATTACATCCCTGATGTTGGCCTTGGCATGTCCTCTGCTGCCTCCTTGGACTTTGAACGCCCGGCACCCTTTTTACCCCCCCCCCAGTATGCAATGGGTTGCCTCCCCACGGACTCTTCGACACCCTGATACCTTTCGACCAGTCCGACCAAGTAATCGGTGTTCCAGGGATCTCCTTGGGCAACCCAGGTCTGCATCGGGTTTGGAAGGGAGTGCACGAACCGGTCCATTACAACTTGCTCCACCATCTGTTCTGGGGTAGAGGACTCCGGCTGTAACCACTTTTGGACAAGGTGCAGCAGATCAAACATGTGGGAGAGAGAGGGGTTGCCACGGTGATATGCTCAGCGGTGGACTCTTTGTGCCCTGACAGACATTGTCACCCCCAAGCACGCCAAAATTTCTGTTTTCAATTTTTCATATTCTTTGGCATCCTGTAAAGCCAAATTATATTAGGTCTTTTGTGGCTCCCCCATTAAGTATGATGGCAGGAGTTCCGCCTAGTATGTTCTGGCGGGAGTTTCTATCTATCGGAGACCCTTTCAAAAACGGTTAAAAAGGCCTCTATGTCATCACACGGGGTCATTTTCTGTAAGGCTCTCCTCACCGCCTTCTGGACAGAGAAATCATCAGCTGACATTGGAGTCGGAGTCGCTGCCATGCCACGAACCGCCTCTGTGAGTAAATCAATCTGCTGCTGCTGTTGTCGACTCTGTTGCTGGTACTGTTGGAACTGCTGCTGGTGCTGTAACTGCTGCAGCTGTTGCATAAGCAGCTTACTTGTCTCCTGTTATGCCAGCTGCTGCAGCTGCTCCAGATGCTGCTGCAGCTGTTGCAGGTGCTGCTGGTGTTGGTTTTGAACCAAGTGCTTGATCAGCTCCTCCATTTTGTCTGACCGCTGTTCAATGTTCATAGCTGCCTTCACCCAGGACATGCAGTCTGTCCACAGCCGTCACACTTGCTTCCTTGGGGGATCTTGCCCGCATTCTTCACCAATTGTGGTAGATCGACTCACTTCTGCTTCTTAAAGAGGCAGACACAGGAACCATTTCTATTCAAAGTGCGGCTGATTTATTACAGTTCTCATAAATCATGCCACTGGAAAATGTAAATACAGCCTTTGTCCGGCAGAAGGTAAAACATAAAATAGCAAGTCCATACAATAGTGCTAGATAGCCCACCTGGCTTAGAGTGTTTTGTGTTCAAAACGCGTTGCTGTGGCTATATTTCGCATGGACTTTTCCATTTTTATGCTGTCTTGGATTTAATAAATTTTTAAGCTTTTCCGAAGCTGGATTTTTTCGCTTTCTATTATCAATCTTACCACACGCTGAACAGCATAAAAAAAAAAAATCCTGAATTGCTGGTTTTTGCTCATACTGTCTCACAAAAATCAGAATAGAAAGTGATCAAAAAATGTCAAGTGTCCAAAAATGGTACCAATAAAAACGTCAACGCAAAAACAAGCCCTCGCATGACTCTGTCAACCGAAATATGGAAAAATTATAGCTATCAAAATATGGTGATGCAAAAACTGGCTTTTGCAATAAAAAGCGTCTTTTAGTGTGTGACAGCAGCCAAACATAAAAAAATATATATAAATCTGGTATCACACCAACTGAAAGAATAAAGTCACCTAATCACTTATACCGCACAAGGAATGGCATAAAAATAAATCCAATTCTTCACCTGCTATTGATTTGTTCATTCTACCTCCCAAAGATCGCAATAAGGCTTGGCGCACAATTATCCTGTGCTCTGCACTGAGCGCTTATACCGGGGTTTCCGTGTAAATATCTGAAATATGTGATTCAGAAGTCTACGCTCCAGGAGGCAAATAGTGCTCCGTCCCTCCCTAGATTCACCGTATCGCTAACCAGTACTGTACAGCCACATATGGGGGTATTTCTACATTCATAGAAAACAGAAAAAAGGCACAAGTTGTTTTTCTTCACAATTTATCCTAAAATATTTCATCCAGTATACAGTATATACACAAGTAAAAGAAATAAATTTGCAGTATATTCACAACTGTGAACAAATCATCCAAATTGCGGGCTTGAGCAAGCTTCAAACTTAAACAGATTCTGGATGTGGGTAATCCTTGTGCAGGAGAGCAGAGACACTGACCGATGTTGAGGGAAACACACAGGCCCCTCAAAGTCACTTCAAATGTGATGTGGTTCCTTCAAAAAATGGTTTTGTAAATTTTGTGGAAAAAATTAGAAATCGCTGGTCAACTTTTAACCCTTTTAACTTCCTAACAAAAAAAAAATTATGTTTCAAAAATTGTGCTGATGTAAAGTAGACATGTGGTAAATTGTATTTATTAACTATTTTGTGTGACATAACTCTCTGGTTTAAGGGCATAACAATTAAAAGTTTGAAAATTGCAAAATTTTCTAAATTTTCGCCAAATTTCCAATTTTTTCACAAATAAATGCCAGTCATAATGAACAAATTTTACCATTATCGTGAAGTACAATCTGTCACAAACAAACAATCTCAGAATTAGTGGGATCTCTTCAAGCGTTCCAGAGTTATTACCACATAAAGTGACACTGGTCAGAAATGTAAAATTTGGTCTGGTCATGAAGGTGAAAACAGGCTTGGGGGGTGAAGGGGTTAACTTGTGAAATCAGCCCTGTTTCCAATAAATAATCCCCCAAAAAACAATATGGGAATTCCTGTGGTTCATAAATTTAAATACCTGTGCATTCTTATTACAAAAGAGGTTAGTGATTACATTCCCTTAAATCTAAGCCCTTTTGGTGTCCAAGTCGAGAAACAAAGTTGGTGTGTGGGGTACGCTACCTCTTTCGGCCCTTGGCAGAACAAATCTCATAAATACTGTATGTGCCTTATGCCGTCTATACTTTATGTTCTTCACAACTACCCCATTTGGATCCCAAAATATTGGTTTAAGGCTGAGTGCCCACGTAGCGTTTTTCAAGCGTTTATGCTGCGGAATTTCCGCAGCATAAACGCTTGTGAAACGCTAGATAATCCGCACCCCATGGTCCCCAAGGGGATTCCGCATGTTCTATGCACATGCTGCGGATTTTTCCGCAGCGTTTATGCTGCGTACAAAAATCCGCAGCATGTCATTTAATTTTGCGGAAGCGCAGCGGAACTCCCGCCATTGACTTGCATTGAGACGCATAGAAACCGCGACTGTATATTTTTACAAGCGGCTTCTATGCGTCTCTATGTGCGGATGGTACCCAGTTCTGGAGGAGAGGAGACTCTCCTCCAGACCTGGGTACCATTGTACCTGTAAAAAAAGAATAAAATAACAAATAAAGTTTATATTCACCTGTCCGGCGGCTTCTCTCTGAATGCCGGCATCGCTTGAGGACCTGCGGTGACGTCACAGTCATGTGACCACAGGCCCTTCACCGCTCTGTCTCGCGATATGCCGGCAGCCGGGAACCAGCCAGGAAGCAGCGCTGCAGCCACGCCGGGGCCTCGGGGGTGAGTATAGCTTTATTTGTTTTAATTATTACGGTTCACACTGTATAAATCCATGCTGTTTGCATGGATTTATACAGTGTGACCTAGTTGTCAAGCACTTTCCAAGTGATGCTATCGCCTGGAAAGCGCTTGTCAATCTGCATGCGGAAACGCAAGTGAATCCGCATGTGGATCCGCATGTATTCTGCAGGAAAAACGCATGCACAATCTGCATGCGTTTTTTCTGCCAGGGAGATGCAGAAATGCTGCAGAAATTTTCTGCTTCATTTCTGCATCGTGGGCACATAGCCTAAAAAGATGCACAACATTTTTAGAGATTTCGTTGGTAAGAAGGATATCCCCAGAATAAAACTAGAAAAATTACAGCTACCGAAGGACCAAGAGGGCCTAGCTCTACCTCATTCTTGGGTATATTTTTAGTTTCTCAGTTTCAACATTTCAGAGGGTGGGCTTTAGATGAGACGAGAGAGGCAGGAACCTCTGTTCCTAAATCCCTGGGGTAAGGAAGATAACCTTTTGGACCGTCTTGAATCACACAATTTAAAAGTTAAATCAAAACACTTCCCCACCCTGCTTCTTATACATAAAGTCTGGTGGACCTGTAAAAAATTGTTAGAGATTGTTAGTGCGGGACTGCACTAAATATACCCCCATATGGGATATCTATTGTCTGGCTTTTTCTAGCCAATGCTATGGGAAACGTGATCATCAGCTAACACATTCTCCTATTTCACTGCAGCAAAAATCAAATAAAAGGTCTAAAAAAACAATTACAGTGCTAAACAAAGGATCTGGATGCAAATTATCCTGTTGTTTCAATATGGTGATTTTGGTGGGTAAAACAATGAGCCACAAGCTATGTAAATTTTCTAGCTTTTGTTTTGTAAGTAGGTCCCCATCTACTGAAGTATGCACATATCCTCTATGTTGTCTGAGTCCAGAATGAATGTATTCCTGTTGAACAAGTGTACACAAATATTTGGTAAGTAATCTGAAACTCGAATTTCAACATGCCCGATGGAGTCAGGCCATGGTTTACTCTCATCCCATTGAAATAAACATGTATGTTCATGGTGGAATCAGAAGAGATGGACGTTGGTCAGATTCTATAGAGCCCTCAACACTGACTGACAGCTCGTTCAGCATTAGGGCTAGCTATCAGTCAGGGCCGGGGCGCGGTTAAAGCTGCCGTTTTCCATACACAGAGCGATGACTGAACCAGCGCCGGCCCTGTGACTGAAACCTGAACACTGCTGGGAGGAATAAAGTTAATTTCTTCTCGAAGTGGGGCTCTCAGTGCGGGCACCAGGAAGGTTCAGAATGCTATTTAACTGCATATTAACCCCATATCTACAGGTTAATAGCGTTTTTTCACGTGACAGGTTCCCTTTAAAAAAATACGTCAAATTTTTCCAATTAAAAGAAAAAAATTAGTGTAGCTTCTATACATACTGTTTTGGGGTGAGTAGATTTAGTTTTCATTAACTTAAATTTTTCAGGGCCAAGCAGTAGCTTAGCTACGGGGGTAGAGGGGGGGGAGGGTGCGGTCGCCCCGTTTCCCACTCTCTGCGGGGCCCTCCCGGTGCACAGCGCGCCGATACAGTTAAATTCTGTGAGAGGGCAGGGAGAGATGGTCTCCCTGCAGTGCCGCTCTCCGCTCTGTAAGACGCAAGTAAAAACCAGGGGAGGAGTCCTGAGGAGATAATTTGCATATTTCCACTGCATTTTGGGGTAAGTGAAGAGTCTCCGCGAGCTCAAAGAACACTGGATTTTGGCTGTTGGAGCTGAAAAGAGGACATCGGTAAACCAGGGGAGGAGTCCTGAGGAGATAATTTGCATATTCCCACTGCATTTTGGGGTAAGTGAAGAGTCTCCGCGAGCTCAAAGAACACTGGATTTTGGCTGTTGGAGCTGAAAAGAGGACATCGGTAAACCAGGGGAGGAGTCCTGAGGAGATAATTTGCATATTCCCACTGCATTTTGGGGTAAGTGAAGAAAGAGTCTCCGCGAGCTCAAAGAACACTGGATTTTGGCTGTTGGAGCTGAAAAGAGGACATCGGTAAAACCAGGGGAGGAGTCCTGAGGAGATAATTTGCATATTCCCACTGCATTTTGGGGTAAGTGAAGAGTCTCCGCGAGCTCAAAGAACACTGGATTTTGGCTGTTGGAGCTGAAAAGAGGACATCGGTAAACCAGGGGAGGAGTCCTGAGGAGATAATTTGCATATTCCCACTGCATTTTGGGGTAAGTGAAGAAAGAGTCTCCGCGAGCTCAAAGAACACTGGATTTTGGCTGTTGGAGCTGAAAAGAGGACATCGGTAAACCGCGCGCCCACTGGCGCGCGCATTTTTAAGCTTTTTTTTTAAGCTTTTTTCACTGTTTTCAGAACACTAACAATAAAAACATGGAAGAGTCCAGGAGCCATTTGGTGAGCTGCATATCCTGCTACATGTTCACAGACTTGCCAGTGGAAAAGCCAAACTTCACATGCCAGAAATGCAAGCTTGTGTCCCTGTTGGAGGAAAAGTTGCGAAATCTAGAAGAGAGGTTAACTACCTTGAAAATCATTAAGGAAGGTGAAGAGTTCTTAGACAGAGCAGAATTATCTCTTCATGATTCAGAAAGAGAAGAAATTCGAACTGCACCTGATGAAACAGAGGAATGGAAGCATGTGACCCACAGAAGCTGGAGGATCGAGAGGCAGTCAGCACCCATACTGCTCAGGAACCAGTACCAGGCGCTCACGCAGGAGAACCATGAAGAAATACAGCAAAATAAGACTTTGCCAGCAATGAATAACCTTGTAAGCCCTCAGAATCCTCCTGGATGGAGAAAGAAGAATGTTGTGAAGAAAAAACGGAGAGTGGTGGTCATGGGGGATTCCCTGTTAAGAGGAACAGAGGCCGCTATCTGCAGACCAGACATAACCTCAAGAGAAATGTGCTGTCTTCCAGGAGCAAAAATTAAAGATGTGTCTGACAGGATATCAAGACTCTTCAGACCTACAGATCACTACCCATTCCTGCTAATACACGTGGGGACAAATGACACCGCAAGAAAGGACCTGGTAACCATCTGCAGTGACTTTGAAGACTTAGGCAAGAAAGTGAAAGAATTGGGAGCGCAGGTAGTCTTCTCATCCATCCTCCCAGTGGATGGCCATGGAACAATGAGGTGGAATAAGATTCTACAGGTGAACAACTGGTTATGTCGATGGTGCCGTCAACAAGGATTTGGATTTCTGGATCACGGAATGAATTACCTATACGATGGACTACTTGCTAGAGATGGGGTGCACCTTACGAAGACTGGAAAACATGTATTTGGAAGTCGCCTTGCTACACTCATCAGAAGAGCTTTAAACTAGAACAATGTGGGAAGGGAAGCAAAAGGCCAGAAAAAGCCATACAGCTGACAAATACTATTGAGATCTCTGCTACTGGAAGTGGAAAGGAAGAACAAAGACAAAACAATTTAAATAATAAAAATATGGGAGGAAGAGAAACCAATCACAAACTAAAATGTTTTTCTACAAATGCACAAAGCATGGGCAACAAACAAGGAGAATTGGAACTACTAATGCAGGAAAAGGAATATGATGTCATTGGAATCACTGAAACTTGGTGGGACGATACACATGATTGGAATAAAAGGCTAAAAGGATACAACTTATTTGCAAGAAACAGACTTGATAAACGAGGAGGAGGTGTTGCATTGTATGTTAGAAAAGCGTATATCTGCACTGAGATTGAAGCTTCAGAGACTGGGAGTTCTGTGGAAACTGTTTGGGTAAGAATACAAGGAGAGAACAACGGAAAGGACACCATTGTATGCATTTACTACAGGCCACCTGGGCAAGCTGAAGATATGGATGAACTCTTTATGTATCAAATGACCAAGTTCTCCAAAAAATATGACGTAGTGGTCATGGGAGATTTCAACTATCCAGACATTTGTTGGGAATCTCTCTCAAGTAAAACTAACAGGTCAAGCAAATTCTTATCCTCTCTTGCTGACAACTTTATCTTCCAAAAGGTAGGGGAGAAAACAAGGGGATCTGCTACTTTGGATCTAATCCTTATAAACAGGGAGGAAATGGTTGAGGAGGTAAAGGTGGCTGGGACCCTAGGAGGCAGCGATCATGCTATTATAGAATTTTGGATAACTAGAGGAGGAAGACATGTGAAGACTCAAACTTCAAGGTTAGATTTTAGAAAGGCAGATTTTAAGAGACTCAGAAAGAGAATAGGAGGGATCCAATGGCTGGATGTCCTTAAGGACAAAAATGTCCAGGAAGGATGGGAAATTTTTAAAAATGAAATTCTCAAAGCACAATCGTTAACAATCCCGAAAAGTAGGAAGAATGGGAAGCATTTAAGGAAACCAGGATGGATGAACACAGAACTTAAACACATGCTAAAAAGAAAGAAAGAAATGTTTATTAAATGGAAAGAGGGAGGCATATCTAAAGAAGATTATAATGCAGTCTGCAGATCCTGCAGGGCACGTATCAGGTTAGCTAAAGCTGACAATGAATTAAGGCTTGCAAGAGATGTCAAAAGCAATAAAAAAGGATTTTGGGGGTATGTCAAAAGTAAAAGAAAAGTCAAAGATGCTATAGGATTTTTACAGGATGAAAATGGAGAAATGGTAAGAGAGGATGTTGAGAAGGCCGAACTTTTTAATTCCTATTTTGCATCTGTTTTCTCTCAGAAAGAAAATGTAACATCAACTGATCTTCACTGTCCTTTTAAAGGAATAGAGGAATCCAAGTTATCTGTAAACAGAAAGATTGTGAGGGAATATTTAGCTAACATAAATGAGTTCAAGTCTCCAGGTCCAGATGAATTACACCCCAGAGTACTGAAGGAGATCGTAGAAGAAATTTTAGAACCACTCTCCATAATCTTTGAAAATTCTTGGAGAACAGGAGAAGTCCCAGAAGACTGGAGAAGAGCAAATGTTGTTCCTATCTTCAAAAAGGGGAAGAAGGTGGACCCAGGGAACTATAGGCCGGTGAGTCTGACTTCTATACCAGGAAAGATCTTTGAACAAATTATTAAACAACATGTATGTAAGTACATGGATAAGAATGAAGTGATTAACCAGAGTCAGCATGGGTTTGTAACTAACAAGTCATGTCAGACTAACTTAATTTCCTTCTATGACAGAATCACTGACTGGGTGGATCAGGGAAATGCTGTAGATATAGTATATCTTGACTTCAGCAAAGCATTTGACAAAGTATCTCACACCATCCTTATTGAAAAAATGACCAAGTATGCAATGGACCAGGCAACTGTTAGGTGGATTCATAACTGGCTTAGTGATCGGACTCAAAGGGTGGTTGTAAATGGCTTCACATCCAGCTGGATGAATGTCTCAAGTGGGGTACCACAGGGCTCCGTCCTGGGACCTGTATTGTTCAACATCTTTATCAATGATTTAGATGAAGGAATTGAGGGTAAACTGATTAAATTTGCTGATGACACAAAGATAGGAGGGATAGCTAATACTAGGGAAGAGAGAGAGAGGATTCAAAAAGACCTAAATAAACTGGAGCAGTGGGCAGCAACCAACAGAATGGTTTTTAACAGGGAAAAATGCAAAGTTCTACATCTGGGCAATAAAAATGAAAAAAGCATATACAGAATGGGAGGAATAGAGCTAAGCAACAGTACATGTGAAAAAGACTTAGGTATACTAATAGATCATAGACTGAACATGAGTCAACAGTGTGATGCAGCAGCAAAAAAGGCAAATACAATTCTGGGATGTATTAACAGAAGCATACAGTCTAGATCACGTGAAGTCATTATCGGTCTTTACTCCTCTTTGGTCAGACCTCATCTGGAATACTGTGTCCAGTTTTGGGCACCACATTTTAAAAAAGACATAGACAAACTGGAGCAAGTTCAGAGAAGAGCGACCAGAATAGTGACTGGTCTGCAAACCATGTCCTATGAGGAACGGTTGCAGGATTTGGGAATGTTTAGCTTGCAAAAAAGAAGACTGAGAGGAGACTTAATAGCTGTCTACAAATATGTCAAGGGCTGTCACATTGTAGAAGGATCATCTTTATTCTCATTTGCACAAGGAAAGACTAGAAGCAATGGGATGAAACTAAATGGGAGGAGACACAGATTAGATATTAGAAAAAACTTTTTGACAGTTAGGGTGATTAATGAGTGGAACAGGCTGCCACGAGAGGTGGTGAGTTCCCCTTCAATGGACGTCTTCAAACAGAGGCTGGACAGACATCTGTCTGAGATGATCTAGTGAATCCTGCTTTGAGCAGGGGGTTGGACCAGATGACCCAGGAGGTCCCTTCCAACTCTACCATTCTATGATTCTATGATTAGGTCTGAGGCCTACAGAAAGTATCAGATGTCAGAGTCCCGGCGCAATTACGTCATGGCGTTGGACTGCCTGGGACCTGCCACTGTCTGCTGGATTCTCCAAGTTTAGGTAAGCATATGATGTTTGTTTTAATTTTAAGATTGTGTGTTTGTGTCTTTATGTATGGGGGCTACTACTAAGGGGGCCATAATAGAGTGGGGGCTACTACTAAGGTGGCCATAATAGACAGGGGGTAACTACTAAGGGGGCCATAATAGCCTGGTGGATACTGCTAAGGGGGCCATAATAGACTGGAGGCTACTACTAAGGGGGCCATAATAGACTGGAGGCTACTACTAAGGGGGCCATAATAGACTGGGGGCTACTACTGAGGGGCCCATAATAGACTGGGGGTTACTAATAAGGGGGCCATAATAGACTGGAGGCTACTACTAAGGAGGCCATAATAGACTGGAGGCTACTACTAAGGGGGCCATAATAGACTGGGGGCTACTACTGAGGGGCCCATAATAGACTGGGGGCTACTAATAAGGGGGCCATAATAGATTGGGGCTACTACTAAGGGGTCAAAATAGAATGGGGGATACTACTAAGGGGGCTATAATAGAGGGGGTCTACTACTAAGGGGGCCATAATAGAGTGGGGGCTACTACTAAGGGGCCATAGAATGGGGGATACTACTAAGGGGGCCATAATAGAGTGGGGGATACTACTAAGGGGGCCATAAAAGACTGGGGGCTACTTCTAAGGGGGCCATAATAGACAGGGGGCTACTACTAAAGGGGCCATAATGGCGTGGGAGCTACTAAAGGGGGCCATCATATAACATAGGGGCTACTAATTGGGCTCTCACACATAATGTGGGTTACTAAAGGGGCCATGATAAGAGGGGCAAGGTAAAGTGTGGGGACTACTAAGGGGGACCATCATACAGCTTGGAGGCTACTAAAGGGGATATGATACAGAGTGAGGGCTACCAATGGGGCCCTCCTGAAAAGTAGGGGCTAATAAGGGGGCTGTCCACAGAGTGGGGGATGCTAGTGGGGCCATCAGAGTGATGCCTATTAAGGGGGCCATCTTACAGAGTGGTGGCTACTAAAGGGGGCCAGTATACCGTGTGGACTACTGTGGAGGCCATCATACAGGTTAGGGACTACTGTGGAGGCCGTCATACAGTGAGGGATCCCTCATACAGTGGGGGGGCAACAGTGGGGACATTGTACAGTATGGGAGCCATCAAACAGTGTAGGGGCTACTAAGGGGCCATTATACAGTGTGGAGACTATTGTTGGACTATCATACAGTGTGGGGACTACTGTGGAGGCATCATATCGTTTGCGGGGCAATATGCGGTCTATAATGGAGATGAGGGGACATCATACTATATAGAGTGGAGCCATAGGGACATCATACTGTGTATAAGGGAGTTGTGACAAACTGTGGAGAGGGGAGCTGTAAAGGGGAAGTCTCAGGGGACATTATTAAAGTTAACTGGGCACTTATTGTTATAAGGGCACTTAGAGTTTTGTGACTGTCAAATTGGCTCCCTGAAGACATTACTTTCTAGGGGGCAAAATGTGGGCACTGTTTTCTAGGGCACTTGCACGGGGCATTAGTATATTCTAGAGGCCTGTTTTACCATCTAGAGGGCACAAAGGAGACATTTTACTATGTAAGGGGCACAGTGGCGGCATTACTATGCGGGGCAGTAAGAGGAGCACAGTTTTGTACCATGCAGCAGGTGCAGTAATAGGACACATATGACAGCAGCGGCTCAGCATTGGGATATCAGCAGTATGAGACGTGTGTGCAGGATGGGAATAGATGGGGACGGTGCTGGAAATGTGAGAAATAAAAAATGTGTCTTTATTATAGTCTCTGCAGATGAGTCTTCACTGGAGAAGTTGTCATGTTGGTCTGGGCCAGATGGAAAAGACGTAAAATGAACAACTCCATCAGAAAGAACGTCAGATGTAAGTCACTCTATATTACTGTACTGTAATCTCTTATATGGACATCAGGACTGATACCTCCACTATATGTCAGCGTATGGCGGTAATATCGGTGTTGGTCTTTGTATAGTGATTTACTTTCAGTAGCAGTCGGGTCATCGGCTGAGGTTCCCCTATACCCATTAATAGGATGCGCCACCATAGTTGTAATCAGGATTACCGGATAGGGGCCCACTCAGATGTGTCTCCCCCCAGCTGAACCCCTAGATACGTCTCTGGGGTATGTGCAACCCACGTGATTTAGATTGCGGCTACTCTGGCAGCTGTGCCGTCCTTCGTGCCAACTCTATACTGTGTATTATAGAGAGTTTGCTTCCTAGAGTAAGCGGCCCGGAGAACGGGCTGGTCACTTCTGTTAAGCGCTTCAGGGCTTACTGCACATTAGTTTTAATAAATGTTTCATCAAATGTATAACTGTCTATGGCATAACACCAGCGGGTAAGCTGTAATACAATCCTCCCAGGACCATAGAACCCGCAGGACGTCCAGACATAACTGACTGCAGCATCCTCCGCTCTCCTCATACACAGCACACGGGACCAATGTAAAGTTTGTAGAAAGTTTAGTGATGACCGGTAGATGGCGCTGCACACAGGAGCTGCCGCGGTAATAGCGCAAAGGGGCGGTGACATTCCTCTGCCTAGTCTCACACTTCGGCACGCGGCCTCACCTCCCCCATCACTCCGCACTGCGCATGCGCTGAAGGCGTCACTAGGGCCGCGCCGCCCCTATATGAAGCAAGTGAGGCGCTGACTCGTTCCTTTTTCCTCCCCACCCTTCGCCGACACTGAGGTTCCCGCAGACCTCTCCGGGACGCCAGCGCCAAGCCCGCCGCCACCATGATTATCTACAAGGATATTCTCACCGGTGAGTACGGGGGTTATCCCGCGCCTGGCTGACGGCGGTTTGTGCCGCTAATATACGTGGTAGGACTCAAACTTTTACCGGTGTGCGGAGGCCGCGGCCTCGGAGCTGCTAGTGAGGGAGAGCGGCGGCAGCGGGCTAGAGGGGATAACTTGGTGAGCGGGGCCGCCTGCCCGCCTCCTCCCTGCGGCCGGGGAGCACTGCGGTACCGCGGGCCCGGGCTTCGGCAGCCTGGCGACTCTCGCCTCCTGCTTTGTGCGTCATCACCGGGAAATGGGCGGGAAAGATGCGGATGTGGGGGAGGGGCGTCAGCGGGTGGGTTAGTGCTGGTGAGCGGCTGCGTCAGGCAGGGGCACAGGCCAGCTGTACAGGTGTGCCCGCGCTGCAGTGTGCCTGTATGGGCCGGCTTATGGGGGCAGGTGTGCCCGCGCTGCAGTGTGCCTGTATGGGCCGGCTTATGGGGGCAGGTGTGCCCGCGCTGCAGTGTGCCTGTATGGGCCGGATTATGGGGGCAGGTGTGCCTGTATGGGCCGGCTTATGGGGGCAGGTGTGCCCGCCCTGCAGTGTGCCTGTATGGGCCGGCTTATGGGGGCAGGTGTGCCCGCGCTGCAGTGTGCCTGTATGGGCCGGATTATGGGGGCAGGTGTGCCTGTATGGGCCGGCTTATGGGGGCAGGTGTGCCCGCCCTGCAGTGTGCCTGTATGGGCCGGCTTATGGGGGCAGGTGTGCCCGCCCTGCAGTGTGCCTGTATGGGCCGGCTTATGGGGGCAGGTGTGCCCGCCCTGCAGTGTGCCTGTATGGGCCGGCTTATGGGGGCAGGTGTGCCCGCGCTGCAGTGTGCCTGTATGGGCCGGCTTATGGGGGCAGGTGTGCCCGCGCTGCAGTGTGCCTGTATGGGCCGGCTTATGGGGGCAGGTGTGCCCACCCTGCAGTGTGCCTGTATGGGCCGGATTATGGGGGCAGGTGTGCCCGCCCTGCAGTGTGCCTGTATGTGCCGGATTATGGGGGCAGGCGTGCCCGCGCTGCAGTGTGCCTGTATGGGCCGGATTATGGGGGCAGGTGTGCCTGCGCTGCAGTGTGCCTGTATGGGCCGGATTATGGGGGCAGGTGTGCCTGTATGGGCCGGATTATGGGGGCAGGTGTGCCCGCCCTGCAGTGTGCCTGTATGGGCCGGATTATGGGGGCAGGTGTGTCCGCCCTGCAGTGTGCCTGTATGGGCCGGATTATGGGGGCAGGTGTGTCCGCCCTGCAGTGTGCCTGTATGGGCCGGATTATGGGGGCAGGTGTGTCCGCCCTGCAGTGTGCCTGCATGGGCCGGATTATGGGGGCAGGTGTATATACTGATCTTTAGACCTCGGGCAGAGCGGTGCACAGTCCTGTTCGCAGGCCTCTTGTGTAATGTATAATCTTGCTCTGCTGTATGTGCTCACTGGATCCTCTACACTTCCAAACTGCACACGTCACTCCTGATACTTTACCTAAACAGTCCAGTCTTGATTGCCAAAATTGGGATATATAGATCTATCTCTCTCCTGATATGTAGGGTATGTGCACACGTTGTGTTTTCTGCACCAAAATCTGCATGAAATCTGCTGATAACTTTTCTCTGGTAGGAGACTAGCTGCGTCAAACGCAGGTTTAGCTGCGGTTTTTGCTGCGTATCTGCAGAGGTTTTTTTTCCACTGTCCTTCTGTCTCTAGTAATGCGCATAAAGTTCTGTGAAAAGTAAGACTCCCATTCTATTTTGCCATCAAAAACACTGGAAATACGCAGGTGTTTGTAGCGTCCCCACTACTTCCTATGGGGGAAAATAATGCTGAAAGTGACATGTCAATTTCAGCGTTTTTCTAATCACTGAACATAAGCAGCAAAGAAAGTAACACGTGGGAACAGTGAATTCTGGTTTCTCAGACTTTGCTGGTACTGCCAGATGCAGTTGAAAATTTACATAAAAATCTGCTGCAAATACGCAGCAGAACACAACATGTGTACACACCTGTACAATGTTGGTGTAATTTTGGAGGAGATATTTTGTAAATCTTAAAGAGGAATAGGAGATGGTCTTGGGGCTGATGGTTACTTTGCATAGTAGACCCTAATGAGTAACAGATGGGCAGCTATAGCCTGATGCCACATCCAGATATCATGGTCATCATGTCTCTTGTGTTCTAGGAGATGAAATGTTCTCTGACATCTACATGGTCAAAGAAAGTCCTTGTGGGCTGTGTATTGAGGTTGATGGAAAGGTAAGCTTCTGGCGGTAGAGTGTGCACAGTATACTTATTGCTCCTATAATCCCTCAGAAGATGAGTTTGATCTTGTTTTATAACTTTACCATTCTCTTGTAGATTGTCACCAGAACTGAAGGTCAGATTGATGATGCCCTAATTGGTGGCAATGCGTCTGCAGAGTGTCAGGACGAAGGATCAGAAACATCTACAATCAGTGGGGTTGATGTAGTATTAAACCACAAACTTCAGGAAACTGCCTTCACCAAGGAGTCATACAAACAGTATATTAAAGACTATATGAAAGCGTAAGTGATGAGAGCTGACACTGCACACAGTCTTGTGCTTGAGCGTCTGGCTCCTCTTCATTTCTTCAGAAGATGCTCATATTTTTAAATTGGCAAAACCACTAGTGTAATTACTAGTATCACTGGGAACCGGGGTGTAGTGTGTACATCTAACCCAGCATGTAGAGGTGCAACACCATACACGTGTCGTACAAAGACCTGTTAATGCTGAAAAGGCCTAAATTCAGTGACCTGAAGGCATCACACTTAAGAACTGCTCACTCAGGTATCTGGTTTTAATTCATTGTATGTGAATGGTTGTCTTGGTGGTATGGATCCCCCTCCCTTCTGTTTCCTTTTCAAGCTTAAGTTTTTCTGTATTTGGAGCACCCCACTCCTATCTACTGTGCTTGTATTCAGAGTCCTGCTGCATAAGTCACATGAATAACCTTGGAAACAATACACAATACTGGTCAAATTTATTCTCCACCCCTTTAGGTTCATTATGGTATCCAAACATTTTGCTAGTGGCTTGGGCTACACTCATGACTACATTGCAGAGATTGCAGTGTTGACTGTATACTGTGACCACTAATGTGGTCTTGTGATTTGATGGCTGACATGTAACTTTAATCTAAAGATGATGGCCTACAATTGCTTATATTGTATGGGTTTTAAAGTTGTATGACTAGCTGGGCTCCCCCAATCACTAGAATGGAAATCCCACATTTCCTCAGTTAGGCTGGTAGTCGTGTTTTTCTCTACTGTACTCCCATCACCTGACAAACTGCATAGCCATTAACATAATGGTATTAGTAAAACTGTTTACATGCAACAAATTACCCAGGCCATGTGGGCAAGCTGGTGCCCTAATGTACCCTTCAGTGCATATGTTAATTACGGACTTGTGTAATGTGAACCCCTGCTGGCAGTGTGGCAATGATGACTATCTTAGGACACCTTTGGAGGCT
Organism: Phyllobates terribilis; assembly: GCF_046119375.1. Taxonomy (NCBI): domain Eukaryota; kingdom Metazoa; phylum Chordata; class Amphibia; order Anura; family Dendrobatidae; genus Phyllobates; species Phyllobates terribilis. The sequence continues at coordinate 214,078,666 of NW_027362762.1, forward strand.
TTGTTCCTATGAAACAATTCTCAAGTCTGAGCTACTGTGAAAATGTATAGCTGAAAAACTGTAGATGTATTTAAAACGATATTTATATTGAGGTTTTTTTTTTCTTCCTTAGCATCAAATGCAAACTTGAGGAAAGTAATCCAAACAGAGTAAAGCCTTTTATGACTGGTGCTGCAGGAAAAATCAAAGAAATTCTTGGGAACTTCAAAAATTATCAGGTAAACACAAAATTGACACATGCACTCCTTATCACCTTAATTTAGATGCTGATATATTGGGGCATATGCCTGGCTTACACTTTTCTTACATATGACTTCATAGTATATAGTCTTGCTCCCATGAATGGAGCAAGCTCAAAAGCTTCCACCAGAGCAGCAGCGACAGGATCTTTCTTTGAGTGTTGCTGTTAAGTGATTTAAGGGGACCTGCTGCATATGCCAGAGCTGTGTGGGTTTAGGGCAGAAGTGCAATCGTTTGAAGTGGACAACCCTTTTATTTCCTCTGATGTACATTTGTCATGGGTCAATTAGTACAGTATGAGACTGCCTCAGGAGCCAAGCATATTTCATACAAGCAAATGGTGACTTGCATGGCTGCCATCTCCCTGTGACTGCACAGGTTGGTGCTTGCAGCCATTGATTGCAGTTCAACCTTATTAATACTTTTTGACAAACTGAGCATTTTCCTTTGGGAGAAAGGGGGGCACGGCTGGCAAACACCCTTCCTGTTGACTTGTATTGAAAAGTGTTTTCAGAGCAGAAGACCCCTGAAAAATTGTGTTGGTGTCTTTGGAAGCCTAACTCTTAGAGTAACTGGTATCATTTTTATCAAATGGGGGAAACCCCATATAATACCACTCACTAAAGACTATAACACTTAACTTTTATTCAATTAAAATGCACAGGGTATTAAAAACATCCCTGATCTACCTAAACTTTCTATTATAATCCCATATGTTTGTTCTGATGGCTTCATAGGAAGCCACCATTCGTGGCAGAATAGGAAGGTAGTTTATACTAGCACGTTTCCCTCTTCACTGGTGTCCTCAGGGGATGGGACATTCAAGTCAATGTCCCACCCCCTTATGATGAAGCTGAAGCGTCAAAACATGTTGGGGAGGGGGACATGTGCTAGCATAAACTACCTTTCTATTCTGCCACGAATGGTGGCTTCCTATGAAGCCATCAGAACAAACATATGGGATTATAATAGAAAGTTTAGGTAGATCAGGGATGTTTTTAATACCCTGTGCATTTTAATTGAACATTAAAAGTTAAATGTTAGTCTTTAGTGAGGGGTATTATATGGGGTTTCCCCATTTGGTAAATGTTGCATAAGCTTCCCTCTGGGCTATTTATATTCCTCTTGTTGGTATTTTTCAGGTTTTTATTAAATCACTGCACATGAAAATAAGCAGCTTTTGTAATCTTCAAGTGCTTCCTTCTGCCAAAATTGATCAGTCATAATCAAAATTCTCAATTCCTGGGTAAAATCTGTAGTCAGTGAAGACAACTAGACTTCACAATTCTGTTCTCACTGAATACAGATTTTTACCTCAGAATTGAGCATTTAGATAATGGCCAATTTTGCCACAGAAAAGCAGATTTCTGATAAACAAAGTTGCATATTTTCATGTGTACCATTTATGATAAAACTAGTGTTTGCTTTAAACATTAAGACTTTTGAGCCTCTTAAACAGCATGTGTCACAAAAATGAATTTATTGAGTTGGTTTTTAATAGTTTCAGAGCACACATTCTAAACATGCTTGGAAAGTCATGTGAATATGTACTTTAGGTATAGTGTCTAACACATGTTGTATGTGTAGTTTTTTACAGGAGAATCTATGAATCCAGATGGAATGGTCGCTCTCCTAGATTTCCGTGAGGATGGAGTAACACCGTTTTTGACTTTTTTCAAGGATGGCCTGGAAATTGAAAAATGTGTAAGTTGGGGGTTATTTTATAATTTGTAAAATAAGGATTTCCTAGACTTCAATGGTTTCCTTGCTCGCACTGAAGGAATTTTCCTTATCTCTAGTTCTTGCAGAGACTATAAAATATATTGCTACGTTTAGAAGTGTTGTATAAAATCTAACTGAAGTCTACATAGAAATGAGAATGTTGTGAAACTTCAATTCTGAAGCACTAACTGAGTGAGGAGACAACTGTCAAACCTCTGAAATGAGCTGTAATCAGATTTGATGCCATGAGGAACAGCTACCTCTTGCGCTAGTTGTAATAGATCTTTGTCAGTATGATCTGCATCTATTGATAGACCATAAGCCTCATTCTGTTGCTTTCTGGTTTGCACAAAGATGCTACAGAAACTTTCCTCGCGCTTTCTGTGTGTCAGACTGTGGCTAAGCAGATTGAATAGAGGAATACATGGTCTTGGATTACTTACTGCATTTTCTCTGGTTACTTATATATCCTCTTTTCTTTTACAGTAACCGAAGTTTGTTCATCCATCAGAACAACCTGCTGCTGCTTCACATCCATACAACATCAGGATTAGGCAAAGTCTTAACACCCCCCACTCGAACTGGACTGTTATCATGCTACTTTTCTTTTGATCTAAATTATTGGGGTGGAGACATTATTTTTAAACTTTGTCATTTAGTCTAATAAAGTTGTCATGCTCCACTCTAAATGATGAATCTCTAATTCATGCATATTGATCGGCTCTAGAAACGAGTCTCTTATCAATAAGTGATCAGAAAATTAGGTATTAATTGCCTCAAAAGATTCCTATACATGTCCACAGCAAATGCTCTGCCTGGTCCCTGTTGTCAAAGTATTGTCATTGTTTTCTTCCTGATGCTTTATAAATGATCTCCCTGGCTGTGGTTACACACAGGACTCTAGCAATTTTACTGATTACTCCATTAATGCAGTGGTTTTTTTCAGCACATTAGCAGATGACTATTAGAATCTCGGTAACATCACATTGTAATGGTGGTTATTTCAATAGCTAGCCTGACCCTTCTTGCTATGCATCAGGAAGGAGGGGGTGACTATTAAACCATCTCCCTTGCTGCAGCAGTGATGTGCTCGACGCAGGGCATAACTCACTAAGTTGGCATAAGACTAATCACAGATCTGAAGTTATCTAACTCTCTAATATACATTGAAAATGGGTGTTGCGCACACCAGGCTGTGAAGAAGCTGCTCTTGAAGTTACTGCAGCTTCCTTCTGCATCAAAAACAAACTGCAAGTGGCTTGTTTATTAAAGGGTGCATGTTTTATGCAAACAATAAATGCTTTTGGGTGGTAGCTTCTTAGCCGTCGCATCTCAGATGCTCTCCAATGTTTCCCTCTTTTTGTAGACTTGGGCAATGAGGTTTCTCCCAATGTGGGGAGAGGCACTATCCTGTTATGTATCTATAGTATACCAATGAGCATGTAGGCCCTCTGTAGGAGCCTTAGGGCAGAGTGTCAAACTTTCCACTGGGGCTTTGAGACCTAGAATGCCCAGGCCTCACCAGAAAAAAAAAAGTTGAGGCCAGGATCTCTCAATTTCTATTAGAAATCCATAACCAAGTTAAATAATTTAACTTATTCCAGCCACAGAAAATAATGCAGCATGTGATCATGTCTCTGAAAACTGTCACTGTCCTAAATTATATGTTGCTTCTGAGCCACAGTAACACGTGTGCTTAAAGGGGTATTCCAAGATCCTATCCCAATATGTAGTAGGTGTAATATGAAATGCCTCCGATTAGAAATGTATCTTCAGATGTGCCATGTTGATTACCTCCATAGGACATTGCAGTAGTGTGGGTATCCATGGTTATGACCACTCAGTGACCACTAAGAGCTAACTGTCATAACCATAGATGCCCAAGCTACTGCAATACCCTGCACCTGGGTAAGTGACATGGTTAATCTGAAGATCTATGTGTAGGTCATTACAGTAGATTGGAAATCCGGAAGTTGACATGATAGCACTGCTCACAGGCACACATGGCAACATATGCAAGTATTTTTGTAAATATCTTATTTCCCAGAGGAGCATTGTGGCTTAAGTCTCCTCACCTTGACGTGCTTAACATGTTAATCTCTGCAAGGAGAAAAGTTACCTCTTGAATCCTGGTCAGACACCTAACACCCAGCTAAACCCGATCTCACACTTTACAATGATGAGGGACAGTACCCTACTGTCTACAAATTAGATCCTGGTTCTGGCTTTTATCCTGAGTTGTGACAAGGCTTGTTACAGTCAACTTTTAGGATTGCTGCTTCCTATAGGTGGCACTAGAGTTCTAGTCCTCTTCCCCTCTGAAGAGACAATTTGCATGTTTCCCAGAGGAGCATTGCGGCTTAAGTCTAGTCACTGTGACATGCTTAAAGGGGATATTCTGGCCTTAATTAAAAACAAATCTGTTACTGCTTAGCCAGTCAGGTAGGTTTTGCCTGGTGCCGTTCTTCCCCAGCACAGACCGCTCCTGCTGGGGTTCTGAAGCCGCTGCTGATGTCAGCTCTGCAGAGCAAAGGCTTCTTTTCTGCTTCACTCCCATCGATGGTGGGACTAATGACATCATTCTGATTGACAGCCAGATCCCCACTGCCTGACTGGGGGTGCCAGCGGTCAATCAAAATGACATCTGAAATCGCATTGTCAGGTGCAGCTGAATCCCTGGCAGGAGTGGGCTGTGACTAAGAATGGCACTAGGCACAACAGGCAGGTAAGTTGCAATTGCCTGCCTGTTAGTACCTAGCCACTTTACTTTTTTTTTTTTTTTTTTTTTGCCTTTCCCTAAACTGGATATATCCTTTAACATGTCACTCTCCGCAAGAAGAAACGTTACCCCCTTGGCTCTTAATTAAAAGGTGTAAGTCAATGGGGGCATTATACAATGTGATGGACCACCTCTTTAAGCCAGGGCCTCATGTTTTCACGAATGTCTTCACATGTAAAGCGCCATGGAATAAATGGCACTATAATATTGTCTTGTCAGATCAAGTTCAGTTTAACTACTCCATCTGTATGAGGGCATATGATAATGCAGCACATATCTTGTAGATGGAGATTGCTCTTCAGCTACGCCTCATGATGAATCAATTAACTCCTTCAGGTGGGGCTAGTCTGACAATTGTTTCTCCTGAGTTCACAGATGACTACTCTTTAAATACAAGTCTGAGTGGCTCTGACTCCACACCCTGGAGTGCACCTCCAGCACAATGGACATGCTGTGGATTTACGGTAGCTGTAAAATGTATGCTTCACCTGCCCCCAAATTTAATCCACATCCTTGTAGATTGACTTGCATGACAGATTTTACAACTATACTGTTGAAGTTGCCATTTATTTTACTCACTTGGCCATAGCTCCATTAATTTCACAGCACTTTACATTTTGAACTCCAATGGGGACAGTGATGTCCTTGGTGGGATTTGAGCCCAGGACCCTAGTCCTGTAAAGCAACAGTACTTTACCCCCCTCCCTCCACAATGAACATCTTGTGGATGTATACTGAAAGGGACTGTCAGCACAGAATATATTCAAATAATATTGCCTCACTTGAAGATTAAAAGGTTCTTTTAATGGAAGTCCACATACAAAACATTTCAGCCTATGTGGACTTCAAATTAAAAGAACCTTATCTTCACGTGAGTGACAGGATTCATTATTTGAATATATGCTGTTACTTCTCCATGTGCACCACAGCGTTCCTGCGGAGTGCCGACCCCCTGTTGAAATTTGTGGGTTCAGAGTAAATACTGCTGCTCTTTATAAGATTATCTCAGCACAGGAACTTTTTTTTTTTGAGGGGGTGTGGGGGGGGGGGGGGGGTGGTTTTGTCTGTGAAATGCCCACAGTGTTAACATGCTCTTATACTTTGCATGTGCACCAGTTTATGGTCCGGCTCAGGTTTTTGGTTTTGCTGTAATTTTTTGATCTCTGTACAAACACGGGGCCCCCTTTCTGAGCTAACCACTATCTGCATAGGTTCCCATGGATGTGTGTCTTATTCAGGGCTCCAGACTACGCTGCCCTTATTCACATTGAAGTTGTATGACACATTCTAAGGTTTTAATATTAGACAGGTTGGGTACACCAAGACGTGGTGGGATGGCTTTTATGCCTTTTTAATCAAAATAGAATTAACCAATTACCCTATGTTATTTATATGTACCATTACCATATACTTAGTGATAGTTAATTAATCCAGGGATTTAATCTGACTGCCAGATTGGAGTCGGGAAGTGAATTTTTCCTCAATGATGTAAATTGGCCTATACCGCATGGGTTTTTTTTTTGCCTTCCCCTGGATCAACGCTGCGGAATAGCTGCAGTGCACAAGAAATAGGCTGAACTGGATGGACGCTTGTCTTTTTTCGGCCTTCTAAACTATGTAACTTGTAGAGTCTATACTCATTTTGTTTTTTTTTGCTGTTAAATGCTGCATTTTTTCTTTATGGGAAAAAAAGTGACAAATGCTACATGTGAACAAGCCCTAACCTTTTTTTTTTTTTTTAATTAAAAATGTTTTGCTACTTGCTCTAAACACACTTTATAGATATGTAGGAGAGGGGAATATTGAGACAAATGATTAACATAGTCCAATGCTTGTTCAATATGCAGAGAGGGAAACATAAAGTACACAACCAGCAAATCCTGGGTGCTAAATGTTATCCATGGTCATATGTTTATAAGGCTGTGTGCCCACGATGCGTTTTTTAAGCGTTTCCGCTGCAGAAACGCTTAAAAAAACGCATGGTAGAAGGCCTGCCATGTTCCCCAATGATAATCCGCATGTGCTGTGCACATGCTGCGAAAATTTCCGCTGTGGATTATCATTGCGGAAAAAAACGCAGCACTACCAATTATTTTGCGGAAGTGCTGCGTCTTCGCCGCCATAGACTTGCATTAGATCGCATGGATTATGCATCACTGTATATGTAGATGCGCATTCCATGCGTTCTAATGTGCGGATGGTACCCAGGTCTAGAGGACAGGAGACTCCTCCGGACCTGGGTACCATAGAAAACTGTAAAAAAAAAGAATAAAATAAAAAATAAATATATACTTACCTTCTGGCGGCCCCTGCTCCCCTTCTCTTCACTTGCCGGTAGTTCGCGATGGACTGAAGGACCTGCGCTGACGTCAGAGTCATGTGACGGGTCACGCGACACTGACGTCTGCAGGTCCTTGAGTGTATTTATGTGATCTGCCGGCAGCCGGGACGGTGAAGCAAGACAGCGCGGGCCATCGGAAGGTAAGTATAGATTTATTTTTTTACATTCTCTCGGGTCACACTATATAAATCCATGCCGGTTGCATGGATTTATATAGTGTGACCTACTTGACAAGCACTTTCCAAGTGATGCTAAAATCACTTGGAAAGTGCTTGTCAACCCGCATGCGGAAATGCAAGTGAAGAACGCTTCACATCCGCATGTCCCTGGCAGGAAAAACACATGTACAATCCGCATGTGTTTTTTTCTGCCAGGGAGATAGCCTAAGACTTGCCACACGCAAGGTTCAACTGAACGTTCATTGAGCTGTTGGCAATCTCCCAACTCCCCCGTTCACATGAACGGTTTACTCAGCTGAGCATTCATGTGTTTTCAATGGGGAGAGTGGAGAAAGTCGCTGCCAGACAACTCTCCAAGGATCCGCGTTTAAATGCAAACTGCCCCAACCTTCTCTCGCCAGCATTAGATTGTCAGCCAATATCAATGTGTATGAATCACAATCTGCTATTACAGCCCCGTAGCAGACTCCAGATTGATAAGTGCCCATTGCAACAATGGAGTATAAAAAATCTGCATTAGTGCATCTCAAAGCTGGTTTTAGATGCCAGTGTGTGTTTTACACAGGAAGTCGATAGGAGGTGGTGGTAGTGACCAATGGGATATCGCTGGACTTTATTCAACACAGCCTCTGTTCTGACTACTGGGGAGTAAGTGCAGCAAAGAGGGGACTGGCAAGCTGGCCTGAATAGACTGTTATACTGGTCATACAGACCACATTGTCCTGGGTGGGAGCCTCTACAGACATTATACACATGCCATCTGTGTTAGCTCCAGAAAGTTCACCCAGGTTTAAGAATACAAATGTGTGGATTCAAAATCAGAGATGAATAGAATAAGTCTTGTACAGCGTTCTGCAATGTATACAAAATATCATTGGTCCTAAGATTTGAAACTAGTGTTAGCCAGTAGATAGTTCTACAAACTATTTTGTGACAATTTCACCTCTGAATATATGCCATCTAACACTCTTCATACCCATAAAAATCTAATGGAGTTTTTAAGTTAATATCTTTTAAGCATGAAGGAAATATTAAAAGTAAAAGGTAAAGTATACTACATGAAACTACTTATTTGATGCCAAAGCACAGATTTATTATACAAAAGTTGCAGTCATTTGACAAAAAGAGGCTTTAATTATAAGACTTCCAAAAGTGGGATCTAGCAGGACAATCCTGCATAAGATTCCAACAATAGTCTTCCATCATATGCATCCCATCTTCCTTGGTATCTGGCTTCATTTTTTATTTATTTTTATTATAGTCTTGATGAAAGCTTTCACCTTACTCTTCGCCAAGGTTCCCTGGAATGTGATCTAAGGGCGCGCTCACACTTGCGATGAAATCAGACAAGTGCAATCCAATAAAAATCGGATTGCATTCGGCCCAATGTTATTCTTTGGGGCAGCTCACATCTACGATTATTTTCTCATGCCAGTTCGGCATGCGAAAACAATGGCAGCATGCTGCGATTGCATCTGAGAATCCGATTGCACGCACCCATACAAGTCTAAGGATGCGGTTGAAACATCGCACTGCACACGGATATCACCCGAGTGCAGTGCGATTCCCGCTGACATCGGCAATAGAGGAGATGAATAAATTTCTCCATCTCCTCCAGACCTGTGCTCCGATTCTCGCATGCAAGAGGATCAGAGCACTGACACTTTGCTCACGCTCGCAGCAGTTATGGAGCTGAGTGTCATTGGCCTATCGCATCCGATGCTCTCACATTGGATGCCATACACTATTGTGACTCCGGCCTTAGGCTCCGTTTCCATGGACTGGCGACACAATACAACTGCTGATCAGCGGTTATTTAAATGCCTGTCTACACAGGTAGACCAAAGTAAAAGACGAGCCCTGACTGTCCTATCTATTCTAGATCACTCCGTGCACATATACTGCTATGGTTCTCAGCACTGCAAGTCCTGTTTAGACAGGGCGATACATTGCCGAGAACAATGATTTTTTGCTTTGTAAAAAAGATCATTTCACCCAACGAACAAGCACATCTAGCTGGTATGTGACCACCCACTCTCACCAGCAACACCGGAGAATCCTGACAGAGTGCGGTGTGCGCTCTATAATTATTCAGGAGTCTGCAGTCATAGAGTGATTGCAGACTTATAGCAGTAGACCAGACAACTCCTTTAACCCCTTAAGCCCCGCGGGTGGTTTGCACGTTAATGACCGGGCCAATTTTTACAATTCTGACCACTGTCACTTTATGAGGTAATTACTCTGGAACGCTTCAATGGATCCCCCTGATTCTGAGATTGTTTTTTCATGACATATTGTACTTCATGATTGTGGAAAAATTTCTTCGATATCACTTGCGTTTATTTGTGAAAAAAACGGAAATTTGGCGAAAATTTTGCAATTTTCAAAATTTGAATTTTTAAGCCCTGAAATCAGAGCGATATGTCACACAAAAGAGTTAATAAATAACATTTCCCACATGTCTACTTTACATCAGCACAATTTTGGAACCAAAATTTTTTTTTGTTAGGGAGCTATAAGGGTTAAAAGTTGACCAGCGATTTCTCATTTTTCCAGCAAAATTTACAAAACCATTTTTTTAGGGACCACATCACATTTGAAGTCACTTTGAGAGGTCTTTATGACAGAAAATACCCAAAAGTGACACCATTCTAAAAACTGCACCCCTCAAGGTGCTCAAAACCACATTCAAGAACTTTATTAACCCTTCAGGTGCTTCACAGGAATTTTTTGAATGTGGAAGAAAAAAATGAACATTTAACTTTTTTCACAAAAATGTTACTTTAGACCCAATTCTTTTTATTTTCACAGGGGTAACAAGAAAAAATGGACCCCAAAATTTGTTGTGCAATTTCCCCTGGGCACGCAGATACCCAATATTTGGGGAAAAAACACTGTTTGGGCGCACTGTAGGGCTCGGAAGGGAAGGAGCGCCATTTGACTTTTTGATTGTAAAATTTGCTTGAATAATTAGCGGACACCATGTTGCGTTTAGAGAGCCCCTGTGTGCCCAAACATTGGAGCTCCCCCACAAGTGACCCCATTTTGGAAACTAGACCCCCCAAGGCACCTTTCTAGATGCATAGTGAGCACTTGGAACCCCCAGGTGCTTCACAAATTGATTCGTAATAATGAAAAAGTGAAAAAAAAACCACTTTTTCATTTTTACGAATCAATTTGTGAAGCACCTAGGGGTTCCAAGTGCTCACTATGCATCTAGATAGGTGCCTTGGGGGGTCTAGTTTCCAAAATGGGGTCACTTGTGGGGGAGCTCCAATGTTTGGGCACACAGGGACTCTCTAAATGCAACATGGTATCCGCTAACAAATTGAATGGAAAATCGGCTCAAATTGTTAGCGGACTCCACATTGCGTTTGGAGAGCCCCTCTGTGCCCAAACTTTGGAGCTCCCCCACAAGTGACCCCATTTTGGAAACTAGACCCCCCCAAGGCACCTTTCTAGATGCATAGTGAGCACTTGGAACCCCCAGGTGCTTCACAAATTGATTCGTAATAATGAAAAAGTGAAAAAAAAAAACACTTTTTCATTTTTCCGAATCAATTTGTGAAGCACCTAGGGGTTCCAAGTGCTCACTATGCATCTAGATAGGTGCCTTGGGGGGTCTAGTTTCCAAAATGGGGTCACTTGTGGGGGAGCTCCAATGTTTGGGCACACAGGGACTCTCTAAATGCAACATGGTATCCGCTAACAAATTGAATGGAAAATCGGCTCAAATTGTTAGCGGACACCACATTGCGTTTGGAGAGCCCCTCTGTGCCCAAACTTTGGAGCTCCCCCACAAGTGACCCCATTTTGGAAACTAGACCCCCCAAGGCACCTTTCTAGATGCATAGTGAGCACTTGGAACCCCCAGGTGCTTCACAAATTGATTCGTAATAATGAAAAAGTGAAAAAAAAAACACTTTTTCATTTTTACGAATCAATTTGTGAAGCACCTAGGGGTTCCAAGTGCTCACTATGCATCTAGATAGGTGCCTTGGGGGGTCTAGTTTCCAAAATGGGGTCACTTGTGGGGGAGTTCCAATGTTTGGGCACACAGAGACTCTCTAAATGCAACATGGTATCCGCTAACAAATTGAATGGAAAATCGGCTCAAATTGTTAGCGGACACCACATTGCGTTTGGAGAGCCCCTCTGTGCCCAAACTTTGGAGCTCCCCCACAAGTGACCCCATTTTGGAAACTAGACCCGCCAAGGCACCTTTCTAGATGCATAGTGAGCACTTGGAACCCCCAGGTGCTTCACAAATTGATTCGTAATAATGAAAAAGTGAAAAAAAAAAACACTTTTTCATTTTTACGAATCAATTTGTGAAGCACCTAGGGGTTCCAAGTGCTCACTATTCATCTAGATAGGTGCCTTGGGGGGGGTCTAGTTTCCAAAATGGGGTCACTTGTGGGGGAGCTCCAATGTTTGGGCACACAGGGACTCTCCAAATGCAACATGATATCCGCTAACAATTTGAGCCGACAATTTGTTAGCGGATATCATGTTGCATTTGGAGAGTCCCTGTGTGCCCAAACATTGGAGCTCCCCCACAAGTGACCCCATTTTGGAAACTAGACCCCCCAAGGCACCTATCTAGATTCATAGTGAGCACTTGGAACCCCAGGTGCTTCACAAATTGATTCATAAAAATGAAAAAGTGTTTTTTTTTTCACTTTTTCATTATTACGAATCAATTTGTGAAGCACCTGGGGGTTCCAAGTGCTCACTATGCATCTAGAAAGGTGCCTTGGGGGGTCTAGTTTCCAAAATGGGGTCACTTGTGGGGGAGCTCCAAAGTTTGGGCACAGAGGGGCTCTCCAAACGCAATGTGGTGTCCGCTAACAATTTGAGCCGATTTTCCATTCAATTTGTTAGCGGATACCATGTTGAATTTAGAGAGTCCCTGCGTGCCCAAACATTGGAGCTCTCCCACAAGTGACCCCATTTTGGAAACTAGACCCCCCAAGGCACCTATCTAGATTCATAGTGAGCACTTGGAACCCCAGGTGCTTCACAAATTGATTCATAAAAATGAAAAAGTTTTTTTTTTCACTTTTTCATTTTTACGAATCAATTTGTGAAGCACCTGGGGATTCCAAGTGCTCACTATGCATCTAGATAGGTGCCTTGGGGGGTCTAGTTTCCAAAATGGGGTCACTTGTGGGGGAGCTCCAATGTTTGGGCACACAGGGGCTCTGCAAAAGCAACATGGCGTCCGCTAACAATTTGAGCCGATTTTCCATTCAATTTGTTAGCGGACACCATGTCGCGTTTGGAGAGCCCGTGATGTGCCTAAACAGTGGAGCTCCCCCACAAGTGTCCCCATTTTGGAAACTATACCCCTCAAGGATTTTATTAAGGTGTATAGTGAACATTTTGAACCCAGAGGTACGGCACAGAATTTGTTTACATTAGGTCATCATATTGAATAAGTTGTCATTATTCTTGAGCGCAAGTGCTCGCTACTTGAGTTTGCATCGGGTACTCAGGTATGCACCATGTACAGCGTGTGCTCGAGTGACATGCTCGAGTACCTGCTCCGCATGTTTCACGGTTATTAGACACCCAAAAAAAAACATGCGGGGATCGCTCGTGCATGGCAGGCAATCCCCGTAAAGTTTTTTGGCTGCGAAGCATATGGGGCAGAGACTCGAGCATGTCACTCAAATACCCACGATACTCAATGCATACCAGAGCACCCGATGCAAACTCAAGTAGCGAGCACTTGCTCTCAACACTAGTCGCCATATCGTCATCTTTTTTTCTTACTTTTGAAAAAAATCCCAACCCCAGCCCTAACCCTAGCACAACCCTAGCCCCAGCACAACCCTAGCCCCAAACCCAGCCCTAACCCTAGCCCAATCCTAACCCAAGAGTTTATTTTTGACGCCGTTCCTTGTGCGGTATAAGTGATTAGACGACTTTATTCTTCGGGTCGGTGTGATTACAGCAATGCCAGAATCATATGGGGTTTTTATGACTGACAGCTGTCACACACTAAAAGACGCATTTTTTGTAAAATCTAGTTTCTGCATCGCCATATTTTGAGAGCTATAATTTTCCAGATTTTGGCAGACAGTCATGTGACGGCTCGTTTTTTGCGGGATGACTTGACGTTGTTATTGGTGCCATTTTCAGGCACGTGACATTTTTTGATCGCTTTCTATTCCGATTTTTGGGAGGCAGAATAAACAAAAACCAACAATTCAGGAATTGTTTTTTTTTTTTTTTTTTTTATTCTGTTCCGCGTGTGGTAAAATTGATGAGGTAGCTTTATTCTTCGGGTCAGTACGTTTACAGCGGTACCACATTTGTATCATTTTTCTATGTTTTGGCGCTTATACACAATAAAAGCTATTTTATAGAAAAAAATATTTTTTTGTATCGCTTTATTCTGAGAGCTATAACTTTTTTATTTTTCGGCTGATGGAGCTGTATGGCGGCTTGTTTTTTGCGGGACGAGATGCCGTTTTCAGCGGTATCATTTTTATTTATATGCGTCTTTTTGATCGCGTGTTATTCCACTTTTTGTTTGGCGGTATGGTGATAAAGCATTGTTTTTTGCTTCGTTTTTTTTTTTTTTTTTTTACCGTGTTCACTGAAGGGGTTAACTAGTGGGACAGTTTTATAGGTCAGGTTGTTCCGGACGCGGCGATACCAAATATGTGTACTTTTATTGTTTTTTTTTTATTTTTTTTATAATAATATTTATTGATGGGTACATTATATTTTTATTTTTGGTGTATTATTTTTTTTATTTTTTTATAATATTTTTGCACATTTTTTTTTTTTTTTTTCCACTTTCACACAGTTTATACACTTTATTACTTTGTCCCACTCTGGGACTTTCACTTTTTTTTTTCTGATCGCCTGCATGGCACAGGAATGGAGCACCATCCCTATGCCATGAAGGCTGTCAGAAGTGCACAGTGTGAAGATTGCTTGGAGATGCACTGCGCATGTCCAAGCAATCTTCCGGATGTTGTCATGACGACATCGGGTCGTCATGGCAACACCCGGGAAGCCTTTGCAGACTGCGCTGGAAGTCGGAAGAGGAGGTGAGTATCGCCGATCACCTCCCCTTGCCCCCGCAATGCCGCGATCGACTTCGATCGCAGCATCGCGGGGGTTAATGTGCTGGGAACGGTGCAGGACCGCTCCCTGCACATAGTACCGGGTGTCAGCTGTGACAATCAGCTGACACCAGGCGGCGATCGCGCCCGCACAGCCTGTGTGCGCGCGCGATCGCGATGACGTACTAATACGGGTCTGGCTCTTAAGTCCCAGGGCACAGACGCGTATTAGTACGTCAGATGTTATTAAGGGGTTAAAAGAGTGTTCTTAAGTTCTGCAAATAAGCAAGTTTGCAATAGACTTGCTTTTTCTATCTGCTGTCATTCTCCTGCAATGAGAGATTTAATCTTTTATAGTGTACATCTCGTTTCCATGAAGCCTGGCCAAGAGTGCGCAGTAGTTACATTCCGAGAGAGGGGTTTACTCTTAAAGGGGTTGCCCACTACTAAGACAACCCCTTTTCAATCCTCATGTTTCCCCTTTGTAAAATAATAACACATACTCACTAATGGTGCCGTCGCCATTCCAGCAGCGTCAAATACTTTTTCTCCCAGGGATCGTGTAACATTGTTATGTCATGCAATCCCTGCTGCCTATGAGTGCTGGCATCACTCTCCCCGCCTCAGGACGTATCAAACCTTCGAAGGAAATGGCAGAGCAGCAGCTCTCACTTCCAGGTATTGTAATATGCTGGAAATGCACGAGAGAGAATCTGCTGTAAATCAGTCCCATGTAGACATGTCCTATGAGATGAATTTTGAAGGGTCTGCTTGTGTGGCAAAGTTCAGCAATATATGTAGTAATTGCTTAGATTAGGAATCTTCAACATTCTGAACTCCAGCTGTTGGAAAACTACAACTCCCATCATGTCCTGTTGGGGCATGCTGGGAGTTGAAGTTTCACAACAGCTGAAGGTTGCTGACCTCTGCTCCAGTCCCTGCTTTGCAGATAGTATTCATATTGTCCTGTTTGCTTCTCTTCCACCTCGATCTTGATTTCCAGATTTCATTTCTCTATGCTCTGCTATTAATCCCATGATCCATTTGTACAGCATCACATGGACAGTTTGAGCCAGTACCATCTCTGCATGCTGTGGTAACACTGTGATTTATTCTCTTCACTATACTCACAAAAATAAGATAATAAAGTACAAGTATAGAGTAAGCAAAGATAAATTGTCATCTGCTACATTATAACTTTTTGACAGGAGATATGAGATCATCATCAGTAACTGTGATAGGAGTTTCTTGTGTATTCCATTTAGAATTTCATTGGTATAGTCCATGCAATTTCACCATGTCCCAAACAGTCTGAAGGGAACTTCATCAGAGATAAGAACTTTGAGGGAAGTACAGGGATTAGACTGCAGAGAACTAGGGTACAGGTATTTTCTCTGATGAATCCCATTCACACTGTTTGGGATTTTGGGAAGAATGGTTGTCTGGAGAAGAAAAGGAAAGCAAGTGAATGAGATTATAAGATTCTTACTCGTCATGAAATCTGCATTATTGCCACAACAAAATCAACAGCTTTTTTTGCCACTATGGAATCTCACTTTTGCTTTTCTACTTCCAAAAGTTCAGCAGCCAATAACTCTTGTGTAGAGGTACCCTAACAGTTTAATTACACCCAATAAATTAATATCCCCAGAAGTTCCGATAGGATTTATGGAATGAATCTTACCACGTATAATGATGAGCATGAAGTTTCATCTCTGGCCGGCAGGTAGCAAATGACGAGTTATATGACCAAGAATCATTACCAGCAAAGCCTGTAAGTATTCTCATTCAGCCTCTGCATATTCCAGACATACCAGGTTCAGTTGTGCACTTTTGTATCATCTTGCGGAGACACAATTTGAAAGCAGTCAACTTACTAATATTGTTAAAAAATATTACTAGACAATCATATTAAAGTTTTATTACAAACTTGGGGCACTATTACCTCTATATATGTTTCTGAAACAGAATGATCAAGACACTACAAAAGGTTAACACAATACATTCACATTAAAACACAATGGGTAGAAATATTCAGTTTTGTTCTTTTAAGGCCACATGCACACGTTGAGTATTTGGCGAGTTTTTCCCCTCAGTATTTGTAAGCTAAAACCAGGAGAGGAACAGTCAGAGGAAAAGTATCATAGAAACACATCACCACTTCTGTATTTTTCTCCCACTCCTGGTTTTAGCTTACAAATACTGAGGTAAAAAGCTCATCAAATACTCAAATGTCTGAACGTGGCCTGAATGCATACTACAAAAAATGCTATGCATCTTAATACAAATATATAGTGTAGGGTTTTGTACTTACTCAGATGCGGTTGAGGTAGGAACAGGAAGCGGTTTCATTAAAATGTTCAGGCTGGTTTATTAGAACTTCATAAACCGCTCAGCATAAGCAAACAAAAAGACAGCATTTCTCGGTCCAGAGTGAAAAAAAAATAAAAGTAAATAGTCCTTACAGTAGTGTGGCTTTGCCCGCTCAGGTTAGTGTCCTTTAGGAAACACACTGGTGGTCTCCAGACCTCCAGTCACAGAAACCGAATGAGAAAACTGGTCTCCATTTTATCTGCCAAACCACGCCCTCGGGGTGTGATATGGGAGCAGTAAGTCTCACCCATCTCTTTGACTGCTCGTAAAACCCGACCCTGATACACCCTATTAACTCTGTCGTGCTGGAGCCTGCTTTCCCAGGCTTACATCACCGAAGCTACCAACCTCGATGATACATATCTCCCCTCAAGGACCTGTCCGGCGGCCATCTTACATACCCCCCCTCTGCCGAAAGCCGGGGGCTTGGCACCTTCCGCCATCAAACAGTGGACCCTCGACAGAGCATCAGCATTGCCATGCAGTTTCCCAAGTCCATGCTCTACATGGAAGCTAAAATCCTGAAGTCCTGGGAACCACCTGGTCACTCGGGCATTGTACCCCTTCTTCTCCCTCATTCACCTCAGTGGTGCATGGTCTGACACTAGCCTGAATTTTCTGCCTAAGAGGTAGTATCTTAGAGTGTCTAATGCCCCCCCTGGATGGCCAAACATTCCTTCTCCACTATGGAGTAATTCTTCTTGCAGGATGTCAGCTTCCGACTTAGATACATTATGGGGTGCTGTACCCCCTTCACCTGTTGTGATAGAACAGGGCCCAGCCTGACATCTGACGCGTCTGTCTGGACCACAAGCTCCTTACAGAAATCCTGTTTCACCAACATTGGTTGTTTACACAGGTCTAGCTTCAGTTCCCGGAAGGCCATCTCAGCTTCTGGAGACCACTTAGGCTATGTTCACACATCAGGGTTTTTTCAGTTTTTTTTTTCTGCAGCAAAACCTGATCTCCAGGAGGTTGTTCAGGATTTTTGTTGCTGTTTTCTTGCTTTTTAATTGGTGCGTTTTTTTCAGCATTTTTTTCACCGTCTTTTTGCCTGTTATACATGTACAAAAAGTTTAGTGAAAAAAAAATCTCATTCTGGTTTAGGCACAAAAAATGCTGAAAAAACGCTGAAAACTTGACACCTGCATTTTTGATGCGTTTTTTCTGCATTTTTCTCATCACCCATTACTTCTAATGGGTGAAAAAAACGCTGAAAGAAGTGACATGCTATA
Source organism: Phyllobates terribilis (assembly GCF_046119375.1). Taxonomy (NCBI): domain Eukaryota; kingdom Metazoa; phylum Chordata; class Amphibia; order Anura; family Dendrobatidae; genus Phyllobates; species Phyllobates terribilis. The sequence goes on from NW_027362762.1 coordinate 214,096,617, forward strand.
TTTTGCAAAAAAACATGCAAAAGCACAAAGTCCTGAACAAAAAAAAAACATGATGTGTGCGTGAGATTTCTGGAATCTAATAAACTTTGCTGGTACTGCAAAACGCAGCTGAAAATTTGCATTAAAAAAACGCATCAAAAAAAGTTGAAAACCCATGATGTGTGAACATAGCCTAATCCATAGACAACTTCGTCTCTTTAACCCCTTTCTGACGTGATCAGTAATAGTACGTCCTTGTGCCCTGGGCCTATTGGGTCAGGGACGTACTATTACTGCATTTCGTGATCGCGCCTGCACCGCTCCCAGTACATTAACCCCCGAAATGCTGCGATCGAAGTCTATCGCAGCAAGGGGAGGTAAGCACCGATACTTACCTCCTCTCCGGCGTCCAGCGATGTCTGAGCCTGGTCCTAGTGGTTGTCATGGTGACCCGGATGTCGTCATAACAACATCTGGGTCACCAGACAGCAAAAAGTTACTTTGATCATGCGCAGTGCGCAATCAAAGTAACTTCTCCCTCTGCAGCTCTGACAGCCTGGATAGCACAGGGATGCTGCTGCAATCCTCTGCTATACAGGCGATCAGAATGTAAAAAGTGAAAGTCCCATAGTGGGACAAAGTGTAAAAGTTCCAAAAGTGACAGAAAGTGAAAAAAAAAAAATGTAAAAATATAAAAAAAAAATATGAAAAAATAATCCCAAAAAATAAATATACTGTACAAAAAATAAATATTATTCTGAAAAAAAAAAATAAATAAAAGTACACATGTATGGTATCGCCGCGTCCGGAACAACCTGACCTATAAAAATGTCCCACTACTTAACCCCTTTAGAGAACACGGTAAAAAAAATTAAGCAAAAAACGATGCTTTATCATCATATCGCCAAACAAAAAATGCAATAAAACGCGATGAAAAAGACGAATGTAAATAAAAATGGTACCGTTGTCCTGCAAAAATCAAGCTGCCATACAGCTCCATCAGCAAAAAATAAAAAAGTTATAGCTCTCAAAATAAAGCGATACAAAAAATTATTTTTCATATAAAATAGTTTTTATTGTGTAAAAGCGCCAAAACATAAAAAAACTATATAAATGCAGTACCGCTGTAAACGTACTGACCCGAAGAATAAAGCTGCCTTATCAATTTTACCACAAGCGGAACGGCATAAAAAAAGCCCCAAAAAACAATTCCTGAATTGTTGGTTTTTGTTTATGCTGCCTCCCAAAAATCAGAATAGAAAGCGATCAAAAAATGTCACGTGCCCGAAAATGGTACCAATAAAAACGTCAAATTGTCCATCAAAAAACAAGCCCTTACATGACTCTGTCGGCCGAAATATGGAAAACTTTTAGCACTCAAAACATAGTCGATACAAAAACTAGTCTTTGCAAAAAAAAAAAAGCGTCTTTTAGTGAGTGACAGCTGTCAGTCATAAAACACCGATATGAATCTGGTATCGCTGTTATTGCACCGACCCGAAGAATAAAGTCGTCTAATCACTTATACCGCATGAGGAACGGCGTAAAAAATAAACTCTCGGATTAGGGTTGTACTAGTTTTAGGGTAAGAGTTGGGCTAGGGTTGTGCTAGTGTTAGGGTTGGGCTAGGGTTGAGGTTGGGCTAGGGTTAGGGTAGGGTTGTGCTAGGGTTGTGCTGTTTTTCAAAAGTAAAGAAAAAAAATCACGACAATATGGTGACTAGTGTTGAGCGCAAGTGCTCGCTACTTGAGTATGCACCGAGTATCGCGGGTGCTCGAGTGAGATGCTTGAGTCTCCGCCCCATATGCTTCGAGGCCAAAAAAAACTCACGGGGATTGCCTGACATGCACTAGAGATCCCCGCATGTTTTTTTTTGAGTGTCTAACAACCGTGAAATATGCAGGGTGGGGACTTGAGCATCCGCGATACATGGTGCATACCTGAGTACCCGATGCAAACTCAAATAGCAAGCACTTGCGCTCAAGACTAATGACAACTTATTCAATATGATGACCTAATGTTATCAAATTCTGTGTCGTACCTCTGGGTTCAAAATGTTCACTATACCCGTTGATAAAATCCTTGAAGGGTGTAGTTTCCAAAATGGTGTCACTTGTGGGGGGTTTACACTGTTTAGGCACGTCAGGGGCTCCCCAAACGCAACATGGCGTCCGCTAATTATTCAAGCAAATTTTACATTCAAAAAGTCAAATGGGGCTCCTTCCCTTCCGAACCCTGCCGTGCGCCCAAACAGTGGTTTTCCCCTACATATGGGGTATCAGCTTACTCAGGAGAAATTGCACAACAAATTGCATGGTGCAATTTCTCCTCTTATCCTTATGAAAATGCAAAATTGGAGACTGAAAAACATTTTTGTTGGAAAAATGTGAAAATTTTATTTTTACGGCTCAATGTTATAAACTTCTGTGAAGCACCTGGGGGTTCAAGGTGCTCACCACACATCTAGATAAGTTCCCTGAGGGGTCAAGTTTCCAAAATGGTGTCACTTGGGGGGGGGGGGTTTCCACTGTTTAGGCACATCAGGGGCTCCCCAAACGCAACATGGCATCCGCTAATTATTCAAGCTAATTTTACATTCAAAAAGTCAAATGGCGCTCCTTCCCTTCCGAACCCTGCTGTGCGCCCAAACAGTGGTTTTCCCCCACATATGGGGTATTGGCGTGCTCATGAGGAATTGCACAACAAATTTAGCGGTCCATTTTTTCCTGATACCCTTGCGAAAATAAAAAAATTGGGGTCTAAAGTAACATTTTTGTGAAAAAAGTTAAATGTTTATTTTATTCTTCCACATTTCAAAAATTCCTGTGAAGCACTTGAAAGGTAAACTTATTGAATGTGGTTTTGAGCACCTTGAGGGGTGTAGTTTTTAGAATGGTGTCACTTTTGGGTATTTTTTTGTCATAAAGGCCCCTCAAAGTCACTTCAAATGTGATGTGGTCCCTAAAAAAATGGTTTTGTAAATTTTGTTGGAAAAATGAGAAATCGCTGGTCAACTTTTAGTCCTTATAACTTCCTAACAAAAAAAAATTTTGATTCCAAAATTGTGCTGATGTAAAGTAGACATGTGGGAAATATTATTTAGTAACTATTTTGTGTGACATATCTCTCGCATTTAAGGGCATGAAAATTCAAAGTTTTAAAATTGCGAAATTTTCACCAAATTTCCGTTTTTTTCACAAATAAACGTAAGTCATATTGAAGAAATTTTACCACTATCACGAAGTACAATATGTCACGAAAAACAATCTCAGAATCAGGGGGATCCGTTGAGGCGTTCCAGAGTAATTACCTCATAAAGTGACAGTGGTCAGAATTGTATAATCTGTCCCGGTCATTAACGTGCAACGTGCAAACCACCCTGGGGAAAATGGGGTTAAAGGAGGTCCGTCAGAGGGGCGGCTATCATGGCGAAGTTAGGGATAAACCGGAGGTAGTAGCCCACTATGCCCAGGAACGCTCTGACCTGCTTCTTTGATAGAGGTTGTGGCCAACTCTGGATTGAGTCAACTTTATTTATTTGGGGCTTTATTTTGCTCCTGCCTACTACATAGCCAAAGTATTTAGCTTCCTCCATTCCCATGGCACATTTCTTCGGGTTTATGGAAAACCCCGTCTTCCGTAGAGCATCAAGTATCGCCTGGACTTTGCTCAGATGACTTGCCCAATCCTGGCTGAAGATCATGATGTCATCAAGGATGGCCGCTGCGTACCTCTTGTGCGGAGTTATTATCCAGTCCATGGCTCTCTGAAAGGTAGCTGGAGCTCCTTGTAACCCAATCCTTGTGTACTTGAAGCATCCATCTGACGTTGAGAAGGCAGTCTTCTCCTTGGCATCTTGGGACATGGGAATTTGCCAATACCCTTTTGTGAGGTCAAGGGTGGTAATGTATCGGGCGAGCCCTAGCCTTTCAATTAATTTATCGACATGGAGAATTGGGTATGTATTGAACTTAGAGACCTCATTCAGCTTCCTATAGTCATTGCAAAACCGCCATTCTCCATCTGGTTTCGGCACCAAGACTAAGGGACTAGACCAGCCACTCTTGGACTCTTCGATAACTCCCAGGCTAAGCATCCACTTCACCTCGTTCGAGATCACCTCTCAGCATGCGGACATGAGGCTCCGTAAGAACCTCATGCTCTATGATCTGAATACAACCCGATAGTTCAGAGAACAGGTCTCTGTTCTGATGTAGCAACTCTTGGCACTGTTGCTTTTGGGCACGTGACAGTGACTCTGCCACCTTGATCTCTTTCACGTCAGCTTCAGACTTAGCCACCAAACACGGAGCTTCCACGGGCTCCCTATCTTACCATGGCTTAATCAGGTTGACGTGGTACACCTGGTAGGGCTTCCTTCTTCCTGATTGGTGGACCTTACAGTTGACGTCACCAACCTTTTCAACTACTTCATAGGGGCCCTGGTACTTGGCCAGGAATTTTCTCTCCACCGTAGGTACCAGCAACAGTACCCGATCCCCAGGTTTGAAAGGTCTCACCCTCGCCGATCTATTGTACACCACCGACTGTGCCTCTTGTGCTTTAAGGAGGTGTTCTTTCACAATGGACATCATCTCCGTAATTTTCTCTTGCATCTGGGCCACATGTTTGATTACACTCCTGTAGGGTGTAGACTCCGCCTCCCAGGTCTCCTTTGCTACGTCCAGGAGTCCACAAGGGTGGCGGCCATACAACAGCTCAATAGGGGAGAATTCATTGGAGGCCTGTGGGACTTCTCTGATGGAGAACAGAAGGTATGGCAGTAGACAGTCCCAGTCTCGGTCGTCCTTCTCTACGACCTTCTTCAACATGGCCTTCAAGGTTTTATTAAACCTTTCCACCAAGCCATCCATCTGTGGATGGTAGACTCAGGTCTGGAGTTGTGTGATTTGCAGGGTTTTGCACAACCCCCTCATCACCTTTGACATACAGTAGTGTTCAAAATAATAGCAGTCCAAATGACTTACCAGATTAATCACTGTTTTTGGTATAAATTATATTACCACACGTCAAACAATTTACCAGTTGGTGCAGTAGATTCTAGGAAAACCAACAGACTCAGTATTCATGATCTGCATGTTTATGAGTTTGTGTATTTGAATAATTAATTGAAAAGGGGTGTGTTCAAAATAATAGCAGTGTGGAGTTCAGTTAGTGAAGTCAATCATTCTGTGAAGAAACGGGTGTGAATCAGGTGGGCCTTATTTAAAGGAGAAGCCAGCACATGTTGTACATCCATTTCTCCTTGAAAGCCTGAGAAATATGGGTCGTTCGAGACATTGTTCAGAAGAACAGCGTACTTTGATTAAAAAGTTAATTAGAGAGGGTAAAACTTATAAAGAAGTGCAGACAATGATAGGCTGTTGAGCTAAAATGATCTCCAATGCTTTAAAATGGAAAGCAAAACCAGAGAGACGTGGAAGAAAACGGAAGACTGGAAGACTACCATTCGAATGGATCAAAGAATAGCCACAATGGCAAAGGCTCAGCCAATGATCAGCTCCTGGATGATCAAAGACAGTCTCAAGTTACCTGTGAGTACTGTGACAGTTAGAAGACGTCTGTGAGAAGCTAATCTCTTCGCAAGAAGTCCCCGCAAAGTCCCACTGTTAAAAAAAAGACATGTACTGAAGCGGATACAATTTGCCAAAGAACACATCAACTGGCCTAAAGAGAAATGGAGAAACATTTTGATGACTGATGAAAGTAAAATTGTTCTTTTTGGGTCCAAGGGTCCAAGACAGTTCGTCAGACGACCCCCAAACTCTGCATTCAAGCCACAGTACACTCTTTAGACAGTGAAGCATGGTGGTGCAAGCATCATGAAATGGGCATGTTTCTCTTACTATGGTGCCGGACCTATTTACCACATACCAGAGATCATGGACCAGTTTGCATATATTAAAATACTTGAAGAGGTCATGTTGCCTTATGCTGAAGAGGATATGCCATTGAAATGGGTGTTTCAACAAAACAACGACCCTAAACACACCAGTAAACAAGCAAAATCTTGGTGCCAGTCCAACAAAATTGAGGTTATGGAATGGCCAGCCCAATCCCCGGACCTTAATCCGATAGAACACTTGTAGGGTGACATCAAAAATGCAGTTTCTGAGGCAAAGCCAACAAATGCCAAAAATTGTGGGATGTAGTCAAAGTACATATTGTGAGTTTGTAAAGAAAAATGCAGAAACTGTTATTTTTTAGAACAGCCCAAGGTTCATTTTTTTGTTATTTTCTGTAAAGTAGTTAAAAATGATATACATTTCTCTTAATGTTTTGAATTAGAAAACAGTGTGCAATGTTCCCAATGCATGAAAATAAAAACTAGTATAAAGATTTTGTGCTTATCTCATGTTTTTGAACACACTGCTATTATTTTGAACACTACTGTAAATGGGGTCCCTTGGTTTGTTAGGATCTCCTTAGGCAACCCCGTGCTAGAAAAGACATAGATCAACTCCCGGGCTATATACTTGGCGGAGAAGGTTCGTAGTGGTACAGCCTCCGGATACCGTGTAGCATAGTCAAGTACCACCAGAATATACTGATGCCCTCTGTTAGACTTGACCAAGGGTCCCACTA